>NC_133386.1:99757247-101224683 GCF_047511655.1 Castor canadensis | reverse complement strand
ATGCTCAAGGACCCACAGAATCAATATTGTGATTGATTGGCTGTATTGCCAAAATCAATCTACATTTAAAATGCAATTCCCATAAAAATTCCAATGACATTCACCACAGAGATTGAAAAATCAACCCTTATAATTCATTTGGAAGCACAAAACACCACAAATAGCCAAGGCAATACTAAGCAAAAATAGCAACACTAGGGGTATCACAATATCCAACTTCAAACTACACTACAGATCCATGGCAATAAAATTAGCACAATAGTAGACTTGAAGACCAATGGAACAGAATAAAATACCCAGATATGAATCCAAATAGTTACATCAACCTGATATTTGACAAAGGCATCCAAAACATACAATGCAGAAAGACAGCTTCTTTAACAAATGGTGGTAGGAAAACTGGATATCTACATGCAGAAAGTTAAAACTAAATCCATGTCTTTACCTTGTACAAATATCAACATAATGTGGATGAAGGACCTAAATATAAGACCTGAAATTTTGAAGCTAGTGCAAGTAAGAGTGAGGAATACACTGGAACTTGTAGGCATAGGCAATAGAACTCCAGTGGCTCAGCAATTCACAGAAAGGATTGACAAATGTGACTGCATGAGACTAAGAAACTTCTACAGAATGAAAAGGGATTGAAGAGGCATCCCATAGAATGGAAGAAAATCTTTGCCAGATATACATCTGAAAAGGGATTAATAACCATAATATACAGGGAGCTCAAAAATCAACACTCCCCAAAATCAATGGCTCAATGAAGAAATGGGCAAATAAACTGAAAAGAGGTTTTTCAAAGGAAGAAGTCCAAATGGCAAACAAAAACACATGAAGAAATGCTCAGCATCCCTGGACATAAAGTAAATGAAAATGAAAAGCATGTTAAAATTTCATGAAACTCCTGTTAGAATGGCTATCATCAAGAACACAAACAACAAATGTTGGTAAGGATGTGGGGAAAATGGAACTTTAATATCTTAGTGGTGAGATTAAAAATTAGTACAATTACTATGGAAAACAGTATGGAGTCTCCTCAAAAAACTAAAAATAGAACTTCCATATGATCTAGCAACCCAGTGGAATGTAAGTCAGGTTATAGTAAAGACATCTGTGCACCCATGTTTTTTGTAGTATTATTCACATTAGACAAGCTATGGATATGGCTGAGATGCCCCACAACTGATGGATGGATTACGAAAAGGTGATGATTATATGCAATGGAATTTTATTCAGCCATAAAGAAGAATGAAATTTTGTCATTTGCCAGTAAATGGATGGAATTGGTAAATATCATCTTAAGAGAAGTTAGCCAGGTTCAGAAAGCCAAAGGGAGCATGTTTTATCTCATATGTGAAATACAGGCCCAATACAAATACAAGTAGTATTATAGATACATAGAATATATACAAAGCAAATATACAAAAGTGGGACTAGTAGAGAAAAACAATGGAGGAAGATAAGAAGGAAGGAAAAATGGCAAATAATGAAATATATCATGTCAGTATAAGAAAAAGACACTCAAACATGCTGAAAACTAATGCAAGATGGGGGAAAAGGGCAAACAAGTACAGGGGAATGGAGTTACATTGACTTAAGCACAATGCAGGTATAGGTACAATACCAAAGCAAAAATCCCACTGACAAAAAAACAAACACCTAAACAATGAAGAACAAGAATTAAAATCAGGTCTTGCTAATGGGAGGGCACTAAGAGGATGCAGGTATTAAAGAAAGAAGTAAACAAGGTGAATATGAGTTATGCTCTTTCTATTGAAGAATGAATAGAAAATTTTTATACCTATTGAAATCACAAAATGAAGAAGACTAAGGTAGAAATGGGAAAAAGAGAGGCTGAGCTAATTTGGGAGATATCTATATAGCTATACTTATATCATCTATATCTATATCAATCTATCCGTCTATCTATCTATCTATCTATCTATCTATCTACCTATCTATCTATACAAGGAATGCCATAATGAAATTCTCTCTATACATATCTTAACAAAGAAAATGTCTCTTTTAAAAATGGAGTACAGAAGGTAAGGTGTCCTGTCTGGTGTTTGTAGCAATGAGAAAGGGAGGATTTAAGGAAAGGATATAAGAATGATGACTATGATGGAAATACTCTGAACCCATGTATGAAAATGGAAAAATGAGACCTGTTAAAAGTATTCTAAGAATTGGGAGAAGAGGATAAAGGAGAATGATAGAGGGATAATATTAACTAAGATATATTGCAAGCACTTTCTTAAATGCCACAGTTTGTTCCCAGTACAATAATAATACATTTTTAAAAATCAAAAACTTGGTGATTACTTTAAAATATTATTAGGAACTCAATCGTTTTCATTTTAATGTGAATATTACCAAATGACAACTGATAAAAAGACATGTCAATTAATTTTTGACACAGTTGAATTGTGTTCCTTCAAAATTTATATAGTAATGTTCTAACACTTAGTACACCAGAATGTGAACTTATTTGGCAATAAGCCATTGAAATTCTAATTAATGAAGTTGCGGTCAATATCAGAGTAAGGGATATGTATAATCTAATGTGACTGATATGACTAATATTCTTCTAAAAAGGGGAAACTAGGATAAACATAGACATGTACATATTGAAGATGCTGTGTAATCATGATGGCAGAGATCGGGGTGACATGTCTATAAGTCAGAGAAAATGAATAATTGCCAGAAATCCAGGAGAAATTAGAGGTATTAAACAGATCTTTTCTCATTGCCACTAAAAGAAAACAATCCTGACATCACCTTAACTTTGGATTTAAGTCTTCAGAACTGTGATAGCTATAAAATCTTTCCTGTCGTTTAAACCACCAGATTTGTGTTAATTTGTTATGTAAACCATAGCAAATAAATAGTTGAAGTATTTTAACATATGATCAAAATGTATGTTGGTGAATGTGGTGCTTGAAAAATTTGACATGTTAACTTTTTTCTCCAAAATGAGAAAATAAATATACATCAGAATTAGAACTTTGCTTATTTTAAATTCAGTCCTTTCATTCTAAAAATTGGGGAGAAAAGGTTCTTTTTGAGGAGAGAAAAAGAAGTCAGACCATCTCAAATGCAATCAACCTACTTTCAGATAACTAGTAGAAAAACAAGGATACTGTAAAATTGGGCTCTTAATCTGTTTTCATTTGGAAAGAACATCAGAGTTACATCTTATATCAGAATCAGGTCTGGAGTATGCATATAAAATGAATATTTCATACAATCTACTTGCCCTTAGAAGTTCCTTAGGCCTAACATACCTACATTTTTCCTGTAGTTTTGGAATAGTTTGCTTTTTTGTCAGCACAACATCAAATGAGTCTAACATTAAGTGGTCATGTTATACAAAAATCTAAAACCACACTGTGTGGTGAAAAATACCACTATGATATACAAGAGGTAAATGATACTTAGAGTACAGATTGTATAGCCATACCACCCTGAACATATCCAATTGTGTCTGATCTAAGAATCTAAGCAAGGTCAGGCTTGGTTAGTATTTTGATGGGAGAGTGCAGAAAATGCACTTCTCACATCCAATACTCATTGCAGAACTTATAATCATTGACCAGAATGACAATAAAATAACTTGTTTAATTTAAACTGCCTCTTGATCTCTCCTTTTGGACCCTCAGCAACAAATATAACTAAAATCTTATAATTCAGATTCACATAAAACAAAACTCCCTCAATAAGAATTTGTGAACTACAATTTAAGTTTTAATGAACAGGCAATGAGACTCTGCTTTTCAGGGCTATTAGGTATATGACAGGTACATTCAACTGTAGGTCTGTGATGTACCTATTCCCAATACACAGTAAGCTGATGTCTGAAAAGTATTTATTGGTATTACAGATACAATTAAACAGAAAATCATCATTGCAAGTATTATGGCTTGGATGTCATGTGTCTCTTCTTCCCACACTCCCCAAAAAGGCTTCTTTTTATATATGGTTGATTCCCAATATGGCAGTATTCTGCCATATTGTATTTTAAGTATTTAATTATTAACAATTTTAATAATAAATTCAAAATATTGAGGCAGGCTAGAAATGGGAAAAGTTGGGGCTCATGTAGATTTCAATGGGATGACTCAGACCATCGTCACCTGACTGGGAACTAATCCATGCCCCGCCCCAGTCATTCATTACTGGGTGGGAATTTCCTGGGTCTCCCCTCCACAAAGGTTAGTGTAGGTTTTAAAAGCACCTGAAAAAGAAAAGCATGCTCTCTCAGCTGGCAGACTCCCTGTGCCCAATATGCTTCCTTTGAATTTCCTTTCCTAACTTTTAATAAACCCTATTTACACCCACACATTCTGTTTGGATTCTTCTATGTGGGAATACAAGGATGAAAGTCTTCTGAAAACACCATTTGCCATTAACATTTTTGGTGAAGCTATCCAGGGAGTTAAAAAGGTAAAATTCTATGTTTATTGATTTGTTTTCCTCTAATCCATTCCTCCTTCTCCTATGGCCCTGTTCCTCTTCTGCATCAACATCTGGCCCAGAGCATGCTGCTGGAAGATGCTGGTATGTACTTTGTTAGCCCAGCCTGCATGCACACACAAGCTGCTGTGGCCATTTTCTGATAGATACACAACCAGGAAAGGCAGAATTACAGAGGTGCCCCATGCTGCAAGGAACAAGTTTGCGATCTGGCCCAGGTGGGGAGGATGGTCAGGACTGCTCATGAGACATTAGATTTTCCAGCCATGGGAGCTGCTACCTCTTTCCTGCAGTTGCACCTTCCCTCTCCCTTACCCATCCTTTCCTTTGCTGACAATAGTTAAGCTGTAGGAGATTGTACTCCAATTTTAATCCCTATGTGGACAGAGAAAATTAGGAACTTACTCTCCATTCAGGCTGGATTTCTCCACCCTCTTCCCCTTTCTCTCCTTTTCCCTCTCTTTTTCTCTCTTTCTGTCCCCAACTGGCAGTTTTAGAGGACAAATAGAGGCACTACTGTCTGGGCTGTGGGAGTGCCAGCCACTGGCTGCTCCAGCAAGGGGAAGGGCGTGATCACATCACTCCTCAGCAGGCAGGTGCTCAGTCGAGCCACTGACCAAATTTCTGTTGTTGATGGCCAGCAGCCACTTCCAGAGTCAAACACATGGACAACAGCAGCTCAGTCATATTGGTGCATGGCAATGTGTTGTGCTGGCCACTGCAGGATACAGAGGTGCATAGTGGTGGTGGGCTGCAATGTGCAGTGGGTAGCAGGCACAGCATTAGCAATGGTGTGCACAAAAACTGCATGACCCAGTAACCAATGCCTACACGGCTGAGTTCCATAGCTGCTTATTTTATAATTAAAGGCTTCATCCCTGGCTGATGCCACCCTTGACCCCAGGCCAGAACTGCTCTTTCCTGTGGCTACCATAAGTCCTCTCTAAATGGTTCCCTTCCCTGCTATGCCTCTGTTTCACCTGGCCACTTGATCACAATTATCAACAACATTCTCCTTGCCCCCATAGCCTACAGGGATTGAGACAACACTCATCCCAAGGTCAAACTCCTTTGTCCCAGTGCTCACAAGGACTTGTGAGCTTCTTTTAGCCAGAGGTGCTCAATTCCATTCAAAGGTAAAATCTAAATTAACATATAGGTTACATCTGTGTAGCTATAATATTAATTATTACTGTCTTTAAATGTTAAATGCATTTACATTCTCTTAGGTATGTTTTCTAAAATTAAAAACAGTGCTATTTAATTAAAGATTTTACATTGAGTACAATAAAATTTATCTATAATGAAAAAATTGTAATTTATTTAAAGTTCATTTACTCTAAAGGCAAAATTAAAAAAGGGAACTTATTTTATTAATAAGATGCCATTTTTGACTAAAATATGAGTTTTAAATAAGTATTTGAGATAAGGAGAATTTAATGGTACCAATTAATGCTGTCCATCAAAATTATCATCCTAAAATGCATATCCAATAAACAGTTAAAAACATTCTAGCCTTAACTGTTCTCTACTGATAAAATTAGGCTTACTTGCAGCCAAGAAGTTAGAAAAAAGGCTACTTATATGTGGGTATTTTAAATAGACAATGTGAAGTTTTATCCTTAACAATTCATTATTTTTGTATTAAAATTAATAAAATTTTGTTCTGTATAGTTCAATGTCATATGTCAGATTTTAAACTTGCTTAAAGTACTTTCAAATGTAGATCAGTAAATGACTGGATTTTACAGGATTTGGATGCTTGGATTTCTGGATAATAGCAAAGCCCTTTTATGAGGAGATCCAGGATTTAATTATAAACACGTGTAATGAACTGGACAATATTAAAGACCCTCAAGGTTAAAAGGTTTACTGTCATTTGCCCTAGCCTTAATAATCCTCTAAAAGACAGGATATTATATTACAAGAGGGAAAAGTTCTGCAGCCTATGACTAATCCTCCAAAATTATCAAAGAATGTCATATCCAAGCAGGCTAATAAAACTGTTTAAATCCCACCCTAGCTTGCTTCACTTATTTGGTCTTTTCATTAGCATGCTTAACTCATGTAGACACCTGTCTCTCCCTTGGAGATGTCTTTTATTCTTACAACAAATTGCTATTTTGAGCCTGTATGTTGCATATAACATGTCTTTATGTTCCATTTGAGAGACCATTTGGAGAGACTATGTGGTCACAGGGAATGCAGCCAACATGATGAAGCCACCACATGTCCAGTGCCATCTTGCCACTCCCTATGAATGCCAAGAAAACTCATGGGTGACACCATCGTCACATGCTCTAGGAAAATTATAACTAACTTTTTCTTAAAATTCTCTAGATTAATATCATTTTTATGCATGTTGTTTTTATTGCTTTGGTCTGTTAAGCATTGAACAAATGGTAGAGTGTTTGTGATGGAGATAAGTTGTGAACTACTTAGGAATCTACCTGATTAATCTACTAAAGATAATGACAAAAAATGATTATTTAGTATAAGTGCATACTAAATTAATGTGATTGTTTTGTATGTTATTTTGTGTTTATGTGTATATGTTAGTCTATCTCCTATGTACTTGGAGCCACTAAATTTTGAGATCATTATGCATACTTATTCTTTGGCATGCCTAGATTAGAACATCTGTGCATGTATGAGTGTGTAAATGTCTTTTTTTTTTTTTTAATTTTATTATTCATATGTGCATACAAGGCTTGGTTCATTTCTCCCCCCTGCCCCCACCCCCTCCCTTACCACCCACTCCACCCCCTCCCGCTCCCCCCCTCAATACCCAGCAGAAACTATTTTGCCCTTATCTCTAATTTTGTTGTAGAGAGAGTATAAGCAATAATAGGAAGGAACAAGGGGTTTTGCTGGTTGAGATAAGGATAGCTATACAGGGCATTGACTCACATTGATTTCCTGTGAGTGTGTGTTACCTTCTAGGTTAATTCTTTTTGATCTAACCTTTTCTCTAGTACCTGGTCCCCTTTTCCTATTGGCCTCAGTTGCTTTTAAGGTATCTGCTTTAGTTTCTCTGCGTTAAGGGCAACAAATGCTAGATAGTTTTTTAGGTGTCTTACCTATCCTCACCCCTCCCTTGTGTGCTCTCACTTTTATCATGTGCTCATAGTCCAATCCCCTTGTTGTGTTTCCCCTTGATCTAATGTCCACATATGAGGGAGAACATACGATTTTTGGTCTTTTGAGCCAGGCTAACCTCACTCAGAATGATGTTCTCCAATTCCATCCATATACCAGCGAATGATAACATTTCGTTCTTCTTCATGGCTGCATAAAATTCCATTGTGTATAGATACCCCATTTTCTTAATCCATTCGTCAGTGCTGGGGCATCTTGGCTGTTTCCATAACTTGGCTATTGTGAATAGTGCCGCAATAAACATGGATGTGCAGGTGCGTCTGGAGTAACAGTCTTTTGGGTATATCCCCAAGAGTGGTATTGCTGAATCAAAAGGTAGATCGATGTCCAGCTTTTTAAGTAGCCTCCAAAATTTTTTCCAGAGTGGTTGTACTAGTCTACATTCACACCAACAGTGTAAGAGGGTTCCTTTTTCCCTGCATCCTCGCCAACTCCTGTTGTTGGTGGTGTTGCTGATGATGGCTATTCTAACAGGGGTGAGGTGGAATCTTAGTGTGGTTTTAATTTGCATTTCCTTTATTGGTAGAGATGGTGAGCATTTTTTCATGTGTTTTCTGACCATTTGAATTTCTTTTTTTGAGAAAGTTCTGTTTAGTTCACATGCCCATTTCTTTATTGGTTCATTAGTTTTGGGAGAATTTAGTTTTTTAAGTTCCCTGTATATTCTGGTTATCAGACCTTTGGCTGATGTATAATTGGCAAATATTTTCTCCCACTCTGTGGGTGTTCTCTTCAGTTTAGAGACCATTTCTTTTGATGAACAGAAGCTTTTTAGTTTTATGAGGTCCCATTTATCTATGCTATCTCTTAGTTGCTGTGCTGCTGGGGTTTCATTGAGAAAGTTCTTACCTATACCTACTAACTCCAGAGTATTTCCTACTCTTTCTCGTATCAACTTAAGAGTTTGGGGTCTGATATTAAGATCCTTGGTCCATTTTTAGTTAACCTTGGTATAGGGTGATATACATGGATCTAGTTTCAGTTTTTTGCAGACTGCTAACCAGTTTTCCCAGCAGTTTTTGTTGAAGAGGCTGCTATTTCTCCATCATATATTTTTAGCTCCTTTGTCAAAGATAAGTTGCTCATAGTTGTGTGGCTTCATATCTGGATCCTCTATTCTGTTCCACTGGTCTTCATGTCTGTTTTTGTGCCAGTACCATGCTGTTTTTATTGTTATTGCTCTGTAATATAGTTTGAAGTCAGGTATTGTGATACCTCCTGCATTGTTCTTTTGACTGAGTATTGCCTTGGCTATTCGTGGCCTCTTGTGTTTCCATATAAATTTCACAGTAGATTTTTCAATCTCTTTAATGAATGTCATTGGAATTTTGATGGGAATTGCATTAAACATGTAGATTACTTTGGGGAGTATCGACATTTTTACTATGTTGATTCTACCAATCCATGAGCATGGGAGATCTCTCCACTTTCTATAGTCTTCCTCAATCTCTTTCTTCAGAAGTGTATAGTTTTCCTTGTAGAGGTCTTTCACATCTTTTGTTAGGTTTACACCTAGGCATTTGATTTTTTTTGAGGCTATTGTAAATGGAATTGTTTTCATACATTCTTTTTCCGTTTGCTCATTGTTAGTGTATAGAAATGCTAATGATTTTTCTATGTTGATTTTATATCCTGCTACCTTGCTATAGCTATTGATGATGTCTAGAAGCTTCTGAGTAGAGTTTTTTGGGTCTTTAAGGTATAGGATCATGTCATCTGCAAATAGGGATATTCTGACAGTTTCTTTACCTATTTGTATTCCTTTTATTCCTTCTTCTTGCCTAATTGCTCTGGCTAGGAATTCCAGTACTGTGTTGAATAGGAGTGGAGATAGTGGGCATCCTTGTCTGGTTCCTGATTTTAGAGGGAATGGTTTTAATTTTTCTCCGTTAAGTATAATGCTGGCTGTAGGTTTGTCATATATAGCTTTTATAATGTTGAGGAACTTTCCTTCTATTCCTAGTTTTCTTAGAGCTTTTATCATGAAATGATGTTGGATCTTATCAAAGGCTTTTTCTGCATCTATTGAGATGATCAAGTGGTTTTTGTCTTTGCTTCTGTTAATGTGGTTTATTACGTTTATTGATTTTCGTATGTTGAACCACCCCTGCATCCCTGGGATGAAGCCTACCTGGTCGTGGTGAATAATCTTTTGGATGTGTTGCTGAATTCGATTTGCCATTATTTTGTTGAGGATTTTTGCATCAATGTTCATTAAGGAGATTGGCCTATAGTTCTCCTTTTTGGAGGTGTCTTTGCCTGGTTTTGGGATAAGTGTAATACTGGCTTCATAAAATGTGTTTGGCAGTTTTCCTTCCCTTTCTATTTCATGGAACAGTTTAAGGAGGGTTGGTATCAGTTCTTCTTTAAAGGTCTGATAGAATTCAGCAGAGAATCCATCAGGTCCTGGACTTTTCTTTTTGGGGAGACTCTTGATTGCTGCTTCAATTTCATTTTGTGTTATAGGTCTATTCAGGTGATTAATTTCCTCTTGGTTCAGTTTTGGATGATCATATGTATCTAGAAATCTGTCCATTTCTTTTAGATTTTCAAATTTATTTGAATATAGGTTCTCAAAGATGTCGCTGATGATTTCCTGGACTTCCATGGTGTTTGTTGTTATCTCCCCTTTTGCATTCCTAATTCTACTAATTTGGGTTTTTTCTCTCCTCATTTTAGTCAGGTTTGCCAGGGGTCTATCGATCTTGTTTATTTTTTGAAAGAACCAACTTTTTGTTTCATTAATTCTTTGTATGGTTTTTTTGGTTTCTATTTCGTTGATTTCAGCTCTTATTTTTATTATTTCTCTCCTTCTATTTGTTTTGGGATTTGCTTGTTCTTGTTTTTCTAGGAGTTTGAGATGTATCATTAGGTCATTGATTTGGGATCTTTCAATCTTTTTAATATATGCACTCATGGCTATAAACTTTCCTCTCAAGAATGCCTTAGCTGTGTCACATAGGTTCCGGTAGGTTGTGTTTTCATTTTCATTGACTTCTAGGAACTTTTTAATTTCCTCTTTTATTGCATCGATGATCCATTCTTCATTAAGTAATGAGTTATTTAGTTTCCAGCTGTTTGCATGTTTTTTGTCTTTACTTTTGTTGTTGAGTTCTACTTTTACTGCATTGTGGTCAGATAGTATGCATGGTATTATTTCTATTTTCTTATATTTGTTGAGGCTTGCTTTGTGCCCTAGGATATGATCTATTTTGGAGAAGGTTCCATGGGCTGCTGAGAAGAATGTATATTGTGTAGAGGTTGGATGAAATGTTCTGTAGACATCTACTAGGTCCACTTGATCTATTGCATATTTTAGATCTTGGATTTCTTTATTGAGTTTTTGTTTGGATGACCTATCTATTGATGATAATGGAGTGTTAAAGTCTCCCACAACCACTGTGTTGGCGTTTATATATGCTTTTAGGTCTTTCAGGCTATGTTTGATGAAATTGGGTGCGTTGACATTGGGTGCGTACAGATTGATGATTATTATTTCCTTTTGGTCTATTTTCCCTTTTATTAGTATGGAATGTCCTTCTTTATCTCATTTGATCAATGTAGGTTTGAAGTCTACTTTGTCAGAGATAAGTATTGCTACTCCTGCTTGCTTTCGGGGGCCATTGGCTTGGTAAATCTTCTTCCAGCCTTTCATCCTAAGCATATGCTTATTTCTTTCGGTGAGATGAGTCTCCTGTAAGCAACAAATTGTTGGATCTTCTTTTTTAATCCATTTTGTCAAACGGTGTCTTTTGATGGGTGAATTAAGTCCATTAACATTAAGCGTTAGTACTGATAGGTATGTGGTGATTCCTGCCATTTAGTTATCTTAGTTGTTTGAAGGTTTGATTGTGTGTACCTAACTTGATGTTACTCTCTACTGTCTTGCTTTTTCTCATCCTGTGGTTTGGTGCTGCCTGCCTTTTCATGGTTAAGTTGGGTGTCACTTTCTGTGTGCAGAATCCCTTGCAGAATCTTTTGTAATGGTGGCTTTGTGGTCACATATTGTTTTAGTTTCTCCTTATCATGGAAGACTTTTATTGCTCCATCTATTTTGAATGATAGCTTTGCTGGGTAGAGTATCCTGGGGTTGAAGTTATTTTCATTCAGTGCCCGGAAGATCTCACCCCACGCTCTTCTTGCTTTTAATGTTTCTGTTGAGAAGTCTGCTGTGATTTTGATGGGTTTACCTTTGTATGTTACTTGTGTTTTCTCTCTTACAGCCTTCAATATTCTTTCCTTAATTTCTGAACTTGTTGTTTTAATGATGATATGTCGTGGAGTAGTTCTATTTTGATCTGGTCTGTTTGGTGTCCTGGAGGCCTCTTGCATTTGTATGGGAATATCTTTCTCTAGATTTGGGAAATTTTCCGTTATTATTTTGTTGAATATATTACGCATTCCCTTCGCTTGCACCTCTTCTCCTTCTTCGATGCCCATGATTCTCAAGTTTGGTCTTTTGATGGAGTCAGTGAGTTCTTGCATTTTCTTTTCACAGGTCTTGAGTTGTTTAATTAATAGTTCTTCAGTTTTTCCTTTCATTACCATTTCATCTTCAAGTTCTGAGATTCTGTCTTCTGTTTGGTCTATTCTGCTGGATTGGCCTTCCGTTTTGTTTTGCAGTTCTGTTTCGTTCTTTTTTCTGAGGTTTTCCATACCCTTGGTGTTTTCTTCTTTATTGTTGTCTATTTTTGTCCTGAGTTCATTTATCCATTTATTCATTGTGTTCTCTCTTTCACTTTGGTGTTTATACAGTGCTTCTATGGTTTCCTTTATTTCTTCTTTTGCTTTTTCAAATTCTCTATTTTTATTGTCTTGGAATTTCTTGAGTGTCTCCTGTACATTTTGGTTGACCCTATCCAGTATCATCTCTATAAAATTCTCATTGAGTACTTGTAGTATGTCTTCTTTTAAATTATTCTTGTGGGCTTCATTGGGTCCTTTGGCATAGTTTATCTTCATTTCGTTGGAGTCTGGCTCTGAGTTTCTGTTCTCTTCATTCCCCTCTGGTTCCTGAACTAATTTTTTGCTGTGGGGAAACTGGTTTCCTTGTTTTTTCTGTCTTCCTGTCATTGTCCTTGGTGTTGTTACTGTCCCTGTACTGTGTGTAATTATGTATTTTCTAGCTTGTAATAATAACAATGGTAATATTGAGAATGGAAGAGTGAGCTGAGATGGAAAGCAAGAAGTTAAAGAAAAGGGGAAAACAAACATACAGACAAGAGGGAGAAAGCAGAACAAGGTATCAGACAAGAGAGTTTCAAAGGTATAAACAGGGAGTGTTAGTGTACTAATCGACAGTAAGCTGAACAGACAATAGAGAGACAGAGAGAGGATTGACAATCAAAGATAAAAAAATAAAAAATAAGTATATGAAAGTAATATCTATTTATAAAAATGAATTAAAATAAAATGGAAAATAGAAAATTAAAAAAAAAAAAAAAACTTCCAAGTTTATATGCAATGCAATTTCAGTCTTAATAATTTGGATGTCCGTCTCAATCTCCAGTCCTGGAGTTGGTGCCTCAGATGTTGTTCTGTAGTTGTCTCATCAAAGGGGATGCATAAAGTAGAACAAAACTACACTCACACACACACAGAAGAAAAATAAAAAAAAGCCCCACCAAGTGTCCCTAGTTCAAATGCAATACAGTTTCAGTAAATTTTTCAGCTTGCAGGTGTAATTCAGTTGTTCTCTCATCAAAGGTAGGGAGAAAAAGAAAAAAAAGCGTCTGGAGGCAGTTCTGAGAGTGGTGTCTGCAACTGTGGCTTGTCTGCCTGCTGCTCTCAGCCTGTAGCTGGCGGCATTATTTATGCAGATCTGGGGGTGAGCTAGCACTCACCTGGTCCTACAGGCTTTGTTTGCTCAGAGTTCTCCTGTGCAGGGGCCTCTGCTACAGCCTTTCCCCTTTCCAAGCACTGTGAAAGGTGACACTGCCCCGCGTTGTCAGGCCTGCGTGTTTATTTACATTTCACGTGGGAAGTGGGTCTTCCCTCCTCTCACAAGCGTCCCCGCTCCTGGTTGCTGGGCACGCCCCGCTCCCGCCAGAGCCTCTCCGTCCCGCCCAGCTTGTTTATTTACAGTCCTGGGAAGGATTCCCCTCCCCCAATCTTCAGCGCTCAGGGCGCCCCACCCTCTTTCCAGCATGTCTTAACTGTTCTTATTGCTTAGTACTCAGTTTCTCTTTTTTTCCCGGGTGGAGGTCAGTCTGTCCAGGGGGCTATACTGCTCTGGCCCAGGCTTGTCTGTGGGGCTACCGTGGTACCGCGAAGCTCACCTGGTCCGCGTCTTCCCAAGCCGTATGGGTGCCGGCCACTGGCGGCCCCGGGGGCCCTCCTCGGTTCTCCGTTTAACGTGAAGTGGAGATTCTCTGCGCCGGCTGGAGATGTGGAGGAGTCAAAGTTATGCCTTTTCTCGGTGATTATGCCTGCAAAGTGTGTCTCCAGTGTCTCTCCAAGATTTCACTATAGGAGGGTCGCTTTCTGCTTCCTACCTCTAGCCGCCATCTTGGAATTCCGTGTAAATGTCTTTAGGATGGTTCATCAGCTGATTTTATAAAGTTAATGTGTACAACTGTCTCAAAAGTTATCTAAAAGAGAAATGGCCTAAACAATGTATGCACATATAAATAAATGAATTAATAAACCAAAAATATTTAAAAAATAAAGTTCTAATCCCAAACAGGTCTAACTATTCTCTGCTTTAGGACTAAAAAAAATATGTAAACAATAAACTTAGTCTGTTTCATTCTATCATGCATGTAATTTGTATTTAACTCTTTTATAATTAGATTTATTTACTCATGCATTCTTGCAGATTTCTGGTATTAAAAAGAATCTTTGATTTTCTTCCTAAGCCTTATAAAGTATATAATTAAGAGTTTTATTAAAAACAGTGTTATCTAAATTTGGATTATTATAAAGATTATTTCAAGGTACAAAGTAAAGTCTTAAAGCTTATAAATTTATAAATGTGTGATAGGTTGACTACAGTTTAATGTTTGCCTAAAGAATTTTCTAAGGTCAAAGTTTAAGGTACTAATATGTATTTTAAAAATGAGTTTCTCTTCTATTAAATAACAGTAGGGGATTTTTCATGTTACAGGCTGATAAAAAATTTTACAAAACCAAACAACTCATCCTCTAGATTCAATGATAAAAACCTTAAGTTTTTAAGAGTCTAGAAAAGATAATCAATCCTAAAATACTCAGTTATGCATGTCATGAGCTCCCAGTGACTGAGCCTGTTATATTTTGGCACCAGGGGCCACATGCAGGTCAACAACCTGCTATTTGTCCCCAGTCATTCTGTTAGTTAACATCAATAGTCTAGGATGTAATTTCTTAGCAATATCCAAGTCATGGTTGTCAGTCATTGTGTCTCCTAACTTTATGCCTACACCCTTATCTCTGTTTCTGTATCTAAGCATTTAAGACATTAATCAATTGGTTTAATATTAAAAAATGTACATATTACCCAATTTTTCTCAGTTTACAAGCTGACTATGACCCTGTGGCCTGATATGAAAACTGATCAAGTGAAATGGGTATGTATCAGCCATGCTCAACTTAGCATGATTTAATTTTGTACTGATTACAGTAGTTCAGTTAAGATGTTTTCCTTTTAACACTCAGAAGATTGTCTTCCTACATACTATTATCTTTTCATTTTACATGTTGTTTTGTTATCAGCCTCTTTGACCAGTGCATAATAGTTTTCATGTTTTAAAAATTGGGTCAACATTCAGAATCAGCATCCCATCTAGAAACCCTTGTGCAAGGGTGAGAGTGTCTGAATAGTGAAAACAACTGATCTTTGACAAAGGAGTCTAAACCACACAATGGAGAGAAGACAGTGTCTTCAACAAATGCTGCTGGAAAGCTGGATAGTCACATGCATAAGACTAAAACTAGATCTCTGTCATTCACCCTGTACCCAAATCAACACAAAGTGGATCAAAGTCCTTAATATACATCCTAATACTTTGAAAAAAACTCCAAGAGGTAGCAGAAAATACACTGGAACAGATAGGGAACAACTTCCTAAACAAAACTCAGAAGAAGGCTCAGCATCAAAGAGAAACAATAAACAAATGGGAATGCATCAACTAAAGAGCTTCTGTACAGTAAAGGAAACAGTCACCAGACTCAAGAATCAACCTACAGAACAGGAGATAATCTTTGCTGGCTATTCATCCAATAAAGGACTGATATTCAGAATCTATAGGGAACTCAGAAAACTCAACCTCCAAAGAACCAACACCCTGATGAAGAAATGGGCACATGAATCAAACAGGGAATTCTCAAGCGAAGAGGTACAAATGGCCTGTCAATACATGAAGAAGAAGTGTTCAACGTTCCTGGTTATCAAAGAGATGCAAATCAAAACAAAACTTAGATTTCATCTCACCTCAGTTAGAATGGTCATAATCAAGAGTAATAACAACAAATGCTGGTGAGGATGTGGTGAAATGCAAACCCTTATACACTGCTGGTGAGAATGCAAATTAGTACAAACACTATGAAAAGCAGTATGGAAGTTCCTGAAAAACTAGACACAGAACTTCCAATGATCTAGTGATACCACTCCTGGGCATCTACCCAAAAGAACATAAACAGCATACAGAAGAGACCCCTGTACACTGATGTTCATTGCAGCACTATCCACAATAGTCAAGCTCTGGAAACAACTCAGGGCCCTACAACTGATGAATGCATCATGACATTGTGGTATATATAAGAGATCAGAATTGTCACTTCAAATCCCCCCCCCCTTGTATAATGACTATATCCTAATAAAAATATCATTTAAAAAAAAAAGAGAGGTCTTTAAGAAAACAGTTGACTTGCTTGCAAGACAGGGTACTATGTCACTTGCTTGCTCCAGAGACATCTGATGGAAACAGGTTGGAGGGATCTGTATTGAGACTTTTCAAGATAAAAGGGAGACACTCAATGAATTTTGAAAGCTCTCAATTTCTGTGCCCCAAAAGGACAACTTTCCTTTTCTTCTCTCTCACTCTCCACCAACTGACAAAGAGAATTTCATTCAGGAGACTTTGTGCATAGGTAGAGGGGTGAATGAATTTTCTCCCATACCTTCCTCTCTCTCTTTCCAACAACCAGCATAAAGGAAGCGAACTTATTCACTTGACTGTATCCTTAAGTACTGGGAGATGCTATGATCCTCATAACTAAAATTAAGATAAGAATTTCTCTTCATGGCTCATTTAAAATTATTTTCTATCCTTTACATCCTGCCTGAACCCTAAGGTATTTTTCTACTAACAATAAAAAAAAAAACCTCTAAGTTTAAATTAAGTTAAAATTCTTTTAAATTGTTCTAATACTGGTAGTGCCTTGTATCTAAATGTTACAAAATCATTTACAGAATTAAAAATACATACATATAAACAGCAATGGTTCTTTTATCTAAGGCACATTCTATCTAATAATGTCTTTGACATTTCTACTCTTTATAATAAATGCTAAATGTTCTACCATTTAGGCTTCACATCAGTCTGTGAGATAAACATTAGTATATCTGACACCTATTTACCTCATGTCAATGAAATAACATATATGATATACAATTGAGCATCAAAACAGGGACTATTTAAAATTACTGACACTGCCATTAAAAAAATTTAGGGTTTTTAATCATCAATACTGTGTTGATAGTACTGACATGCATTAACTTATTTACCTAAACAATATTCAAGTTTTATGCTGTAATTAACCATGGTTACTTAATATTTTGTCTTTACAATTCTAATCCTTCAGGAACATTTACAAGCAAGTCCATAAAAAGTGACTATGACAAGTGTTTATCTGTCAGCCAGGACAGAAATTCTTAAGTATCAGGGTCATTTTGTGTTTTCCATATAAAATTTTATAACTGTTACTTGCTAACACTTAACAGCAATTTAAAGGTGTGAATACATCCCCATAACCTAATTAGACTTAATTAGACCCAGCCTAAGAGCCATTTTTTTAGTAAATCTCTTTGTTGCTTAATTTGACCAAAAAGGTCACATTGGCACTGACTTCTGATCTGTTTCATGTGTTGCTTCCCCTTCGTCATGGGACAAAATCTGACTTTTTGGACTTTCCAGGAGAAGCACTCCTGCCTTGAGGGACAAAACTGCCAAATTGGTAAAATCTTCAGAGACTACTGCTCAGTGAAAAGTTTAAGAGTATGCAAACCTACCCCCCACCCCCGAGATCCGCATCTCTCAACTTCTCACAGGAACAAGTGGTGTTCAGCTACCTGAGATAGTTCCAAAGGACTCCACAAATGACCAGGCTTCTCCAGATGCACATGGAGTCAATTATGCCAGAACTCTAAAAGTAACCAAAGCTGAGAGATTTTAAAAAAGTGACTCTTACACATGTGTGCTTATATTTAAGCCTTCTAGGATTCTGGCAAAAAGCAAAGTCCTATCTTCGCCAAGGCCTTCTGTTTAAACAAAGGCATTATAACTTTCGTTGGTATGTAACTTCTTCCTAGGGACACAGTGAGACTTCTTTCTGTGAAGAACTGATGCCTTGATGTTTATTCTCTCCCTGGACTGAAATCTGCTGCCTGGTACACCTGGCCTCTAATGAGGTCAGACCTTAACTGCCCACTCTAACGACAGTCAAAAATAGAGGGTCATCTAAGAGTTAAAAATAGCTAGAGATTTAAACACCTATAGGCAAAGTAAACATTAGATTATCTGTAACTTTTCAAAATTATTTATCCTTCCTGCCACACATGGCAGGACCCCTTCTGATGCTCCTATTATTGTTAATGTTCAGGTAATGCCTTCTAAATCAGATCCGTCTCATTCACAATAAAGCTTTTAGGACCCAAATCATGAGACAACAAGGTTATCAATCTGTACAAATTAATGATATCTCAATGAGCAAGCTAGCTGTCCATGAGGAACCTTGACTATGCTGGACAATATTTCAGAAACTTTGTGTCCAAATGATCCCTGAGGGAAATAAATAGGAGAGACAATTTCCTTTTATAGGTAGGATTTGCTACCCCTTATCAACTTGAAGTAGATACTGAAGATGGACTGCCCCCCCATAGCCCACCCAAAAATAAATTTTAAAACATTTTCTCTGAGGGGAAATTTGAGGCAGAATAGAAGTTGGAAAAGTTTGGGGATAAGGTATGTTGCCCTGGGATGCCACAGACCACACTCATGCGGCTGGAAATTGCCCATGCCCCTCCCCACTCATTCATTTTTGGGTGGTTATCTCCTGGGTTGCCTTCCACATGGGTTAGTGTAAGTTTTAAAAGTATTTGATTAAAAAAAAAAGTTCCCTCAGCCAGCAGATTCCACATGTGCCAACCATACTCCCTTTGTATTTCTTTTCCTAACTTTTAATATACCCCATTTACATCCATGTGTTCTGCTTGGATTCTTGGATGGGAAAACATAAGGACCAAGGTCTTTCTGAAAACACCAATTGCTGATAACAATATGAATGTACTAATGGGTGATGGAAATTAGGAGGTAGGACCTACTTGATGGAGGTAGGTCAAGGTTCAGATACCTTGTCCTGAACATTTCCTGTTTCTCTGCTGACTGGATGGCATGGAATGAGCACTCTGGTCTACCACACATTTGTGCTAGGATGTTTTCCATCACCACAGACCCAGAAACAGTGAAGTCAGCAATCATGGAATGTGATCTCTGAAACCATGAGCCAAAATAAATCTTTCCTTTTCTAAAAATTGTTTTCTCAAGTATTTGTCAGAGCAATGAAAAACTGACCAAAACTAGGAGCCAAATAATTAAGTTTGGCATCCAGGAGGAAGAGAGCATGAGAGATACTTAAAATATCACTTAACATTTATTCTAATAGGTACTAGGTTGTTGAAAATTTGTTTTTAAAGAGCAGAAGCATGTTCAGCCTAGAAATATTACATCATTGAAATATCTCCAGGAACTCTAAAAGATCAAGATAACTCTGTGGGGGTTTTGTGTGTTTTTGTTTTCATAGATTCAATTACTGCTTCTAAGGATATTTCTTAATTTTTTCAGGGCACTGCCTATTTTAAGTGCCAGAAAGTAATAATTTTGTATGCAG
Organism: Castor canadensis; assembly: GCF_047511655.1. Lineage (NCBI taxonomy): Eukaryota > Metazoa > Chordata > Mammalia > Rodentia > Castoridae > Castor > Castor canadensis. Next base: position 101,204,961 of record NC_133386.1, on the reverse strand, counting down.
AAGACGTAAGGCCAGCTGCAAGTTTCAAGGTTTTCACACTCTTATTTTCTTATGTGCTAAATCAGTTTATATTAATTATGCTAGCATACTGTTGTCAGAACTATTTTATCAGCTAAGTGACTCAAAATGTGAACAAACTGGTTTTATTTATTTGTTTACTTATTTAGATTTTTGGAGTCAGGTTTTCACTATGCAGCCCATGCTGGCCTCAAATTCCTCAGTCTTCTGTTTCAGTCTCCCAAGTATATGGATTACAGACATTCACCATCATATTCAACATAGCAGACTTATTTTATTAGCTAAATGTAAGATTAACACATAATCTGGGATCTATCATGAACTTTCATATTTGGTGCATCCAAGCCATGACCCTCATCTCAGTAATGATCTCTGACATATTTGAGTATTAATCCTATGGAAAAGTGAACCTTTTACCAATGTGATAAGTGTGCTATTTCAGTATAAATCTGAAAGAAGGTGGAAGAATATTCTTCTTCCAACATGAGTAGGTAGATGTAAGGAAAAGTTTATAGCTCTATTACACCATAAAAACATCAAAGGAATGGAAATAGACTTTTTTTTAATATTTATTCTCATCTGAGGCCCAAGCTTAGTTGAAGCCCTGAAATATCTAAAAGATCAGCTGCTATTGACTACACATAAATAAACTATTAAAATGGTTGACTTCTAGCCCCAGATGCTCAACTATCCAAGAGTTGTCTTTGTGTGTATAATCATTCTATTGGGAATTGGTGACTTACTGGGTCTCAAACAAGAGAACTTGGTGCAGGCACCAGGGGGGAGGGTGGCCCTGTTGGTCCACTTCCTGTAACCAGTTAAGCTGTTTTACAAGTTGAGCTGTTTCACAAGTGGGCCCCAGGAAGGAGCACAAGGACTAAAAACACCAGGGTGGAAAACAGGATATTGCCACCCTAGGCTGCTGATGGGTGCTGACCATGTAGATTGGGGAAGAAGAAAACCTCCACTCCCTCCTTCTGACAGAAAATAAAACAGCCCCTCTGCTATCACTGCAGGGAGCTACTGGTTTCTGGGCCCTGTTGCACTACTTTAGCTGCAGACTTTTCTATCCTTAATAAATCTACCTGTGTGTTCACTCTTTGTGTCTTGTAAGCTTATTCCTAAGCACAGCCAAGACAAGAACCCCTGGAGCAGAGCCCCATTCCCAACATTTGTGGCAACCTATGAAGGAAGACTTCTTCACCTGAGGTCAGTACAGGTTGTGCCAAACTGGATGGGACTGCCTGTGAATTGGCCAAGATTGTATAGCACTCCAATGGAGTCTGCTCTCCAGGAGATCCCCCACTCCACCCTGGTTTAGCTATGGTGGATCTCTCAGGCTGATCCTCTCTCTCTCTCTCTGTCTCTCTCTCTGTCTTGCTAAGGAGGGATTCTCCCTCAGGAATCTGAGAAAGAAACTCCAAGCCCTCTACAACTGTTAAGGCAGGCAACCTGAGAAATCAGAGACCAGCTGGGAGTTTATACTGGATTGCCATTGCTATGTGGGAGGAGCTAAATCCTCAGAGCACCAAGGCTTCTTTTGCCTCTCAACTTTTGACTCCCTCCCTCCTTAAACTCTCTCCCTTTCAGATCTGACCCTCTGAGGAGGAGGTCCAAAAATAGCTGGTGGAGAGGAAAGTTTCTCTTCAAGCTATAAGGGTACTCTGACCAGGGCAACTCTCTGGTAGGACCTGAAGAATAAAGGTGCAACTTCCTGACCTACCCTGAGGCTCCAAAGATGGCTAAGTATTAGACTCCTCCAGTCATGTCCACAGCAAATAGTCAGATAGATCTCTACACTTTCTTCACAGTTCCCTTGGCTCGACAGTGGAGGTCACCCTTCACTTCCAGTGCTCCAGGACTGCCTCTGGTGGGATCAACCTAGACAGCAGTGATGAGTAATAATCTCTCATGCCTTGAGCCTGGAAACTCTCTTTTCCCCAATCCTCAGCTTCTCCTTCTTCTTTCCCAAGTAGATTAGGATGAGTGGCCTCCCCATTTGTCCCAAACAACAGTGGGCTTCCTTCTTCAGTACAGACTGTGAGAGATCCCTACATTCCCTGTTCAAACCTAATCCTTAGACAATGTCCTCAAGAGCTCCTGTGTCTCTTCTACAGCCCCTATTTCAATTGTATACACTAAAAAGTACTACTCTCTATCTCAGTCTTAACTGTTTTTGTCAGGCATCTGGTTGATCTTGTTAAACAGGTTCCTTAGTGCAACAGAACAAAAAACAAAACAAAACAAAAACCAAAAATCATGCCTTCAGATGTTCCCTCTCTTCTTCTAAAATATATGTCTCACAGGATATATAGGGAAACAAAAGTCTACCTCATTAAGAGTACCAATCTACACCACCACAGGGGTCCTCCCTCTAGCCATACAAGCCCTCTTGGTTACTCTAGAGCCCCTAACTGATAGAGTTTTTTTAAATTACAAGCCTTCAGCTTGGAAAGGAGAACCAGGCACTTTTACAAGTATTCCAACCCTTTTTTAAAGAGGTAGCCTTCCATTTGGCTGCCTGCACCTGGTGGAGACTCTAAGTACCATACGAGACATAATGCCAACAGGCAGGATCCTATAGGTCCTCACCACATTGGTAGGATGATTGCAATCTGACCAGTTAGTTCATTTTTTTCTGTCCTGGCCATGGATGGCAGAAGGAAACCATGAGACAGGGACACCTGCCTGCTTTTGGCAAAAACACCTGAAATACCTGGGATACAAGGTCAATGGGCAGAATCCTAAAGGTCTTCACCATGTTGATAGGCTGGTTGCAATCTGACTAGTTAGTCCATTTGCTTCAGCCCTGGCCACAGACTGCAGAAGGAAACCATGAGATGGAGATGCCTGCTCTAGTCAGGTTAATCCCTGGTCAGGATGCCAACAAGAAGGGAACCGACCCAGTCTTTTCTGTTGTTCTTCTAGATGAGACCTGCTCCCTCAAGTCTTCTGGCCTCAATACCCAAGTATTCTCCATTGGCCTGTCTACTGAAACATTGAAAAGATCTTGACCCTGATAATCTTAAGCGAAGAACCCTCATCCTTTTTTTGTACTGAGGCCTGGTCCCAATATCCCTTGGGTAACCAGGAAAACTAGTCTTTAGAGGGTTCCTTAAATTATAAACCATACTCCAATTAGAACTTTTTTGTAAAAGGGTTGAAAGTGGACTAAGATCTCCTATGTACAGCTTTTCTTTTATCTCCAGGACCATCCAGAATGGCTCTATAATTGTTGTCCAGATACTCAGACCCTGGCTATTCTTTTTGAGCCACAAAATAAATGTGGGGATGGAGGACCAGAAAGACCTCCATTCCTACTGCTCACCCTACTGCTCCATCCTCTAATCCTCCTCAGTACCTGGTTCCCCCAAATGGATACTATTTCATTCAACAGGCCATGGTGAGGAGAGGGAGAGTTGATGTTCCCTTCCAATTTTTAGACCTAAAAGAGATTTAAAAAAAATCTAGGTAGTTATACTGACATCCAAACAAATATATGCAAGCCTTCATTTCTTTGATTCAAAACTTTGAATTGGCATGGAGGGATATCATGCTCCTCCTAGACCAAACTCTTTCTTCATTAGAAAAGCAATGAGTCCTGGCCCAGGCCACCCCAGTTGGGAATGATTTCCACCTATAAAGAGCCCCAACACTTGTAGCACCTAGAAATGAGGGAATAATATGCCTATGCCCACAGGTAAATGGGCAGTATCCCACATTGGGATAAAAATAATAAGGGGGATGATGACATCAGTGCCACATCATCCATCTAATAGTTGAAGGACTAAAAAGGGCCAAGTTTAAGCCTCTAAATTATTCCCAGGTAACTACAGTAGAACAAGGTCTAATGAAAACTCCCTTACCCTTCTGCAGCATCTTAAGGATGGTATCCGAAAACATACCACAGTGGATCCAGAGGCACAGGTTGAAGAGGTTTGCCTCAAAGATAAATTTCTAACTCAGTCAGCCTGAGTTATCCATAGAAAATGCCAAAAGTCTGTGGCTGAAGGGGAAAAGTCACTGGACCAACTAATGCAACTAGCCATGAGTGCATACTGTAACTGGGACCTCACTCAAAAGAGGGAAAAGGATAAGAAACATCATGACCTAATTGCATCTCTCAGGGGGCCTACACCCTAAACTGACAGGGGCCTACACCTAAGCTTGCTACCATTGTGGACAAGAGGGGCATTCTGCAGGGAATGTCCAAAAGAGGGACAGCCCAGGAGACAGTCCCAGCCCCCACTGGGACCTTGCAACATCTGCAAAGTTAACTATTTGAAGTCCAAGTGCCCTGTCTCCAGATGGAAGGCGGGTGACACCTCCTATGAATTGATGGGTTTCAGGACCTCCTGTCTAGTCTCCACTTCTTGACATCAATGTTGAAGAACCTCAGGTAGCCATAGTAGTAGAAAAGCAAAAGGTCATCTTCCTCCTAGACAGTGGAGCCCATTTCTCTATCCTACCATTCTCTCCTGGCCCCTGGTTCAATGACAAGGTTATCATTCAGGGCATATCTGGCCGGCCCCTAGAATACTATTTTACCCAGCCTCTGCCCTGCTCTGGGGGGAAACCTCCACTTTTGTCACTCTTTTCTCATAGTCCCTGAGACCCCAGTGCCCTTGCAGGGTCAGAATTTACTATCTCAATTAAAGGCTCATATTTTACTTCCCCCATTGGTTACTTCTTCTGGATCAAATAGGTTGCACAGTGTGGGAAAGAATGGCCCTTCCAGTTCAAATGAGACTCAAAGATTCCTCTCAGTTTCCATATCAAAAGCATTATTCCCTAAAGCCTGAGGGATGACAAGACCTCTTACCTATCATTGATTCCCTAAAAGAAACAAGGGGTAGTAATCAGTAGCTCCAGCCTCTACAATACTCCTATTCTTGCTGTCCAGAAAGGACTCAATAAATGGAGACTTATTCAAGATCTCTGGCTCATTAATGAAGAAATCATTCCCCTCCACCCATTTGTTCCCAATCCCTATACGCTATTGGCTCAAATATCCTCAAAAGCCCAATATTGCTCTGTTTTAGATTTAAATGATGCTTTCTTTTGTGTTGCTCTACATTCAAACAGTCAGCCTGTGTTTGGCTTTGAAGATCCCACTAACTCCTCACAAGAATTAACCTGGACAGTTTTGCCACAGGTGTTTAGAGACAGCCCTCATCTTTTTGTACAGGCCCTAACCAGAGGCTTAATAGATTGGCATTACTTGGAGGTCACCCTTCTTCAATATGTTGATGACCTACTTCTGTGCAGAGCCACAGAGCCCCTCATCTCCAGGGCAACTGAGTCCCTTTTAAACTTTCTGGCCTCCTGGGGATACAAAGTCTCCAAGGAAAAGGTCCAATTATCCTTCCCTCAAGTCACCTATCTAGGCATGGTCTTAAAGGGACAGACTCACTCCCTGAGTCTCCAGCAGATCCACCTGATTCTCTGTTGCCCACTGCCCCAGACCATAAAGAAGCTTACAAGTTTCTTGGGAGTCACAGGATTTTACAGCATCTTGATTCTTGGACATGCGGCCCTTGCCAGGCCCTTATACAAGCTCCTCAAGGATGCTAAGTGGGACTGTCAGTACCTTTTGGAGTGGGACCCCAAGAGCACAAAAGCCTTGCAGACCCTCAACAGTCACTCCAAACAGCCCTGGCATTGAGCCTGCCAACCCAGGATCTCTTCCAACTATATGTCTATGAGAAGAGGGGATCAACCTTGGGAGTACTAACCCAGCTCAAATGCCCACTCCATAACCAGTAAGGTATTTGAGCAGAGAATTGGGCAATGTGGTTGAAGGATGGTCAGCATGCCTAAGGGACCTATGGCAACCTGCCTCTTGATCCCAGAGGCCTAAAAATTAATTCTTAGATGGCCCTTAACCACATATACTCCACATGATCCAGGAGGACTTCTAATAGCCAAAGGAGGACTATGGTTATCGGACAACAGGCTACTTAAATATAAGGTCTAATTATTAGAATGTCTACATGTGAGCCCTAAATCCAACATCACTCCTTCCCACAGAGGGAGAACCTTCAATGCATTCCTGTAAGAGGGTGCTAACCAAGTGATTCAGCTAGGCCTAATCTCCTTGACCATCCACTCCCAGACCCAGACCTCACTCTCTTCATGGATGGAAGTTCATTCACCTGGGAAGGAACTAGATGAGCAGGGACAGCTGTCATTTGCCTCACTAAGACACTATGGGCTGAACCTCTGCCTCCTTCCAGTAGTGCCCAATTGGCTGAGCTGATAGCTCTCACTAAAGCATTACAATTTTCTGAGGGAAAAACTGCCAACATCTACACAGATTTAAGTTTGTTTTCCTGGCCCTACATGCACACGTGTCTCTTTGGAAAGAACAAGGTTTGTTAACTAATGAAGGATCACCTATCAAGCATTACCAGGAAAACTTAAACCTCTCAAAAGCAGTTATACTTCCAATGCAAATAGCAGTAATCCACTGCCCTGGACATCAGAAGTCAGAAGACCAGTTTTCTAAGTGGTACCAGAGAGCTAATATGACAACAAAGGAGGCTGCCAGAAGATCTTATGTTCAGGCTTCCCTTTTGTGGGAACAATCTGTCCTTCCTTCTGAACACTTCCAGTACATGCCTACTGAGCATTCACAGGCTTTAAAGTAGGGATATCACTTAGATCACAGAGGATGGTGTATAATTCCTGATGACAAATTATTTCTGCTACAGAGTAGCAAATGGAACGTCCTAAAAACCCTACATCAGACCTATCACCTAGGGATCCATAGGACACTTTCCTTGGCAGGGAGATTATTCAAGGGTATAAAACTCAAAGACACCATCCAGGATGTTATTAGAGGATATGAAATCTGTCAATGTAACAACCCCTGCAACACTGCCCTGCCTGTCCCAGGAACTCAGCGGCAGGGGACACATCCAGGTGAAGTCTGGCAGCTTGACTTTACCCACCTGCCAGGGGGCCCAACCTCTAGATTGCTCCTGGTTCTGGTAATGACTTTTACTGGATGAATTGAAGTGTTTCCATGCTCCTCTGAAAAGGCCTGGGAGGTCATTAAGGTCCTAGTTAATCAGATTATTCCTAGGTTTGGTCTACTCCAGACTCTCCAAATTGACAATGGACCAGCCTTCTGAGCTGAAGTCACTCAGGAAGTCTCTAAAGGTTTGGGAATAAAATGCAATCATCACTGTGCCTGGAGGCCTCAATCCTCCAGTAAGATTGAGCAGACCAAAAGACACCTAGTTAAACTGGTTCAAGAAACTCATCTTCCCTGGTAATAAGTACTACCTCTAGCCTTAATCCTATTTAGAAACACCCAAAATAAAATGGGTCTTACTCCCTTTGAAGCCTTGTATGAGAGACCCTTTCTCCAAAGAGAGCTAATCTTGGACCCTGGAACAGAAAACCTAGCCTCCCATGTCACTGGACTAGCCAAGTTTCAACAGATTCTCTCTGAAGTGGGGAGAGAGACCCTCAAGGTCTCTCCCTGGCTGCCTTTTGTCCCAAGATCTGGTCATTATCAAACTTCCCCATGATCCCCAGAGTCTCTCTGCAGCCTCTTGAAACATATCTCCTTTCCTTATTAAAGTCTCCGGACTAGACTCCTGGATCCATATTTCTCATGTCAAAGTTGGACCCCAGATCAGGATGCTCTCACTCTTGATGTCAACATTCAAGTCCCACTCTTGATGATCACTTGATGTCAACATTCAATTCAAGGTCCTGAACATATTCTTGTGAGCCCCTGGAAGAGCTAAAACTGCTCCTCAAAAAAAAAAAAAAAAACCAAAAAGGACAACCTTAAATGACTGTCAGACCTGTTATTATCTTCTGGTCTTTCTACATCCTATTGCCACTCCTACTGGGACTGGGACTGGTTTCCATGCCCAATTTCCCCATCATGGAGTGTTCTCCAAAAAGGTTGCTAAGGGTTGTTATTTCTTTCTTTGTCTGCTTTGTTTCCTCTCCTGCACCTCTTGTGGTAAGTCATGATCTAAAATAGTAAATGCCATGGCCCTAACCGGAGGAGTTCTACAGCTGTCTGGGAGCAGGTTAAGAGCTAGCTAACTATGTCATGGTTTATGCCCCCTTTTGAACCTACTCCATTTCCTTGTTTAGGAGTACTCCCTACTACCAACACAGGATTCCTCAGCAAGTTTTTACTGTGGCCCACTGCAGACTGCAGGAGACCACCCATGAGAGGGACACCCCTGCTCCCATCCCTCCCCCCACTTTGTCCCATTTCAACAGGAAGCAGCTATATGAGTCATTGCCCTTATCCTAATAGTAGTTGGGTGTCCTTCTCAGAAGTGGGACTTGTTGACTTACTTGGTCTCAAAGAATGAATCTTGGTACAGGCCCCAGGGGGAAGGGTGGCCCTGTTGGTCTACCTCCCATAACCAGTTAAGCTGTTTTACAAGTTTAGCTGTTTCACAAGTGGGTCCCAGAAAGGAGCATCAGGATGACAAACAGCAGGTGGAAAAAAAAGGATATCGCCACCATAGGCTGCTGATGGGTGCTGACCACATAGATTGGAAAAGAAGAAAACCTTCACCCCCTCCTTCTGACAGAAGATAAAGGAGCCCCTCTTTTGTTTATCACCAGATGTCCTAATCTCAAATTGCTTACTTACCATCTTAAAGTTTCACTCCTTTGAGTATGTTAACCCCTGCTCTAAGTACTGGGAAATGTCAGCATGTCCCCTATCTGCAGGGCACCTTGAGAAGTCATTCTCTTACTGAACTGTAAACCAAATGCAATCACTCTCTCATTGAATTGTAAAATGTCATTGTATAAGAAAACTTTGCCCTTATCCCTAACAATAGCTAGCCACAGAGTGTTGTGAGTCTAAATGTGGACCAATCCTCCTGAGGGAAAGGAGGTCCTGTCAGGAATACATGAGTGGACTTCCCACCCAAATGTGTTCTGCCTATCAGACTATAATCTGACACTGCAACCTTCTGCAGAGGTAAAACTTTTCTTTTTGCCTTCCTGAGGGACTCCTGAGTGATTCTTTGATCACCATTTCAGAACTGCACTTCTAACAAGAAGGACGTAGGATGATATATTCAAAGTGTGGAGAATAAAACAAAACAAAACAGGTCAACCAAAAACACTATATCTGACAAAATTATCCTTTAAAATTGAAACAGACAAAAAGACTTTCCCCAATAAACAAAAGCTGAAGAAATTTCCATTGCTGTGATAAAAAAACCAGAAAACAACTGAAGGAAGGACAGATTTATGTTGGCTCACAGTTTCAAAAGTTTCAGCCCAAGTTCAGTCAGATACCTTGTTTCTGGGGTGTGGTGAGGCACAGCATGATGTCAGGAAGGGAACTTATTTTTATTTTTTATTTATTTTATTTTACTTTTTATTGTGCTGGGTGAGTGTACATTGTGAAATTTTAAAATGTTCTTATAATATATCAAATATGTCATACATGAATTCACCCCATCCATCATTCTCCTTTGTGCTCCCCTCCTCCCATTCCTAGAAGAGGTTTAACATCTATCATTTTTTCCATTTACACGTGAAATATTTGCACCTCTTCACATTTCCAGCACCTCCCAAAATAGCATCACCAGGTGGAGACTAAGCCTTTAATACTTGATCCATTTTGAGATACACTTCATATCCAAACCATAAAAAGGAGTTCATCACTAGACTGGCTTTACCAGAAATGCTAAATAATAGTACTCCTTCAGGTTGCATTAAAAGGCTGTAAACAACAGCATAAAATATGAAAACATAAAATTCTCTATAAAAGTGATAAATGGGCAAATGCAGCACATAGCAATAATCAAAAAGGCAGGATAGGATCTTCTTTTTGTGCCAAAGTCCTTCATTCTTAAAATTAATAGGATTATGGTCCCAATATTTCTCCTTATTTGACATTACACAGTAGCAAAAGGTACAATCATAATAGGGAAACAAATCTATATACCCTTCCTCAGACAAGATTCTGCCAGGATCACAGTTGGAAGCCCTCTCCAAGAGACTGTTATTGATGCTCTTTGATTTACAAGAGGTTATGTTCCAATAAACACATAGTAAATTAAAAAGATTGTAAGTGAGAATGCATGTAGTCCATTTAGCCTACCAAAGTCCACAGTTTAGTGACAGTATACTACAGAATATTACTTGTATACCCCAATGATTATGAGCCATATATTGAAGTATAGATTCTGCTGAATATTTATGCTTTTGTGTTATTGTAAAGCCAATATTTGTAAGTAGATGTCAGGTGGTCATGATTCTTGCCTATAATACTAGCTACTTGGGAGACTGAGATCTGGAGGATCACTGTTTAAGCCAGCTCAGGCAAAAAGTTGGCAAAACTCCATCTCAAACAATAGCTGGGTGTGGTAGCATGTATCAATTACCCAAGCTATGAGAGATGCTAAGATAAGGAGAATTGCGGTTCTAGATCAGCCCAGACAAAAGTGTTTGCACAAGATCCCATCACAACAGAAAAATGCTGAATGGGGTGGCATGTGCCACATCTTAGCAAAACCCTGAAGTCTAAAATAGGAGAATTGTAGTCCAGGCCAATCTGGGAAAAAAAGCAAGACCACATCTACAAACTAAAGAGTAAAAAAGGACAGAGACCTGCCTCAAGCTATAGAGTGCCTGCCAAGCAAGTGCAAAACCCTGAGGTAAAACCCGATGTATGGTTCTACCCCAAGTGAGACCATCAGTACTTCGGGGACTATTTTATAAACCTGGGACTGGGATCTACTATCACACATAGCTTCCCCAAGTTGACTAAACTGAGTCTTGTGTTTAATACAAGTTAGAGGCAGCAGTGATCCACTGGATTTTGGGGCACTTCAGTTGGATTGAACATAAGGAGGCAAAGAGTTGTAAAAAGATCTGGCAGGCAGTTCTCATAGTGGCATCAGTGAACAGCCACTGAGGCTTTATGGAGTGTGACTGCATTCTTGGTTTACTACTCTAAAATCATCCAAATTACTTTCAATTTTAATTATAAATTCTATTCTCAAGTGTATTTCTTGGGATATTTTGGTCAGAATTTTATTGTGAACCTACAGGGCAAGGTGGCTATGTCAAAGGGACCATGAGTGACATTTATCATTTTCAACAGCCAAACATACATATTGAGTACTTGGATTCTATTATTAAATATGTGATTCATAAACTTCCAAGTTAGTATAATGCATTATATTTATCAGAAAATATGAAGGTTATGAAATAAAAATGATTGACTATAAGGAGTTAACAAAGATATAACCACACTGAATGCTTTGCATTGGATTTTTCACAAAACTGTGAGTGTTTCATATATCTTCAAATATTCTGTGTCTTAAATGTAAATATTTTACCCACTTTGCATGACTTTTTAAAACCTGAAAATAGTTTTCTTTCTGCCTTAACAATCTACTCCAACAGTTTTAAGTCTGCTGTAGTAGCAAATGTAGAGTAGCAGAGCATGGACAAAAAAGGATTGAGAATGAAAAAAAACCTTGGATCGGGGCTCTTTCCTTACACTACAAAATTTGGGGTAAGTCTGATTTTCAGTTTCCTAAGCTATAAAACAGGCATAAACACTCTTATCTTTCAAGGTTCTTATTTTATCAGTGAGATAAGTATAGGATCATAATTTGGAAAATATAATGTGTTCTACAAATGGTAGGTACTTTTATGTGTTGTTTCTGGATTTATCTATAAACACAAAAAAGAAACCATATGGAAGAAATGGAAATAAAGTGAAATTTCCAATTTGTCAGGACAGTGCATGTTGCCAACTTTAATGTGTGCCGAAATTAGCACTTTGGAGCTCTAAAATGGTACATATTAACTCTCCATGATGATCAAATGAATCAGGAATTTTTTATCTGAATACTATTGCAATAAAGTCATATTAGGAAGCATGCAACCAATGACAACATTAAAAATGAAAGGAATTCAGTGAATTGCCTGGTCCCCAGAGAGATACAGACATACTCTCTTTCAATTTAATGTCATTTGATGTTTTTGAGAAAAATTTCCTGGCCAATGCAAACTGAAAAAACTCAGATCAGACTCCTTAAAAGAACCACACAAGTGCTAACACATCCTGCGAAAATGAAGGTTCTTGTCATAAGTTTGTATGCTATTTTACATTGTTAAATGTTAAGCTGTCTTTTACAAAATCAAGCAAAATATACTAAGTCCAAAATTTTACAATTTAAATTTTTTAAATTTTTTAATTTAATAAGACTCTTTAATGGCAGGTAAAATTAAATATTTTTATTATACCTGAAGTATAATATTAATATTTAGTAACTTAGTGTTTATTTGAAGAATCTAGGACACAATTTGTGTTTGAAACTGGATATTTTCATACCTATCTGCAAGGTACAGATTATCTCTCTTATCTTTCTTTCATATTGGAAGTTTCCCATCTCTAGTCATTTCAATATGACAGGCAATCCCAGAATCCCAGAACTGCCACAGTAATTGTGTAGCTAGAAGTAAAACAGAAGAAGCCATTATTATTTGTGCTATTGCAGGATCAGATTAATTTCACTAATGGATAGTAAGTACTCTTCAATTGAGAGGTACATTATGGATCACAGTAATCCTGAAACATGACCTCAACCAAGTGTGAACATTTTTAGAAAGGTAAAAGACATCTAGCTTTTCTAATGCTGCATTTTATTTTCCTTCTTCCTTCTTGCCTCCTGACTTTCAATCAGGACTGGAAATGCTTTCAGAAAGTTAACCTACACACACTCACACACACACACACACACACACACACGCACACACACACGCACACACGCTCACACACACACACACACTCACACACTCACACACACACGCACACACACACTCACACACACACACTCACACACACACGCACACATGCTCACACACACACGCACGCACACACACACGCGCACACACACACACAGAGACGAGAGAGAGAGAGAGAGAGAGAGAGAGAGAGAGAGAGCTTTATGTATATAAGTAGGCATTGATAAATTTTAAGAGCTAACTGTGGCTGACACATGGTCTTATTTACATAAGAAAAAGATGAATAAGTAACATCAGTGTTAAATAATTCTAAATTCCCTAGGTAGAAATTTCCCTTCCCTAGCCATAATAATAAAAGTAAATTAAAAAGAAAGAAAGAAATGAAGTGTTGCATACCCCTGAGCAGTGAGATTACTCTGTGTTACAGTTATCAGAACTCAAAAGCATGCTGCAAATGTGCAGGTTGTTATTATGCTTTGAGATGAAAAGGTAAGGTTAAGGGAATTTGTGAAATAGAAGAAATGGTCAATATGCAATTGAAAATGTATCAAGAATTGATAAGAAATGAGGCACTCATATCAATATGCTCACATACTAACATACTTGGTATACTTTTTAAACACTTTGTTTAGTGGAAAACAAGAAGGTAAAACAGGTCCTGGCTGGGAGTTAGCGCCAGTGGGAAGGGGAAAGGATATGAAGAAAGGCTGCAGAAGGGTGAATATGGTGGAAGCATTATGTAGTCATGGATGAAAGTGGAAAAGTGGGACCTGCTGTAATTGTTGCAGGAATGGGGCAAGAGGGGATAAAGGAGAATGACAGAGGGGTGAATTCAACAATGATGTAGTGTAAAACTTTTTGTAAATGTCACAATGTATTCCCAATGCAACAATAATTATAAAAAGATTTTTTAAAAATTTAAACAGTAAACACTTTTTTTAGAATTTTAAGAGACAATGCAAGTGATATTACCCAGAGACTTGCCATATGTAACTACAACAACTTGTGTTGTTTTAAAATTTATTCCATAGATATTAGCAACATATTCACTGACATTAGTGGTGGCTATTCCATATACTGTGAGTATGGACAGTGTTAATTTTCATTTTGGATAATTATATTTTCTAAATTTTGGAGAATAAACACACGTAGGTTTTATTTTTCATGTTGACCTATTCTTCCAGTTTGCTTGGACCTGAGGGATTCTTGGAATGTGGGATTTTTCAGTGCTAAGAGCAGTGAAGATCCTGACAAATGATCATTCTGCTTATACAATAAAAAGTCAATTTTGGTAAACAGTTATTAGTTAATTAATTAATCCAGACTTTTTCTCAAAATCACATTGCTGAATGAAAATGAAAACAAACCTGAACCACTCTGCTTCTCTTCCTCATTGAAAAGACTGAGATGCTGGGTGATACTTTTTGTCCTCTTACCTTGAAATACAAATCTGATGTGGTTCTTCCCATAAGTCATTTCTCTTCATTATTGGCCTCTACTATCGTTTATAAAGGTCTATAATTTGTAATTGTGAGTAGGTCACTATTGAACATTCTTGATTTCTAAGAGTTTCCATTTGTGTGAAGTGTTTACTGTAAGAATTCAAGAATCAAATTGTCATCATTGCTGATATGACTAAGTTGACGTTCAAGGATATGTTACACTGAAGTTAGAAGGAATAGCATTCAGCAGGTATACATGCCCTCATGGACAAATAATATCTCTCACTTGGAATTTTTTGAAACCTGCAGTTCCATTAAAGGAAGTGCTCTATTGCTTTCTGTTATTCTTTCTCTATCTTCAACAAATGGTTGATTCTCTTGTCTGTATAGTTTATTTACTATTTTGGAAATTGGTGCTATAATTCCACCAGAATTTTCACACAGGGAGTTTCTTGTCACTTTTATTATGTTATATATTTTCTTTTAGACCAAATTGTATTGAAAGAAGCAAAAACAGCTGTATATAAAATTAGACAATTATGCCAGAGAAATCATTTGAGGAAAAGTCTAAGTGCATATCCCTTATGTCAGTCAAGTACTGCTGAAGTCAGCTGAGGCTAAGGATTTAAAGACTGAAGAATCATATTTTGAGATAATCCATTGGCTGTATGAGTGATCTTAGATAAACCATTTAACCTTTCTTTCCAGAAGTGTGATTATTTACAGAACGGAGATAATCATTCTTAGTTCTTAAGTGGTTAGTGAGAATCACCTTACTTAATGTATTTAAATCATAATGTGTTAATATTAAAATCCATGTTAAAGCAACTCTTTGTTGACTAGATCGGGATCTCTAAAGAAATTTTTATGAAAATTAATTATAGAGTCATGCTGAAGTATTTATCTGCTTCTACTTATACTGCTCATAATGGGATTCAAAATCAAATACTCAGGTTGTATAATTTGAAAACCCAAATGTGATGAAACAGACTTTATTTTTCAGTGTTCTCAACATTTTTGTTCTTTACATCTGTACTCCATAAGAATGCTAAACAATACACTCTGAAATATATTGGTTTGGAAAGAGCAAAAACCCTTTGGAAAACCCTGCTCAAAATGAAAGTTCAGGGTATTAAAAATGAAGGAAAGGATTGTAAAACCGTAAAACACCAGAGAGTAAATTATTTAATTAAGTCATTGACTTTATATAATTTAATAATGTCCAGCTCTCAAGCAAGAGTTATAGAATTATAGTAAAATAGAATTATATCATATGATATAATTTTATAAAAATATGCATGGAGTTAATTATAGCAAAACTGCTTTCACTAATATCGGTGACTATTTCTACATGGTGACAATAAGGATAAGTTTTAAATTTATGTGTTTTGCTTACTTTTATTTTCTAAATTTGGACATTGAGCACATAATATTTTTAAATTTCACATTTCAAGATAAAAATTCAATTAAAAATAATCAATGATTAAATAACTTACCAGGTTTTTTTTTTTTTTTTTTTTGTTATTTCTTGTATTTCATGCCTTCTTTCTAGGTATGTCTGTCTATATATCTTCTTGTTAAATATATCTCTAATGTTTCTCTCTGGGGATAGTAAACCCATAGGCATATCATACATTACTGCAACCCTGAATAGTGGTAAAATTGTTCCTAGTATTTCAAAGTACTTAAAGAATTTTAAGTATCTGATTATTTTCTCCAGTGTATTGCTGATTAAATTCATTTTCATTTCAAAGTAAAAGTTGATCTTTTATTACTTTATCTTTTTTCTCTGTAGATTTAATGTCCAGCGATAATGAGGGTAGGTGTAGATTAATAACTGTATATTCTTTTCAATACTGCAAGCTCACTTTTGATCTCAAGAATTATATATGCCTTCACCTTTAAAAATTTTCATCTGAATCACCTCAATATTGCTTTTGATATCTTGATTTCTGGAATTTATATTTGACATTTTGAAACCTACAGTATGTTCCATACATTTCTTTTTAATTACCATATTAATTGTACAAGAGTTTCATTTTAATATTTCCTTACATACCTATAACATATGAATGTACAAATTCACCATCTCTGTTGGTGTTTCCTATCCCACTTCTTGTTTTCATTAAATTTTACAGTTTTTAAATGGATTTAATTATACTATTTTCATTCCTATAATGTACTTTGATCATTTTCACCCCATCACCCTCTCCTTTCCTACACATCTTCCTACTAGTTACCTCCTCAACACCCCCTTTTCTTACATTCCTGTCATATTACTATTATTATTGATTAATTACGTTTAGATTCTACATATGAAAGAAAACATGCAATATTTGTCTTTTCAAACTTGATTTATCTTGCTTTTATGCTTTAAAAAATTAGCTTAATTTCTCTGTACTGTATTATTCCCAATGGTTTCCAGATTAGAGTTTATTCTGTCTACTGAGCCTTAAATGTCTTTGAATATTTTTACTCCCCAAATTATGAATCTTGAGTTTATTTATGCTTGTTATGCCTATTTATTTAGGCTTTGTTTTTCCAAGATTTTGAATCTTGTGTTTATATATGATTGTTTTGCTTTATAATTTCTCTTTATAAATGTTTTCCCAAAATTTCGAATCTTATGTTTACGTTTGCTTTGCTTCATAATTTCTTTGTTTAACTGAAAGTTATTTTTCTATTTATAATTTGTAGCACTCTGTAAGTACTTATATTAGAGTTTTTATCAAACTAAAATTGTTCACTTAGAGTGATGTATGTTCCATTTGTTGATTGGCTTGGCTCATTTTTCAATATCATCAAGTGTTCTTACATTAGGCTGTACAACCTCAATTTGAATGGGAGATGGTTTTTCCTGTTTTCTCTTTTCCTTTCTCCTGTGCTGCTCGTGCCAAAACTACCTGTGTAATGAGACACCTGCCCAATCAATCCTCTGACATCAAAGCGAAATTCTTGGTTAACAGGTATTGATAGTTTTGTTTTATGGTGATATGAAGGTATTTACAGGTCCATTTACAGAGCCGATAAAGGATTCTTGGTGGAGTTCATGTACTGATACTTTGATTACGTTCTGTTGTCTTCTTACTCTAGCTGCTAAGTCAGAGTCCCAGAGAGCAGTCTTTTCCTTTCTCTGTGTATACATGTTTCATCCTGTGCATATTTCTTATCTATCACCTATGTATTCATCTATCTGTCACCTGCGATCTACATGTATATATCTATGTAAAATCTCTCACAAATATTCTTTTGCTTAATTGTCTTGTATTATGTTTTACACGGAAAAGGGTTTCAGAATGACATTTCCATACATGCATGTATTATCCTTTGATCATATTCACCTTTCTCTTATAGTTTCTTATTCTCCCTCCTCTCTACCCCTTTCTTCATCATCCATCTCCCTGTTAGTTCCCCATTTGCTTTCATAAGCTTGATTTTTTTTCCCCTCATTTTCATTGTTTTGGTTAACTCTAGCTTTCACAAATGAGAGAAAATAACTGATGCTTATCTTTATGGAACTGGTTTATTTCACCAACATGATGATATGCAGTGCCTTACATTTTCCAGCAATTGATATAATTTCATTCTTCTTAACTTCTAAATACAGCTTCATTCTGTACATGTACCACAATTTCTTTATTCATTCATCTGTTGGTGGACACCCAAGCTAATTCCATAATTTTGTTATTGGAATGGTGTCATGGGGAGGGGAGCATGGATATGTAGGTATCACTGTGGTAAGCTGACTTTAATTCTTTGAAGTATATAATAAAATTTGTCTGGCAGGATTATATGGGAGTTCTACTTTTAATTCTTTAAAGAACCTCCATAGTTATTTCCATACTGGCTAGACTACCAGAAGTGGGCAAAGGTTCTTTTTATTCCCCTGAATCCTTACCAGCATTTGTTGTTTTTATTTTTCTTAATGAGTAGAGTCAGATGGAATCTTAATGTGGTTTTGATTTGCATTTCCCTCATAGTTAAGGATGATCAACCTTTTTTTTTCATGTATTTTTTGGTCATTTGTATTTTTTCATTTGAAAAGTGCCTATTCAGTTAATTTACCCACTTGTTGATTGCTTTATTTGTCTTGATGTTCATGTTTTCATATATTTTGTATATTAATCCTTTGTTAGATGAATATCTGATAAAGGTTTTCTTCCATTCTTTAAGGTATCACTTTACTTTCTTTAATCCTCAATTCTGAAGGTTGAACTTAAACCTTGGGCTTGCTAGGAAGGCACTCTACCATTTCAGGCACTCTGCCAGCCCTTTTTTTTCACTGATTATTTTTGAGATGGGATCTCACTTTATGCCCAGGCTGTCCTGGGCCTCAATCCTCCTATAGTGCTTCCCTGTACAGCTGGGGTGATAGGTACATGCCACTGCAGCCAGTCATTGGTTGAGATGGGATCTCATGAACTTTTACTCACACTGCCCACAAACCGCCATCCTCCTTTTCTCTTCAGTGCAAGTCTTTAGTCAAATCTTGCTCTTATTCCTGAGTTATTGGAGGTCTGTTCAGAAAGGCCTTACCTATGCCTATGTCGTGAAATGTTTCCACTAGTAATTTTCTTCAATAGTTTCAAAGTTTCAGGCCTTAATTTAAGGTCTTTCGTTCATCTTGAGTTGATTTTTGCACAGGGTAAAAGGAAGAGATCTTTCCTGAGCAAGTAGTTTCAATTTCATTTACAGGAGTTGAACTTCCGTAATTGTAGACCATTGCTGTGGTAAGTGTGCAGTTTTAGCTCATATGCTTCATTGTATATTTCTCCACATCTTCTGTAGGGATAACATTTTTAGTTATCTCTTTTTTTAAAAAAAAATTCTTTACCATAATTTTCTTTGACGCTAATGAAGGTCAAAGTGTGAAGTTAGCATCGTCCTGTTTCTGATGTCTCATGTTTTTATAAAAGACAACAACAAAGATGAAACTAATTCCTGCTTTTGGAGGGCTATGTAAACAGAAAGTTATCTTTAATGTGTGAGAGGTAGAATGAAGAAAAAATAAACAAGCCATTTGGAGGGGCTTCTATGATTTTGCAGGTTTAAATTTAGAAAGACTAATTTCTTTGGCTTCTTCCATTTCAGGTTTGTTTTGTGTTAATAGCATTTAAATGCATCTGTCTCATATTTTTCCAGTGGAGCATTTCAAAAGCACATAAGTAAGGGGTTTACTTCCCTTCCTCCAGTCAGAAAAAGGAAGTATAGATTCTTTTTCTTTCTATGGCATCTATGTTGAATTGTCAAATCTGGGAATTATATGAATGACTGGCATTAAACCAAAATGAAATTAAACACTTTAAAACACTGTTTCAGTGCTATGCTGAAAGCACAAAAAACATAGTTCATGTTTAATTGCACCATGGAACCATGATACAACAGTAACTAAACTGAGAAAGCACCAATTGCTTCCAGGGAATGTTGCAAAATTGCTGCTGCTGCTGAATGCTTTCAGAGATGCAAAACATAAATGTTCTTTTCTCTTCTCACTAGGTTTGTCTATTAACCAGCTATGATTCTAGCTTGTTTATTTTATATTTAGGCTATGTTTTTTGGTATAAATTAAATTTTCAACTGCTTCTTCCTTCCTTCCTTTTTTCCCCCTTGATTTCCTTTACCTCCTTTCTCTCTCGCCTGTCTCTCTTTTTGTTTTTTTTAGTTAAACTTTAAAAATGAATGCTGCACAAACCACTTCTCTATATGACTAATTTGCAGTAGCAGTTAAATCAATTTCCAGATTAATAGTTATTGAATATCTAATCAATAACCAATAGTTTGAATGTTTACCAAATGCGTGTACAGCAATTGCTCTGAAGAGAATAGATAGCAGATACATTAAATGCTGGTTTGGACTTTCATTTAAAAAAAACTTCTTAGGATAGACTTAAAATTATGAAAAAAGTAAGTTCAGTCTTCAGCAGCTCTGATCCCCATATTCAGCCAAATGTTTAATCTGAATAGTGACAGTCACCTCTGCATAAGAATGGCTGGTTTGAAGACTCACAGCCTAGAGACTCAGTAACAGCAGATGGCAGTAAAGGTACACAACACAGGCGTACGCTTGGAAAGGTATCTGGTCCCTACAAAGACTAAAGCAGTGTAAGACAATAATCCTGCTCAAAAGTCATAACCTAGCACTTTATGAAAGAAAAGTAACATATACATACCAAAAGCAAACTGAAGCATCCCTCTTGGTTTAAAGCAAAGAATTAGCCAGCCTAGCCAAGCAAATAGCACACTTGGTGCATTTCATAACCTCTAATCACTGATGAGGACTTCCTGTCTCTTGTTTATTTTAAAACAAAAGATGACACGAGATGGTCATTTATTTTAGATTATATTTTAACTAGACTTCCCTCACACTGAAAAAAAAAAGAATATATCTAATAATAAAAACAAATCATTTTCCCATGAAAGAACTGATATTTAAAAAAAAAGGATCTGCTCTGATTCTTGAGGACCAATGAAACGAGCTATATTTATACCCTTGATTAACCAGAGCAGTCTACGAAAGGAAGCATCCAACTATTTTCCAAGGACAGTGATTGTACTATCCAATTCATATGCAGTGGGATCCACAGCATATTCTACTGATTTCACATTCTCCTCACAGTACCTCTAACAGGGTAAACAGCTCAAATTCCCTTGTTTTCTTTAGCTGGGAAAAAATTCACTCAAGACCACTATGGCTGTACAGATTTAAAAGTTCATCCGGAAAAGTTGGTGTTTTTTTAATCTTTTTTGCCTCACATCCAGCTTTCACCTGTCTGAACATGATGATGAGGAGCTTCAATGGTGTGCTGGAGCAGACTAGCACTTGGCTAGTAGGAACTGATTTCACATACCTCTTCCCAACTGCACTGTTAATCAGGTTGGTAGCTTAAAAATGACCATGGTCGTAGTATTTACGGTAATGGTACAAATTAGCACCCTCTACCCACCTTTTCTCCCTGACAGCTGATTCTTCAAAAATTACTGAGTTTTTAAATGTTTACTGAGTTTCTTGAACATTTCTTAAGAGTATTAAAGAATTTATTTAGAATAGGGCATTACAAAAATTGCCAAGCTCAACTTTATTGTTGGCATTTAATTTGGAATTTCACTAGAAAATCTTAATTTATCGTCTATTAGCTTGTACTCTATGTTGAATTAATCCATTCTGATTGTGAATGAAAGTTTCTCATTCATTCCTCCAACCTTCACACATTCAGTTTATAAATACCAAATAATTTTTAATTCTAGTCTTCAGAAATGTATTTGCTTGGTTTACTTTCCAGCAGTTTTGAAATACATCTAAAACCAATGAATTGAGAAATAAATTAAAAATCAGGAGTTAAAAATTTCGATTACTGATTTTTTCTTGTTCAACAAATTCAGATACATACATTATTTTGAGAGACTAAAATTTCCCAATTTGAAGGACATATAGATAGACTAAATTGGGTAATAAGTAGATTACTTTACCAAATTTAAATATAAAGCAATTCTGATTATTTTGACATGTGAAGATTCACTCTGGTTAGGTTGGAAGTGAAGGTGAAAGTATATTTTCCTCTCGAAAAGGCCATGTGTGCTCCTGTCATTTCTGAAGGTTTGTTACACTGATGGATTCTTTTTTATAAAATTGCCTACTGCTAAGAGTAAGTGCATTCATTGTGCTCTTGTTTTCTAAATACTACAGCTTCTCCATGATAACTACTATTTATAGCATGTAATTTTTCTGGCAGTGTATTTTAACTGATATTAACTTTATTTTATTTTTTTTATTTTTTTCTTTTTCTTTTATTATTCATATGTGCATACAAGGCTTGGTTCATTTCTCCCCCCTGCCCCCACCCCCTCTCTTACCACCCACTCCGCCCCTCCCTCTCCCCCCCCTAAATACCCAGCAGAAACTATTTTGCCCTTATTTCTAATTTTGTTGTAGAGAGAGTATAAGCAATAACAGGAAGGAACAAGGGTTTTTGCTGGTTGAGATAAGGATAGCTATACAGGGCATTGACTCACATTGATTTCCTGTGCGTGGGTGTTACCTTCTAGGTTAATTCTTTTTGATCTAACCTTTTCTCTAGTACCTGTTCCCCTTTTCCTATTGGCCTCAGTTGCTTTAAGGTATCTGCTTTAGTTTCTCTGAGTTAAGGGCAACAAATGCTAGCTAGTTTTTTAGGTGTCTTACCTATCCTCACCCCTCTCTTGTGTGCTCTCGCTTTTATCATGTGCTCCTAGTCTAATCCCATTGTTGTGTTTGCCCTTGATCTAATGTCCACATATGAGGGAGAACATACAATTTTTGGGCTTTTGGGCCAGGCTAACCTCACTCAGAATGAAGTTATCCAATTCCATCCATTTACCAGCAAATGATAACATTTCGTTCTTCTTCATGGCTGCATAAAATTCCATTGTGTATAGATACAACATTTTCTTAACCCATTAGTCAGTGGTGGGGCATCTTGGCTGTTTCCATAACTTGGCTATTGTGAATAGTGCCGCAATAAACATGGATGTGCAGGTGCCTCTGGAGTAACCTGTGTCACTGTCTCTTGGGTATATCCCCAAGAGTGGTATTGCTGGATCAAATGGGAGATCGATGGCTAGCTTTTTAAGAAGCCTCCAATTTTTTTCCAGAGTGGTTGTACTAGTCTACATTCCCACCAACAGTGTAAGAGGGTTCCTTTTTCCCGCATCCTCGCCAACACCTGTTGTTGGTGGTGTTGCTGATGATGGCTACTCTAACAGGGGTGAGGTGGAATCTTAGTGTGGTTTCAATTTGCATTTCCTTTATTGCTAGAGATGGTGAGCATTTTTTCATGTGTTTTTTTGGTCATTTGAATTTCTTCTTTGAGAAAATTCTGTTTAGTTCACTTGCCCATTTCTTTATTGGTTCATTAGTTTTGGGAGAATTTAGTTTCTTAAGTTCCTTATATATTCTGGTTATCAGTCCTTTGTCTGATGTATAGTTGGCAAATATTTTCTCCCATTCTATGGGTGTTCTCTTCAGTTTAGAGACCATTTCTTTTGATGAACAGAAGCTTTTTAGCTTTATGAGGTCCCATTTAGCTATGCTACCTCTTAGTTGCTGTGCTGCTGGGGTTTCATTGAGAAAGTTCTTACCTAAACCTACTAACTCCAGAGCATTTCCTATTCTTTCCTATATCAACGTAAGAGTTAGGGGTCTGATATTAAGATCCTTGATCCATTTTGAGTTAATCTTGGTATAGGGTGATATACATGGATCTAGTTTCAGTTTTTTGCAGACTGCTAACCAGTTTTCCCAGCAGTTTTTGTTGAAGAGGCTGCTATTTCTCCATCGAATATTTTTAGCTCCTTTGTCAAAGACAAGTTGGTTATAGTTGCATGGCTTCATATCCGGGTGATCTATTGTGTTCCACTGGTCTTCATGTCTGTTTTTGTGCCAGTACCATGCTGTTTTTATTGTTATTGCTCTGTAATATAGTTTGAAGTCAGGAATTGTGATACCTCCTGCATTGTTCTTTTGACTGGGTATTGCCTTGGCTATTCGTGGCCTCTTGTGTTTCCATATAAATTTCACAGTAGATTTTTCAATCTCTTTAATGAATGTCATTGGAATTTTGATGGGAATTGCATTAAACATGTAGATTACTTTGGGGAGTATCGACATTTTTACTATGTTGATTCTACCAATCCATGAGTATAGGAGATCTCTCCACTTTCTATAGTCTTCCTCAATCTCTTTCTTCAGAAGTGTATAGTTTTCCTTATAGAGGTCTTTCACATCTTTTGTTAGGTTTACACCTAGGCATTTGATTTTTTTTGAGGCTATTGTAAATGGAATTGTTTTCATACATTCTTTTTCTGTTTGCTCATTGTTAGTGTATAGAAATGCTAATGATTTTTCTATGTTGATTTTGTATCCTGCAACCTTGCTGTAGCTATTATGATGTTTAGAAGCTTCTGAGTAGAGTTTTTTGGGTCTTTAAGGTATAGGATCATGTCATCTGCAAATAGGGATATTCTGACAGTTTCTTTACCTGTTTGTATTCCTTTTATTCCTTCTTCTTGACTAATTGCTCTGGCTAGGAATTCCAGTACTATGTTGAATAGCAGTGGAGATAGTGAGCATCCTTGTCTGGTTCCTGATTTTAGAGGGAATGGTTTCAGTTTTTTTCCATTAAGTATAATGCTGGCTGTAGGTTTGTCATATATAGCTTTTATAATGTTGAGGAACTTTCCTTCTATTCCTAGTTTTCTTAGAGCTTTTATCATGAAATGATGTTGGATCTTATCAAAGGCTTTTTCTGCATCTATTGAGATGATCAAGTGGTTTTTGTCTTTGCTTCTGTTAATGTGGTTTATTACGTTTATTGATTTTCGTATGTTGAACTATCCCTGCATCCCTGGGATGAAGCCTACTTGGTCGTGGTGAATAATCTTTTTGATGTGTTGCTGAATTCAGTTTGCCATTATTTTGTTGAGGATTTTTGCATCAATGTTCATTAAGGAGATTGGCCTATAGTTCTCCTTTTTGGAGGTGTCTTTGCTTGATTTTGGGATAGGTGTAATACTGGCTTCATAAAATGTGTTTGGCAGTTTTCCTTCCCTTTCTATTTCATGGAACAGTTTAAGGAGGGTTGGTATCAGTTCTTCTTTAAAGGTCTGATAGAATTCAGCAGAGAATCCATCAGGTCCTGGACTTTTCTTTGTGGGGAGACTCTTGATTGCTGCTTCGATTTCATTTTGTGTTATAGGTCTATTCAGGTGATTAATTTCCTCTTGGTTCAGTTTTGGATGATCATATGTATGTAGAAATCTGTCCATTTCTTTTGGGTTTTCAAATTTATTTGAATATAGGTTCTCAAAGTAGTCTCTGATGATTTCCTGGACTTCCATGGTGTTTGTTGTTATCTCCCCTTTTGCATTCCTAATTCTACTAATTTGGGGTTTTTCTCTCCTCATTTTAGTCAGGTTTGCCAGGGGTCTATCGATCTTGTTTATTTTTTGAAAGAACCAACTTTTTGTTTCATTAATTCTTTGTATGGTTGTTTTGGTTTCTATTTCATTGATTTCAGCTCTTATTTTTATTATTTCTCTCCTATCTGTTTTGGGATTTGCTTGTTCTTGTTTTTCTAGGAGTTTGAGATGTATCATTAGGTCATTGATTTGGGCTCTTTCAATCTTTTTAATATATGCACTCATGGCTATAAACTTTCCTGTCAAGACTGCCTTATCTGTGTCCCATAGGTTCCGGTAGGTCGTGTTTTCATTTTCATTGACTTCCAGGAACTTTATAATTTTGTCTTTTATTTCATCGATGATCCATTCTTCATTAAGTAATGAGTTATTTAGTTTCCAGCTGTTTGCATGTTTTTTGTCTTTACTTTTGTTGTTGAGTTCTACTTTTACTGCATTGTGATCAGATAGTACTCACGGTATTATTTCTGTTTTCTTATATTTGCTGAGGCTTGCTTTGTGCCCTAGGATATGATCTATTTTGGAGAAGGTTCCATGAACTGCTGAGAAGAATGTGTATTGTGTAGAGGTTGGATGAAATGTTCTGTAGACATCTACTAGGTCCATTTGATCTATTGTATATTTTAGATCTTGGATTTCTTTATTGAATTTTTGTTTGAATGACCTATCTATTGATGATAATGGAGTGTTAAAGTCTCCCACAACCACTGTGTTGGAGTTATTATATGCTTTTAGTTCTTTCATGGTATGTTTGATGCAATTGGGTGCGTTGACATTGGGTGCATACAGATTGATGATTATTATTTCTTTTTGGTCTATTTCCCCTTTTATTAGTATGGAATGTCCTTCTTTATCTCATTTTATCAATGTAGGTTTGAAGTCTACTTTGTCAGAGATAAGTATTGCTACTCCTGCCTGTTTTCGGGGGCCATTGGCTTGGCAAATCTTCTTCCAGCCTTTCATCCTAAGCATATGCTTATTTCTGTCAGTGAGATGAGTCTCCTGTAAGCAACAAATTGTTGGATCTTCTTTTTTAATCCATTTTGTCAAACGGTGTCTTTTGATGGGTGAACTAAGTCCATTAACATTAAGCGTTAGTACTGATAGGTATGTGGTGATTCTGCCATTTAGTTGTCTTAGTTGTTTGAAGGTTTGATTGTGTGTACCTAACTTGATGTTACTCTCTACTGTCTTGCTTTTTCTTATCCTGTGGTTTGGTGCTGCCTGCCTTTTTATGGTTAAGTTGGGTGTCACTTTCTGTGTGCAGAATCCCTTGCAGAATCTTTTGTAATGGTGGCTTTGTGGTCACATATTGTTTTAGTTTCTCCTTATCATGGAAGACTTTTATTGCCCCATCTATTTTGAATGATAGCTTTGCTGGGTAGAGTATCCTGGGGTTGAAGTTATTTTCATTCAGTGCCCGGAAGATCTCACCCCACGCTCTTCTTGCTTTTAATGTTTCTGTTGAGAAGTCTGCTGTTATTTTGATGGGTTTACCTTTGTATGTTACTTGTGTTTTCTCTCTTACAGCTTTCAATATTCTTTCCTTAGTTTCTGAACTTGTTGTTTTAATGATGATATGTCATGGAGTACTTCTATTTTGATCTCGTCTGTTTGGTGTCCTGGAGGCCTCTTGCATTTGTATGGGAATATCTTTCTCTAGATTTGGGAAATTTTCCGTTATTATTTTGTTGAATATATTACACATTCCCTTCGCTTGCACCTCTTCTCCTTCTTCGATGCCCATGATTCTCAAGTTTGGTCTTTTGATGGAGTCAGTGAGTTCTTGCATTTTCTTTTCACAGGTCTTGAGTTGTTTAATTAATAGTTCTTTGGTTTTTCCTTTAATTACCATTTTATCTTCAAGTTCTGAGATTCTGTCTTCTGTTTGTTCTATTCTGCTGGATTGGCCTTCCGTTTTGTTTTGAAGTTCTGTTTCGTTCTTTTTTCTGAGGTTTTCCATATCCTGGCAGTTTTCCTCTTTAATGCTGTATGTTTTTGTCCTGAGTTCATTTATCTGTTTATTCATTGTGTTCTCTCTTTCACATTGGTGTTTATACAGTGCTTTTATGGTTTCCTTTATTTCTTCTTTTGCTTTTTCAAATTCTCTATTTTTGTTGTCTTGGAATTTCTTGAGTGTCTCCTGTACATTTTGGTTGACCCTATCCAGTATCATCTATATAAAATTCTCATTGAGTACTTGTAGTATGTCTTCTTTTAAATTGTTCTTGTGGGTTTCATTGGGTCCTTTGGCATAGTTTATCTTCATTTTTTTGGAGTCTGGATCTGAGTATCTGTTTTCTTCCTTGCCCTCTGGTTCCTGTACTAATTTTTTGCTGTGGGGAAACTGGTTTCCCTGTTTTTTCTATCTTCCTGTCATTGTCTTTGGTGTTGTTACTGTCCCTGTACTGTGTGCAATTAAATATTTTCTAGCTTGTAATAATAACAATGGCAATATTTAGAATGGAAGGGTGAGCTGAGATAGAAAGCAAGAAGTTAAAGAAAAGGGGAAAACAAATATACAGACAAGAGGGAGAAAGCAGAACAAGGTTTCAGATAAGAAAGTTTCAAAGGTATAAACAGGGAGCATTAGTGTACTAATTGACAGTAAGCTGAACAGACATTAGAGAGACAGAGAGAGGATTGAAAATCAAAGATAAAAAAATAAAAAATAAGTAAATGAAAGAAATATCTATATATAAAAATGAACTAAAATAAAATGGAAAATAGAAAATTAAAAAAAGAAAAAACTTCCAAGTTTATATGCAATGCAGTTTCAGTCTTAATAATTTGGGTGTCCGTCTCAGTCTCCAGTCCTGGAGATGGTGCCTCAGATGTTCTGTAGTTGTCTCATCAAAGGGAATGCATAAAGTAGAACAAAACTACACACATACACACACACACACACACACACACACACACACTCACACAAAAAGCCCCACCAAGTGTCCCAAGTTCAAATGCAATACAGTTTCAGTAAGTTTTTCTGCTTGCAGGTGTAATTCGGTTGTTCTCTCATCAAAGGTAGGGAGAAAAAGAAAAAAAAAAGAGTCTGGAGACAGTTCTAAGAGTGGTATCTGCAACTGTGGCTTGCCTGCCTGCTGCTCTCAGCCTGCTGTAGCTGGCGGCGTTATTTATGCAGATCTCTGGGGTGAACTTAGCACTCACCTGGTCCCACAGGCTTTGTTTGCTCAGAGTTCTCCTGTGCGGGAGCCTCTGCTACAGGCTTTCCCCTTTCCAAGCACTGGGAAAGGTGACACTGCCCCCATGTTGTCAGGCCTGTGTATTTATTTACAGTTCATGTGGGAGGTGGGTCTTCCACCCTCTCCTGTGCAGTTTTCCTCCCACTGCCACTTTCACAAGCTTTCCTGCTCCTGCTTACTGGGTGGTGCTACTGCTCCTGCCAGCCACCATGTTTATTTACAGTTCATGTGGGAAGTGGATCTTCCCTCCTCTCCTGTGGAGTTTTTCTCCCTCTGCCACTCTCACAGGCTTTCCCGCTCCTGGTTGCTGGGCACACGCCCCGCTCTCACCAGAGGCTCTCCGGCCTGCCCGGCTTGTTTATTTACAGTTTATTTACAGTCCTGGGAAGGGTTCCCTTCCCCCAATCTTCAGCGCTCAGGGCACCCCACCCTCTTTCCAGTGTGTCTTAATTGTTCTTATTGCTTATTACTCAGTTTCTCTTTTTTTCCCCGGGCGGAGGTCAGTCTGTCCAGGGGGGCTATGCTGCTCTGGCCCAGGCTTGTCTGTGGGGGTACCGCCATGAAGCTCACCTGGTCCACGTCTTCCCAAGCCATCTGGGTGCCAGCCACTGGCGGCCCTGGGGGCCCTCCTCGTTTCTCCGTTTAATGTGAAGTGGAGATTCTCCACGCTGGCTGGAGATGTGGAGGGGTCAAATTATGCCTTTTCTCAGTGATTATGCCTGCAAAGTGTGTCTCCAGTGCCTCTCCAAGATTTCACTATAGGAGGCTCGCTTTCTGCTTCCTACCTCTAGCCACCATCTTGGAACTCCCCCCAATATTAATTTAAAAAGCAGAAAGTATTTTAATGTTAAAATAGTTTATTTATTATATTTAATCCAGTAAAATCAGTAACAATCCTAGCTTTTCTTTCAAAAATACAAAGACAGAGATTCACAGAGATGCAAAAGATTTAAATTTTAGAAGGAGTCTCTGAGCCAAAGTTGTAAATATTCTCATCACTCTTAATGATTCAGTGAGCCGTGCCTCAGATCAATATCTCTGTCTGGCTTCATTTTTCATTGCCAATCATCATACCATCTAAGTGTCTTTTACCTTGGCCTATTTCACTTTCTTTAATAAAGAAGATATATTTCTCTTTTTGAGGTATAACTTTTTCTTTATAGTTTCTGAGGTTTAAGTAAGCTTCTTCCCCCTCTAACTGTCTTTAACACCTTTGGCAAATTTGACTTCCTCATCTTTAAAATTTCCTGTAGGAAAAGAAAAAAAGTAAGGTTAAATTCTTACCTTAAGCAAATTTCAGTTTGGAAATAACTCAAAAAAGAAGAATTTTTAAAATTCAACTATTATAAAAATGGAATGGCCAATATCTGCAATCTAAGATATATTTTTTAATCCTGTCCATTTCTTATTAATACTTCTGTAAGAACCTTTCCAGTTTAAAGATTGAGAGGAATTTAATTGAATAAGCAATAATTATGATAACAGAAATGCTTTTTTTCACTTTTACAACAGAGAAAGCACATTGCTCCAGACGTTCCTAATAAGAAAAACAATTCTACATATTGGAAGGTTTCCAGAAAATTATACATGAAATACTCCAAATTGAACCAAAACCCACATCATCTCATGTAGAAAGAAAGTTATTGACAGTTACAGATCATTGAAAATATATTGTAGTACCAGATACAAATGGCAAACTAAGTTATTGCTGTTTATAGGCCCAAGTCTACATGAAGTTTATAAACTCTAAAGTGTATAATCTATGCATGAATTTAATTTTTGTATGTAATTTTAATACAAAAAAATTTACAACAGCTTTTAACATAAGATAAAATTGTAAGGAATAGGAAAAAATGAAAAAATTGTGACAAAATAAAACATAAAAGAAATTTCTTTTCAGACTAATCCTAATTATATAGGAAATGGATCTTTCAATTTAAAGTACAAAGATCACATACGGATTCTGAAAGAAACAGTTTGGTGGGTGGCAGAGAGGAGTATAAGAGAGGAAAAAGAGGCTGTCTTCTGAAGGTCTTCACACAGGGAAAAGAGGAAAGATGGTTATTCTAGAGATCAGTTTTCACTGAAACCAGAGGATGCCTGGCCAACACACCATTGTTAGCAATATAGATTAGCATTAGTGAGAGTTGGTATTTGTACAGCATCTTGAAGGCTACATTCATAGATAACCAAGTAATGATAGGGTGTTTTAGTCTTTGAACACAATCTGGGACTTGATTGCCAGGCTCATGAGCTAAAAACAAAAGTAAGAAATTGCAAGAGTGGGCTGTGCAGTGGCTCAAGTGGTAGAAAAGTTGCAAGAGTACCTAGCTTTGTTGCTTCTGGGAGACACAGGGGAAATAGCTATTCTCAAATCTAGTTTCTTGTTTCCTTCTTTAGTGTACCCCAGTTCCCTACCTGGTGGATTTGTGCTGCTCTGTCCCACCTCCTATTATATGTGACATTTGACCAATTAGGACAAACTAAAAGACAGCAGTTTACAGACATAGAGACCTTCATGTTTTTGTTATTAGCAATGGCTTCTTTTTATTTTACAAATAAGTGGGTTCCATTATGACAGTTTTATACATGTATACAGCACTCTTCAAACATATATTTATTCCCCATCACCTTCTCTTGTCCCCATGTTTATTCCTGCTATCTCCCCTAAGTCCTTCCCTTCACATATTCATATCCTTATTTCTTTTTTGTTTCTCTAAATCTAGATTATGAATGAGAGAAAACATATAATATTTGTCTTTCTGAGTCTGACTTTTTTTTTTTTTTCTGAGTATCATGGTATCCTTTTTCCTTAGAAAAAGTTCTGTTTAGTTCATTTGCCCACTTCTTTATTGGCTCATAGATTTTTAGGGAATTTACCTTTTGGAGTTCCTTATATATTCTAGCTATCAGAACTTTGTCTAATGTATAGCTAGAAGATATTTTTTCCCAGTTTGTGAGTGGTCTCTTCAATTTACAGACCATTTCGTTGGTTGTGCAGAAGCATTTTAATTTCATGTTGTCCCATTTGTTCATCCTTTCTCTTGTTGCTGGGCTGATGGTGTTCTACAAAGGAAGTCCTTACCTATACCTATTGTTTCCAGGGCATTCCCTGCTCTTTTATGTACTAAGTGCAAGGTTTCAGGTCTGATGTTAAGGTCTTTACTCCACTTTTGAGTTGATACTAGAGAAGGGTGGTATGCATGGACCTAGTTTCAGTTTTCTGCAGGCAAATAACCACTTTTCCCAGCAGTATTCATTGAAAAGTCTGTCCTTTCTCCATTGTATGTTTTTGGTTACTTTGTCAAAAATAAGGTAAGCATAGCTGTGTGGATTCATATCCTGGTCCTCTATTCTGTTCCACTGGTCTTCATGTCTGTTTTTGGCCAGTACCATGTTGCTTTTATTGCTATGGATTTGTAGTGTAGTATGAAGTCGGGTATTGTGATACCTCAAACATTGCTCTTTGTGCTCAACATTGCCTTGGCTATTCGCAGTCTTCTGTGTTTCCAAATGAAATTTAGGGTAGATTTTTTCAGTCTCTGTGATGAATTTCATTTTGATGGGAATTCTGTTGAACATGTAGATTGCTTTTGGTAGTATAGCCATTTTTACTTTGTTCATTCTACCAATCCATGAGCATGGGAGATCTTTCCATCTTCTGTAGTCTGACTCAATCTCTTTCTCCAGTGGTTTGTAGTTCTCCTTGAAGAGGTCATTTATGTCCTTTGTTAAGTTTACTCCTAGGTATTTAATTTTTTTTGAGACTATTGCAAATGGAATTGTTTTCTTATATTCTTTCTCGATTTGTTCCTTGTTGGTGTATAAAAAGGCTACTGATTTTTGTAAGTTGATTTTGTATCCTGCTACATTGTTGAAGTTGTTTATGGTATCTAGAAGTTTTGAGGTGGAGTTTTTTGGGCCTTTGATGTATAGGATCATGTCATGTGCAAAGAGGCATATTTTGACTGTTTCTTTACCTATTTGTATTCCTTTTTATTTCTTCTTCTTCCTTTATTGCTTTGGCTAGGAATTCCAGGACTATGTTGAATAGGAGTGGGGAGAGTGGGCACCATTGTCTCCTTCCTGAATTGAGGGGGGATGGTTTCACATTTTCCCCAATAAGTACTATGTTGGCTATAGGTTTGTCATATATAGTCTTTATAATGTTGAGGTATATATTCTTTCTATTTCTAGTTTTGTTAGAACTTTTATCATGAAGTGGTGTTGAATCTTACTGAAGGCTTTTTCTGCATCTATTTAGATTATCAAGTGGTTTTTGTCTTTGCTTCTATTAATGTGCTGTATTACATTCATTGATTTGGGTATGTTGAACCATCCCTGCATCCCTGGAATGAAGCCAACTTGGTTGTGGTGAGTGATCTTTCTGATATGTGGTTGGATTCAGTTTGCCATTATTGTTTTGAGGATTTTTGCATTGATGTTCTTTAAGGAGATTTGCCTATAGTTCTCCTTCCCTTTCTGGTTTTGGGAGGAGTGAATACTGAGTCCATAGAATGAGTTGGTCAGTGTACCTTCCCATTCTATTTCATGGAGAAGTTTAAAGAGTATTGGTATTAGTTCTTCTTTAAAGATCTGATAGAATTCAGCTGAGAATCTGTCAGTTCCTGGACTTTTCTTTTTTGGCAGACTCTTTATTGCTGCTTCAATTTCATTATGTGTTATAGATCTGTTTAGGTGGTTAATATTCTCTTGGTTCAGTTTTGGATGGTTGTAAGTATCTAGAAATTTGTTGATTTCTTCAAGGGTTTTTAATTTATTGGAAAACATAGGTTCTCAATGTACTCTTTAATGATTTCCTGGATTTTTCTGCTGTTTGCTTCTGATTTTGCTAATTTGGGTCTTTCTCCCCCTCATTTATTCAGATTTGCCAGGGGCTTGGCAATCTTGTTTAGTTTTTCAAAAAACCAGCTTTTTGTTGACTCTTTGTTTTTTGTTTTTTTATTTTTTTGGGTCTCTGTTTCATTAATTTTGGCTTTTTTTATTATTTCTCACCTTGGTTTTTGCTTCTCTTGCTTTTCTAGGAGTTTGAGATGTAGCATTAGGTCTTTTATTTGAGATCTTTCTGTCCTTTTAATATATGCATTCAGGGTGATAAACTTTCCTCTTAGGACTGCCTTTGCTGTGTCCCATAGGTTCTGGTAGGTTGTGTTTTGATTTTCATTACCTTCCACAAAACTTTTCACTTCTTCTATTATTTCTGCTATAATGCACTGATCATTGAGGCTACATTTCTTCACATTAATTTTGTATACTGCTGCTGCTTTGCCAAAAGATTTATGATTCCTAATAGGTTTTTAGGTCTATTTAAGTGGTCAATATCTTCTTGGTTCAATTTCAGTTGTTTATATACCTCTAGGGAAATTTATATATTTCATCTAGGTTTTCCTGTTTAAATAACATTAGTTTTCAAAGTTTTCTGTAAAGATCCTCTGGATTTCATTAGTATTTGTGATTATGTTTCCTTTTTCAACTTTGATTTTATTAATTTAGCCATTTTCCCTCCTCTGTTTTGTTATTTGGCTGGAGGTTATGGATCTTGTTAATCTTTTCAAAGAATCAACTTTTATTGCATTGAATCTTTTATAGTTTTTTACATCTATATCTCATTGTTCTCAGCCTTATCTTTATTGTTTCTTTCCATCTGTTAGTTTTGAATTTTGTTTGTTCTCTTTTTTCTGTAAGTTTAAGGTGCATCATTAGGTTGTTTATTTGAAAATTCTATTTTTTTAATGTAGGCACTTATAGCTATAAACTGTCCCCTTAGCATGATATTTTCTATATCCCATAGATTCTGGTAAGTTGTATTTTCATTTTCATTCAAGTTCATTTAGAGTTTTTGGATTTCTTCCATTACTTCATCAGTAAACCAATTGTTGTTCAGCAGTGTGTTGTTCAGTTTCCATGTGTTCAAATATTTTCTGGGATTTCTTTTGTTGTTGAGGTCTAGGTTTATTCCATTGTGATCTGATATCATACAGAGGATTATTTCAATTTTCTTAAATTTTTTGAGACTTGGCTTGTGTCCTAAGATATGATATATTTTGTGGAAAATCCCATGAGCAATAGAAAATAATGTGTAATACATAGTTTTGGGGTGAAATACTTGTAGAAGTTTATTATGTCTATTTGGTATAACCTGTGATTTAGTTCTGAATTTTCTTTGTTGATCCTTTGCCTGGATAACCTATCTATTGGTGACAGTGGTATATTTAGGTCTCGCAATTAGTTTGGTACCCTTATGTTTGGTACATACATGTTAAGAATTAATATTTC
Source organism: Castor canadensis (assembly GCF_047511655.1). Classification (NCBI taxonomy): domain Eukaryota; kingdom Metazoa; phylum Chordata; class Mammalia; order Rodentia; family Castoridae; genus Castor; species Castor canadensis. The sequence goes on along the minus strand of NC_133386.1, from coordinate 101,170,283 downwards.
CTTTCAATGAATTGTTCCTTCAATTAATATGAAGTCACCTACATTGTCTCTTTTACATTAATTTATTTTGAAGTTTAATTTTTCTGATATAAGTACTGCTACTCCTGTCTGTTCATTGGGTCCTTTTGTTTGAAAAGCCTTTTTCTACACTGACTCTAAGCCAGTGTTTAATTTTTTTAGTGAGATGAGTCTCTTGTAAGCAACACATTGTTGGGTCTTGTATTTTTTTTAAGCCACTTTGTTATTCTATGTCTTTTGATTGGGACATTGAGACCATTGATAATCAGTGTTAGAATTGAGAGGTTTTGGGTATTTCATCAGTCATGCAATTATCATGTTTATTCCCCATTCTTTACTTTTTGCCTATTCTTTGTTTACTGGCCTGCTTGTTCAAAAGGGTTTATTCTTTCTTGTTCCATTCTGTTTACTTTAAATTCTTCTTCTGTAAATGTCCTTTAAAAATTTTCTGCAGTGGTGGTTCCATAGATGTATATTCCTTTAATTTTTGGTTATTGTGGAAGATTTTAATTTCTTCTTCAATTAGGAAGGATAATTTTGCTGGATATACTAGTCTAGGTTGACCATTTTTTTCTTTCAGGGTGTGAAATATGTCTTTCCATGACTTCCATTTAGAGTTGATGTTGGGAAATCTGTGTTTGCCTTTATATGTGACTTGTCTTTTGCAACTTTTAGTATTCTTCCTCTGTTCTGTGTGTTGAGTGTTTTGATTATGATATATTTAGGTATATATATATATATTTGGTCCTGACAATTTGGTGTTCCTTAAACTTCCATCACCTGGATGACTCTCACTCATTCAAGGTTGTAGAATTTTTCAGCTATTATTTATGGAATAGGTTATCTATGCCAGTGGTTTGTATCTCTTCACCTTCTTCTATATTCATGATTCAGAGTTTGGTCTTTTCCTGGTGTCCCAGCTGTCTTGCATGTTCCATTCATATTTTCTTAGTATTTTTTTGTTATCTTTTACTGTTTGATCTGATTCTTATACTTTTTACTTCTGTTCCTGATACTCTATCTTCAACTTGCTCCATTCTGTTCACCAAGTTTTTAAATGAGATTTTCATTTAAGATATTAAACTGCACATTTCAGATTGATTATTTTTCAGTATTTATATTGTTATTGATTTTCTCATTCTTATCCTTCATTGTCTTCTTAATTTCATTCATCTGTTTGTTTAAATTCTCTTTGATCTACTTTAGTTGTTTATTCATATCCTCTCTAAGATCATATTCCTTAATCATGATCTTTTCATCTATTTTACTTCTATGTCTCCTCTTCTCCAATTCCTGTCCTGTATCTGAACCTTACCAGGGTTCATGGCATCTATTACAAGGACTATACTCTTGTATTAATGTTAGGAAGTTGAAAGTAAAATCTGTAGGAACGTCTTATAAACAGCCCTTTAAGATCCTGTTAATAGCACATAACAGGAAGAATGGAGTGGTGACAAACACATTTCTGTAATGTTGGTTTGCAGTAGCAAGTTTCTAGGAAGGTACTTGGAAGAGAATCATTGATCCTTGTAGAGTTATGGGAGTGAATTTATTGGGGAACATCTGTGTTCTGCAATTGTGGGATCCTTGGTGCTTAGAGAAAGGAAATTCAAGGGAGATGAGGATGTTCAGAAAGTTGCATTAGTTTAAATGGGATCTCTTATAATTCCAGTTTGGTGAGGTTTGGTATACATCAGGTCATGTTATGTTCTTCCACAGTTGTTTGTTTTAAAGTCTTTCTGTCTGGCCTCTGCTACTGAGAATGAGGCTATATCCAATTGTCCTTGGTAAGCTCAACAGTGAGCAGTGTTTGATGTTTAATGTGTGTTTAACATACATTTGTTCAATTTATATCAGTAAACATGGGATGTCTGGGATCCAACCCACTTCAGTGAAACCATGTTCTCAAAGGAATCATTTTCTTTTATCTGCTGCCTGCCCTGTCCACAGCTGAAAAACAGTTCTATCTTCTCTCCCTGTGTGAAAGACTGGTACTTTTGCACATCAACTCATTAACAAAATGAACAGATCAGTCAATGTGCTCCTGATGACAGATCTAGCTCTGATTTACCTAGTTGTCTATGTGACTTTACATAACTTATTAAACGTCTATGTATTTCCTGATATCCAAAGGAGTTTGACCATCCAAATCCTCATATTCAAATTTTTCATATTGTCTAATGTTTTGTATATGAAATAATGTGTTGAGAAATCATATCTATGTTGCAGTCATCTTTTCCCCATTTGTTTTAGAACTATGTCATATGTGCAAACCTGGTTCTAACTGTATTGCTATCTTGTCTTTAGAAAATATGTGAAATTGTGTGTGTGTGTGTGTGTGTGTGTGATTCCATTTCCTTTGGAAAGGTGAATTCTCATATCCCACATCAGCTTGTCACAGAAACCTAACTGGGGTCCATGGGAGATGCTGGAAAAGACAACAGACAGAAGACCAAAAATGCATAAAGCTGGGGCCAGGTAGGCTGGGCACTTGAATGGAGACACACCAGCACTCTCTTCCTTCACCTCCAGTGAGCTTATTATATACAGTGACAACATGAGGTGGAGAGGCATTTCTTGGGGGAGGGGGCATGAAATTTTAATCCTTGGGAACAGGAGAAACCTGACAGCTCTCTCTGAATGTAAACATCTTAATAAAAACAGCTGAAGTGCATCTTGCTCACTTCTGCAGCTGAGGCTGTGCCAATTCAAGTGTGCAATTTGTTGGGCATAACTATGCTTGCTTCCTTCTGTGGTTTGGGACTGGGCCAAACTCAACCACACAGCTTATTTGATACACCTGTCTGCTCCAAACAGTAAATAAAGACATAGTTGTGGCCTATATATAAAATCAAGTTGGGTTCATGACACTCATTTCAGGAAAATGATCTCTTTTTCATATATTTGGTTTTTTGGTTTGTATAATGTAAACACTCTCTCATTCAAATTCTTTAAGTGTCTACATTGATGGTATGTTTTACCACCACATTATTTTGTGTAAGAATGAATTAATGCTTTTTTTTTTTTTTTTTTTGGTGTTACTATTGTTTGAACCCAGAGATGAGTGTTCTACCACTTAAACCATGCCCACAGCCCTTTTTGCTTTATTTTTCACAGGGTATCATGTCTTTTCTTGGCCTAGCCATGTCCTTATGACCTTTATACTTATGACTCCCATGTAGGTAGTTTTATAGACATAATCCTCCATTCTCAGCTTATTTATTGAGATGAGATCTCACTAATTTCTTAACTGGGATTGCCTTGAACCACAATCCTACTGATCTCCTCCCTCCCCAAATAGCTGGGATTACATGCATAAAATTATGCACCTCTCTAATGCTTTTAAAATTATATATACATTTTAAATTTATGGGTACCTTTTGTGTTATGTCTCTATGGCAATTTGATTTTGGTTTTCATATGCTGACACACAACATATGGTAGTAAATGGAGCCACCAAGCTATTCTTATGTCCTATTCCTTACACTATCTACCTATTATCTTATTTATCAAAAGGGTCTTTGCACATGTTAAGAATTTTTGATGAGGAGATCCTCTTGGATTAAATAGATATGTTGAAATGCCATCACACATGGTGTCATTATAAGAGTGGGCTCAAGGGAAAGAAAGTTTTAAGACTTACACAGAGGAGAAGTTAATGTGAAGAAGAAGGCAGAGACTGGAAGACTCAATAAGCAAATAAATACTAAAGAATATCCTAGTGACTGGATGTCAAAAAAGGCAAGAATGGGTTTTCCCTCAGAGCTAATGTGGTGAATGTGGCCTACCTACATGAAACACATGATACAGGATTTCAGACTTCTGGATTCCAGAAAAAGAAGAGAATAAATTTCTATTGTTTCAACTAATCAAAGTTGTGGCTATTTTTACATTATTTACAACAAAAAATATAGAAACAAGATTTTCTTTTTTGAAAAATAAATCTGTCAAAAAATAAAAAAATTTGGATACTATCAGTGTTCAATAGTTAAGATGGGATTTAGATATGAATGAGATTAGAATGAGTATATATTAGATTATAAGTGGACAATACCCTATTAAGATGTACACATAATTTAAAAGGTATGGTTTTGACAAATACCTCAGCAGTTTAGAGACCATGGGATAGATCAGAAAGTGCAGTGTATGTTCCTCTAACAATTTTATAGGTAATGTAATTTGACAGGAAGTGCTGATAAAGTCAACAAAAATCCATTGCAAACATCTCAGAGCATTTTAATAGACTTTTGCACAGTGCAAAGAGAATTACGTTCATTATTTCCTGACATTAGGGGCTTTTCTGGGTGAATATTCTTTTGGCAGTAACTGGAAAACAAATGGTGAAAATTATTCAACAATTTCCATTCCTCCTATATAAGAGTTTACACTATCCCATCACCTCTTGAATGTTTTTTATTGCTTTGAGGGGTAGGATTTTATTTATCATCTATGATTTAAAAAAATATATTGATATTTAATGGTTTGTACCAGTGGAAGATGTTGCATTGATACGAATGTGGCAAACATTTCCATGATGAAAGTAAAAATGGATTTAGGACTGGAGCCATGGCTTCAAATCATAGAGTACCTGCCTGAGTTCAAATCCCAGTACCACAAAAGTAATAGATCTATATCCTTAATAGTTTGATTTCGGTCATGTCCTATAGGAAATGTTCCATAATAAGAATGTTCTCAAATTAAATACTAGTCAAATCTAGCAACCATTAAAAGCTGGTATCACAGGCTTGTAACCTCAGAACTCAAGTGTTGCAGACAAAAGGAGTAAGATTTCAAAGCCAGGTTAGGGCAGATATTGAAATTCTGTTCAAAAACATGAAGAAAAATATTGAAGTAAATTGAAAAAAACATGAATAGAGAATTTTTGAGGGCAATAAATGGTGATCAGTAGCAGTACTGATATCAGTAGTTAACAATTAAATAGCTTACAAAATGTCACAAAGCTACTTTAGAATATGTACATATATATTACATATATCAACTTATAACAGTCTCCAGAAGTAGATGATTTTACCTTAGAGTAATTTTTTTTTTCAGATAAGTGAATGAAAGCGGAAAAATGTATTAGATTTGTCTAATCTCTCCAGAAACAGAAGCAAGATGTGACCCTGAGCAGCTTGGCTCCAGTCTGTATTTTTCTCCATGTTAGAATCACCTGGAGGTTGATTTGCAATGCATCAGGCTCCTCAGGTGGTTCCATGGTGCAGAAAATTTTGTGGATGTCTGTATGATGCCTTAAAAGCAAACAGACTTATCAGGCTAGGAAATTTACAACTAGGCCACAAAGAAGAATAACAAGGGCTGGGAAGATAGCTCAATTGTATAATGTCATGGGTTTGAGCCCTGGCATTGCCAGGTTAAATTAAAAATATCTCAAATATACAGTGAGTAAGTAACATGTAACTTGACATTCTCTTACCACAAAAGGGAAAAAGACTTAAGTTGCACCAACATGAAATTGCACATTTCTATTATTAATAACTTACTTTCACAAGAAACAATGAGTATTTTCAAGAATAAGTCATCTGCTTTCTATTTTGAAATAAAAGTGGTATTATGTTAAAAAAAAAAGGGGGGTACGAGGTAGACAATTCAATGCTCTTTTAATATTCTCTGAGTTCCTGTTCTTTTCTTTCCTTTTTTCATTCTTGGCTGTACAGAGTGGTTGAATTCTGGGGTCTGCACTTGCTAGGCAGGTGTGCTACCATTGGAGCGATTCCACCAGTTGTCTTGGGGTTGTTTATTTTTGAGATAGTGTTTTGTTTTATGACTAAGCTAGCCTGGACAACATCTCCTATTTGTGATCTCTGTGTGGATGACAGGTGCCAGTTTGAGATGGGGGTCTCTCAAACATTTTTGCCTGAGCTGGCTTCAAATTGTAAACCTCCTCATCTCAGCCTTCCAACTAGCTAGGCTTCAGTCACTGCACCTGGTGTGTCTGGATTTCCTCATCTCATTGTGAGGCAAGCTAGGAAATAAGGAAAGAACCCATGAGACTTTCAGGTGACATGTGACTTTTCCCAGTACCTTTCAAGTTAGACTCCCTTTCTCTTTACTGAAATGCTATCCCTCACAGTTGTAAATTATTTTCCAATTGTGAAATCTTACCAATTGCAGAGCCCTTTTAAATTGTAAATCCTATGCTGTTGTAAGACATGACTACTTGAGGATATTCTACCCTCAATAACCTCTCAGGTAAAAGTTCACCTCATATATGAAATTAAAATACCTGAGAGTTGGCATAATTGCATGAAGCGAATGCTCCATGTTGTATAACAAGACAGTGTTAATCTAATGTGTCAATCAATCTAGCCCATCCTGCAAAGACCACCCAGATTTTTCCTGAGATTTACCCTTGTGATTAATAAAAACACTTTGAAACAAGACCAAGACCAGCCCTTCTTCTTTCCCACCTGATCAGGGCACACCACTGCTTTTAAATTGCCTTCCATTCACCTTCAATAAATTTTACTTTCATTCTCACTAGTTTTTTGCATTCTGCCTAAATTCTTCTCACATAGGATGCAAGTACCTGAATTCTTCTGACCAATATCTTTGCTTTCTAGATTGTATTAAATTCAGTCCCCACTTTTCTACTAAGCATGGATGAATAAAAATCACAAATTCCTATTTTGTGAAGTGTACCTAAGTGTTGATGTGTAATGTGGTTAAAAGTGACTGATGAAAAAGTTAACGGTACCTTTTCTCCAGTCTACCTCCCAATATATTCTGTAACATGCTGGCACTGTTACTGATTTTTTCAGATTTAGGAATTACATATAAATATATGCCATAGTCATCCTGGTAATATCCAATTGGCTAAATTATGTCAAGGAAGGTAGTATAAAATCAAATGTCAAAATCTCAATAATGTGGCCCAGTTATGTGGTCCATATCAATTTGAAGTTCTTCACTTCCAGAATATAGTGCTCTATCTTATCAAACAACCCTAACATTCTGTTCATTCTGCATTACTATTCTAGAGAATAGTTGAAAGAATATGTCTTGGAGTCTGGTCCTAGATTCAAATTCTTACTTTGCCACTCTTCTCTGCGTGTTTTTTTGCAAGTTATTTCATCTGTATGGTGTAATTAAAAATTATTACATCATAGTCTAAAGAACATGGTGGAAGTAAAAAATACAAAACGTCCTAAATTTATAATCTGGGAGTATTATTATTCTCTCTATCCAGACAAACTAGGCTAAAGTTTCATTACCCTAATGTCTAAATAACTCTTAAACTTCCCATAGTTCTTCATTCTTAGTGAGACATCTTAGGGCGTGCTCTCATTGCTGACAGGCACAATTTCTGAATCTTCCTCAATAGTCCCCATGCCTAATCTCTAACCCTCTTCACAGATAATATCACAAAATTTCTGCAGTAGTGTAACTAAATTATGAATCCATTATTTTACTTTTTCAAATTAAGCTTTCAATTCCCTAAACACAAGATCATTTGTATGATTTTTTTTCATCTTTTTTCCTTTATTGTTTTGCTGTGTTCATATACATTTTGGCATTTATATTTACAAAGATTCCTAAAATGTATCAAATAGATCATATTTGAATTCACTCACGCCACTACTCTCCTTCTTCACCTTTCCCCTGATTTCTGGAATAGTTTCAATAGATATCATTTTTGCATTTACATACATGTGTACACTTTTTTTGATCTGTATTCATCCTCTTACCCCCTTTCTTGTCACCTTCCCTCTTCCAGTGGTGCCACTGACCTCCTTAACCTGTTCTACCCTCCTTTTCTCAGCTTTCATAGAAGATAAAAGATAAAAAGAAAAACATGAAGTTTCTGGTAGTTTAAGATAAAGATCTCTACACCAGCAATTTCCTTGTGTTGTTTCCATGCATATATGCATTACAACCCCAATTGGTTCAACTCTTCTAGTCCTCTTCACTCCTCTCTACTTCACTTCCCATGGTGGCCCAGTCAGTTTAAGATTTCTATATTCATATTTGTACAGAGAGCACATCAACCAAATTCAAGTTTTTAGTTTCCTTCATTTGCCTTATCTCTCACATGAATGACCTCTCTTTAGTGTGACACATGTTCCATAACATTGCTGCATTTGTTTTACATCTATAATTCGCATATAAGAGAGACCATGTGGCTTTTGACCTTCTAAGCCTGGTTGACTTTACTTATGATGATGTTCTCCAGTTATTCATTTACCTTCAAATGACAAAATTTCATTCTTCTTTGTGGCTAAAAAAATTCCATTGTATATAAATACCACATTTTCTTCATCCTTTCATCAGTAGGGATCATCTTGGATGTTTCCATAGTTTAGCTATTATGAATAGTTCTGCAATGAGAATGGGTGTGCAGATGCCTTTGCTTTAAGCTGACTAACATTCCTTTGGATATATCCCTTGAAGTGGTATTGATGGATCATATGGCAGATCTAGTTTTAGTTTTTTTAATGGAGCCTCCATACTGTTTTCCATAGTAGTTGTACTATCTTATGTTCCCCCCAGGAGTGTATGAGTGTTTCCTTTTCCCCAATTCTTGCCAAGATTTATTGTTTGTGATGGTGTTCTTGATGCTTGCTCTGCTAACAGTAGTGAAATTTAATCTTAATGAGGTTTTGAATTGCTTTCCTTTTATTGCCAGGGATGGTGAGCTTTTTTTTCATGTGTTTACTAACCATTTGAACTTCTTCCTTCAAAAATCTCTGTCCAGTTCATTTGCCAATTTCTTCATTTAGTTATTGGTTTTGGGGGAGTTTAATTTTTTTGAGCTCCCTGTATACTCTAGTTATCAATTTTGTGTCTGATGTATTGCTAGCAAATACTCCTCCCATTCTGTTGGTGGCCTCTTCAATTGAGAGACTATTTCTTTTATTGTGCAGAAGCTTTTTAATTTTATGTAGTCCTCTTGGACAATCCTTTCTATTAGTTCCTGACCCAACTGAGGAACTCATTGCTTAATCATATTGCTTCCAGTATATTTGTTGCTCTTTCCTACACTAGCTTCAAGGTTTTAGGTCTTATATTAAGGAATGTAATCCACTTTGAGTTGATACTTGCACAGGCTCACAAACATGGATTTAGTTTCAGTTTTCTGCTGGTAGTTATCCAGATTTCCCAGCAACACTTGTTAAAGAGGCTGTCTTTTCTCCATTGTATGTTTTTGGTTCCTTTATCACAGAGAAGGAAGACATTGCTGCATGGATTTATATATTATATTATTCTGTTCCACTAGTCTTCATACAACCATTCATAAATGGTTCTTTTGTGCCAGAACCATTGTTTTTATTGCTATGGCTTCTTAGTATAGTATTAACTCAGGTACTGTGTTACCGTCAGCATTGTTCTTTTTCCTCACTATTATCTTGGCTACTTATTACCTTTTGGGGCTTCCGAATGAAATTTAGCGTTGAATTTTCAATCACTGTGATGAATGTCATTGGGATATTCATGGGAATTGCATAGAACATGTACCTTACTTTTAGTAGTATAACCATCATTACTACGTTCGTTCTACCAATATATGAACTTGGGTGATCTTTCCATCGTTTATATTCTTCTTCAGTTTCTTCCTTCAGTGGCTTTTCATTTTCCTTGTAGAAGTCATTTACATCCTTTGTTAAGTTTATTCCTAGGTATTTGAGTTTTTTCAGGCTATTGTAAATGAAATTGTTATGCTATATTCCTTCTCAATCTGTTCATTGTTGGTGTATAGAAAGGCTACTGACGTTTAAAAATAGATTTTGTATCCTGCTAATTTGCTGAAGCTGTTTATTTTATCTAGGAATTTTTTGTAGGAGCTTTTCAGGTCTTTTGGATATAAGATTCTGTCATCTACAAAAAGGGTAGTTTGACTTCTTCCTTCCCTATTTGTATTCTTCTTCTTTTTTCTTCATCTTACTGCTCTGGCTGGGAATTCCATGACTACATTGAATAAAAGTAGAGGGACTAGGCACCCTTGTCTCATTCTTGTCTTTAGGGTAAATGGTTTCAATTTTTCACCATTAAGTATAATGTTGATTATAGTTTTGTCATATATTGCTTTTATTATGGTGAGGTATATTCCTTCTATTCTTAGTTTCCTCAGAGCTTTTATAATGAAAGGGTGTTGAATTTTATCAAAGGCTTTTCCTGCATCCATTGAGATGATCAAGTGGTTTTGTTCTTTGTTTCTGTTAATATGGTGTACTACATTTAATGATATGCATATGTTGAACCATTCCTGCATCTCTTGGATGAAGCCACCTTGATCATGCTGTATGATCTTTCTGATATGTTGTTGAATTCAGTTGCCATTATTTTATTGAGGAGTTTTGCATCCATGTTCATTAAAGAGATTGGCCTATAATTTTCTTTTTTTGTTGCATCTATATCTGGTTTTGGGATGAGTTTAATACTGGCTTCAAAGAATGAATTTGACAGAGTTCTTTCCCTTTCTATTTCATGGAAATGTTTACAGAATATTAGTATTAATGTTTCTTTAAATGTCTGGTAGAATTCAAATGAGAATCTGTAAGATTCTGGGCTTTTCATTTTTGGGAGACTGTTCCTTCAATTTCATTGAATGTTATAAATCTATGTAGATGATAAATATACTCTTGGCTCAATTTTGGATGGTCATATGTATCTAGAAATCTTTGCACTTTTTCTAGATTTTCCAATTTATTTGAAAGTAGCTTCAAAGTAGTCCCTGATGATTCCCTGGATTTCTTTGGTGTTCCTTATTATCTCCTCTTCTTAGTTTCTGATTTTATTAATTTATGTCTTTTCCCTCCTCCTTTTCATCAGATTTGCCAAGGGTTTGTCAATTTTATTTATTTTTTTTCAAAGAACCAGCTTTTTGTTCATTGATTATTTGTATTTGTTTTTGTCTCTTTTACATGGATTTGGCTATTATTTTTATTATTTCTTCTTCTGCTTGTTTTGGGTTTAGCTTGTTCTTATTTTTCCAGGAATTTGAGATGGAGCATTACATCATTTATTTGAGATCTTTCTGATTTTTTAATCTATGCACTCATTGGTATAATCTTTCCTCGTAGGACTGCCTTTGCTCTGTCACAGAGGTTCTGATAGGTTGTGTTTTCCTATTCATTAAATTCCGGCAACTGTTTGATTTCCTCCACTATTTCATCTATACCCCACTGATCACTGAGCAATGTATTGTTCAACCTCCATGTATATGAGTATTTACTGCTGCTTCTTTTGTTATTGTGCTCTATTTTCATTCCATTGTTGTTAGAAAGTATGCAGGGGTTATTTAATTTTTCTTATTTTTGTTGAGACTTGCTTTGTGCCCTAAGATATGGTCTACTTTTGAGAAAGTTCCATGCACTGCTGAGAAAAATATATATTATCCTGTTACAGGATAGAATTCTCTGTAAACATCTGTTAGGTCCATTAGGTCTATAGTATCATTCAATTCTAGAATTTCTTTGTTGATTTTTGGTCTGCATGACCTGAATATTGGTGATAGAGGAGAGTTAAAGTCTCTCACTACCACTGTGTTGGTGTGCGTGATACTAACCTGTTCATTATACAGATTCATCCAAGCAGTTTTTGTCCCAACTGGTGGAAAGAAATGGCACTGCATTTTCCATTATGGTGCAATGTATGGAGGCTTTTTTCCATGGTCCATGGGTCCAGGATGTCACAGACTGATTCTGATTGATGCTCTGTCTTCTGATTGTTGGAAGGAAAAAAGAAAGAGAGAGAAAAAAAAAAAAAAAGGAATGGCAGGGGGCTTTTTCACCAGGACTGGACACTCCTTCCTGGCTGTGCTGTAGGGGATTTTTTCAGCTTTTAGGTGCAATTAAAGGCTGATTTAAGGGTCATACTTTGAATTTTATCTGCACCTAATGTGATGGCAGTTGTTGTTTTGGCTAGAAGCAATCAGAATTACCCAAATGTAACTCCAACATCTCAAGTTGGTTTCTGGAGTCATGGAGCTTAGGATTTCTGATTGACTACCCAAGCCACCATCTTGGATCCCTTCAACTGCCTTTTTTCTGATTTTTCACCTCATTCTGAAATCATTAATAGGATGTACAGAATCACTGTAAATTCTGTACCTGCTTTAAAACACATAAATATTTAAATTATTGAATGGTATTTCATTTGTTTGGATGAGTTGAAATGTGACATTGCATTTTCTAAAACTGTGTGTAATCATTAATCATATAGATATTTAAGTTGTCATTTAGTAACAAAGTGTCAATTTATCCAGATTAAATAAACATCTAAAATTCATGTGAGATCAAATTGACTTCTTATTAATGATGATTTAAAATATTACTGTTCAAATGGGGACAATTTATTTTTTGCCTGTTTTCTTCCATTCTGTGGGCAGACTTTTCAATTTAGAAACCATTTGTTTTGTTGGGCAGAAGGTTTTTAACTTCATGAAGTTCCATTTGTCAATCTTGTCTGAGTCATTTGAGTTTTATTTAGGAAGTTATTGTCCATGCCTATTAATTTCAATGCATTCCCTGCTCTTTCCTGCAATAGCTCCAAAATTTCAGGTCTTATATTAAATGAGTTGGTACTCATAAAGGGCAAGTGTTTCATTTGTCTACATGCACATATCCAATTTTCCCAGCAACATTTATTGCAGAGGCTGTCTTTTCTCCATCATATATTTTTGGTGCCATTTTCAAAAATCAGGTGGGTAGATCTGTGTGGATTCATATCTTGGTCTTCCATTATGTTCCACTGGTCTTCATATCTGTTTTCGTGCCAGTACCATGTTGTTTTTACTACTATGGTTCTGTAGCATAGTGTGAAATCATATATTGTGATATCTGCAGCATTGCTCTTTTTGCTCAGTATTGCCTTGGCTATTTGTTATCTTTGGTGTTTCTAAATGAACTTTTGGGGTGATTTTTCAATCTCTATGATTTATGTCATTGGAAGTTTGATGATAACTTGATTGAATATGTAGATTGCCTTTGGTAATATAACAAATATCAAAAAGAAGTAAAATCTCTTAAGATCAATTGCAGAACAGCCGCTTGGATTTAAGGCTGGTGCTACCATTTTGAAATACATGCATTGGAACCAGTCAGACTCTCTTTCCTTTGGAGAAAACTACAATCTTTCTTAGATTTGTGGAAGTATGTATTAACTTCTTAATGTTTTATTGAAAAACATTTGAATGTTAATTATTCCTGACAATAATTTAGGATGGTTGTCACTTTCTAGTATTACTAAAGATGGAAATTTCTTTAAATTTTATTACATAGATAGAATGAGATTTCAAAGACTTATCAAATGTGTTAAATTGGATCTATTAATTTATTGGTATTTCTGTTGAATTCATGCTCCAGATAATCTATAACATTGAACAATATTTGTAAAAGCAATTAAATTGGCTGGAAGAGTGTCTCAAGCAGCATGAGCACTTTCTCAGATAATATAAGGCCCTGAGTTCAAACCCCAGACTGCTAAAAAATAAGTAAATAAAAGCAATTAAATATGAGTATATTGTTAATCCTTCTGCACTGTACATTTAAAAATGGGTTAGATGGTAAATTTCATTTTATGTTGTCATTCCACAATAAAAATCAATTCATTATATTTTTATAATAGTATGAATATCTTAGTCAATAGATTTTAGGCAGATGCTTTACCCCTTGAGCCACATCTTAAGTCCATCATCAATTTTTGAATATATTGATACTTCATTCATTTGTAATATTGCCCTCTGCATAAGAATAATTTGTTAACTTTTAAATTATCATTTAAGACCAAATCCAAAACTCATAGCTGTGTGCATAATTTAACATAAATACATATCATCAACCTAGTTGTAAGATAAATACCTGAAGTAAAATAGAATCTCTATACTCTGATATTTCTTTCACACTGTCTTTCTAGGGCAGTATTATGTTACTGAGGTTTTTTGAGGATGTAAACCACATAAAAGAAGAAATTATTTATTTTGATTCAAGGTTTCAGAGGTTTTAGTCCAAGATTGGCTAGATCCATTGCTTTCGATTTATTTAAATCCATGAAAAATTTGATATTTGTACAAAAACTTTAATACCTCCCTTTGTGCTCATTTTATCTTGGTGAACTGTAGAATATGCCTCAGAATTACTAATAACACTATGGGGATTTGGTATGATAAACAGCAAAATGAAATGTGGATAGAAAATTTTAATTGAAACTAATTTTCATTTCATTTTAAATATGCATTTGATGATTCACTGCATTTGAAAATTGTCAATCTTATGAAGGTTAGTGGAATTTTTAAAACTGTTCAGGTTATAATACAGGTGTTCAAGGAAATGTCATAAGGAAACTTTCTGTATAGCTATCTGATACATACAAAAATATCTTTTTCAATAATGTAAAACAGGAAGGTAAAACAGGTTCTGTCTGGAGTTGGTACCAGTTGGAGGAGGAGGATTTAGGGAAAGTCTATAGGAGGGTGAATAGGGTGGAAATATTATGTATTCATGTATACAAATGAAAAAATGAGACTTGCTGAAATTATTCCAGTAATGTGGGAGGGATAAAGGAGAGTGATGGAAGGGGTGAATCCAACTATGATGTTTTTAAGAACTTTGGTAAATGTCACAATGTACCCCCAGTATAACAATAATAAAAATAAGTAAATAAATTATTATTTTCATGGAGGAATCCACAGATGAGCTAAAGAATTCTTGCTCTCAGAACACTCTTAAGAATAAGAGGCTGAACCACTGGGGTTACAGGAAGGAAAAAACTTTATTGACAGAGAAAGGTTGAGCAGAGAAATTCACAGTGGGATCCAGAAAATGAGTGCCCCCTGAATGTTGGCAGATTGACTAATTTATATTTAAGGCTTCCAACTTAACACAAGGAAGAGGATATGTGTAGTCCTATAGGTCCACTCTTGGTGCATGTGGGGTTTTCTGTATTTCCAGCTTTCTCTCATCTGGGCCAGTTCCTCCACTTTTCTCAGGCTTTGGGGACTTCCGCATTCCTAAGATATCATGGGGCTGATTTATATTATATAACTACTACAAATCCCCCATCTTTGCTGGAGCTGCTAACTGCTGTTAGAGAGATGGGACTTCAAGGTCCACTCTTTAGCTACATCCTGACAAAAGAGGGCCAAGAAGGGTCCTGGCAGGAGTCAGGGATCCAAACCTGAGGGCATGTCCAAAGGTCCAAGATAATAAGAGTGGGTGCTGATTACCATTTAGAGTTTGATGGAGTCTAAGCGTGAAGAAATGAAATGAATGAGAATGTTTAGGAGGCATGGACTGAAGCACAGGACATACATCTCCAATAACAACAATAGGTCTTAGGAGAGGGAAAAGCCATGAGAAACACCCACCAAGCCAATCGTTATGTTTCTATCCATGTACTTAAGTTTGTACATGGTTGAGGTTGATTTTTCTGATATTAGTGGCAATGTTTATTACCATTTGTCCTTTGTCATCAATTTGAAGGCAACAGTCTCAATGGTTGAATTTGTCACATATGCCCCCTTGCTCAGCTAGGAGTTAGTCTAAGGCCAGGCAGTTCTGTTGTATGGTGGCACACATTTGGGTCTGTTCTAAAGAAGAAATATTCTGGTTGGTGATAATTTCTATCACTGCTTGTAATCTAATGATTTAATTGGCCATATAAATGGGAGTCCAGTAACCTCAACTCTTAGCTTGTGTTCAAGTGGCTGGCCCATAGGTCTCAATGATCTTCTGCGGAGGCCACTGATATTCTCCCCACCTCTGATTTCCCCCTATGCTAAGACTTCTCTTTGTTCTGGTCCCCAGGATTTCAAAGAGAGGGACTCCCAGTTCTTGTCTTTGATATTTGGGTAAAAGGGAAAACCCAATAGTTGTCCCTATAGCACAACTTCCTGTCCTAGTGGAAGGGAGTCTGGTGTAGGCCCATTTTTCACATATCCAGATCAACCCATCTGGCATTTTCCACCATCCTGGGGCAGTGCTAGTGAGGTTATCCCAATATTTTCCAATCTTAGGGATACCTCAAAATGGATTTGCCTCATTAGTAGTAAAACAATTTAAGAGGCTGTGGCTGGTTAGAGACTTGTAGCATTGGGAACCATTACTTGGTAGGGTCAATGTCCAGAATCAGGTAGGCTTTTCAGGCCACTAGTTTACATTTGACTCATTGTAAGAGATTACTTATTTACAAGGGGTCATTCCTACCCGTTTATCATATGTGGGCCCAGTTCTTTCAAGACAATACTCCCCTATCACTTCTGATGTGAAAATCCAGGATTGGAGATGGTGAGTTTCCTTGATACTTATGGAGTGATTCCATAATAGAAGTTGGTAAGCATTTAAACTAGACCCTTTCCAAGGCCACTCCTCAATCATAAGGGCACCTCCACATATTCAACAGTTTGAGACATTTAGTTGTCTTGCACTTGTCTCTACCAAGTCTATGAACAGATTCTTTCTTATTAAACCTCTACCTACCTTGCCCCTGAGTTCATCATATAAACCTGGGCCTTGAGTGGCCATTGACTTTGGTTGGGGTGAGAGCTTTTTATTGTCTCCTTAACAAACTGCTATTGGGCTAAGTTCTGAACTCTTTCACCATCTGAAACTCCCCCAGTGCCCCAGATAAGTCAAACAGACAAATTCTTCAAACCTCCCATTGCAAATACAGCCCACATTGCTTTCCAAACTGTGGGACTTCCAGTTCCTGTTACTGGAGTGGAGTGGTATATTTGCCCAAGAAACATCAACTTGTTAGTGGGTATAGGATGTAAAGTGAGATCATTGTGAGCCCCCAATGCAAGCAGTTTAAAAACATTCATTACATGGGGGTGACTGAATGAGTGGCACATTGAAAAGTAAAAGTTTAAGTGTGTACAGGAGAGTTGTGGTAAGCTTTATTGTTTTATTTCCCAAGAATGTGAAGCCCCAGGAGAGAAGATGGACAAGACCACTTATCCTAAGAAACTCTTTTGAAAAGGAGTCTGAGGTCCTCAAGAGGCTTGCAGTTTGTCTGAGTCTTGAGGAAAAGAATTTTTTGGGGGTCCCAACTTTTGACTCTGGAGATGTGGATCCAAGATTCCAGTCCAGCCACTTGGACTTCTGTTGGGGTGGAAAGAAGCACAGGGTATGGCCCCTCACATAGAGGCTCTGAAGGCTCCCTGGATACATGAGGTATTTTAATGAGCACCAAATCACTGGGACAAAACGGTGAAGAAGAAGAAGAGGAGCATGAGAGATGCCTTGGTGTAACTCAGTTAGGATTTATTGGAAGTTAGATAGCTTGGTAATATGAGAGGTAAGTCTAGGTGTTTCATCAACCAGAATGAAGTCATCAGTGAGAAATGTATGGTCATTATGAGACTCAAAAGGGGTGATACATAACTTGCCTAGGGTGTTTCTGAAGCAGAGGAGGGCCAGGGGCAGGTGTTTGGGCCAGGGAAGATGTGTTTCCTGAGCCAGTTTGGCTAGCTGGCACTTGAGCAATCTTTCCCACCTTCTCTGAGGACTGGGGGCTCCAGGTACAGTGAAGAAGACATTTTATGTCTATGATCCTGGATATCACCTGAGTCACTTCAGTTCAGAATGCTGAGCTATTGTTGCTCTGGAGGCTGTGAGGTAGACTGAATCTGGGAATGATTTCCTGAATTTGAACTTTGACAACTTCCTGGGCCTTTTCTGTGGAGCAAAGACAAGCCTTAACCCACCATGTAAAGGTGTCTACTAGCACTAGAAGCAGCAGGAGTGAGGACTACCTGCCATGTGGATGAAATCAATTTTCCAGTCCTCTCTGGGGTAGAAGCCTTGTCTTTGAGTCCCTGCAGAGGGAAGGAGTTGGTTGTGAGAGTTATTAAGCTGACAGATCTTTCATCCCCTAATTATGTCTTGTAGTGTCTCTCTAATTTTTATACCCTCAAATATGCATTTGACCAAGGACATGGTGTTTTCTACTCCTAAGTGGTAGGTTTGAAGTACAGTTTTGAGGACATTCCATTGTAGGCTTTGGGGTAGGAGAAACTTGTCTTCAGGGGTGATGCAGCATCCTTGGTGCTCCAGGTGGTAGCCCTAAGATGAGGTCAATTGGGCCTTAGAGGTGAGGTAATGAGGTCTCTCAAGCAGGAGAAGAGATTCTTCCCACAAAAGAGGATCCTGCATAAGAGATTTTAAGCTGTCTCTTTTGCAGCTGTATATCCCCTTTTTTTTATTGCCTAAAGCCATGGGGTCATCAGTCTTTCGGTGTCCTTAATAGTGGATAACTGCCACTTGTTGGGGCAAGAGGATCACATCCAAAAGTTTTAGGATCTTCTTCGATAGACCCCTGGCAAACCTGACTAAAATGAGGAGAGAAAAAACCCAAATTAGTAGAATCAGGAATGCAAAAGGGGAGATAACAACAAACACCATGGAAGTCCAGGAAATCATCAGAGACTACTTTGAGAACCTATATTCAAATAAATTTGAAAATCTAAAAGAAATGGACAGATTTCTAGATACATATGATCATCCAAAACTGAACCAAGAGGAAATTAATCACCTGAATAGACCTATAACACAAAATGAAATTGAAGCAGCAATCAAGAGTCTCCCCAAAAAGAAAAGTCCAGGACCTGATGGATTCTCTGCTGAATTCTATCAGACCTTTAAAGAAGAACTGATACCAACCCTCCTTAAACTGTTCCATGAAATAGAAAGGGAAGGAAAACTGCCAAACACATTTTATGAAGCCACTATTACACTTATCCCAAAACCAGGCAAAGACACCTCCAAAAAGGAGAACTATAGGCCAATCTCCTTAATGAACATTGATGCAAAAATCCTCAACAAAATAATGGCAAATCGAATTCAGCAACACATCCAAAAGATTATTCACCACGACCAGGTAGGCTTCATCCCAGGGATGCAGGGGTGGTTCAACATACGAAAATCAATAAACGTAATAAACCACATTAACAGAAGCAAAGACAAAAACCACTTGATCATCTCAATAGATGCAGAAAAAGCCTTTGATAAGATCCAACATCATTTCATGATAAAAGCTCTAAGAAAACTAGGAATAGAAGGAAAGTTCCTCAACATTATAAAAGCTATATATGACAAACCTACAGCCAGCATTATACTTAACGGAGAAAAATTAAAACCATTCCCTCTAAAATCAGGAACCAGACAAGGATGCCCACTATCTCCACTCCTATTCAACATAGTACTGAAATTCCTAGCCAGAGCAATTAGGCAAGAAGAAGGAATAAAAGGAATACAAATAGGTAAAGAAACTGTCAAAATATCCCTATTTGCAGACGACATGATCCTATACCTTAAAGACCCAAAAAACTCTACTCAGAAGCTTCTAGACATCATCAATAGCTATAGCAAGGTAGCAGGATATAAAATCAACATAGAAAAATCATTAGCATTTCTATACACTAACAATGAGCAAACGGAAAAAGAATGTATGAAAACAATTCCATTTACAATAGCCTCAAAAAAAATCAAATACCTAGGTGTAAACCTAACAAAAGATGTGAAAGACCTCTACAAGGAAAACTATACACTTCTGAAGAAAGAGATTGAGGAAGACTATAGAAAGTGGAGAGATCTCCCATGCTCATGGATTGGTAGAATCAACATAGTAAAAATGTCTATACTCCCAAAAGTAATCTACATGTTTAATGCAATTCCCATCAAAATTCCAATGACATTCATCAAAGAGATTGAAAAATCTACTGTTAAATTTATATGGAAACACAAGAGGCCACGAATAGCCAAGGCAATACTCAGTCAAAAGAACAATGCAGGAGGTATCACAATACCTGACTTCAAACTATATTACAAAGCAATAATAATAAAAACAGCATGGTACTGGCACAAAAACAGACATGAAGACCAGTGGAACAGAATAGAGGATCCAGATATGAAGCCACACAACTATAAGCAACTTATCTTTGGCAAAGGAGCTAAAAATATACGATGGAGAAATAGCAGCCTCTTCAACAAAAACTGCTGGGAAAACTGTTTAGCAGTCTGCAAAAAACTGAAACTAGATCCATGTATATCACCCTATACCAAGATTAACTCAAAATGGATCAAGGATCTTAATATCAGACCCCAAACTCTTAAGTTGATACAAGAAAGAGTAGGAAATACTCTGGAGTTAGTAGGTATAGGTAAGAACTTTCTCAATGAAACCCCAGCAGCACAGCAACTAAGAGATAGCATAGATAAATGGGACCTCATAAAACTAAAAAGCTTCTGTTCATCAAAAGAAATGGTCTCTAAACTGAAGAGAACACCCACAGAGTGGGAGAAAATATTTGCCAACTATACATCAGACAAAGGACTGATAACCAGAATATACAGGGAACTTAAAAAACTAAATTCTCCCAAAACTAACGAACCAATAAAGAAATGGGCAGGTGAACTAAACAGAACTTTCTCAAAAGAAGAAATTCAAATGGCCAGAAAACACATGAAAAAATGCTCACCATCTCTAGCAATAAAGGAAATGCAAATTAAAACCACACTAAGATTCCACCTCACCCCTGTTAGAATAGCCATCATCAGCAACACCACCAACAACAGGTGTTGGCAAGGATGCGGGGAAAAAGGAACCCTTTTACACTGTTGGTGGGAATGTAGACTAGTACAACCACTCTGGAAAAAAATTTGGAGGCTACTTAAAAACCTGGACATCGATCTACCATTTGATCCAGCAATACCACTCTTGGGGATATACCCAAAAGACTGTTACTCCAGAGGCACCTGCACATCCATGTTTATTGCGGCACTATTCACAATAGCCAAGTTATGGAAACAGCCAAGATGCCCCAGCACTGACGAATGGATTAAGAAAATGTGGTATCTATACACAATGGAATTTTATGCAGCCATGAAGAAGAACGAAATGTTATCATTCGCTGGTAAATGGATGGAATTGGAGAACATCATTCTGAGTGAGGTTAGCCTGGCTCAAAAGACCAAAAATCGTATGTTCTCCCTCATATGTGGACATTAGATCAAGGGCAAACACAACAAGGGGACTGGACTATGAGCACATGATAAAAGCGAGAGCACAGAAGGGAGGGGTGAGGATAGGTAAGACACCTAAAAAACTAGCTAGCATTTGTTGCCCTTAATGCAGAGAAAGTAAAGCAGATACCTTAAAGCAACTGAGGCCAATAGGAAAAGGGGACCAGGAACTAGAGAAAAGGTTAGATTAAAAAGAATTAACCTAGAAGGTAACACCCACGCACAGGAAATCAATGTGAGTCAATGCCCTGTATAGCTATCCTTATCTCAACCAGCAAAACCCCTTGTTCCTTCCTATTATTGCTTATACTCTCTCTACAACAAAATTAGAGATGAGAGCAAAATAGTTTCTGCTGGGTATTGAGGGGGGGAGCGGGAGGGGGTGGAGTGGGTGGTAAGGGAGGGGGTGGGGGCAGGGGGGAGAAATAAACCAAGCCTTGTATGCACATATGAATAATAAAAGAAAAATGAAAAAAAAAAAAGATTTCTGATGTATTTTGGACTAATGTATTATAACCACTATTTTGGAAATTAAAATAAAAAGGAATTACTAAAAAGTGAAAAAAAAAAAAAAAGTTTTAGGACCTTCTGAGAATGTTTGATGGGAAACCCAGAGGAAGTGAGCATTCCCCTTCACTGCAGATGGCTGCATGGGCTTGTAGAATCAGAAAGGCATTGTGGAATCAGTATAAATATTGACTCTTGACATAGGAGTCTTTGGGGAAGGCAATAAGTTCAGCTACTTGGGTGCTAGTGTTTGGGGGCAGGGGTTATGCCCACAAGATTTAAGCAAAAGTGACTATTGCCACTCCAGTCTGTTGCTTTCCATTATTAGCCATGGAGCTCCCATCAGTAAAAAGTGTAAGATCCAGATCTGGTAGAGGCTTATTGAGGAGGTCAGGTCTTGGGGTGTAATTTTCAGCCAAGACCTTCACACAGTATTGACTGAGGACACCCCCCTCTCTTGGGAGGAGGGAAGCAAGGGTATAATTACAGCAGATTCTGAAGGTAACCTCCAGACAGTCCAGGAGTTGTGCCTGGTACCTGATTAGTAGGTTATCAGACAGCCATATTTCTCACTTAGAGCTTAAGATGCCTCCCATATCTGGGGGGTGTAAACAGTATGAAATTTTCCTAAAACAAATTTGCACGCCTCCAGTAACAACATCCTAATAGAGATGGCCCTCAGACAGCCTGTCCTTCCCTTAGCTACATTGTCTGTTTCCTTGCTTAGGTACCCCACAGTTTGAAGAGTGCTTCATCAAAGTTGTGTTATGATCCCAAGGGCCAGTCCCCATTTTTCATAGACATATAGCTGGAAAGTGTCTTGAGAGACAGGCTTGGAACTGTTTGAGCTTAAGAAAGGCATTCTGGCTCTCTTTGTCCCATTCAAGGAGGGACTGAGAATATTGTTGGGTGTTTGCTAGAGGGGATACAGGGAGTGAGCTAGCTAGACATAGCCAAGAATCCAGATTCAGCAGAATCCAATAACTCCCCAAAAAGCCCTTAGTAGTTGAAGGGTTTTAGGGAGAGAATAGTCTAAAATTGGGCAAAGTTGCTCTGAGCCTAGGAGTCTAGTTTGTTTTTCAAGAAACAACCGAAGATATTTGACCTTAGGGCTACACAACTCAGATTTTTCTCTGGAGACCTTATAGCCTCAACTAGTCAAAAAGTTTAATAGGGACTTTGTAGCCCTGAAGATAGTGGGTTTCAGTTGGACCACATTGGAGAACATCATCTACCTCTTGAAGTAAGGTGGTCTCCTGCAACTACCAGTCCATTAGATCTCATTCCAATGTTTGATTGTCTTGAAACCCCTGGGGCAGGACCATCTATGTTAATTGTCCTGTAGGTTTTGTGATGTCCTCAAAATGAAAGAGTGGTTGGCTATCATGGTGGTACGCTGAAGAAGTCATCCTTTAAATCTAGAATTGAGTAGTATTGGGTATCAGATGTAATCTGAGTCAGGAGAACATAAAGATTAAGGACCACTGGGTGTAGGGACACTTCTTATACCAACGTCTATTTATTGGGACAGTTTTGTACTGCCAAGATAGGTGTATTGTGGGGACTGGAACACTCGAGTAGATGGCTCTGTTGTTTGAGGTTGTTGAAGAGGAGGCCTTTCTGGACCTCCAGCTTTAAGAGGTGTTGTTTTTGGTGAGAGAGCTGCAGGGGATATTTTAGGTGAATCTAAACAGGAGGGGCTGTACTTGCATTCCCAATGGTGGAACAGTCTGTCCAGACTGATGGATCTATTTGTTTCTCAATTAAGGGCATGCAGAAATACTCTCGGTGGGGGGGGTGGATAGTATTTAGACTTTAAATTTGGAAAGGAGGTCCCTTCCTAACAAGGAGGTAGGGATCTCAGGAACTAGTAGAAATGAGTGGCAGAAGTGGAGGTTCCCCCAAGGGCACCCCAAGGGCTGGATAAAATACCATTCTAGGGACTAGACAGATATGCCCTGAACACTGACTTTGTTGTTAGACCTGGAACCTGGAAAGAAAGGAATGACAGAGAAATGGGCTCTGCTATCCAAAATGAAGACAACCTTCTCCTTCTCAACCATCAGATCAACTTGGAGCTCCTTGATTTGGATGTCAAGAACTAGAGCATGTACAGGAGACCCTGGGACCCATCATTCAAGGGAGCCATCTGGCTTCTTCTCTGAGTGGAGATGGGGATAATGTGATTTCCAGTGGTTACCCTTACAGAAAGGACAGGGTCCTTAAGGGTGCTGGGGTTGTCACCTGGGGTGCCCCCCAGTGGACACCTCCATTTGAAGTATCCTTCTTGTCCACAATGGTAGCAGGTCCTGACATTTGGTCCCCATCAAGAGGAGAATTCTCTAAGAGCTGCCATTAGATCATGGAGCCTTTTGTCTTTTTCTCTCTTTCTAGTAGGGTTCCAATTACAGTATACAGAAGTAGACATCTGTACCAGCTGGTCAAACATTTTGTTGCCTCTGCCACTACCTTTTGAAGTTTTCTATGAATGTCTGGGGACAATTGGGTAAGGAATTTATCTCCTAGAAGGACCTCCCTGACCTGTGACTCAGGATCTACTGTGGTGTGTTTTGTAATGACCTCTTGTAGACACGGTAAGAAGGCCATGGGGGAATTCATTGGGTCCTTGTTGGACAACAGTAACCTGGGAGTAATTAATGGGTTTAGCTCTAGCCCTCTTTAAATCTTCAATGGTGAAGTGAATGAAATGGTGTCTATCCCATTCATCAGCCTCACTTCAGGGATCCCATACAGGATCCATCCTGGGGGTTAGGGCCCCAGTCAAGACTCTGGAGCCCAGGGCTTCCTCTTCTAGGGGTGCAGGTTTAACAGAGGCTTTTGTACATGATAATCATTGCCCACCTGAATGGCCTGATCAAGGACTCTTTGCCAATCCAGGGATATGAGGGTTTGAACTAGGAGTAGCATGATATCTTTGCAAGCCAGTTGGATAACAGTAATAAAGTCTTAAATGTACCAGTCTGGGTCATCAGTAAAGCTTTCCAAGTCCCAGTTCATTTCCTTAAGGTAGTTTAATCTGAAAGGGACATGGATTCTTTCTGGGTGGCTGTCCCTCCCCCTGGGAAATGGTTGGAGAGGGTAGCAGCCAGTGGCCACTAAAAAAGGAGGCAAGGGAGCCATGTGAGTTGGGTGGCCACTCTCCTCACTCTTATTGGGCAGAGGTGAGGAAGTGGTTCCTTTAAGGGCATTTGGGAGTGTCTTAGTGGTATCCCCTTCATTAGGTATATTTTTACAAACCATAGTCAGAATTTGAGTACCTCCCTTACACTGTTTCATCCATTGGGGATGTTCCATAAGGCAAAAGAACAGCTGCACATAGGAGATTTCTATCTATTTGCCCTCCTCCTTGCAAAACAAGTCTAACTGGAGAATAGTACTGTAGTTAACAGTCTGAACCCCAGACCACTTCTGATCTCCAAGGGAATATTTGGGCCAGGTCTGAGTGCAAAAGAAAATCAAAGCCTTTTTGTGAAGGTTGTTAGGATTGATGTCCTTCCAACATTTTAGCAGGCAGGCAAGGGGAGACCTCTCCAGAATTCAAGAGGGGGAAGTTCCCATCTGGAAAAAGAACAGGTAGTCTACAATGGAGGGGATAGTCTTATTTATCAACATTCAGATAAGGAAATCTGTCCCCAGGGAGAGCATCCTCTCCCTTCTGTTTTGTCTCTTTTGCTGTCTGTGACTAAAACTGAGGAAAAAGCTGAGAAGGCCTTCCAGGTTGTAGTTAACTTACCAGCATAGCCTCAACCACACTCAATTCTGCTGGCCTTAAAGCCCAAGTACTTATAATGTCTCCAGTTTGTGAAAGCATCCAGTTCAAAGAGAACTAACTGGAGGAAGGGCTTAATGAGAGACATTAGGGCAAAGAAGGCCAGGAGGTGTTGGGTGAGCCTGGGGTCAGTTTCATCTTCTAGAGAATACAGCAAGGAAAGGGTGTGATTTGGGAAAATATGATCTCCCATGCACTCTGGGGGTGGGCATGGGAAAAAACACAAGTGGTGTATGCCATAAGAACAGTCCAAATACATTACCCTGGGGCAATCCTGAAGGATAAAGTTGAGGCAACAGTGGAGTATGTGGGGAGATTGCTTGGTGAGGTGTAAAAATCCCCTAAATTGGCACTCAGTTGGGAGGGGGCATACATCATCCAAAGAAAAGTTGGGGACCAAAAAGCACAAGAAACCTCCTGAGGGCAAAGACACTTTATTATCTCCCTATTAAATGAAGGTGTACTGTCTTCCCATATGTCCCTGAGGAAGGTCACAAAGTGTTGTCAGGGGCAAAAGGACCATTATGTCATAGTGCAGAAATGAGAGAGGGAGAAAAAAACTGGTAGACAGAGGGATTCAGACTCACCTATGTGGCAATAGGCTGACCCATATGAACCAAGGACAGGCTCAGCACATTGTACTTCACGGAGGGATGCTCTGCATTCTGCCAGGAGCCTTAGCAGACGAGAAATTCCCCCTCCACATTCAGAAGAATCTTTCCTACCAACAAAAGGAGAAGGTGACCAGAGAGTCCTGCTTTTGGCTATTCTGCAGCAGGGGGACTCTCCCATAAGAGTGCAAGATGATCATGTTCACTTCCTAAGTAGACTGTCTCTGGTTAGGCACAGCTGATACCAACCTCTTACCCTGGACAGAAATTCCCTTCATGGTTGCCAAGATGTCACAGGGGAATCCATGTATGGGCTAAAGGGTTCTGAATCTCAGAACACTCTTAAGAATAAGAGGTTGGAGGAGTGGAGTTAGTAAAGTAAAGAAACTTTATTGATAGAGAAAGGCTGAGAAGAGAAATGCACAGTGGGGTCTGGAAACCAGGTCCCCCTGAGTGCAGGAGGGATGACTTATTTATATATGTAAAGCTTCTACCTTAACACAAGGAAAAGGATGTGGTGTAGTCAAATAGGTCAATTCCTGGTGTACATGGGGCTTTTTGTATTTCCAGCTTTCTCTCACCTGGACCAGATTCTCCTCTTTTCTCAGGCTGTGGGGTCTTTCACATTCCTAAGATGTATGGGGTTGATTTATGTTATAGGACTGCTACATTCTGAAGCTGAAATAAAAAGGAAGTGATGATAGAGGGTATCTCTTTCTTTTATTTTATCATGTAAAAAGCTTTCAATATTTAATCTTTACAAATAATGTTTGCCACAGGCTTTAGATGAGTATTCTTCATCAAACCAAAAAAGTTATCTTTTTTTTGGAAAAAAAAAAAGGATACATGTTGATAGAATTTTACAATTTATAATGTTTGGGCTACCACTATCCCAAATATTACTTTAATTTTATTTCTTAACATTTTAAATGTGCTTAGGAAATTTTATTCTATTCTATTTCTAATGATTTAATTTGACATAATATTCTATGCATTTGTCACATCCAACCTGATATTTTAGAATATATACACTTTAGAACAGTTATATATTTCTAGTTAACCAGTGCATTACCTCACAAATCTATTTTTTTGGTAAGAGCACTTAACTTTTGTTTTCTCAGAATTTTCCAAGAATGAAATATATCATCAACTGTTGTCACCCCATTGTAAAATAGAGCTTTTGAATTTGTTTTTTCTTTTTAAATGTAAAAATGTTTTTAACAATTATGTATCCTGGGACCCATCTTCCTCTTCTATATAACCATTCAATATTCTGGGAACCACCATTTTGGTCTCTTCTCCTATGAAGTCAAAATTTTGAAATTCCAAAGTTGAGGGAGAGCTTAATGCAGTGTTTGTCTTTCAGTGCCTGACTTATTTTGCCTTACATAACATCCTGTGGTTTCTTCAATGGTGTTCCAAATAATACACCATCATCCTTTTTATAACTAATAGCATTGTATGGGTTTTTTTTTGTTGTTGTTGTTTCTTTGTTTTTTGCCATACTATCTTAATCCATTGCTACAGTCCTGCTGCAACAGGGGCTCCAGCTCTGTCCTTGGGTACTCAAGTGGTGAATAATGACACAAACTCAGGGTTGTGCTGGGCAGAAATGGTGTAGTTTATTTTTTGAAGAGTGTACTTAAGCAGTGTAGAAAAGCAAGAAAGAGTATATGGCAGTCCCCAGGATTGGCTAGTCACATTGCTATGGCTCTGAGTCCAAGTGTAGAACATCATGTTCTTGGGACTGGGTCTTCCTGGTCCCAAGCAGAGAAACAACAGGGCAGTTCAGCAACTGTCCACTTGGACTGTTGTAGTCTCTCTTAGGGCTGTTGCACAAAAGCTACAGTGACTCTGCTCCTTTCCAAGAGGCTTTGGGGGTCCTGAGGATTTCCCACATCTCCCCCTTTTTTCATTTTTTTATGAAAAAAATATTGAGAAATTTTTCTTTTTTTGTGGTGGTTAGTTTCTTGAGTGATTAGTCTTTTTAACCATATGATACTAAGTAGACCCAAAAGCATGAGTCCACCTATGCCTATTAGTCCTTTGAGTCTCTTCATGGGTCCCATCAATGGCTGTGACTGGTTTGATGCATCGGAGAGGCAGCCACCTTACTTGTAGTTCATATTCTGGAAAGACACAAGCATAACCTCAACCTGCAGTTAGTAAAGGGTCAGGTCCTTGCCATGTGTTTGCCTCTAAATTCTTCCAAAGAACATGACAGGTGGACAGGTGTTCCATGCATGGGAGTGCTTTTCCATAAATGTCATGCCAAGATTATCAAGTGAGAAAAAATTTAAAGTTAATAAGATGAAATGTAATTGGGTATGTGGAGACTTAGGGGTGAATTTCCCCTTTTTTATTTTAAAAAGTTAGTTTTTGATCCTTTGATGTTGTTGTTCTACAATGGATTGGCAGTGAGGATTGTAAGGAATTCCAGTATTGTGAGAAATGTCCCATAATTTACAGAATTCTTGAAATTTTTTACTTGTATAGGCAGGACAATTGTCCATCTTTATGGACTTTGGAATCCCAAAAGTCACAGAAGCACCAGGTAGGTGACCAAGGGCATGTTTGGTAGTTTCTCCTGTGTGGGCTGAGGCAAAAAGGACATGAGAGTGTGTGTCCACTGTCACATGAACATATTTTAAGGTACCAAACTGAGGAATATGAGTGACATCAGTTTGCCAGATATGGTTTTCTTTAAGACCGTGAGGGTTAATGTCCCGAAGGTATAAGAGTACTGCAGGTGAGTGAATGCCTTTAACTACATATTGGGAGTTTGAAACTATATAGATTGGACCAGGGAGAGCTTGCAGGGCTGCAAGAACCACTAAGATTTCAGCATGCTGTGCAGTTGCTCTTGGAGTTGTAATGTTTATTTGTTCTGTACATGTTCCTGAAGTGGAATAAATGATATAAACAGCTCTCCTTTTACTGGTGCCACCAGTATGTACCGTGATTGCATTGGCTGTGATGTGAGGTAGAATCCAGGCCTGAGACGTTAAAAATTTTATGGTAGTATCTTTGGGATACTGATTGTCAAATTTGTCCTAATTAGTAATTGCAATTTGCCATGAATAGCTTTGTTGATAAAGATAGTCTATGTAAATATTGGTGAAAAGAATAACTATGAGTGACAGATCATTGCCAGACAATTGTTTGCATCTTTGTCGTCTCTTCATAATTACACATATTATCTCTTGTATATAGGGAGTGGTAGTCCTAGGGGGTGTGTTATAAGTAAAGAACATCTCTATCATTTTTTTGGCCATTGTATAATAGCCCCTGTTGGAATAGTTGGAGTACCTCATATGAGTAGCTTTAGGGTCAGACTGGGGTCTATCCTGTTAATTAAACTATGTTGAAGAGAAGTTTCAATAAGTTGTATAGCTTGTTATGTTTCTGGAGTTATTTTTCTTAATGAGTTTAATTGTAAGTCTCCTTTTAATAGTTCAAATACAGAAAAGGCTGAATCCAATTAATGTTTCCTAATAGTGTCTGTAATTCATTTAGTGTCATAACCTCTTTTATGTCTAATTTTAGTTTACGAGGTTTGACTATATTATCAACTATAGTGTGTCCCAAATATTTGAATTGTGGACACAGCTTTGTTTTGTCAGGAGGTATATTTCAACCTTCCTTGGTTAGGCATCTTTCTAAGTCTCAGAGGGCCTGTTGTAATAGTGTAAATGAGGGATGAGCAATTAAAAGATCATCCATATAATGAAAACATTTAATTTGTGGTCATTTTTTATAAAAGGGTATAAGAGCAGCATGGACAAATGACTGACATGTGGTGGGACTGTTTTTCATGCCTGAGGTAATACTTTCCATTGATATTGTTAAGCCGGCTTTTCATTATTAATGGATGGCAAAATAAAGGCAAAATGTTCCTTATCATTGTCATGTAATGGGATATTGAAAGAGCAATCTTTTAAATCTATAATTATAATTCAAATCCTACAGGAATCATGGCAAGAGATGAGAGACCAGGCTGTAAAACTCCCGTGGTTTTCATGGCTTTGTTAGTGACTCGAAGGTCAGGCATTAATCTGTATTTTCCTTTGGCCTTTTTGTCAACATCCAAAGCATGTAGTGTGGGAAAGAGTAGGGCTCCCTTTTGTTAGGGCAGCCACAAGAGCGGTGTCTACATAGGTTTGGGTGGCAATATCCTGGGTAGCAGAAACCCAAGTAGAAAAGTCTACATTCTTTACTGGTCTGATAGCTTGTTTACATTCTTTGGTAGTCCCCTTATATGCTATTTTGTGAACCAAGAAACTCTGTGCATCTCCATGTTGAATTTTGCAGCTGATAACGCATTTTACAAGAGCCAAGAATCCAGCCCACAGCTCATTGGCCTTTTGTCTTAGCTGTAAGAAACTTTCAGTTAATTCTCTGCCAGAGTCAGGGAGGCTACTCTAAGCTCTCTTGGCACAAAGACTTTCCTAATAAAAATATTGGGGCATCTGTTGAAGGGCATCAGCAAATAGGCCAACCCCTGCAGTTGGTCCTCATTTAAAGGAACACTTGTATCCTGATTTCTTTGTGCCTGTTCATCACATTCCTCATACTATTTTGCCTTCCAAATTAGGAAATCCCCAGGGCTAAGACAATCTCGGGCTAACTGCTTGTAGTCCCATGGTGTACAAATTTCTCAATTCAGGTTTTCCAATAGAGTAAGAGTGTAGGGACCGTTAGCCCCATTCTCCCTGACTGAATCTCTAAATCTTCTAAGTACCTCAAGAGAAATGGGTTCATTTTGTTGTTGTCCCTGAGGCTCCAAGATGACTGGAAGGGCCAGAGCGTTCTCTGAAATGAAAGAGCCAAAGGTGGAAGAGAAGGGTCATTATTCCCATCTTCCAATAAGAGTTGCCTGAAAGTTGTTTCTAGGGAAATGTCTTCTGTTTCCTCTCTCCATTTTGTTCTTGCATTAGGTATGGCACCAGTCTGAGGATCAACCTGAAATGGGGTCAATGATGGGTAAAGGCCAACATAAGGTGGTGCAGAACCTTCCATAGAGGAAAACTGAAAATTTACAAGTTTTTCTGGGGGAGGCTTTTCCTCTTCCTTATTGTCCTTCTTATTATCCTTCTCATTGTCTTCCTTATTGTTCTCTAGAAGACTTGATTCATGAGCCTCTTTAGAAGGATCTGCTAGAGATCCCAAGCAATAATGAATAGAGGAACACATGCTACAAAATAAATAGGAATATTTTCCCCTCTTTGGTGAGCTCTTTTTACATTTTCTCCTATCTGCTTCCAGCTGTCAGGATCCAAAGTTCCATGCTTAGGAAACCAAGGATTAAATTGGATAACTGTCCCTATAAAATCTTCAATTTGTACATGGGTGTAAGATATACCTTTACTTTTTAGCAAACACAGTACAATAGCTATAAGAAATGCCTATGTTCTGAACTCAGTAATTTCTCCATTCTCTCCCCCAACTTACAGTTTGCAACACCTTGGGGTGGAGCTCCACAGCAAGTCTGTCACTCCTTGAATTATACTGCCAAGGCATTCAGAGTGGATCCAAATCACAGCAGTACTTGCTGCAGTCCTGCTGCAATGGGAACTCCAGCTCTGGCCTTGGGTACTCCAGCGGCGAATAATGACATGAACTCGGGGTTGTGCTAGACAGCAATGGCAAAGTGTATTTTTTGAAGAGTGTATTTAAGCAGTGTAGAAAAGCAGGAAAGAGTACATGGCAGTCCCCAGGTTTTCCTTGACCTCTGTACTAGGATAGGCTGTCACGTTGATATGGCTACTTGCCCAAGTGCAGAACATAATATTCTCAGGACTGGGTCTTCCCGGTCCCACACAGAGAGTACAGGGGAATTCAGCAAATGTCCTCTAGGACAGCTGCAATCTCTCTTAGGGCTGTTGCACAAAGGCTACAGTGACTCTGCTCTTTTCCAAGAGGCTTTGGGCTTCCTGAGGGTTGCCCAAAATCCAACCTTGTCAGTTGTTGGACTCTTAGGTTGTTTCTGTATCTTGACTATAATCAATAATGCTTCAATAAGCATGGGAGAATAGTATCTCCTCCATACTGACTTCATTTCTTTTGGATACATACACCCAGCAATAAAATTACTAGATCTCTTGGTAGTCCTATTTTAAAGTTTTGAGGAACCTCCTTCATAGTGTTTTCCATAATGCCTATGCTAGTTTACTTTTCACTGAGAGTGTGTAAAGGTTCCATTTTCTCCACATCCATGCCAATCATTGTCTTTTTGATAGTAGCCATTTTTCCAGAGGAAAAGTGACACCTTATTGTGGTTAGATTTACATTTTTCTGATTATTAGTTATACTTAGCATTTTTCTCAAATCTATTGGTCATTTGTAATGTCTCATTTTGAGAAATGTCTATTAAGGTCGTCTTGTCTATTTTTCAATTAGATTGCTTGGTTTGTTTGCTATTGAGTTGTTTGAATTCCTTATACATTCTTGATATTAACCCCTCATGATATATATAGCTCATAGTTATTTTCTTACTAACTGTAGGTTGCCTCTTCACTTCAGTGATTATTTCCATTACTGTGCAGAGGAGTTTCAGTTTGATGTAACTTCCTTCAGCTATTTTTGCTTTTGTTGCCTCTGCTCTTGGAGGTCTTACGGAAAAAAAGAAAATCACTTAGTATATCAATGTCTTGGAACTTTCTTCCTACATTTTCTTCTACTAATTTTTAGAGTTGTAAGTCTTGTTTTTAAATCTTTGATATATTTTGAGTAGATTTTTTATATGTTGAGAGATAAAGGTCTAATTTAGTTTTTATGCATGTTGATATTTCAGTTTTTTCAGCAACATTTATTGAAGAACCTGTCCTTTCATCATTGTCCTTAGCAATTTGGTTGAAAAAAACAGTTGGTTAAAAATGCATGGATTTTTTTCTGGATTCTTTATTCAATTTACAATGGTCTATGAGTCTATTTTCATGGCAGTACTTTTCTATTTACTATAGCATTCTACTATATTTTTATGACAGATAGTGTGGTGCCTCCAGCTTTTTATTAAAGATAGCCTTGGCTATTTGTGGTCTCTGTGGTTCTGTACAAATTTTAAGATTGCTTTTTGTTATTTCTGTGGACAATGTCATTGGTATTTTGTTAAAGATTATATTGAAACTGCAGAGCACTTTGAATAATGTGGAAATTTTAACAATATAAATTTTTCTATTCTATGAAAGCAAGGTATGTTGCTGTGCATTTGTACTGTCTTTGATTTCTTTCTGCAATATTTTATAGTTTTCATTATGCAGCTAATTCTCCTTTTTGTTTAAAAATTATTGTTAACTATTTTTGTAGGTATTTTAAACAGATTGTTTCTGTTTCAGATAATTTAATATAAATGAGTGGAAAATTTACTAATTTTTGTATATTTATTTTATGTCCTGAAACTTTGCTAAATTAGTTTATTAATTCTTACCTTTTGTGGTAGAGTCTTTAGGATTTTCTCTATAGAATATACACCAGAAATTGGACACTTTAACTTCTTCATTTCCAATTTGTATGTCACTTAATTTCCTTCTCTAATTTAATTTATGTAGCTAGAGTTTGCAGTACTACATTAAGTAAAGGCAGTGAAAGTGGGCATCTATATCTTTTTCCAGATCTTACATTATAAACTTTCAGCTTTTCTCTGTTCACTATGATGTTAGCTGTGACTTTATCATATATGGCCTGTACTGTGTAGAGGTGCATCCATTTCATAGTTTATTGAGCATTTTTCATCATAAAAACATATTAAACTTTGTCAAATGATTTTTTCCTCAGATCTATTGTAATGATTATGTGGATTTTTTCTTTCATTCTGTCAATGTGTTGTGTCATGCATATTATTTTTCATATGTTGAGCCATAATGATGATTCATTTGATCATTGTGAATGATCTGTTTATTTTTTTAGTGGTTACTGGGCTTTGAATTCAGAACCTTGTGAATTTCTGGGCAGCTACTCTACCACTTAAACCACACCCTGGTTCTTTTTTGGTTTTGCCTGTTATTTTACAGAGGGTTTTTGCTTGGGGTCAGCTTGGTCAATGATCCTCCTACTTTTGCTTCACATGTAACTAGGATCAAAAGTATATGCTATCATATTCAACTGTTGGTTGAGATGGGGTCCTATTCAATTTTTGCCAAGATTAGCCTTGAATCACAACCTTCCTGATCTCTACTTTCCTAGTAACTGAGATTATTTTCATGAGCCACTTCATCAATTCAGTGAATTATCTTTTTAATGCACAGTTGAATTCAGCTTGCTAGTTTTTTTGAGAAGTTTTGCAACACAGACTATAGTCTGGAAAACCTAAAATGTCCCTTAAGAGGAAAGTGTTGTTGATTCTGTCATAGAGCTCTTGAACATTTGAAATTGAACTTTATAATTACCTATGATGAAGAGTGGTTAAAGGCATTAAAGTGAAGAGGGAATAAACAAACAATAAAAGCTTAAGATTAAGTAGAGGTATCCATATCAAAATCTAGAGCCATATGTAGGTCCATTAAAAGGAAAATAGAGAAAATTTACACTTGATCTAGGAGTAAGCATTGGCTACATTTTCAGTTCAAGTTCATTTACTAAGTGCATAGATAGATAGATAGATAGATATGGATATAGATAGAGATAGATAGACAGATAGATAGATAGAGATATATAGTTATAGATGACAATGAACTTAAACTTCCTGGTCCCTCAAATTGAAGACGGTGGCTAAATTTTGATTCTTTAGATAGTGAGTGATAAATTGATGATGCAGACAGAAAAAAATCACAAAGATATTCTCTCTGGGTGTGTGTTTATCCATTTGTGTATAGAACAATCATAGTTCCCTTAAAATGAGAAGCATGGCTATGATAGCTGCATTTTTCAGGAAAATAAGAACTGCGATGTATAAAAATTCAAAATCTGGTCAATAAGAATGAAAATGTATTTTGCTGTATTCGATAATTCTAAAAAGTGATCTGAAATGTTGTTCATTAAACAGTGAGCTAAAGGATAAGTGCTTTATATGTTGAAAATCAAAAGTACATTGCCTTTTGAAGGGGAATCCAGAAAATGTTACCCTTTTAATGTAAGCTAGATCATGACCTGGATTTGAGAATAAGCAGAGATGGCACTAAAAGTGAGAAAGCAATAAATCACAAAGTCCCAAAGTTCCTTTGGTGTCACAGCTCTTACATGTTCAGAAGGCAATAACAATCTTTGATATATACCAATTTGGAGAAACTATGAGAGAGAATACTGAGTAGTATAAAAGTGACTTTGCTTCTCTTTTATTTTCCTTACTTTGAAATTTCTGCTGTCCATATATTGACTGGAAAGTTTAGTGAAGGTAGTTATATGATGATATTTAAAGAAAAAAAATACAGGTCTCTATCTTAACTGGAATCCAAAATAAACATAATTAGTTACCTTTTTTATGTTAAAAAGCATTTTAGGTTCTTTTCATTCTTTTCAGTTGTTACCTGGTTTTTCTTTCCATGCATTTTAAACTCATCAACTCTACATAATTCTCTTTTATTTTTTAAAAGGCCAGTGTAAGTGAGAAGTGGTAAAAAGCTGTTAGAAAAATCTCTGTCCTTTAGAAAGTTCACTGAACACACAATTTAACCTACTAATGATGAGTGAGAGCAGAGATTTTCTTGGAATTATAAAAAAGGAGTCTGGATCTGAGTTTCTGTACCCCCACACACAGGAAATCAATGTGAGTCAATGCCCTGTATAGCTATCCTTATCTCAACCAGCAAAAACCCTTGTTCCTTCCTATTATTGCTTATACTCTCTCTACAACAAAATTAGAAATAAGGGAAAAATAGTTTCTGCTGGGTTTTGAGGGGGTGGGGGGAGCGGGAGGGGGTGGAGTGGGTGGTAAGGGAGGGGGTGGGGGCAGGGGGGTGAAATGACCCAAGCCTTGTATGCACATATGAGTAATAAAAGAAAAAAAATGCACTCAGAAAAAAAAAAAAAAAAAAAGGAAGCAGGCCATTTTCTTGGTCACTGATGGACTGGACTTGGGGTTGTTTCCAGGTTTAATTTAGCATACTGGTTAGAATAAGAGAATAATATTTAATTGATATCTATTAAAGTTTCATGTGTGTCTTTACATGAACATATATAAAATGACTTGCTTTTCCTTTACTAAGATGATTTAACTATTTTGTTTACTGCTTTAAGGAAACATTTAATTGGTGACTGGAAAAGTAGAGAATAAGGCTTCCCTGATCTATTCCAAAAGTATTCAACTTCAAGGTCTGATTTTATAGTAGAATAAGAACAATCTCTACTAGATGTTCTTATAAATCTGAGATGCATTTCTCTCTAGCAGAGTTGTTCTAAGTGGCACTTGCTTTTTCTTCCTTAGGCAAGAAGCCCCAGCTTTGTAGGCATAAAGAGGAAATAAAGATACACTGTTACACTCTTTTAATATCCTAACAATATTGTTACCCCCAAATAGAAAGAAAACAAATACCAAGCAAGCTTCTTCAGAAATGTTTGTGTAACTTCCCCTGCAGCACCTTGATTTTTGTATTTTCAATTATGCTGAGTCACAAGTTGAGCTACCTTTGTTTATGAGAATTTGCACATATAAACTTGCCATATTGTTTCATCTTCCTTGAAAGTATTTCTTTCAAATACTTTCAAGAGTCTTTTCAGCCAAAAATTTCATGCTTTTTGCAACAGTTGTTTGAAAAACATATCTTTTCTACCTTCCTTTATTGCTGCCATTACAGAAGTGTGCTTCAAATATTCCCATTATTAGGAAATTTAATTATTAGTTAAGTGATTGTGATTTAGCTGCATTTGGTCCACTTACAGATATGCTAAAGTCCTTTCATCATTGTCTTGCTGCCAAAGTATTACAACAACATAGATGGTTCAAAGAAAAGGTTTTCCATTACAAATTCAATGAATACTAACATCAAAATGACAAAGAGCTGAGAAATCCTTCAGATGAAATATAAATTCATTTATAAGTCAAAGCACTTATGTAAGGTAACTGGGTGTACCTGTTGTGGTTCAATTTAGCTTGAATTCCAGATGGATAATTCTGTGCAGTTCTTTGTCTTACTTAATGTGGCTGTGAAAA
The DNA here is from genome assembly GCF_047511655.1 of Castor canadensis. Taxonomy (NCBI): domain Eukaryota; kingdom Metazoa; phylum Chordata; class Mammalia; order Rodentia; family Castoridae; genus Castor; species Castor canadensis. The sequence continues at coordinate 101,133,293 of NC_133386.1, read as the reverse complement.
TGTATTGGCCTGTTGGTCTTCAACATTCACCATACATCTTGTACAGTACTTAACATTGTTTGTCTGCCTGTTAGACAAAAAAAAAAAGGTTACTCTTCCTTTTTCACTATTAATATTGGAATAAGATTTTTCACAGTAAAATATGACAGAACTCTATGGTAAGAACATATGATTTATTGTGCAAAGCTGTTTTGTTGACTTACTTCCAGGTAAGGAAGAGAATAAAAAAATGAAGAGTTTAGACTAGATAGGAACTATTATAAATTAAATGACAAAGAGTAACTCATGAAAAATGTGAAATAAGGTAAAGAATAATTTCACTTTAAATCCATAGGGATGGGCTGTGTTTAGAACATTATACATGGAATGTTGATATAATCTTTGGCAGGAAAACAATATTTCATTGTAATCAGTACATTGCTAAAAAAGTCTCCTTACTAGTCTATCCCCTCTGAGGCATGCAGGCCATTAAAAGGAAGAACGACTTTTCTTAGCCCTGTAGTCTCTGAAGGCACAGTAACTCATCTACATTACTAGTGAGCAACTTTGACCACAGGTACTTGAATCTACTTTTAAAAGGGACTATAATATGCCAAAAACAAATGGATAGTATCTCAGCTTCCATCTGGTAATGAAACTTTGCCTAATCTTTAATTTTGAACAATGTGAAACTTTTTGTTCAGGAAAACTTTAAAGTGAATGTAAATAATTAGGTATAGTGGACAGCATTATTTCTATTCTTGTTTTTCCTTCAGGGAAATTATTTGTGTGTGTGCTTTGAGGTGAAATGATTTTCCACAATCATTTAAATGTATGTATGTAATGCGATACATATGTGCTTATAGGTATGGTTATGTGTACATTTATATATACATATGTGGTATATTTTAGTGAATAAATTTAGTTGAAAATGTTTAGCTTCTTGAAGTTGGAGGTCAGACTTTGAATCTTTCCTGCTCAATTATAAATAGTGATAATGGAAGGCCTAGATGTCAGAGTTGAAGTCTAAAAGGAATCTAAGGGAAAGAACATTTGGAATGTTGTTGGATAGCCTCTTGGATAACAAATAGATTATTTATCACCTTTCTGTCTATCTCCTATTTTTATGTATCTATCTTTCTATGTATCTATGTATCTATCTATCTATCATTTATCTATCAATCTATCTCCTGTCTATGCACTTAAGTTAACCAGAAAGTGTAAAGAACCATACCTATGCCATCTTGTGGTGAGGTGAGAGGATGCACACTAGCTGGGCCTAACCTTTTCTACATCTAAGCTTCATTCTGAAGCATGAATTTGAATTGAAAGGTGCTTAAGTATTATTCTCCCTTTTTGCAAACAGAAACAACAGAGCTTTTTCCTTTCTTTTAACTGAAGGAAAAGCCAGTACCCTCTTAAGGGAGCAGTATGTTCAAAATCTTAGGCCTCTTTAAAAACAAGGGAACTAGTAAATTGTAAGTACTTCCTATCCTTGGAAACATTGCCTATAAAAGAAAGTCAGCACCCAGTGACAGTGCATTTTATTATGGCATGTATTTTTTTTCTACCATTACAATATTTCTTTGCCTGCAATATTATTTCTAGATTTACAACCTCCAAATCCTCACCTGGAAATGAAGTGCACTTTTCCATTGGGTTATGATTTTGGTGATTTTTTACATTTCTAGTCTCTCTGACATTTGCAGGGCAGAGGTCAGGCCTAGCTTCCACTTTTCCACTATTCTCACAGTAATCTGTTTTGAGTGTTAATAACACTGGGCACCAGCATATTTCACCTAATACGTTTTTCTTTCTCATTATTCCACATTTGAAATTAAGCAAATACTAAAATTGGGGACATCTTTCTGCAGGTAATGATATGTAAAATTTTTCACCTCTAATTTCAAAGCATGTCATTAGGTTAAAAAAAAGGATGAATTGTGGTAAAGAAATTGTAAAGTGTTTCAGGAGGAGGGAAAATAATTCAATCATCATATTTAGGTAATCAGAGATTGTTAGTCAATGTGGGCTGCAGGCAAGGAGAGAGGAAGCAACATAACATAAAAACAACAAAATCACAAAATCTCATTGTATCAACATACAGTAGAGAAAAGAATATATGTGAAAGAATCTTTAAAAAAATGGGAGCATCTCTGAATGCTCCCATTTCTTCAGCATGCTGCTCTCAGCTGGGGTTAGGAGAAAATTACATCTGAGGGAAGAAATTGACCACAAACTGTGAATGATTGAGAACGTAATGTGTTAAATCACCTGAGGATGTTTACACATTATGAGATTGGTAAAATCTGGCAATGTGACTAAGCAATTTAGAAAATTTCAGGCAGTTTATGTGAAAAAACACCTAGGAAATTAGTTGATTAAAACACAATTTGATTTAAAAATTGATGAAAGAGAATTCATTCTTCTTTGAGGGTATTTTAATCTATCTTTTTCTGTGTATTGTTATATTTCCAGAAGGCCATTGCATTCCCTTTTCAGTGACAGATTATATGGCAAATTATACATGATTTAAAGCAAAAACAGTACTGCTCACAAAAAGCTTAGATTCCATGACCAAGGAAATAGTTGGTGACTATTACGCAGAAACAGAAAGAGAATGAATTCATATATTTATGCTTATCTCTTTTTTTCTTAAAAAATCAGGAAGAGGACCAATGTTCTTGAAACTATTAGGAAACATTGCATTTACTAATGTAACAAGTTCTTAATATCTACACAGTCTATAAATCTGAAAATGGAATGCTTTCTGTGGTAGCAAGTTCTCATTGGTATTATAATTTAGGTAATATTATGAAGGACCAAGATGTTTTTAGATCAGAGACTTGCCCATATTTTCATAAAAATCTCATGATTCTGTGTTAATTATGATAGCTAAATTTCATTTATGATGTCCAGAGAAATAAGCACGATTGTGTTCATGAAAAGAAATGTTAATGGTCAAGTTTGGGAAAAGAGAGTGACTTTATTTGGACATTATGATCCTTTCTCAAAAGAAAGGGTAGAGACTTTTGTGGGCCTGGCATAATGACCAAAATAGCTGATAACTATTTTCTACATTGGTAATAGAAATTAAAGCATAGGTCACAGAAAGGGAAAAAATGAAGTCATCACCATATCATTTTTAAAAATAGACATTTTGGGGGGTGTAGGATCAAAACTATCACATGTAGGTATGATACAATTTTCTTATGTTTCTTTGAATCATGCAGCACCAAGCAAGTCCATTTACTCTCAGATATGGAGTTTCTTCAGCAAAAATGAAGGGATTGGAATTGATTTTCTTTCACATAACTTTTAGTCTTATATTACAATATTTTAGAAAAAAGTGTGTATTTTATGAGGACAGTAAGTATTTAAATTACAAAGTAATATTTTAGAAATATTGTTCTTGGCCTATCAATATAATTATTATATATAATAAAAATACCACTTCTCTGATTCCCAAACCTAGCAATAACTATAACAATGACACTCTTTAAATATGCACTTAGAAATGTTTTCACACAACCTACTTGTGATATTTTAAAGAAGCTATTCTCAGAGAATAATCAAATGTTACTGTAGTTCATCTTCCTCACACCTAGTTTGTATTAAATACCTTAACTCACTCTATCACAATTGGTGATTCCCAAGGCAGTGTATATCTAAAAGAATAAAATAATTTTGCTTTAATATACAAACCCTTCTCTGATTAGATGGGAGAGAAATGTCTATGATAGAATAAATCTGACTCAGGTCATTTTCAGGGATGAAAAATATTTATTCTAAAGGCTTTCTGAGCAGTACCTAACAATTATAGACTGATGAATGCTTTTTGCAAATTAGTAGACATGTTAGCATTTTTAATTTGCAAAAAGAACAGCAGTATATAATTTATAAACATTTTAAAACGTGATTAAGTTTAATTGTATCTTGGCATTTTGTGGACTAAGCAAAAGTAACTCCACCTATACCTCCCCTATGTTGGGGGGTGCAGTACTGGGGTTTGAACTCAGGGCCTTCATTGGCTAGGCAGGTTATATACTGCTTGAGCTATGCTTCCTGCCCTTTTTGTTCTGTGTATTTTGGAGATAGAGTCTCATTTTCCCCAGGTGGCCTGGTCTGCAATTTTCTGCAATTTTCAGTCTTATAACTCTCACTGGGATCATGAGTGTGGACCACCATACTCACTAGTTTTCCATTGAGATGGGGGGTCTTGCAAACTTTTTTTTGCTTGAGTAAGACTGGAACTAGGATCCTCTGAATCTTGTCTCCCACATAGTTTGGGATGACAGGCATGCACCATTGTGCCCAGCTATTGGTAGAATTAACTTTTTCCCCCCTGGTTGACATTGAACTGGGATCCTCTGAATCTTAGTCTCCCAAGTAGCTAGGATTACAGGCATGAGCCACCAGCAGCCAGGTAACTTTTGTTAATTTCAGAATTGATAAATGGTATATTATTTTTTTCTCTCAATATGTTATCACAACCAATATTTTTATAAAATTTAATTGTGTGAAAGTCCTCCATAAAGAAAATTAAAATTGTTTAAGTCAAATGGAAATCAGAATTTTTTAAAAAATTAGATATTTTACACGTTTAATTTTTATAGTAATTTTCAAAATTGCTATTCACTAAATTTATAAAATATATTTTAGAATTAAAAAGTTAAAGAATTTTGAATATATCTGAAATGTTTCATGAAATATGTACATTATGAAACACTTTAATTCATTTATTGCCTACATATAGTGCATGTTATATTGAGTAGTGGTTTGAGTTGGACTCTGGAGTCAGATTTCCTGACTTTGAAAGTTTCTATATGATCTCTCGTGGCCTCAGTCTCTGTGTACCTCAGTGTCTGCCTCACAAAATCAAGTATAGTAGGGCCTCATTGGGTGAGCATAAAGAAAAAATAATGAAAAGCTGGTAATGAACTGGAAGTGTGCCTGAAAAGTGTTAATATTTTAATTAGTTATTGCTATTTTATATTTTTGTATTTACTCTAATAACGAATTAGAATCAGAAAACTCTCCATCCAGTCTTGAAGGCCCATTATGAAAGCCATTTCCTCCCTCGCAACCTAACTTTTGAAGTTCTTATTAGTCTTACGTCAATTTTTTAATTTCTTGTGTGAATATGTTATCATTTGTGCATTTGCATATGCTGGACATTCTGCCTAAATAATCACTCTGAAAAGCTAATTTGTCATGGCCTTCACATACTTAATAATCTTTAGTAATGATGAAATCTGTTTAATTATTTTTCTTCTACTTGTAACATTTCAATTCGTTTATACCTATTTATGTTAAGTCAATTGAGTTTCACAGGGGGTCTTTTGAACTGCACACCTTAACTGCATACTTACTCTAGTCCTATCATTTTTCTGATAATTTAAGTGTAAGATAGGGAAGAGATCTTTGTGTCATTATTGCCTTATTTTTGGAGCAAAAATATTTATTATTTACTCAATAATAAAAAATAAATAAAAAGATCAAGAGAGACCATCATAAGACATGAGCTTGCTGATAGTAGAGTAAGGAAGAACTGTGTTTGGTATAGTAAAGATTGTGGCTTTAATGCAACAAGATGCCTGTACTCGTTGGGTATTAGAGATAAAGAGTTACAGGTAAGGAAGTGATAAAGGAATTTGAATATAAACCATATTTTTTTTCTTAAAATGATAATTGATGGGAGGAAGTGGAGTACTTTACAGATTCTTTGATTTGAGTGACCTCATTTAAGGAGTACTTCAGGAAAAATCTGAATACTAATAATTATACAACATGTTTAAATATATAAGATTCAGAATAAAATAGCCAAAGTAAGAGCCATGCTTCAGTTATACATCAATTATATTACATTAAATAAATTATTTAATCTTTTTAAACCTCAGTTTCATCTCCTTTAAATGAGTTTTGTAAAATTAACTACCACTTAAATATTGTAAATGAGATTTTATATATAGTGTCATACTAGAGTATACTAAATACATACTATTATTACATAGCTCTTAAGGGACACAATGAAATGACTAGAATATGGTTACTGTTTTGCTGTGAAGATTTATCATATGCTTCTAAATGAAACCATGATTTTATCTTTGACCTAAAGCTTACCAGATACTTCATAAAGCTTGCCAGTTGACTTCATAATCACCTGAACATCTTTCTCCCCTGCTGTCCTGAAAACAACTCTGCTCATAGCAATATAGGTGAGAAAGCTTGTACCCAGCTCCATGTCCCTGCAAAATCTACATTTCATACCATTATCCCAGAGTCTTGCCTAGATAGCTCTATACTTATCACTTTTCCATTTCTGAAACTGTATGAAAGTTAAGCATAACAAGTAAGGAATATCAAAAACATTTTCAGCAGAAGATAGTATAGTAAGTAACCCAAGCACTGCTCAGTTATGAGATGCTTCAGAGAGCTGCTATAAAATGAAACGTAGTGATCATTTTTCTAGTCATGGGGTAGCAATAGAAGAAATAGACTTGTGGGTGATAAACCATAAAGCTGTTCAGAACACTTTCATATAGATTATATTCACAGAGGCCTATGTAGCAGAAAATAAGTGTTAACTGTTTTTCAAAAAAAGATACAAACAGGTAAAAGTCTTTGCAGCTATGGAAAGAATATTTTTTCTTTCTCATTTTCTGTTCCCAGCTTCTGCTTTTACAGGTCTTATGCCTTCATTTTGAGTCAGAATGAACCCATAAATTATATCCTTTGCTTTATGTCCAGGTATATCCTCCTTAGGCAGTTGCTCTTTGTTCTAAAGATGTATAGTTGGATTATATTAGTTGTGTTTTTATATGTCCATGATGATACACATCAAATATACTAGTTTTGGGGGGGTTCTGGTGTGATTAGAACTTAGCTCTACATCCTATGAGTCCATATTTCAAAAGTCGTTAATGTAAAGGGAGAATGGAAGCATGTCATAAGCACAAGGAACTCAGCTCCTTGTTCACTATGGTAGGGTGATAATGAGCACGGTTACATATGGCTAATTTATCTAAAAATAACCTTAGCTTGTTTTGGTATTAGTCAAATCCAGTGTTTGAGGCTTTATCAATTGTTAAGTGATGATGTAGCTATGAACTTCATCAGTTGTAGCAGATACTATGATCTGCTCTCCACAGATCTTTGGGAATGGAAAATGGTCATCTTGTCTCAGTTCAAGAAGATATGATCATTCCATCTCCAGAGCTCCCTTAGTGATACCTGAAGACTCTGTTGCCATTGGTTTGCTCTTCAACATCTACATCTTCTCAATCATGCTTTACTTATTGCCTTCCTGGTGTTGTTCCCAAGAGCATTCCCTAATAAACTTCCTGGATACAAATCTTCAAGGCAAAGCCTGCTTCCAATGAATGTGACCTAGGATAGTTATTAAGTCTCAAGGGTTGATACCCCCCTCCCAAATCTCTGTGTGTGTGTGTGTGTGTGTATGTGTGTGCACACGTGTGATCTATCCCTCCCTTTTTTTTTGCAATGATGGGAATCAAATCCAAGGCCTTTTACATGTTAGGCAAAATGTTCTACCACTGTATCATACTCCTAACCCAATCTACTCTTAAATGCAAGAATTACATCATTATAGAAACCGCCTCTCCAGTATTGTTAGGAATTCTCAGGAGTTCTATCTTGATTTTTGTGCATTCTTAACTCAGTATTTCATTTTTTCATGATTCAGAATTTGAAGCTGGAACTGTGTCTCCATCAACTTTTCTGTGGTATAGGTAGGACAGGAGTTGGGATTCCTTTTCACCCTAATCTCTGCTACTGTACTCTGGTGGACAGGATGAGGGTCATTGCTATTACCATGCAGCAGAAGATGGTTCTTTACTATTTTATTACTTTGGGCGAGGGTGAAGGGAGAAGGGATTTTCAGGGCATGGCTGAGTTCATCCCAGTCCATTTAATATGGGAGGAAATTTTTGCAATCTAAATGGTGAGAGCTTTACCTAGGTGGTTCATTAGTTTCTATGTAAATCAGAAAATGGTATTGGATTCTTGTGAATATAAAGTTATCATGAGGCTCAATGAATTCCCATTTCACAGTACTCTGTATAACAGAGTTTGTCCTGGAACCACTTCCTTTTATTTCTTTGTAACATTTTGTCTGTGAAAGGAAGGATTGGAATGTTCCAGTATTGCTTACAATTTATTACAAAGTTAAAAACTAAGAGGGACTACAGCACAGTTCTGTATCAATCACTATAAAAAAGGAATTTGTTATTTATTCTGTGATTGCTTCAGAATAAATCATCTGAAGAACTATTATTAGTCTTTTCCTGTATTGTTGAGTTAAAACATTTTGGCTCAGTACAAGTTCCTATTAGATTCAGGTTTCAATTTTTTAAAATAGTAAATCTTTTGAAGGCCTTAAAATTATATTTAACTGTATTGTGATAGGTGAGAAAGAGTTCACAGAAATTAAATTGTTAATTTATCTAAATGTATATTTGCCTTTTATTCAGTACATTGATGAAGTCATTGATAATTTGTTGAGGAGTAAGCTGGCATAGCATTTTTAGCTTCATTTAGAAAATTACGTGGTAGTCTTTTTTTTGGTTGGTTGGTTTTAGAGATAGAATGGTCTATACTTGAGTCTACTCAGTCAGAATTATATTAAGGAACATAATTAAGAAACTATGTTGCCAAAGACAATATATTTAACACTTCTTAGTGTTAAATAAGAATATTTAACACTAAGAATAGCCTTTATACAATTTTCATAGCAAAATATCTTTCCTCATAGGCAATTTGAAGCAGCAATTATCCTCTAACAATTGGAAGAGCTATGGGGTCTACAGAACTGGGTTGGGAAATACTTGAAATATAAATCTATATTGTTAAAACACTACTGCTGCAAGTAACGAACAAGTGATCCCTTGAAGTTTCCTCATTAATCTTAGTTTTAAATGTGTAATTTCCCTATTTTTACTGTGCTATGGGGTAAAGTGTTCTCTAATGCTACAAAGTACTTTTTTTCTGCCCAAATTCAGTTCACCCATCAGTTTTCTTCTCTTTTACTCTTTTCTTTTTTTTAAGGCAGGTTTTCAAGCTGGCCTCAAACTCAAGAATCTCCTACATTAGCACCAAGTTGTGGGATTGCAGGTGTGTATCACCACACCTGACTGTGCCCATTAGCTTTCATTTGCTTCCTATTACTTCCTTAGATAAGTGTCAAAGTCTATCCTAAACAGAATATACTACACACATTTTAACCAATACAGAGAGAAGGTTTTTAAGGATTGAAATTTTTTTTTGTTGTACATTCTGTCACCACTCAAAAATAATTCAAACTTACTCAGTAGTCATTTCTGACAGTTGTAGAAATTTACAATTGATAGTGAAGGATAAACAATTCCTGGAACCTTCCTCAGCATGTATTACTAGAGCTCAAAATTTTTCTTGCCTTTTATTTTTATTTATTATGTTTATCTACATTACAAATAACAGAGTTTGATGGTGATTAATTGAAGAATATCTTTTCACCTTGAATTTTATGTTTCTTTTATATCTGATTTCCATGCAATTTCCTGCCTGGTCATGGTATTATCTACACCTTTTACAGCTCTGGAGTTCCTCTTTGATTTGTGATCCCCTGATAAATTCATAGTTTTTCTTCAAAATAAAATTCTCCTCTCACACCATGCTATAGATATACTTGACAATTGTGGTCTCCCTTTGTCCTTAGTAGAGTCTGTGGTTGCTCTCAGAAACTGAGGATCAACAAGTTCTCTTTTCTGTCATCTCATCTCAATAAAGTAGAAGATGAACAGTTGTTGATTTGGGCTTTCACTGTTGCTAATAGCCCTTCCATTTCTACAATTTGACTTCATTGTATAATTAGGAGAAGCAAATGTGATTATTTAAGAAATCATTTGAAATACATTTTTGAGCATCAAAGCAGCTGAAAAAGTCCACTATCATATTTATTATTCAGTAGGCATACCCTATACAGTCATTTTCACATTCAGATTATGATGCTTTTTGCTTAAGAAGCTCCATCTTACTCATGCATCTCTAAATACCAAGCTGATACTTAACTTTCTTGTTTTGTTAGATGCAAAGTTTAGAAGCAATGTTACATAACAGCAGAGGATTCTATCCAATAATCCTAAACAATTTTGAAATTCCTAGTTTGTTTATCCATAAACATACTGTATTTCTGAAGCTTATTTAATGGAAGTATTACCTGTATTTCCTATACTGAGCTCTAGTCTTTCTTCATTTCTACTAAGAAATATCAGATAAAGGGGTTGATGGAAAAGATATAGAAATTACTATCAAAGTGATAAAAATTCACCTTTAAAAAATGAAAATGTTGCCAAATTTTTATATTGACATGGCAACATTTTATGAATAAATCTAATATCTTATAAATTTGGCATAGTTCAAATTCACCATCTGTTTCAAAAAGTGAGATTTCTCATTATTATGTATTTTCTTGGCTGTAAGATTAAAGGCATGCAATCCATAATTTACAAAATATTAACTATCAAATGCAAAAAAAAATTATATTTTTTAGAAAACTATAACCATAAATAACATCTTGAGTTTCTCTGAAAATTATAACTGGGAATACATGGTAGGAGCTTTTTCTTCTTATATAAAGTTGTGAGGTTCCCTCTTATTCTCCATATGGATTTACAGGTCAATAACAGCAGTGATGTAACTCAGAGAATATGTGTGAAAAATTGCAAAAAATTGGAATCTGCTGGTGAGCATAGTACTCTGAGAGGCCTTTGAAAATCTAAATATGACTATTAGAATAACTGATCCTTTGTCTCTTTTTTTAAAAAAATTATTTGCTAGTGAATATCTTCATTTATACATCTAATAATCAGTCCTACCTGGAAGCCTTTCCATTCTTTTGAGGATAATACAAGGCTTGCATTACAACGAATTATTTAATATACTTCCTTAATCAAATAAATGAAGAAAATGAGCAAATTAAATAAATAAAAATTAATCTGCATCAATATACATATATGCATATATGTGTGTGAGTTTTTGATCCCTAGGAAATTAAAAAGATCAGTAGATAAAAATTAGTCCCCACTTACCAAACTTAACAGCAGTTTTCATGCCCAAATATTTTTAAAGCTAGTGTTAGAAAAATGCATGCAATGTTTTTTCCAGGGTGTATCTTTAGATTTTAGCAAGTGCTAGCTAGGGTTCTTGCTGACCCACTACTAAACACTCTTAGAGCCTCTGTCCAGTTAATCTTAAACCATCTGTTCTTGTACACTGATCTCCTATGTGGTCAATGGGAATGTGTGGTTCTGATAATAATGCAATTCTTAGCCAACACCCCACTTTAGCTACCCTGAATTTGATAGACAGTGAAGTATGACTTCAATAGACATGGCTAGCTTTATACCGCTGGATACTCTTTGAAGAAATGTTGCCATGTATATAAGATTGCAAAATTTTATGAAGATGGAATATGTTAAGAGACTTTCAGACATACAGATAACATGGTAAATCATCTGGAGAAAAGAATGCAAGGATTCTTTGAGAACAAAACACTGGATCAGCTTTTGTATCGGACAGATATAGAAGGTGCTAAAAAACCTAAACTTCAGAAATTGTAAAAATAAGACAAGTTTTCAGAACTTCCCCTAAAGTGGATAACCTCTGTGAAAGCCAATAGCTCTGTCTATGTGATCCCTTTCAAAATTCGTTGAAATGAAAGACAAACTGTGCATGAGTATGAATTACAATGCATCTGTAGAACTGTGATCTCTGCTCCATTTCATTTAAGAAGAACTTCTATCTTGATACTGAACTGACCTCAATCAGAAGTGACTAATTCAAGTTTGTTCTACTTCTGCCTTTATCTTGCAGATACCATGTGAATTTAGCAGGAGGAAATACGCGCTAAAATATAAAAATGGTGGCTAATAACAAAATGAAAAATAAAGACAACTTTCACATGATTTCTGTAGTTTCCCCCACTGATTTTGAAAATAAGTGCTTATCACAAACGTTGTATTATTTTATTAAGAACCTCTTAAATATGGAAATAATCCCATCAAAGTTCATATATCTAAAGAGAGACGTAATTCACCAGTTTTTCAGGCCCTGAATTTGCATAGCAAGATTCCAATTAGTAGTGAGAATGAGGATAACTGGAAAGAGATATGAGGATAACTGCAAAGAGGTATACAAAAATACCTTTTTAATTCTAAATTTTTCCCAGTTAATGATGGGGAAGCAGGAAATGTTTGTGGTGACAGTTATGCTTAACCTGATTTAAGCATTACACAATGTATACATGTATTAGAATGCCATGTTACTCCATTAGTATATACAACTTCCATGTTTTTATGTACCAATTAAAGTAAATTTAATTATGTAAAAAAGATGAAAAAGAAAATAGTGTAGAGCACAAAATGGAGAAGTTGACATGAATAGCTTGAAAGAAATAAAGCAAGGCAGTCATAGATCAAGTGAGAGGTACAAAGACAGGAGCCAGAAAATTGGATGTTAAGTATTTCTCCATTTTCCTCCCAACTGGAAGGGATCTTCTCATGTGCACTGTGTTTTATTTTTCCACACTTTTAAGGGACTTTATTTCCTTAGATTTTATTTATTTTTCTATTAACATCTTCCACTGAACTAATTCTAATCACCAATTAAACATGTTTAATTTTCTTTCATCTTTGATTTTTCATCTTGATTTCTCACCTCCTTCTAGTTCCTGCTGTGTCTTTTTTTTTCATCTTCACATTAACATTAATTCACAAACTTCTATGAACTTGCTATCTTAATTTCCTATAATTGGGCTTCTTTCTTTTTGTCCTACAGAAAAGTCTTCTGGTCATGGCATCATATTGACAGTCAATGGATGATTAAGTTATTCAATAAACTTTTCCATTGCTTTCCTTTCCTGTCATTCCATTTTTATTGACTGTCTGCTATTCTCGGGTCACTTTGTCAGACTTTTACATTTCAGCTTCCTCTAAATAGTCATTAAATGTCAACACCTCAAGACTCAGTCCTAGTACATTCTACTGATTTTTATTTCTATGCAGGCCCATGGTTTCAGCTGTCATCTAAACAGTGAAGACTCATAGATTTAATTTTCCATCTTGACATCCCCTTTGAGTTCTACATCCACATAATCTATTGAAAACTCCATTTTGATGTTTCAAAGTTGTTTACTTTTCAGCACACTCAAACCTGAACATATGATCTCTATTAAAGCTGATCTTCTTGTATTTTCACTATTTCAATGGATATTAGAATCTTCCCAGTTGCAGATCAAAAAATATATTTTCATTTTTGACACCATTTTTACTGATGGTATTCAATCAGTTATGATTTTGCTGTTATGTTTTATATAAGTCTATTTCATACGAGTCTATGCCAAACTACCACTGTGCTTTCTTGGATGCTTATGCAAATGATTCCTCTGCAATCACAGCTTAAAATAGCTATAAGGGAAGACTTCATTTTGTCAACTGTTGACCTTTCAAAGTCTTCCAGTGTAAGCCACCCTCCTTTAGTTTTGCTTTACAGTTCTATACTCACTATATGTTGTATGGATGAACATGACGTGGTTCTTCCTACCAAGATTTTTCACATCCTTATCCCTTTAGAATACATGCCTTTGCTTTACTTGTATACTTTTTTTTTTTTTACCAAGTTCACCATTACATATTTTTTTAAAGAACTTCCTTGGTCTCCATATCATGGGGCAGCTTTTTCTTACATTATGTTTCTTTCATTTATAATACATCTCCAGTTTTTTATTACTCTCGCATTTCTCTCATTAAACTGCATATACATAACTATTAGGAATTTTTCTATACTGGCTTATTATTGAATTCTAGAATCTTAAATAGTGCTAGAAACATAACAAGCCCCATTTCTAAATGAAATTAAGCCCAGTAAAAGAAGAGACACAGAAAGAAATGCGAAGCAAATATTAAGATACATTAAGAGAATGCTTAGCAGATAAGCATTCAAAATTTTAATTAACAATATATACTATGCAATGTGTAATTCAGACCTAATCCCTTTTATGCAGCACATTATTACCTTGAACTCTTATAGGATATGGAATACAGGACATTACCTTGAACTCCTATAGAATATGGAACACAGGACAAAATGATTTGCATTAGGAGAAATATTTTCTAGCAAATACTAGCATTGTTAGGAAATACTCCTTTGTTTTGTTTGTAGGAAATTTAGTATTCCAAGAAGGTGTATCTAACTTACCCATAATATTGATACTGTCTTAAGGACAGAAAAGGATTTAAATGGACTAAATTAAGCCTTTTTTTTAAAACAACATTGTTTCAACTAGAGACTACCTAAGAATATGATTATTTTCAGGACTGTCCCATAAGGTGGTTATTATTTATAAACAAAGAAAATCATTCCTCTAAGAAAATGTAAACAAAATTACTTTACATACCATAGAATATACCATTGTTCATGTAAAATTGTGACACTATATAAAATGATGTTTTTGCCAATAATAAAAATGCTTTTTTAATTAGTTTTCTTAATAATTTAATTTTTCATCTTGTTTTTATGTGTGATTGATAAGCAACACTTGTAAGATAGACGGTTAAAATGAGTTAAGTCCTTCACTCCAAAATGGTTTGTTTTGTTTTACAGAATTTATTTATGAATCATAATTTCATCACCTTAGGGCAATTTCATTCCCTTCTTGTTACAAACAACTGAATTTCCCACACAGGCACACTAATTTCTTTATTCATTCAGACCCTTATGAGTATCTCCTATCTGACAAATGCCAAGATAAATGCATTAAAAGTGAGTAAGATGCTATCCCTGTATGTAAGCTCATATTTACAGGTTGATCTTAGTTTCCTTGATGTTGTTTTCAAATTGATGTAGACCCTGAGGCAGTTTATGTGATTTATATAACGTACATCAATTTACAAGGATTCCTGCTGATCAGAAAAGCATATATGATTTTCATCTTGTATACAAACTCAGTCATGATTTGATACTTTTTTACTGACAGAGGAACTTTGGAGACCATTATTACTCAATTGCTATGTTGATGAAGAATTTTAAAGTTTTGGTTACTACATGTAAATGTTGTTTGAAATACCCTGAAAAAATTGTTTTCATATCACTATGGCACATTCTCTTTTTTGATATTTCCTAATTCTAAAGTATGGACTTAGTCTTAGACTGCTTTCTAAAAATTCATGTACTCTGCAAGGACATTTGTATATCATATTCAGTTGTTTTTATTTTATCTATGTGGTCAGTGGCTCTCCCTCCCCCATTCAAGAAGCTACCCTCTTTTTTATTGAACAAGTAAAGCCAGATATCAATTAAGCTCAACTTTTTGACTCTTCCTTTAAATATAAATTGATTTATTTCATGTACAGATTGATTGTGACAGAAGAGTATCAAACTATAACAGTACAACTTGTAGTTTAGTGTATTAGCTGAAAACGAGTAACTGGACAAACAATTTCAGATGTACCTGTTTTCCCTTTGTATAGTTGGATAGCTATTATTCATAAAATAATATTTTAAAAATATTTCTTGGCACTATTTCAATGAATTACTGTGGAATACTTCTATATGGTGATATGGAGGAATTTGTTTGTATTAATGTTATAATTAGCAGAAACTGTCAGATATGTTGAGAATGTCCACATCCATATTTCACTGTGGGCCTTCGTTCCACATGAAATAAGTAAAGGCAACTTTATCCCAAAGTTATTCTGAATGCATGTAATAACAAAGAATACATTAATAATTATCATAGATTTATAACTTGATCAGTAACAATAATTCCCTCAATGAGCACAATCTATTCTCAAGGGATCTTTACTCCTTGAGAATGGGATGCTAATTGTGTTATTACATTCACTACATTCATTGTAATACACTCTATATCAAATATCAACATTATTTTATAGAGACAGAGGCTAAAAAGATATTAACTATATTAATTTGACATGAGTTTCACTTCTGACTGTTACCTAGATGCTCTTAACTGTTTTGAACTTCTGATTCTCTACATGTTAAATTGAGATGAGACCAACTAACAATTAGAACTCCTGTGATGTCAGAGCCAGCAGATAAGACCTTGCTTGTGTGAGTTGGTACCTGGTCTTGTGAGAAAGCTCTAAGGAACTGGGGCAAAAGCCTCAGACCAGACCTTGCCTGTGTGAGTTGGTATCTGGCCTTGTGAGAAAGCCAGACATCCAGAAAAACAGCATTCAATGTTCCCAGATGGCTTCGTGTCCTTCAGTTGTAAATAAGAAAGTTATGTTGACCTTGTGCTGCTCCTGCTTCTCTGTTCCCATTTTAAAGGAAACATATCAAAGAGTTCATTTTAACTGAGCTTCCCTGTGCTAATGTAACCTTGACACGTAACACTTGGCATGCTTTTTCTGACCAAATGCTCTCTGTGTAAAATGAGTTTATAAAAAATCAATGCATACTTCATTAAAGTGGTTTTTGATCAGGACTCAGTAGTCCCCTCATCTTTTTACAGCTTTGGTCACCCAGGTTCCACTGGTTAACAGCATTACACTGTGATAATTAAATAAAATAATAACTAGAAAGTGCCTGACTCATACTATTTAATCACATATTTGTTATAGTATTTCTTAAATGTAAGGCCTAAGTTTTATTATATATTAATCCTCATTACATAGAACTATTTATTTCTTAATCACAAAATGATATACATGCTTAAAAATACTGAAATGATAGAGAAATACAGATAAAAAGGAGAAATGTTCCTTTTCTGGCAATTCCATACTCTGTCCTCTTTGAGGTGTTCTTTTCTATCACCTATTTATCCACAAGGAAGTATTTACATACCTCAGTTTTATTTTTTAAATCAAGAGCATGCTTTATTCAATTCACAAGTAACTTTATCTTTCTCTTTTCACTTAAAATAAATTTTAGACATCTATTCCTACAAGTTCATAGTTTTCTTTTTAAATTTTATTTATATATAACTCGTGCATTAAATCACACAATTATAAGCATGTAGCTCAGTTATTTATCACAGAATGAATCCATTCACCAAAGTTAAAAAAGTAGCGTCATTTGTATTGTCAACAGGTCTGCCAATCACTGCTCCTTTCTTCTTCCATCAAGAGTAGCCATGATCCTGATGTTTAACAACTACAGTGAGTTTTCTTTGACTTTAATTTTCATATTAGTGGTACTGTGCTATATATGCTTTTGTGTCTATTTGCCTTTTCTCAATATTATATCTGAAAGATAGCAACTATGTTTCATTTTAAGCATTCTGTAATGTCAATGAATATTTATAAATCAGTTCTTTTTATTATGGATGACACTTTCCCTCTAGTTTTTTATTATTATGTATAATGATGCTATGACAAGCTCTTTGTCAACTGAATTTTTACAAATATGTCCTCTAATTCCACATATTGTATGTCTGTTAGTTTTTAAAGTTATTGTTATTTTAATAGCATATATAGTTATACAGGGGGATACATTGTGATATTTATATATGTGCTTTCAATATATCTTAGTTAATTTTACCCCCTCCATTTTTCCCTCTCTTCCCTTCTCTCCCATTCTTAGAACAAGTTCAACTGGTTTCATCCACTATTTTCATAAATGGATACAAAATATATCCACCATATTCACTCTCATTAACCCTTTCCTTATGCCCACTCCCTCCCATTGGTACAAAATGCTGGAAGAAATCTATTTTTCCCTCCTGTCCTTAATTTTTTTATTAAGTGTACATTTATAGTCCAAGGGGGATTTGTCTTGGTACTTCAGGTCTGTGTATATCATGCTTTTATCAAATTAACCCCCTTCCCTCTGTTACTTACTCATTCCCTATCATCATGCTCCCCTAAATTTCAACAGCTTGCTGTATAGTGTATTATGTTATATTCATATACTTATGGGTTGTTTCAGTATTTTTTATACTTTAACAATTTATTTCCATCTCCCAGCTCCCATAGTCCCCTTTAAATATTGTCATGTCTATCTCTTAAATGTGAGTTTGTCTAATGAAAGCTGTCTAACATACCTTGTAATGTGAAAGAGATTTTACAGTTGAAATTAAATGCAGGTTCTTGAGATGGAGAGATTATCCTGAACTATCTGAGTATGCCCTAAATGTAGTGACACATGTCCTTACATGATGAACAGGGAGGTTTAGCAGCAGATACTGAAGTGATGCAGCTACAAGTCACAGAGTCCCAGCAATCATTATAAGTTGGAAGAATCAAAGAATTGATTCTTCCTCAGAGCCAACAGCCAGTCCAATTAACAATTTTATACTAATAGGATTAAATCTGACCTCCAGAACTCTGATAGAATAAGCTTTTACTGTTTGAAGCCACTAAGTTAGTGGTAACTTACTGTTCAGCAATAGGAAACTAATATAGGTGTCATTTTAATAAATTTTCTCTGTTTTTATTTTCAATTTATTCAAAATGATCAAAGTAAATTATTATTATATTGTACATTCCACTGTATATTGTAATATGAATTGTAATGTTTTTGTCTACCCATATTCCCTACTTGTTTTCCTTTTATTCTTAGAAGTATATGTAACCATGTTGTTTTTGGACTTTAGTACTGTAAAGAGTACTAATGAAAGTGTCTTACATCTCTTCAAAATTACAATCCTCAGAAATGACTAGCATTAATATTTTGTTAACACCTCTACAGATACAAAGATCCCACAATAATCCTCAGAAATGACTAGCATTAATATTTTGTTAACACCTCTACAGATACAAAGATCCCACAACAAGGGGATTGGACTTTTATCACATGATGAGGCCAGAGCACATAAGAGAGGTAAGAGGATAGGCAAGAAACCCAAAAAAAAAAAACAAACAGAACAAACAAACAAACAAAAAAAAACCAAGATAGCATTCGATGTCTTCAATGCAAAGGAACTAATGCAGGAATTTTAAAGCGACAGAGGCCAATAGGGGAAGGGGACCAGGAACTACAGAAAAGGTTAGTTTGAGAAGAATTAATTTAGAATGTAACACATATGTACAGGAAAGCATTGTGAGTAAACTCCCTGTATAGCTATCCTTATGTCAACTAGCAAAAACCCTTGGTCCTTCCTTTTATTGCTTATACTCTCCCTTCAACAAAATTAGAGATAAGGGCAAAATAGTTTCTGCCTGGTAGCAAGGAGGTAGGGGGTGAGAGGGAAGGGGTGGGGGAAAAGGGAGGAGGCAGGAAGAAGGGGAGAGAAATGTCCCAAACATTGCATGCACTTAGGAATAAGAGAAATTTTTTAAAATGGAGAATAAATTTATAACAGCAACATCCTACTGTATACAGATATATTTTCATTTTCAAATATATATATTTAACAATTATTTTAACCAGTGGTTCTAAAACTCTGAAATCTAAAGACTGCTTTACACATTAAAATATAAATATAATTTGCATGTTTTGATTCATTGAATTAGAATTTAAAAACAAATTTTACCAAATACTTACTGATTAGTTCATTTAAAAATTCCATTGCATGTTTACCTACATGACATATTTTGTGAAATGTAATTTCATTTTGAAGCAAAAAATAATATCAAGAAGAGCAATAGTTTATACCATTAGCTGTTTTCCTTGAAGTAGTAGGCTTATTTTCCTAATTTTTGAGAAAATAGCTACCAAATTTTCAAGTCTCTATAATTATAGGTTCCCCATAGGTTATTTATTCAAGTTACTTTTTCTTAGTGGCTGTCTCAACTGGCAACTTAAAAATATTGCACAAAGTGCTTTACTGTAAGGCACCTGTTAAACTTTAGCAAGTAACCAACCTGCCAATTTGTCATTCTATTTTATACACATGATATTACAATGTTTTACACAAAGGGTTAAAAAACAATAAAGTTAATAAATTTCTTTCTATCACTAAGAACATTTTAGGTGTCTATTTTTTCATTATGTGCATAGAGGAGAATTCAATGACAGGACAATTTGGTGTCACTGACTCAACAGTTCTATCCACCATGACTTTTGCATTTAGAGGGAAAATGTTAACACAGTGATTTTGATCTTATGGACACTT
Organism: Castor canadensis; assembly: GCF_047511655.1. Lineage (NCBI taxonomy): Eukaryota > Metazoa > Chordata > Mammalia > Rodentia > Castoridae > Castor > Castor canadensis. The sequence goes on along the minus strand of NC_133386.1, from coordinate 101,113,243 downwards.
GAAAAGGTTGTAGAAGTCCCTTGTGGGTCTGTTGATGTACTTGTAATTTCTATGTATTACAGCTTACATCAATTTGAAAGAAAAAAATGAAAAGAAACCAAAGTAAACCTGAAGTTATTGTTAAGCCTCAGATGAATGTTTCCTTAAAACTTTAGTAAGAATGTCAGAAACCCACTTTATTTATTTCCTACACAGCAGGCCTTGGAAGAATGGATCAAATGTTCCACTAGATCAAAAAGAATTATACAGATAGTAGTATCAGGAAAAACTTTGAAAGATTTTGAAATTAGGAAAATCAATATATATTCCAACTATACAGGTTCTCTATAACTTTGTCACTAAACTATTTTACAGTTCCAAAGCTACAGAAAATTTATAATTCAAATGATTCTTAACTACCAGAATGCAAATTAGTTATATATCAAGAAATGCAATTGACCACCACCCTGTGGTAGAGCTGTTTTCTCTTATTTGTAAGTTCACCAAAAAATTACTTATTCTTCAAATTGTTCTGTGAACTGGTTGTGATATCTTATCTGTTCATTTATTAATTAACAGGAAAATGAAATTAAATCTTTGATGGGTTGATTTTTTTTATATATTCTTTGAATATTATTTTTTCCAAATAAAAAAATATAATTCTGGTTTTTGAAATTATGGTGGCTAACAGGAGAAATGATCTACATTATATCAGAAAAAATACAAAAATATTTGCATAAATTTCAATGTGAGCTGGGTCTACTGGTTACATTACATGACAGACTTGGACTGGACAGAGGTGTCCATACTGAGGAAGATCAGGGTGAGAAAGAAAGGAAGGATTCAAAATATAGCTGACTGATCAGATGTGGATAGAAACATAAGAAACACAAGCAGCAGAAACCTACTTCCTATGAACGTTCAAGCTATGGAACTTAAGGGAATTGAACATATAAATCCAGTAATAGTTCTACACAAGGTAAAATAAAATAATACAAAATCAGCTAAACCAATATTGAAGAAGCTAGGAACCAAATCTGATAAAAAAAAAACAGCATTAAAGACTTAATAATAAATTAGGAATAAATAAAGTCAATAAAAATGGTTGAAAATAATCCCTTTGTGACCTTCCTAAATGTCCTGTTCTAGGGTCCACTCAGTTCATCCAGGTTTTAGTCACACTTCTGAGGACTTTAACTGTAGGATACACAAAATTATCTCAGAGCCTGGCTGAGGTCGAAACAGCTTCACCATTTCCCAATCTCTTGACATCCATTAACAGTTGCCCTTTATTCTCTACTCTTTTGAGGTTTTTTTCTTATTTTCTCATGGTTTCCCACTCAAGTTCTCATGCTAGCTTTCTTTAAATTTGAGAGTATAATTAAAAACATTTAGTATCATTTTTGATTCTTCTTTTTCTGGGGTTAAGGGGACAACAGGAACACATTTAGAAATATAAAGCTGTAGCAGCATCTTGTATTCCCTCACCTTGGATCTCTATAAGGTTATGTCATAGAAGGGCATCTTTTAAATGTTGGCTAATTCTCTACTTCCAACCTTTTTAGACTTGGAAAGGTGTTATACATTAAGGGAGGGGGTCTGCTATCCTGTTCCACTTCACCTTTTTTACTCATACATTTTCTATAAATTATTTTTATGAATAGCTTTATAATATCATTTTATACCATATATTTAAAATAAGACTTAAAATACCATATATAGCATAGGGTAAGGCAAAGCAGAACATTTAGGTCAAGCTGTTATGCCATATGTACAACTATTTTTTCCCAAAATTTCAAAATCTGAATTTTCAAAGTGGATTGCACATATTCAATAAGATGTATGTAATGTTATGCCAGAATTAGATCTTTTTAAAAGCTGCTGTGGTACTACATCAATGGCAGGGATAGTGTTATCCAAATATAACAACATCCAATTATGAGCCATATTTGTTTTGTCATAGAGTAGAAAATAAGATTTCTTTAATAAAAGTGCTGGAGATAAAATATAAATATGCAAGTTTAATTCTTTTAACAATCAGCTCTATACTAATACTTTTTCATTTATCATATTGGTTATTTTTTAAGCAATTTCTTGTTCTATGTAATAATTATTTTAAAATAGTTTAGAGTGTTTTTCAGGTAACAGGTGATGCTAGGTAGAAAAACATAGGATCTGAGATTACTGATGTATTACACAATTCAATACCAAATTACCACTTCTAGGACTACAGGCATGATGTTTTGTTAATCAACTTTTCACCCTCAAATCAATTGACTACATATCATTTATACCTTGATTCTGTAGTTAGTGGAAAACTATGAATAAATACTCATGAGAAACCCTTGATTTTCACAAATACTATTAAAGATGTATTTAAAAATGCCATCAAGATGAAAGTTATTTGATTTTACAATTGCAAAATTAGTGGCAATTCAAAAAAGAAAAAATAGGAATTTTCACAATAGAAATACTAAATAAATTATAACTAATGACTATTCTAAGATAAACTTCTGTATTTTTATATTAAGCTATATGGATTGAGTAATCTATAAGCCATATTAAACTTAGTTCAACATTGCTTGTTAAATCCAATGATATCAAAAAATTTGAATTTCTCTTGCTGATTCTCTCTCCAGTGTGTATACATACATGCAGTCTTGGGTTGCTTATGGACAAGAGTACATTCTGAGAAAATGTGCTGTTATGCAATTTTCATCAGTATGCAAACATCAGAGGGTGTACTTACACACACCTAGAGAGTATAGGTTAATCACCAATTATTAATTCATGATGCAATAAAGAGATGCAGTAAGCATGAGAGGGATGAGGTTGCTGCTGGCCTAACACAGTGCACTGTTTACTAACAGACTTCTTTTTAATATGTAGGAGCACAATCCAAAATATTTAAAAAGTACAATATAGTCAATACATCAACTGCTAACAGATGTTTATCATTATAATTGTTATATACAGTACATAGTTGTATGCAATATATTTTATATGACAAGCAGCATAGCAGTTTTACTTGCACCAGCATCACCACAAACTTGTGAGTAAATAGATTGCTCCATGATATTTTGATGCCTACAGCAACACTAGGTGATAGAAAACTATCACCTTATTATAATCTTTCTCCGTTACAGTTGTATATATAGTCTGTCATTGCCTGAAATGTCATTATGTGATTCAGAACTGCATACAATAAATTTTAAAAGTATTGTCTCTTCTCTGTAATGTTTCCATTGGTGCTACCTTCAGAGGGGAATTGAAAATTGTAAAACAACTCATTATTAAGCCTTTCAAAGACACTCATTGTATTGATTCACTGAAAAGATGCTTGAGAAGTGTGAACCTATTTGTTGCTTGAACTGGTTCTTTTAAAAAATTTTTATTTGCCTATTATTGTTGCAATGGGGCCACATTATTGTATTTACGATACATCTTACTTAGATTGACCTCCCTCCCTTATTCTCCAGACTTTTCCCCCGCTCTTTCCCTTCTTAGAATAGTTTCAACAGGTCTCACTGTTCCATTTTCATACTTGTGTACATAATATTTTCACTATACTCACCATCATTCACCCTTTCTTATGTCCTCCCCCTCCCACTTTTACCAAGCCCTAGACAGGACCTATTTTACCTTCCTGCCTGTCATTTTTGAAAAAGAACATTTTTTGTTTGATTAAGATAGTTATATTGAGAATTTCATCATGACATTTCTTTTTTAATATTAAATGTGAAGAAGTGCTCTTTTTTTTTATTTTTTAATTTTTTATACATTTATTCATAAGTGTATACATTGTTTGGCCACCTTTCCCCCATGCCCTGCACCTCCCCCGCGCTTCTAGTCAGAACCTGTTCTGCCCCCTTCTCCAACTTTGTTGCAGAGAAAACATAAGAAATAATAAGAAAGACTTAGCATTTTTGCTAGTTTGAGACAAAGACAGCTATACAGAGAGACTCCTAGCATTGCTTCTATGCACATGTATGTTATAACCCGAATTGTTTCATCTCTACCAGACCTCTTCACTACTTCCTGGTCACTTTCCCATAGTGGTCTCTGCCAGCTTAAGATCACTTTATTAGTAATTTTACAGTGCGCACATCAACTACTTTCAAGTTTTAGGTTACCTTCCCTTTCCCTATTCCTCCTGTATGTGTTCTCCCCTTGTGTGTGACCCATGTTCAATAACATTACTGCACTTGTTTTAGGAATATAATCTACATATGAGGGAGAACATACAAGTTTTGCCTTCTGAGCATGGCTAACTTCACTTAAGATGATGCTCTCCAGTTCCATCCATTTACCTGCAAGTGACAAAATTTCATTTGTCTTTGTGATTGAGTATAATTCCACTGTGTTTCAATACCACATTTTCTTAATTCATTCATCGGTAGTGAGGCATCTTGGCCATTTCCATAGCTTGGCTATTGTGAATAGTGCTGCAGTAAACATAGGCATGCAGGTGACTCTCATTCCTTCAGGTATATCCCTAGGAGTAGTATTTCTGGATCATATGGCAGACCTATGTTTAGTTTTTTAAGAAGCTCCCTTTTTGTTTTCCAAAGTGGTTGTACTAGCTTGCATTCCTACCACCAGTGTATGAGGGTTCCCTTTTCCCCATATTCCCTCCAACATTTGTTGTTGGTGGTGTTTTTGATGATAGTTATTCTCACAGGAGTGAGGGGTAATCTTGTGTGGTTTTGATTTGCATTTCCTTATGGCCAAAAATGGTAAGCATTTTTTCATGGATTTTTTGCCCATTTGGATTTCTTCCTTTGAAAAGGTTCTGTTTAGTTTAGTTGTCCACTTTAATGGTTCAATGAGTTTGGGGGTGTTCAGTTTTTTGAGCTCCCTGTATATTCTGGTTATCAATCCTTTGTCTGATATGTAGCCAGTGAATATTTTCTCCCATTCTGTGGGTGGTCTCTTCAGTTTAGAGACCATTTCTTTTGTTGTGCAGAAGCTTTTTAGTTTCAGGCAGTCCCATTTGTCCATCCTTCTCTTAGTTACTAGGCTGATGGAGTTCTGTAGAGGAAGTCTTTTCCTATAACTATAGCTTTCAGAGTATTCCCTGCCATTTCTTGTACTGACTTCAGAATTTTTGGTCTGATATTAATGTCCTTAATCTACTTTGAGTTGAGACTAGTACAGGGTGATAGGCATGGATCTAGTTTCAGTTTTCTGCAGGCAGATAACTACTTTTCTCAGCAATATTTGTTGAAAAGGTTGTCTATTCTCCATTGCATGTTTACAGAAACTTTGTCAAAAATGAGCTGGGCATAGGTGTGTGGATTCATATTCAGGTCCACTATTCTGTTCCATTGGTCTTCATATCAGTTTTTGTGAAAGTACATTGCTGCTTTTATTGCTATGGCTCTGTAGTATAGTTTCATCATGACATTTCTAAGTATATATGCATTATATCCCAAACTGGTTCATTCCCTCCATTTTAAACCTGTTGCAATTACCATAAGAATGTGACTAGTGTACAAAGAGTTATTTATACTTTTAGAGTTTCTATTAATTTTAATAAGCACTTATGTACTTATTTTCTCTGAATGTTTTATGCAGATAATTGTTTGAAAATTTGTAAAATGCATTATTTTCAATTTTGTTTTCCCTAATCAAACCAATTCATGATTGTGTCTGTTGATTTAATATGTATTAAGCATAAAAATACTCCTTACTATAATAATCAGTAATTATTTATTTCAAAACAATGGACTCCAACTGCTACATCACAACATAGCTTTCAAGAAAGAAAATCCCAATAAATTTGAGTCTAACACATATATATATATATACATATATACATACACATAATATTGTATTATTTATATATGTCTTGTAATCTCATAAAAAGTAATAATAAAATATATCTCATACAAATTGGGAAATAATGATGTCCTATTTAATTTTTTTCATAATTTTAGTTTGCTTTATGTAGCATTGGGTCGTGGTTTTTAAATTTTCTAAACAAAGATGCTGAATCACTTCATAGAAATATTGAAAGTTCAGTGTTTATGGTCTCTATGGCATTATTACTATTAAAATCACTATCTGAGCCATTATAATGACTGCCCAAACATCAATAACAGCTTGATTCAAGAACATTTATTTAAAAAAAATTAAGAAGATATTAATTTGTCATTAATTTTAATTAAAATTAAATTCTATATTCTTCCTAAAGAACTAATAGTGATTAATACATATAATAGAAATCCCCAGTCCACCTCATGGTTTAAATTTGTGTGCAGCAGCAATAATTCCACTATAGATTCAGTAGCAGTTGCTCAGGGTTTGAAGACACTATAGATCCACAAAGGTAACATGAGCAGTAACTGGTATTAGAATAAGCCAGCTTGTCAGTGAAAAAGCTGCAAGCAGAGAAGCTCTGGAGAGAGCTGTAGGGTTGTGGCAGCAGTCTGACATGTAAAATTAGGTATTGCATATTTGTTTATTAGATGCTACTTGGACACTAACAATTGGTCTATTTTCTGAAATTCATAAGGATTCTATTTTAATTTTTAAGCTTTGTAGTTGTACATACTGAGTAAAATCCTTTAGTAATAAACAGTTTTAAAGTACATGAATCCTATTCATTTGGGTAAAATGGATTTTTAAAAATTGCACCAACAATCCATTTTAATACTCTCCCATTACTAATTCCAAGACTTTTTAAAAATAGAGTATTCATTCACAAGGTGAATATGATTATCCAATGGGTATAACATTAATGACATCTCTAAAACAAAAGTGTTGTATCCTGAGCTCCTAATTCCCTAGGATTTTCTTATACTTAGGAAAGTTTTGAGGGGTGGGGGAAAGGATGATTAAGGCATTATCAGAATCAGCAAGCTATTTGTTCATATTATTCATGTGCCAGGCCCTGCCTTGAGCAATTTAAATGTGTAAGCTTCCTCAATCTTTGTGATAATTTTTGATGAATAACAAAATAACAGTTTATAAAAACTGTGGAACAGAGATATAAGGAACTTGCCCAAAGATTAGGTGGTCTAATTCCAGAATAATTTTCTTAATTGCTATAATACTATTCTTGAAATGGACATGACAGCAGATTTAATCTTTGGGCTTAACTATTTGATTTTTTGGTTATATTTGTCCTCTGTAAACCAAAAGCACATTTATTCCTGTTTGATTCACTTCTCTGGGCTGGTTATAGCAGAAGTGGAATTGTATGTCTCATTGACTTCATAAATTTAAGTCAGGAGTTGATTTGAATTGTTTCAAGTTCAATGGTTGGCAAACTATGTCCATGAATCTAATTTTACCACTATCTGCTTTTGTGAACAAAGTTTTATGGAAACAACAGTTGGAAATTTGGCTCAGGTCATACAGCACCTGCCTAGCAAGCATGTTTTGCCCTGAATTCAAACTCTAATAAGGCCAAAAATAAAAAGTTTTATAGAAACAAAGTCACAATCATTCATACGCATGTTGTCTATGGCTGCTTTCATGTTTCAATGGCAGAGTACCACAGTTGGGTCAGAGACTGTATGTCTTGCAAAAATATTTAGTTCTTGCTGATGCAGAACAATTTTTCAACCTCTTTCCTGTGCCTGGTTGTTCAAGTAGATGGAGGAAAATTTAACTTCGATGCAAACTACATTTTGAATAAACCAATGAAACTTGTTTCTGTTTATCAGATGAAGAAAGGATAACAATGTTCAGTAGAATAATTCTAAAAGTAAAGATTTAATACCTAATGTAGTTTTCATCACAACCATCAAGTTTGAGTAACTCACAAAGAGAATTTTAAGAACTCATCTATGTGAGACACTGGTTGAGTTACTCAGGAGATGGAATGGAAGAGGGAACTATAAAACATAGCTCCACCTTAGGGGTTGTTGCCTATTTAGTGAAAGTATGTAAATACAGACTCTGGTGTACAAGATCTGTTTACACTGGCCTAGTACTAAATCCATACTCCATCAAATATCTATCACAATCACCTTTCACATAGATTTATACTTATAGTATCTTTCTCCAAAATGTTAAGAAACTAGAGATGCAGGCCATGTTTATTCTGCTTTGTAGTGCTCACAGTGCCTAGTAGAATGCAATACATTTTGTAGGCATTGAAAATTTGTTGAATTTGTCTTTACTGTTATAGAAAGATAAAATGAAAGGTAGTTTCTAAATGCCTTATGAATAGTGATGCAGGATTTCATTTGTTCTTGCCTTCAAATTCACTCCTGCCCATATCCATCTGAAGCACTAATGGAAACTATTAAGGAGGAACAAAGATATTCAGAGAATTATATGATGTACACTGTATATACCTGAAAATTTTTTCTATAAGAGAAAAGATGCTTTCTAGTATGTTGTCAGGAAATGCTGTGGCATTTCATTGACCTTATCATATCATCATTACAAAGCATAATAAGTGTCTAATAAATACACTATATATTCTGCTGAGAATCATTTTGCAGAGAAAGATAAGGTATTATGACTCTAGCTGTAATTTGTTTTCTCCAACAGTATCTGTAATATCTTCCTTTAGTCCTCGGTACATGTATAGAGGTGGGGCAAGGAGATTCTTTTAATATTACTGTCTGTCACTTTCTTCCAGAATAAATACAAAAGACTGGTCCCTCTTTTGCTTTGAATTGTAAATATTTACATGAGGCAATATAAAGATTGTTTCTGAGTTCCGCCCTTCCACTGGAGTTGCCCCTATAATTTGCCTCCTGGGAATTGGTCAGATGCCTACACCTAATTCTCAAAAATCAGTACTTCCACAGAGCATGCTTATGCCCTTTAGAATGGATTCAACTGCATAGCAACATATCCCATGACAAAATCTCCCAATTGATACTGCTTGCTGAAAAGAGCATAGATTCTGAAATTGCACCTGAAGCATTTATCTTGTGTGGTCTCATCCTTTCTCCTGTGAGCTATTAGTACCTCCTTTGACTACTTCTAGAATTCTGAATTGGTTCAGTGGCAGGTTCAGAAAGCTTTCTTTTCATCTTTACTGCTGGTCTTAGAGCTGTCTCTGTCCCACAGAGGGTTCTTTTTAAAGCTATGCTTTCTAAAGATTTTTACTGAAACATTATAAGGATACAAGTTTTAGCTTCCATTTAGTCCTTTTCAATGTCAATTAGTGAAGCAAACTGAGAAAAGATAAATGTACAGTTTTGAACTAGGAATATAATTCAAAGCTGATATTGTCCTATGACCCTGGTATTTCTCTATCTTTTTTCCTTAATATTTGATGATACAAAAAAGCAAATGTGCAATAAATGCTTGTGACATTGAGTTGAACCAAAATGTTCTGGAATAAAACAGATAGTAAAACAAAGAGAAAATATAAGACAAAAACCAAAAAAACTCAAACAGAATCCACCCCAAGCTTCTGAGGTAAAACATCTGTTTTAATTTCCTCACTACTTTTAATTGCTCCTGCACACAATATACTGATTTTAAAATAAATTGGTATTTAAGTCATGTTATGGAGCACCTTTTAATTTAAATGACTCACAAAAAACCTCCTGCTCATCTGTTCTGAGACTTTTAAGAGGTTAACAAATTCTAAGAGAAGAAAAATAGTAATTGCATGGAAGATTCTCCCTGGACACTCCCAACAACACAGGATTAAATTACAACCATACAACAATGAACAGAAATAATGCTTTACAAAGAGTTTTCTCCATTCTTGAGTGAGGAAACTCCTTTAATAGATCCAGTGCTACAACAATGACAGTTATATAAGACAAAGGCAGAAATTAGTAATTATTATAGTGGCACTATTTTCTTATTATTAATTTCTAGTTTTCTTTGTATGTCATTGGATAACAAAGTTAAAATTAATCCTCTAGTACAAACATGAGCTTGTTTGTTAGATTTAAAGTACAGTACTATAAGGGAGAGCAAGCAAAGGAATGAAACAACCCAAAGTAAAGCACACCCACTGTGGGCATACATTGAGACACCCCTTTGAAAATTGAGTTAAATATTAATAATGAAAACCAGGACTGTAAAATAGGAACAGTGTGTGTAAGGGTGTATTAGTCCGGAAGAGGAAAGAGTGATGGATAGAGATTAAGGTGACCACATATTATTGACGGACTTCATATACCTATATGAAACAGAACTAAAAATCCTCTTGCAATTGCTCTGCGGTGGCATGGGAGGGAGCTAAAAGGAAGAAATTATGATGAAAATTTAAATAATGTACCATATAAGTTTGATTAGAATTGTCACTTTGAATCTCCCTTGTATAATAAATACATCCTAATAAATAAAATAAGATACAGTACCAACTTGACAGAGGGCACATATACTAAGTTTGGCATATGTTTACAGGGCCGTCAAAAAGAAAACACTGAGAGGGAATACAGACATTAGTCAGGAGCATGGACCCAAATTGGAATTCTCAGAGTCTAGCTGTTGCTTTCACTATGACCTGTTTTAGTTGGTAAGAGCAAAAGGTACTTTTTCCGAGGAAACACCTTCCAATTCTATATAGCAGTGAAAATTGAAAAGCCCAGGAAATCACTTTGCTTATGGGCTTAAATTTCTCTTTGTGTTTTTCAGTACTCATTTTGTTTTCTTTCCCCTATAATGGACTATTACATCAAATTTCATGGTCATCTACCAGCACTTGAAACACATTTTCTTTTTCCTTTTTTCTTTGCTCCCGTTTAACATAAATAAATCAGATGTTCTAAAACCATCATTTAAACATGGGTAATTCTGCACCTGGGAAATAAATAATGATAGCCTAGTTTTGACAAGTTAGTTTCTTTCTAAAATATAAATTTTCAGTTTTACTTGAATGTTCAAGACTTCTAAATTTACTCAGCTTTCCAAAATCCTTTTTAAAAGTATTTTATAACATTTAAACAACTTGAATGGTTTAAATATTGTTTAGAAAGTCCAGAGTGAGGAATCAATTTTGCAAAGTATTTCTAAGTAGAAAAACAAATCCTTCGGGAAAACATAAACTACCCTAGAGTGTATAATCTGTTAAAGTATGGAAGACATTATGTTCATGCGTAGGGAATTATGGAAACTATCATGCATGCACTTCAAAAGAGATAAGACAATAATCACATTTTGAATACTGCAGGTTAATATGCCTTAGCAATGATCAGAGATGAAAAAGTCTCATAAACTTTGTTATAGAATCTCTTGTGAGCATACTGCATAATAATGTAAAGAATCTGGAAGTAAATATATTACTTTAAACAAATATTGTGAATGCTACCTTTTATTTTCCAAAATAAAATAAAATGTTAGCTTACAGCAAGTTAACGGTTATTGACAAATAAGTAAAAGGAATTTTTCCAATTTTCGATGAATCCCAGTTTTGGAACAACTTTTTGTAAGTTACTACTATTGAATGAAAGTCAGATTTATTGATATATATCATAACAAAGCTCTGAAATAATTCAAGTGTTTTTCTGCCATTGCCATATGCTATCAAATTCACATTTGCTATAGTCTTTCATATCAGTTCATTCTTTTTGTAAATCATGTTCTGTTGAATGACTCATAATTAAAGACACTTTGAAAAAACTACAAAGAACTGACAATCTTCTTTTGGCAATGTACCATGCAATAGGCTAAAAAAGCTTTCCAAAATTTTTTTAAATGATTCATTTACTTAATAATGAAATATTAAGAAATATGAAATATTGGAGGTCAAATATCTAATACTTATTGTAGAGAATAGTTGCATTTAAAGTCTTTATTTTTAATGCAACCACTCTATGCAACTGGAGGAAAGAGAGTAAAAAAAGAACCAGAATGATAAGAGAGTCAACAATGTCATGTTTTGTAAAACATAACATCTGTGAAAGCAGAGACTATCAGAACATGTATTAAAAGCTGTTGAAAATGGAACACGAGATGGAATGGGTAAGGGAAAGTAGTGGAAGGGGTTGAACTGGCCAAAGTAAATTGTGCTCACAGTGGAAATATTTGGAGAACATCCTTTGAACATCAACTTAGAAATCAATAACAAAAGACAGGCCTATAAGATAGATACTGTTTGTGTGGGTGTATTTGTAGTAGGGGGAGGGTGAACAAAGGAGATTAAGGTGAGAGAATATGGTTGATGGACTTCATATACTTATATGAGAAAGAACAATGAAACCTCTTGCAATTGCTTTATGTGGAGTGTGGATGGAGTAGAGGGGGAGAGACTGTGCGGGTGATCTAACCAAAATATAATATAAGCCTATGTGGAATTTTCACAATGAATCCCCCCTATAAAAAAAATATCCAAATTTTAAAACATAAAGGTTTTTTTTGTTTGTTTGTTTTTAAATAGAGAAGTAGATGGCAACAGTTCTTCTTGGTTCTTTCTCTAGGGCTAAGTTTGATAGAACAAGGTTTGTAAAATACAGGCAGTTCTAAACAAAAATTCCCACTGAAATATGGAAGAAAATAAGCTCCACCTAAAATGAGGTCATTTAGTATGTTCTGGTAGCATTTTATTGTTACTTAAGTAGATAAGAACTTAACATTTATATTTAGTGTTCATAAAAGCATGGCAACACTGATTTTTAAAATATTCCGTGTATTAAAATTTTTGTATGAAAATATAATAAATTTATAATCATTTTCTCAAATAATAATTCACCAGCCAAATGAAAAACATTTAGACTAATTATGTGATATTCTTTGCTAGGATTTAAATGTCAAGAAATACCATGAAAGTGTACTAAAAATCTGGTTTTACACATATGAAATCATAGCCCTCATTAGAGTCCCTTTTCTCTCTCCTTTCTCTCTCTCTCCTTTATTTATTTATTTTTTCTTTTCTTATAAAAAGCAGAGGACTGTGGATCAAACTGGACTGGACTCTTGTGATGTCCTGGATCTGTTTCACATACACCTTTTTGGCCTTGACCCAATTCTGGAGATATAAATCTACAATCCCAACAGGTGAGTACTACACACTACTTGCCATCCAGGAGACATAATCCTATGCAGCATGAGGGCTGATTGGACCTCCCCACTGAACAAAACTGAAGGCCATAAACAGAGATCATATCACTGACGTCTGGCAGGATAGAAGGTAGAACTAACCTCTGAGAGTGGGGTTGTGGTGAGGAGCCCAATGCTGAGAGTTGAAGCAGGACAAGGAGCCAGCCTTCCAGAGAGGGGGTGTGGCAAATCATTGAACTTATTTCCTGGAACTGTGGGTGGAGCACAATGCTGAATTGTCTTACCTTTTTGGAGGAGTGACTGACCAGTCAGAGTCTAAGCAGCTTTGAAGCAATTCAGCTGCCACCCAGCATAGACTGAATCATATTTGACCATCTTTGGGAATTTGGTAGGGAATGACCACAGAGCTTAATAGCAAGCTGCCCTAGACAGAAGAGACCAATGACTGCCCATAAACCAAACACTAAGAAAGACTACTTCAGAGAGTCTAACTGTACAATGCAGCCCATCAGACCAAGGAAACACAGGGCTCAAAAACCCCAAGTGGACTCCCGCACTAAGCTGTCCAAAAAAGAGGGGCAACATCTATCACCACACAGTCCAGCATACCAACCTTGAGAAGGAACAAGGACACTGAGAATTCCCTAGTCAATAGTGCCAGTAACTAGACTTCATGACAAAGGAATAAGGACAGAACTTTCAGTGAACTGATTTTTTCTTTTCATTTTTCTGTTTTTAAATTTAGTATTTCCTATTTCATTACTACTACTTTCTTATGTTTATTCTTACTCTCTTTACTTTTTCTCCTTTTCTTGTGCTGCAATCTGCTGTTACCTATTTCCTTCTCTGTTTTTGTCAAAATATCAAACTGCTTAGCTCTGTATTTCCCCACTTTCCCTCCTCTTGCTCAACTATTTTTTCCCTTATCTTCCATTCTTTACTTCTGCTTTCACCTTTCCCTCCTCATGTCCCCCTGCCACTCACCCCACAGCCTTTACTTCCTCCACACTCACTCACTTACTTCCTCCACACTCACTCACTTACTTGCTGACTAATCTACAGGACCAACCCTACACAATACTCCCATTATACTTATTACACTACAATCCCTGACACAAGCACCCTTTCCCACAATTGAACTACACCCTAATACCATATAGCACACAAACTTCACACACCTTCCCCTTTGTTTATCACCCATTTCTGTCCCTCATGACATTTTTTTAATTACCTAAGTATCTCTACCTCCAAAATCTTACCCCCACAATTCTCACTGCTTAGAAATAATATCACCAAGCCGTTCTCTTTATGTTATGTAAATAACTTCTCTGGCATTAAATCTATGAATTTTAAGTTGCAAATTTTTATCTCCAGTTCAGGGAAAAAAATAAATCATCAACATAGCTAATGAGTAAGCCAGTCATGGTGCAATAATTAGGGAAAGATAATAGGTGATTATAACCTGCAACTAAGTAGAATCATGGGGAGAAGAAGAAGGCAGGAAAATACAATCCTACAAAGGACTAACCATTCAATAGAAGATTTAGTGGAAAATGAAGGCAATGCATATCTAGTAACTGACCTCAGTAAAATGAAGATAAGAATGTCCAATAATTTCAACAAGGCCCATAAAGAGATGTTCAAAGAGAAGCTCATAAAGTTCACAGAGATACTCATGGTGGTGCTCCAACAGAATCATAGAGATTTTTTGTATAAAATCCACTCAAAGAATATCAATAAAACACAATTAAGAAACTTGAGAAGACACAGAAACAACTAAAGGAACTCAGAAAGGACTTCAACAAACTCCAAAATGAAACTGATGAGACTATAAAAAAAAAATATATATATATATAAATATATATATATATAAACATATATATATGTATGAAATAAAGAAGACAGCACATGATATGAAAGAGTTCAAAAACAATATGGAAAACCTTAGAAAAAAATAATCAAAAAAAAATTCTGGAAATAAAAATTTCCATAAACCAGTAAAAAATATGGTTGAAAGCTATTCCAGCAGACTAGAACAATTGGAAGACAGAATTTCAGGCTTCAAATATAAAAAGAGACATGAAAGTAAAACAGAAGAATTCTTAGACAAAGACTCAAGAGCTGTGAAAGGAATATGCAGGAACTCAGTGACTCCATTAAAAGACTAAAAGTGCAAATAACAGCATTGAAGAAGGAGAATAGGTGCAAGACAAAGGTATATGGAAAATATTCAACAAAATAATAGCAGATAATTTCCCAATTCTCAAGAAAGTGATTCCCATTCAAGCACAGGAAGCCTCCAGGACAACAAAAGAGATGTGACCAAAAAAGAACCATTCCATGGCATATTATCATTAAAACATCTAGCACAGAGAATAGAGACAGAATTTTGAAGTCTGTAAGACAGAAAAATTAAATAATTTAAAGGCAAATAAATCAAAATAACAACGGCCCCCAAAACAGGCAGGAGAAGCAATACCTACATCAGATAACGTGGACTTCATTCCTCAATTAGTCAGAAGAGATAAACAAGGTCACTTCATGCTAACAAAAGGAGCAAAACATCAAAAGGAAATAAAAATCACCAACTTATATGTGCCCAATGTTGGGTCACCCAACTTCATGAAACATAAACTAATGGATTTAAAATCACAGGTAAACCCCAAAGCAGTGGTAGACAAGGACTTTAATACTCCTCTATCACCAAAAGATAGGTCATCCAGACAAAAAATTAACAAAGAAATTCTAGACTTGAATGACACCATAGATCTAATGTAATTGACTGATGTTTACAGAGTATTCTACCCTGCAACAGCAAAATATACAGTTTTCTTAGAAGTTCATGGAACTTTCTCCAAAATAGAGCATATCTTAGGGCACAAAGCAAGTCTCAACAAATATAAGAATGTTGAAATAACCCTTGCATACTGTCTGACCACAATCCAATGAAACCAGAAATCACCAATCAAAGAATCAACAGAAAATACTCAAAAACTTGGAGACTGAACAACACATTGCTTAATAATCAGTGGGTTATAGAAGAAATAAGGAAGGAAATCAAAACACTCCAGGAATTTAATGAAAATGAAAACATAAACTGACAGAACCTATGGGACACAGTAAAGGCAATCCTAAGAGGAAGATTTATAGCCATGAATGCATATATTAAAAATACATAAAGGTCTCAAATAAATGACCTAACGATACATCTAAAACTCCTAGAGAAACAAGAACAAGCTAAACTCAAACGAAACAAAAGAAGAAAAATTATAAAAATAAGGGCCAAAATCAAAGAAATAGTGACTAAAAAAAAAAAAAGTCTACTAGTAGACAAACCCCTGGCAAATCTGTCTAAAAGGAGATGAGAAATGATCCAAATTAATAAAATCACAAATGAAAAAGGTGAGATAAAACAAACATCAAAGAAATCCAAGGAATCATCAGGGACTTTGAACACCTATATTCAATTACAGTGGAAAATCTAGAAGAAATGGACAAATTTCTAGATACAGAGGACCACCTAAAATTGAACCATGAGGATATTAATCAGCAAAACAGATCTATAACACATAATGAAATTGAAGCAGCAATAAACAGACTCCCAAAAACAAAACAAAAAAAAGTCTAGGACCTCACAGATTCTCCACTGAATTCTACCAGACTTTAAAGGAAAACTCACACTACATTCCTTAAACTCTTTCACAAAATAGAAAGAGAAGGAACTCTGCCAAACTCATTTTATGGAGCCCATATTACATTCATCCCAAAACTTAACAAGGGCACAACAAAGAAAGAATATTACAGGACAAACACTTTAATGTACATAGATGCAAAAATCCTGATTAAAATAATGGCAAACCTAATTCAACAGCATATTAAAGATTATACATCATGCCAAGTTGACTTCATCCCAGGGAAGCAGGGATGGTTCAATATAAGCAAGTCATAACCTAAGCAAAGACAAAAACACTTGATACTCTCCATTGACACAGAAAAATCCTTCAATAAAATTCAACATCTTTTCATGACAAAAGCTCTGATGAAACTAAGAATAGAAGAACTACAAATCAATATATTAAAGGATATATGTGAAAATCCTATGGCCAATATTATACTTAATGGGGAAAAACTGAAACCATTTCTCCTAAAGTCAGGAATGAGACAAGGGTGCCCATTCTATCCACTGCTATTCAATGTAGTTTTGGAATTCCTAGTCAGAGCAGTAAGACAGGAGGAAGAAATAAAAGGAATACAAGTAGTTAGGAAGAAGTCAAAATAACTCTTTTTGCAGATGGCATGATCTTATACTTAAAAGACCCCAAAAACTCCTAGACACCATAAACAGCTTCAGCAAAGTAGCAAGATGCAAACTCAATTTATAAAAAATCAGTAGTCTTTCTATACATCAACAGTGAACAGATTGAGTAAGGAAAAAATTCCCATTACATTAGCCTCAAAAAAACCTCTTCAAATACATAGGAATAAATTTTTTAAAGGATTTAAATGACCACTACAAGGAAAACTACAAACTGCTGAAGAAAGAAGTTGAAGAAGTCTACCAAATGTGGAGATATCTCCCATGCTTATGGATTGGCAAAATCAACACAGTAAAAATTTCTATACGACTAAAATTACAATGACATTCAACAGAGATTGAAAAATCAAACCTAAAGTTCATTAGGAAGCACAAAAGACCACAAATACCCAAGACAATGCTATACAATAAGAAAAATGCTGTAGGTATCACAGTACTTGACTTCAAACATTGCAAACAGAGACATAACAATGAAAACAGCATGCTACTAGCACAAAAACAGATATGAAAACAGGTGGAACAGAATAGAAGATCCAGATATGGATCTATGCATCTATGTAAGATAATTTTTGGAAAAAGGTAGGAAAAATATGTGATGGAGAAAAGACAGCACCTTCAACAAATGTTGCTGGGAAAATTGGATATCTTCTTGTAGAAAACTGAAACTAGATCCACGTTTGTTACCCTGCACAAGTATCAACTCAAAGTGGATTACAGACCTTAATATAAGACATGAAACTTTGAAGTTAATACAGGAAAGTCCATGGAATACACTGGAAGCACTAGGTGTAGGCAAGAACTTCCTCAGTAGAACACAGGAGGCTCAACAACTAAGAGAAAGGATTAACAAGTGGGACTACATGAAACTGAAAATCTTCTGCACAACAAAAGGAATAGTTTCTAAATTGAAGAAACTACCCACAGAAGGAGAGAGAAGCTTTGCCAGCTATACATCAGACAAAGGACTGATAACCAGAATATACAGGGAGCTCAAAAAACTGAAGTCCCCAAAATTCAATGACTCAATGAAGAAATGGGCAAATGAACCAAATAGAGCTTTTTCAAAGGAAGAAGTTCAAATGGTTAAAAAACACATGAAAAAGTGTTCACCATCCCTAGCCATTAAGGAAATGCAAATTAAAACCATGTTAAGATTCCACTTCACTTCTGTTAGAAGCAAAAATGTCACGTTTTTCTTTTTACTTTTTCTCTTCTGCAAAATTGAAGAACAGGAGAGCAAAATAGGTCCTGCCAGCAGGGATTGTTAGCACCAGTGGGAGAGGAGAGGTAGCAGAGCAAGGGGTTAAGGGGGTAAGTAAGGTGCAAAAATGTATACATATGACTATAAATGCAAAAATGATACATTCCATGAATCAGGGGAAGGGGGATTAAAGGTAGTCCTGGAGGGGGTGATATCAAGTATTATACAGTTGATACATTGTAAGTAGCTTTGTAAATGCCACAATGTACCTCCCCCCAGCACAAAAATAAGAAATGATAGGAAAAAAGAAAACTGTCCCATAGAGGGTTTCTATTAATATGAATTAATATTTAGTGCTTTCAGTAATTCCTGTGTTTTTTTAAGTGATATTATTTTAATATAAAAGGCTATTAGTTTTAGAATTATTTTGAAATTATTAATATTTTAAATGTTTCATCTTAAAAACTCTTGAAACACATAAAATTGAAGACAATTAATTTTATTGTTATATACCTAGATCTGCATAATTGGTACATTGAACAAGTTTAGTATGTGAATATTAGAAATATAACTTAAATTTTTCCCACAATGGGGGAAATTTCTCACAATGGGGATCATTTCTTTGTCTTGATGAAAAGTTGCCAGTCAGTAGGAGTCCTTTTTAAACCATAAAGTGATTAAGACACTAATAATCACTATAAGAAATTTAACATTTAAATCTTCCCTGAAAGATAAGAGTTCTCCTACCCTACTTCACTGGCCAAGGCCTGCAAATGACCTGACACCTGCCCTCTGTCTTGAGGCAAAAGCTGATTTCTATTCCTTTACTTTTCTTACCACCTCCCGTTCAGGCTAGATGCCATTCTCATTTTTCCAGCTTGACATGTGGAGGAAGTAAGGTGGGTGGAAAGAAGATGAAAATACACAGTGAAGGAAAGCTGTAAAGATGCCATGGATAGAGAGGCTTCTTGCTCTCCAGGAATGGCAAGATGCTCAAAACTGTTTCTGGGATGGCAGTGACAACAGATAACAAACAGATGCTCAATGGCATTGTAATTTCATGTAAATGGTAAAAGTCTTTTTTTTTTTTTTTGTATAAATATGTTCCAAACATCTCATAAGATATAAAAATAAAATTGATTATTTGAAATTAAGATCAAGTGCTTTATATTTTTAGTTGCTATGCTTGGCAACCTTATAAATCATGATCATTTGTTCAGTCTTTAGCTATTTTTAAAACGTTTTTTTTGTTAGCATGTATTAATTATACAAGGGTGTTTCATTTTGATAATTCCATAGATGTTTACAATGTATTCACCCCCTTTATTATATTACCTAATCCTTCCCCTGCCTCCACTTTACACCTTTTTTCAAACAGTATTTGGTATCTTCATATATATATGAATATACATATATATTTATACATATATATGTATAAAAATTATCTTTATATCTATGTATCTATACATATAGATATATGTGTATATATAGATATATGTGTATAGATATATGTATATAGATACATATATATATATATATCTTGTTTATCTTTTTCACCCCATCAGTACCATCTCCTTTTTCTGTCCCATCCCACTGATTGCTCCCTCAAGACAATCTCCCTTTCATACTCATGTCACATTGTTATTCTTTTCACCACATTCAAGGACAAGAATTCAAAAATGAGTGAAAACATGCAATATTTTTTCTTTTGAGCTTGACTTATTCCACTCAACATGATGATCTCCTCCACCATTTTCCTGCAAATAACATAATTTCATTATTCTTTATGGCACAATAAACATCCACAGTATAAATATACTATGTTTTCTTTATCCATTCATTAATTATTATGCACCTAGGCTGATTCCACAGCTTGACTACTGTGAATAGTACAGCAATTAAACATGGGTGTGCAGGCATTTCTCTCATGTGTTGATTTAAAATCCTTTGGATATATGTCCAAGAGTATTATGGTAGGAGCATAAGGTAGATCAGTATTTAGTTTTTTGGTGAGATTCCACACTAATTTCCATTGAGATTGCACTAGTTTACATGAATACCAGCAATATATGAGGGTTCCTCTCCAAACTGCCCTCCCCCATCCCACTTCTAGACAAGCATTTGTTGTTGTTTTCTTGATGATTGCCATTCTGGCTTGAGTGAGAAGAAATTTCACTCATTTCCTTTAAAACTGAAATTGTTGAACATTTCTTCATGTATTTTTAGTCCTTTGTACTTCTGATAATTATCTATTCAACTCATTTTCCCATTTACTGAGTTATTTATTCTTTCACTTTTTAATTTTTTGAGCTTTTTGTACATTGTGGATATTAATCTTTTATCTATTGGATAGCTGGTAAAAATTTGCTCTTATTCTGTGAGATGTTTCCTGATTCTGGTAATTGTTTTTTTTTTTTTTCTTTAAATTTTATTATTCATTTATTCACATGTGCATACAGTGTTTGGGTTATTTCTCCTCCCTGCTCACCTTCCCCCACCCTCTCTCCCCTTACCCTCCTCACTTCCAGGCAGAACCTGTTCTGTCCTTATCTCTAATTTTGTTGAACAGAAGACATAAGCATAATAAGGAAGACAAAGCATTTTTGTTAGTTGAGTTAAGGATAGCTATACCATCCTAGGATTGCTTTCATGTACAAATGTGTTACAACCCAAGTTGATTCATCTATATCTGATCTTTACATTGTTTCCTGATCCCCTTCTCATTTTAACCTCTGTCACTTTAAGATTTCTGTATTAGTTTCTCTGGAGTGAGGATATCAAACACTTTCATATTTTGGGTTTTCTGCCTATTCCTATATCTTCCTTTTGTGCTCTCCTCTTGTCATGTGATCTAAGTCCAACCACATTGCTGTGTTTGCCCTAGATCTAAAGCCCGCATATGAGGGAGAACATAGGATTTTTGGTCTTCTGAGCCTGGCTAACCTCGCTCAGAATGGTCGCCAGTTCCATCCATTTACCTGCAAATGATAAGATTTCATTCTCTTTCATGGCTGAGTAAAATTCCATTGTGTACAAATACGACATTTTCTTTATCCATTCATCAGTAGTGGGGCTTCTTGGTTGTTTCCATAACTTGGTTATTGTGAATAGCACTGCAATAAACATGGGTGTGCAGGTGCCTCTGGAGTAACCTGTGTTGCTTTCCTTTGGGTATATCCCCAGGAGTGGGATTGCTTTCTTTTTATTTGCAAAAGCTTTTTAAATTTGATGCAATCATATTTTCTGGGTAGAGACCTATAATTGCCTTATGTCCATATTTTTCCAGAGTTTTCCCTATGCATTGCTACTACTTTCAAGGTTTCAGATCTTATTTTAAGACTTTTACCCATTTGGAAATAATTTTTGTACAGGGAGAGAGTGAGGGTCTAGTCTTAATCTTCTCCATGTAGATAACCAGTTTGCCAGTGCCAAGTAGTCTTTTCTGTCATGTATGTTTTTTATTTGTATTTTGTTTTTTGCCCCTTTGTCAAGAATAAGATGATTTTAGCTTATTGCAGTTGTTTGGGTTTACTTATGGGCTGCATAATTTTTCATGTCCTTTTTGTTCCAGTAACATCGTATTTTTGTTATTATGGCTCTGTAGTATAATTTGAAGTCTGGTATCATGATACCTCCAGGATTGCTCTTTTTGCTCAGATTTGTTTTTGCCATCCAGGATTTTTTATGTTTCTGTATGAATTTTAGTATTTTTTAAAAATTTCTACAAAGAATGAAGAATGACATTGCAATTTTTATTGGAATTTATTGAATCTGGAAAATGGTTTTAGTATAGTGATTTTGACTATAGCAATTCTGCCATTCCTTGAAAATGAGAGGCATTCCCATCCTCTGGTGTCTTCAGTTTTTTCCCTCAAGGTTGTTTAATTTTCATTGTAAAAGTCTTTCCCCTCCTAAGTTAAGATTAATTTATAGGTATTTTATTATTTTTTGAGGCTAATGTGAATGAAATTATTTTTCTGATTTCTTACCCTGGCTGTTTATTAGTAGACAAAGAACTATGAATTTTAGGTGTTAATTATATATCCCACTACATTGCTGAAAGACTTTGTCAGATCTGGAAGTTTATTGGTAGAATCCTTAGGGTCATTTAAGTATAGGATCATACCATCTGCACATATGGATAATTTGGCTTTCTTATTTGAATCCTTTCATTTCATTCTGTTTCTTATTGCTCTGGTTAGGAATTCCAGAATGATTGAGTAAGAGAGGAGAGAGTGCACATCCTTGTCTCATTCCTGACATTAGAGGAAATGATTTCTCTTTTTCTCCATTTACTATGATATTGACTATAGATTTTTCATATATAGCCTTTATTATGTTAGGTACATTCCTTCTATTCCTGGTTTCTTCATAGCCTTGCTTTTATCATGAAAGGATGTTTAAATATGTAAAAGAATTTTTCTGCATTTGTAAGATGATTGTGTGTTTTGTTATTGATTCCATTTATTTGCCTTACTACATTGCCAAGTACAACTCCTAGGAATTGGAGCTACAGTCTGCCTTCTACAGTAATTTCTACTTTGGTTTTGCCAACTCACTTTTGCCTATTTCAGTGCAAAAATTATAAACACCATGTTAAAGATGATAGGAAGATACATTTTAAGATCATCTCAAAAGTGGAGAAAAAGATCAGTTTGAGCTAAATATTTTTAAAAATAAAAGGTGCAAAAAAATTTTAAGAGTTGGAGAATGAGGGTCTGGAAGTGTGGGTCAGTGGTAAAGTAGATTCAATACCAGCAACACACAAAAAAAGAGAAAAGCCTGGCCCCAGGGTCTCACATCTGTAATCTTAGCTATTCAAGAAAGAGATCAGGAGGGTTGTGGCTCAAAGACCGAGCCTTGGCAAATAGTCTGTGAGACCCTATCTTGAAAAACCCTTTACCAAAAAGAACTGGTGGAGTGGCTCACTGTGTAGACCCAAAATTCAAGCCCCAGTATCATAGAAGAAGAAGAAGAAGAAGAAGAAGAAGAAGAAGAAGAAGAAGAAGAAGAAGAAGAAGAAGAAGAAGAAGAAGAAGAAGAAAGGAAGAAGAAGAAAATTAAAAAAAGAGTTTGAGTGTTTGAAATTCAAGGGAGAGCACAGGTCATTTGAGTTCGCTAATTGACTTCAAGGAAAAGTAAACTTTCCTGCATCTTTGGAACAGGAGGAAGTTGTACAAAGCATCCCTAGAACTTAGGTTCCAACTCTCGCACAGAGGCTTGGAGATGGGGGACACTTTCTTCTTTTATGGTTACATTTCAAAGAGATGACACCTAGGTTTTTAAGAAGACATTGCCAGGTTGTAAAACCTGGAAGAAGCTTTTTAAAAAGATCTACATATCAAAGGATACAGAGAAAGTAACTACAATAGAAAGTTTTCTAAAGTAAATCCAGCCAAAAAGGGAGTACAGGAACCTGGATTCGGGAAGAAGACTTTTTAAAGCTTAGTTAAATAGAAGGAAGAGTCTAGGGCCATTTGTTCACCCAACTAGACTAATCATTTGGGCAGAATATAAAATATCTCTAGTCCAGCTCTTTTTCCTGAGGAATGCATACATAGTTGATAATAAATATCCCTACATTAGCAAATGTCCTACTACATGGGGAGGTTAATTCTCAAACATAATCTCTCTTACTCTCTCTGTCTCTCTCCCTCTCTCTCGCTCATACACACACACACACACACACACAGAGAGAGAGAGAGAGAGAGAGAGAGAGAGAGAGAGAGAATTTTAACTTCTTTTAGGTAAGAATGTAAGCTTGGTACAGGCTTTACTTTAAAATCTACCAAACCTTGTCTCTAAATCCTGACTCCTGTCCAAGAACATCCTTTTTATATTAAGAATACTTCCCTATTAAATACTGCTTTTAAATATGGCAGACACCTCATTTTATTTATACACTATTTCCCAGTGTGTAAAAGAAAGTTTTGTTTTTAAAAAAAATTTTATTAGGATATATTCATTATGGGGGGGATTCATGGTGATAATTCCTATTAGACTTATATTATACATTATTTACATTGCCTCATTGTCTCTCCCCTTCAACTCCTCTCCTCATCCCACTTAAAGCAATTGCAAGAGATTTCTTAGTTCTGTTCCATATAGGTATATGAAATTCATCTACTATATATCATCACCTTAATCTCCTTCCTTCCACTAGTACCCTGCACCACACATACACACTGTTCCTATTTTATAGTCCTGGTTTCCATTATTAATAATTAAGTTGATATTCAAAGGAGTGTCTCAAGGTATGCCCACTGTGGGTACACATTACTTTGGGCCATTCAACCCCTTACATTACTCTCCCTTACCCCTTTACTTCCCACCTCCCATTTTTCAACAACTTTCAGTACACATCCTTATATCCTCTACATTTACATCTTATGTTAAGCAATATTATTGATGATCTATCATTCTCTTTTCCTTTCCTTCTTTCCCTGAGTTCCATAGAGTAGTTCCACTGTTACAGCACATTGTAACTTCTGAGTTTGTATATGATCATACTTGTTTTGGTGTATATGTTTATCTTTGGATCTGTCTTTCACGTATAGGAAAAACATGCACTTTTTGCATTTCTGATGCTGGCTTACTTCATTTTACATGATGTCCTCCATTTGCACCCATTTACCTTCAAACCACGTATCATTACTCCTTATGACTGAGTAAAACTCCATTGTGGAAATATTCCACAATTTCTTGATCCATTCATCAGTTGTAGGGTACTTGGGTTACTTCCAAAGCTTGGCTATTGTGAATACAGTTTTGATGAACGTGGGTGTACAGATGTCTCTACTGTATTCTGTTTTACTTTCTTTTAGGTAGATGTTCAGGAGTGATATCACTGGATCATATAGCAGTTCTATTTTTAGTTTTTTTTTTTTTTTTGGAATCTCTCTACTTCTTTCCATAGTAGTTGTTCTTGATATTAAAAAGGTATTTAAAAAGTTTGTTTTTTAGTGTCTTCTTTCTGATTATAACTTAGGAAGTTAATTTAGAGACTCAGATATAAACAGTATAATTTATCAATTTTAATAGACTAATTTGGGTGATTAAGCATTAAATATTGTACACCATTCTTTAACTCCTGAAAAATGTAACTGCCCTGTTTTGTTCTATTGAATTAGCTTTATTTTACCAAAACTCATTAAGTCCTTGTTATTAAATCCTTCATTAGTGCTCATACATTTAGAAGTTTGGAGCTTACTGCATACTCCCTTTTATT
Organism: Castor canadensis; assembly: GCF_047511655.1. Taxonomy (NCBI): domain Eukaryota; kingdom Metazoa; phylum Chordata; class Mammalia; order Rodentia; family Castoridae; genus Castor; species Castor canadensis. The sequence goes on along the minus strand of NC_133386.1, from coordinate 101,087,593 downwards.
AAAACTTTCTCTCCCTTGCCTTTCATGACACTTGCTATACTTGGCTGTATTCCTACTGGCCTGATAGCTCTTTTGCACCTTTTTCTTTTAACCAGGGCTAAACACCATTTCCAAGACTATATCATCTAATCTATGTTATTTCTGAGTTTGCTTCACCTCTAGTTTCTCACTCATAGCACCTACTGACCAAGCTTAGAAACTCAGTATCATTTTCCACCAGTTTGTTCTTAAATAGCTGCTGGTTCTTGACATATCTTTTAGATCAAACTTTGTACCTTTCCCTTCTGCTGCCATTGTCTTATTTAAGTTATATTACATTTCAAATACATGATAGCACCAGATTCTTCCTCAATACCTCCCTTCTTACAGTGTCTGCTAGCTGTCATTGCTATCATGTCACTTGTATACAAATTGCAATCATCTGACTTTTGATCAAAAATTATCAGAGCCTGCAAGATAACTATCAAGTAACATCAACCCTTCATGGTCTTATTTTTCAGTGTTTTAACACATATATGTCTATTGGTAAGGATAAATTATACTTCCTTCTGTTCTGCTTGTCTGAAATGCCCTTTCCCTAATCCAAGGTATAGAAATTTCCCCTTAATTGAAAATTCAAATGATCCTCTAAACTTGCACTTCCCGTACCATCATATTCACAATGCTTTTAGTCTTTTCATTGCTCTCTGTCTCATGTTACAATTATTGGTCTAAGTGTAAAATACAATTTAGTAAGCCTGTCATTTGGGTTGAGGAAGGTAAATTAACTTTACAAGAAATAGAAATTTCTAAATAAATGAATTGTAATAGGACATTTAGAAAATATGAGTTAAGGAGGTGAGTTTGGCTTTCTGTAAGCTGAAAAGCCCATGACACAGTTGAAATTTTATTGAATGCAGCAGGATGTTTGGCAAATGCTATCTGTCATACACATTACATTTTAAATAATATTATAAGGAGAAAACTCATGCCAATCACATTACAATGCATTATGGCTAGCTCTATCCTGGAGGAAGATTGAGTGAACAGTTCATATGAAGCTATCTCAGAAGAAAATGGTGAAGTTTACAAAAAGGTGAACTTGAGTTGCAAGTAAATAGGCTCTTTAGCATATGACTTGGTAACTATTTGAATGTAGTGTATCTATTGATTCTATCATAGATATGTTTTTAGGTACAATTTCTTAGTATTATTTTTACCTGTCCTACTAGGAGTTGACAATGTGTTCATTAGTTTAAAAATTTTTATTGAGTACTGTTATATTCCAGATACCAGACAAGGAATACAATTATGAGCAAAACACATAAAAGACATTGCCTTCTTGGAGCCTAGATTCTAATTTCAAAGAGGAAACTTCAATTTAAGAATTGCTAGAGACTTCTTTATTTCTGGCATGATAGATTTTTTCTTTAAGTCCTCAACAAATGTACTATCCTGATCCCAGTATAGTATTAACCTGATGTACTATACTTTTGCTGTCACCAGGAGCATTGATAATAATTTGATATGTAAGACTAGATAAAAATGAGTGTTTCCAAAACCTACCCAATCTGAAAGAAAAATCTTTGTAGTATTCATTTTAACATTCCCTATGACATGAAATTTTGCACTTTATAAAACACATACTTAGATAAACACAAGTACACTTAAAATTATTAATAGTATAATAATTCTTCCTGCTACTGATAAATCCACAAGAAAACTTTGGACAGAGACAAATCATGATATATAGAACCATATATGAATTAAATGACTTGGATTCATATCCAGGCTTTACTTATTCCAATAAGTAGTTAATTCATCACGTGCAATATGAATATAATTTGTTTTTCTAATGTAGTTCTTTTTTCTTTTAATTTTAACTGACACATAAAGTTGTATAATTTATACAGTATAGTGTAGTGTGGCAATACATGTATATAATGAATAATAATCAAATCAGAATAATTAGCATATTCATCACCTCAAATGTTTATCATTTCTTTACATTAGCAACATTCAAAATCTTTTCTTCTAGCTCTTTAAAAATATGCAACAAATTATTGTCACCTCTAGGTGCCTTATTCTGTTATACATAAAAACTTTTTTCCTACCTATATCCTTATACCTGATATCCAATTCCCTGTAAGCTTCCTACTTCCTGTTCTCCTTTGTCTCTGGTAAACCACTTCTAATACCTTTAGAAAAAAGAGGTCAGGAAGATATTGTCATAATTAAAATGTGATGAGGTACTGGTGGAGAGGCTTAAGTGGTAGAGCAGCTGCCTAGTAAGTGTGAGGCCCTGAGTTCAAACCCCAGTACTGCCAAAAAGAAAAAAAAAAGAGGCAGTTCAAAAATGAGATGAGGAAAGACAATAGAAATGAGGTTCAAGCATTATTCTTGTGGTTAAACTTCTTCCTGCTACTGATAAGTCCACAATAAAACTTTTGGAAGAGACAAATCATGATATATGGAATCATATGTGAATTAAATGACTGGAGTCATATTCAGGCTTTACTTATTATGATAAGTAGTTAACTCATTAAGTGCCATATGAATACAGTTTGTTTTGTTAAAAAATAACTTCCACAGAGCTTTGCAGGTACAACTGCCTGCTTTGAAGCTCACACAATCCTTGAACCTGTTTTTCAGAGGTGGCAGGTTTTATGAAAATTATGAAAGGAAACAATTGTAATTAATAAACATTTGCTATTGAATTTCTTATTGTTATTAATATAACAATATTTATTTCCATCATCACCATGAGTAGTGGATATGCTGAGAAACAAAACTGCCCTAAATATGGAAAACAAGACTAATAAGGCAGAGTGTTTTCCTGCTATTTCCAAAGCCACTTCAGGCAAAGCTGCTTAAATTCACTCCAAATTTATTTCTCTACTTTTATTTTTAATTAAAAATTTAAAAATACAAGAGAATCTTTTATGAAATTATGTATTAATTATCTTATAAATATGCTACATAGTATCTAATTTGTGGCTTCTGATTTCAAATTAGATACATAAAATGTATATTACATTTGGGCATCTCTAAAGAAGTGATACAGACTAATCAAACTAATTATACTAATGTACATGATTAACAAAATAAAATCAGTTCTGAGTTATAAAAGCATCCAGTATGTTAACCCAAAGTGAAAAACTTTTGAACTCTAAATTTACACTTAAAAATGAAACTTAATTTTTCAAAGAAAACTGTAAAACTACAGCAATGAATTTGAAGTAACATGTTTTAAAAAGTACTGATTATCTTACTCAAAAAACTTCTATAATATGAATCAGAATCATGGTCAAATAATAGCAGTGACACACTGCATCACAGAGTACTTTATATGAAGAAGGCAGAAAAGAGATTAATACCTTTACCCTTAGCTCAATACAACTGAGCAGCATAAATGTTATGCATACTGAATAGAAATGGAGTTTCTTTGGGTACAGCATGAGTCACAATCCCTTATTCTTGTATAAAGGTCTTCTATGAGCTAAACTCAGGAACTAGCATGCTAATATACAAATAAAGCTACAAATGCTATTGATCACAAATTATACCTGTACAAATCTATTGTAATTTTTGAGTATAGAAAAAACTTAATATTACTTGCTATTCATTTTTTATAATAGAAATAGGTCTATTTTACTCAACATAAATTTTAAAATTAATACTATTGAAATGTTTTTGTTGAGTCTTTTCTTACTTTCTTAAAAAGGAACATCATTTAAATAGTATTATTAAATTTATAAAAAAAGAGGTGTGTAATTCAATCCAGTAATCATTCAATACTTTGTTTTTTAAGAATATTAAATCACTTTATTTGTTTCCAACTTTATTAAATTCTGTGATCAAAATGAGCATTAATTTATAAGCCCATGTATCTCTTTTTCTAATGTAGTCATCATTAAAAAATGATAAATCTAACTGAAAATATTCATGACACAAAAAATGGAATCATCAGTATTATTCTAATAGAATATAAATAAGTCCCCAGGGTATGATTAACTTAAAACTGCTAAATATAAATTGTAATAATTTATTGATATTTTAATTATTATAATTAACAATCTATAATTATTTTCTTTCTCATAAAATTTACATATAATACAAATATAAGGAATAAATATTTGCCCATGATCTGCGTGGGTGTGCTGCATGAACCTGACTAAGAGAGGCAGGGAAAGGAAATTATAAATAAGACACACACAGACATACAGACATAAAACAAAACAGAAAGCTGGGATGGGGAGGGCTCCGTGTTCCTGATGGGAATGGTGAGCGTCTACCTGAGTCAGAGTGTTTATTTTGTAGGTCAGTACAAGGAAAAGACTCAGGTAATAATCAAGCTTTAACAATTCTTGATGCAAGGTAAAAGCAATGAGGTTTGGTTGGCTAATTTTTCTAAAGGTATAGAAGCTTAATTACAACACATCAGTTCTGGAATCATCAAGGCACGCAGGACACCTCATATACGGTACTGATTAATCTGGCATCAAGGAGTTTCCTAACAGTTCTGGTACTTTATATAGTTCTGTATCAGGGGATGGTATGCAGACAGAGCAGGTTGTATTCTTCAAGGAGATGTGAGAGCAAAGGTCAGGACACCAGGTACTGGGAAAAATATGCTAGGAGAAGCTGTGCAAACTTTTACTAGAGAGAGGCTGTGCAAACTCCATTATGTCCCAGTCCAGGGTTCATGCCTGGTCTCCAACATCTCCCCTTATTCTATTTCCTAAAAGCTCCTGATGCATTTTTATGCTTAATCTGAAGAGTTGCCTTTTGATCTTTCGAGTTTCAACTGAAAGTAAGCAAAAACAACAAATCATTAATAATACAATGCCAATGAAATATGAAGAGGAATATTTTAGAGTATTAAAAGGGTTAAATCCTGGCAATTCATCTAATATAGTTTTTGCTATATCTGCAGGAGCAGACACCTGATCGTGTGCTTGCTTCATGGCTTAAATTTGCTGTCTTAAGATTTGTAGGTTAAGGGCATCATTGTTATTTTCCCAGCCTCCCATGACATGTGCTTTAATGAGTTTCCATGGGAAGTCCATGTCATTGTAGGGTGCTGCAGTACACAAATATATTGGAAGCCTGCATGGCACAGTGAATCTTGACGGAATTTCAGCATTTGAACTTCATCTCCCATAGCCAGCAAAGCAGCTTCTAGAGAATTTAAGTGTATATAAATTTTTTCATCTATAGCAACTTGTCGAAAGACATAACTGACATTTTGTGCTAAGGTATTAATGTAATGAGCAATTTGAATGCAATACATACCAAAATAGATCTATTTTCAGAAATGTTCATTGGTCCAGCCAATAAAACAAAAGGATGTTGAACACAAGCTTGTAAGCCTTTAACAAGAGAGCTGCCTGAATGGCTAGTTAGATTGATATTAGTAGTAGCAGCTCTGAGCTTCCATATATCTGACTGAATGGTTCCTTCATCTGGTCCCACAGGAGGGGTGGTCCAATACCCCATAATATTAGAAGTCCCATTAAAAGATCAATACATAAGCTTTCAGTCTGAAACTTTGATAGCCATTGGAGAAGCAAATATACATCAATCCCATGAGGCTCCCTTATGGGGTGCCAGGGATTGTGCTGTCATGACTGGGGAATGTGAGACCAATGCATACCATTATATGGCTCAGTGGTATTAAAGCTGAAAAATTCTATTTTTTTATCAAGAAATTGTGTACCAGTCCATATCAGAGCACTTTTCCAAATAGGTGTGACAATAAGGCAAATTCCCCAGACATGTGGGTAAAGCAACAGCTTGTCCTGTAAAATTATAATTAGTGAAAGCAGGAACCAGGTGTCCACTGACATGACCTCTTATTAGCTCAGAGTCATTAGTAAAAACTAAAAAGAAGGACTTTTCCAAGTAATTGAATGAAGCAGAAGTGGATGAGTCACAAAAGCCCAATGTATTAAGTTTTGAGCTTCTGCAGCAGAACTTAATTAGTCTGTTGACTACTGATGTTTATCATAGCTACCAGAAGAACAACAGGAGTTTCTTCCTCTCTCCACCTCTTAATACCATTCTCAGCTATTCCCACCAAGCATTTTATTTGACCCCAAGTTGGGGGAGTAGGTCCCCAGGTTGTTTTACTGCATTTGTCAAGGTGATGATGTTGCCTCTTGTAGGATTAGTAAGGATGGTTCCTTATCGCTTTCAGTGATAAGATCTCTGTTGGTGTGGCTTTCAGCAAGTTTGATCTCCTCTCCTCCTCTGTCAGGTACAGCTTCTGCAGCTTATGGCTGATTCATTCCATGTGTCTTCACAAACCATGAGGGTACCCAAATTAGGCTTTCTGCACTTTCAGGAAAACACAAGTATGGCCTTGGCCCCATAACAAGACTGAGCTAGGGCTTTGCCAGGCCCCAGTCATTACATCTTTCCACAATACCTGCAGCAAATATTGTTTATTACGATGCTCCCAGTGTTTTTCAGCTGGAGTAAAGCCAGATTCAGAGCAATTTAAAAAATTTAAAGTAAAAAGAGATTTGCTAATTTGAGTGGTCAGGGAGCTGTGTCCCCCTTCTTGTCTTTGTAATTGAAATTTTAAAGTTTGGTGAGCCCCCTGTTAGAATAGCCATCATTAGCAACACCACCAACAACAGGTGTTGGCGAGGATGCAGTTTAAAAGGAACCCTCTTACACTGCTGGTGGGAAAGTACACTAGTACAAGCATTCTGGAAAAAACTTTGGAGACTACTTAAAAAGCTAAACATTGATCTACCATTTGATCCAGCAATACCACTCTTGGGGATATACCCAAAAGACTGTGACACAGGTTACTCCAGAGGCACCTGCACACCCATGTTTATTGCAGCACTAGTCACAATAGCCAAGTTATGGAAACAGCCAAGATGCCCCACTACTGACAAACGGATCAAGAAAATCTGGTATCTATACACAATGGAATTTTATGCAGCCATGAGGAAGATTGAAATGTTATCATTTGCTGGTAAATGGATGGAATTGGAGAACATCATTCTGAATGAGGTTAGCCTGGCCCAAAAGACCAAAAATCATATGTTCTCCCTCATATGCAGACATTAGATCAAGGGCAAACACAACAAGGGGATTGAACTTTGATCACAAGATAAAAGCGAGTGTACACAAGGGAGACATGAGGATAGGTAAGCCACCTAAAAAGTTAGCTAGCATTTGTTGCCCTCAATGCAGAGAAACTAAAGCAGATACCTTAAAAGCAACTGAGCCCAATAGGAGAATGGGACCAGGAACTAGAGAAAAGGTTAGATCAAAAAGAATTAACCTAGAAGGTAACACACGTGCACAAGAAATTAATGTGAGTCAACTCCCTGTATAGCTATCCTTATCTCAACTAGCAAAAACCCTGTTCCTTCCTATTATTGCTTATACTCTCTCTTCAACAAAATTAGAGATAAGGACAAAATAGTTTCTGCTGGGTATCGGGGGGGTGAGGGGGAGAGGGAGGGGGTGAAGTGGGTGGTAAAGGAGGGGGTAGGGGCAGGGGGGAGAAATGAGCCAAGCATTGTATGCACATATGAATAATAAAAAAATAAAAATTAAAAAAAAAAATAAAAGTAAAGACTGAATTTATAGTGAAAAAATAAATAAATAAAATAAAGTTTGGTGAGCTTGTTCCACTATAGCTTAGCCTTGTAGATTGTAGGGTATGCCTCTGATATGAAGAAGTTTGTAGGAGAAACAAAAAGCCTTGAAGGCATTACATGTATAGCCTGGGCCATTATCAGTTTTAATAGGAAACAGCTTGCCCATCACCGGAAAGGTGGCTGAACAGTGATCTATGACATGGCATGTTGCTTCCCCTGATCTTAGAGAAGCAAAAACAAAAGCAGAGTGAGTATCAATAACAGCATGGACATAACACTGTCATCAAAAGATGGAATGTGAGTAACATCCATCTGCCATAATGTTAGAGGGTGAAGACCCCAAGGGTTGACTCCATCAGCAGGCACAGGCAAATGAGGAGCACATTTTGAACATGACTTAACAATCTGATTAGCTTTTTTATGGGTGATACGAAAATGTTTACGAAGAGCTCTGGAGTTTTGGTGGAACTGAGAATGACTTTGTATGGCCTGGTTTATTGGTGATGAGGTATCCAACTATAAAATTAATGGAGAAACCAAGGCATCAGCCTGGCAATTGCCCTCTGTCAATGGTCCAGGAAAGCCAGAGCAAGACTGGAAATGGCCCACAAAATAGGGATGTTGCATTGTTGTAATAAAGCCCTTAACTCATGGAAGAGATCAAAAAGCTGTTCATCATTGGTGTGACCTGTATAAGCAGTTTCAATAGTCTTAAGTACACCATAAATATATGCACTATCTGTATACAAATTAAAAAGAACATGTGCAAATTCCTGACAAGCAAATATAACTGCCAGAAGCTCACCACAATTTTCAGTGGAAAAACTAGTTTGTACAACCTTTTGTCCTTGAGAGGAAAAGTAAGCAGCATTTCCAGAACCTGAAGAATCAGTAAAAATCACAAGAGCGTGAGGCATGGGATCCTCTCAGATATTGTGAGGAAGTATAAAAGCATGTTGAGAATCAAAATTAAGAAGTTTAGGGGAAGGCAAATGTTCTCCAAGCTATCCTGTAAAGTTTACTAATGCATTTTCCACATGGTATCAATAGGCCATAACCAAACCTGTTGTTCCTTGGTAAATGGGACAATAATAAGGTATGGTTCTAGTCCTAGCAGTTGTACAGTGCAAAAACGTCCCATGGTTACTAATTTTGCTACCATATTATTGTAAGGAGTGATGACTCTAGCAGGTAAGTGAGCTAAATGTAACCACTGTAGTACTCCCTGAGATTGCCAAAACCTCCTGTGGGTAGACTTGCAGTAGGTAAAATAAGGAGCTGTATTGGTTGAGAATAATCAACATGAGTTTTCTGAGAATTATGATAGCTTGCTCAACCCTAGACAGGGCCAAATGACCTTCTGGTGTGAGATGTCTAGGAAATGATGGTTGAGTGTCTCCCTGTAAAATTTTAAATAAAGGAGACAGTTCACAGGTGGTAAGTTTTAAGGCAGGATGTAGTAATGATTTTTGAAAATCATTGAATGTTTTAAAATTATCTTTACAGATTTCCATTTTTTGGTGGTGGATTGTCCATCCCTCAATAAGCTTTCCCAAATATGAAAAGGGAGATTGCTTTCATACTTTATTCAGAGCTACAGTAAGACCCATTTGGCCAAATTATAAGTAATAAAAGAAGTTTAGAAGAAGTGGGCTTACTTGGTATTCATTTTTATTTATGTCTGGACTATAGATAATATCCTGACACTTTAAAAATGCTGCAGAATGTCAACAGACAACAGTTAAAGGTTTTGAAAGAGGCCAACAAAAGGAAATATTTAGAAGACCAACTTAATTAAAAATAGGTACCAGGTAATTGCAAATGCTCTGAAGAAAGACTGAGAATGAAAAGACTTATAATAGCCATGGTTAAAATACTGAAAATTAGTTTGGGAATTGTCAGAACATTTAGTTATATACATTGCAGACAGTATTTTGAGGAAAATCATTATGACTAATAGTATTAAAGTAGCAGCACTAATGCTCTGTGTTCCAATTAGGGACACATGGACACAAGCATGTGAAAGTCTAGCATTGTTAACTTTAGATATCTTTAGGTTATGGGGCCAATACCTGTGATCCCATGTACAGTTAAATTTCATGCATATACAGTAACACTTATTTTACTGAAACTAATGTAAGCCATGTTTTAAGTAGCAGCATTGCTCAAATGGCAAGGTATTTATGAATGCTACTGATTAAAAACAGCACCCCTGCCAAAAGTTTCATTAAACATTTTATATGTCAAAAGTTTATATGTAACACTTTTAGATAAACAACTTTAGCTGGTCAGTTAAATGTAACACTATATAAATTGACATGTTTAACTTTGTGAATGTTTATACCATATTTAGATAAAGTATAGACACAGAACACAGTTATAAGGTGGTCATTTAAGACACATGAGCAAATAAGTAAATGAACTCTGATTTAGTAGTATTAAAGCTTTATAAGATCAACAGAAAACTTAAGTAATTACTTTGATAAAATCTTTCCCTATAAAAAATTTTTTGGAGATATTACTCAAAGCAGAAGAATATTAAGATAGCCTTGTTATTTTATGGACATGGAGAATTAGACTTCAGTCTGACATGACCCTAAAAAATTTCTTTTTGGCAACTCTTAGGTTAAGGTCAACTTTAACTTTATCACACACTGAAGCTTTTATTGTACTCTTTTAAAACTTACACAGACCTTCATATAACATTTTAAACCATCTGATGATTTGTCCTTATCCTTCCTCTCCATATTGGGAACAATCTTTAGGACAAATCCTTCTTTACAAAATTCTTTCTCATCCAAAAACATTCCTTTTTTTCCTTTAACTTTTCCTCAAAAAATACATTCAATAACTATCTATATCCTTTCTACTTGTTCATTTTGTAACTTGTACTTTTAAATTAACTTTTATAAGAACTGTAAATTTAAATAAAATTGTTTTTTCAATTAACCTTATTTTTAAAGACACATTTTACTAATAAATCTAATTATAAAAGAATTGAATTTGTAAATTATGCCTATGACAAAATGAAACAGATTAAGGTTACTGTCGATAAAATAATGTCTGTAATTTAGTTAGACCTGATTGTGGCATAACATTTAAAAAACTGGTTTTTCTTAAAAGTAACAGTGGAAGAGGTAGGGGAGAGAAAAGAACAGAAGCCTTGTATTTCCTTACATTAATTTTATAATAAAAATCCTCCTAAAGATGTTTAAATATACACATATGTAAAAAAGGTTTTAAATTAGGCATACCATAAATGTCAATTTAAGTATGCATAGATTCAAGATCTCAAGAACATGTAAAAATTAACTAAGTGGTCACAGTAGATTAATAAGTTATTTTTTAAAATTTTTATGAGCATATTGAGAAGTGTCCCATTCTGTTCTTTTAGGACTTATTTTAACAGCTGAAGCAAGAGTCAATTTTAGGAATAGTGTTTTGAGTCAGTCTCAGTTTTTAATAAGACTGTTGCCATAGTTATTAGCTTTTTGTCTCTAATAAGTTAATCATACAATAGACATACACAAAATTCACACCATAAAACACAAAACAAATACATTAATTTCATGTGCACTCACACATTGAAGACTTTAGATTTGCCTTTGGTTTTAAGCATATATACATAGCAATCTCTTTAAAACAGTTTTTCCCATATTTATTTCTCCCAACTATATTCAGAATTGTGCTCTCCCCTTACCTTATTTTCCTTGTGGATGTGTCCTTTAGAGAGCATTCCCTTACCTTATCCAATGAATTCTCCTGTAGTCAGGCCCCAAAATTGAGCATCACTTGCCAGTTATCTGTGTGGGTATGCTGCTTAAACCTGACTAAGAAAATGAGAAATAAGACACACACAGACATATAGACATAAAACATAAAACAGAAAGCTGGGATGGGGAGGGCTTCACGTCCCTGATGGGAAACGTAAGCGCCTACCTGATCCAGAGTGTTTATTTTATAGGTCAGTACGAGGAAAAGACTTGGGTAAAAATCAAGTTTTAACAATTTTTGATGCAACATAAAAGAATGAGGTTTGGTGGGCTAATTTTCCTAAAGCTATAGTATAGAAGCCTAATTACAACACATTAGTTGTGGAATCATTAAGGCATGCAGGACACCTTATCTAAAGTGTTGATTAATCTGGCATCAGGGAGTCTCCTAACAGTTCTGGTACTTAATCAAGTTCTGTATCAGGGACTGGTATGCAGACACAGCAGATTGTATTCTTCAAAGACATGTGAGAACAAAACTCAAGACACTAGGTACTGGGAAAAATATAGTAGGAGAGGCTGTTCAAACATCTACCATGGAGAGGTTGTGCAAGCTCCATTTTATCCCATTCCAGGATTCATGTCTGGTCTCCAGCAAATAGTGATCAGTATGTTAAGTGTTTGATAAAAATTTTTGGCTAGTCTCTTGTTACTGCTAATAGTGTGTCTGTTTTGCTCAATATTTTCCTCCCTCAGGGAAAGCACTGCAAAATCAGAAACTAGTATTCCTTGCCTTGACTGAATGACTTCACTCCTTTATTTGAAGCATGAAGAGAGCTGCTTTACCTCTCACCAAAGCAATGCACAAGGAAACATGTTAAAATCCTTTCACCTTTCATAGCCACATCCAGTGAAGCAAAACTCTTTTTCATCCCTTGAATTCTCTGCCAAGGAATTGTTAATAATCATGAATTATCAAAAATCTGAAGTTCCAAAATTATAATCTTGTCTCCTTACAATTACAAAATAAAACAATGAAAAACATTTAATATCACACCAACAATATTTTATAAGCAATAAAAATAAAGGTAGGACAATAACTATCAATAGCTCATATTGCACTTAACAAAATAGCTGCTAATTTTTCTCTAATTCATTTGTGTACCTCCTTCTTCCCTAGTTTAGAAATTGCATCTGAGTAATTCCATTTGTTTTCATAACTTCAGTTACTGCCTAGTTTTTGATATCTCCATTTTTTTAATCTTTCACACAGACAGCACTTGACTTTATGTTTCCTGCCATTCCCTGGACGGATCCACTTGGATGTAATATAGATAACCTAAACTCAGCATACTCAAATCAAATTTGTTACTTTCCCTTTGAAGCATTAACTTCCTTTTCAATATAGAATTGTTAACATATTCCTTGTTATCAACACAATTATATAGTCCTATAACCATTCTTATTCAAATATACAGTAATAGTTCTCCATATGGCTCCATATGACAATTATGTTACCTACCTTAAATGAATCCACCATGGCTTTGTATTTTCCTTGTCCACTCAAAATAGTATATTATTGGCACACTCTCAGTTAATGTTTGATGAATGAATAAGCATGCCTATAATATTTTATTTTACAATTAATCTTAGAATATCCATCTATCAAGTTCTTCAAATAAAAATCTTGTCATAGTTATCCAAACTTTTTTCTTTGTTTAAGATACTGCTTATTATTAAAATGAGAGCAAAGTAACATTTGTGCTTAAAACATTTTGTTACTATTTTCTTATTTACACCAGGGCGTGTATATGCAAATAATTATTATATTATTCTTAATATAATCATTGCTAATCATAAAAGTAAAACACAGAGAAATAACACTTCTAAGGCCACAGTGGTGAGATACTTTTCTTTCCTTCTTTCTTTTTTTTGGGGAGGAGGGGATTGGGGTTTGAACTCAGGGCTTAACATTTGCAAAGCAGACACTCTATCACTTGAGACACACCTGCAGTCTATATTGCTTTGGTTAATTTGGAGATGGAATCTCACAAACTCTTTGGCTGGGCTTACCTTGAATTCCAGTCCTCCTGATCTCAGACTCTTAAATTGCAGGATTACAGGCATGAGATACCATCACTTGACCAAGGTATTTCTATACATGTCAGTCTTTCTCACTTATCTTTTCTCCTCTCATTCCAACAAAACAACTCGCAGTAAAATTACCATTGAATTTAATGTCACCATTTGAAAAAATAGGAATAGTGATTCATATCACATGGCTATTCCCAACTCCCCATTCAGTACAGTTAGTACTGAAGGTCTTTGAGAAAAGATGTTTGAGAATGACAGTGCCATGGGCTTACATATAAAATTCTCACTACTAAGGAGGCAGAGTTCAGGAGGATTGTGTTTTGAAGACAGCCCAGGTAAATAAAAGCCTATCTCAAAAATCCCATCACAAAAAAGGGTTGGCAGAGAGGCTCAAGGTATAGACCCTGATTTTAAACCCCAGTATCGCAAAAAAAGACAGTGTATAATAGTAAGTTTAATTAAGCATAATTACAGTTTTAGCCAGTTTCAGATGTGATCACTCTGTAAGATCAAATAAACAGTGCTTCTTTTGGCGGGTTCTGCAAGTATCAATTCAGTTAAAGCCTCCTTATTTTCAAAAGCAGAAAATTAAAATTAGCTTGTTATCTGGCAGGGATAAGAATATACCTTTACAGTCTTGGCTCAAAATTAAATCAGTTATCCAACATTACATCACAATGTAATCTAAGAGGAACATACTCACCTTACCTTTCCAAAATACTTTATTTATTCAATGGATGATGATAGCTTGCTTACAGTACCTGGTGATAGTACCTCCCAAATACAAAGTGTCAAATGACTTGGTAAAGTAAATATATGAGTATATCAGTATGGGGTAATACACTCCATGAAAATTAAGGGGATAACCCTTATGAAGTTTTTGTGGATCCCTTCATGTAGAACATACAGAATATCCCTTTACAAAACAAAAAACAGTTGGCAAATAATTTATAAGCAAAGAGGGACAAGTTGAGGATAAATTGGGCACACTAACAAAGACACAATGAACATTTGGAAAGGATTTCTAACTTCTCCATATTGTTTTGTTTCAACATATATAACATATTCAAACTACTACAAAAAGCTTTTTTTTCCTTTTTGATTCTTTGATTATAATTCTGGAATCATTTTCCTTATTCTAGAAGCATATCCTTTCCAAATTGCTTTACTATCACTTGCAGATCAATCTGTTCCATCTGATGCTTTTCCAAAGATACATTCATTTGGACTATATTTTCTAATTTAGATGTGTAAACATTTGTAGAATGAAACTTAATTCCTATTTACAGTTTGAAGAAATAATTTGTTTTTATTATATTCCATTTCTTATGCTATAAAATAAACGTATATTGATAGAATAAGTAGATAGGCTAAACTTTTTTCCCTCATATTTTTAACTTCTCTTAAATATAAACTTTGTCTCTCTGTGCTACATTATTTAGGAAAATGTTCCATTATAAATTTTTCTCATCTATATCTCATCTGCTACTTAATTCATCTTTTCTTTTCTTTTTTTTTCTTTTCATTTTTCTTTTATTATTCATATGTGCATACAAGGCTTGGTTCATTTCTCCCCCCCTGCCCCCACCACCTCCCTTACCACCCACTCGGCTCCCTCCCTCTCCCCCCCTCAATACCCAGCAGAAACTATTTTGCCCTTATTTCTAATTTTGTTGTAGAGAGAGTATAGCAATAATAGGAAGGAACAAGGGTTTTTGCTGGTTGAGATAAGGATAGCTATACAGGGCATTGACTCACATTGATTTCCTGTGCGTGGGTGTTACCTTCTAGGTTAATTCTTTTTGATCTAACCTTTTCTCTAGTACCTGTTCCCCTTTTCCTATTGGCCTCAGTTGCTTTAAGGTATCTGCTTTAGTTTCTCTACGTTAAGGGCAACAAATGCTAGCTAGTTTTTTAGGTGTCTTACCTATCCTCACCCCTCCCTTGTGTGCTCTCGCTTTTATCATGTGCTCAAAGTCCAATCCCCTTGTTGTGTTTCCCCTTGATCTAATGTCCACATATGAGGGAGAACATACAATTTTTGGTTTTTTAAGCCAGGCTAACCTCACTCAGAATGATATTCTCCAATTCCATCCATTTACCAGCGAATGATAACATTTCGTTCTTCTTCATGGCTGCATAAAATTCCATTGTGTATAGATACCACATTTTCTTAATCCATTCGTCAGTGGTGGGGCATCTTGGCTGTTTCCATAACTTGGCTATTGTGAATAGTGCTGCAATAAACATGGGTGTGCAAGTGCCTCTGGAGTAACAGTCTTTTGGGTATATCCCCAAGAGTGGTATTGCTGGATCAAATGGTAGATCGATGTCCAGCTTTTTAAGTAGCCTCCAAATTTTTTTCCAGAGTGGTTGTACTAGTTTACATTCCCACCAACAGTGTAAGAGGGCATCCTTGCCAACACCTGTTGTTGGTGGTGTTGCTGATGATGGCTATTCTAACAGGGGTGAGGTGGAATCTTAGTGTTGTTTTAATTTGCATTTCCTTTATTGCTAGAGATGGTGAGCATTTTTTCATGTGTTTTCTGGCCATTTGAATTTCTTCTTTTGAGAAAGTTCTGTTTAGTTCACATGCCCATTTCTTTATTGGTTCATTAGTTTTGGGAGAATTTAGTTTTTAAGTTCCCTGTATATTCTGGTTATCAATCCCTTGTCTGATGTATAGTTGGCAAATATTTTCTCCCACTCTGTGGAGTTTAGAGACCATTTCTTTTGATGAACAGAAGCTTTTTAGTTTTATGAGGTCCCATTTATCTATGCTATCTCTTAGTTGCTGTGCTGCTGGGGCTTCATTGAGAAAGTTCTTACCTATACCTACTAACTCCAGAGTATTTCCTACTCTTTCCTGTATCAACTTAAGAGTTTGGGGTCTGATATTAAGATCCTTGATCCATTTTGAGTTAATCTTGGTATAGGGTGATATACATGGATCTAGTTTCAGTTTTTTGCAGACTGCTAACCAGTTTTCCCAGCAGTTTTTATTGAAGAGGCTGCTATTTCTCCATCGTATATTTTTAGCTCCTTTGTCAAAGATAAGTTGCTTATAGTTGTGTGGCTTCATATCTGGATCCTCTTTTCTGTTCCACTGGTCTTCATGTCTGTTTTTGTGCCAGTACCATGCTGTTTTTATTGTTATTGCTTTGTAATATAGTTTGAAGTCAGGTATTGTGATACCTCCTGCATTGTTCTTTTGACTGAGTATTGCCTTGGGTATTCGTGGCCTCTTGTGTTTCCATATAAATTTAACAGTAGATTTTTCATTAATTCATCTTTTCAATTTTCAGACATTATACATTCTACTTCATCGCCTGGAATGTTACAATATTCTCTTTCATTTTGCTGATTTTTAAATTTCCTGTTTTATTTTTTCCTGTGTTATAAAAGTGAAAATTTGATTTCTGATTAAATGAATCTGACATTTAAAAGCCTTGAGGGATATAATGGTTCTCTATCTCTCTCTCATTCTCTCTCCCTCTCTCTCTCTCTCTCCCTCCTATCTTCCCTTTCTTCCACCCCCTTCTTTCTTTCCTTCCTTCCTTCCCACACATTTTGCTTGATGTGATATATTTTAGATGGAATTTTATCTTTTTTATTATGTACATATTTATATTGATATTTATTGATAAGATCCAAAACCAAATTTGTAGGATTTGAATTTGAAGAGTAAATTTGCATTTATACCTTTTAAATTTTAAATTTGTATTTGCTTCCAGATTTCAAACTGAGACTATATTATATTGATTTCTTTATTGTCATTTCCTTCTTTATATATTTTTGAAACAATGTCTCACTAGTTAACATAGACTGAACATGAACTAGTATGTAGCTTGGCTGGCCTCTAACTGGTGATCATTTTGCCTCAGTCTTCCTAGTGCTGGGATTGCAGGTATGCACAGGCTTTGTATATAGATTTTTACTTTGGACTTTCTTTGAAAAAATTGTAGAATAAATTAGAACCCATAAATAACTTGAAAAAAGGGATGTTGAAGAATTCTCAATGTGGTTGATTGTTTTTCTGTAGTAGTAGACACTCTGCTACTCTCTCTGAAGACTATTTGGATATCTGTAATTTATAAATGATTGCCAGTTTCAAATGTTGATTTAGGAGGGTGAATATGGTGGAAATGTTATTTATTCAAGTATGAAAATGGAAAATTGAGACCTGTTGAAATAATTCCAGGAATGGGGAAAATGAGAATAAAGGAGAATGATAGAGGGGATGAATTCAACCATGATATATTGTAAGAATTTTGTAAATGTCACAATCTACCCCCAGTATAACAATAATATGATAATAACAAGTTATATGTTAGTATCTGAAATCAACAAAAACAGCCTCACTGCCTATTATATTTTCTTGGTAGACCCTGTTGGGTCTGGATACCTAAGGCAGATGAGTAAGTAGCACATCCCCCATGGAGAGCACCATGAACCCCACACCCTCAGGAGTTATAAATCAGCATTCCTGCACTTTGAGGAGGAGATATAGGGTCTTACAAATCTGCCACGGGGCTGATAAACAAAATGCTCTCAAGGTTGTACCCCTCCCCCCAAATAAGGGGCAAACAGACCAGCTCATCTAAGAGAGCCCATGTGCAAATACATGGCCAATAGAAAAAACCCACCTAACTGATACCATAACCCAGAGTTAAAACATCCATAAAAAGCCTCAGCCTTCACCTTTGCAGTGAGTTACTGGCTTCCAGGCTTCACAGCAGAGCTCCAGCTGTAGCCTTTTCTTTCTCTCTTATAAATCCTACTTTATATATCGGCTTTGGCTCATCATTCAGCTGCCTCATGAGCTAGTTCTCTGGCCTGTGAAGGCAAGGACACTCGACACAAGCCTGCAACATTTTAACCCTGGCATGTAACAACCCCTCTCTGTTCTTTGGCCCTTTGTGTTTTCCATTATTTTCTGAAATGTGGAAATGATCTTCTGAAGTCAGCTACACATTTCAGAAGATACTCGTTTCATTTTGCCCAACAAGTTAACTGATTTTTAGTGGGTATGTTCAGAATATCATGCATGTCAACTGTATGTGGAAGCTAAGTGCCATTATTTTACTATCTAGTAGATTACATGAAACCACAGGAATCACAGCACCTCTCCACATCAGATTTGCTTAGGAGACAGAGGAATCAAAAAGCCTATCGATGTATAGAATGCGAAATGCTTTCTTCCTCAATGTTTCTTGACATACATTCATAAATGTATGCAAGCACATAAAAAAATCCCATATAAGCAAACACAAACAAAAAAGCCAAAATAAAACAACAATTATAAATTTTGCAACAAGAAACCTGATTTTGTTTGTTATATCTGTTGTTTCTTTTAGAATATGCTATAAGCTAGGTGTGGTGGAACACATATAAAACAAGGAACTCAGGAAGCAGAGACAGGAGGATCTTGAGTTCCAGGTGAGTCTTAGCAAAGTTATCAGGACTGCATCTCAAAAACAAATACTACAAAAATCAAAAGGGCTGGGAATGAGGCTCAAGTGGTAGAGTGTTTTCCTAGCATGTGGGATGCCCTGAATTCAATCCCTCCTACTGCAAAATAAAACATATATATATATATATATATATATGCACATATATATTTTATTATATATTGTATAATAATATTATGTAATTGTTACATATAATAATATATAATAAAGCATATATTATATATATATATACACACATAGATTGATGGCTCATACCATTTGTAGATAATTTAAAGATTTGAGTATATAGTATTTTTTTTTTTAATGTTGGACTGGGTTGGGGTGCATTGTGGCACTTACAAAAGACAAAAGCTCTTACAACATATAAAATATATCATGCTTGAATTCACCCTCTGCATCATTGTCTTTTTTTCTCCCTCTCTGCATTCGTGGAATAGTTTCAGTGGGTATCATTTTTCCATTTACATATATGTGAACTCAGTATTTGCCTATATGGTGAATATAGCAATAGTAAGGGTGCTCCCTTACTCTTTCCCCAGGTCCTCCCTCCTCTTACTGGTACCAAAGCCCCCCACCCCCAAGACAGGACTTATATTGCAGTCCTGTTCTTTGATGATGTAAAAGAAGAGAAATGACATTTTTGTTTGTTTAAGATAGCTATACAGAGAGTTTCCTTGTGAGTTTCCATATGAGTAACCCTCATTGGTTTATCTCCTCTATTTTTCTTCTTTCCCCCTCAGTCTCCTTCTTATGCTGGTTTCAACAGGTTTAAAAATTATATACTCATTATTGTATATAGAGTACATCACTGTATTCACCTTCTTAATGTCCTTCTTTTACCCTCCTCCTCTCATGTGTGACTTTCCCTTAGCATGACCTGCTTTTCATTATATTGCTGTATTTATACTAGGTGTATGTTTCACATTTGAGATAAAAATTGTGAGTTTTAGTTTTCTGAACCTGGCTAACTTGACTTAAAATGAAGTTTTCCAGTTCCATTCAGTTACCTGCAAATGATAAAATTTAATCCTTTGTAACTAAGTAAAATTCTATTGTATACAAATAAAACATTTTCTTAATATATTCATCAGTAGTGGGGCATCTTGGCTGTTTCCATAGTTTAGCTATTGAAAATAATACTGCAATAAACATGGTTATGCAAATGCCTTTATTGTAAACTGACTTACATTCCTTCTAAAATATCCCTACGAGTAGTATTGCTGGATTATATGGCAGTTCTATTTTTAGTTCATCGAGGAGCCTCCATTCTGTCTTCCATAGAGGTTGTACTAACTTACATTCCCACCAGCAGTGTGTGAGGGTTCCTTTTTCCCCACATCCTTGTCATCATTTGTTACTGTTTGTGTTCTTGAGGGTAGCCACTCTAACAGGGGTGAGGTGCCATCTTAACATGGATTTGATTTGCATTTCATGTGTTGTTAGGGATGTTGAGCATTTTGAGATTGAGAAATCAATCTTAAAGCTCGTTTGGCAGCACAAAAGACAGTGAATAGCCAAAACAACATTGAGCAAAAAGAGCAATGCTCAAGGTTTCACAATACTGGACTTCAAACGTTACTACAGAGCCATAGCAATAAACACAAATACACAAAAGCAGATTTGAAGACCAGTGGAATAGAATAGAAGATCCAGATATGAATCCACACATCCATGCCCACCTGATTTTTGAAAAAGAGGTTAAAAACATATGATGGAGAAAAAACAGCCTCTTCAACAAATGTTTCTGGGAAAACAGATATCTAGATGCAGAAAACTGAAACCAGACCCATGTCTTTCATCCTGTACAAGTGTGGACTCAAAGTGGATTAAAGACCTTACCTTAATATAACACCTGAAACTTTGCAGTTAGTGCAAGAAATAGTAGAAAATACATTGAAACTAATAGGCATAGACAATGAACACCTAAATAACACTCAAATGATTCAACAAGTAAGGGAAAGACTGATGAATGGAACTACATGAAATTAAAAAGCTTCTGCATGACAAAAGTACTGGTCACTAAACTGAAGAGGCTTCCAACAGAATGGGAGAAAATCTTTGCCAGCTATCTATCTGGCACAGAATTAATAAACAGAATATATAGGGAGCTCAAATAACTAAACATGCTGAAACCACCATAAGAAAGGGACAAAAATAGAATGGAGATAATTAGAGGAAATAAAGCAATTGGGAGTATAATACATATATGCATGGAAATATCACAAGGAAATTCCCTGTGTAGCTATCCTTATCTCAATCTAGCAAAAATGTCAATGCTTTTGTTTTTTCTCTTTTCTCCGCTGTAAAATCACAGAACAGGTCCAACCCAGAGGGGAGGGTTGTCACCAGTGGGAGTGGGGAAAGTAGTGGGGAAAGGTAGTAGAATGAATATGGTACAAAACATGTGTACACATGTAAGTAAATGTAAAAGTCATACCTGTTGAAAATGTTCCATGAATCAAGGGAGGAGGGGATAAAAGAGTGGTGGAGGGGTGCATCTAAGTATGATATAGTTGATACATTGTAAAAATCTTTGTAAATGACACAATGTACCCCCACCCAGCATAAAAATAAAGGAAAAAAAAGAACTTCATTTAAAATATACTACACAGTACAAAAAGAAAAGTATTCTATTTTAAAAAACAAAATAAAATATGGAATGGGAAAATTCATTTATATAAAAATGCTTAATATAACCACATGACAGAATTATCACTATACAATAATATATTATAGTTGAATTTCAACTCTTAACATGACAGATAAAGCTTTTTTTATGTTACTTTACTGGTTTCCTTAATGATTTCAAGGAAGTTGTAGTTTCAGATTTAGTTGATATATGAAAAAGTTCAGTGATAGTTTCTTCATTTACATATTTCCAAAATATTACTTACAAACTGTTTTCATCAAAAGATATATTTTATTTTGTCTAAATAATATTGAAATAATTTCTTTGATCATAAAACCTCATTAACCAAGCTAGAAACTTTTGATTTATGATTCATACACTCTGTATTCCTGTGGTGGTAATTTCAATAACACATAGATAATATGGCATAGTTGTAATCTCTGAAGATCTTTACAAAAATGCTATTAAGAACTGGTGGAGTGGCTCAAGCAGTAAGAGCATCTGCTTAGCAACTGTGAGGCCTTCAGTTCAAACTTGAATGCTGTCAAAAAAAAAAAGAAAGAAAGAAAGAAAGAAAGAAAAAAAATGCTCTTAAGACTATATTCAAATTGGTAGGTATTTGTCAGACATGGTGGCTTATGAGTATGGGAGTGTAAGGAAAGGAGGGATTATAAGTGTGAGGCCAAAATGGGCTATATAAAGAGACCTTGTCTCAAAAATTAAATAATTAAAAGGCAAAACTAGATAATGGTGTCTCATGGAATCTTAGATGAGTTAGGGAAGATTGCAATTTCTTCCAAGAACTCAGGCACAAAGGTTTGCAAGATCCCTACCTCAAGAGAAAAATATTAGGTGTGGTGCTGTGTGCTTGTCTGTCCACTGACAATGGGAAGTCTAAAATATGAGCATCTTGGTCCAGGCCAGCCTGGGTAAAAAGAAAGACCCTCTTCAAAATAACTAGAGTAGACCTGTAGGGATGGTCCAAATGGTAGAGCACCTGCTTTGGAATAGTGAAACTCTGAGTTCAAACTCCCAAGTATGGCCAAAATAGATAAATAATTACAAAAGAAACAAATATAATAGAAAAATATTTAGATAATATCATAAATTAACATTTAACCTAATTTTGCATAAATATTTAAGCATGTTATATTTATAAATAGCATTTCACTAATTTGATTTGTTTAAAAGAAATTATTGAATTCATAGCCATTTCCAGTTACAGAAAATTTTTAACATTTTTTTTTCCTCTGAGGGAGGGGGCAGAATGGGTGGTAAGGGAGGGGTTGGGAGCAGGGGGGAGAAACGACCCAAGCCTTGTATGCACATATGAATAATAAAATGATAAAAAATTTTTTTTTCCTCTGAAGAAACTCATTATACCAAAACATATAGCAAAGAACAGAAACACAGTGATGATTTCTTTTTCATCTTTTCTATTTGTAAGGGAATGGGCTATACAGAGTTGAAGCTGATGACAAAGGGCATTCCAGGTACAGGGTACAGGACAAGCATGGCACAGAAGAGTGTAAAAAGGCCCAGGTTAACTGTTTCAAACTGTGTCTCATCTCCACGGCAGTGTCATTGTCTTTCTTTTTTGAATATTAAAAATGATCACTTTTTCTGTAATTAACTTAAAAAAATATAAATCTACTTTGAAGTTGATTTGTGCAAACCGTTTAACAATAACAAAAACTTCAGTAGTGCTTTGACATATTTCGACCTAAGCAAAGTTACCAATATTGTGCTTTCTTCAACCAGTTAAAAATTGGATATCTTAGATGGCAAGGAATATGACAATATCAATAATAACAATGATGATGATAATAATAATAATAACAAAGTAATAGTGGCTTATTCAAATTACTTTTTGATTTTCTCCTCTGGTTAAATTTTAATGGAATCAGATGAAATGTAGAGAAGCTAGAGATCATGCTGTGCAAAATTCTTTAGAATTTCTACATGATCATCATTAAAACTACTTCTTGATGGGTTTCTTTAAGCTTCTGAATGTGAATTAGTGGTTATTTTAAAATCTAGAAAGAGAAATAGGATTCAGGGAGATATCTGAAATGTTAGCAAGGTACCAATTCCTGGGTGTTTTGTGAATGCTGCTATGGTAGGCAGTTTTAAATTATTCTTATATTTAGTTATTCAAGCCTGTGAATGTATTAGTTTTGTATTGCTCTATGACAAATAACTATACACTTAGTAACTTAAAACAACACAAGTTTATTGTTTCACACTGTCCATTGTTTAAGCCCATTATCAAGTCATCCCAGTGTTTTAATGGGATGAAATTGAAATGCTGGCTGGGGCTGTGATCTCAACTAATGCTCAAGGTCCTCAGCATCTCCCAAACTAAATGGTTATTGTCAAATTAATTTCCTTGTAATTGGAGGAGGGAAGTCTTTGGTGTCTGGCTGTCAACTTGAGACAATTCTCAGTTCTAGATACCACACACCATTCTTTTCCATATGACCATGATAGTTTACAAATTTAATGTTTGCTTTTCTCTAGGTCACCAAGGAAATATCTCTTCAACTTCTTCCTCCATTTGGACTCAGTCTAGTAAAATAACACTATCATAGTAATAATTATGTCCTGACCCTTTATCTAAACGAACTAAGGACTGACAATCTTATATTCACAGGTCCACCCAAATTCAAAGGTAGGGCAGAACCATCAGGGAGTAGGAACATGAGGACTTGTAGGAATCTGCCTAGCAAAGTGATATACATATTTTCGTTTTGCAGATTTGCAAATTAGGATTTAGGAAGGTTTTGTGACTGATTTGCCAAAAATTATATGGCTAATATTATGCAGGGTTAACAGCAATTTATTTAAAAGATAGGACTCATAAACATTATGTTCAACATCTTCTTGAGACCTAATGGTATCAAGTTATTCTTAATATAGTTAGGTTCCTTTCTTAGTTTCCATCCACACATCTATACAGAGGACTTTAAAATTTGTATCTTTAATCTTGTTGCCTTTCTTCAGCTACAGTATTACATTCCTTTTAAATATGTACAACACTCTTTCATAGCATAAGTGGTAGGGCCTTCCAAGCACAGGGCCCAGAGTTCAAACCTCAGTATGTCAGAGAGAGACAGATAGACACATAAAAGAGACAGACAGAGAGAGAGAGAGAAACAAGCTAATATTTTGAAAAATTTAAGACCTCATCGAGTACCTAAAAACCTATATTAAACAAATGAAAAATAAATTAGTAGAATATTTCAGATAAAGATTTAATCTTTTCTAGAATGTGGAAATATAGTTCTAGTCCAGAGGACTATAAAAATATCCTTCTAAAGTACTCCATTAAATAGAGAAAATGAAATCTCACACTTCTGTGAAAAGCAGAATAAAATTACTGTATTATCTCTTATTATTTTGTTACCATCTTTCATTTTCACAGATGAGATCAAACATTGATTTAATAGCACATTTCTTAAATTGGTCCTACTTTTCATGGACAGAATTTTGAAGAATTGTATTACGTTAGTCTAATTTTTTTCTAAACAACAGCCAGGGTTAAATATGCACTGTAAAATTAAACAAAATCTATTTGTACATGAAACAGAGACTGTGGCACATGAAGTGAGACAGAACACTGGTCTGAATTTTTAGCCACTTTAAGTAAGGAGAGAAACAGCTTTATCCTTCTTCCCTGCCAACTCTGTGCTTGGTATGAGTTGAATGTTTTCCAGATTAAGTCAAAGGCAAAAATTGAGTTATAAATTCTATGGAGTTCTGTTCTGGGAATATACTAGGGAACAAAGTGAGGTGGCAGAAGCCAGACAGTCTCCTTTTTAAGGCCTGGCAGAAACAAACAAGGACATATAAATACAAAATTAAAATTGATACAATTAAATTACAGGGTGACTTTAGTCTCAAGATCCCCATTTAAAGATTGTATCTGTGATTTAAAAGTTACCAACAGCAAAGTTGTCTTGCAGAGTTTCCATTTATACACACTATTGAAAATTCTTTCCTTGGGTCATACTGGATTTGTCAGTACTTTCTAATTTTCCAACTATCAGATAAAATGATAAGGCAGGCAGAGCACTGGAAGGAGAAGCATCCAAACTGGGATTTTGCTAGTTTAAAGAAAATAAAAGTGATGTATAAAATAGCAAGCCCCACAGAATAATATAAAGAAAAGTCAGGGGAAAGTACACAGTCATAAAAAATGTTTAAAGCTAGGGTTCTCACTCTGTTATTTTCATTTGAAAGCTGTAGCCAGGAGCAAAAATTCACTTTGTTTTGGCAGGTTAGAAACATTGAACTGCTTTTTTATTTTACTCAAAATAATTATAAAAAAATATTGATAATATGAGATTCTACCTACCCCACCCCGTACCTTGGCCTTTCCTTTATGCTTGAGTCTTCCTACTATCATGTACCTTTTCTTCTCTTGAGGGAAAAGTTTTGCAAATCTGACTAGAAACAAATGAAAGGTAATTTCTCATTGACAAGAATTAAATACATTGTTCCAGGCATCCAGTGTAATGTGTGTGTATATATATATATATATATATATATATATATATATATATATATATAGTTACGGGATGTTGCTAGCTGAGATACAGGACTGTGAGGCACAGACTCAGCGGACACATAACCAAAGACCGAGCCCTGAGAACAAAAGAGTCTAAGCTTATATACATTTGCAAGCAAGTTACAGAAGCAAGAGGCAAGGTCTAATCCATATATGGTTAAATTTAATTTTATAGTGTACTTTACCCTAGCTGCGTGACTTTTTCCTCTCCCCAGTGCTACATGACCCTCCTCATGTTTAGATTCCTCAGGTTTTATTTCTCTGCTATGCCATCCCTGTCTCCCTGCTGCTTTATCAGTTCTCAGGCCTAGTTTGTTTTCTTCTGATCTTCCTCTCTGCTATATTATGACCTCTGTGGGATGTGAACCAAATATTTGTGGACTGAGTGATGCTTCCATTCACCTGAATTTTAACACAACATTTGATAATGGAGTAACTTCTGTTCAGTGGAGAGCAAATGTCCAGGTCATACATAATTTTGAAAATTCTTGGTATCTCATGGACCATGATTTATGAATTATTTAAGCATTTTATTGCAGAGCATGGGCAACTATTTCCTTATGTAAGGTGTTTCTACTTTTACTGATGACTCCAAGTTTCTTAATTACTGTATTTTTAAATAATGCTATTTATTTTATCATAAAAATGCTACACTTTAAATAATCAAATGTAATCTGAAATTCAAGTCATCATAAACATATCAAAAGGGGGCTGGAAGATGGAAGAGAAAGAGATGTGGAATGAAGCTGATCTTAACCTCGGACTTTGGCAGTAGTTGGATTCATGCTCTAGTCGAGAAAACAACTTTCTCAATGGAGGATGAGGTGGTCTTGTTTAAAAATTCCTTTCTTAAAAAAAAACACATTAATAAATAATAAATATCATTTCATTGAACAAAGACAAAAATTCTAATCTACAATGAAATATATTTGAGACTGTCTTACAAATTTTGTTGCTACTCTATATAAGCAGTGTATACTCTGCCCCAAATATCACACACATACCAAAAGGATAATGAGAGGTTATTACAACACGACAATGTCTATTGGACTATTAAGAAAGCTGGTCCAATATGTTGTAACGACCAGGGAAGAAACATAGACCAGGCTGTCTTGGCACTTAGGGAGTGGGGCTGAACTGATGTTTCTCATGTATGTGATACAAAGTATCCTTTTTATGACTTGAATTTCCCTCTACTGCAAAAGACATGTCACTTGGGTTTGTTACAGTTGATTTGGTGTACAGTATATACAGCAGTGGGAGGTGCAAAGCTGAGAAATTTTCATAATTCTCTTTTAAGGAGTGAGAATATTATACTACTCAACAGTTTTGTTTCAGCAGAATGGCTACTGCACATTTGCATTTTTCTCTTCTATATCAGCTTATCTCCTAACTCTGGCCAAGGTGTTTTCACTGCCCATCAATCTATCAGTGACCCTTGACATTTATGGCTGTTTGAAAGTGCAGTCACCAAAAGGGCATACTGCTTCACACTTCGTGCTTTTACACTCTTCAGTAAAGTTTTCCTGTAATTATGTTTGTCCTTGTCAATGTCTATATATTGGCTCATTCCTAAATCCTGGCAATAAATGATGCAAATAGTCACATGCTTAGTTTTATAAAATATAGATTAAATTATATATTGAGTGTCTGGACCCAAACCAGATCCTGTTTTGGTTCTGAATCAGACATGGGCACAGTAACATAATGAGAGATGATGACTATGACAAGTCTAGGTGACCTACCATAAAACAGGAATATTTTTTTTTTTTTTTTTGTCTTTTCTTTTTTGGTGCTGGGATCGAACCCAGGGCGTCACACATGCTAGGCAAGCGCTGTACCACCGAGCTACATCCCAGCCCATACAGGAATATTTTTGAAGAGGTCTTCTTCAATGGGGTATAATGGTGCTAAATTTTAGAAGAAAAATGTTTACTCAAAATATTTTACCTATCTTTCACTTAGAACAAAAATCACCTATAACCTGGATAATATATTATTTGCCACATTTCTATCTAAATTTTTAAAAAATTAAGTACAGATCAGCATCAATTATGTGGAAGAAAAAAAATCCCACAATTTACTTACCCAGTATTTTTTCTGTATAATTCTTAAGCTAAGTGACTTTTCAAATGGTAGTAACTGCTACTCAGTAAATAAAACAACTTATAATCATCAAAAATTTATTAATGTTAAGCTGCAAAAATTACTTTTCACTGAAAGATACTTTAGACCAAAAATTTCAGCTTTAGTTATGTCAGATTTTTCTCTTTTTTTCTTTTCTGACTTAGCAAAAATTAAATAATTTCTTTTTGCCACAGATTTACTTCATATAGTGATTAAAGTGATTTTTCTGCATTTCTATTTATTTAGAGAGACAGATTGGAAAAAAATTACATTTGCTTTTCTTTATTGTTTGTGTAAAGCAATTATTTCTTTTGAAAATATAATCCACAGCTTTTGAAAATAATATAGAGTATATTTGTGGCTTCTTAAATAGAAAAAAAAATGCTTAAAAATCAACAGACTGAAAGGTAATGTATCTGGAGCACAATGCCCACAGGAAAGAAGGGGGGAGTTGGAATATCAGGTCACTGGATCTAGACAGAGGTAAGGTTATTTCACAATAACTTGGCCACCTGCAAAACCATGAAGATTGACATAGTGAGTGTGTGACACAGAAAGAAACACAATGACAAAGTTGAAACCCACAAAAGAATTGTACCTCAGAAAGTGATCTCAGAGATGAGGCAAGATGGAAAGAAGTAGAACCATTTGCCATATGACCCCCTGAATAAGAGCCTGAAAACAAAGAAGAGCCCTCTCACAGAGGAACAAAAGGGAGGAAGAGCACTGTGAACCACCTGGAGGGGCAGGAGAACTGAAAAATACCAGGAAAGAGAGAAGCAACAGAGTAGGTAAAGAAAGTGTTTGCACTCCCTCCAACCATGGAGCAGTGACTCCAGTGCCAGCTCCCCCTGAGGGAAAGAGAAGCTGAAATCATCATTCCAACAATGATGGACTATGTTAGTGCCCAAACAGAAAGGATGTCCAGCATGCAACCTGACACAGAATAGCCTCTGGTTCCTGGAGATTAAAGAGGCAGCTCATAGAAATCCTGTAGAATGTGGCATGTCTTAAAATGAAGAATTCCTTTAGAACATGTGGAGGAGGCAGCAACAGAAATGGCATAAGCTACAATAACAAAGGCTGTGGCTCTAGTCCTAGTACAAGTTCTCTAAAGTCATAGAGAAAGTAGAAACTACTGTGCTGGGCTTTTATTCCTATAGCAGAGACTCCCACCACTAAGGACATCTGACAAAAGTCTGCATCTGGTGCAAATACAGATTATAAGTACTGGGGAGCTTGAGAGATAGGAAACTACAAGAGGGGATGGTATGAAATGCAGTCTAAACACCATAAGCCTTCACCAGAGATCTCATTTAGATCTCCAGATAGTCCTCCCTACCCACACTTACTGGAGAAGGAACACAAGGCTGTCAATTGACATCATTCCAGAGACAGGTAACCAAGTAGCTTGCTATCTAGTGAAATTAAAAAAAAAAACTCAGTCTAGGGGAAAAAAATCACCAGCTCAGAGGAGAATTAAAAAATCCTACATTTTTATGTTAAGTTTGGGTTATAGAGATAATTTGTGTTTGTATTTTCTTTTCCTTTTCATTCCAACTGAGCAATATTGCATTCTCTCTACCCCATTTTCTCTTTAGTTCTATCTTTCCCCCTTCTCTATAGTCATCATAAGAGAGACCTGCAACCTATCCTTCAGGAAGCAACCTTAAAATATTTCTTCTACACCACTTTCGTATCACCCTTCCCCATTTATACTTCCCTCTTGTCAACAACCAGAACTGCTTTCTAGATCATATTTTCCCTTTGTCTGTTTACCCACTAATAATCTCACAATCTTCCTTCTCTAATAATACTTTTAGTGGGTAAAGAGATTCCAAAATTTTTTTTAGCTATTTTGTTATGCTACTTGTTTGTCTTCAATTTTCTGTTTTTTATTCCCCATTTTTCCCTCATGTCAATATCTATTAGATAGTTTCTACCTATCCCTGCCTGCTTTTTCATTAACCCATTCAATCAGCTCAGCTGCCACACAAAGCTTTATTGCTGTTATTATTTACTATAATTATCACCTGTTGCTGTCTTCCATCACTATGTTTATTATCTTTCATACTCAAGGATCATGAAGAGTGAATTTTTCCCCAATATACAGCTAAAGATTCTGGGACAATAGCATTGGCTGATCCTCTTTCAGGACTGCTGTAATTTCAAGGATAAGCCTTAGCAGTTGTGACAGCTTTAGCAGTTAAGCCTCCTCTCTGTGTGGAATGGGGGTTGGAATTTAGCATCCTGTAAACAAAAGCTGAAGGGTTGCCTTTTGAGCCAAATCCCCACTTACAGAACAGAAAACACACCATAACTCACTCATTACTCAGTCTTAAATAACCTTTCAGAAATCCCCAACTATATGAATACAAGAGATAGGAACTTCTATTCAAAAATGACCCCAGATGCATAAATCCCAACATAAAAACATGAAATAGTAAGGCAAGAGCTCTAGCTCAAAATCCATTTAATAACTAAGGACTTGAAAAGTAGTGAACAGGAGGAAATATCAATTATTGAATTAAATATAATAGTAAGAATAATCAATGAGCTCAAAGAGGAAAAACATAAGCTAGTGATTGAACTCAAAGAGGATACGAACAAACAACTAACAGATCAAAAAGAGAATTAAAAGAAATTGATAAATGATGCAGGTAGATAGATGAAACTGGACAACATCATCTGAGCAAAGTCAGCCAGGCTCAGAAGAACAAAAATTGTATGTTCTCCCTCATATGCAAACTTTAGATCAAGGGCAAATGCAGCAATTTGTTTGGACTTGGATCACAAGACAAGGAGAGAGCACATACGGGAGATATAGGAATAGGTAGAAATCCCAAAACATGAAAGTGTCCTCACTCTAGAGGAACTAATACAGAAACCTTAAAACAACAGATTATCATGAGCAGGGGATCAGAAACCAATGTAAAGATCAGTTGGAGTTGAATCAACAAGGGTCATAACACATGGGTACACCAAAGCAATAGTAGGAATCTTTCTGTATAGGTATCCTTAACTCAACTAGCAAAAACAATTTGTCTTCCTTATTATGCATATGTCTTTTCTTCAACAAAATCAGTGATAAGGGCAGAACAGGTTCTGCCTGGAACTAAAGGGAGTAGGGGGAAGGGGTGAGGGAAGGGTACAGGGTGGAGAAATGACTCAAACAATGTATGCACATGTGAATAAATAAACAAAAATAAAAATAAAAAATAAATCGATAAATGAAGTAAAGACAATGCAGGATATAGAGAAAGAAATCAATAAAGATATAGAAATTCTGAAAAATAATCAATTTGAGATAAATGGCTCAATATCTCAAATGAAAACATTAACTAAAAGTTTGACTAAGAGAGGAACAAGTTGAAAATAGAGTATCAGGAATGGAAGACAAAATAAAGAAATTATATCAGTCAAAGACCATGAAAAAATGCTAAGAAAATATTAATAGAACATGCAAGACCTCTGAGACACCATCAAAAGACAAAATCTTTGAGTGATGAGTAGAGAAGAAGAAGAGATGGAAACTAAAGGCATACATAACCTATGAAATAAAATAAGAACTGAAAATTTCCCCAATTTTGAGAAATGGAGGGACTTCCAGGTACAGGAGGCTTTCAGAACAGTAAACTGGAGGGATCAGAAAAGAAATGTCTGGACATATTATAATCAAAACACTCAATATATTGAACAGGAAAAGAATATTCAAAACTGCAAAAGAGAAGCAACAGGTTACTTATGAGCCCACTGGAATAACAAATTTCATCACACAAATTCTAAATGCAAGGAGGTCATGGAATAATATATATTCAGGCCACTAATGAAAACAAATATCAATCTAGGATAGTTTATTCAGCAAAACCAGGCCCCTCTAATTGAAGCAGAAATGAAAAACTGCCACAAGAAATGAAAACTAAAGGAATTCATGACCACCAAAAAACTCTGGAGAAATCATTTTAAGGGATCCTACACATAGAAGTTAGAGTCAGACAGGAAAATCCAAGGAAGAATAAATCCCATAGACAAATTAGATTGGTAAACAAGGAATAGGGGAAAAATAAAACTGAGAAAAAATGACTGGAAATACTACACAATTCTCAATTTAATTAATTAATTTATTTTATTATTATACTAGAGGTACACTATGACATGTTCTTATACTTTACACAAATATATCATAGTTCTTACAATATATCATAGTTGAATTCATCCACTCTATCACTCTCCTCTATCCCCCCTCTCCAATTTCCTGGAATAGTTTCAACAGGTATCATTTTCCCATTTATATACAGGTGTACACAGTAATTACACCATATTCACTCTCCCAAACTTTTTCCCATCTCTTCCTCCCTTCCCCCAGGCAGGACCTAACCCATCCTCCTGTTCTCCAATTTTGTAAAAGAAAAGAAAAAAATATCATTTTTACTGGTTTAAGATAGCTACGTGGGGAATTTCCTGAATAGCCTGAATTGGATCATCACCTCTATTTTTTCTTAGTCTCCTTCTTATGGTGTTTTCAACAGTATTAAAAACTCTATATTCAATCCTGTATGACGAGTACATCAAGCATATTCACCTCTTAAATTCCTTCTTTTATCCTCCCCCTGTCCTATGTTAACTCCCTTTATCATGAACAAAATTTCCTTCATTATGATATAATGAAAGTATATTGTATATAAATACATTTTCTTAATCCATTCATCAGTTGTGAGGCACCTTGGCAATTTCCACAGCTTAACTATTGTGAATAATGTTGCAAAAAATGTGGGTGTGCAGGTTTCTTTATTGTAATCTGATATACATTTCTTCAGGTATATCCCTAGAAGTGGTATTGCTGGACCATGTGGCAGTTGCAGTTTTTTGACAAGCCTCCATACTGTTTTCCACAGTGGTTGTACTAGCTTACATTACCACCAGCTGTGAATGAGGATTCCTTTTTCCCCATGTCTTCACCTACATTTGTTGCTGTTTATATTCTTGATGGTAGCCGTTCTAATAAGAGTGAGGTGGAATCTTAACATGCTTTTGATTTGCATTTCCTTCATGACTAGGGATGTTGAATAGTTCTTCATTTTTTTTTGACCATTTGTACTCCTTCCTCGGAATAAATGCTATTCAGTTCATTTGACCATTTCTCCCTTGAATTTTTAGGGAATTTAGTTTTTTGAGCTCCATGTTTTTTCTGGTTATTAATCCTTTGCCAGATATATAGATGGCAAAGATTTTCTCCCATTCTATGGGATCCCTATTCAATCTAGTAAACTTTTCATTTTCACATACTTCCATTTGTGAATCCTTTCTCTTATGTGTTCAGCCATTGGAGTTTTATTTAGAATTTATTGTGTATACCTAGCATACAAATTCCAGTGCATTACTTACCCTTTCTTGCACTAGTTCAAAGGTTTCAGGTCTTATATTAAGGTCCTTAATCCACTTGAGTTGATGCTTCTACAATGTGAAATACATATGTCTTTCTGAATGTAGATATCTAGCTTTTGTAGCAAAATTTGTTGAAGAGGGTGTGTTTTCTTCATCATTTCTTATGGGCACTGTTGGGTGTAGCCACATGAGTTCATATCTAGGTCTTCTGTTCTATAGGTCTCATGTCTTTTTGTGGCAGTACAATCCTATTTTTATTGCTATGACTCTATAATATAGTTTGAAATTAGGTATTGTGATACCTCCAATGTTGCTCTTTTTGCTCAGTATTGCCTTAGCCATTCACAGTCTCCTGTACTTCCAAATGAACTTTAGGCTTGATTTTTTTCAGTATTCTTTTTTTCCTGCTGCTTTTGTTGTTGATTTCTAGTTTTAATGCATTGTGGTCAGATAGAATGCATAGCATTATGTCTATTTTCTTATATTTGCTGAGGCTTTCTTTGTGCTCTAAGATATGGTCAGTTTTAGAGAAGGTTCCTTGGAATGCTGAGAAGAATGTATATTGTACAAAAGTTGGATGACATATTCTATAGACCTCGGCTAGGTCCATTTGATCTATGGTGTTATTTAGTACTAGGATTTCTTTATTGATTTTTTGTTTGGATGACCTATCTATTGGTGATAGGGTGGTATAAAGGTCTCCCACTACCACTGTGTTGGACTTTATATATGTTTTTAGGCCCTTCAGGGTATGTTTGATGAAATTGATTAAATTGATATTGGGTGCATACAGGTTGATAACTATTATTTCCTTTTGGTGTATTTCTCCTTTTATTAGTATGGAGTGTCCTTCTTTATCTTATTTAATCAATGTAAGTTTGAAGTCTATTTTGTTTGAGATAACTATTGCTACCCCTGCCTGTTTTGGGGGACCATTGGCTTGGTAAATCTTCTTCCAGCCTTTCACTTTCAGCCAGTGCTTATTTCTGTCGATGAGGTAGGAGTCCTGTAGACAGCAGATGTGTGGGGCTGTGGCCTGGCATAGCCCAAGGGGCGGCAAGCCTGGCAAAATGGAGTGGCGGCTCTGCAGACCTTTGGGGGAGAGATTTGGCAGGCCAACTGTTCTTTTATTAGATCATGGTGTGGAGAAGCTTTCCATGATCTACGAGTTTAGAGTGCTGTGTTTTTGGCTCACTCTGGTACTTTACCTCAGTCAGGCATGTCTCCATTTCATGGCAGAGTGTCTGGGTGAGGAGCTCATGAGGTCTGTGGCTCTGTTTCCATCCCCATCTTGGATCTCTGTAGATAAATTCTTTAACTCAGAATGTACAATCTCTTTAAGTTGGGTGGCTACTATATACATATTTTTAAATATTATTCTGCCCTATGTAGAACCTGAAGAATGTAGGATACAAATTCAAAGTGAATACATTTCCATACTCTTTTTTTCCCAAAGAAAATGTCCTTCTACAAAGTTATGAGATATAACTACAAATAGATGGTGAACACTGTGTTATACAAACCAAACCTAATGCTTGTACACTGCAGAGGTGACCAGATGCAATAGTGTACATATTATACCAATATTTTTCTTCCAAACCACTTTTTCCTGTTTGACTCATACTTTTAATGATATTTTAAACTAGGTTTTGTTTTACAGCATTGCATTTCTTTTTATACTGCTATTGAGCCCAACCACTGTGATTTTCAAAGATTATTGTATTTTTCAAATACAATAGTCACTTCCAGGTAGAACTTGTTCTGCCCTTTTCTACAATTTTGTTGAAGAGTATACATAAGCAATAATAAGAAAGAGAAAGCATTTTTGCTAGTTGAGATAAGGATAGCTATACAGAGAGATTCCTAGCATTGCTTCCATGAACAAGTCTATTACAACCTGAATTGATTCATCTCTACATGACCTCTTCACTCCTTCTGGGTCACCTTCCCATATTGACCTCTGTCTCTAAGGTTGCTGTATTAGTTCCTCATAAGCAAGGTTTTCCAACTATGGTATTTTTCAAGTTCTGACTCTTATATCTGACTCTCCTCCAAGTGTCAATTTTATGGTAGAAGATATTTAAAAAATGATCTCAAAATAAAAAAATATAACTAGTATGTTGGTACATGTTATAGATGGAAGAATAATGTGCAATAAAATTCTAAACATTTTTTACTGAATTTATACTAGAAGAGATGGGAAAGTCCCTAAGAATTAACATTGACCCTGAGATATCTATACATTAAGAGAAATTATGAATAAAAATAATATTTCATGTCTTTAACAAATTTAAAAAATTTTGTGATACAAATATTTAGGAAAATAGTGGGCAGAAAGTTCTATGAATGGGATATAATCTTACAGCTATGAAAGCTTATCACAAATCGTAAATAGGTTCATGAGTAGAAAGAATGATCTACTGAATTGAAACAAAAGTTTAGAAATAGACCTAATTGAAGAAAAATATATGCAGTTATGATCATGGTGATATCTCACATCATCAAGACAAAGTGAGTTAACAATTTTGGGACTATTGAATAATTTTTAGAGAAAGCTAAGACTCCACATACCACAAAAAAGAATGAAATCCAAATATAATAGTGACTTATGTGTATTTATATAAATATATATATATTTGTATATATGTATGTATGTATTTATAGCACCATGGTTGAATTCTGACAAACATGAAAATAACAAAAGGCTTTGTTTATTCATTTATTAATTTTTTTGATGTGGTAATATGGATTGAATTGAGAGCCTCACACATCCTAGGCAAGCACCCAACAGTTGAACCATGCCTCCAGTCCTTTTGTTTTGCATTTAGTTTTTAAGCAGGGTCTGGTTAATTTGCCATAGCTGTCCATCACTCTAGATCCTACTGTTTCAACCTCCTAAATTGTGGGGAT
Source organism: Castor canadensis (assembly GCF_047511655.1). Classification (NCBI taxonomy): domain Eukaryota; kingdom Metazoa; phylum Chordata; class Mammalia; order Rodentia; family Castoridae; genus Castor; species Castor canadensis. The sequence continues at coordinate 101,051,090 of NC_133386.1, read as the reverse complement.
TACAGTGAGTGCCAATATGCTCAGCTAGGAAAAGACTCTGGCTATAAATAAAGTTCAAATGCAATCAAAAAAATCATTGATTATTTAACTCTCCCAAAATAAAGAACAAAAATTCCATGAAGAAAAGTCCCAGAAGTAGAGTCAAAAGACAAATAGCAAGCCAAAAGAAAATATTTGCAAGAAAATTCATAAAAAAAAAAAAACCTTTTTCAAGCTCAGATGAAAAGTCCAAAAATCTTCAGGAAATGAGAAATTACATGAAAAAGCAATCCATACAAGCATTATAGAACTGGCCCTTAATCATATGAAGTTCAACTTGTTTCATAACAACAGAAATGCAGTTAAAAGTACCCTGAAATTTCATTTATCACTCATGGGATTGGCAAAACATGAGAAACTTGGCAAGAGCCAGGGATGTAAAGACTTCACAGAAATGAAAGTTGATTAAATGGTTTTGAAAAAGATATTGCATCTGCTTTATCTTTCAGCCCAGAAATCTCACTCATAGCACAGAATCTTGAAGTTCACCTCCAACAGCAGAAATATACATACAAATCAGTGAAGAATTATTTGCAATGGCAAAATATTAGAAAACAAACATAAGAGAGATTAAATGAATAAACAATGGTAGATACAACCAATTTAGAATGTACAATTACCATACACAGCTGTGGAATTTAATGCCTAGGGAAAGAAATAGAATTATTTCTAGGAGACAGTGTTCAGTAAAAAGAACAAGAAACAAGTACGTGTATTATTTGTTCATATACCTTTTGTGTAAAAGAAAAATAAATTGGCATATAGATATATGCATATACACATACATAAACATATATATATGTATATATATACTTTTCTTTACAAAATAATTATAGGAAGTATTAATTCTGACTCTTTAAATATTATTATTTTATATATAAATAAACATTAAATTCAATAAATTCAATAATAATGAAATGAAAATAATAGTAATAAAATGAAGAAAAAGTTAAATCAATTTATCCATGTATATTTAAAATGAATAAAATAACTACCATGTGGGGGGAGTGAGAGGGGTCAGAGGGACAGAGAGAGAAATTGAGAGAGAGAGAGCACAAGTAAATTTTAAAATAATATTTGAAAATATTTGGTGGGAGTGAAATTGCCAATCAATTTTACAATCTTTTTAAGAAGTTTATTTATTCTTGTAGTATGGGAAAAAATTCTGAAACAAAAGACTATGTATTGGTGGGAAGAAGGAGTAACAAAAATGGCATGAGAGAAGTAAGAAAGAGCCATGGAAGCCAAGCTCAGAAGCGAGGTCAGCCAAGCTCAGAAGACCAAAAATCATACGTTCTCACTCATATGCGGACTTTAGATCTAGGGCAAATGCAGCAATGTGGTTGGACTTGGATCACATGACAAGGGGAGAGCACATACAAGAGATATAGGAATATGTGGAAAACCCAAAACATGAAAGTGTTTGATGTCCCCACTCCAGAGGAACTAATATAGAAAACTTAAATTGCAGAGATTGACATGAGAAGGGGATCAGGAGCCAGTGTAAAGATTAGTTAGAGATGAATCAACTTGGGTCGTAACACATTTCTACATGAAAGCAATGCTAGGAATCTCTCTGTATAGCTACCCTTAACTCAACTAGCAAAAACACTTTGTCTTCCTTATTATGGTTGTGTCTTTTCTTCAACAAAATTAGAGATAAGGGCAGAACAGTTTCTGCCTGGAACTGAAGGGTGCAGGGTGGAAGAGGCTGTGTGCAGGTTCAAGGGGGAAAAATGACCCAAACAATGTATGCACATGTAAATAAATGAATAATTTTTTTTTCAAAAAGAAGATCTAATACGAATAATCCACAAATATTTCCAGGAAATAGAAAGGAAATGAGCACTACCAAATGCATTGTATAAAGCCAGTATAACATGCATTCTAAAGCCCAAACATGAGGCATCAACAACAACAAAAAGAAAATTACAGACCAATACCATTAATGAATACAGATGGAAAAATTCTCAGTAAAATGCTGTCAAACCAACTTTAATAACACACCAAAAATCATACACTATGGTCCAGATGGTTTTATTCCAGTGGTGACAGGTGGTTCAACATGCATAAATCAATAAATATAATACAGCATACAAACAGAAATAAGGATAATCACATGATAATTGATTAGGTACAGAAAAAACTTTGAGAAAAAACAAAATCTTTTCATGATAAAAGGACTGAAGAAACTAGGAATGGAAGAAATATTCCTTAAAATATAAGGTCTACAGGTGACAAACCTGTGGATATGGTCATACTTACATGAAATAAATCAATTAAGCCTTTTGCAATTATTTTCCATATATGTAGGGGCATATGAAGGAGAGAAATGGTGTGGGTGAATGTAATCAAAACACAATGCAAATATATTCAGTAATATAACAAAGAATCCCCCTGTACATCAAATGCTTGCTAAAAAATAGTTTGAGGAAAAATCCTAATACAACCAAAAATTAAAGAAAATAAAATAATAAGTAAAACAAACAGGAGCTGGCACAAAACAGACACAAAACAGAACAATGTAACAGAACAAATAACCTGCACAAATTCATACAGCTGCAGACACCTGATTTTTCACAGAGGCATTCAAAACATATGGTGGAGAAAAGATACCCTCTCCAATGAACTTTTCTTTGAAGACAGGATATTCACACACAGAGGATTGAAATGAGATGCATGTCTTTCACACTGCATAAATATCAATTATAGGAGAGGATCAAAATGTCAGCTAAAGAGGGAATCAGATCTCCTAAGCTCCATGACTTCAGAAACCTCCTTGAGACACTGGAGCCACACTTGGGTAGTTCTGATTGCTTCTAGCCAAAATAATAAAGTGGGAATCAGATCTCCTAAGCTCCATTGTTACTATGTGGAAAACTGAATTTGCTAATTTTCAACAAATGGAATTAACCTTGATACAGATAAATGTAGTGTTTGAGGATACAAGTCTTATTTTCCAGAATAATTTGAGTGCTTTACACTAAATCATTCAAAATTCAAAATGCATTTCTCCTTTCAATTATTTTTTCTGTCACAGTTTCTCTATATGTTTGATAGAAGAGTAGTAATATGGAAGAAAGGTAACAAAATGCTCTGCTAGCAGAGTGGGTTTGAGATTAGCTTACTTTGACCACACCCACATACCTGACTTTTTCCTTATGCTACCAAAGTTTGAGAAAATCAACAAAAATTACTTGCAATAGATGGAATAACAAGGAATTACTATAAATTTTGTAATGAACAGGAACATCTGTGAATTATTTTATGAGTTTTAAACTTTGAAATATTGTAAATTAAATTTTTACATAAGCTAGAGCTTACCCTAATTCTATCATTCTTACAACTTTTATATTTTTTGGATTCTAAAATCTTGAGTACAATATTTTATTTTCTGAAGTGTCAACCTATGGTTGGGGATCTGAATGATATCATGACCTAAATAATATTATGTATTACAAAACAATGTCATCATTATTGAACTCTGTGCAAAGACAGTTCTGCAAAATTGCCAAAATAACTACTTTTCTGAAAACCATGATACTGAATCTAGTCTCAGGTATACTGGAAGATACCTGGATCTCTGAAATGTCTTGTGTTGTGCTGTTTTCAAAACAGTAAAATCTCCTTCATTTCCAAACACATTTTGTATTTAGTAAACTGTGACTAAGAATGCACTGAGAAGCTGAATTAAATTTAAATTTAAATTTATATTTTTATTGGCAACTTCTTCAAACAACCATTTTTTGTAGAAAAAAATTAAGCAGTTCAGTCTTATTTTCAAAGCAAGGGCAGAACCAAGCTTTCCTTGTACTATATTCTAACAATACACAAAAACTTTGTTTTTTCAGGAATCATTGAACTACCAGATAGAGCATCTGCAAGTTACAAAATCACTTTCAATGTTCTTTTTTGAAGTTTCTTTATTTTTTGGATTTAAAATTAAAAATTTAAAAAGACTTTCAAATAATATTTCTGATTTACTGAAAAATCAGATCTTGAACTTAAACTATATGCTTTCTTATAAGATTCTAATTTTTCAAATAAAATCACTAATTCTTACATAATGCATAGACTAAATGTCCACTTCTGTTGATATTTTCCTGATTGTTCAGACTGAAAGCAAGTGATGTCTTCCTTTTGACATCTTAAATTATGGTCATTTTTCACATGATATTATTTTCAATAAATATCATGTTCATGGTAGAATCAGCACCTAATTAAATCTTAACAATTGAAGTTGTGCTGAATTTGTGGTCCTATGAAAATATATTGTAAGAGTCAAGATTTCTGAGATTTCTAGAATAGTTGGGTAACCTCTTCTGTCTATTCTTTAACTCATTGACAAACTTACCAGTGATCAACACACTTTGCCTTTAGGGTAAACTCAAAGCTGCATAGCTTTGTCAATAAAATAGTCTCTTCTGTTCTAAATTTTCTGTCAAGATGATATTATTTAACTATTATAGACCAACATTAAATAAGAATTTGCACAAAACTTTAAAAAACTTTATCTATATAGAATAATAATTCATAAAATAATATAATTGGCAAATAAGGACACACTAATTTCTTCCCCATTTCTCTTATTTATTTGTATGTAATAGCATGTATTTCTTTTCAAAAGCTTCCTTGCAATATTAAAATGCCATTATTCTTTTACTAAAATGAATGAATGTGCAGTCATTGATCATCAGTAATGTGCTGTTATTAATAACAGAATTTTTTCAAATTTTAATATGTGTTACTGGTTATAACAATGACAAACAAGAAACAGAACATATTATGTCAATTTTTCTGTTGAAGCATAATGATTGCAAAATGATAACATTTAAAATCTTAATAAAATCATCCAGTTAAAACGACCTATACTGCCTATATCATCTGTCCAGGGAGTATGCATGATAACAACCTCTGTGGTCATTTGCCTGAAGTCTGGTGCGATGTTGCACTGAATGCCTAGTTTTAGGTTTGTGTCTTGGAAAAAAATTCCTTAAGTGTCTGAAACTTGTATGGTTTGGAAAACAATTGAAAAAGCCCTCTTTTTTAGTTTATAGATAATGGACAACATATAATTTAAATACATTTATCATCTTCATTATTGCTAATAACTAAATTAGATACACAGATTCAACTAATGGATTAACAAACACTTCCCCCCAGAATAAAACTTTTATTGCAGCCAGATACATAGTTTTGCATCTTGAAGGAAAATTCCTGAACATATATCAGAAGACTGATGTCTTTTGAAGTGATGGACCTCTAAAAGCTTAAGGAGAATCATTAGGTTATTTATTTGAGATCTCTCTGTTTTTTTCTAATGTAGACACTCATAGCTATAAACATTCACTTAACACAGTCTTTATTGAATTCCACAGGATCTGGTAGGTTGTGTTTTCATTTTCATGAGATTCTAGGTACTTTTTGATTTCTCCCTTTCATTCTTTGATGACCCATTCAAAAATGTGTTGTTCAGTCTCTGTGTTTTGAATATTTTCTGTAGTTTATTTTGTTTATGAGTTCTAGTTTTATTCCATTGTCCTCAGATATAGTATAAGCAGTTGTTTCAATTTTCCTAAATTTATTAAGATTTGCTTTGTGTCCTAGAATATGATCTCTTTTTAGAGAAAGCTCCATGGGCTGCTAAGAATGCCTTTTGTGTGGTAGTTGTACAAAACACTGTGTGGATGACTATTAGGTCTACTGTGGGTATTAATTCTGATGTTGTGACAATGGCTATACTACCAAAAGTAAGCTACATGTTCAATGCAATCCACATCAAAATTCCAATGACATTCATCACTGAAATAGAAAAGTCAATTCTCTGTCATTATTAGAAATAGATATCAAGGATATCTTTTTTTTTGCTGAATTTTATTTTTTTATTCATTCATGATGTAACCACAGAGATGCTATATGTGACTTTGAGCAAAAAATGTAAGCCCTTTTGGTGGGAAATTGTGCAAAATAGGATTTTTTAATAGATAACTTGAACAGAAAGATGTGGACAGAATTTCAGGCGCTCCTCCATTACAATTGTCAATAAACAACTTCTAAAAGTTGTGAGGAAATCCTATGCTTCTTGTACAGTAAATGTTAAATAAACATTTGTTAAATCAATGTAAAATTTAATTCTCATCTAGGGAATTAGATTTAACACTTTCTAATTTACTTCTGCATGTAGAAAATGTCTCCATGAACACCATGAATATTGGCAAACATACACAATTTAATGAGTAAATTTACCTGAAATAAACTGATCAAACCATCATCAAATTTTATAGACTAAAATAATCCCATTTTTACAAAATTGTTTGTCATTATATAGCTAAAATTACAATGTTAACTTATTTATAGAATAGCATGTGACATTTGGCATTATAGACAGTGTATCATTGCCCACATGTAATTCATCAAAGATATTAATTCCTTCACAATAATCACGCATTTTCTGTCTAATTTTTTTAGCAGCTATAAGACTAAATTTCATCAGTCCTGTATTTCTTTACATTGTTATCATTGCCTCAGTCATTTTGAAAGTGGTGCTGATGAAAATTGAAATTAAGTCTGAGGAAAAATGCAGAATTCATGGTAGAGCAATAAAGTGAATTTTGTATAGGATAATGGTGAGATGGTGAAAACTGAAATTAAAAGATAAAAATAAATTAATAAATACTCATAGTACGTAAATTATTGAGGACGGATTTATCCTTTGGATAGATTTGGGGTATAACTGGAGCATAAGCCAATAAAAACTTGTGAAATTGAATAATTAATAGATAAAAGTATTATCATAATATTTTAAAACTTCAAAGTTAATGCCAGAATAATTAGAAAATTGAGCATGAATTGTTTAAGCAGGAATACTAGCAATTCTTTATTCTAGTTATAAGCAATATATAATATAATATTACAATAGGAAGCACATGTTTTTTGGGCATGAATGAGTAATTGCTACTACACTGTTCTTAACTATCATAAGTGATTGCAATGTGGAAGAAAAAATTAGGAAAACACACAGTAAAGTTATGTTCAATATTCAATAAAAAGGCAGGAAAATGAGATCATACAAAGAATAAAAACAAATCAAAGAAAACAGATCAAAATTCATAGAAATTGAAAAATCAGCATAACCAGACTTTGGTAGCAGTTATCCTAAGTCTGTCTAACTACTGAAAGTCAACAAGTATTAAAAGGACAAAAATAAAACCATAAATTACAAATCAAGTACAAGCCAGGCACTGGTAGCTCATGTCTGTAATCCTAATTATTCAGGAGGCAAACATCAAGAGGATTGCAGTTTGAAACCAGCTCAGGAAAATAGTTTGCAGACCCTATCTTGAAAATGCATAACACAAAAAGGGCTGGGGGAGTGTCTCAGGGTGTAGGCCATGAGTTCAAGCCCCCGTACTACAAAAATAAAAATAAAAAAAACAAGAGTCAAGTATAAAAAGTTACAAAAATTACCTATTGAAAAGAAAAATAAAACTTCAAAAGATAAAAATAAAATATCAGAAACACAGTGGTTTAAATAGCAGATTGCATGCCGCAAAGGAAAAGATCATTGAACTTGAATGCACAGGGATAGAAATGGAAAGACAAAAAAAGAAGTATGGGAAAAATGAACAGATTCAATATCCTGTAAGACATTTGCAGGAATCAAACTATGTTTCATTGCAGTTCCAAAATGTTGTCAGAGGAAGAGAGTAAAAGAGAGATGTTTACATTTAAGAACCATGTCCAATAGGAAAAAGGGGAACAGGAACTAGAGAAAAGGTTAGATCAAAAAGAATTAACCTAGAAGGTAGCACCCAGGCACAGGAAATCAATGTGAGTCAATGCCCTGTATAGCTATCCTTATCTCAACCAACAAAAACCCTTGTTCCTTCCTATTATTGCTTATACTCTCTCTACAACAAAATTAGAAATAAGGGCAAAATAGTTTCTGCTGGGTATTGAGGGGGTGAGGGGGAGAGGGAGGGGGCAGAGTGGGTGGTAAGGGAGGGGGTGGGGGCAGGGGGGAGAAATGAACCAAGCCTTGTATGCACATATGAATAATAAAAGAAAAAAAAAAAAGAACCATGTCCTGGAAAACTGACTAATCAAATGACTATAAACTATACAAACTTGAGGAAAAAAATTATCACCACTGTTAATAATCTTCAAACATGTGAACTGGTGTTTCTGGTTTCACATTTCACTTACTCTGAAAAATTAAATTTCTATATTCCATGTTAGAAAGAATTACATGAAAATATCCTTGCAAACATAATAATGCATCCCAAAAAAGAGTTCCAGAAGTTAGTTTGTGAAGGAATTGTCAACCTATTAAAACATGTCACGAAAGACTATTCAATTGATTCAAATTTAATGACTGATGTTGCTGTAATATATTTTGTAATTTTTCAAAGGCAAGTGAATAAATTAATATTTTTTAATCCATATGTGAATAAAATTTAATTCCTTGATGTATCTTCATAAAACAATCATTTATTTGTTTAGATCAATTTTCACATGTCTATATAACTTTGTTTATTTTAAAAGCTATAACTTTCTCCTTTCTTTTAATCTTCATGAATAAAAAGGATCTTAATGAATGGAAAACAATATCTACTTAAGTATGCATATATGCTATTGCTCATCTGTATCAAAGTTCCAGCAGTCTCAGTAACTCAAAGCAAAAGCATTTTAGACCATTCAATTTTAAAACATAAGCTAATAAATCACCTTTGCTTTTTAGAACAATATGTAAAAATTAAACATTTAAAGTCTAGATTTATATATAATTGTATATCAAATAAAAATTAAATTTGAAAAATCAGGACCAGAGGTAATTCACTGCCACTTCATGCAAAGTGTCAGATCTGTTATTGTTTTCAACAGGTAGCAGCAGCATAGCACTACAGGTGCAACTGTGATTGATCAGTTTCTTCCCAAGCAAGGTGAGAGAATTCAGTTATTAGTATCTCTCTCAGTTCTCTGAGACTAGCTCAGCAATTCACCATGGCTCCACTTTGGGAGATTGTCTTCTCACCCCACCCCTGCTTTCAGCCTTTGTTAGATTTCCCACCTTTATTCACTGAGAGTTCAATTCCTGGTTCCAACACCATTCACTAGGACAGGTTCAGCATTCCACCCTACCCCCACTCTCAGTATTAGATTACAATTCACTATTTATGCTTTTCAGTTTTGCTGGGGGTGGGAGGATTCAAACTGCCCAGAAACTGTGGTGGATTATGTTCCCATAGTGTGGTTAGGGGAGTTGTGCATGGTATATGTTACTCACCTGTTGGATCTGCAGGTTTTCATGGGCAGCTTTGAAACCAACCAGTGGAAGAAAAGGTACACCACTTTTCTCAAGGCAGATGCTTACTGGGACTGGATTCAGCTGGCAGAGGTGTAGGGAAGCTTTCCATGGGTTTGGAGTCTAGGATGTTTCAGAATTTGATTCTGATTGATGCTGTATCTTCTGCTTACTGAAAGAAAAAAGAGAGTGAAATGGCTTGGGGCTTTTTTCCCAGAGCAGACATGCCCTGTTGACTGTGCTGTGCTGATATTTTCCTGGCTATTAGGTGCAATTAAAGGCTGTTTTAAGTATCAGCCCTTGAATATTGTATCTACATAATGTGTTGGCAATTATTATTTTGGCTAGAAGCAATCAGAATTACCCAAGTGTAGCTCCCAATTCTCAAGTTGGTTTCTGGAGTTAGGAAGTTCAGGAAATCTGATTCCCTATCCTAACCACCATCTTGGTGCAATAAAAATAAAACTCAACAACAAAGCTAGCAGCAGAAAATATGTAAACAATTGGAGGCTGAACAGCACATTGCTCAATGATCAGTGGGTTATGGAAGAAACAAGATAGGACATCAAAAAGTTCCTGGAATTTAATGAAAATGAAAATAAAACCTATCAGAACTAATGGACATAGCAAAGGCAGTCCTAGGAAGAAAATTTATAATCATGAGTGTATATATTAAAAGAACAGAAAGATTTCATATAAAGGACCTAATCGTACATCTCAAATTCCTAGAAAAACAAGAACAAGCAAAACCTAAAACAAGTAAAAGGAGAAAAATAAGAAAAATAAGGGCCAAAATTAATGAAATAGAGAATACTTAGAAAAAATCAGTGAAATGAAAAATTGCTTCTTTGATAATATAAATATGATTGACAAGACTGACAAATCTGACTAAAATGAGGATGGGAAAGACCCAAATTAGTAAAATCAGAAATGTAAAAGAGAAGACAACAACAAATACCAAGGAAATCCAGGGAATCATCAAGGACTATTTTAATAACCTATATTCCAATAAATTGGAATATTTTGAAGAAATGGTAAATCTCTAGATACTTATGCCCATCCAAAACTGAGCCAAGAGGATATTAACCACTTAATTATATTTAAAATGTGTGAAACTGACTCAGGAATAAAAAGCCTCCCAAAACAGAAATGCCCAGGACATAATTGATTCTTTGCTGAATTCTATTAGTTTTTTAAAGAAGACCTAATATCAAGATTCCTTAAACTTTTCCACAAAATAGAAAGGGAAGGAACACTACCTAACTCATTCTATGAAACCAGTATTACACTCAGGCCAAAACCTGATAAGGACATGTCCAAAATGGAGAGCTACAGGCCAATCCCCTTAATGAACATTGATGCAAAAATCCACAATAAAATATTGGAAAAATGAATCCAAAAACATATCAGAAAGGTCATTCACCATGACCAATTCAGCTTCATCCCAGGGTTGCAGGGATGGTTCAGTATACACAAATCATTAAATATAATACAGCAAATTTATACAAGCAAAGAGAAAAACACTTGTTCATCTCAATAGACACAGAAAAAGTTCAATATGTTCAATACCATTTCATGGCAAAAGCTGTAAGGAAACTGGAGATAGAGGGAAAAATGTATAGCCTACATCATACGTAATGGGGAAAAACTGAAACCATTTCCCCTGAAGTGAGGAATGAGACCAGAGTTCCCACTATCCCCACTCTAATTCCTAGCCAGAGCAATAATGCCTGAAGAAGAAATAAAAGGAATACACAGATGTAAAGCAGTTAAACTATCCCTATTTGCAGATGATATGATCTTATGCCTTACAGATCTGAAAAACTCTACCCCAAAACTCCTAGACACCATAAACAACTTCAGCAAATGAGCAGGGTACAAAATCAACTTACAAAAATTAAAAAAAAAAATACAGATTGAGAAAGAATATAGGAAATGATTTCATTTACAATACCTTCAAAAGAATCAGACACCTAGGAACAGACTTAACATAAGATGTAAATGACCTCTACAAGGAGAACTAGGATCTATTGAAGAAAAAGATTGAAGATTCAAGGCTACAGAAGGTGGAAAGATCTCTCATACTCATGGATTGGCAGAATCATCAAAGTAAAAATGGCCATATTACCAAAATCAATCTACATTTTCAGTAAAATTCCTGTTAAAATTCCAAGGACATTCATCACAAACATTGAAAATTCTACCATAAAGTTCATTTCGAAACACAAAAGACCACGAATAGCCAACACAATACTGAGCCAATAGAACAATACTGGAGGTTTCACAATACCAGACTTCAAACTATACTATAGAGTTATAGCAATAACTACAGCATGATACTGGTACAAAGACAGACATGAAGACCAGTGGAACAGAATAGAGGATCCAGATATGAATCCGTACATTGATGCCCATCTAATTTTTGACAAAGGTGCCAAAAACATATGATAGGGAAAAGACAGTCTCTTCAACACAATGTTGCTGGGGAAGGTGGTTATCTGTCTGCAGAAAATGTAATTTACATCCATGTTTGTCACAATGTATTAATATCAACTCAAACTGGAATAAGTACATTAATATCAGGTATGAAACCTTGAAGTTAGTACAGGAAAGAGCCAGGAATACACTGGATGCCATAGGTAGAGGCAAGGACTTCCTCAGTAGAACTCAAGAGGCTCAGCAACTAAGAGAAAGGATTGACAAATGGGACAACATAAAATCAAAATGCTTCTGCAGAATAAAAGTAATAGCCTCTAAAATGAAGAGACCACACACAGAATAGGAGAAAATTTTTGCTAGCTTTGTATCAGATAAGGGACTGAACCAGAACATACAGTGAGTTCAAAAGAACTAAACTCCCCAAATATAATTGAACCAACAAAGAAGTGGGCAGCTGAAATAAACAGAACTTTTCCAAAAGAAAAAGTCCAAATAGCCAAAAAACACATGAAAAAAAATGCTTGGCATCTTTGTTCTTAAAGGAAATGCAAATCAAACCCACAACCAGTCAGATTAGTGACCATCTAGAATACCAACAGCAACAAATGTTGGCAAGGATGCAGGAAATACAAACTCTCACACCCTGCTGGTGGAAATATAAGCTAGTACAACCAATATGGAAAACTAAATGGAGACATCTTTAAAAACTAAAAATAGATATGCCACATAATTCAGCAATACAACTGCTAGGGATATACCTGAAGGAATGTGACTCTTGTTACTACAAAGGCAACTGCACATCAATGTTTAGTGCAGCACTATTCACAATAGCCATGCTATGGAAACATCCAAGATGCTCCACTAATTACAAATGAAATAGGAAAATATGATATTTATACACAATGGAATTTTATTCAGCCAGAAAGAAGAATGAAAGTTTGTCATTTGCAGGAAAATGGATGGAACTGGAGAACATCATTTAAGCGACTTTAGCCAGGCTAAGAAGGTCAAAAATTGCATGTTCTCCCTCATATGCAGATTATAGACCTAAAACAAATGCAATAATATTATTGGACAAGGGTCATCCAGTAAAGGGAGACTGCACACAGGAAGGATAAGGAAAAAGAAGGAAAACAAAAACTTGAACATAGTTGCTAAGTTTAGTGTATAGGACCAAATATAGTAACCTTAAACTGGCAGAGGCCATTATGGAATTGGACTAGGAAGTAATGAAGAGGTCTTATAGAGATGAATCAGTTTGGGTTCTAGTACACATATGCATGGAAACAATGTAAAGAATCTCCCTATATAAATATCTTCATTTCAAAGCAGCAAAAATTCCTTTTTTCTTTTTATCTTACATGTTTTCTCTTCAACAAAATCAAAGATCAAAAGAGCTGAACACATTCTGCCCTGAGATGGGGGTGAGGGGGACGTGGCCCAATTAAGGTATATACTTGGAAGTAAATGTAGAAATGCTTAAACAAAATATAAAAAATAAGGAAAAAATGCATTAATCATATCTTTACTTTTCCTGTCATAGTGGTTAATTAGTGTAAGACGTACAAAAACATCTAGTAATTCTTATTACATCAAAAGAAAATGGTTCCTGGGATGAACTGATGTGGTTAATTGGATTGTACACAACATATCACTGTCAGTAAATTGTTTTTTCAAATGTTAATTCATGAAATTAATACCCCCGAAAGGATTTAATTTCTTGGATTTTTACATTTACTGCCTATTCAGGCCTGTGTAAATATTCTAGATGAACAGTCCTTATACAGTTGATTCTCCTTCTCCCAAATTGAACTTTTCTAAAAGGCAAAATATATACAAAATATACAATGTACAAACCTGACAAGAGCCACACAATTACTTATTGCATCCTATATTTGTAACTTGAGATGTTTTGGTTATTTAAATACTTTAAACTACACATTCCTAGATAGTACATTTCTATGCATGCTGTAAAGTTGTAAACAAGATTATTCAACACAAATGACTTTCAAATAAAATATGGCACACACAAAATTCTTTAAATGTATAGTAGTAAATGCCATACTGATGACCTTTATCACTTACAATGCTGTTTTCTAAGACAGATAAAAATACCATTTACAGAATTTAAGGTGGAATGAAAAACAGTTCCACATTAGGTTCTTTGTACATTTGCACCTTTTCTACTATAATATAAAGATTAATTGGGAAAGAGAAACAAAATGGTGGCTGAGGTACAGAATCAGATCTCTTAACTTCTGTGACTTCAGAAACCTCCATGAGATGATGAAGCCACACTTGGGTAATTCTGATTGCTCCTAGCCAAAATAAAAATCAAAATCACATTAGGTACAGATAAAATTCAAAGACTGACCATTAAATTGCCCTTTATTTGCACCCGACAGCCACGAAAATCTCATCGTTCACAACCAGCCAGGTGTGTCCAGCCTGAGGCCCTGGGAAAATATCCTCTGCTGCTTCTTTTTTCTTCTCTGAACAAATAAAAGACATAGCATCAATCAAAATCAAGGCCTGCCATATCCTGGACCCTTGGACCATAGAAAAACTCACTATAACACCTCACTGAAAATGATGCTATTTCTCCCCAACATCTGGCTCCAAAGCTGCATGCAGAAACTACAGAAGATACAGTGAGCATCATGCACCATGTGTGGCTCCTCTACCCACCCACCCTGTGAAAATAATACAGTGCAGCCCCTGGGCAGACTGAACTCCCCTGTCAAAAAAACTGAAAGCCATAAACAGTGAACTGTAATCTAATACTGACATGGGCAGTGTGGAACTCTGAATCTACCCTGTAGAATGGGGAAGGGGCAATGAGTCAATCTCTCACTGCTGAACTGTCAGGGGTATGGCAAGGAACCATTTTCTCATGGAACTGAACTCTCAGTGATGTGCTATAAAGCAGTAAAGACTGAGAGTAGGGATGGGTAGAGAAGCCAACCACCTAGAGGAGCCACTGGCACCCAGCAGACATCGGGAGAGGCATAAAGGCTAAGAGAGGGAGCAGAGTGACAAAACTATCCTCTCAAAGCAGGGCAGGAGGTTGATCTCAGACCTGATCTCTGGGACAGAAGGCAGTACTGAGAACTGAATTGCCCCACCTTGCTGGGGCAGCAGCTGACCAAACAGAGCTGCTACTGAAGAACAACACAGTTGTGCCTGCTGAAAACAGCTTTGACCATCCTGCATGAGATGGCAACCTTACCACACATCACAGCTCCCACTAATCTTGTGGACAGAAGGTCCAAATACCACTCACAAACCAGTCACATGGTGAGACCACATAGGAGCTTTGGCTTGAACAACAATACCAGAAGTGAATAGGTAAGGAATAACACCAGACCATTCATTAGTAGACTGAACTTTATGAGGTTCCTGAACTTGGTGTTTTTTTAATTGTATTTCTTTTGTTGTTGTTGCTGTTTCTTTCTTTTTCTTTTTTTATTACTGTTTTATTAACTCTAACCTCACTCTCATCCCGTTTCTCATCTTCTTCCACTGTACTACAATCCATTGTTCTACTTCCCAACTACTCTTTCTGCCCCTTCTTATCCACTCTGTCCTGTCTCCACCTTCCCCTTCCACCCTCCCCCAACCTGTCACCACACCAGCCATCCCTCCTACACACTCACTACCTGCTAACTAGCCTACTCTAAAAACTGCACACAACCCTAGCCCTCTGCAATGTTTGACAAAAATGCCCTCCACAACAACAACAGAAATACAACCAAACTCACACAAGGGCCACAAAATCCGACAATCACCATATCCTTCAATCACCCACCCACACCTTTTCCCACCCTCCTTTTTCTTAATGCCACCTTTACCAATTCCCCATAATCTACAACTAGCCTAATAACCATTACACCCTCCCCAATTCTGACTGCTCGTAGATATTATTTTTAAGGGGTTTTCTATAGAATACATTAACAAATGGTATGGCATTGAACCTGTGCACTTTTTAATGCTAAATTACACCCCAGACTGGGATCAGATAAAGCACATCAACCTAGCTAACAATCAAGTCAGCCACAACATAAAAATTAAATCAGGGAAAGAAATAAGGCAATCAAATCCACCAACTACCAACCAAAAATATAGTGGCATAACACCAAGTGAAGTGATGGGAAGAAGAAGAAGAAGGGAAGGAAAACAATTTTCTCAAAAAAATGATTCAATAAAAGATTCAGTGGGAAATGAAGAAAATGGATACCTAGTTCTTGACCTCAACAAAACAGTGAAAAATGTAACTAATGAACTCAGTGATCCCTACAAAAAAACCCTCAAAAAATAAATGGGAAGAAATCTCGAGAAATTCATGGAGAAATTAGAAATGGATAACCAGAATGTACAAGATGCACTCAAGAAATTTCAAGACACCAAATATAAAGAAAATAAGATGGCACAAAAACAAACAAAGGTACTCAGAGAGGACCTCAACAAACACCAAAGTGAAACAAAAGATGGTGTAAAAAGAGAGACATATGAATTAAAAGGACAATACAAATTCTAAAAGAAGAGTAAAGCAAAGATTTGGAAAACCTCAGAAGAAAGAATCAAACAGAAATCCTGGAAACAAAAAGTCCATATGGTCAAACAAAACACAGAGTGGAAGTCCATTCCAGCAGACTAGAACAGGTGGAAGACAGACTCTCAGAACTTGAAGAAAGAATAGAAATTAAATTAAAAACAGAAGAAATCCTAGTCAAACAACTCAAGATCTGTGAAAGGAATATGCAAAAACTCAGTGACTCCATCAAAAGACCAAACCTGAGAATCATGAACATTGAAGAGGGAGAAGAGGGGCAAACTAAAGGGATACATAACATATTCAATAAAATAATAACAGAAAATTTCCCAAATCTCAAGAAAGTTTTGCTCCTTCAGGTACAGGAAGTCTCCACGGCACCAAAAAGACTTGACCAAATAGAAACTCCCCATGGCATTTTATCATGAAAATGACAAGCAAAGAGAACAGAAAGAATACTGAAGGCTGTAAGAGAGGGGAAAAAAAAGATAACATATAAAAATAAATCAATCAATATAACAGATTTCTCAATGGAAACCTTAAAACAAGAAGGGCAAGGAGTGAGGAATTTCAGGCACTGAATGAAAATAACTTCAAAAGGAGGATAATCTACCCAGAAATACTGTCATTCGAAATTAACAAAGCAATAAAAATCTTTCATAATAAACAAAAACTAAAACGATATATGACCACCAAGCCACCACTACAGAAGATTCTACAGGTCATTCTGCACACAGAAGGTGAAAGCAACCAAGAGCATGAGAGGACAGGAAGCATCAAACTACAGGAGAAGAAAAGACAAGCAATCAGATAGTTGGATTGATTTGACTTCACACAACCAAATCCTTAAACAACTAAATGGAAGGAATCACCACATACCTATAAATATTGACAGTGACTGTTAATGGATTCGACTCCCACATCAAAAGACGCCATTTGGCAAACTGGATTGAAAAGGAAGCTCTGACAGTTTGTTGCTTACAAGAGACCCATCTTATTGACAGAAATAAACACTAGTTTAGGGTGAAAGTATGGAATAAGACTTACCAAGCCAATGGCCTGTGTAAACAGGCAGGAGTATCAATACTTATATCAGCAAAATAGACTTCAAACTTACATTGTTCAAATGAGATAAAGAAGGACACTTCATACTAATAAAAAGTGCAATATACCAAAAAGAAATAACAACTATCAACTTATAAGAACCCAAAGTCAGTATACCCAATCTCATCAAACATACACTAAAGGACTTAAAAGCACATACAGATTCCAGTACAGTGGTATAGGAGTCTGTAATTCTTCCCATCACCAATAGATAGGTCAACCAAACAAGAAATTAGCCAAGAAATCCTAGAACTAAATGACACCATAAATCATATGGACCTAATTGATGTCTACAGAATACTTCATCCAACAATAACAAAATATACAGTCTTCTCAGCAACTCATGGATCTTTCTCCAAAATAGATCATATCTTAGGACACAAAGCCTCAGCAAGTATAATAAAATAGAAATAATCCCATGCATTCTATCTGATTATAATGCATTAAAACTAGAACTCAATAACAAAAACAACAACAGAAAATACACAAATAATTGGAGGCTGAATAATACATTGCTCAATGAGAAGTGGATCATAGGAGAAATAAAAGAGGAAATAAAAGGGTTCCTGAAAGCTAATGAAAATCAAAATACAACCTACAAGAACTATGGGGCACAGCAAAGGCAGTCTTAAGAGGAAAGTTTATAGCTATATATGAACATATACATTAAAAGTAAAAAAAAAAATCAAATAAATGATCTAATGCTACATCTCAAACTGCTAGAAAAGCAAGGGCAAGAAAAATACAAAAAAGCAGAAAGAAATATTTTTTAAAGAGGGTAGAAATTCATGAAATAATACCAAAATAACCAAACAAAGAATCAATGAAACTAAAATCTGTTTCTTTGACAAAATAAACAAGAATACAAGCCACTGGCAAATCTGACTAAAATGCACAGGGAAAAGAACCAAAATATCAAACCCAGAAATGAAAAGGGGGAGATACCAAAAAAAAACCTCAGAAATTCAGGGAATCATCAGAGACTTCTTTGAGAATCTATATTTCAAAAAATTGGAAAATCTTGAGGAAATGGACAAATTTCCAGATAATTACAACAATCCAAAACTGAACTAAGAAGATATTAACCACCTAAATTGAAGCTGAATTAAGGAGTCTCCCAAAAAAGAACAGCCCAGGACCTGACAGATTCTCAGCTGAATTCTACCAGACCGCCAATGAAGAACTAATA
The DNA here is from genome assembly GCF_047511655.1 of Castor canadensis. Taxonomy (NCBI): domain Eukaryota; kingdom Metazoa; phylum Chordata; class Mammalia; order Rodentia; family Castoridae; genus Castor; species Castor canadensis. Next base: position 101,032,463 of record NC_133386.1, on the reverse strand, counting down.
CCAACACTCCTTAAACATTTCTATGAAATAGAATGCCCAAATCATTCTATGAAGCCAGTACTACACTCATCCCAAAACCAGACAAGAACACATCCAAAAAGGCAAGGACATGTCAGTCTCTTTAATGAATATCAATGCAAAAATCCTCAATACAATAATGGCAAACAGAATCCAACAACATATCAGAAAGATCATTCACAGCAACCAAGTTGGCTTCATCCCATGGTGCAGGGATGGTTCCACATATGCAAATCAATAAATGTAATATAGCATATTAATAGATGCAGATACAAAACCACATAATCATCTAAATAGATGCAGAAAAAGCCTTTGATAAGCTTGAACACCACTTCATGGTAAAAGCTTTAAAAAAAACTAGGAATAGAAGGAATGTACATCAATATTACAAAGACTATAAATAGCAAATCTATAGATAACATTATACTTAATGGGGAAAACCTGAACCCATTCTCTCTAATCTCAGGAATGAGACAAGGGTTCCCACCCTCCACACTCTTATTCAACCTAGTCATGGAATTCCTATCCAGAGCAACAAGGCAAGAGGAAGAAATAAAAGGAATACAAATAAGTAAAGAAACAGTCAAAATATCCCTATCTGCACACAACATGATCCTATACCTCAAAGACCAAAGAAAACTCCACTCAAAAACTTCAAGACAACATAAATAGCTTCAGCAATGTAGTAAAAAACAAAATGAACTTACAAAAATCAGTAGACTTTCTATACACCAACAATGAACAAATTGAGAAAGAATACAGGAAAACAATTCATTTTGCAATAGACTAAAAATAGATTAAATAACTAGGGGTAAATTTAATGAAGGACATAAACTACCTCTTCAAAGAGAACTTCAAATGACTGAAGAAAGAGAGCAAGGGAGACTACAGAAGCTGGAAATATCTCCCATGCTCATGGATTACTAGAATCAACACAGTAAAAATGTCTGTAGTACCAAAAGCAATATATATGTTCAACATGATACCCATCAAAATTTCAATGACATTCATCACAGACATTGAAAAATCTACCATAAATTTCATTTTGAAACACAAAAGATCATGAATAGCCAAATTAATATTGAGCAAAAAGATCAACAATACCTAACTTCAAATTATACTACAGATCCATAGCAATAAAAATAGCATGCTACTGGCACAAAAACAAACAAGAAGACCACTGGAACAGAATGGAGGACCCAGATATGAATCCACACAGCTATGCCCACTTAATTTTTCACAAATGCCCCAAAACCATACAACAGCCTCTTCAACAAATTGTGCCGGAAAAATTGGCTGTCTTCCTGCAGAAAGCTGAAACTAGATCCATGCCTGTCACCCTGTACTAGTATCAACTCAGAGTGGATTAAGGACCATAATATCAGACCCAAAACCTTGCAGTTAGTACATGAAAATGCAGGGAATACCCAGAAACAATAGAAATAGTCAAGGACTTACTTCCTCAGAGGAACTCCAGCAGCACAGCAACTAAGAGAAAGGATGGACAAATGGGACTACATGAAATTAAAAAGCTTCTGCACAACAAAACAAATGTTCTATACCATGAAGAGACAACTCACAGAGTGGGAGAAAGTCTTTGCTCTCTATACATCAAAGAACTGATAACCTGAATATACAAGGAGTTCCAAAAGCTAAACTCCCCCAAAATTAATGAACCAACAAAGAAGTGGGCAAATGAAATAAGCAGAACTTTTACTAAGAATGAAATCCAAACAGCTAAAAAAATTCTCACCTACCCTAGCCATAAAAGAAGTGCAAATGAAAACCATACTAAGATTCCATATCATCCCTGTTAGAATAGCTATCATAAAGAACACCAACAGCAATAAGTACTCCTTGTGGAAATATAAACTAGTATAACTACTATGGAAAACAATATGGGTGCTCCTTAAAAATCTAAACATACAATTGAGAAGTCTGGATTCCAAGATGGCGGCTAGAGGTAGGAAGCAGAAAGAGATCCTCCTATAGTGAAATCTTGGAGAGACGATGGAGACACACTTTGCAGGCATAATCACTGAGAAAAGGCATAACTTTGACCCCTCCACATCTCCAGCCAGTGCAGAGAATCTCCACCTCACGTTAAATGGAGAAATGAGGAGGGCCCCTGGGGCCGCCAGTGGCCAGCACCCAGACGGCTTGGGAAGACGTGGACCAGGTGAGCTACATGGTACCACGGTACCCCCACAGACAAGCCTGGGGCAGAACAGCATAGCCCCCTGGACAGACTGACCTCCACCTGGGGAAAAAAAGAGAAACTGAGTAATAAGCAATAAAAACAGTTAAGACATGCTGGAAAGAGGGTGGGGTGCCTTGAGCGCTGAAGATTGGGGGAAGGGAATCCTTCCTGGGACTGTAAGTAAACAAGCCGGCCTGGCTGGAGAGCCTCTGATGGGAGCGGGGTGCGCACCCAGCAACCAGGAGCGGGGAAGCTTGTGAGAGTGGCGGAGGGAGAAAAACTCCACAGGAGAGGAGGGAAGACCCACTTCCCACATGAACAATAAATAAACATGGCGGCTGGCAGGAGCAGCAGCACCGCCCAGTAAGCAGGAGCAGGAAAGTTTGTGAAAGTGGCAGTAGGAGGAAAACTGCACAGGAGAGGGGGGAAGACCCACCTCCCACATGAACTGTAAATAAACATGCAGGCCTGAAAACGTGGGGGCAGTATCACCTTTCCCAGTGCTTGGAAAGGGGAAAGCCTGTAGCAGAGGCTCCCGCACAGGAGAACTCTGAACAAACAAAGCCTGTGGGACCAGGTGAGTGCTAAGTTCACCCCAGAGATCTGCATAAATATTGCCACCAGCTACAGCAGGCTGAGAGCAGCAGGCAGGCAAGCCATAGTTGCAGATACCACTCTCAGAACTGTCTCCAGACTCTTTTTGTTTCTCTCCCTACCTTTGATGAGAGAACAACCGAATTACACCTGCAAGCCGAAAAACTTACTGAAACTATATTGCATTTGAACTTGGGACACTTGGTGGGGCTTTTGTGTGTGTGTGTGTGTGTGTGTGTGTGTGTGTGTGTGTGTGTTTAGTTTTGTTCTACTTTATACATCCCTTTGATGAGACAACTACAGAACAACATCTGAGTCATCATCTCCAGGACTGGAGACTGAGATGGACACCCAAATTATTAAGACTGAAACTGCATTGTATATAAACTTGGAAGTTTTTGGTTTGTTTGTTTTTTTTAATTTTCTATTTTCCATTTTATTTTAATTCATTTTTATATATAGATATTTCTTTCATATACTTATTTTTTATTTTTTTATCTTTGATTTTCAATCCTCTCTCTGTCTCTCTAATGTCTGTTCAGCTTACTGTCAATTAGTACACTAATGCTCCCTGTTTATACCTTTGAAAATTTCTTATCTGAAACCTTGTTCTGCTTTCTCCCTCTTGTCTGTATATTTGTTTTCCCCTTTTCTTTCACTTCTTGCTTTCCATCTCAGCTCACCCTTCCATTCTAAATATTGCCATTGTTATTATTACAAGCTAGAAAATACTTAATTGCACACAGTACAGGGACAGTAACAACACCAAAGACAATGACAGGAAGATAGAAAAAACAGGAAAACCAGTTGCCCCACAGCAAAAAATTAGTACAGGAACCAGAGGGGAATGAAGAGAACAGAAACTCAGATCAAGACTCCAACAAAATGAAGATAAACTATGTAAAGGACCCAATGAAGCCCACAAGAATAATTTAAAAGAAGACATACTACAAGTACTCAATGAGAATTTTATAGAGATGATACTGGATAGGGTCAACAAAAATGTACAGGAGACACTCAAGAAATTCCAAGACAACAAAAATAGAGAATTTGAAAAAGCAAAAGAAGAAATAAAGGAAACCATAGAAGCACTGTATAAACACGAAAGTGAAAGAGACAACACAATGAATAAATGGATAAATGAACTCGGAACAAAAATAAACAACATTAAAGAGAAAAACTGCCAGGATATGGAAAACCTCAGAAAAAAGAACAAAACAGACCTGCAAAACAAAATGGAAGGCCAATCCAGCAGAATAGAACAAACAGAAGACAGATTCTCAGAACTTGAAGATGAAATGGTAATTAAAGGAAAAACTGAAGAACTATTAATTAAACAACTCAAGACCTGTGAAAAGAAAATGCAAGAACTCACTGACTCCATCAAAAGACCAAACTTGAGAATCATGGGCATCGAAGAAGGAGAAGAGGTGCTAGCGAAGAGAATGCATAATATATTCAATAAAATAATAATGGAAAATTTCCCAAATCTAGAGAAAGATATTCCCATACAGATGCAAGAGGCCTCCAGGACACCAAACAGACCAGATCAAAATAGAACTACTCCATGACATATCATCATTAAAACAACAAGTTCAGAAAGTAAGGAAAGAAAATTGAAGGCTGTAAGAGAGAAAAAACAAGTAACATACAAAGGTAAACCCATCAAAATAACAGCAGACTTCTCAACAGAAACATTAAAAGCAAGAAGAGCGTGGGGTGAGATCTTCCGGGCACTGAATGAAAATAACTTCAACCCCAGGATACTCTACCCAGCAAAGCTATCATTCAAAATAGATGAAGCAATAAAAGTCTTCCATGATAAGCAGAAACTAAAACAATATGTGACCACAAAGCCACCATTACAAAAGATTCTGCAAGGGATTCTGCACACAGAAAGTGACACCCAATTTAACCATGAAAAGACAGGCAGCACCAAACCACAGGAAAAGAAAAAGCAAGACAGTAGAGTAACATCAAGTTAGGTACACACAATCAAACTTTCAAACAACTAAGACAACTAAATGGCAGGAATCACCACATACCTATCAGTACTAACGCTTAATGTTAACGGACTTAATTCACCCATCAAAAGGCACCGCTTGACAAAATGGATTAAAAAGGAAGATCCAACAATTTGTTGCTTACAGGAGACCCATCTCACTGACAGAAAAAAGCATATGCTTGGGATGAAAGGCTGGAAGAAGATTTACCAAGCCAATGGCCCCCGAAAACAGGCAAGAGTAGCAATACTTATCTCTGACAAAGTAGACTTCAAACCTACATTGATCAAATGAGATAAAGAAGGAAATTCCATACTAATAAAAGGGGAAATAGACCAAAAGGAAATAATAATCATCAATATGTATGCACCCAATGTCAACGCACCCAATTTCATCAAACATACCATGAAAGACCTAAAAGCATATATAAACGCCAACACAGTGGCTGTGGGAGACTTTAACACTCCATTATTATCAATAGATAGGTCATCCAAACAAAAAATCATTAAAGAAATCCAAGATCTAAAATATGCAATAGATCAAATGGACCTAGTAGATGTCTACAGAACATTTCATCCAACCTCTACACAATATACATTCTTCTCAGCAGCCCATGGAACCTTCTTCAAAATAGATCATATCCTAGGGCACAAAGCAAGCCTCAGCAAATATAAGAAAAATAGAAATAATACCTTGCATACTAACTGATCACAATGCAGTAAAAGTAGAACTCAACAACAAAAGTAAAGACAAAAAACATGCAAACAGCTGGAAACTAAATAACTCATTACTTAATGAAGAATGGATCATCGATGCAATAAAAGAGGAAATTAAAAAGTTCCTGGAAGTCAATGAAAATGAAAACACAACCTACTGGAACCTATGGGACACAGCTAAGGCAGTCCTGAGAGGAAAGTTTATAGCCATGAGTGCATATATGAAAAAGATTGAAAGATCCCAAATCAATGACCTAATGATACATCTCAAACTTCTAGAAAAACAAGAACAAGCAAATCCCAAAACAAATAGAAGGAGAGAAATAATAAAAATAAGAGCTGAAATCAACGAAATAGAAACCAAAAAAAACATACAAAGAATTAATGAAACAAAAAGTTGGTTCTTTGAAAAAATAAACAAGATCGATAGACCCCTGGCAAACCTGACTAAAATGAGGAGAGAAAAAACCCAAACTAGTAGAATTAGGAATGCAAAAGGGGAGATAACAACAAACACCATGGAAGTCCAGGAAATCATCAGAGACTACTTTGAGAACCTATATTCAAATAAATTTGAAAATCAAAAAAGAAACGGACAGATTTCTATATATATATGATCATTCAAAACTGAACCAAGAGGAAATTAATCACCTGAATAGACCTATAACACAAAATGAAATTGAAGCAGCAATCAAGAGTCTCCCCAAAAAGAAAAGTCCAGGACCTGATGGATTCTCTGCTGAATTCTATCAGACCTTTAAAGAAGAACTGATACCAACCCTCCTTAAACTGTTCCATGAAATAGAAAGGGAAGGAAAACTGCCAAACACATTTTATGAAGCCACTATTACACTTATCCCAAAACCAGGCAAAGACACCTCCAAAAAGGAGAACTATAGGCCAATCTCCTTAATGAACATTGATGCAAAAATCCTCAACAAAATAATGGCAAACCGAATTCAGCAGCACATCAAAAAGATTATTCACCATGACCAAGTAGGCTTCATCCCAGGGATGCAGGGGTGGTTCAGCATATGAAAATCATAACGTAATAAACCACATTAACAGAAGCAAAGACAAAAACCACTTGATCATCTCAATAGATGCAGAAAAAGCCTTTGATAAGATCCAACATCATTTCATGGTAAAAGCTGTAAGAAAACTAGGAATAGAAGGAAAGTCCCTGAACATTATAAAAGCTATATATGACAAACCTACAGCTAGCATTATACTTAACAGAGAAAACCTGAAACCATTCCCTCTAAAATCAGGAACCAGACAAGGATGCCCATTATCTCCACTGCTGTTCAACATAGTACTGGAATTCCTAGCCAGAGCAATTAGGCAAAAAGAAGGAATAAAAGGAATACAAATAGGTAAAGAAACTGTCAGAATATCCCCATTTGCAGATGACATGAGCCTATACCTCAAAGACCCAAAAAACTCTACTCAGAAACTTCTAGAAATCATCAATAGCTACAGCAAGGTAGCAAGATATAAAATCAATATAGAAAAATCAATAGCATTTCTATACACTAACAATGAGCAAACGGAAAAAGAATGTATGAAAACAATTCCATTTACAATAGCCTCAAAGAAAATCAAATACCTAGGTGTAAACCTAACAAAAGATGTGAAAGACCTCTACAGGGTAAACTATACACTTCTGAAGAAAGAGATTGAGGAAGACTATAGAAAGTGGAGAGATCTCCCATGCTCATGGATTGGTAGAATCAACATAGTAAAAATGTCAATACTCCCAAAAGTAATCTACATGTTTAATGCAATTCCCATCAAAATTCCAATGACATTCATTAAAGAGATTGAAAAATCTACTGTTAAATTTATATGGAAACACAAGAGGCCACAAATAGCCAAGGCAATACTCAGTCAAAAGAACAATGCAGGAGGTATCACAATACCTGACTTCAAACTATATTACAAAGCAATAACAATAAAAACAGCATGGTACTGGCACAAAAACAGACATGAAGACCAGTGGAACAGAATAGAGGATCCAGATATGAAGCCACACAACTATAAGCAACTTATCTTTGACAAAGGAGCTAAAAATATGTGATGGAGAAATAGCAGCCTCCTCAACAAAAACTGCTGGGAAAACTGGTTAGCAGTCTGCAAAAAACTGAAACTAGATCCATGTCTATCAACCTATACCAAGATTAACTCAAAATGGATCAAGGATCTTATTATCAGACCCCAAACTCTTAAGTTGATACAAGAAAGAGTAGGAAATACTCTGGAGTTAGTAGGTATAGGTAAGAACTTTCTCAATGAAACTCCAGCAGCACAGCAACTAAGAGATAGCATAGATAAATGGGACCTCATAAAACTAAAAAGCTTCTGTTCATCAAAAGAAATGGTCTCTAAACTGAAGAGAACACCCACAGAGTGGGAGAAAATATTTGCCAGCTACACATCAGACAAAGGACTGATAACCAGAATATATAGGGAACTTAAAATACTAAATTCTCCCAAAACTAATGTACCAATAAAGAAATGGGCAAGTGAACTAAACAGAACTTTCTCAAAAGAAGAAATTCAAATGTCAAAAAAAACACATGAAAAAATGCTCACCATCTCTAGCAATAAAGGAAATGCAAATTAAAACCATGCTAAGATTCCACCTCATCCCTGTTAGAATAGCCATCATCAGCAACACCACCAACAACAGGAGTTGGCGAGGATGCAGGGAAAAAGGAACCCTCTTACACTGTTGGTGGGAATGTAGACTAGTACAACCACTCTGGAAAAGAATTTGGAGGCTACTTAAAAAGCTAGACATGCATCTACCATTTGATCCAGCAATACCACTCTTGGGGATATACCCAAAAGACTGTGACACAGGTTACTCCAGAGGCACCTGCACACCCATGCTTATTGCGGCACTATTCACAATAGCCAAGTTATGGAAACAGCCAGGATGCCCCACCACTGACGAATGGATTAAGAAAATATGGTATCTGTACACAGTGGAATTTTATGCAGCCATGAAGAAGAACGAAATGTTATCATTCGCTGGTAAATGGATGGAATTGGAGAACATCATTCTGAGTGAGGTTAGCCTGGCCCAAAAGACCAAAAATCATATGTTCTCCCTCATATGTGGACATTAGATCAAGGGCAAACACAACAATGGGATTGGACTTTGAGCACATGATAAAAGCGAGAGCACACAAGGGAGGGGTGAGGATAGGTAAGACACCTAAAAAACTAGCTAGCATTTGTTGCCCTTAACGCAGAGAAACTAAAGCAGATACCTTAAAAGCAACTGAGGCCAATAGGAAAAGGGGAACAGGTACTCGAGAAAAGGTTAGATCATAAAGAATTAACCTAGAAGGTAACACCCACGCACAGGAAATCAATGTGAGTCAATGCCCTGTATTGCTATCCTTATCTCACCCAGCAAAAACCCTTGTCCCTTCCTGTTATTGCTTATACTCTCTCTACAACAAAATTAGAAATAAGGGCAAAATAGTTTCTGCTGGGTATTGAGGGGGTAGGGGGGAGAGGAAGGGGGTGCCTTGGGTGGTAAGGGAGGGGGTGGGTGCAGGGGGATGAAATGACCCAAGCCTTGTATGCACATATGAATAATAAAAGAAAAAGAAAAAAAATCTAAACATAGATCTGCCATATGATCCAGTAATACTACTTCTAGGGATATACCCAAAGGAATGCAACTCAAATTATAACAAAAGCACTTGCATGCCCATGTTTATTGCAACACAATTTACAATAGCCAAACTATGTAAACAGCCAAGATGCCACACAACTGAAAAATGGATCAATGAAATGTAATATTTATACACAATGGAATTTTACTCAGCCACAAAGAAGAATGAAATTTTGTCATGCACTAGTAAATGGGTTGAACTGGAGAACATCATCTTAAGCAAAGTTACCTGGCTCAGAAGGCCACAAATTGCATGTTCTCCCTGATGCAGACTATAGACCTAAAGCAAATGCAGTAATATTGGACATTGGTCACACACTAAGGGGAGATCATGCATAGGAGACATAGTGGAAGGAAAGGAAACCTAAAACTTGAATTGAGTGTGAAAAAATACATAAAATATAATTGGTAATTATTTATTTTATTGAAGTAATAGCTGTTGAAATGATCTTATTTAGGAAACAAATATTTACGATAACATTAAAAAAGTCCGGGAAAGTTATGGAGAAATTGGGACAAACATTAGACTGTAGAGCATAAATGAAGGAAAAAATCAAGTCTCTTTTCTTTCATCAATTCACATGTAACTTTACATTTTTGAAAAATGAGATAGCATATTAATGCAATATTAAATATTATAAATCTAAGCTAAATTACAGACTGAAACATTTTTTCTCTCTTGGAAGATGACAATCACACTTGAGTTATGAGCATTCTATAACTGTTTCTTATCATTCACTTTTTCACATATTAAGTACAAAGGACATTTAAAATGGAAATATTTTAAAATGATCAGCATATCCAGTATCATTTTCTAGATTTTAAAAAGTTCTACACTATGCAAAAAGTCAAATCAAAGAAGCAAGCACATTGCAAATGAAAATTTTTTTATTGTTTGAAGATTAATAAACCAGTACACAATAGGCAGAAATAACTACCATAAGATTTTCATTTATCAATTATGCTGAGTTATACATGGTATACATTTAGATTCTCAGTACAATACAATATCCTATTTTTGTTTGTATGTAAGTAAATTAGAATATACTAAATAAATTTAATAGATAATATTCTATAGTGATGGTTATTCATGGATTATAGGTTTTGCATATTAATTTTATACTAGAATTCTAAACATGTAAGTGTTGCATATTATAGCAAAGAGCAGTTAAAATAATATTATAAAGTCATTCTCAAGGAAAAATTAGTAATCTTGTCACTGGAAAAGGAAAAAAAATGCTTTTCAAAGGCTCATTATCATTATTGTCATTATTTTATTATTTTAATCATTTTGACAACACTGGGGTTTGAGATTAGGGCTGTGTGCTTGATAAGGAGTGTTCTACCATTTGAGCCAAGCCCTAACCCTTTTTGCTTTAGTAAATTTTTGGATCGAGTCTTGTGTTTATGCCTGGAAACAGATTCAGACCATGATCCACTTACTTAAAACTCTGGCTTAGCTGGGATAACAGGGGCAGACCACACTGCCTGGCGTATTTATTGAGTTCATGTTTCCATAACATTTTTGCCCAGGGCAAAAAATGGGTGGCCTTGAACTGTGAACTCACCTATCTCAAACTCTCAAGCAGTTCTGATTTCAGGTGTGAGACCCTGTACCTGGCTTATATAAATATTATTTGTGATACAAATTAGATTCACTTAAATAAAAAAATTCTACCTGAACATTTCATACATAAATTTCAGTTTTGTTGAGTTTTAACAAGGATAGAAATTATAATAAAATGATACATCTTGCATGAAAATATTTATTTTTTCTCATTTAGTATACTTACAAACATTCACACACAGGTGTACAAGCATGCACAAAAATAATACAAACATTCACACACATGTATTTATAATTTGGCAACCTCAAGAATAGAAGAACTATAATAAAGAATGAACATTTCTAAAGTGTAACATTTTTTTCACAAGCGTATTCTTAAATACCCTACTCAAGGGTAATACTGAGCTATAAATCATGCCAATTTGTGCCCTACAAATTTATACAATTATGAAGTGTGAATTTATGATAAAATATAATATTAAAAACAAATTTGAAAAGAATACAAAACCTTTTGAAATATTTTTTCTGTACTTTAGATGCCTCAATGATTTCATTTGCCATTTGTGTCCATCTGTAGATGCTGTATGTATTTAATCTATCTTAAAAAGTTTCTCAAGGGAGAAAGGCAACACAAATCCTTCTCTATATCATAAAGTAATCAATTGAAAGTAAATTATGAATGGAAAGAGTCTTACTCCATGTAAGTCATGTTTTCATATAGTTGTGACATAAATGGCCATAAATTATTTTTTCTACAAAAAATGAGTCAACTGTGTTAAAAACTACATCTTAGAGTAGCATCCAAAATGAACTCCCTATAAATTTACCTTAAAACAATTTAGTGGCACATTTGTGGGCACATGTGTTCATATGTGTGTGTGTGTATTTCTGTATATGTTGGAGTTCAGTTTTTCAATATACATAATTATATAAATTTAGCATCCTAATATATCTGTATATACTGTCTAGGGATATTTGGGTGGAGTTTTATGGTCTTTATTTACTGATTTATTTTTTCCTATTTTAATTATGATTTTTAAGTGTAAAAAATTATTTTATTGTTTTACATCTACTTATATGTGTATACATTATTTGGGCCACCTCTGCCTCCAACCCACCCATCTCTAAGCAGAACCTGTTCTGACATCTTGTTCTCTCATTTTGTAGAAGAAAAAACATATAAGATAAAAAGAAAAACACGTTGTTTTTGCTAGTTTGAGATGACGACAGCTATAGAGGGAGATTCCTTATGTTGTTTCCATGCATATGTATATTATAACACAAACTGGTTCATCTCTACCAGACCTTTTAACTATTTCCTAGTCCTCTTTCAATAGTAGCTTCTGCTAGTTTAAGATCGCTATATTTACTCTTATACATTGAACATATCAACTAAATTCAAGTTTTGGTTTCTTTCCCTTTCCTTAATCCTCCCATGGTACAGTCTCCCCTTAGTGTGTGACCAGTGTTTAATAAAATTAGTGTACTGGTTTTAGGTCTATAATTTTTTATGAAGGAGAACAAGCAATTATTCACCTTCTGAGCCTGACTAATTTCACTTAAGATGACGATCTTCTGTTCCATCCATTTAACTGCAATTGACATACTTCATTATATTTTGTGGCTGAATAAATTTCCATTGTGTATAAATACCACATTTTCTTAATAAACTCATTCATGGTGGGGTTTCTTGGCTGTTTCCACAGCTTGACTATTGTGAATAGCACTGAAATAAACATGGGTTTGCAGGTGCCTTTGCACTAACCTGAATCACATTCTTTCGGTTATGTCCATAGAAATGATATTGCTGAATCATATGGCAGATCTATGTTTATTTTTTTAAGAAGCCTCATTGTGTTTTCCACAGTGGTTGTACTACCTTACATTACCATTAGCAGTCTATGATGGTTACTTTTCCCTGCATCCTTGCCAACATATGTTGTTGGTGGTGATCTTGATGGTAGCAAATCTAGCAGGAGTGAAGTGAAATCTTAATGTAGTTTTGACCTACATTTCTTTACAGCCAGGGATGTTGAGTAGTTTTGCATGTGTCTTTTGTCCATTTGGATTTCTTCCTCTCAAAAACTTCTGTTTATTTCAGTTGCCCACTTCTTTATTGGCTCATTGATTTTTGGAGAGTTTAGTTTTTGGAGAACATCATATATTCTGGTTATTAATCCCTTGTCTGATGTATAGAAAGCAAAGATATTTTCCCACTCTGTGACTCATCTCTTCAATGTAGAGACCATTTCTTTTGTTGACCAGAAGCTTCTTAATGTCATGTAGTTTCATGACTCCTTTCTTTTAGTTGCTCAGCCATCTGAGTTTTAATGAGGTGTCCAATGTATTTCCAGCTCTTTTCTATACTAACTTCAATATTTCATGTCTGATATTAAGATCCTTAATCCACTTTGAATTGATGCTAGCTCAGGGTGACAGAGATGGGACTAGTTTCAGTTTTCTGCAGTTAATTAACCTCTTTTCCCAGCAACATTTGTTGAAGAGGTTGTCTTTACTCCATTGTATATTTTTGACACTTTTGTCAAAATTAGGTGTGCATAGTTGCATGGATTCATATCTGGGTCCTCTGTTTTGTTCCATTGGTCTTCATGTCTGTTTTTGTGCCAGTATCATGCTGTTTTTATTGCCATGGCTCTCTAACATAGTTTGAACACATATTATGATACTTCCAGCACTGCTTTTTTTGTTCAGCATTGCCTTGGCTATTCTTGATCTTTTGTGTCTCCAAATGAAGTTAAGGGTAGATTTTCCAATCTTTTTGATGAATGCCATTAAGATTTTCATGGGAATTGTGTTGAACATGTAGATTGCTTTTGGTATTATGGCCATTTTTACTATGTTGACTCTTCCAATACATGAGCATGGGAGATCTTTCTACCTTCTATAGTCTTATTTGATCTCTTTCTTCAGTAGATTGTAATTCTCTTTGTAGAGGTCTTTTACATCCTGTATTAAGTTTATTCCTAGTTATTTAATTTTTTTGAGGGTCTTGTAAATGGAACTGTTTTTCTGTAATCTTTCTCAATCTGTTTCTTGTTGTGTAGAAAGGCTGTTGATTTTTGTAAGTTGATTTTGTATTTTGCTACTTTGCTGAAGCTTTTAATGGTTTCTAGGGGTTTTTTATGGGGCTTTTAAGATCTTTTTGGAAGAAGATCATGTTATCTATGATATTATGTTATCATAATAAGAAGTTATCTAATAGGGATAGTTTGACTACTTCTTTACTTATTTGTAGTCCTTTTATTTATTTTTCTTCCTTATTGCCCTGGCTAGGAATTTCAGGACTATGTTGAATAGGAATGGGGAGAATAGGCACCCTTGTCTCATTCCTGACTTTAGAGGAAATGGTTTCATTTTTTTCCATTAAGTATGATGTTGGCTATAGGTTTGTCATATATAGCCTGCATAATGTTGAGGTACATTTCTTCTATTCCTAGCTTCCTTAAAGCTTTTATCTTGAAATGGCATTCAATATGATCAAAGGATTTTTCTGCATCTGTTTAGATGTTCAAGACATTTTTGTCTTTGCTTCTATTAATGTGCTGTACTACATTTAATAGTTTGCATATGTTGAATCATCCCTGCATCCCTGGGATGAAGGTTGATATGTCATGGAGAATGATCTCTGATATGTTGTTTTATTTCCTTTGACATTGTTTTATTGAGCATTTTTGCATCCACATTCTTTAAGGAGATTGATCAGCAGATCCCTTTTTGGGTGTGTACTTGTCTGGTTTTGGGATGAGTGTAATATTGGCTTCATAGAATTTGTTAGGCAATCTTCCTTCCCTTTCTATATTGTTGAAAAGTTTAAGAAGTATTGGTATTAGTTGTTCTTTAAAAGTCTGGCAGAATTCAGTAGAGGATCTGTCAGGTCCTGGACTTTTCTTTTTTTGGGAGACTCTTTATTGCTGCTTCAATTTCATTACATGTTACAAATCTGTTTAGGTGGTTAATATTCTCTTGGTTCAGGTATGGATGGTCCTAAGTATATAGAAATTTGCCCATTTCTTCAAGATTTTCCAATTTATTTGAATATAGGCTCTCAAAGTGGTCCCTGATGATTCCCTGGATTTTCTTGTTGTTTGTTTTTATCTCCCCTTTTTCACTTTTGATTTTACCAATTTGGGCCTTTTTCCTCCTATTTTAATAAAATTTGCCAGGGGCAACTTTTTGTTTCCTTGATTCCTTGTATTATTTTTGGCTACTCTTTCTCCAGAGTTGGGAAATTTTCTGTTATTATTTTATTGAATATATTATGTATCCCTTTGACATGCACCTCGTTTCCTTCTTCAATGCCAATGATTCTCAGATTTGGTCTTGATGGAGCCACTGAGTTATTCCTTATTCCTTTCACAGCAATTGAGTTTTTTGACTAAGAGTTCTTCTATTTTTTCTTAAAATTCTATTTTAACTTTGTGCTCCTAGATTCTGTTTTCCACTTAACAGCTTCAGCAGTGTAGGAAGATACAAAATCAACTTATGAAAATCACAGCATTTCAATACATCAGCAGTGAACAGATTGAGAAGGAATGTAGGAAAACACTTCCATTTACAATAGCCTAAAAAAATCAAACACCTAGGAATAAATTTAACAAAAGATGTAAATGACCTCTACAAGGAGAACTACAAACTATTGAAAAAAGACATCAAAGGAGATAGCAGAGGTGTAAAGATTTCTTTGCTCATGGATTGGCTGAATCAACATAGTAAAAATGGCTATAATACCAAAAACAATCAACATATTCAATGCAATTCCCATCAAAACTATAATGACATTCATCACAAAGATTGAAAAATCTACCCTAACTTCATTTGGAGACACAAAATACCATGACTAGCTAATAAAATACTGGGCAAAAGAGCCAAGAGCCATAGCAATAAAACCAGCATAGTACTGGCACAGAAACAGATATGAAGACCACTGAAACATAGTAGAGGACCCAGATAAGAATCCATGCAGCGATGCACACCTAATTTTTGTCAAAGGTGCCGAAAATATACAATAGAGAAAGGACAACTTCTTGCAAAATATTGCTGAGAAAAGAGGTTAAGTACCTCAAGAAAACTGAAGCGAGTCCCATGTCTGTTACCCTGTACTAGCATCAACTCAAAGTGGATTAAGTACCTTAATATCAGATATGAAACATTGAAGTTAGTACACGAAAGAGCCAGGAATACACTGGATACCATAGATATAGGAAAGGACTTCCTCAGTAAAACTCAAGTGGCTGAGCAACTGAGGGAGAGGATTGACAAATGAAACTACATGAAATTTAAAAGCTTCTGCACAACAAAAGAAATGGTCTCTACATTTAATGGACCACCCACAGAGTGGGAGAAAATCTTTGCTCTCTATACATTACACAAGGGATTGATAACCAGAATATATAGGGATCTCTGAAAACTAAACTCCCCAAAAATCAATGCACCAGTAAAGAAGTGCACAACTGAATTAAATAGAAGTTTTTAGAAGGAAAAAGTCTAAAAGGACAAAAAAAAAAAAAAAACCCAAAAATATGCAAAACTGTTCACCATCCCTGGCCATAAAGAAATGCAAATCAAAACCACACTAAGATTTCACTTCACTCCTGTTAGAATTGCTATAGTCAAGATCACCACCAATAACAAATGTTGGCAAGAATGCAGGGAAAAGTAACCCTCATAGACTGCTAATGGTAATGTAAGGTAGTACAACCACTGTGGAAAACACTGTGGAGGCTTCTTAAAAAACTAAACATAGATCTGCCATATGATTCACTTCTAGGAATATAACCAAAAGAATGTGATTTGGGTTAGTGCAAAGGCACTTGTAAACCCATGTTTATTTCAGTGCTATTCACAATAGTCAAGCTATGGAAACAGCCAAAATGTCCAATTACAAATGAATGGATTAAGAAAAAGTGGTATTTATACACAATAGAATTTTATCCAGCCATAAAGAATAATGAAATTTTTCATTTGCAGTTAAATGGATGGAATTGAAGATCATCATCTTCAATTTTGAAGTTAGGCTCAAAAGGCCAATAATCGCATGTTCTCTGTCATATGCAGATTATAGACCTAAAACAAATGCAGTAATGTTACTGGACACAAGTCACATATTAAGGGAAACTGGGTATGGGAGGGATAAGGAAAGGGAAGGAAACCAAACACTTGAATGGAGTTAATATGCTTACTGTACAGGAGTGACTGTAGTAATCTTAAACTGGTAGAGGCCACTATTGAAAGAGGACTAGGAAGTAGTGAAGAAGTCTGGTAGAGATAACTAATGTGGGTTGTAATACACATATGCATGGAAACAACACAAGGAATCTCCCTGAATAGCTGTCTTCATCTCAAATTATCAAAAATGCGTTGAATTTTTAAATTATCTTTCATGTTTTACCTTCAACAAAATTAGAGAACAAGAGGGCAGTAATTGCTGCCCAGAGGTGGGGGTGGGAATAGGGGAAGGCTGAGGTAGCCCAAATAATGTATGCACATGTAAGTAAAAGTCAAAATGCTAAAATGATTTTTTAAAACAAGAAGTTTAAAAGAATTATGCCATCAACATAGATTTAACTGAAATATTCTAAACACAACATGCCATTTTATCATGAACATATTAGACATGTGTCACAACTTGGTATTTAACAAAAAGTATTAAAATATTCTGAACTGTGTCATCATATTTATGCATTGTGACAGATTTTGCTTATCAATTCTGAAGCTTATTTTTCACTCTCAAGAATTTAATTATTAAAATAATTCATTCACTGGTATGATAACAAATATTATATATACTTAAGATATATTTGAATAAATAAAACCTATTAATTAATGATTATTAAGATACATTTTAACTGCTCTGCGATTATGCTGGTAGATGTTTAAATGATTCTTTTAAATTTCATAAAAATGTGCTTATTTTTTAAATTTTCAAAAAGAAATTAAATGTATTCACTGTACAAAACTTTTGTGAAATATGTATGCATTATGGGATGATCAAGCTAATTAACTTATATGCATTAATTTTTACTTTTGTGGTGAAACTGCTTACAATCTACTCTAAGCAATTTTTAAGAATAAAATCCATTATTATCAACTATAGTCACCATGATGTACAATAGACCTCTGGAGTATATTCTGTATCTTTTGACCAACCAACATTCCATTAACATTAGCCCAAATTCCATGCCAATCCCTGGTAGGTACCATTGTACTTTCTCTGCATATCCACATATAAGTGAGATTATGTAATATTTGTCCTTTTTGGCAGCACTGAGGTATAAACTCGTGGCTTTATAGGCACTCTACCTCTTAGCCATAACCTCAGCCCTTTGAGTTCTATTTATTTTTCCAATAGGGTCTCACTTTTTGTCCAGAGCTCTCCTCAAACTGTGATCTTCCATTGTATGCCTCCTGTGCAGCTTGGGCACTAATCACCATGCACAAAATCTTTGTTGAGATGGAGGTCTAATTGTTTTGTCCAGGCTGGCCTTGAACTACAGTCCTTCCGATCTCTGCCTCCTGAGTAGCTGGGATTACAAATGTGTACCACTGTGTCTGATCCCACAATATTTGTCTTTCTCTGCCTGTCTTGTTTCACTTATAATGTTCTCCAAGTGCATCCATATTCTTGCAAATGGCAGTATTTCCTTCTTTTCTTATGCTGGATGTATTTCACTGTGTATATTTATCAAAATCTTTTAAAGCTTATAGTTCATTTTAATATTAAGTATTTGTCACTCAAATAATCTCAAGAATAATATCTTTCCATTCCAAAAGAAATGCAGTTATGAAAATGTTATATTTCCACACTGACTTACAACACTTAGTTGTCCTAGCCCTTAACATATTGTTTTCCATTTGTGTAAATCTGACTAAATTTTATGATAATGTTTATGCAAGTCCAACAAAAATCTTGTTAAATTTCATCCAGGGTATTTCAAGGATTATGTTTCTTTTGTGAATGCTCTCAGTTTTACATTACAAATTCTAACTGGTGTTGTTGATTTATAAAAACAGATACTAGATTTTGTTTGTTTCTATATGGCTACTTTATTGATACTTTAACTTACAATAATACTCTATTCAGGAATTATAACCAGCTACTGTTAAGAAGGCAATGAATTTAAACAGGGTAAAAGTTACTTTATTTCTCACCAAAACAGTATGGAGATTGGAGTTCAAGGTTTACATAGTAGCTCAGTGGTTTTATTGAGAATTAGGCTTCTATATTCTCCTCCACCATCCTTATCATGTGATTTCCAACCTCATGTTGTTCTCATGGTTCAAATTAAATTGCTTCAGCTCTTCTGTTATATCTTTATTCAAAACCTCAATATGGAGGTAAAGGGATCATTCCTTCTGCTTGGATCCCCTCTCTCTTTTTAACGGAGTCATTCACAAAGTATCCAAAGATTCAACTTCCATGTCTATGTGTCAGATAACATAAAATAATAATGTTATTTTATATGTCAAATAATACTCATAACCAAACTTCTCTGCAATGAAGAGAAGGAAATATCTTGTATCTAAATACATTGTAACCCAATGGGGGAACTGTGAGTAAGAAAAAAAAAGGTGGTGTGTTAGCATAAAAATAAACTTTCTATTAAACAAATAGGTTTTCAGGACATTTCCTATGACTTGAATTTAACATATTGACATCTTGATACTCACTTTAATATTCTTATCTATCTCTGCAATGTTGAAGGTAACAGCAATTAAAAAATAATGGTAACGATTATAGTGCCTTTTAATAGATACATTCTGCTAGACAAGGTATAGCAATATTCACGTTTTAATCAGATTGAGAGTTTAAAGCAGCCAACTGAAGAATCTAAAGAATAGCTGTCTCTTTAAGTTTATGTGGTAATTCAAAGACGAAACATTTCATGCTATTATTTTTTCAATTTAGTATCCATTTTATAATTTAAAATTTTTAGTTTCATCATGTTAACCTCTCTACTTTGTCTGGAATTTATATTGTTATTCTAGTTTTACCTTAAATTTCTGACATAATTTTATTAGGCTTTTCTAACAGTATTATATTGTCCTTTCATTTTGACTTCTTGTCTCCTATTTCCTACTTTTTTGTGTCAAGCATTTTGTACATTCAGTAAAAGTTTATCATTTGCTTACTCTATCCCAGACAGTATTATTGAGAGTTTTCCTTAAAAGTAACTTGTAATGCTACCTGACATTGCTTGTCTTCTAATAGATTAATTGAAAATGTATATATTTATTTCTAGTACTAAATAAGTTTTATTTGTATTATCTTAGTTTGTGATTTTAGCTTTATTTTAATTCTTTGTTCTATATAGGTACTCTCTTTCTTTTTCCACAGATTTGAAATTAGTACCTCACATTTGTAATTGCACACACAACTTACTGCATGAATAAAAACATTTAACCTAAAAAAAACTGTATATAACAAAAAATTTTACCCTAGAAAATTTGTTATTTTGCTATATAATATTTCCAAAATATAGTAATGTCAGAAAACTTCTAAGCACGTAATTTTGACAATTTCTTTACTGGGAAATCTCACTATTCAAAATCTTACTCTGGTTATAAAATGTTGGTGAGAAAATAGTCTTCTTTCATTTTAGACAAAAAAAGATTTATATTTAGTACTGAGGGCATATTTTCCAAATCAAAGCACATTGTGTTTTGGGACAGGGTGTCAGTGTGCATTTCAGGCTGGCCTCAAACTCATGATCTTCTTCCTCTACCAATGTCAGGGTCACTGTTGCGTGCCACCATGTGAGGCTCACGAAAGATATTAATAGTTTTTAGAAATAGGAACCTTATCTGCTTTTATTGTATCACTTTCATATTTTCTCACACTCAATTATGAGATAATAAATATCTCATTTTTACTATGTTCACTTTGTTTCTTGAATTTTTTACTGGTGCTGAAGTAATATCTTATCCCAATATTTTAACAAATGCTATATTTTCATCTTCTAAATAACTGTTGGATCATTAAAGCCTTACATAACATTCCTAAAAATTCTTCTATTTACTCATAGACTAGAGATATTTGAATCATTTTAGGAAAAAGCTGTTTATTACAGACTAATTCTTATAAACTATTTATATGAATATTGAATTGGTTATTTGATGAAACCAAAAGTGTCACAGCATACTTTTTCTGAAGTAGTATTTGTGTCAGTACTATAGTGGCTCTAAGTCTGATTTTTGGGGTTTTTTTTGTCTCAATTTAGTCTTACAGATCTAACATTTAAGAAATGTGGGAAACATTTTGATTCCTTCTGGGAAATTCTGGTTGTGGTATGTTAAACAGCAAACTCCTTCATCAAGGCTTAAAAATTCTTCAACCTTCTTTGGAAAATTGACAAGGGGCTACTCACTGACTACTTTACTTCTCAAAGAAATTTGCTTTGCCCTTTTAATACTGGAAGCACCACAGGAACACTTTGTAAACTGCATAGCTCCTTAACTTACACTGTCTGCAATATTATCTGAAGTCTATGGTAGAAAACTATCAAATTAATTTATTATCTTCACCTATTCTTGTTCACATTCCTTTATTTTAATTTTTTAAAAATTTGTTCAAACTTAACATGTAATTTTTTTTAAGTCAAGGAGTACCTGAATGCTTAGCAAAGAAAAAAAACAAAAAACCCAACTAGCTTTAGGAATGGTAGAGATTCTCAAATCTTAGGCTAAATGGCAGAGGAAGTACCCTTCATACTTCCAAAAATGCAAGTTTGCTGATTCTTTCTGAGGCAATAAGTTTATGATTAATGTATTCATTCTTTAAGAGAAAAGAGGACTTAGGTTTCTTTTGTATTTCCTCAATACTCACCATCTCTGTCTCTCTCCCTCTCTTTCTCTACACACACACACACACACACGCACGCACACACACATATTCGCTGAAGAATGTCACTGGAATTTTGATGAGGATTGCCTTTGGTAGCATAGCCATTTTCACAATATTGATTCTGCCAATACATGAGCATGGGAGATCTTTACATTTCCTGATGTCTTCAATTTCATTCCTTAGTGGTTTATTGTTTTTCATTGTAGATGTCTGTGACTTCATTTGTTAAGTTTATCCCTAGGTATATTTCGAAGCTAATGAAAATGGGATTGTTTTCTTAAATTCTTTCTCAGCCTGTTCAGGGTTAGTATATAGAAAAGCTACTGATTTTTATATATGATTTCAGATCCTACTACTTTACTAAATATATTTGTAACATCTAAGAAATTTTGTGAAGATTTTAGGGTCTTTTAGGTATAAAAGCATGTTATTTTCAAATAATGATAGCTTGATTTCTTCATTTTTTATTTGAATTAATTTTATTTTTTCTTTTGGTCTTATTACTCTGGCAAGGAATTCCAAGACTATGTTGAATAAGGGTAGAAAGAGTGTACACTGTTGTGTGATTCCTGACTTTAGAGGAAATGGTTTCAGTTTTTCCCCATTTAGTATGATGCAGGTTATAGGCTTGTCACATATAGCCTTTTTTATGTTGAGTTACATTCCTTCTATTCATAATTTCATCAGAGCTTTTATCATAAGAAGATGTTGACTTTTGTCAAAGGCTTTTTCTGCATGTCTTGAGATGATCATGTGGTTTTTGTCTTTGCTTCTGTCAATATGCTGTATTAAATGTAATGATTTGTGTATGTTGAACCATCTCTGCATCCTGGAATTTACTGACTTGAATGTGATATGCAATCTTTTTGATATGTTGTCAAATTTGACTTTCCAGTATTTAATTAAGAATTTTTGCATGTATGCTTACTAAGAGACTGCCTTATAATTGTCTTTTTTGTTGTGTCATTGTCAGGTTTTGGAATGAGTGTAGTACTGTCTTCATAGAGTGATTTTGGCAGTATTACTCCCTTTTCTATTTCATGGAAAAGTTTGAAGAGTCTTTAAAGTCTACTAGAATTCAGAAGTGAATCAATCAGTTAATGGACATTTCTTCCTTCAGAGGATCTTTATTGCTTCTTCAATTTCATTACTTGTTTTAGATATATTTAAGTGACTTATATTATCTTGGTTCAATATTGGTTGGTCATATGTTATTAGAAATTTATCCATTTCTTCTAGACTTTCCCAATTTATTCCAGTACCAAACCAGTTATTTACATGGTATGTAAAATTCTTGACAATATGATCTATGAACTTGGAGTATTCAGAAATAAAAAGTTTATTAATATAGTGATGAAAACTTAAGTAATAAAAGTGATGGTGATAAAGGAGGAGATGAGGAGGAGGTGGATGGGGAGAGGGAAAAAAGAGGTTTGGAGTTTGGGGGCTATGAGGTAATAAGATCCTAATATGCTTGAAGTGTAGTTTACTCATTGCAGGGCAGTGTGCTATTGTTAGGTATTCCTGAGTTATAGAAGGGATGGGAGTAATGAATAAAGTTAGTATAATTGACTATTTGGCAAGTGGTTTGTGCAGAGGAGATAGGGACAGTGGGAGGAAAAGAAGGTAAGGAGAGGTAAGGAAGAAAAATGAATATAAAGGAGAGGAGAGGACAGAAAATGGAACAAAAGAGGGCTAGGCATGATAGCCATGGATAGAGAGAAGAAAAAGAAGAAACAGAGATTGACTAAATAAGGCTCAACCAATGTCTCTTCTTCATTTAATAATCATTTATGGGAATATATTTTCTAGGCATATGCAATTTGCTATCAGATGAAAACAGGTGCATTCAGGGTGGTATGTCTATAGACTGCAATTTGCTATCACATAGTGACAAGATGCATTTTCTATTCTCATAATCTTTACAATTTGTAGCTGGGTGCTTGTTGCTCATACCTGTAATCCTACCTACTTGGGGGGATCATGGTTCAAGACCAAATTGGGGAAATAGTTCATGAGATGCCATTGTTAAAATAACCAGAGAAAATGAACTGGAGGTATGGCTCAAGCAGTAGAACAGGATGCCCTGAGTCCAAATTCCATCCTACCAAAAAACTCATTATATGACAAAAACAAAAATTGCATATTTTTTTTTCATTGTGATGGAATAATCTCTGAGGTAATATGCATATACAGGGATGGAATAACTCATCATACTAATACAGGAGGCCAAGGGACAGATTTATAGAGTAGGTGGTGATTTCTTGAACAAACAAGTATTTTCTCAATAGTAGATACAGAGAAGGGCAGAGACAGGACTCCCTGACTGAACTAATGCTTCTAGATAGAAAACAATAATGTTAGACATTGCTAAATTCAAGTTTCTCAGTAGGGGAGCCTTCAAGAAGTTCAGAAGATGAGAAAGTAAAGCAAGGAATAGAAAATTAATTACCAGAAGAATGATGATATGACATTATACATTATGATAAACAATCTTCAAAAAATAATGTCTGAGATTTATAAATATTCTTTTAGTCCAATAAAATGATGTTTTTCAAGGGTGAGAAGAAAGGAGTTGAAACAGACACTACAACACTGTAGGAATATTTTAAAACAAAAATTAAACAAAAAATATGGTAATTGGTAAGGAAGATAAAATATTTGAGTAATATTTGAACAATTTGATTGGATTAGGGTAGAGCTGATCTGCAGAGGGAGTATAGGATGAAAAGCTGACACATTTCTTATATATGCAATTGAGAGACTAGTGACTGTATTAAGCAAGACTGGGGATGTAAGAAAGCAGCCATTTCTGTGCTTCAGTAAAATGATGGACCTGGGGTTCATAAAAGATATTCAGGTGAGAGAAAGGGGAAAGATAAACAGAAGATAGTAAATGAGGTAATCTTTCTGGAGTGTCTAATATGTACTAGGGAGTTGCTAGTGTGTTTAGGCATCCTTGTTTGTCACACATGACTTGTGAGGAAATTCTATGAGGAAATATATGGAAAAATCGAAAACGTAAAATAAAAATATTTCAGAACATTAAAAAAACCACTTAAATCCTGAATTCATATCACCTAATTTATGCGTTTTTATGACTTTCCTGAGGAAAATTTGGAAACTAGAAGGTAGTCACAGGGAGTGGACCTTGATGTAAGTACCTTAAAGGAACGTATTAAAAATTAAGGAAGACACATTCTAATGGCAGCAAGGGCTTCCTTAAGATGTTTGTGAGTCATGTTCAGCAAGTAGAAATAGGCAATCAGAATGAGAATTTAAGACAAATTTCTTTTAAAAGAGAATATGAAGGATTGACAGACGAATAGGTGGTAAAATGATCAGAGAAAGTAATTTAAGATAGAGAGATTTGAGGTTGAACAGTTTCAAATGTTTAAAAGAACTAAGATTTGATCACTGATGTTTAATGCAGTAGAAGGGGTGACAATATGAACACTGAAGAGTTTGAGCACAGATGGCCTAGAATTAGACTCATTAAATCTTCAACGTAAACAAACAAAAGGATAAAGGTGGTATTGTGTTTTAGAAGTTGGATAATATCAGTAATTAGAATGTAAAGGAAAGTTAATTGATATGAACAGTAGAACATCTAGTCCAAAGTATTTTCCATTCTTAAGGCAATCTTCTTGTCTATCTTGTCCTAATGTTTATCTTTGGTTAATCAATATGAACCATGAAATTGTGTTTTGCCAGTATTTGCAAATGTCTAATGAGAAGAAATTTTGTATGATGATTTTTAAAAATAATTATAGTTTTGAATTAGGATACATCAATAATACAAGGTAGTTTCATTGTGGTAATTCCATACACAAGTATTATATCCTTTGAAAATTTCCCCCCCCCCTACATTATATTCTCATTTTTCCTCTCCTCCTTTCCTCTTTCTCAGGTAGTACTTAGTGAGTTTCATTATGTGTTGAATAATTTCTTAACTTTGAGGCCAATTATGTGACTAGTTGGAAGATCATAAAGAAGCAAAGAAAGCAAATGCTTAAAGTCCTGTAGGACTTTAAAGTCCTAAAAATGACAGTAATATTTATTTCAGGCTAAAATTGATCACTTTGACAAAAATATATTGTATTGAATTCATAAGCTATAATCATAAAAGAACTGAATTTCTAGTTTGCCCCTAATTTATAAATTTATTTGATTTATCTGGTAAGACTGAGGATTTGAACTTAGGGCTTCCCATTTGCAAAGCAAGTGCTCTACACTCCTCCAGTCCATTTTGCCTTTTAACTATAATCCTCCCGATCTCAGTCACCCAAGTAACTACGATTATAGGCGTGAGTCACCAGCACCTGGCATCCCTAATTTAGAATTATGAACAACCTAATATTAATTTATTTTTAATTTTTTTTTCACTGTTAAGAATGAGGTTAAACACATAGATGTCTAAAACTAAGACTAAGTGTGTGGCAGTGAGCAGTGTTTTGTATGTGAACATGTAGCTAGCTAATTTATATAGGGGTGGGGTTGTATATTTCTATTCTCTACCATGCTCTTTCCCCCATAAACTGTCACTGCCATCCCCAAGGCAATTTTTCCGTTCTTAATCTTATGCTCAAAAGAGAAATACAATGCCATCAAAGCTCCCAACTAAGTTTCAATCAGAACTACTCATATTTGTATTTGAAGTATACTTTCTATGAGTTAATAGTGGTCTCAGAAGAATAAGGAGCAAAGTGGACTGTGGTATAAGAGGTGAGGGACTGATTCCTTGGAGTGAAGAAGAGAAAAATTTCTTCCATTAAAAATGCCATTGAGATCATCTCTGAGTCCAACAGGCTGCCTCTTGGAAGTAAGTCTGTCTGGGTCTAGCTGGCCAGCCCTGTGGCAATTGCCCAGCCTGGTGCCCTTCAGTATAGCCTATGGGTCAAAGCTGACCAAATCCCTGTCTGTCAGCTGAGCAGGGACATTCCCTGTCTCCCCCACAGTACACATGTCTTCCCTTCCCTAAGTTAAAGTACTGACTGGCTGCGTAAGTGAAAGGAAGTATCTGCTGAAATATGATAACTGAAGACTCCTCTCAAAAGCCTGTTGGGGTCTCTCTGTTCTCCTACAGGGACCTGGAGGTACCTGGACAGATCCTCTCCTGGAGATGCTTGCTTTGCTCTTTTTTTTTCTTTTTTTGATGGTAGAGTGTGACCTGGAAGTCATACCTTCTCTTAGAAACTTAGATGTTGGGAAGGTCTGTCCTTTGGTGCTTAGAGCCATAGAATATGAGGAGTTGGGCATGCCGAAGGCTCAAAGCCTTCCGTTTTTTTCAAGACCAAGTCTGTTATATGGCACAGAGAGCACCCTGCCTCCCTCCACGTTTTCCAGGAGGGGATGATAGCCCCAGTTAGGCTCCTAACAGGCCTCTGAGATGCTGGCCCCATGTTTTTGTCAAGTGTCTGCTGTGTGCCTCAAACCACGCCAGTACCTTGGGAAGATCAAAAAAGTAGCATGTCATCCTTGCGTTGTTTTCATG
This sequence comes from Castor canadensis, assembly GCF_047511655.1. NCBI lineage: Eukaryota > Metazoa > Chordata > Mammalia > Rodentia > Castoridae > Castor > Castor canadensis. The sequence continues at coordinate 101,005,319 of NC_133386.1, read as the reverse complement.
GTGTCAGTGATATTTTCACAGGGTGGAAAGCAGTGCATATAGGACTTGTAGTTTTAATTACCTGGAGTTCCTGCCTGTGAGTTTCTCCTCCATTGTCCTAGTCTCAAATCCTGTAGAAGGAGGGAGTAACTAAAATCCAGAAGAAACCATATGGAAACTAACTCAGCAGTACAGTTTGTCCAAATGACCCTTTTAAGGATATATCACAGCTGATGTCAAAGGTCACTTTTCTTCTTGCCTTCTGTTTGTGAGGCCTGAGATCCTGCCCTTCCTAGCTCACAGGCCAGATCTTGGGGTGACACTTGGGGGCACATATATCTGAAACTGGTAGTAGAAAGAAGAGAATTTTTGATTGATTCTTTCATTTCTGAGGGAACTTTTAAATTCTCTAATCAAAATTAAGTGGGATATTGGGACATGCTCAGATACTAGAAGTTATTGTTTTCACACCAATCCATTTGAATTTCCCCTCCTCCTCTATCTCTTTTTAATTGGCAGTCCGCAAGAGGGGTAGACTGTCTATACATTCATGACAGTGGAAACCAGAGACTCTTTCTCTCTCTCCCAGGGTCTCCAATCTTGGCTGTGTGCAGTGCAAACATATTCAAGGGTGTGTGGAGACTGGTTGCATTATAAAACTGGAGCTTTGCTCTTGAAGTTGGTTTCTTAGGGGCCACTTTCTGACATCTTCCTCTGTCTAGTTATTGAAATCAAGTATTTGAATGTAAATTCTCAAGCATGAGACAGGCAGGGGCTGGATGAGGGTGATCCCTTCTCATCTGTGATGACCTAAAAATCATTGCATGAATATAAGAGGCTTTTCCTAACACAGGACCTCAGTTTTATAGGGGTAGTGGTCCAAATGGGAGACAGCACATAAATAAGATCCAGGCAGGGGAGATCTTGGAGAAAGCCAATGACTTGATTTTGAGGAGCCCATGTGGGGGGCGAGGGTCTGAGCTGCAGTCCTGGAACTTTTGCTTTTACTAGTTTCCTCTCCATCCTCCCAAAAGAGCAGAAAACAGGGATCAGTGTTTCTTACTTTGCACATTTGTTTTTGGGTGAGTTGCATCCTCTCCATTGACAATGGGCAAAAAAGCTTTTCACTTTGGGGGAAAAGAAAAACTGTTTAATCCATACCAATGATATTTTCATTTTTAATATTTGAAATGTATTTTTTTATTTTGATAGAAGATGGACTATTTTTTTTTATGTAATATGTATAAGAGAGCCTGAGAATAGAGAGCTGTCTAGATTGGGTTTAGTTGTTCATTGGTTTAGGAGACATTTATGTGTGATTTATAATTTATCTGTGTTTTGGATTAATGACCTGGGATGAAGCTATGCTAGCTTTCAAACAAGGCATGCCTTTGAGAAATTTACATATTTTGAGTTTCCAGACCAATAAAATACCTGGTTGAAATATAATCAACAGTTTAGGAGTAGTAAACAGGAGTATTACTGAAGTATATGATATAGAAGGCCGATACAGTTGGAGAAAGGGTGATGCTATGGAATGAAATTGGCTGGGTAACCAGGGACCAGGTAAACACACTATGTTAAGTTTATGGAAGGGTACTGAACATTAAGGAAAGGAGTCATGATCCTCCTTTTAATTTAGAATGATAATTCCACCAGTGGTGTAAGAAGCACATTGGTTGGTTAGAAAAATGTAAAGTATGTTTGAGCTTTCAGAAATTGATGAGAAATCATTTGTCAATGTTAAGAAATTTATACCTGGCTTTTGTTTACATTAAATCTACTTTTGTAACTTTCCCTTAAAATATGGCTACAAATTTTGCTTTCTGTATATTTTTAATATTTCTGCATTTGTTTTCTTTAGTCAATTATGACAAAAGAAGATAAATATAATTTTAGACTTTCAAAACAAAAGAAATATATAAAGCATGCTATAAATGTTGCATTCCTTTAAGTAAGTCATGATGAGTACCTACATTGTGCAGTGATGGTATGGCAGAGCAGTAGGAGCAAATGCAAAATATTCATAAAGTCCTCAAATTGAATGTAGAGGGAAGACCATGGAGAAAAGAAAGAAGAAGTCTAAGCCAAGTACTTTGTTTTTGAGGACAATTGATTTTCGTGTAGTAATAGACAGATTCAGTGAATGGATAAACTGTGGATTCCTTAGTCCATAACATGGGATATTACTCAATTCTATAAAGAAATGAGCTATCAATCCAAAAGCACTTGGAGAAAACTTATATGCATGTTACTAAGTGAAAGCCAATGTGAAGAACTACATACAGCATGATTCCAAAGACATAGTATTCTGGAAAAGGCAAAATGATTGAGACAATTAGGATGAGTCATTGCCAGGTGATAGGGATGAAGTAGGATGAATCAGCAGGGAACAGAAGATTTTTATAACAATGAAATAATTCTGTGTGATACTACAATGGTGGATACATGTTGTTACATATTTGTCAAAGGTCATAGAATGAGCAACTCTAGATGATGAATTCTAAAGTGTGGACCATGTACTTTGAATGACAATGTCTCAATATAGATTTATCAGTTGTGAAAAATGTGTAACTGTGGTGTGGCATGTCATTAGTGGGGGAGGATGTACATGTGTGCAGACAGGGGTATATAAGAACTCTCCATATTTTCTACTCAGTTTTGCTGTGAAGTTAAAACTGCTGTAAAAAGTAAATTTTCAAAAAAAGATGGTGAAAGGAAAGTAAAGAAGCTGAAAAGAGAGACATATCAAGAAAGGATCTGCAGTCTTCACAAGCAGCAGGTCTTTATTAGAGAGAGCATGACTGAGATAAGCCCTTGGCCATCAGAGTAACACTCTGAGAGGGGTGAGAGCATGCCTTTCTTACAGGCTGGGGATTTTAAATATCCTGTGGTGGGAAGAGGGAGGTTGGAGGAGGATGGGCATTAAGTAAGAAAGTGGGGAAGGAGGATTAGTGGAGGTGTTGGACATTAGCGAGAAGGTCATTGGGGTTTTTCTCCGGGTCTCTTTCCAAAGGTAGCCATGTTTACATTGTTTCAGTGTTTATCGACATTCCAGCAGAGGGTATAGATTTGAAGACAGATAATAAGTTCAAATTTGAGGTGCCTTTGAGACAATCGGATGGGGATAGTCACTGATGAAGAGTTTCAGTGTCTGTAGTACTGGACAGGAAACTATTTTTTTCTCTCCTTAAACCTGTCCCCAGTCCTGAGGATGGATGTTTCTCATCTACCAGCCAGATGTGCTAGGTATTTTTTCAACCACAGAATCATGAGCACATGAACACAAAATAAAGACCACAGTAGCTCCATGCCAGTAAAGGTTTTAGACTATGGCCATTAACCAGTTAAGCCAACATTGAGATTGTAGTGTATATGTACAACCAATTATTCTTAATTATCTGTTACACTGTAAAGAAGTGGTAAGGAAATTCACACTGGTGCTTTCTTTTTTTCCTTTTATCTTTTTTTCTTTTTTTTTTTGTGGCACTGGGGTTGGATCTCAGGCCTCATTTCCCTATTCTTTCTCCTTAGTTGCCAACTTCTACCTCTCAACATCCTGGGCCGTCACATCAAAGCCTGGGAGGGCTGGAAGGAAAGCAATTAATTTCTAGGTGCCTAACAACTTCTGTTTTGAACTAAGAAAAACCAACAGCAGCTAAGGTCCTCAGATGTCAGGAGGACTTGCTCCAAATAAAAGAAATTGGCCACCTGTTGGAAATGAGTGGAAAAAGCACTCTTTCAAATTTTTTACACTATTGAGATCAGGATATTACTCAGTGTGTATCTCTAGTTAGCTAGTAGTTAGAGAAAAATCTCACTACTAAAAGTTTTGTTTTTCTTTTTCTTGTGGTAGCTGGGTAATTTGTATAATTTTACCTGTGAAACTATTCTGTTATTATTACTACTGTAGTGTCCTGTATCCACAAAAGGCTACAGAATGTACCCTTATGGGTTGTATATGAAATGTCCCTCTGAAGCTCTGTGTTGAAGGCTTAATCCCCAATGCAACAGTTGTTCAGGTGTGGGACATTGCAGAGGGTGACTGGATTATGGAGGCTGTGATGTCATCCATGGATTACACTGTTAGTGGAGTCATAGCTGAATGGGTTATCAGGGGCTGAAGAAAACTTTAGGAGGTGGGGCCTAGTTAGAGGAAGTAGGAAACTGGAGCATACCCTGGTAGGAGGGTGAATACGGTGTGAAAAATGTGTACACATGTATGTAAATGCAAAAACAATACCTATTGAAACAATTCCAAGAATTGGGGGAGGGGAGGATAAAGGAAAGCCATGGAGGGGTCAATTCAAGAATGATATATTTGTTACATTGTAACAACATGTGCAAATGCCACAATGTACCCCACTGAGCACAACAATAAAGGTGGAAAAAAAGATTAGAAATGAGGCAAAGATTAAAAACAAATATGAAAGATATATTTTGTCCCTGGCTGCTTTCCTCACTCTCTGCATTATAGTCACCAGGAGGCAAGCAGCTTCATTCCTCTGTGATGTTCCCTGACATGATGTTTTGACTTGCAACAGGTCCACAGTGATGTGACCAAATAACTGTGAATTGAAACCTCTGAAATTGAGTCAATATTCATCTTACTCTTTAAAATAATTTTATTGGCCTTGTATGCACATATGAATAATAAAAGAAAAAGGAAAAAAAATGATTTTATTGGTGGTACTGGGATTTAAACTCAGATGTTTATGATTGTGAGGCAGGCACTCTACCACTTGAGCCATACTTCCTGCTCATTTTGCTCTGGTTATTTTGGAGACAGAAACTTGCTCTTGGGGAGATTCCAAGATGGTGGCTAGAGGTAGGAAGCAGAAAGTGACCCTCCTATAGTGAAATCTTGGAGAGATGCTGGAGACACACTTTGTAGGCATAATCACTGAGAAAAGGCATAACTTTGACCCCTCCACACCTCCAGCCGGAGCAGAGAATCTCCACTTCACGTTAAAAGGAGAAACAAGGAGGGCCCCCGGGGCTGCCAGTGGCCAGCGCCCATATGGCTTGGGAAGACGCAAACCAGGTGAGCTTCGCGGTACCGCGGTAGCCCCACAGAAAAGCCTGGGCCAGAGCAGCATAGCCCCCTGGACAGACTGACCTCCACCCGGGGAAAAAAGAGAAACTGAGTAATAAGCAATAAGAACAATTAAGACACGCTGGAAAGAGGGTGGGGCACCCTGAGCACTGAAGATTGGGAGAAGGGAATCCTTCCTGGGACTGTAAATAAACAAGCCAGGCAGGCCAGAGAGCCTCTGGCGGGAGCAGGGTGTGTGCCCAGCAGCCAGGAGTGGGGAAGCTTGTGAGAGTGGAGGAGGGAGGAAAACTCCACAGGAGAGGAGGGAAGACCCACTTCCCACGTGAACTGTAAATAAACATGGCGGCTGGCAGGAGCAGCAGCACCGCCCAGTAAGCAGGAGCAGAAAAGCTTGTGAAAGTGGCAGTGGGAGGAAAACTTCAGAGGAGAGGGGGGAAGACCCACCTCCCACATGAACTGTAAATAAACACACAGGCCTGACAACGCGGGGGCAGTGTCACCTTTCCCAGTGCTTGGAAAGGGGAAAGCCTGTAGCAGAGGCTCCCGCACAGGAGAAATCTGAACAAACAAAGCCTGTGGGACCAGGTGAGTGCTAGCTCACCCCAGAGATCTGCATAAATAATGCCTCCAGCTACAGGCTGAGAGCAGCAGGCAGGCAAACCACAGTTGCAGATACCACTCTCAGAACTGTCTCCAGATGCTTTTTTTTCTTTTTCTCCCTACCTTTGATGTGAGAACAACTGAATTACATCTGCAAGCCGAAAAACCTACTGAAACTGAATTGCATTTGAACTTGGGACACTTGGTGGGGCTTTTGTGTGTTTGTGTGTGTGTGTGTGTGTGCGTGTGTGTGTGTGTGTGTGAGTGTAGTTTTGTTCTACTTTATGCATTCCCTTTGATGAGACAACTACAGAACAACATCTGAGGCACCAAATCCAGGACTGGAGATTGAGACGGACACCCAAATTATTAAGACTGAAACTGCATTGCATATAAACTTGGAGGTTTTTTGGTTTTTTTTTTTTAATTTTCTATTTTCCATTTTATTTTAATTCATTTTTATATATAGATATTTCTTTCATTTACTTATTTTTTATTTTTTTATCTTTGACTTTCAATCTTTTCTCTGTCTCTCTAATGTCTGTTCAGCTTACTGTCGATTAGTACACTAACACTCCCTGTTTATACCTTTGAAACTCTCTTGTCTGATACCTTCTTCTGCTTTCTCCCTCTTGTTGTATATTTGTTTTCCCCTTTTCTTTAACTTCTTGCTTTCCATCTCAGCTCACCCTTCCATTCTCAATATTACCATTGTTATTATTACAAGCTAGAAAATACTTAATTGCACACAGTACAGGGACAGTAACAACACCAACAAAAATGACAGGAAGACAGAAAAAACAGGGAAACCAGTTTCCCCACAGCAAAAAATTAGTACAGGAACCAGAGGGCAATGAAGAGAACAGAAACTCAGATCGAGACTCCAACAAAATGAAGATAAACTATGCCAAAGGACCCAATGAAGCCCACAAGAACAATTTAAAAGAAGACATACTACAAGTACTCAATGAGAATTTTATAGAGATGATACTGGATAGGGTCAATCAAAATGTACAGGAGACACTCAAGAAATTCCAAGACAACAAAAATAGAGAATTTGAAAAAGCAAAAGAAGAAATAAAGGAAACCATAGAAGCACTGTATAAACACCAAAGTGAAAGAGAGAACACAATGAATAAACGGATAAATGAACTCAGGACAAAAATAGACAACATTAAAGAGGAAAACTGCCAGGATATGGAAAACCTCAGAAAAAAGAATGAAACAGAACTGCAAAACAAAACGGAAGGCCAATCCAGCAGAATAGAACAAACAGAAGACAGAATCTCAGAACTTGAAGATTAAATGGTAATTAAAGGAAAAACCGAAGAACTATTAATTAAAGAACTCAAGACCTGTGAAAAGAAAATGCAAGAACTCACTGACTCCATCAAAAGACCAAACTTGAGAATCATGGGCATCGAAGAAGGAGAAGAGGTGCAAGCAAAGGGAATGTATAATATTTTCAACAAAATAATAACAGAAAATTTCCCAAATCTAGAGAAAGATATTCCCATACAGATGCAAGAGGCCTCCAGGACACCAAACAGACCAGATCAAAATAGAAGTACTCCACGACAAATCATCATTAAAACAACAAGTTCAGAAACTAAGGAAAGAAAATTGAAGGCTGTAAGAGAGAAAAAACAAGTAACATACAAAGGTAAACCCATCAAAATAACAGCAGACTTCTCAACAGAAACATTAAAAGCAAGAAGAGCGTGGGGTGAGATCTTCCGGGCACTGAATGAAAATAACTTCAACCCCAGGATACTCTACCCAGCAAAGCTATCATTCAAAATACATCGAGCAATAAAAGTCTTCCTTGATAAGCAGAAACTAAAATAATATGTGACCACAAAGCCACCATTACAAAAGATTCTGCAAGGGATTCTGCACACAGAAAGTGACACCCAACTTAACCATGAAAAGGCAGGCAGCACCAAACCACAGGATGAGAAAAAGCAAGACAGTAGAGAGTAACATCAAGTTAGGTACACACAATCAAACCTTCAAACAACTAAGACAACTAAATGGCAGGAATCACCACATACCTATCAGTACTAACGCATAATGTCAGTGGACTTACTTCACCCATCAAAAACACCGTTTGACAAAATGGATTAAAAAAGAAGATCCAACAATTTGTTGCTTACAGGAGACTCATCTCACCGACAGAAATAAGCATATGCTTAGGATGAAAGGCTGGAAGAAGATTTACCAAGCCAATGGCCCCCAAAAACAGGCAGGAGTAGCAATACTTATCTCTGACAAAGTAGACTTCAAACCTACATTGATCAAATGAGATAAAGAAGGAAATTCCATACTAATAAAAGGGGAAATAGACCAAAAGGAAATAATAATCATCAATCTGTACGCACCCAATGTCAACGCACCCAATTTCATCAAACATACCCTGAAAGACCTAAAAGCATATATAAACGCCAACACAGTGGTTGTGGGAGACTTTAACACTCCATTATCATCAATAGATAGGTCATCCAAACAAAAACTCAATAAAGAAATCCAAGATCTAAAATATGCAATAGATCAAATGGACCTAGTATATGTCTACAGAACATTTCATCCAACCTCTACACAATATACATTCTTCTCAGCAGCCCATGGAACCTTCTTCAAAATAGATCATATCCTAGGGCACAAAGCAAGCCTCAGCAAATATAAGAAAATAGAAATAATACCATGCATACTATCTGACCACAATACAGTAAAAGTAGAACTCAACAACAAAAGTAAAGACAAAAAACATGCAAACAGCTGGAAACTAAATAACTCATTACTTAATGAAGAATGGATCATCGATGCAATAAAAGAGGAAATTAAAAAGTTCCTGGAAGTCAATGAAAATGAAAACACAACCTACCGGAACCTATGGGACATAGCTAATGCAGTCTTGAGAGGAAAGTTTATAGCCATGAGTGCATATATTAAAAAGATTGAAAGATCCCAAATCAATGACCTAATGATACATCTCAAACTCCTAGAAGAACAAAAAGAAGCAAATCCCAAAACAAATAGAAGGAGAGAAATAATAAAAATAAGAGCTGAAATCAACAAAATAGAAACCAAAAAAACCATACAAAGAATTAATGAAACAAAAAGTTGGTTCTTTGAAAAAATAAACAAGATTGATAGACCCCTGGCAAACCTGACTAAAATGAGGAGAGAAAAAACCCAAACTAGTAGAATTAGGAATGCAAAAGGGGAGATAACAACAAACACCATGGAAGTCCAGGAAATCATCAGAGACTACTTTGAGAACCTATATTCAAATAAATTTGAAAATCTAAAAGAAATGGACAGATTTCTAGGTACATATGATCATCCAAACCTGAACCAAGAGGATATTAATCACCTGAATAGACCTATAACACAAAACAAATTGAAACAGCAATCAAGAGTCTCCCCAAAAGGAAAAGTCCAGGACCTCATGGATTCTCTGCTGAATTCTATCAGACCTTTAAAGAAGAGCTGATACCAACCCTCCTTAAACTGTTCCATGAAATAGAAAGGAAAGGAAAATTGCCAAGCACATTTTATGAAGCCAGTATTACACTTATCCCAAAACCAGGCAAAGACACCTCCAAAAAGGAGAACTATAGGCCAATTTCCTTAATGAACATTGATGCAAAAATCCTCAACAAAATAATGGTAAACCAAATTCAGCAACACATCAAAAAGTTTATTCACCACGACCAAGTAGGCTTCATCCCAGGGATGCAGGGGTGGTTCAACATACGAAAATCCATAAATGTAATAAACCACATTAACAGAAGCAAAGACAAAAACCACTTGATCATCTCAATAGATGCAGAAAAAGCCTTTGATAAGATCCAACATCATTTCATGATAAAAGCTCTAAGAAAACTAGGAATAGAAGGAAAGTTCCTCAACATTATAAAAGCTATATATGACAAACCTACAGCCAGCATTATACTTAATGGAGAAAAACTGAAACCATTCCCTCTAAAATCAGGAACCAGACAAGGATGCCCACTATCTCCACTGCTATTCAACATAGTACTGGAATTCCTAGCCAGAGCAATTAGGCAAGAAGAAGGAATACAGATAGGTAAAGAAACTGTCAAAATATCCCTATTTGCAGATGACATGATCCTATACCTTAAAGACCCAAAAAACTCTACTCAGAAGCTTCTAGACATCATCAATAGCTATAGCAAGGTAGCAGTATATAAAATCAACATAGAAAAATCATTAGCACTTCTATAGACTAACAATGAGCAAACTGAAAAAGAATGTATGAAAACAAATGTATGAGGCTACATTTACAGTAGCCTCAAAAAAAATCAAATACCTAGGTGTAAACCTAACAAAAGATGTGAAAGACCTCTACAAGGAAAACTATACACTTCTGAAGAAAGAGATTGAGGAAGACTATAGAAAGTGGAGAGATCTCCCATGCTCATGGATTGGTAGAATCAACATAGTAAAAATGTCAATACTCCCAAAAGTAATCTACATGTTTAATGCAATTCCCATCAAAATTCCAATGACATTCATTAAAGAGATTGAAAAATCTACTGTTAAATTTATATGGAAACACAAGAGGCCACAAATAGCCAAGGCAATACTCAGTCAAAAGAACAATGCAGGAGGTATCACAATACCTGACTTCAAACTATATTACAAAGCAATAACAATAAAAACAGCATGGTACCGGCACAAAAACAGACATGAAGACCAGTGGAACAGAATAGAGGACCCAAATATGAAGCCACACAACTATAAGCAACTTATCTTTGACAAAGGAGCTAAAAATATATGATGGAGAAATAGCAGCCTCCTCAACAAAAACTGCTGGGAAAACTGGTTAGCAGTCTGCAAAAAACTGAAACTAGATCCATGTCTATCAACCTATACCAAGATTAACTCAAAATGGATCAAGGATCTTATTATCAGACCCCAAACTCTTAAGTTGATACAGGAAAGCATAGAAAATACTCTGGAGTTAGTAGGTATAGGTAAGAACTTTCTCAATGAAACCCCAGCAGCACAGCAACTAAGAGATAGCATAGATAAATGGGACCTCATAAAACTAAAAAGCTTTTGTACATCAAAAGAAATGGTCTCTAAACTGAAGAGAACACCCACAGAGTGGGAGAAAATATTTGCCAGCTACACATCAGACAAAGGACTGATAACCAGAATATATAGGGAACTTAAAAAACTAAATTCTCCCAAAACTAATGAACCAATAAAGAAATGGGCAAGTGAACTAAACAGAACTTTCTCAAAAGAAGAAATTCAAATGTCAAAAAAAAACATGAAAAAATGCTCACCATCTCTAGCAATAAAGGAAATGCAAATTAAAACCACGCTAAAATTCCACCTCATCCCTGTTAGAATAGCCATCATCAGCAACACCACCAACAATAGGTGTTGGCGAGGATGCGGGGAAAAAGGAACCCTCTTACACTGTTGGTGGGAATGTAGACTAGTACAACCACTCTGGAAAAAAATTTGGAGGCTACTTAAAAAGCTAGACATGGATCTACCATTTGATCCAGTAATACCACTCTTGGGGACATACCCAAAAGAGTGTGACACATGTTACTCCAGAGGCACTTGCACACCCATATTTATTGTGGCACTATTCACAATAGCCAAGTTATGGAAACAGCCAAGATGCCCCAGCACTGACGAATGGATTAAGAAAATGTGGTATCTGTACACAATGGAATTTTATGCAGCCATGAAGAAGAACGAAATGTTATCATTTGCTGGTAAATGGATGGAATTGGAGAACATCATTCTGAGTGAGGTTAGTCTATCCCAAAAGACCAAAAATCATATGTTCTCCCTCATATGTGGACATTAGATCAAGGGCAAACACAACAAGGGGATTGGACTATGAGTGCATGATAAAAGCGAGAGCACACAAGTAAGGGGTGAGGATAGGTAAAACACCTAAAAAACTAGCTAGCATTTGTTGCCCTTAACGCAGAGAAACTAAATCAGATACCTTAAAGCAACTGAGGCCAATAGGAAAAGGGGAACAGGTACTCGAGAAAAGGTTAGATCAAAAAGAATTAACCTAGAAGGTAACACCCACGCACAGGAAATCAATGTGAGTCAATGCCCTGTATAGCTATCCTTATCTCAACCAGCAAAAACCCTTGTTCCTTCTTATTATTGCTTATATTCGCTCTACAACAAAATTAGAAATAAGGGCAAAATAGTTTCTGCTGGGTATTGTGGGGGGAGATGGAGGGGGCGGAGTGGGTGGTAAGGGAGGGGTGGGGGCAGGGGGTAGAAGTGACCCAAGCCTTGTATGCACATATGAATAATAAAAGAAAAATGAAAAAAAAAAAAAAGAAACTTGCTCTTTGCCCAGGTCAGCCTGGATTGAGTTCCTCCTGTTTTCAGCTTCTCACCATCCTTGGGATACCAGGCTTATGCCATGAAGCCCAGCTTTTTTTCTGTTGAGATGGGGTTTCTCAATTTTTCTCTTTCCCCTGGGCTGGACTGGAACCATGATCCTCTTGATTTTATCCTCTATATAGCTTGAAATGACAGGTACACACCCGAAGGCCCAGTTATTGATTGAGATGGGATTTCATGAATCCCTGTTTGGACTGACCTGGAACCACAATTCTCCCCTATCTCAGCCTCCAAAGTAGCCAGGATTACAGAGGGAACCACTAGCACCAGACTTACATTAAATTTTTATTTCATCTTTTTTGGTAGTATTGGTATCTTGAACTCAGGGTTTCATGTTTTCTAGGCAGGCACTCTACTGCTTGGGCCACACTTGCAGCCTCATCTTCCTTCTTTTAAGTTGAACTACCTCAGTATTTTGATATAATGATAGAATGCTGACTAAGGCAAAGAGTGTCTGGACAGGAATACTTTATTTCTTTCCTTTTACTTATTTTTTTACAGTGTTTTCTTATGTTTTTGTTTTAGGAATTGGGTAGCTATATTATCATTCTTAAGTATGTACAATTTACAAACTGACAATCATTAAGTAAAATTTCACTAATGAGTTAAAACACTAATCAGAAATGCACACACACAATGTATTGAAAGATGTAACATATTTCTTTAAGTGTAATATTTTAATGGGTCAAAGCATTCATTACTGAACAGAGATAACTGAAGATAAATTGTAGTGTAATTAATATGTCAATTAAATATAAAGTGTTCAAAAGGAATTTGTCATTTTAAGTTATTTTATTACTTTCTTGAAATACTTTGTCAAGTTCTTTCTTAATTTTATACCCATACTTGAAAAATCACAAGTGCCAAATGAATTGGGTTTTACACTTCCTCTTATTATATTTCCAATTCATTCTGCAGAATAAGTGCATGCTTAAAATTTAAAATCTGTATCTTTGCTTTACCCTGCATAAGAGTTCTTCATGCATTTTAAATAATTGAGCAAAAAATAAAAGGCTTCCAATATAACTCCAGCCTACATTTTCCACATTGAATGCAAAGTAGTATAATAAGAAGATATGCTCTGCCTTTTTTTTTCTCAGTTTCTCTGTACAATGCAGTTACAACATCAATAGCCATCACCTGATGTGAAGTTATATGAAGCTCATGAAGCAGTGATCCCCTCCCTTATCCTGAGAAATGTGTTCCATGATATTATGTTTATGTGTTTTTATCACATCTTCTAAAGTAAGATAGTTTAACTCAATCTTCAACCAAACCATTTTCTCTTTCCATTCTGAATCAGCTGTCACATTTCTCATTGGCTTTCAATTGGTAAGTGTTTGGGAGACTGACTTAAAGGTAGATGAGTTGGAGATACATATAATTAGGATATGGATCATAAACATGAGGTTCACAGATACTAATGAACAGAATTGGTCCTGGATGTCAAGAATACTGAAAAGAACACATCCCTGAGCTAATTCACCTGACATAATGAAAAGGATCTTTATCAAAATACAGGAATGAAAAGAAAAGCAAAAAATACGTGCATGCCACAAGAAGTAGATGGATTTAGTTAAGGTTAAACACAAATAAGAAACTTGAAATGTCTTAAAGTTTTATCATAGCAGATAAAAAAATTAGAGATGTCTTCCAAAATTTGCTCTTTTCTAAATTTCAACAGAATAAGGCAAAAACGAGTATAGAACAATTATATGGTTTGCTACTTTGTGTTTCATTACTACAATGAAATACCAGACACATTCTACTTATGAAGTAATGGGAGATTTATTTTAGCTCACAGATTGAAAGAGTCCAAGTCCAAACATGGTAGCACAGGCTTGATAAGGATATCTCTTAGCTGCATAATCTCAGGACAAATGGTGAATGGCAATGGCACAAGTGTATGTGGGAAGCACACAAGTGATTACATCTCCAACAGGAACAGAGAACAAGGAAGTGGGGCCAAAGGCAGGCTTTTATAACATTCTTTTGGCAAGAACTTCTACAGAGTGCCCACATTCTGAGGGCACTATCCTAAAGAATCCCTATTAGATCCAACCTCTCAAAAATTTTATAGCCCTTCCTTACAACATCACCCAGCAGATCAAGCCTTTAATCATAATGGATCCTTAGGGGTCAATCAGACCATACTCAAACCATAGCAGATGACATATGACCCACAAACACAGCACTAAGGCATTAGGGGAAAATGAAAGAAGAAAAGTCCTCATTGGGCTTACTATTGAGGATTTTGCTCTGTACAACACAGACTTGATTTTCCAGGACATTGGGAAGTGTAGGAAATGCCCGTTGCAATCATTAATCTGAAGGGTGAGAGGCTGGGGAATTTATTGAGGATTTTTGTCCCCAAGTATTAACTCCTTTCCATTTTGGAGAAGCTCTTTTCAGCTGAGCAAGAATCAAGAGAGATGATACAAATGAAGAAAAACAAAGAGATACATTCTTGAGCTAGGACACTGGCAGCTGTACCCAGTTGTTCATCAAAATTGAGACAGAAATTAGAAGTGACCCTAGTATTCAATGCGAGAAGTCAAAAGCATCAGGTAAAGGTATTTTTATCACCTTTTCTGTAATGTGGAAATTGAAGTTCATTGAGGCTCAGTCAGTTGTCTGAGATTGTATGGCAAATTAATGACAGAATGATGATCCAAATGCTCTTGTGTGATATTCATTTCTCATCATCACATGCCTCTCTGGAGAGGGAAGACATGTAATTTAATAAGTCATATACACTTAAGTCTGTTCTGTAGGATTAAATTCCTGTCTTCTGTTGATAGGGGAAGATGAAGTAAAAATGATGGTTAGGTAATATACTGTTCTTTTTCTATTGTCTGCTATATGAAGATAAACTGTTACTAGTTCTTCACTTGTAGAAAAATAGGATGAGCTTTGTGAAAAATTCAGTGATTTATATAGACCTACTGGACATCCTGGATTAGGGATGCAATGTAATATTTAAATTTCTGTTGCAAACCAGTCAAAGAGAATATAGTTAGCCAGTATATGTCAGTTAACTCAAAGGTTATGTGTTTTAACTCCTTACAACAGTTGACTTGCAGCAAAGTTTATGTATTTGATTAGAGTTATAGACAAAAGGGGATATAATGAGTATTTATTAACTCTTTACCACATACAGGAACCATTACTACTAAATGTATCTATATGCTCTTTAAATATTCAACAGGTTATTGTATGATTAAATGAAGATGAGAGAAGTCCATTGCCCATAGGCATCCAGGAGCCTAACAGCTATGGTAAACAATACTAAGGATTAACAAAATGTTTTCTATCTTTCTTCTGCTTCCAGAATAAGGAAATATACTAACCACATGACTGATGCTGGCCATTAAATGTGAGCTGAAATGAGTACCACTTTTGAAATAAAGTCCTTGGGGATTGACACTCACCACTTCAGTTCTATTTTCTCATGCCATGTAGATTGTCGAGGTTTGTGTTTATTCAGGTGAGCCATAGAGCAATTCAGAGTGGAGTCTCACATCTTTGAGTCAAACTGCATTTTGCTTGTGTGAGAAATAAACATTTGTCAAGCCAATTAGACTTTCAGGGTTGCTTGATATTATAGCATACATAGACCGAACTGAATTATTGAGTGGGAAGATAATGTGAATTGAGGCCCATGTGACTTCAAAGGTTGTATATGATCTTTTAAGTATAAAATTTGTCTACTTCTAAATTTTTTAAGTTTATTATATGTTTGGTTATAAAATGAATACAGGGCTGTGAATGTAGCTTATTGGTACAGCACTTACCTAACATTGTGTGAGGCCCTGGACTCAATCCCTAGTACCACAAAAGAAGTAATTTATGAACTATATGAAAATTCTGAAAAATATAGTATATACCCAGAATGAATGGAAAACATCCCACAGTCTCAATGCCATTAAAAATTTAGCATGTATGATTTATTTCATCTTCTACATAAATGAACATGTATGTTTTTATATTTTTAACAAATTATTGTAGAAAATTTTTATACTAACATTTGCATTAAATATCATAGCTAGGTTTTATTTATTGTCATTAGACATGCTCGATAGACTTGCTTCTTAATGCATCTTGGTTGTGGAAGTACAAAAATAATTCCTTATTTTTGTATCTCCTGTTAGCTCTGTTTTTCTTATAACATAATACATATTCATTATTACTCCTTATCACAGAAAAAAATTAACATTTTATCTCTTCCCTGATCCAGGAGCCCAGCTACATATGATGAGAAATGTTCCTAATTCCACTTCAAAAACCAATAGCTCAATTGCTTACAATGATTCAATCAGATATACAAGCAGAGTAACAGTTGAGAATTTGAGCTGACCAACTGTTCATCTAACTGATAGTTCTAGATTATGAAATCATAATCCTTTATTTCTTATTGTGAAATTTATCCTACATAATATGTCTTTGTCCTGTATTTTATCTTCCTTGCATACCTGAGATTTCTGAAAAATAATGTAGGACTAATTTCATGATGAGAAATGATTACAATTCAAAATATCAAAGGTATGAACTTTCAACCCACCAAATGGAATAATGTTGAAAAAAGTTGTGACAAGTTTTAAGTAGAAAAATGGTTACACTTTTTTCCCTTTAATAAAAAAAACCTAATCCAGGAGAAAACAAGTATTTTATTTGTTGAAATATTTTTAAAAACTATGTTACCTAGCCTAGTTGTTAGTATTCATGAAAGACAAAAATATTCAATAATTATTGAGATAATTTCATAAGTTATATCCCACATACTATCTGTATAGTACAACATTGTCTTTTGTTTTTATTTTTTTTCATTTATCTGTGGTCTTTCAACATTTTATAATAGCACTACTCAGTTACTTTCACAGAAATCATAACTGGTGAAGTCATCTGAAATTTAGCCAAATATCATGGTTCATCAGCATCCCTGTATCAGAAAATTACTCCTATTCAACACTTGAAGAAAATGTGCATGAATTTATGGGCTTATGAAATTCTTCATATGCATAAAACACAACAGTAGGCAGCTTTGCTGCAAGTCTTCCCACAGATCCAGTTAAACAGAGACACACTGAAAATGGCCCACTTCAAAAGTATAATCCTGTCATATTTTTCATGTAGAGTCCATTATGGTCAAATGCTGCAGGGAAGTCACATACCCCCTGTAGGTAAGAGCTAAGATTTTGCTAGGGCATGGGATATCTGTACAAATTCAACAGAATTTGTTGAGGAAGACAACAAAGCAACAGCAGCATTACCCCTTATTTAGTGATCAACGTGGTAGCCACTATACTAGCACTTTAGAGGTTAAGACTAACAGGTGGTTTAATAGACATGTCTGGGTTATAAATAAGGAAACTGAAGTAGAGAAGATAAGTAACTTATACAATGCCAAACAATTAAGATGTAGAGACAAAACTTAGATCTTTCTGACTCCAAAGGCTATTCTCTTAGTCATTTTCTTCATTGTCTCTGTATCTGAATTAACCTCAGCTCACCTCGCCATTTATGAGTTGTATGACATTGAGCAAGAGAGTTCATACTCCTTCTACTTCTTCTCTGAATGATTAATGCCTTGCCATCATCAGGGGGATATTGTGAATTTCAAGACTTAATATATGTTAAAGTGCTCTGTCAACTTGAAATGTGCCATATAAATGTGAACTATTTTATTGTCACCACTACTGATAACAGTAATTGTTTCCAAAATTGGAATTATCCTGACACTGTTCTCACATAAAGAATAATTTTAGGACCTGGGACTCTAACTGTGATCCAAAATACAGTAAAATATAATACTAAATATTTTTTAGAAGACATTTTAGAGAATGTGATATCTAAGCTGAAATTCTCACTAAAAATTTCCGTTTTCAGAGTTGAATCAATAAAAACTGCAGACCTTTACGTGGTGAAATATACCATAAATAATAGTCACTCATACATAATATGTATGTATAATAGTCATAATATACATATCATATACATAACATGTATATAATATACATAGCATGTATACTATGCATACCATATTATATATATAATGTATACTGCATATAACATGTAAATTATACATAGTATATCTATATACATATATATTATACATATTATGTGTACATATAATGCAAATATCATACTATACTGAAAGCAATTGGCATGTTAAAACTCATTAACCACATAAGATGTCAAGAAAATGCAGATCAATAGGATGTCTTTTTTTATCTTTCAGGTTAGTAAAGCTTGATGGCTTTAAATGTAGACAACTTTATGAGGAACTAGATAGTCTTATATACTGCTAGTAGGAGTGCAAATTAGCACAATGTATTGAGAAGTTTCTTTGGTAGACTCTATATACACTTAAAATAATTGCTTTTTATAGCCAAGAAATTCTACTTTAAGAAAGTGCTCATGCATGATACAAGGATATATCATGTATGTATGTGAATATATAAATATTTTGGATTCATGATAGTCATATTTAGTAATAAGAAAATAGAGATAATTCAAATGTCAGTAAGTGAGGGAGTAGATACATACATTATGATTTAATGGTAAAGTAGCTTCCTTATCTTTGGGGATACATTCCAAGGCTTTAGTGTGTAATAGTAGAAACTGAAGCAGTGAATAGTATTGAGTTATATATAAGTAAAATAAGACCTACTTGAGCATAGCCACTGCAATTCACTGAAAGTAGTAACTGGGATGGCTACTAAGTGCCTAATGACTGGTTAGTGTACACAATGTGGAACCTCTACACAAAGCAATGATAAATGTCCTCGGTGGGACATAAGGGGGATGAATGCAATTTCATCATGACATTCAGTATGGTATACAACTTAAAACTCATTCTTATTTCTGGAATTTTCCATTTCATATTTTTGGACTATGGTTCACTGTAGGTAATTTAAACTATGGAAAGCAAAACTTTAAATAAGGGGAGGCTACTGTACATTGGAATCCCCTGCTGGATTTAAAAAGATTGAGGTAGTTCATATAAATAATGCTTATGTTAAAAATATTTATGACATTGGAAGTTACAGAGGTTATGCACACAAATATTGGCTCATATAAATATCACTGAAGATATTTATATGATTTCATAATTTCTTACATGTTATGACAAACTTAATATACAAAAGGAAAACCGTTAAAGTGGTGATACATGAAGATGGTGCTTGAAGGAATAATTTTTACATGCATATCGTATTATTTTTATCTCTTTATAGCAAGGAAATACATCAATAATCTAAGCTACATATTTAAAATGGCTGACACTTTTCTTTCTACATTTTTAATACTTTTATTATTAAGAAAAGTGATATTTTCTGACATTTCCAAGCCTTTGCTTTTCTGAGCACTGATTCTTATATCTTTAGTAACATTATTTATGAAATTTAGAATTTCAGTATGCTCAGTGTTTGAAACAATGTACTCTATTTCAGTTCTAAGATTATCTGAAAGAAAATGAAAGAAGAGTCTTCCCATTGATACAAAAGTGACTTTAAAGTGTTAGAAATAAGAGAACTGGGAAGAAGGCAGGAATTAGTGTAAAACAGATTATTAAAACAATAGTTTCTAGGCACAATGCTTAGAGTTTGAGGTAGGATAAAAGTGATGACAGATTTGAAAGTTCATTGTCTTACCCCCTGTACATATGTTCTGTGGATAGATAATAAATAAAGATTCATGTGCTATGAATAGGCCATGTGGAACATGTTAGAGACTATTTTAAAAATATGGCTGCATCCGTCTTGTTCTCAGTTTTGTGATTAGATTTCAGTGCTCTTAAGTATCACCCTGTACCTTGCTGCTCCTACAGTTTTCTATCCTGATCCCTCAATTTTCTGTATCTTAGAGAGCTTCACAGTCAATTACAAGGGATGTCTTTGGTTTTGAAGCTTTTAACCTACCTTTTAGTGGTAGGGTCAAGAATATAATTTTGTACCATTACAATCAAATCATGTTTCCAGTTATAGCCAAATTCCAAGATTGTCATTTCTTACTAACAAAATCATGAAAAGGCTATCATTTTGCACCTAAAAGTCACCTTTTTGAGTCATCTGAAAAAGAAAAACAATGGGAACTTCCCAATGTCTTTCACTAGAAAGAATCAAATCATTTTCGTGCCATTTGCTAAGTTTTACTAGGCCATATCCATAAACAGAAAATTTCTCTGAAATCGAGAATGAAAATAGCTTAACAGTACTAAGGTAAACAATGAAAATATATGAAGATGAGGAAGCATTATGGTTTCAAAATAAATATATGTTTTTTTGTAAGAAGCAAATCACATAAACCAAACTGTGACTATTTAAAAGCATTACCTCATATCTCAAAGTGCTTAGGATGTGTGATTCATAACATGTTATGTAACACTGAGCAATGTAATTGTGTGACATCCAAAATAATAAGAATAGTAGTGATAAAAATCACTTTCTGCCAGGCACCAATATAAAAATTGAATATCCATTACCTCCTATTGCTTACTCCTGACAATTCTATTGGATATGGAATTAGAATTGTTAGGTAAGAATTCTCATCCCATTTTAAGATAAAGATGCTGCTCAACTAATATGTTAAGTTTTGTCCAAAGTTACACATAAAAAGGAATAAATGACTATTTTATCCTAGAGAGGTTGGCATCTGTGTTTAGAAGTTTAATTATATTTTGTAGACCACAGTGAACTATGATTGGGACAATCAGAGTTGGAATATGAAGCAGACAAAGAAAGAAACACTATATGTATGTAAGAAATATTTGGAAGCTTCCTGCCCAATAAGATCTTCCCCATTTATTCCCATATTACCTGAAAACTGTCATTCATTTTGAAGTGGAGTAAATTATTTTGGTCATTATATAATGTAGAATATAAATAGGTAGTTAATAGAAGAAATACAGACAGATAATTCAGAGGTGAATATATTTTAACTTCTAAGTTACAAAGAAAAGACAAATTCAAGCAACTATCATGTACTTTTTTACGTTATTTAAATTGGCAAAAATAGAAAATTATCTCCTTGGCCCCACCAAAAAATGGAAAATTATCAGACAACAGTAAGTATTGGTGATAATGTGGATGCACAAGAGCTGTATTGCTCCTGCAGGTGGGAGTACAAACTAGAGTGGAGAACAATTTAGCATGATCTACTATGTCACAGACATTAATTATTCTGACCCAGAAATTTTACTTTCTGTAATAAATGTTAGAGAAGTCTTTATGCATACCCACAAGGAGATACACAACTGTTTGTATACTTTCATTGTTGCTTTTAATGGGAAAGTGAACAACAAACAGACAGCATGTAAGTAAATGTATGAGTGTACAACGGCTCCTCTACTTAAAATAGATCTGTTAAAAAATAGTTGACCACAAAATAAGTGGGTTAGCAAACGCCATGGTTTGATTATTATACATAGAACACATAGCCTTATGTCAAATTGTCACACCATATCTCATAAACTCACATAGAACTATTAAGTAAATTTTAAAATGCATAAGATATGTTTTTGAAAAATTATACAGTGTGATAGGATTTGTACAATATTGAAAATTTCCAAAACACTTCTTATTGTTTGATGATATATATTTACATAGTGTAACTCATAAGGTAATAAACCACAAACTTCATAATAATGGTTACCTCAAGGAAAGGTATTTTAACAGTAGCCTTTTAGGGGACTTACCTTTTCTTTTATGTTTTATTTAACATCTGTTGTTAAGTAAATACGGCAAAATGTGAAGAATTGGTAAAGCTATATATGGCTACTCAATGTTCATTATCTTCTGTGTTTGCTTTTGTGAATAAAATATATTTAAATAAACATACTATGTGCTCTTTCTATGAAAATGCAAAATACAAAAAAGTGACATGTCATTATCCCATTATTTAAGGACAATTACTTTTAAAATTTAATATTTACTAGCATTAATTTATAGTTGGAAGTATATCACATACACAGTTTCATGGTCCCTGAGTAAGGAGCTGTGATGTTCATCTGTTTCTTCCAGCCTCTGCTACATGCTGATGTTCTGGCCATGAAGTCACATTAAAATATTATAGGAAATCATATTTCAGGGCAACTTTTTCTGAGTCATTATTTTCCAATCACTGTCATATAATATGATGTCCTATGAGATTGTAAAACAGCAGGCACATTTCTATGAGTGTGCTTCCTAAAGGATTGGCTGGAACAGATGGGCACATCAGTAGGGCATCAATGTAGTTGGTGAGGAAAATGTAGATGTGTGTGCACTATGGAGAAAGGCAGTCTTTCAAGGACAAACACCTGTTTTACAATCCTGCCTAAGGCTAGCCCCAGAGAAGATGATGAATAAATTCACAGGATTTAATGCTATGCTGCATTTAATACATAATTTGAAACAATAACTTATTGATGACAAAGGCACAGTTTGTCATAGATATCTAAAGGGATTTAGGCATTTCCAACCAGCACAGAACTGTTCTGTAAACACTCCTGGTGTGATTGATTGACGAGGGAGCAGTTCTCTCAGTTGTGGGCACATTTCTGCAATAGCTCACTAATTTCCAGCCTCAAGCTCATGAATACAGTTCTTTCAAAGTTGGGAGACCATGTATATAGTATAATTTCAGAAGTCACTAGAAAAGCTACATTCTAAAGTGCTGGCCTGACATCATGCAAATTGAGACTCCTTCAGTCATGTCCCTAGGAAGGATATTATTTTAAGCTTCATCAGCTATCACCTTAGTATACAGAGAAAGAAATAATTGAAATGTCAGATCTGGGATTAGGATGAGAGAAGTGAAACTGAATAGAGTATCTTATCCTCTTATTTAAATTCCTCATATTTTATTTGTCATAGTTTTATAT
Source organism: Castor canadensis (assembly GCF_047511655.1). Lineage (NCBI taxonomy): Eukaryota > Metazoa > Chordata > Mammalia > Rodentia > Castoridae > Castor > Castor canadensis. The sequence goes on along the minus strand of NC_133386.1, from coordinate 100,982,400 downwards.
TAATTTTTATTTTTAGATTATTGCATAACATTAAAATATTGTTCTTGAATGCTGAGATTTTTTGGCACATTCTTAAATTTTGTGTGAACAGGAAGCCTTACCTGCCACACATTATTACATCAGGATAAAGCAAAGAGACAGTGGAACGCTCACCCTGTTTTTTGAAGTATCAGTTATGCTGTAGTTAATTAGGATCTTTGTGAGGACACTAATAACCCTCTGCTAAAAAAGTGAATCTGACCTCTGGTACTTTATGCACTATATTACCTGAAAAAGGGACAACCTGAGAAACAGAGTAATTAAATCCAATTAATCCTTCATTTCATTTATTTAACAAACATTAGGTAAGTGCTTTCTAATATACAAGTACTATGTTGGGTGTTGTGGACAAATCAATGACCAAAAATTAACCTTCTTTGAATATGTGTATATGGGTTTAAAGAAAATGGAACAGTATGTACTTTAACTATCACCCCTCCTATACACTCTTTTCTTTCTCTTTGAGCACTTCCTTTTACTTTGTTGTCTTCTGCTTGAATTAAAAGGTATCAATATTCCCAGAAAAAGTTGACCTAACAGGCTAGAGATGTGGCTCAAACCACAGAATGCTCAGTAGCTTAGTTGCTAAACACTGAGATTAAAACTCCAGTACTGCAATCCCCAACCCCCCAAAAAAACATTGATGTAGCAGGAAATGAGTTCCTTAGAAATGTGTCTGGTTAAAAGTTTGAAGTTCTAAAAGTGAGTATTAATGCTTTTGTCTAGAATAATAGCTTCAGTATTAAATAATTTAATTATTGTCAATAACACATGAAGCAGGTACTGTTATTTCATTTTCCAAATGATAGAAACAAGCACAGACTGAGGCTACTAGCTTGATAAAGGCCACAGAGATTAACCCAGTGGCCTGACTACCTTTTGCCTGATTTTGAGCAGGGGAAAAATAACTTCAGGAATTTGACAATCCTTGTCCATTCACAGTTGTAAACTCTAGTAAAGAAAGTCATTTAAAAAGATAGATTTGTGATTGTATCTTCTAATACCCTTTGAAGTGATGTGCGCAATCATTTGGGCTGCATCTAGGAAATTCATTACCAAATATCTTAGATTACTACAGCACATATAGTGTTATTTTCCTGAATGATTGGACTCCTGGATTCATTGGTATGAAATGTCCAAGGAGCGTATTCATTTTCATGTATTGAGTGCATTGCTTTTCTAAAGAAATTATGTTGACTTCTTATTGATCATCAAATTGATTTTAAGTTTTACCAAGTTAAAGTATTCTTGAGAACAAGGAAGTTAACCAACACATGTGATATTTAATTTTTGTGCATGAATCCAGCTTCCTCTGTGGGTAACTGTTTATTCAAGATACAATGAAAAATAAACTTTTAAAAAATATTTTTAAAAATATCTGCTTGCATTTGGGGCCCTTTAGAGAATCTGAACTAGTTTACATCTAAACTTGGTTTTTATATTCTCAATTCAAGCATTTTTGGTTTTAATACATTTCTTGGGGATTTTTAATTTGAAGGACCAGATCAATGTTGCTGTTTGATATAACACACTTTTGACAAGGAGGGATGTGCACCTGCCAAATATCCTGCCTATGTACTGGTGATGAAAGAATTGTTAGGTGTGTATTTTCTCTTGGGTGCTCTCCCAGTTTTTAGTAACAAACTTCTCTAAGATCTACAGTGACATTCTTCAGTGAATGATTTCAGGACTGTTATTCCATTCCCTACACAAGCACATGGTAATTTACAACCTACATGTCCTGGGAAGTAGGTAAACAAGGCCATGCAGGTCTCAGAGACTATCACTGTGAAAAATTTCATTCATTTCACTTAAAAGAATATGCACAAGAACAATTCATCACTAAATGTGCAATTGCCTTTATGAACTGGCATAACACGTGACTCAAAATATCCATTTTAGATTAACTTTCCCCTACGTCTCTTTAAGAGAAGCTCTGAAATGCAGTTCCAGCATAAAACTATCCTCATTAAAAGATATAAAGAAACAATATTGCAGTACATTTAATAGACACTTATGTATACCTGGGTTACATGACTAATCATCTGTAAAAATACATAAATATTTACAATCTAAGGATTTGGTTGGCCATTATCCAATCAAGAAACTCTGTTGGTAATGAAGAACACACATCAGGGACATGTCTAAACAAAAGGGAGGCAGACATTCATCCTCCCCCAGAAGGCTGAGGCTGTCACCGTGGAAGTGAATCAAACAAGATCTGCCACAACAAAGTGCAAGTGATATGACTTGGTGACAATATGTTACTAATTACATTAAAACAAAGTTTATTTCAACGCATGATAATTTCTCCAGGAAACATTTTTTTGAAGGAGTTGATAGTTTATTTTATATTCACTTTGAAAGAAGGTTTAAAAAAACCCTGCAATTTTTCCTGCCAGAAAAAGGATACTGTGAGTCACTGAAAGGGAAAAATTTCCATATTTTTTAAATGGATAAAATAAAGCACAAAAGTAACTATTACTTGAAGACTTTATTTTAAAACTATTTTAAAGTGGAATTATATAAAGCCTCAGTGGTATCTGTTCTTTATAATTAATAAAAAGAGACTCAGATGGTGGAGATCTGGAAATGTTAAGATTCTGACATCATTCAAAGATTTCTCCATTTACTGTAATTTCTAGATCCATTCTCAGTGAGACAGTTTATAACCTATATGCAAATGTTGACTTTGTCTTTTATTCATTTTCTTTTTAACTTTTGATTCTTGCTAAACCCATTATATTTTGATTTATGGGAACTTCCAGAAAATGTTGACTATGGAATAGTCTTATGTGGAGAAATTTCATTAAATCTGAGCCCCTCTTACATTGCCTATATGTGGATTCTAGGCCTACCTCCAAGAGAAAGGAAGTCTAATTCTTTGTCAACAACTGACCCTTTTGCCCACATCAAGGACTGCAGGAGGAACTAGTTGGGAAATAACGTTATTTTGAGAGCTTCTGTTTATTTGTAGACTTCACGTCTCCTTAAATTAGAGCATCACATATCACACTAGAATTTATAGAATTATTTCTATGATTATTTATTAAATTCTGCCATTAACACTAGACTGTGTTAAGAACTGATGTTTTTTTTCAGGATATGTCCATGAATCTTGTACTCTGCCAAGGGAGAATAACTCAAGAAAATACCTTCAGGCATGGTCCCTTCAGGGATCTCCTGGGGGCCTTAGGAGCATACCAGGATGGTGCTCCTTGCTCCCCAGACAGGTGGATTCTGAGGTAATTGCTAGCATCCTTCCTTTTCTAAAACCATAAAAAAACAGCTCATTCTTTTGTTAATATATGCACACTGGTTTGGAATTGGAAATCAGAAACTGATTTCTATTGACAGAATTTGAGGCAGGAAAGTATCGGAGACTTCAAAGTCTACTTTTTATTTTCCCTGGTCTCTTTTGTTCTCACAGTTAATGAAAGGGAGCTGTGACTAACATATGCCACTGTAATAGTAGCATAGTGATTCACATGTAAGATGTTTTTCAATTGTGCTTGATTTTTGTGCACCACAATATTGACTATTCTATTAAATTGAAAGCATATAAGTCAATCATTATTTATTATAACTTTGATCTTTCTGAATGTTCTATCTTCATATTTTACTGCTTACAAATCATTTTTGAATACGAATTCATGCATTCATTCATTCCGAAAATGTTTAGTGAGTACTGCTGTGTGCCACACATTGTACTTCCTCCTGGAAATTGTTACAAAGGGAAAAGTACACATTGTCCTTGACTTCAAAAGGCTTCCAGTTAGTGGTCATAGTGTTTTGTGAATCTGACACCTGGAGAAGAATTTAGGAATTAGCAAGGAAAGGATTTAGGTGGTGGAGGGTAAGAAAAATTATTCTGACAAAGAGTAAGAAAGCTTATTAGCATATAAAAATTTTCTAACAGTGAGACCAACAACTTATAAACCTAAAGCCAAAGAAAAATTTAAACAATATTATAAAATACTTCACAATACTTTGTGGTTTTTTCCATGTGAACTTTCAATGTTATAAACATGATTAGCTCTTGTTTTTATTTATTCTTGTGCAGGGTGTGGGTACATTGTGAAATTTACAAAAGTTCTTAACAATCTATCAAATATGTCATACTTGAACTCCCCCCTTCCACCACTCTTACTTCAGTCATTTCACTTGGATTGACTTTTTTGTCCATTTTAATTCCAAAATTGTTCATTAGCCAATTCCAAGCTAAAAAAATTAAGAAAAAGAGATGGATACTTTTTTCAATATTCTAATTTTGTCACACACCTAAAATGGGCATGGCGACTATATATTAAGCCGTTTATTTATCTGTTTCTTGGCCTGCATATACCCACCTTTCAGTTTTATCACAATACAAAATTACCTAACTGCTTATAACTTTATACTCCAGAATTTATTGCTTGAATTTTAATATAAATTTCTATAGCAAAAACATAACAATAACTTTCAGCTACTGTGTGAAGAATGTTATAGGTAAATAGGAATTAAAATTATTTAATAATTGTACCACAAAATAATTTTTCCTGAGTGACTTAAGGTCAATTTTCCTATAAGGCAATCCCCCCAGTGCCCATTTCATTAAATCTGGTTCTGTAGAAAAGGAATATGCAAAAATACTTGGGAAATCTCAATTGGCATGTAAATTTCTACCTCAGAAATTATTTTACCTTTAACAGAAAAGGAAACCAAATATCAGGGCCTGTGAGACCATGGGAACGAAGAAGACAAGAATCACCCATTCTAAAGATTCCTTGATTCTTTAAATAGTTTATAAGATGCACTCACATCAGAAGAAGATGAGGAAGATGAAGTTTTCTTTTGATTGCTTACTTTCTTGCTTACTTCCTTTTTATTATTATTTTTTTTTTTTGCAATACTCATTTTGAACTCACAACCTCATACTTGCTAGGCAAGTTCTCTACCATGTGAGCCAGATCCCCAGTCTTTATGTTTCTTTTTTCATAATTCATGAGATTTTTTTCCAACATAAATCAAAATAAAGGCAACAAAGAACTCAGAAATTCATTTCCTTATGGAGAAGAATTAGACTAATAAAACCTCAGGAGAAAAAATAAAATTTTACTTTCCCAAAAGTCCTTATGCTTTTAATTTGTTTTTCAGATAGGTTTCCCAGTAGGTTTGCTTAGGTTAGCTTCCAACTCTCAGTTCGCCTCTGCTCCCCAAGGAGCTGGAATTATAGATGAAAGATGTATACCACAAGGATCAACCTAGACAAATTGTTGTTCTTAAAAATACTGAAGGAGTCTTTTGAACTCTGGAATTGATTTTGTTTTCCAGTTTGAAATGATGGTCTCTTCTCTAGTGTTGCTTCTCAGATACTTTTTCTAAGCCTCTGAAATATGTAAAGTGATATGAATGTGACTATGGACATGCTGTTGGTATGGTGATTGGAATGAAGTAATTTCAACCATTGCTTCCTCCTCTTTACTCACTGCTAAAGAGCAATACATAATTCTTAATTTCTGCTAGCACATAGGTGGATCTTTTAATTGGCTTAAAGATGAAACTATAATAGCTTTTCTGTAGCTAGAATCATGAATATTTTCTTGGACAATATATTTCACCAGCTGTTGGATTTGGAATTTGATCCTTGATATCCTTCCAGGTAATTAGTAACCATGTAACTCAGAAAATGTAATGCACACTTGACTTTTCTGTGCTTAAATTATATTTGTACTTTTGTATTTACATGTTATTGATTAGCAACATCTTCTTGCAGTATGCTAAAATCTTGTAAAACTAGACATCATTTTGATATTGCTTACTAGTGTAGACTTGTCATCTGGTTTTAAGTAGGTGACAAGTTTCTACAATATTTACAAAACACTTGAAATTTACCTGTGTACAGATTGATTAATGTGTTAAAGATAATTCCTTACTAGATATGACTCATCCAGACATATAAACATGAACTTCCTTTCTGTATTTTAAAGGATCTCAATTTCTAAATATAACTCAAGTACATTATATTTCATAATACATTATATTGTTATTGTTAAAATAAGTGAATATTTGTTGAACAAATTAAAAGACAAATTGGTCTTCATCCTTGGCCCTATATTTGTTTGTATTGAAGTTAATTGTTTATATTTGCAGACAAAATATTTCTTCTGAGTAGAAAGATATTGTTCAAACTTCTACTGAATATACATACTTGCATATGTATCTATATATCAACTTTTTCTGCACTGAAATCCTCTGAAGTACTGAATTAATTTTGATTTCCCATCCCCATGGTAGGCATTTTTTCACCCTTTATCTTGAAATGAAGTTTCTGGAATATGATAAATCCAAGAGAAAGTTTGTACTGTTTTTAAGTCAAGATGTATAGGTCGTCCCCACTGCAGAGGAGCTAATACAAAAACCTTAAAGTGATAGAGGTCAATATGGGAAGAGGATAAGGAACTAGTGAAGTGGTCAGGTAGAGATGAATCAATTCAGGTTGTAACACACTTGTGCATGGAAGCAATGCTAGGAATCCCTCTGTATAGCTATACTTATATCAACTAGCAAAACTGCTTTGTCTTTCTTATTATTGCTATGTCTTCTCTTCAACAAAATTAGAGATAAGGGAAGAACAGGTTCTGCCAGGAAGCCAGGCGGAGGGGCAGGGAATGGGAGTAGGTGAGGGATGGGGGCCGGTGAGAAATGGCCCAAACAATGTATGCACATGTGAATAAATGAATAAAAAAAAAGTGAAGAAAAAGATGCAGCTGATCACTAAAGGTAATCTCATGAATTAAAGATCAGATAAACAAGATTGCCTTTTAGCCTTCCTTAATTGTATAAAGCATCCTTAAAGCTTCAGGATAGGTAAGAATTTGTTCAATACTGCTGGCTGACTAAGGGCAGGATTCTTTGTTACACCCTACCATGAAAGCAATGATACCACTATATTGTATGCTTTAATGAAGGGGCTAGTATGTATAAACACTGTAGGACTGGTTCCATGTTTAAGGGCTACAAAATAGTATGGTTTGAACGTTTCTTTCCTGCTAAAATTCCTGTGTTGAAACCTTATCCCCATGTGTTGGTTCAAAGAGGTGAGGCTCTGGCAGACTCCTCTTGGATGAGATTAGTGCTCTTATATAAGGGACTGAAGGAGCTTGTTTGCCCCTCCCACCTTTTGAGGCCCCAATAGAAGGTGCTGTCTATGAAACAGGAAGTGGGGCCTTTACCAGATACTAAATGGCTGATGAATTGCTCTTGAACTTTTCAGGCTCTAGAACTGCAATGAATAAATTTCTGTTGTTTATAAAAAAAAAAAAAAAAGATGTATAGGTGTAATGAGTTATTCTCCATCAATGAACCTATTAGAAATTTTAAAACAAACTAAAAGTAGAATATTTTTTCAGAAATAATTAATGCTATAGTCCTTCATGGAACTGAAGTAGCAGCAAGTCTTCAAATCATCATGGGTAATGAACATGACTAGTAGTTGCACTATTGAAATGAAATCTATCATGCATTGCAATATTTTATTTAGCATATTAGGAAACAATATTGTAAATAAAAACTTAAGATCTTACTTCTTATAATAATGCTAATTTAAAATTCGTGAGTCTTCCTATTCATTTTCTTTAATATGATTTCTAAATATATTTCACAATATGAAGAATAGTCACTTAAGGATTTGAGTATATATAATTATGAAATCAAAACATTATTTTTTCAGTTATGAATTATGCTTTCTTCATTCTTTTCATAATGATTTTTTGATGTTAATAAACAGTCCTCTGGGGTTTTGCGTGTGTTGACAAGGGGCTTGAACCCTTTTTCAAGTTAGTAATATGTTAAATATGATTCCCCATGAAAATGGTTCCATCTGACCAAGTAGCATGAATTTCCCATAATGATTTTGAAGGATCTCATTACTTGAGATATACAAATTTTAGAAGACTGACACAAGATTTTACTGAAATTTAATATACAAATGTAATAAAATGCTGTCATGGCATTTAACTATGACTAAAATCTGAAAAGAAAAGAAAGTGGTTACAAATATTAAGCAACTCTACTCACATGTTCTCCCTCATATGCAGACTTTAGATCTAGGGCAAATGCAGCAATGTGGTTGGGCTTGAATCACAAGAAAAGGGAAAGCACATACGGGAGATATAGGAATAGATAGAAAACCAAAAACATGAAAGCATTTGATGTCCCCACTCCAGAGGAACTAATACAGAAACCTTAAGGTGACAGAGGTTATCATGAGTAGATGATCACGAACCAGTGTAAAGATCAGTTAGAGATGAATCAACATGGGTTGTAATACATGGGTACGCAAAAGCAATGGTAAGAATCTCTCTGTATAGCTAACCTTAACTCAACTAGCAAAAATGCTTTGTCTTTCTTATTATGCATATGTCTTTTCTTCAACAAAATCAGTGATAAGGGCAGGACAGGACCTACCTGAAACTGAGGGGGGAGGGAGGGAAGGGTGGGGGATGGGGGGAAAGTTGTGAGAGGGGGGTGGTGTGGAGAAATGACCCAAACAATGTATGCACATGTGAATAATGAACAACAACAACAAAACAAAACAAATATTAAGCAACTCTAGTGTATGAGACTTCTTTCCATCAAATGGCTTCCTCCTCCATCCCCGCCCGTTCAGGGAGCCCTACTTAATATCTGCATTGTGTGCATTATTTTTGCTATATGAGAGTGAATGCTAAATCTGTCATCACATCTTAGTGTTGAAAAGAAACTGCTAGTGATCATGTGTTCCAATTACTCCTTTCCTCAGAGAAACATTGCCCTTAGATATTCATGTTAAAATACTAAGATGGCACAGATTTGCTCAGGTGATAAATATAAATTGTTAACATGTACTGATAAAATAATTATACACCTAAAAGACCTTTGATGATTTGTCTGCTACTTACGTTGTCTTAAATAGTATTCCTAGAGCTTGCTTGACTCATCTTTTTAAAGGAGGTGCTCCCATGCTGTAGGATTAAGTTAAGTGATTTGCACAGGTTTCCACTAACAGGAAAAAAATGCCTATGTCCTTTGCAGCAGTCACACATTTAATCAAATACAGCTCATAAATCACATTTGCAACCCTCAACTTCAATCCATATGGTGTCTTTTAGTCTGTAGAAAGAAGTAGGGAAAATATAAGCAGAATGTAGCTGGGGATTGTCCAAGTGTAGATACTGTGTTCTGTCATCCTGAAGGCAGTAACCTCTCCAGAGCAAGTGTGTGCAGGGTCAGGGCATATCGGGTGCTAATGAGGCATCTGGGAAGATATGATCAATAGCACTGAAGCAAAGAAAATGTTTCTGTTCTTTCATTCATTTGGGGTGAATTACAAAAAAATATCAGGGAACACATCATAGTGCTCATGGTAACAGCCCCCAATTTTCCTGTATTTCTGAAAATACTTTTTCACAAATATATCTAATATACTTTGAAATCTCATAGTAGTACAAAATTGTACCTTAATTTCATGACATGTCTGGACTCAGTAATATTCCATTTTTTTTCTTTTTAACCCCAATGTCATAAAAATTTTGCCTACATGGTAGAATCAATTTATAAAATAACAAAGATCTTCATTTAGATTCCTTGCCATACACACACAAACAGATTACTTCATAATTTTCTAAAATTATATGAGCAGCAGAACATCTCCTACTGGCTGATCCAAAATACTTTGATAAGAGAAGTGAGAAAGATTTTGTTTAGATAGTCAAAATCCTCCTGTACTTTCAGCTAATGATTATGCAAATCTGTATCAAGTCATTATTCTGAACAAGAAAATTATAGACAGGGAATGTTAATATATATTTATTTAGATGATTCTGGTATGCAAAACACTATTTGAAAGAGTGGGGGAGAAGGAGAATGGTAATATAATGGAGGCGTAAACTTTTTCAAGGTACACTGTATGTATATATGAAATTATCACAGTGAAATTTAATTATTAATGTATGATAAATTAAACCTAAATTTAAAATAAAAAAGGGATATAATTAAATGATATAGCAATGTGGAATAAGGTGGACTTATGCCATTACTTTGCTTTTTTCTTGTAGATTTAATAGACAGGCTAATTTATGGGAGACAGGTAAATTTTGAGTCACTCGAAGTCTCAAAGTTCAAAGATTAGGCCTTACAACTTCATAAATATTCATAGCACTTTAGAAGACAAGATAAAGAATCTGGCTTGACTGAGTAAAAGCTAATGCACAAAGATTAAAGGGCACAGTCATATATAAATACATGGACACATGCATATACATACACACACATATCACATATAAATACATATATAATGCATGATGTAAAATAAAATTTATTTGAAATGAAAAGGCAAGTGACAGCCTACAGGAAACATTTATTAATATTATCATTGATGAAATACTTCATCCAGAATATATAAAATACTTATTATAAGAATATAAATATTCCAAAAAATAAGGGAATGATTTTGCTGGACTGTATAACAAAGGAGACGTAGAGGTAGACATTATGTACATGGAAACATACTTGACATCATTTGTCATTAGGGAAATGCAAACTAAAATCATAATGTTATCACTTGATACTCCTGGAGTGGCTATAGTTGGCAGAAAATAATAATGGGTGAGAATGTGCAGATATGAGAACACTCATACCTTGCTGCGAGAAAGCCAAATTGTGAAGATTCTTAAAGAGTTAAACATAAGCTTACCATGAAAGCCAAATTTTCTACTTCCATATATCTACCAAAATGAAATGAAGACAAGTCCCACCTCAACACCTGTATGCAAATGTTTATAGAAGCACTATTCACAATAGCTAAAAACTACAAACAACTCAATGCCTCTCAGTTTGCAAATGTATTTAAATGTGCCATATCCATACAATAAAAAAATTACTCAGCATTAAAAAGTGATCCATTCTTGATACTAACTGCTAAGAAAGCATTATACTAAGCAAAAGAAGCCAGATACAAAAGACTACAGGCTGTCAATTCTAATTCATGAAATGTCTACAAAAATAGAAGTGAATTAGTGATTGTTTGGGACTTGGTATGAGAGTGAATGAAAATGGTCACAAGGGAACTTTTTGGGTGAAGAAATAATCTAAAAGATTGGTGATGGATGTACAACAGTTAATTTGTTAAAATGGGTTAAATTTATGCTTATTGATTATATCTCAATAATATTTTTTTAAAAGGAAATTATATCTTTAGGTATTAATTAGCATGAGATTGAAGGTGGATTCAGCAAGAAAGAACAAAACTTAAAAATGTGAGAAAATTTGAAAATTCAAACCCATAAAGAATTGTCTAAAATTCATTTTGGTGTCTTATATCAATTATTACTCTCTCTGGATTTGTAAGCTCCATGAGAATAGAGATCTGGACCTTCTTCTTTGTTTATTCCTGGCACCTAGGACAGTCTGTGGTTCAGAGATGTTCCTTCTGAAACATTGACAAATGAATGTCAAAGACCACATCCAAATGATCTGTAGAAGAGGGAAGTTTCCTATCACTTCAGTTGGTATTTATAATCATTCATGTAGACTGATGAGAATAAAACAGAAATCAGAAGACCTGTTCCATTAACAGAGGCATATGCAGACAGGAAAAAAGCCTGGAAGGTTTGTTATAAATCAATCATAAGCCAAAACAGACAGCATAATTGAAGTGAACAATTTGAGATGGAATTTTTCTAACAAAGGATTGTTTTTTTAAAAATGTGTAAGATAGGGCAGGGGAAAGGGGGGAGAAATGACTCAAACATTGTATGCACATATGAACAAAAGAAAAAAATTGCAAAAAAAAGTGCCTAAAATACAAGAAAAGCCTAGAGTCATAATGGTAATCTTGAACTAGTAAATAAGAGCAACTTCAACAAAAGGTACTGAGATATGAAAGGAGGAAAAGGTTCTGGATTACAGGTGCAGGGAGCTGTACAATGAAGGTCACTTTGAGCAGTGATCTTTGCTCAAAGTCTTAACCAGGAATGATTTCTCAAACTGAAACTCACTGAAATGAATACCCTGATCTTATTCTACTCCCTCCTTATAATGTTGTGATTGAGCTTTTCATTGTCCAACTAAACAAAATTCTGGGGTTATAGCAGCCTATAGAAGGCTCCATTTAGCTCAGCCTTCTCCTACAGAAATATGGTAGAAAAAGGCAGAAAGAGAATGCTGTAGTGCAAGTGGAAGACTGTCACAGGAGTGAGCTATGGATCACTGAAGTCAGGATCTGGCTGAGAAGCAGAAGGGATTGAAGTAAAAAGCAGAAACTGTGAATTAACTCTGGGCATCTGTTATGGCTTGAATAATGAAATGTCTGCCACAAAACTCCTATGTTGAAAGCTTTATGATCAGCTGGTGGTACTATTTTGGGAGATCCTCTTGACTTTAGAAGTTGTAGCCTAGCAGGAAAGTAGAAGGTTTCTGGGGGTATATCTTTGCAACCCCTATCTTTCCCTGGCTCTTTCCCATCTGTCTGTCCCTGCTTCCATGAGGCGAGCAATTTTGCTCTGCATGCCTTTCCATAATGATTCTGGGCCTCGCCACGGCTCAGAAACAATGATGCTTTCTGACCATGGGATGAAACCTCTACTGTGAGCCAAAATAAATCCTTCCTCCCTTAAATAGTTTATGTCAGCTGTTTTTTTACAGTAACTAAAACTCTAACTAACACAGCATCTAAATCTCTAACTTGAATAGATAACCAAGGATGCCAATGAAGATGGCATTGTAATTTAGTTTTCCTTGAAATCTGGCATGATTGAAATGTCAGGTAGGCAATTAGAAGATTGCTATTTGAGGAAATGACATGCTAGAGTTTGGATCTGGAGCATCTCCCACAGGCCTATGTTAAAGGGCTACATCCTCAGCATGGTATTGTTGGAATGCTGTAGAACATTTAAGAGGTAGGACCATGTGGGAGGTATTGAGTTCATTGTGGGTGTGCCTTAAAGGGGACAGGAGAAGGCCAGCTCTTTCCTTCTCATTTTCTTCTACTCCTTGCCAATGAAGTGAGTAACTTTCCTTTACAACACACTCCTGTCATGATATGGTGCTTGGCCATAGTCCTAAAAGCAATGGGCAAACCAATCATGATGGGAACCTCTAAAACCATGAGGCAAAATAAACTTTATTCTCGTAAGATGATTATCTCAGGTGTTCATTGTGGCAATGGAATGCTGAGCTACATATGAGAGAAGCAGGTGAAAGGAAGCAGATAACGATCTTGTTGGAAATGAACTTCAGGAGGTTTGCATTGTTAGGACCCGGAATCCTATTCCCCCGAGAGACAGAGAGCCAGGCGTGAATGCAATCAACAAAGCAGAGTTTATTGGGCTGGCTAGCCAGGGTCGAGCTCCCACATGGACACGCAGGACCGGTTAGGAAAACACAACCCTGAGCCTCTTTAGGGGAAATCTGGGAAATCTTATACAGACCGCGGTGGCATGCATATTTTCGTTATCAACATTGGGCAAGCAGGCAGAGCACATCTTGCGCGTACCTCACATCTTGCACGTACTTCACATCTTGCATGTACCCCCCGCTCACATTCCCCACATTCTATATGCCCTAACTGAGCCCTGCCGCATTGCTTATCTTATCTACATGGGATGTTTGGTACTGGTTTCTCCAACAAGGGGGTTGGGGCCCGCTGAGACCTCCTATTCCTTTCATTCCCCCCTTTTCTTATGGCCTAAATTGAGGAATCATTCTCAAGGGGATGAAGAGCCTGATATTGTTGGCGGAGGACCAGAAGTTGGATAGTATTAATTCGACTTTTGACAAAAGTCATAAGTCGGTTTAGAATCCAGGGTCCTATGGTAACAAGTAATAGGATGATTATTATTGGCCCTGCCAATGCAGATAAGAGGGTAGCCAACCATGGGGACTGGTTAAACCAAGACTCGAACCAGCTTTCCCCGGCCTCTCTTTCTCGTTTTCTTTGTTCCAGGCTCTTTCGAAGTTTAGACATGGAGTCACGAACAACTCCGGTATGGTCAGCGTAAAAACAACATTCTTCCCCTAGAGCAACACGTAGTCCCCCCTTTTGGAGGAACAACAAGTCCAGACCTCGTCGGTTTTGAAGTACTACCTCAGACAGGGAAGTGAGGGATTTTTCTAGGTGGCTAATGGAGGTTTCTATTCTCTCTATATCTTCGTCTATGGCTGCACGCAGCGAAGACATCCCTTTCTGCTGGGTGGCCAAAGAAGCTATGCCAGTTCCTGCTCCCGCTAACCCTAGGCTGAGTAGGGTAGCAATAGTTACTGTGGAAATAGGTTCTCTCTTTTTCCTTTTTCAACCATTTTTGTATTCCAGTATGAATATAGACTCTCTTCCAAATTATAGAGGATGCGGGGCAGCACAGTCACTATAACACAGAATTCTTTAGAGCTGTTAAACACCTTAGTTGATAGGCACGGGGTGAGTCCAGACCGCGAGCATAGCCACCACCCATTGTCCTTTGGAATTACCCATTTAATAGCATTTTCCCAGGTAGAACTGGCGTTAATAACAGTACATAAGTCCCGTCTGTTCTTTGGCACTTTTCCTAAGCAGGTTCCTTGGCCGCTTACCTGCTGTATGGTCAGACCTCTCTTACGGTCTCCCCAGGAACATTGAGTAGGGTTTTCCTCAGATGAGGTATCGTGAGTGGTGTTTAGCCCTATTGCCTCATAGAATGGGGGCCTCACATCATAACATAACCAACAGGAGTTAGTCATGTTAGGGTTGGTGTGGTTTAACGTCAGGAAGGCAGCACCCACTAGCTCCCAGAGGGGGTCTTTAGATCCGGTCATGAGACTGGGCCTCACCAGGGGAGGGCTGGTTTCTGATGGTCTTGGAGTTGTAACATTAGCCCGGGCTATGGTTGAGGGAAGGTGATGAGCTGTGGAAGGTCGGGGAGGTGGCTTTACATAGGGTGGCCTAAGTACCTTATTAGGGCCTATTGTTAGAGTAGAGACTGGTTGTTGCACACGCCGCAAAGTAAAAAGGGCTCCTGGATGATTTGTTTTGTAGAGTCTGACTCCCCAGGATTTACCCAATTCCCAATTCGTTGCCTTTTTTCCTAAATCAGTGAAATTTATCATAATGGGATTACAATTGGGGGGAGTTGGGCATCCCTTATTTATAGGTCTAGGTTGGTGGTATGTAATGCCAGATTGAGAGACTCTACTTAATTGAATAAGGTCCCCCTGTTTGGGGGGTGGCCACCATATATCCCCTGAGCTCTCACAACCCCATGACTTACAATAATAGTCTGCGATTCCTCCACATTTTTTTCTGTGGTTGGGTTGGGGAGCGGGGCAGACATAGAAGTAACTTTGGCGCAAATCCCATTGTCCCCTGCCAGTGAATAAGGCCCTTAAGTCAAAGTATAATTCTGGGAACCAGGTGCTGGGAGGGGTCACCTTGGAGGTCTGGTTAAGTATGTCTCCTGTGGATACATCTACAATCATCCAGGTCAGGTTAAAAGGTTGATGTGGATTTGTATGCCCCCAGCAAGTGGTGGACAGGGTTAGAAAAAGGAATAAAGTTACCGAGGTCCAGTATGAAGTTTGAGTTTGAAAAAATTTTCCTTGTGGTGGGACACCCTTCTTGTTGGCAGGAAGCCTTTCTTCATAGCTACTGGATCTGCCGGTCTGATGTGGGTGTAGTGGACCCAGGTGATAATCCCATTCTAGGAGGGCTGCGGAGCATCTGGAGTGTTCTCGTTTTTCGGAGCATCCTGTATCAGCCGGAGCTTGAGTGGGTTTGTTGGATGCTTCCGTGCGGACCAATTTTCCTGTTTTTTCTCTGGAGGGTGAGCCCGTCTTACATGGGAATGGTGTACCCATGCTGCAATCCCGTCGACCTTGAGGGCGGTAGGGGTAGTAAACAGTACAACATAAGGTCCTTTCCATCTAGGCTCTAGGGTTTTGGACTGATGCCTTTTAACCCATACCATGTCACCCGGGACTATGCCATGTTCCGGAGCCGGGTCCCTCTTAACAGCGTGGTATGCTTGAATTAAGGGCCAAATCCGTTGTTGCACTTTAGCTAAAGCCTGCAACATGGTCAGGTAATTTGGGGCCAGATCACCTAGTTCTGGGCTTAAGGTCCTCTGAATGATGGGGGGTGGAGCCCCATACAGGATCTCAAAGGGAGTTAGCCCATGGACATAGGGGGAGTTCCAGACTCGGAAGATGGCCAAGGGAAGGAGCATCACCCAATCACCACCAGTCTCCAGGGCCAATTTGGCTAAAGTCTCCTTTAGTGTCCTATTCATCCTTTCTACTTGCCCTGAGCTCTGGGGGTTATATTCACAATGTAGCTTCCAATTGGCCCCCATAGTCTGGGCTAGTCCCTGCAGGACTTTACTAACAAAAGCCGGACCGTTATCTGACCCAATTGCCTCGGGCACCCCATATCTGGGTATGATTTCCTCTAGCAAAGCCTTTGCCACTACCTGACTCGTCTCCTTCTTTGTAGGAAAAACCTCCACCCAGCCTGAAAAGGTATCTATGAATACCAGCAAATATTTGTACCCAAACTTTCCCGGTTTTACCTCAGTAAAATCCACTTCCCAACTTCTTCCCGGAGCCCTCCCCCGTTCCCGAGTACCTGTATGGTGCCCCTCCCTTCGTCCTGGTTTCATGATTGTGCAGCTGGCACAATCTTCCACAATTTGGCGGACTGCTATGGTCTGGTTCGGAAATCGGAGCTGCGCAGATGTCAACAAGTCTAGTAATTTTCTCCACCCCAAATGGGTGGACTTATGTAAGTTAGCCAACAGGAATCGTCCGAGTTTTTCAGGCAGAATTAACTTGCCTTCCAAGTCGCTTTTCCATCCGTCTTCCCCTTCTCTAAAGGGGGAGTGGGCTCTCATCCAAGTGAAATCCTCTGTGGATTATTCTGGTCAGGGGGGTAGCGGAGGGAGCTCCGGGACTGGCACGTCTATCGCCGCAACCGTGGAAGGTTGCCCTGTCTCCATGGGAGGACTCACCATTGCTACTCTCTTTGCTTCTTGATCTGCTCTGTTGTTACCGACAGCTTCCGGCGTCTTGGCAGACTGGTGGCCTGGGACATACATCACTGCCACTGCCTTCGGTTTTTCCACTGCCATTAATAGACGCTGGACTTCGGCTAGATTCTTTAGATGTTTTCCTTCTGCTGTGCGGAATCCTCTTTCGCGATAGATGGCCCCGTGGACATGGATGGTACCGAAAGCATAGCGGCTATCGGTGTAGATATTGACTCGCTTTCCTTTTGCCCTCTCCAGGGCCTCTGCCAAGGCAATTAATTCCGCTTTTTGGGCTGATGTTCCGGGTGGGAGGGCGCTGCTCCATACCGTATTTCATTCTTGGTCGACTACAGCTGCCCCTGCCCTTCGGGCTCCATCTTGGAAAAAACTGCTTCCATCCGTGTACCAGTTTAATTTGCAGCTGGACAGGGGGGTATCCTTTAGGTCAGCCCGTACCTGTGTAACTTCGGAGAGGAATTCTTTGCAGTTATGGACAGGTGTCTGCAGTTCCGGGTTAGGCAACAAGGTGGCAGGGTTCAGGATTACGGGATCTGTGAATGTGATCCGAGGGGAATCCAACAAGAGCCCCTGGTAGTGGGTGAGCCTGGCATTCGTCATCCATTTCCCAGGGGGTTGTTTAAGGATTCCCTCCACCGGGTGAGGGGCCGTTACCCAGAGGGCCTGTCCAAAGGTTAGTTTATCGGCTTCTCTCACCAGCACGGCAATGGCCGCTATGATGCGGCGGCAGGGGGGCCATCCTGCCGCTACTGCGTCTAATTTCTTGGAAAAGTATGCCACTGGTCTCTTCCAGGGACCTAGCTGTTGGGTCAAGACTCCTTTGGCTACCCCCTTTTTCTCATCTACAAACAGAGTGAATGGTCTTGTAGGATCTGGCAAGGCTAAGGCAGGGGCCTGCAAAAGAGCGTCTTTTAGCTGATCAAAGGCCTGTTGTTCTCTCTCTCCCCAACTCCAATCTGGAGCTTCTTTGGTGGCCTCATATAGGGGTCTGGCTATTTCCGCAAATCCTGGAATCCAGAGTCTACAGAACACCGCGGAGCCCAGGAATTCTCTCACCCCCCTAGTGGATGTCGGGGATGGGATAGCCAGAATAGTCTGTTTCATGGCATCAGTCAGCCATCTTGCCCCATCTGCAATCCGATAACCCAAATATGTCACTGACCTTTTACAGATGTGAGTTTTCTTGGCACTTGCCCGATACCCCAGCTCACCTAATTCCGTTAGCAGGTGTTCAGTAGCCTTGATGCACTCCTCTCGGGTTTCTGCCGCTAACAGTAAGTCATCAACATACTGTAATAGAGTGACTCGTGGGTGGCTCCAGCGAAAAGGTTCCAGGTCCTGGCTCAGGGCCTCATTAAACAGGGTGGGAGAGTTTTTAAATCCTTGCGGCAGTCTGGTCCAAGTGAGCTGTCCGGATTGGCCCCCATCTTCTTGAAATTCGAAAGCAAATAGCGGCTGACTAATTTCTGACAATGGAATGCTGAAGAAAGCATCTTTCAAATCAAGGGTTGTATACCATACTTGCGAGGGGGGTAGGTGGCTGAGCAAGGTATAGGGATTCGGAACGGTGGGATGAATGTCCTCCGTCCGCTCGTTTACCTTTCGTAGGTCTTGCACAGGCCTATAGTCCCCGCTTCCCGGCTTTCGGACGGGGAGCAGAGGAGTATTCCAGGCAGACTGACAAGGCCACAGTACTCCTTCCTTTATTAGCCTGTGGATATGAGGGGCTATGCCTCTTCGGGCCTCCTCACGCATAGGATACTGTTTCACCCGAATGGGGAGAGCAGAAGCCTTCAATTGTATAACTACGGGCGGGAGGTGTTTGGCGAGGCCGGTTCCCGCAGTCTCTGCCCAGGCCGTGGGAAATCTTTTTACCCAATGAGTCATGTCCCCTCCTGGTTCCTGCTGACTCTCAAACAGACGATGCTCGTCAGCCAATGATAGGGACAAGACATGAATCAGGCTCCCTTCTCGATCAGTCACAATTATTCCATCTGGTTCAAAATGGATATGGGCCCCTATTTTGGTGAGTAGGTCCCGTCCGAGCAGGGGAGCGGGGCTCTCAGGGACGACCAAGAAGGAGTGTGTGACCTGGTGTTTTCCTAAGTTCACCTTTCTTTTGGTAGTCCATGTACATAACTGCGTACCGGTGGCCCCCTGAACAACACTTGTTCGTGCCTTGTTCAAAGGTCCATGTGCCTTGTTTAAAACCGAATATTGGGCGCCGGTATCCACCATGAACCCCATCGGCTTCCCCTCCACATGCATTGTTACCCAGGACTCGGGGAGGGGGTCTGAGCCCCGTCTCCTTCAGTCCTCTTCTCCGGCTAGGAGGACTCTGGCCTGCTCTACTGCTCGTTCCCTTTCCCTGTTTTCCCCCGGTCTCCTTCCAAACCCTCTTCTTCCCTTTAACTTAGGACATTCTCTCTTCCAATGCCCCGTTTCCTTACAGTAAAAACAGTGTTCCTTATCCGGGGTCCTGGCGTGGCCCCCTCCCCTGGGTTGGTCCCAGACACCCGCTAGGAAAATACAGGCCATTTCTCTCTGTTGCTTTCGGTTTTCCTTAGCCTGGAACTCCCGGTCCTCCTTTCTCAATTTCTCCTGGGCCTCCCTGTCTTCCTTTCTCTGTCTTTCCTCCCTTTCTTCTGGAGTTTCCCTAGCGGTAAAGACCTTTTCTGCTACCTGCAGCATTTCCCTTATAGTCATCTCCCCTAAGTTTTCCTGTTTATTGAGTTTTCTCCTAATGTCTGGAGCTGCCTGATTAATGAATGAGAGTACCACAGCAGACCGGTGCAGGTCCGCCTCAGGGTCAATAGGGGTGTACTGACGGTATGCCTCATAGAGGCGCTCTAAGAAACCGGCTGGGCTTTCGTTTTCCCTTTGAACGACTGCTTTCACTTTTGCAAAATTGGTGGGCCTTCTGGCGGCCGCTCGGAGACCGGCCATAAGAGTCTGGCGGTAGATCCGAAGACGCTCCCTACCTTCTGCGGTCCCCAAATCCCAATCAGGGCGGCGTAGGGGAAAAGCTTCGTCTATGGCCGGTTGGAGAGTTGTGGGTCTCCCATTATCCCCCAAGACGTTCTTCCTCGCTTCGTTGAGGATGCGCTCTCGTTCCTCCGTCGTAAAAAGAGTATTGAGCAGCTGATGACAGTCATCCCAAGTGGGACGGTGTGTATGCATGATGGACTCCAGGATATCTATGAGACACTTGGGGTCTTCAGAAAAGGGCGGGTTCTGCGTCCTCCAGTTATATAGATCACTGGAGGAGAAGGGCCAGTACTGAAACTGTTGCCCTCCTCCCGGTCCCCCTTGGCCCACCATCCGGACTGGAAGTGTAGGGACAGTTTCCTCCCCCTGTGTTGATGAGGGGGGCCCGTCTTCCCCCTCCCTTTCCCGGATCCCTCGGGGGCGAAGTCTTCGACCCATTCCTCCTCCTGCTGCCAGTCCTGTTGAGGAGGATGAGGAAATTTCCTCCTCCGGGGCACTGGCTTGGCCAGGGGGAGTCACGTATGGAGGCGGCCGATCTTCCTCTGCCCCTGCGAGGGATGGGTAAAGGGGGGAACTCTCTGGTAAGACCGGAGATGGTGAAGGAGATGCCCTAATTTGAGGACCGGTCAAGGTGGGAAGAGGAAGTTTTTCCTCCTCCTTTATGACCAAGGCGGGCGTGACTGGGGTTTTAGCCCCGGGGCCCGAACTGGAGGGGTGGGTCAGAAAAACTGTTAACCAAGGGGGAGGGTTCCTCACCAGAGCCTCCCAAACCAAAATGTAAGGAACTTGGTCTGGATGGCCTCGATTGTCTGGCTGAAAAATGACTGCTTTAACCTTAGTGATCAGGTCTAGGGAGAGGGAACCTTGAATGGGCCACCCGACTCCAAAGGTGGGCCACTCTGCAGAACAAAAGGTGTCGAACTTACCTTTCTTGATGACCAGACCCACATTTAAGGCCCTTTCTTTAACTTCTGGAAAGTGAGAAAGGATCAGAGACTTTGGGGTTGTTTGTCCCTGTCCCATTGTGGAAGGAGACTCAAACACCAAGAGAGATAGAACAAAAAGGGTAAAGGCAACAATAATTCCACACACACACAACACTCTCCAGCACTCGCTCGGACCGGTCCTTCTCTCACACTGGTGCGCACCCCATTCAACCTCCTCACCGTCCAACTGGGATATCAGGCCGAAAGGCGTCCACTTGACAGGTGGTCGGTCGACTAGCTCAATTAGTTCTTCACCTGGCGCCAGGGTTCCTAAAATGCTCGAGCCCAAATGAGAGGAAAGCCTCTCCCAATAGGACCCTGTGGTCCTCCTTGCGAGATTCCCAGAATGAATCTCCCTGGGGATTGGCCGAACACTCAAGTTCCTCCAAATGAGGGTCTGGGATCCCCTCCCAACGCCTAGGACTTGGGATCGCCCCTGCTTTCTCGCAGGCAGGTTCTGTCTCTCGAGAAAATGAAATCTCGGTGGGACCTCCAAATGTTAGGACCCGGAATCCTATTCCCCCGAGAGACAGAGAGCCAGGCGTGAATGCAATCAACAAAGCAGAGTTTATTGAGCTGGCTAGCCAGGGTCAAGCTCCCACACGGACACTCAGGACCGGTTAGGAAAACACAACCCTGAGCCTCTTTAGGGGAAATCTTATATAGACCGCGGTGGCGTGCATATTTTCGTTATCAACATTGGGCAAGCAGGCAGAGCACATCTTGCGCGTACCTCACATCTTGCACGTACTTCACATCTTGCATGTACCCCCCGCTCACATTCCCCACATTCTATATGCCCTAACTGAGCCCTGCCGCATTGCTTATCTTATCTACATGGGATGTTTGGTACTGGTTTCTCCAACAAGGGGGTTGGGGCCCGCTGAGACCTCCTATTCCTTTCAGCATCTCTACATCACGCTACTTTCAGAAAGGCAAAACCATTTGCTGACTTTTTTCCTGTAGTTTGAATAAATAACCACTAAAAGAAGATGAAAGATCTTGATTCAGGAAACTTAGGGTACTCAGGAAGCAGGGGGTCAATACTCACAATACCTCAAGAGCAGCTATGTCTCTTCAGATCAGTGGATTTGTTTCTTCAGTCTACTATAACAAATTACCACAAATGAAGTAGGTGCTTTAAAGTAACAGAAATTTATTTTCTCATGGTTTTAGAAGCCAGAAGCTAGAAACCAAGGCCTCAGAAAGGCTATCCTCTCTCTGAAGACTGTACAGAAGAATCCTTACTTGCTTCCTTCTTGCCCCTGGTAGTTGCTGGCAATCCTTGGTGTTCCTTAATATTGTCTTCTCTAATTAATTTAATATGATCCCATCTTTATTTGGTTATGTCTGCAAAACTCCTGTTTCTGAACGAGGTTACTTCTACAGGTAGCAGAAATTTGGAATACACTTTAGTTATACAATTCATTGCACAATGATAATGATGATGACATCATACTTACCAATATCCATAGCAAATACCAGCTACCCTTTCAGTAATATTTGTTATCTTCCTCATAGTATGGATATTTTCCCAGAACAAAGGTACATATACAATCAGCTACTCGTTCCTCATGTACTTTTAAAAATTTTTGAGACCTTTACACCATCAAATTTTTAAGTGCAAATGTAGCAGTGTAGTGCTGCCATAATGTACTGCGGAGCTCTAGAAGTCAACTTACGTAATTGAAACTGTGCATACATGGATTAGCAATCCTCACCTTCCTCTTGCCTCCAGCTCATGGCAACTACCATTCTACTATCTATTTCTATGAATTTAATTATGATATATATGCATATATATCTATATATATAAGAGGAATCAACACTTCTGGTGGAAATGTACACTAGTGTGAATGCTATGGATAACATTATGTCCATTCCTTTAAAACTTAAGAACAAAATTGTAAGAAGTGTTCAAACTGCTTACGTAGGCCCATAAAGTAACTAAAAACAAGAGAAGCATGGCATCCATCCCTGCCTCCATTTTGTATCTGTCTTTGCTTTAAACCACTATCTTTACAGTCACTTTACAATGACCTTGGATTCCAAAAACGACAAAACTGATAACATCTTATGACAAGGAACTGGAGCCACTTGGAGCTGCCACCCTCCTTGTGAGAACAATTCATATTCTAAGCCAGAGTAACTTTCCCAAACTGGAACCAGATTATTTGCTCCAGGTGATAACATCCCAAAACTGGACCAGACCACCTGCCTGGCCAAGACTGCTCCACCAGTCACTACCACACCCGTTACTGGCACTGCTTAACTATGCATACTTTTGCCCTTTACCCCCACTTTTTTTGTCTACTTAAACCGATTTCTCATGTCTGTACCCCAAAGATGACGAAAAATCAGCTGAGTGCTTACTCTGCCTCTTCCCATTGCATGTCCTGAGCTGGATAATAAACCTCTTTTCTCTGCCTTCATCATGTCTGTTTACTTGGCATTTAGGCACAGGTGGCCAGACCTGGCATATAGAATTTCAGGAGTTTGGGCCTTGGGTCCAAAACACTGGTTTCAAAACCATCTTAGGATCCAGCAATCTTAACTCTGAGTAAATTTTAATTTAAACTTTTTCAGCATAATAATTTTATATACTTATGTGGTATTTTGTGCTATTTTGATACATGTGTATACAGTGTAGTGTGTGTGTGTGTGAGATAGAGAACTTTATTAAACATTTTTTCATTATAATTTCCAAAATTTAGTGCTTAAAATTATATTAGTAGAAAAATTATTTTATATCATTTATACATGAAAACTTACTCTAGGCTAAGATATTACAACCATATTCATGGTGAAAGCAATAATTTATGTTACTGTACAAAAATGCAAAATGTTGTGTTTGAAAGAAATGAGATTTCTTTGTATAATAGAGCATATTTCACAAATTTCTTTTATTTAGTGTAAAAGCCATTTTTCCCAAATTAATATTAAGACAATATTTCATTAAATATATGTAATTTATTCTACTACCTCAATATTTTTGAAATAGATAGTAAAACCATTTAAGATAAAATGTAAAATATCTAATGACTAAGTCATATAATCATTGGTCACATTGTGTTATTTCTAAAAGTGAAATCAAAAAAAGTTGTTCTTATAAAGCTTCTAGAAACAGATCACCCCCAAACCACACCAAATGGCCTTCAAGGTACATTTTTGTCAGTTATCTTACAAATTTACTCCTGGCACAACATTTTCTTATATTTAGGATTGACATAATATTGGATTCCTCAGATATACTACCATATAAACTACTCAATATGAAAACATTGAAATGTCTTCGTAAGATATTTAGTAATTACTTTCTTAACCTAGGTTTTTTTTTTCTTTTTAAATCTAGTTTCTTTACAAAACAAAGCCTCAGACAAAAGCAAGAGTGCTCCTGGGGTTTTTTGCTGTTGTTGTTTTTCAGTGACATCAGTTCCAGGGAGCAGAAATGAATGAGACTGAGGGAAGGAACAGAGAGAAAAGAAACTGAGGCTGTGAAACCAATCTAGCTACTATTCAAGTGTCATGGACAAACTGTTGTAGACAACTGCCTTCTGCAAGGACATATAAATGATCATTTCTCCAGACTGTCTGTTGTGGGAAAATCATTTATTAACTGCTTCTCTCTTTGTCAGTTGTGCTTGCAAGGGCATGAAGAGTTCTCAAGCATTCCATTTCTCAGTTTCAATGGGGAAGTTGAGGAATAGCAGATAAGAGAAACACAGGACAGGTGTGAGGGAAACCCTTCTCAGATTGTGTTCTGTGTAGTCTGTTGTGCAAACTCAGTCATACCAGTGGCAACTATGATTGAATAAGGACTAAATCTCCAGAGATTAGATCCCCATAGGATTTAAAACTAAGAGAACCTAAAAAAGGTAGAATATGTCAGGGGATAAAATATACAGAAATCCTTGCCTTCTTGAAATGTGCATGTTGGCCTAGAGGAGAAAGATAAGAAAAACATAATAACTTATACCCTATATTAGAAGGTTAAGAGTCATAGGAAAAATAGCACAGCTAAGATGTAGTAAAGAATTGTGGGATCAAAAACAAAAGATTTTTCTTTAGCAGGTTGTAGGTGCCTCACACTTTAACCCTAACTACTTGTAAGGCTGAGATTGGGAAGATCATGATTCCAGGCCAACCTTAGCAGGGAGTTCATGAAATCCATCTCAATGAATAGCCGGATGTGGAGGTATGCCTGTCATAGGATGCTACTCAGGAGGTTGAGAAGTGGGGTGGGGGGGTATGAAGGAGATGGAAGTTAGGGGGAAGGAGTGGGGTTGGATCTCAGTTCTAGGCTAACCTGAGTAAAAAGTTTGCAAGATTTTATGTCAACTGAACAAAGCCTGGCATGTTGTCACATACCTGTCATTCCAGCATCAGTGGAAAGCCTCAAATAAGGTTTCATGGTCCAGGCAGACCTAGGTAAAAAGGGAAGTCCTGTCTCTAAAATAACCAGAGCAAAAGGGGCTGGAGGCAAAGCACAAGCCTTTGAGTTCAAACCCCAGTATACCCCCCCAAAAAAAATTCTTGGCTTATGAGATTCAATTTTAATTATGATGTCAAGAATGGATCTCACTGGCAAGTTCGTATCTGAGTAAAGACAGTTCTCTCACAGTCCCTCAATACTGAAGAAACCATAAGCAGAGTTATGAGATCCATTTGTGCAGGAGGAAGGGAGGTAAAGAGTGAATGCGAAGTGCTGCAGAGAACTGAGAAAATAGTTCAGCTTTTACTCTGAGGGAAAAGTAGATCCCTAGGAGGGCTTTGAGCCAAAAAGCATTATATGAATTGTGTAGACTTAGTTTTATCTTCTATGTTGAGAACAGATAAAAAAAGTTGTGGAAGTAGGAGGATTAGATAGAAGGCAAATAGAGTATTTTAATTTATTTCTATGTAGTTACATGGTTCCATAACATGAAAAAGTTTCATGACAAACTTTTTTATATCAAAATGCTATTCATAATAGCAGAGGAATAAAATTTAACAATTCACATCATATTAATTTTTGCTTGGAAATTTGAAAACTGACTTGATCATTTTTTATTTTTAGTATTTTTTATTTAATTTTACTACAATGGTAATTTAAAAATGAAATTCCTTATGATATGTTATAAATAAAAGATGCTACACTACTTGAAAATTCCTCCTTCCTTATTATTTATGGCTGAAATGGCATAAATCATTAGTGTTATTATAACTAAAAACAAAATAGACATTCAAGGTGAAATTTACTAGTAATTTACATCATTTTGTAATTTTACGTATTTGAAAGGAAAGAAACTATTTTTTCCATACCTATGGAGGCTATTCATTAACACTTTTATAAAAATTATTGATATTTTTGAAACATCAAATTATTATTCTCCTTATAACCTTTCCTTTTGCTTTAGTTTTCTATTTACCTTTAGGGAAAAAAATGTTTTTTCCAACAGAGACTATTTCATGTACTTTTCTCTATTTTGTTAGCTGATTTTCTTCGTAGCTCTTTCTATTTTTCTTTCCCTTGCTTTAGTCTTGTTCTATGGACTATTATAAAGCTAATCAGCATTAATGAGATTATATTTTAAATTATTCTTCTAATTAGTTTGCCCATTTTGAAATGTCATTAATCCCCAGAATTAATTATTTCTGTATGAATATGCATGACATATTTTCTAGGAAGTCCATCTAATTTAGTTTGCTGATTGCACAGCTAATCACCTTGATAATTTTTGGTTACCCTGATCAAATAATGTTTACTAAAACTTATGTTTATGAAATACTGTGATACAGGTGCTATAAGAACCTGCTGTGGCTTTATCTTCTACAATTCACACTTGCTAAGTCCATTTCATCTTCTGCACTTTGTTTTTTCTCTTGTCTATAACTCGATTTTTCTGATATTTTAGATCCAACTAAAGGGTCTTCAGTGGTCAGAAGTCTCACATCATAGTTTGAGTAGCTATTTATGTTTTATTTGTCCAGAAATTCTTATGCCTTCCTTTTAGATATCCATCTCCATAACTTTAGGGGACTATTCAATTCCCTTTCTACCATCTAACCATTAGACACATGTGATTGTGGTTTGGCTGGATAATTTTAGGAGCCGAATTATTGGGCAATGATGTTGAGCATGTGACCCAAACCTAGCCAAGGCATTCTTCCCTAGGTCCATTTTCCTTTCTTGGAAGAAAAATCAGTGAGCTGACAGAAGAGTTACAGGTTGCTGGTAGTCTGGTTATTAAATTTTTTCAGAATTAGTAATTTGTTGCAAATGTGGATCCATGTATTTTACAAGAAAGTCCACATAATTTAATTTTGTTTGCTGTTCGTACTGTTATCTACTTAGTGTAAAGGAAGGTAGCCAGCAGATAGAAACATAACTTGAGATACTCAGCAAAATGACACTTTGGTAGTTTCCAGATCTGCTGCTAATCATCTCTGAGTCCAATGTTACCAGCCCATTTCCTTGATTTCATTATATGAGACAGTAGAGTCCTTTCCTTATTAAATTACTACTGATTCAATAATTTTCTACCTGATTGGAATTACTTTAGATTGATGACATAAATACATGACAACCATTTCTTACATAGTAAATTGTATCAGTATGTTTGCAAATATCTTGGATAGATATTACATGTTTAATTCTAAAGATAAAAATGAGGTTATACAATGAACATTTGCTCTGCTTCATCATCCCCTTTACATCATCCATCATTCAACCTCTTCTTCATATCAGAGAAATATGATTTTTGGCAAATGATAAACTATTAACTCACTTTCTCTGTCTGATGGAAAGAACTGATGTAGCAAACAGAAATTTTCAGCATTGCCAGGATATTTAAAAAGCACTTTATATATAATAGAAGAAAAGCAGCAATAATAAAAAAAATCATATAAATAACATATAATCCCTTACTCCTGGCACAGATCTTCTAACATCTTTGCTTATGATCTTACAACAATATCAAAACATTGTTACCAAGAAATTTAAATTTATAAATTAAGTTTGGCCTCCAACAAGTTTCACAATTGCTTTTCTATGCAAGAATGTTGGTTTTTTTCCTGACTTTTCAGCTTGCCTTATAATTTAGAATTGTACTCATAGCATAGAAATAAGCTTATGATAATGTTTAGAATTACTAGACATTAAACAGCAATCCACAGTTGTAAGTACATCTTTACTTTTAAACCAAGCCATAGAAGGAATATTATTTTATTTAAAAACTTCAGAACCAATAGTTTCAAGATGTACTTGAGAGCTAGTTCCCTTGGGTATAGTTGTTTTCTTTTTTTTTTTTTTTTTTCTATTTTTCCAATTGTTTCAGAGTAGGAAAGAAAAGAATAAGAGGTGAAGTACTCACAGGCTTCTTTTGTAAGACATCCCTATTGCTCTAAACATACCTTGGGCTAATTCCACGCTAAAACTGCTAGAGCATGAAACCCAAGAAACCACATCTTAAAAAAGACCTAACAATGCCAATTTTAAGTCTACCAAAGTAACTTTCAGTTCTGAAATAAGCAAAATATCAATTTTGTAAAGAAACTTAAGATATAAACCAATGAACTTGCTACTTCCCACGAAATCCTAGATTGACATTTAGACATGGCATTAATACTAAATATATTAAGCACTAGTAAAAGGTCTACTGATAAGCAGGTATGGTACAATTGTTGAAATAATGATTAAAAGAGTGTCTGCAATGATGCATTAAGAGTTCATGAAGTCTTCTTAGTGCTAAATGACACAGCAATATTTCAAATCCCATGCTTACAGGATGCTGACCATTGCTGGCAACCTCTCTCTCACTCTCATTGTCTTCATCTACACTTTGGCCTGTTTTTTAGACAGAAATTTGTTCTGGAGTTTGGACACTGATTCTTAAGACACTGGGAAAAGAGTAGAAGTTTATGATACAAGAATTTTAGTCTACTTTGCCAATTGCAGACAATGCATTTAATATGCTCAGAGAGGATTTAATTCAAAGTTGACAAACTTATAAGTGAGGTGAAAAGTGGGCAGAAGAAAATAATTTTCCAAATTGTGAGAAGGTAACTCATGGCATTTGGAATATGTTACAAAATCTGGGGTTTGAGATAAAACAAGTACAGGAAAATCTTGGGTCTACAGAGGTGATAAAATATTGGGTTTATAGATTTAAAGCAAATCAATGCATTATAATCATGTATGGAAACATCACACTGATCTCATTAATATATACAGTTAATATGTGTTAATAAAATTTCATTTAAACAAAAAAAAGTAGTTTAAAGCTTTTCCAATGTAACATCAATGCTTTATTAAAATTTTCAATATGCTACCCATTTGAAAAATAATCAGATCAACTCTTTTTCTTGGAAAAAAATTAAAATAAGCACATTAACATATTTTGTGGGCAATTTTCAATAATGCTTTTATTCCTTATCCAGATTATCTTCCTGTATTGAAATTATATAAAAAGAAAATTATTACTTTATTCTCAAGTTGTCATACTTCTAACATCAAGAATTGTATTGCCAAAAAATGGTCAATGGAATTACATTTAAGCCTCATTTTAGCAGTAACTAAACTCATCAGTTTTTACTGCAAGCTTAAAATTGAGATGAGTATTCTAGGTATCAGAAAAGATTCTAAAGTGGATATTTGCCCCAATAGATCAAGAATTTGTTTGAAGGAGACAAACCATAACATATAAAGAAAGTAGATGGAAAAAAAAGAAAACATTTCCAAAATACTTAATGTTTTATAAAATGGTAAATTGACTGTAATAAAAAAATTGTGCTCCCTGGTATAATGTCTTTCAGTGAAAATTTAAGATTTTATATTAAAAGCAATAGTCTGGTTGCATAAATTTAATTATTAGATCATTAGATTGCAATAAATATTTAGGTACAAGTTATCTCAAGATATTATTTAATCAGTAAAAGGAAATGATGTACTATATAGTGATGCATTTTTCAAAAGGTTTTGACCTGAATATATTCAATAATGCCTATAAAAATTATCGGTAACAATATAAATCCTAAGTAGTCCTTATTTTTGTTTTTGAAATCTAGAGCAACCTCAATTATTATGTGTAAACAAATAATGAATCCTTATTAACTTTGCTTACTTTATTGTACTTCTGATAGAGTAATGGAAATGAATCGCCTTTGAACACAAGATCCATACTGCATTTTCACAGTCTAAGGAGACACATAACCTTTTCCCTAGATTACCTAATTATCGGAAAATTTCCACCAACAGTATAAATTGTAGCATTTCATTTCCACTTGAAAACATGTGTTTTTATCTGTAAAATGCCACAGATAATTTTTTTTTAAGCAATTACTTGTCACTTCTACTGCAAAGGTTGTAATATTTGGCTTACTTTAAATGACTGACTTTTCCAAGAATTAAAGAATTAGCATCTAAATAGGCCACAACTTTTGCAAACACTCCATTTTTGTTGCCAATATTCTAAACTAGTGGAAAAACCCACAGGACTTCTATGACTTAACTCAGATCTGTCAAAATTTATTTTGGGAAGCCTCATTTCTATTTACAATTGTATTACATATGCCATGCAGGCATTCTTTCTCTAACTGAGTAAGATTTACCATTTCCTTGAATATTAGATATCTTCACAGACAAATATAATCTTATATAGAAAATCATGCAGAATTGTCATATAAAATATCAAATTTTCTAATCTTCAAAATGCTTCTACCTCTGTTATGCTTTAGTTACACAGACTTTTTCTGTTTTTATTGAAATTATTTTTAAATTTTCTATTTCTATATGAAATCATCACATGAAGTCCTGAAATCAACACTATGTTTCTTGAATCCATTTACTCCCACACCCCATAACGTCTAGTCATGCCTTATCTTTCCTCAAAATAACATCACTTATTAAAGAGTGGCTTTGAAGAGAAATCCCACACTACAAGCTACTGAGGATGAAGGGTTTGTGCTCCTTTCTAAGGGCAGCACACTGGGAGGAGCCCATTACTCCCCATGCTCTCAAGGAAGTCACTCTTCCATTCTCTTCTTTTTCTTATGTATAAATTTTTGGTCTGTTTATTCCTATTGTACCATTCCCATTAACATTGAAACATACTGTTATTTTGCTCATTTTAACAGAAGAAAGAGAAAGATCTTTTCTCTGTCTTTAATACCTCCATCCATCACCATCAGTGATTCTGTTCTTTCTCTTACAGCACTAGAAGCTTCCATTCATTTCAGCATAAATGACAAACTCCTCAACTGGTCCACCACCAACCTCTTAAGCCTCAATTCTTCTACTCTAAGTTCCTGCCATTTTTTAATTCACTTCTTTCACTGCTCCCAAATTTCACACTAACTGTACCCCTAACTTGTACACTTTTTCCTCTGCCTGCCTTCTTACCCTATACTTCTCTACCTCTTTCCTGTCACTGGGCTGTTCTTCTCACATCCTTCAGGTTTTGACTTAAAAGACAGTTTTATGTGAATGGTATTCTCTGGCTACATTAGTGCCTTGCTCATGGGTGGGCCATTTCATCACAGTCTGTCCTAAGTAGACCAAACATTCTATAAGCTGAGGAATTGAACTCATTCACCACATAACACAGGGTAGAGCCCACAGCAAGGAGTCAAGAAATCTTTGTACTCAGATGAATAAATGGATAAAGGAAGAAATGAGAACACTCAATAAATATTTGCAGATACCAAAATTGAGTTCACAACAAAGTTATAGCAATGTGGTTTGTGAGGCATGATTTACAGATTCTTAAATTATACTGGCTAGCACAAATTCTATGCTTCTCTTAGTATAAATATAGGATGCCACTATAAAGATTTCCTTCTTAACCAAAAGAAAATGCAATGTTCCCATTTAATCTCATTGTACAATATTATTTCATATGGGTTGATTGTAACAGTGAAAAGTCACCAATATTAATAGCTAAATTTTGTAGTCTCCCAAACATCTGACTTTCTAAAATTTTCTTTTTTTCCTTCCTTTTTCCTTCAAATGGGAGTCAAGTCTTCTCACTATGATTTTTTAATCATAATGTTATCTGTGAGGATTTATCTCCCTGTAATTTCTGGGAAAATAGTTATTCTCAAATCTGGTAAAACATTTAAAAAATAAAATAGGTATACCTCTCATTGGAGTTAGCAGAAACCTATTGTTTTAAATTCCATTTCATTTCTGTAAGTAAGAAAACTCTGAGCCCCACCATAAAGTCAGTTTGTAGTCTGGATTCTTTGAATTCTATTTTAGTAAAAAGTCACCATTCTGCAAAAATCTGCCTTTGAACTATCAGAATCTTACTTTTTGTATATGAGTAGTTGTGCTAGTAGTTGAATGTAGTTGAGGAGAAGTAGCTAAATTATTAAAAAACACTAAAAATATTCAGAAAGTACAAAATAATCATTCATAATTTACAAACTGAATTGAATCCCCAAGTCATTTGTGAAATCTCAATTAATTCCACAAATTTGTGGAAGATAATGTATATAATTTTATTTAAAAATAAAATTTCTATTTATTGGCAAACCTTTATTCATGTTCAAGTGTATTTGTAAATATTTGTAATTAGCTAATTTTTGGAAAATTAGCTATTTTTTCCAAAATTCATTCATTGAGAATCTAACCAGCAATGTCATGGAATTCAGATCCGGGTCTTTGGGAGATGATAAGAGAATGAAGGCAGAGTCCTCATGAATGGGATTAGTGCTGTTACAAAAGAGACCACAAAGAGCTATTTAGCCCTTCCACCATGTGACTACATGACAAGAATGCATCCTCTTTGTATCAGAAAGCAGGTTCTTACAAGACACTAAATCTGCCAAAGTCTGTTTTTGTTTATTTATTTATTCATATGTCTATACATTGTTTGGGCCATTTCTCCCTGCTACCCCTCCCCCCTCTCCCTCCTTGCCATATCCCTCCTCCTCCCCCCACCCTCATTTCCAGGCAGAACCTGTTTTTCCCTCTTTCCCAATTTTGTTGAAGAGAAAGTATTAGCGATAATAAGAAAAATATAGCATTTTTGCTACCTTGAGATAAAGATAGCTATACAGAGAGATTCCTAGAATTGCTTCCATGCACATGTGTATTACAACCCACACAGGTTCATCTCTACCAGACCTCTTCACTACTTCCCAGTCACCTTCCCATATTGGCCTCTGCCAGTTTAAGATTACTTTATTCACTCCTCTACAGTGGGCACATCAACTAAATTCAAGTGTTAGGTTTCCTTCCCTTTCCCTATTCTTCCTGTATGGGTTCTTCGCTTAGCGAGTGACTTATGTCCGATAATAGTACTGCATTTTTGTAGGTCTATAATCCATATATGAGGGAGAATACGATTTTTGGCCTTCTGAGCCTAGCTAATTTCACTTAACGTGATATTCTCCAGTTCCATTCATTTACTTGCAAATGACAAAATTTCATTTTTCTTCATGGCTGAGTAAATTCCATTGTATATAAATACCACATTTTCTTAATCCATTCATCAGTTTTGGGACATCTTGACTGTTTCCATAACTTGGCTATTGTGAGTAGCGCTGCAGTATACATGGGTGTGCAGGTGTCTCTGGAATAACCTGAGTCATATTCCTTTGGCTATATCCCTAGGAGTAGGATTGCAGAATCATATGGCAGATCTATGTTTAGTTTTTAATAAGCCTCCATATTGCTTTCCAAAGTGGTTGTACTAGCTTGCTTTCCCACCAGCAGTGTATGAAGGTTCCTTTTTCCCCACATCCTCACCAACATTTGTTGGTGGTGGTGTTTTTGATGCTGGATATTCTGAAAGGGGTGAGGTGGAATCTTAGTGTGGTTTTGATTTGCATTTCCTTTATGGTCAGTGATGTTCTGCCAATATCTTGATCCTAGAATTCTTAGCTTCTAAAACTGAGAAATATATTTATTATGTCTATGGTATTTTGTTGTAGCCTAAACTAAAATAAACATATATTTTAAACCATTGCTTACTAACACATTAACACATTGTTAATGTTCTGAAAATGACTTAATATCTAATCCACAAAGTCAGCTTCATGTTTATTATCATTAATATCCACTCAGAAACAAATTTTACCAGAGAATATAGCATCTCTCATGATTAAAAAGATTATTTTTCTAAACCACAAGTAATATTCTTGAAAATATCAGTATTTCATAGCAGATTCATTATTTAAAAACTGTTACTAGCATATATTAGTTGTACAGGGGCTTTCATTGTTACATTTACATATACCCTTACAATGTACCTTAGTCAAGTTCATTTCCCCCGTCATTCTCCCTCATCACCTTTCCCCCTAATTAAAATGATTTTGATATCAAACACCAGTGGCCTACCCTTGTCATCCTAGCTACTCAGGATGCATAGATCAGGAGGATCACAGTTCAAAGCCAGCTTAGGTAAATAGTTTGTGAGACCCTATCTCCAAAAAACCCATCACAAAAATAGGTCTGGTGGAGTGGCTCAAGGTTTAGGCCCAGAGTTCAAATGACAGTACTGCAAAATCAATCAATCAATCAATCAATCAATAAATGATTTTGACCAGTTTCATCATTATATTTTCATGTAAGTACATAAGGTATCTCAATCATATTCACCTCTTTTAACCTTTCCATTGACACTCCCTTTCCCATTAGTACCCACCTGCTAACATGACCTGCTTTATACTCTTAACATTTATTATTATCAGAAGTGTATATTCATTGTTTAAAAAGGTTTTGCAATGGTACCCCCTCTATAACTCTCCCTTACTGTTCCCCCAGACCCTATTATTAAAGAGCTTTCACTGAGTTTTATTATGCTTCTTCCTACACAGATGCATTGTATTTCAGTATTATCCACTCTATATCATTCTATTTTCCTCTCCCTCTAATCCCTCAAACAGTCCAACTCCATCTAACATGTTAATATATATAATCATGATTTTGTTTGTATATGTTTATCTTTCAGATCTATCTTCCATTTATGATAGAAAACATTTAACCTTTGTCTTTCTGAACTTAACTTATGTTACTTCTAATGGTGAACTCCATTTCTATCCATTTACCTTAAAAAAACATAATTTCTTTCTCCTTTATGGCTGAAAAAGATTCCATTATGTATATGCACACACATGTATATCACATTTTATTAATACATCCATCAACTGTTGGGAATCTAGACTATTTCTATGGCTAGGCTACTGTGAATAATGCTGTAATCAATATGGGTGTGGAAAAGTATTTATTGTATCCTAACTTATATTCCCTTGGATTTATTCCCAGGAGTGGTATCACTGGATTGAATGACCCTTCTGTTTTAGTTTTTTAAGAAAATTCCATAATGCTTTCCATAGCGATTGTACTAATTCCCATTCCCACCAACAGTGTATGAGGTTTCCTTTTTCCCTGCATCCTCACCAATATTTGCTGTTGTTTGTGTTCTTAAAGATAGTCATTCTGACTGGAGTGAGGTGAAATCTGAATGTAGTTTTGATTTGCTTTTCCTTTACAGCCAGGGATGTTGAGCATTTCTTCAGGTACTTATTAGCCATACATACTTCCTTTTAAAAATATTTAATTCATTTTCCCATTTCTCCCTTGGGTTGTTGATTCTTTGAGAGTTTAGCATTTTGAGTTTCTTATAATTTCTGGTTATTAGTCCTTCATAGGATGGATGGTTAAATGATTGACAATCAAACATTTTAACACAATTTTGCATTAGTATAAGGGATATATTACTTCCAGCTACATAAGTTTAAGGGAATGAAGAAACTTTTCTATCTACTCCATTGCCTGAAGTAGAAATAATTACATACCATATGTAATCAGAACTCAACTGTCTTTTTATCTACAGAAACAAAACTTGGGAGTAACAGATATTCTGGTTTGTTTTATCAAAGATTCTATGTGTGAGATATTTATTTTATTCCCTGTACTTTCTTCTTTTGATCTACCATGAACTCTTCATAAGACAAAGTAAATCGACAAATTTTCTTTAAATTCCACTTGTTCTGTGTTTGAAATAAGGCTTCTTCATAAATGATATAATTTGAACTTTCTGATTGTTGCAATAACTAGAATTAGCATCTCAAAAGATTCTTTTGTTTTGGCATTGGGCTAAGCTTTAATTTATTGATTTTAATTTTCAAAACTGAAACAAAGATTCAAGCACTGGTGGAATCCTAGGATTGGATGCCTGCAATCCTAGCTACTTGGGAGGCTGAGAGGATCACAACCCGAGGCCAGCCCAAGCAAAATTTTTGTGATACCTCCTCTGGTTGAAGTGTCACACCCCTACCATCTCAGTGACAGCTGGAAGTGAAAATAAGAGGATTTGAGGTCCAGATAGGGCAAAAATCCCTATGTCCAAACTAACCAGAGCTAAAAGTCTTAGACACATAGTTCAAGTGGTAGAGTTCCCTCCTTGAAAGTGGAAAACCCTGAGCTCAAACCTCAATGCCACCAAAAAAAGAAAAGGAACAAAGATTGTACCAATGAATGCCATGTTAATTTGATAAGTGTACATAAATTATAATATCCAATCAGTGTAATTAGCATCTTGATTTCCTTAAAAGTTTATAATTTCCTTGTGCTGAGAGACTTTGGACTCCACTGCTCTAGTTCTTTATAAAATATATTATAAATTATGGTGAACCGTCGTCACCCCACTGTGCTGTAGAGCACTAGAAATTATTGCTCCTCTGTAATTATATTTTGGTAACTGTTATCAAAACTCCATCCCCTCTCCCCCACCTTTTATAACCTCAAGTGATCTCAACTTTTTTGAAATAAACTTTTCATATGAGTGACCACAAGCAATATTTGTCTTTCTGTACCTGACTTATTTCCATCTTGCAACAAGATGGAACTAGAGAAAGAATTTCATTCTTTTTTATGGCAGAATAATATTCTATTATGTATTGGAGTATATGCATATATACACGTCATTTTTTATATATTCATCCATTGGTGGGCACTTAGGTTGAGCCATATCTCAATAAGTATGAGAAATGGAACATGTGTATTTTTGCCTTTTTTTCTTTTTTTTGATGGTGGTGGGGTAGCAGGGTTTTAATTCAGGACCTTACATTTGCTAGGCAGGCACTGTACCACCTGAGTCACACTTCCCACCTTTTTTTCCTTCAGGTTATTTTTCAGATAGAGTTCCCCATCTTCCATTTTCCCTGAGGTTGGCCCTGGGAACCTACCTACAGCCACCCATATAGCTGACTTGACTCGTTTTGCTAAGATGAGTTTCACAACGTTTTGCCATGACTGGCCTTGAAATGTAATCCTCCCCATCTGCCTCCCAAGTATTGGAGATTACAGGTATGAACCACCATGCTTGGCCCTGTCTTTTGTCTGTAGCCATTCTAAGGGGTGAGGTGATACCTCATTGTACTTTTTTTTTAAATTCATTTATTCACATGTGCTTACATTGTTTGAGTCATTTCTCCCCCTCTTCCTCCTCCCCCATCCTCTGCTCCCCTCTCACCTCACTTATCTCTAATTTTGTTGAAGAGAAGACATAAGCATAATAAGGAAGACAAAGCGTTTTTTGCTAGTTGAGTCAGGATAGCTATACAGAAAGATTCCTAGCATTGCTTTCATGTACTAATGTGTTACAACCCATGTTGATTCATCTTTAACTGATCTTTACACTGGTTCCTGATCTCCTTCTCATGTCAACCTCTGTCACTTTAAGGTTTCTGTATTAGCTTCTCTGGAGTGGGGACATCAAACATTTTCATGTTTGGGGTTTTCTACCAACTTCTATATCTCTCATATGTGCTCTCCCCTTGTCATGTGATTCAAGTCCAACCACATTGCTGCATTTGCCCTAGATCTAAAAAGATTTTTTTTCTAGTCCTGAAAAATGCAACAAAATATCTCTTATTGGAAACATTCCTGTAATATACAGGTAATGAGTTGAAATGAATATATTAAGTAAGCACAAAAAAAAATCTTAAAAAAAAGTGGATTTATAACATGAAATAATAATTATTTAAATAGTTTAACTTTGTTTTCCCTTATTTGACTTTTTTTGGTTACATTGCAATCACTTTTTAAGCTACATCCAAACATCTGACCATATGAAATCACAGAGATGGAATTTATTTCATCCTTTTTGTATCACAATACAAACACTGGGTATTCCATTTCTTTATCAGTATCCCAATCTGGTTTTATTTCAAGGAAAAATTGCATGGAATTCCAAATATATTAATTTCAAAACTAAATATCTTACTTAGAATATTTTTACTTAGATATAAACTGTATATAATAATTCCTATATCTCCTTGATCTAGGGTTGTGAGATTTTAGAAATAAAAATACAAGTGTGTATTTTATCTAATTTTTATCATAAGTATGTCCTAATCATTTGTAGTGTAAATATGACCTAAATGTTGTACAAGATAAATTGAATTAAAAATTACTTGTTCATGTGGAATTCATCAATTAATGTTGTATTTTTATCTGACTATCCTTTGCTGAACTACTTGAGAGCTTTAAGTCAAAAAGCATAGCAAAAATAGATGACAAATAGTAGATACCTAGCAATTTTTTCTTGATGATCTCTGTGAACTCTTTTTTTAATTTTTTTATTTTTTTGTGATGGTAAAGTTTATTAGAAAAGGAGAATGCTTTCAATAGACTGACTGAAAGTGGGTCTGTCTAGATGAGAACGAGGATGTCAGCATTTGGAATTGGAATATTTGTTGAGGACTTCTGAGTCCTTGGTCCATTTGGACCCCGAGAGGGGCTCCTGGGCATGGTATCTTGTTAACTGAAAGAGTTGCACTTGTGAAACTCCCAGCCCTAGGCCTAGCTGGTGTTAGAGTGTGGTTTACTCTTTTTTTTTTTAAGTGATATAGAATTTGAACCCAGGGCTTCATGCTTGCTAAGTAGATGCTCTACCACTTGAACCACTAAGCCAGCCCTGGTTTACTTTTTTTTTTTCCTTTTATTATTCATATGTGCATATAAGGCTTGGGTCATTTCTCCCCACTGCCCCCACCCCCTCCCTTACCACCCACTCCCCCTTCCATCTCCCCCCAACCCCCTCAATACCCAGCAGAAACTATTTTGCCCTTATTTCTAAGTTTGTTGTAGAGAGAGTATAAGCTATAATAGGAAGGAACAAGGGGTTTTGCTGGTTGAGATAAGGATAGCAATACAGGGCATTGACTCACATTGATTTCCTGTGCGTGTGTGTTACCTTCTAGGTTAATTCTTTTTGATCTAACCTTTTCTCGAGTTCCTGGTCTCCTTTTCCTATTGGCCTCAGTTGCTTTTAAGGTATCTGCTTTAGTTTCTCTGCGTTAAGGGCAACAAATGCTAGCTAGTTTTTTAGGTGTCTTACCTATCCTCACCCCTCCCTTGTCTGCTCTCGCTTTTATCATGTGCTCAAAGTCCAATCCCATTGTTGTGTTTGCCCTTGATCTAATGTCCACATATGAGGGAGAACATACGATGTTTGGTCTTTTGGGCCAGGCTAACCTCACTCAGAATGATGTTCTCCAATTCCATCCATTTACCAGCGAATGATAATGTTTCGTTCTTCTTCATGGCTGCATAAAATTCCATTGTGTACAGATACCACATTTTCTTAATCCATTCGTCAGTGGTGGGGCATCTTGGCTGTTTCCATAACTTGGCTATTGTGTTTAGTGCCGCAATAAACATGGGTGTGCAAGTGCCTCTGGAGTAACCTGTGTCACAGTCTTTTGGGTATATCCCCAAGAGTGGTATTGCTGGATCAAATGGTAGATCAATGTCTAGCTTTTTAAGTAGCCTCCAAATTTTTTTCCAGAGTGGTTGTACTAGTTTACATTCCCACCAACAGTGTAAAAGGGTTCCTTTTTCCCTGCATCCTCACCAACTCCTGTTGTTGGTGGTGTTGATGATGGCTATTCTAACAGGGATGAGGTGGAATCTTAGTGTGGTTTTAATTTGCATTTCCTTTATTGCTAGAGATGGTGAGCATTTTTTCATGTGTTTTTTGGCCATTTGAATTTCTTCTTTTGAAAAATTTGTTTAGTTCACTTGCCCATTTCTTTATTGGTTCACTAATTTTGGGAGAATTTAGTTTTTTAAGTTCCCTATATATCCTGGTTATGAGTCCTTTGTCTGATGTGTAGCTGGCAAATATTTTCTCCCACTCTGTGGGTGTTCTTTTCAGTTTAGAGACCATTTCTTTTGATGAACAGAAGCTTTTTAGCTTTATGAGGTCCCATTTATCTATGCTATCTCTTAGTTGCTGTGCTGCTGGGGTTTCGTTGAGAAAGTTCTTACCTATACCTACTAACTCCAGAGTATTTCCTACTCTTTCCTGTATCAACTTTAGAGTTTGTGGTCTGATATTAAGATCCTTGATCCATTTTGAGTAAATCTTGGTATAGGGTGATATACATGGATCTTGTTTCAGTTTTTTGCAGACTGCTAACCAATTTTCCCAGCAGTTTTTGTTGAAGAGGCTGCTATTTCTCCATCATATATTTTTAGCTCCTTTGTCAAAGACAAGTTGGTTATAGTTTTGTTGCTTCATATTTGGGTCCTGTCTTCTGTTCCACTGGTCCTTATGTCTGTTTTTGTGCCAGTACCATGCTGTTTTTATTGCTACTGCTTTGTAATATAGTTTGAAGTCAGGTATTGTGATACCTCCTGCATTGTTCTTTCAACTGAGTATTGCCTTGGCTATTCGTGGCTTCCTGTGTTTCCATATAAATCTCACGGTAGATTTTTCGATCTCTTTAATGAATGTCATTGGAATTTTGATGGGAATTGCATTAAACATGTAGATTACTTTTGGGAATATGGACATTTTTACTATGTTGATTCTACCAATCCATAAGCATGGGAGGTCTCTCCACTTTCTATAGTCTTCCTCAATCTCTTTCTTTAGAAGTGTATAGTTGTCCTTGTAGAGGTCTTTCACATCTTTTGTTAGGTTTACACCTAGGTATTTGATTTTGTTTGAGGCTACTGTAAATGGCATTGTTTTCATAAATTCTTTTTCAGTTTGCTCATTGTTAGTGTATAGTAATGC
This sequence comes from Castor canadensis, assembly GCF_047511655.1. NCBI lineage: Eukaryota > Metazoa > Chordata > Mammalia > Rodentia > Castoridae > Castor > Castor canadensis. Next base: position 100,941,342 of record NC_133386.1, on the reverse strand, counting down.
TAATGATTTTTCTATGTTGATTTTATATCCTGCTACCTTGCTATAGCTATTGATGATGTCTAGAAGCTTCTGAGTAGAGTTTTTTGGGTCTTTAAGGTATAGGATCATGTTGTCTGCAAATAGGGATATTTTGACAGTTTCTTTACCTATTTGTATTCCTTTTATTCCTTCTTTTTGCCTAATTGCTCTGGCTAGGAATTCCAGTACTATGTTGAATAGGAGTGGAGATAGTGGGCATCCTTGTCTGGTTCCTGATTTTAGAGGGAATGGTTTCAGTTTTTCTCTGTTAAGTATAATGCTGGCTGTAGGTTTGTCTTATATAGCTTCTGTGAACTCTTAAAGAAACATGTATTATTGCTCTATCACCTATGGGTAATTAAAACTCTGATGCATAGTAAGTACATTAGTAAATAGAAAATGTGTGTTTGTGTGAGTGTGTGTATAGTGTGGGTGTGTGTGGGTATGTGTTCAGGAGTACAGTTAAGGACTGGTTAGTAAGAATAAGGAAGGTTAATAGGAAAAGTTATGTTCCTTCTCCCTTTTATCAATATATTTTTTTCACCATTTATTTGACTGCTAACCACTATGTTGTGGAATTAATGACACAGTAAAATCTTGGTATTACTCTTGTCCATACATCTTCCTTCACAGAACATTATACATAAACAGTACTGGATGATAATAATGTTTAATGTTATTAAATATTTCAGAACCTGAACGTTTATAATTTCTCTTATCATTTCCTCATCTCAGAGCCATAATAAGCCTTGTCAAAAGATTATCTGTATTAACATCTCTTTTAAAGTACTTTATTTATATGTTTGTAAATATGTGTGTAAACATAACAAATTTATAATGAATATAAATAACACATGCATAAGTTTGTGTTGAAGCATGAATTTGGTCAACTAAATGGTTTGCATGGTCCACCCATAAGGTAAAAATGATTTTCACTTTTTGAAATATTTGTAAAAATATCAAAGAAAGAACAATCTTTATAATGTAAGAGTATATGAAATTCAAATAAAAATAATATTTTATTGGATGACAGCCACATCTATTGGTTTATATATTGCCTGTGGCTGCTTTAGTACTCAGCATGGTTAGGTTTATGTGCCAATATTGCTAGACTCTGGTACTCAGCTATTAAAGGAAAGGCTAATCTGGAATCTAGGTGTTGCTTTGAAGGTGTTTAATTTTTTTTTCCTTCCTTGCAAATTTTTATTTGAGCACTTTTTTATTATTGTGCTGGAAAGGGGTACACTGTGGCATTTACAAAAGGTTTTACAATATATCAAATATATCATACTTAAACTTACCCATCCACCATTCTCCTTTATCTCCTCTTCCTTCATCCTTGGAATACTTTCAAAAGATCTCATTCTTCCACTTATATATATATATGTGTACACAGTATTTTCACTACATTCACCTTCTTACACCCTTTCCCAACCTCTTACCTTTTCCCACTGTTACCAAGTTCCCCAGCAGGACCTGTTCTGGCACCTGCTCTCTGATTTTGTAAAAGAAAAAAAATGACATTTTTGCTTATTTAAAAAGCTACATGGAAAGTTTCCTTGTGGCACTTCCATGTACATATGCATTATAACCTAATTTGGATCATCTCCTCTATTTTTCTTCTTTTTCCCTTACTCTTTTTCTTATGGTGGTTTCAACCTGTTAAAATATTCTATACTCATTATTATGTAGAGAATACATCAACCATACTAACCTTCTTAACTTCCTTCTTTTACCTTTCCCCTCTTGTATGTGACCTCTTCTTATTGTGACTTGTTTTTCATAATATTGCTGTATTTGTAGTAGGTCTGCATTCCACATATGAGAGAAAACATGTGGCTTTTGGCATGAAGATATTTTATAGATATAGTTAATATCAACAATCATTTGCTTTAAGCAAAGGAGATTATTTTCATTTTTGTTGGTGTGTATCATTCAATTAGTTGAAAAATCTTAAGGGCAAAAGATATTTTCAGAAAAAAATTGAAATTCTGCCTCAAATCTGCAGCATTAATTACCTGATCTTTCAGCATCTTGACTCACCCTATTGATTTCAGATTTGTGACCCCCGTAGTTGTATAAGCCAATTCCTTACAGACTGTAACAGCAGAGACAAGCAATGCAATTAGACTGTACATCCATAGGCCAAAAATTTTACTTTTGTGGATGTCTTACCACACTCAATCTTTACATACTAACATTCAAATTTTAAATTTTTGAAGGCAATTACAAGCCAAGTAAGTGTACTTTCAGGATTCAAGTGTGGTTAATTTGAAATGCTTCATGCAAAATCTATGTCTTTCTCACCTCATAAATGAGGATTAGGATTCAAAGACCTTAAGGAATTTTACTAAATCCCCTCCATTTTGTGTAGGAGGAATCCAAGACTTATGTCTACCACTAAAATTTCTTCCTTTCTTTCTGTGGAGGAACTTTGCAAATGTGTTATGATAGGAGTATAAGAGAAGAAAATGAAAGAGACAGACAGACAGACAGAGGATTTATGTCTGAAGAATACATACATATTTAGCTACTGATGATATTTCCAACCACACTGACTAGTTGCCTTAACATTTGAGGTAAGTGGCTAAAAAACAGCACCTCACTGTGGCTTTATTTTGCATTTTCCTAATTAATAGTAAATATCTTTTCATACATTTACTGGTTATTTATTTCTGCTTCAGGGAAATAACTGTTTTTTGCCTACTCCTCTATAAGTTGTTTTACTTTTTTTTTCTTATTGATTCTCATGAGTTAAAAATATTCTACATATTAATTCTTTGTGTTTACCTTTGGAATATATTGTTTTTATACAGATTGTTCCATTTTCTTCTTTGTGTTGTAAGAGGTATTTAAAACTCTTTTGCCATAAAGCAGTGAATTCTTACTTTGGCCCATGAATAAACTAAAATCATTTTTTATCTGTTGTCCTTTTCCTTAAGGAGCCATTCTCTCCTGCATTTGTTACAAGAAAATCAGCACTGGTATCTGCCTTGGTTTTGCATGCAATGAGAGAAAAATTCAAGCAAGAGGCAGAAATATAGTGACAATGATAGCAAAGTGTATTAGAAAAGGAATTACGCTTACAATAGACTGAAAATGGGTCATCTCTAGAGTGAGAACTGGAAAAAAATTGTTTTTTTCTGGGACAAGATTTTATTGAAGTAGAAGGAGCTTGGAGCCCTAAATCTCTCCTTAGTACAAGCTTACAAGGGTGGGTCAGAGGCTATAGTAGATCTACAGACTTACAAATGAAAATATTAAGGTTATCTGACTCCTAGGGGAAGGTTTTTAGGCTTGGATCTTTATTAAGTTATTCCAAGGACTGTTTGATATTTACCCACTTCAAGGTAGGTGGGAGACTCCAAAACATCTTGTGACATCTCATGACCTTGGTGATCTATTTAGGTCTTTACCAGAGGCTGTTGAGTGCTTTTGTCTCATAGACCTTGAAGAATTCTCCACTTTACATTTTCTTTGTATATCACCATTACTCATGGCTAACTACTACCTAACACACTCACCTTTCAATAAAGGGAGGACAGGAATGATCCAAAACATCTTTATGACAAAAGACTTAAACTGTACCTAAAAAAACAGTGGTGACCAAGAAAGACCACTTCCCAAATGAGGACAATTACCTACAATGACTAGACTATAACCTGGAGCAGGAGTAATCATCTTGGAAACCAAATTGCTTCCCTCAAGTGATGACAAAGATAATTACTTCTCTAGAACCTAGTACAACACATGTAACTGGGGCTGTTTAACTATGCATACTTTTCTCCCATGCCCTGATTCTTTATTCATTTAAAGCTAAAGATCATGACTGTACCCCAAAGATGGCTGAATGCTTACTTTCCCTTTTCCCATAGTATGATCTGGGCCATGTACTGAATCACCTTTCTCTGTCCTTCATTATGTCACTTTATTTGGTGCATAGGGATGAGTGGCTGTACCTGATGTGTGGAGTCAGGAGTTTGGGCCTGGGGTCTAAAACTCCAGTTTCAATGTCTTTTGATGGATGAATGCTTTTAATTTATTGTTGTCTATAGACCAAATGCTCTGCTCCAAGCAGATGAGTTTGTGGTTACAGCAGTCTAGTGTATAAATAAGAGCCAGAGAAAGAATCACATGCTTTATTACTCATCACGAGCTAGCCCAGGCCATTCCGTGAAGTGGCTTTTATACAGATATAGACAAAAGTAGCATTCTGCCAAGTTATTACATCTACTGTTGATGTGAACCCAGTCACTAGTTACACAACTAGTTGTCCTTGAGTCATTACAAAGCAACAGTGAGTGGCATGAGTGCAGGCAATTAGTCTAAAAGTAGGTACTTTCCCTATGTTGTTATATTCATCTTTTCTATTATTGTTAAATGTTTTTGGTGTCTTTAAGTTTTTTCTATCCCCATAGCACTGAAAATTTTTCTTACATGCTCTGCTAAAATTCTTTTTTCCTCTTTCATATTTAAGTCTTTACTCCAAGTGGGATTGAATTTTGTGCACAGCATGATGGAGAGGTACAGGTTTACTTTTCTCATATAGATAACAAATTCTTTCTTCTTGCAAAACTTGTCACACAGCTCTTCTTTTCTCATTGATCATTAGTGCAAGTTGGTAATAAATCTTGTTTCTCTTAGTGTGTGGTTTGTTTGTAATCCATGCATCCTGTTCTACTGATCTTTTTTCAATCAACATACAAATGTCATATCATCCTAATTGCTATAGATTTATATTTCTTCATTTCTAGGATAGTATTATTCATCTTATCTTGGTTTACTTATTTAAACACTTATTTGTGTTTTTGTAGAAAATTTTTGAATCACCTTGTCAAGTATTACATACTAAACTGAAGTAACTGTAATTGGAAACTGTAATTGGAATTATAGCCATATCTCAATTTGGGATAGAATTGATGTTTTATGATACAGAGTACATGATTATGGACCTACCTCTGCTTATTAAATTAAGTGTCTTATATAGAATCAATTATTATAGTTTCATAACAAAACTTAGTACTTGGCAGAGTTAACCTTGCCCGACACATATATTTTGCTCTTTATCTTCAAGAAGTCTAGACCACACTTAAAATTATTATTATTATTACCTTTAATTTTTCTGGGTTTAGTCTATTTTTCTACTTTCTTAAGAGGAATGCTTAGGTAATTATTTAATGCATTTATTTTCACTAATATAAGCACTTAAGGATATTGTTTATCCTGTAGTAACTGTTTTTTTTTTACACCAAACAGGTTATTAATTGATTTTTTGATTGATGAGAGAAGGTCTTACTAGGAAACCCAGTATGATCTCAAACTCACGATCCTATTGCTTCAGCTTCCTTAGTGCTGAGATTATAGCTGTGTACCACCACGCTTGACTTCAAACAAGTTATTATATGCAGAAACTTTATTATTGAATTCTAAACACTTTGTAATTTTCGTTGTAGATTCTTCCTTGACATGTCTTACTGGAAGTGCATTTCTTATACCAACATTTTTTTACAGTTACTTTTGGTTATTTGTTTTTAATAAAGTTGCACCTCAGACAGTGAACGTGACCTACGTGGTACTAGGATAGCTTTTTGGCTAACATAATTCCAAAAATGAGTATTCCTTCTGATTAGATATAATATATATCCTGATTTATAAATTTATTAGTTTAATCTTTATTCTGACTGTGCTGATATTATGAAATACTGTGAAAAGTCAGCTAAAATTCAGAATTGTATTTAATGTATACAATTTCTGTATGTCTATGTATCAGTTAAAATAAATTTAAATAAAAATAAAAATTAAAAGATATGTTGATGGTAAATTATTTTATTTTTGTGATGAAATTATGCAATTCACTAATTTCCATTGTTTTTTCCAAAAATTGAAGTATTTAATTTTTTTTGTTCATTTGAAGGTATGTTGTTATTTATTCCTTCTTGTTGAATTTAAGATTGTATATTTGTCTTTGCTGTTCAGTAATTGAACTGTTATGTATTTACACATTATATTATAGTGCATATTTACTTGTGTACATATGTGGGTATGTAAGGATAAATTAAAATACTTTTGTTGTTTACAAATTTCATTAGTCATATTAAATAGTCCCTCATTTTGTTTTCATTTTTATCGGCCCATTTGAAATTTGTAAAGACATAATAACCCACCTTTTCTTTATTTGATAATTCTAATATCTGAAATCATTAAGAATATTATTGTATCCCTTCATAGTTTCTAGTTGGTTTCTTTGTAGTGTCTGGGTCTTTTTGTTTTTCTTCAAATTTTAAAGGTTTCTTGCTATAGTTGTTACTATTTTTTTTTCTCAGCATCATTTTCAAAGATAATATACCTTTGTATTCCCAGAGTCTCAGGTAATTTAAAACTTGCAAACATTTAATAGAAATTCCTTTTATTTTATTCTGTTGTTTTTACATTTACTCACTTGTGCATACATTGTTTCGGCCACCACATATGAGGGAGAACATGCAATTTTTGATCTTCTAATTCTGGCTAACTTTGTAATAGAAATTCTTGACTTGAAATTATTTTCATACCTGTCAGGTCATGTAAATTTGGACTGAAAACCCATAAAGACTAACAGATAGTTATGAATTTTTATGGAATATTTTGTTTTCCTATTCAGCATTATACTAAGTTTTGAGAGGGGCAGTTTTCCATACTCTGCCTTATGTGTTTGTATAAGTTTGTTGGGATTTCTTGTTTATGTTTACACTGTATCCTTGAGATTTCAACTCAATCTGTGGAAGGGATCTGCAATTTGATTCTTTACTGAAAATATATTCTGGCTGGGCACCGAGGGCTCACACCCATAATCCTAACTACTCAGGAGGAAGAAATCAGGAGGACTGCAGCTTGAAGCCGACCCCAGACAAATAGTTCATGAGACCAAATGTCATAAACACCCAACACAAAAAAGGCTGATGGAGTGGCTCAGGTGGTAGAGCATCTTCCCAGCAAACATGAGGTGGTGAAGCCCTGAGTTCAAACCCTAGTATCAGAAAAAAAACAAAAAGGAAATATGTCCTGGGTTTTTTTTCCTGTCCCTATGTGTACTTCCCACCTGACTTAGAAATTCAAGTTTATTGTTAAGCAAATTCTACGAAAGTGAAAGACAATTTTGCTCTATATTTTATCATTTTTGGATTAAAGGTAGATAAGTAGCAAACCTGCCTCTGGCCAGTAACTTCCTAGAAATCTCTCCTATGCCTTCCATGGCCAGAGAGATGTTTACAACAAAAGGCTATGAAAACATTATGGCAGTTATCTTTGCAGCAAAAAAAATAATAATAATAATAATCAGGTAGTTGAAGTGAATCATTAAGAAACCAAATACAGTGGAGAAGAACAAAAGAGCTCTTTATTAGGCTTATTTCCTTATGAACTTTATCTGAGCTCAATTTGAACAGCTAGACTTTGAAATGCTAAGTCAGAACTTACTTGCCAGGTGCGGTAGCTCGCACCTGTGATCCCAGTTACTCAGGAGGGAGAGACTGGAACCATAGTGTTTTGAAACCAGTAGGGCAAAAAAGTAAGCAAAACAAATAAGCTGCATGTGGTGGCTCACACCCATAATTCCAGTTATGCAGGATGTAAAGGTAGGAGGATTTGGGTTCTGAAGTGGCCTTGGGCCAAAATGTGAAACCATATCTAGAAATACAATATAAAAGGGCTGGGTGTATAACTCATGTGGCAGCTTACTCACAGTGGGAAAGGGGAAAGTGTAAATTTAAACTATATACCACTAAATAAATAATGGTAAAAAAAGAATCTACATTAAAATTTTCTTCCAACTTCTAGTCTTAAAATTCACATAACTGAAGCTTTATGCCTCAATGTAACTGAACTTGGAGATGGAGGTTTAAGAGCTATTTAAAGTTAAATGAGGAAATAAAGGTGACACTCTAATCCAGTAACACTATGGCCTTATAAGAACAGAAAGGGAGAGAAATCTCAGTGAGAACATAGTGGGAAGGCAGCTGTGTGGAAACCAGCAAGGCTCCTTCACCAGAAATCAAACGGGAACTTGAATCTTAGACTTTATATCTTTCATATCTGTGAGGAAATAAACCTCAAGACTGTGGTATTTTACATTACAGTATGAGTAGACTAGTACACAGCTTTATACCTTACACACAAACACAACCCCTCCCAACACACAAAATAACTCATAGACACAAATGCAAAGCACAAAATTTTATATCATCAGAAGGTAACAAAGGAAAACTTGTAAGTGACTCTGGGTGCATAATCTGTGAAAGGAAAGATTAGTAAATTGGACCTTACTAAAATTAAAACTTCTGCTCTGTGAAGATTATTTTGGGGGGTATTGGAATTTGAACTCGGGGCCTCATGCTTGCTAGACAAGTGCTCTATTACTTGAGTTATGACCCCAGTCCTATTTTTCAGATAGGGTCTCTTGCTCTTTTCCTGGGCCAGCCTCAGGCCATGATCCTCTTACCTGTGCTTCCCCTATAGCTGGGATTACGGATTTGCACCATAATGCCTGGCTTTCTGTTACTTTAATAAAAAGGCAAGCCACAGTCAGGCAGAAAATATTTGTAAGACAATGTTTGATAAGGAACTTCTATCTAAAACATACAAAACCTCTTAAAATGTAATCATAAGTAAAACCAGAAACACAATTATAAAATGGGCCAAAGGATCTGAAATGAAAACTATATAGAGAGAGACATCCATAAAAATCTGCATATAGGTATCTGTTTACATATATATACACAAATGACACATATATACTGTAACTATATATATATGTATATATAGTTACAGTAGTAAATCACAAATGTCCTAATTAGAAGAGCTGAAATCTAAAACACATTTCAGTGTGCTTGGATGTGGAGATCTCATTCATTACTTCTGGGATTAAACTGGTTCAATCACTTTGGAAGACAGTTTGGCAGTTCCTTATGAAATTAAACATAGCCTTTACACATGATCCAGAAATTGTGCTCTTAGGGGTTTACTAGTAGGATTTAAAAATGATGTCCATGTAAAAATTTTTATATGAAACTTTATTACAAGTTTCTTTTCAAAATTGCTCAAAACTAGAGGCAGCCAAGATGTTTGTCAGTAGATAAGTGGGTTAGCAGACAATGAAATTCTATTCAGCAATAAAAAGAAATGAGTTAAAAAACATATAGGAAACTTAAATGCATATTGTTAGCTGAGAGGAGCCAGGCTGAACAGACACCCATACCACATGATTCCAACTGTATGACAGTGTGGAAAAGGAAAAACTATAGTCAGTAAAAAAGATCAATGGTTGCCAGGGGTTCAAATCAATGGGGGCAAATATGAATACATAAAGTATGGGAGATGTTTAGGGTGGTGAAATTATTCTGTATGATACACTTGATCTAAGACATCATATATTTTTCAAAACTTATAAAACCACACAAGACAGAAAACCCTAATATAAACTATATACTTCAGTTCAGAGCAATATATCAATTTTGGTTCATTAACTATAAAATATTCACTTCATTAATGCAAGACATTAATAAAAGAAGAAACTGTACAGTAGTTAGGGGATTTGTGGGAATTCTCTAAAAATTGGTGGAGGGGAGAAGAGAAAATGAAAGCGTTTTATGTCAGTCTATAATAACAAAAGAAAAGAAACACAAAAATGAAGGGTTCCAGCATGTCACCCTGTCTCATCTTTTCCTCAGATCTTTTGGAGATGAGTGTCAGACTCATTAAGACTCAGAATCATTGTGGAATATGAGAAAAGTAGGAAAGAGTGGATCTTAGTAATGGTGGAATGGTTGAGCTTCAGATCTCCTTATTTTTAAGAACCTGTTTCATGATTATAACTTAGCATTGGTTGTTTTTATGATTTTTCTTAAGGGGCTCCCCTCTTGATATATTTGTGGGCAGTTCTGGGTTTTGAACTCAGGGCCTCACCCTTGTTAGGCAGCTCTACCAGCTGAGCCATTACTCCAGTTCTTCTCTTGGTATTTTAAAGTGCTAGTACCTGGAAGGATATATAAAAGAAGGTAATATCAAAGGAAAGGCCAAGGGATCACTTTGTTCACAGAAATACTTTTCTTATTCTATTAATTATATTTTTAAATGTCCTACTGTACTAAAACTTCAAGTTGACACCTCTTAGGAATTCACCAAACTATGAAATTTCCTAGGACCTGAGAGATAGAAGCCACTGGGATTCAGATTTTATCCCAATTTTGAATTTTGAGAACAATAACTCACAATAATTTAATATAGATTTTGCCACACAACACAGAGTTGATATAGGTAACATTATCGTTCTATTGTTCTACAGGAAGGATTGTTAATGTGAAATCAAGGATGGGCAGCTGTTTCTCTCCACCTTTTGTTTGCTGCTTCATTTTTATTCCTGTTTAATTAGAAACACTGTATAGTATTACAGAAAGACAGACGGTCTATAAATAAGAGATAAATTTGTGAACTTTCTACTTCTCCAAATAAATCTCTGTGGAGCAAAACAGTGAGCTATTATTTAATATATTACAGCTAATAAGACCTTAAATAAAATAGTAACAGAGCCTAAGGAAAGTAAACATTTCTAAAATCACAGGAATGGTTTGTCTTTACCAAGGAAAATAGTATTTCCTTGAACAGGAGTAGAATTAGCAGTATGCAATTCACCTCCTGAGAGCTGCATATAACATTGTCTTAACCACTGAAATTAATGACCTGATACATAAGAGGCCCCAAAAACATTATTAAGTTGAAAAAATTCATTCAATTCTCACAAAGAGTGAAATAGATGTTGCACTTATCTAAAAGTACACTTCATGAGACAAAAAGAAAATTGCCAAACTACCAAGAATAAAAAATGTTTAAGTATTTTTAATTCAAAAGCATTCATATCTCAGAAGACGACTTCACAATGTTAAAGAGACAGACCTGTATTTTAACAGGTATAATTTTTATAGTAAACATTAAGTGTTTACCTAGACCAGCAGTTTTCAACTGGGAATGATTCTGTTCCCCAGGAAACATTTAGCAATGTCTGAGACATTTTTAATTGGGGGAGTGGTGCTACTGGCAGCCAACTATCACAAGGCAGTCCCCCAGCAATGGCCAGTGCAAGGTTGAGAAGCCCAAAGTGAAACAAACTGTTTACAAATATATATCATATTTATATAACCAGTCATTGGGGTGTATTAAGAAATACCACCAACTTTGGATTCCCTGCTTATTCATTTACTTATTACCTAGAACTAGGAGTCTTGACACAGTCAGTGGGATGATTGTCTACTCCACCTGTTTTCCTTTGTGGGACTTCTTTTACAGGGTAAATTGCTCATATTACTCTCAGGAGGAGGCCCTAAATTTGACCCTTGAAATCTCACACCTGGACTGTTTTCTAAGCTGTATCTCCAAAATCCTGCTGTTGGGAAGATATACTCTCTCTCCTTCACTTCAAATCACCACCATAAATCAAAGACTATCTACTACATAAAATTTAGTGTTTATTCTTTACAAAAAAAATGAAGAAACAACTATCTAGTACTCAACAATAAAGCCTAGGGTTAGAGGCATGAGTCAGTCTGGTAGAATGTTTGTCTCTCAATCATGAAGCCCTGACTTGAAACCCCAGTACTTCCCCCAAAATTACTTATACAAATGTGGAACTACATTAGGCCTACAAAAAGAATCATACATAGTAGAAGAGTTCACAGAGCTTGTAATGGATTGAATCATGGTCCACCCAAAATACATATCCAATCAGAACCTGAAAATACAATCTTATTTTGAAAAAGTAATTTTGCAGATGCAAGTAATGTAGATACAATAAGTGCAGATTTTAAAAGTTTTCAGATAGAATGTATTATAAAAACTGCTCATAAAACATGGGAAAGGTCATTAAAAACAAAAAGGAATGTATATTAAAATATTGACTAATACAATGGAACAATCATAAAATTATATCAAAACTACTCTAAGCATATTTGCCTTCTTCCAATAGTAAGTACTCCATGAATTAATTTTGAATGGATGAGTAAATTTGTGAATGAGCAAGTGCTTTGGAGAGGGAAAAATTCATGAAATTATATTGAGTTATTTTATTAACAAATTCCAAATACAAGTTATGGGACCAATCAGTATTACCATTTTTTTTTCACATCAGTATACAACATAAATTTTATGAATTCTGACACTATTACCTTTTTAAATTAAATATTATGTTATAATATGACTTATTTGAAGCTAAAATATTTAATATTAAACATATAAATACATTTAAATAAAGTACAGCATAGGATCAAAAGGGACAAAGTAGAGGGTAATTTATTTGTCTCTTTTGGAAACGTGTTGGTGTGTTGGTTATTCTTTCTAAGACTTCTATGTTGTAGATTGTAAACTGCCCTTCAAACCACTGTTTTTCAAATATTTCATATTACTTTACAAAGCAGAAGAAGTCAATCACTTTGAAAGAAGGCATGGCGATTTCTTCTAAATTCAAACATGAACTTACCATATGCAATTCCTCTCTTGGGAATATACACAAGTTTATTCCCAAGTGGAATGAAAATGCATGTCCCTGAAAAGATTTCTACAAAATTGCAGCTTTCACCATAAGAACACAATATCAATAGAGAGTGGAAACAGGATGAAATACTACACAGTATTACAAGTAATGACCACTTATACACGAAAAATATGGATGCATCTCAAAAACATGCTGAGAGATGGAAGCTTTATAAGCCAATATATACTCTATATGATTCCATCTATGTGAATGTCAAGAACAAATGAAACTATCCTACGGTGGAACAAGTCAAAGTAGTGGCTCGCTCTGTAGAATCTGATTGAAGAGAGATTTATGAGCAGTCACACAGAAGAGTTACTGGAGGTAATGTTCTGATGTGCGATAAGAGATTCTGTAAAACACATGTACTCATTTGTCACAACTCAAATAATGCTACAAATAAGAGCTGAGTATTTCATTCTTTGTGAATTTTATCACAAAGTGATAAATATTACTACCATACTGTCTGCACTTTTGAAATGCATTAAGAAATGGATGGACAGGTATGTAATGAAACTCATATGGTAAAATGTTAATAATAGAACTTAGGCTGTGGTAATGTAGGTATTCAAACTACCACACTCCTTATAGTCATAATTGTCATAGATATAGCAAATATTACAAGCATTTTTCATAGCTCATGCTTCCATTCTCTAATTAACATTCACAGCAGGATTGCTTTGCAACCATTTAAAAAATGTTTTATTTCTATGGAAACTAACCAAATTTGCAGAATTATTTCATTATAAAGTTTTCTTCAATTAATTTTGTTCATTGATCATATTTGTCATATTACTTCGTGCTTACCAGTTTTTAAATTATTATTGATAGTGCATTTTGATCTGTATAATTGAGGTTAATGTATATATGCATGGTATATTACACTTGTTTTCATATTAATAGTTGATTCATTACCAGATGATGATGATCTGATGGATTTTAACTTCAGCATGTGCTCAAGTTCACTGACAGCAACTTATGTGACTCTATGTGAACTAATAAATATGAAGGCAAAGTTTTGTTATATTTTTTTTTTGAGAAAGTGTCTCAAGAACTATTTGTCTGGCCTCCCTTCGAACCGCAATTCTCCTGATCTCTGCCTCCTGAGTAGTTTGGATTACAGGCATGAGCCACCAGCATCCAGCAAGTATAGTTTTTTTAAATTCACTAAAAAGACCAAGTAAGGACCTGGATTTAGAATTAATTCACCTGTTTATAATGATAGTATTTGTGAGTTCAGGATATTTTCTGAACTAAGGGTAGGTTTGAATTAATTCTTAAATTGTCCTGATGCACAGAGATCCTGATATTCCGCAGAATGATTTGCAGGCACTACATGGTGTTGAAACATTAATCCACATGTCACAGTCATGTCATCATCAATATTCATGGTAGTTTAGAGAGACTTTAAAAGGGTATTGGCTTGAAAATATCTATTTTATTCACTATTGCTCAAAAAGAACCTACAAGAGGCTTTATCAATTGCTTACTCAAGTTCAGACCTCATTTCTGGGTCTTAACTCATTTTCAGAAATTGTTCTGGGTACACCTAGTACTCAATTTTAAAGGAATAATTATTTATAAACACCCATAAAAATATAGTCAATCACATACACTTTTAAAAAGAAGCAAAATTTTAAAATTTGATTAGGGATTTGTCTTCTCAAAAGAAATGGAAATTATAAGAATAAGTTAAAACAGTAAATTTACTCCATTTTTTATTTAGTACAAAGATTTTGTAAATCATAGCTATACATTAGTTATTGGTATAATAATTCCTAAAGATAACATCACAAAGTACCAGTACTCACATCACATTTGATTTTTCACATTGTGTTCAAGAGGCATTTTTATGAAAAAAAATTGAGACATCATTTGTTTTCCCAAAGTTCTTCTCTTAATACTATTTTATTCAATTACTTATCTTTTGAAGCACTTTTATAATCATGAAACCTACTTTAATAATTGAATTATAAGTGATTATTATGTGTTTTAAATTTTCCCATTCATTATTGTATGATGGTTTCTACTGTAATGACAGACTTCATTGAGTTTTCTGACTTGCTATGCTTTGCAACTTTACTTTAGAACTTGTTTGATTGAGATCAATTTTATAATATTTGAAAACTAGATTACAGAGCTCACAGTATCCAAAAGTTGGTCCAAAATTGGTCCTGATAGACATGTGTTAAGCAAGGATGAATGAATGGGCAATTATGCTAGTGAATAATTTCATATTATGACAAACTTAAGTGTCTTATGCTATATTGACTTGGGAACTTAATGTAGCACTCAAAAAACGAAAATTTAAACAAAAGTTGTTTGTCAATATATATTAATTTGGTGCATATTAATTATATTATTATTTTGGATGCATATTAATTATAATGTCAATTATAATTAAGTATAATTAATGCCTCTGATAGAAGATGGTCACACTTGGGAGAATTTACATACTAAGTTCCTAATCACCTCATCCCTGTTTATTTGTCAGGGACTAAAGTTTCAAAGTGGAAGGTATCAGAAGATGAATGAGAGAATATGGTCTGCTTTTAGAAGGTTTAGAATTCCTCAAAATTTACTTTACATGTCAAGTTTATGCCAATTATCAAGCATTTTTGGATAGCTTAGAAAAGATTAAGAGATTTTGAGATTTTTCTGTCACTCTGATATAAAAACATATGACATGTATGAACATTGTGGAATAAAGATCTGTTATTGAAATGACTTATCAACTTGCTCATTTCTGATCCAAAAAATGCCAGTTGTACCTCATCATTATTGTTTTTGCATTTCCAAGATCAGTGCTTTGTGAGAATCCTCACATTCTTGTGTGTGATTATGTATGTGCCATTCTTGTGTGTGATTATGTATCCAGTATTCACAGTAAGCAACTTCCTTGATTTTTTTCCTCTATTGGTTATAACATTATGCAGCCATTTATGTATCTTGGTTTATCTTAAAGCCATTTTCAGAATAATAGATATGAATTTTATTACATTATTACACAGCTAATACAGCACATTTTCTTTAGAGGCAGTAAATATTAGTATATGAATTCAAACTTTCTCTGGACTCTCTTCTCTTATTCATTAGAAAATCAGACTTTCGCTAACTATCCTTAGGAAAACAGCCACAAAAAAAATAAGCAAAAAGATGGCAGATAACAATGACTTTAAATGGTGAGTCAAACAAAAGGTATAAGTTTTAAGGACAAAGTTACAAAGAAAAGACATGGTGTAAATATAAAATGTAATTTAATATCAATGATTACAGTTTGTGATAATATTTTAAGCTGCAAATATATTTATACCTAGTTTCTCTTAATGTAATTTCATGATGCTTTGTGACTTAATGAACTTATGAAGGCAAATATATTGTTAACTTAGTTGAGATATTATATTGTGAAAAAAATTATTAGGAAAAAAGGAAGGATATTAGGAATAAATGTGTAAAAACCATACCATGATTACTGAAGGATTCTAGCTTTCTGGTGGTTCTGGGGATTGAACTCAGGGCCCCACACCTGCTAGCCAAGGGTTCTTCTACTTGAGCAACTCCACCAACTCTGTTTTGTGTTGAGCATTTTGCGATAGTCTCCCAAAATACTTGCTGAGGTTGGCTTCAAACCTCCATTTTCCTGATCTCTGCCTCCTGAAGAGCTAGGATTACAGGCATAAGCCACTTGCACCCAGCTTCTAGCTATCTTTTTATATACTTATTCCATTGTATTAAATATCCTCATGTGGCTTTGAATAATGGGAACATGGCTACATTGAACAATAGGTATTAATGGATTCTTCCAGGGAAATGGCTAATCCTCTTCAGTGTCTTCATTTTCTATTGCTAGTTTATTGCTCCTTCATTGTATGGCCTCAATTATCCATTGCAATTTTAGCATTGAGGGAATATTTTTATTGTCTAAGAGAAATAAATCATAGAAATATGAAGGAATTGAAATTTTGCTTAACAGTAGCAATATAATTTTCACTTCAAAAGACACATTCCAAGGTCACAATTCTTTTCTTTTTTTAAAATTCATTTATTCACATGTTCATATATTGTTTGGGTCATTTCTCCCTCTTGGCCCCGCCCTCATCCTAAGTGTGTATGTCTCTTTTTCTTTAGGGCCAGGTAGAGAGATAGCAATAAGTCAGCTCCATGGGGAGGGGGTTCAGTTCTAACATGGCTTCCTTTTGTTCACCCTAACAGTGTACAGTTCTCAAAATTCAACCTAGAAAGAAGACAGAAATCCAGTATAAACTCATTGTGTAACAAAGAAAACTCAACTTGGTGTTTTGCCTTCTTTTTTCCTTTTATTCTAATTCTTTGAGGTATTTTCCAAAATGTCTGCAGGTTCTTTCCAGAAGATAGTTTTCACACTGCTTATTTTAATTTGAATAAGGGAATTAATCTTATGTGACTGTTTTGTATTTTATGCCAAGGTACATCAGATGTGCTGCACACACGACTCCCTAGTAGATAGGGCTTTTAAATACATTCTCAATCCAGGAGTTAAGCATTTGTGGACAGGCAAAAAGCATTGTTACTGAAAAACTCAAACCATGGAAAGTTTCAGTGCTTGTTCTATGGAGTCATTAAGGTTCTTCTTGTTATAGTCAACACTTTCCATTTTTCTTTTACAGCAGTAGAAATAACATTTATCCATAGGATATGAACTCTCTATTAACATATATCCATAGGATATATTTCCACATATCCCAGAGTTCATAACATAGATCGATATAGATACTAATATCTAAACATGCTTAATGCTCAATAAGTATTTAATATAGAAAATCATTATGACAGAAATATTACAAAATTTTGTGATTAAATATAATAATAAAGATCCTCTAAACATAATTAACATTACTGAGCAAAGTTCATGTGGTTAGGGCTTATCAATAGAGCTCACATTCATGTCAAGGAATTCATTATTTGGTTAATGGAAGGGTATTAACTAGAAAGTAACTAGTAACAGCTTTACTCTGGACATATGTGCTATTTTATATGCATGTGACAGATTTGCCAATCAAATCAAAGTAAGTAACACAAAATTTCTCAAAGAACTTCTTGAAAATATATGTAATTGCATTCAAACTTCCTCTCCAGTTAAATAATTGCAAATAATTTCATTTTCTTTATTCTGAATTCAATTACGGCAAGATTTATCAGTGTGCAGCTAGTGTGAGAAAATGTATGTAAATATACAATAATATCATTTTTTATTCATTTGCAAAATCAGAACAGTAAGGCAGAGCAGGTCCTTCCTAGGGGCTTGGTACTAGTGGCAGTAGGGAGGAGACAGGGAAAGGGTATGGGAGGGTGAATATAGTGCAAATAATGTAAACACATGTATGTAAGTGGAAAAGTGATACCTGTTGAAACTATTCCAAGAATAGAAGGAAGGAAGATATAAAGGAGAATAGTGGATGGGGTGAATTCAATGTGTGGATACTTGATATATTGTAAGAATATTTCTCAAGGCCACAGTGTATTACCAACCAGCACAAAAGAAAAAAAAATTGTACAGGCTTATACCTTCTCACACCTGGATGGGCCATGCACAATCATCAAATAATTTGGGAGGACCCTCAGTTTTACACCAGTTGATAACCTCCCTCTCCATTGGGACAAATCTATAATCCCTGACAGCTTGCATGCTCATTTGCCCTTTATCCAACCACCTAATATATCACTCTTTATAATCTTTCTGTTCTTTTACCACACCTGGAGCCAGATCCTAATCTTAGATATGATACCCAAATGTTAATGGGACTAGTGCACTCTGTGATCAGAAGACTTCCAAGTTCTTTGTCTCTCATGGAAGAGTCCATGGCAGGACATGTGGGAGTAAAGGGAGTTTATTAAATGTTAGGGAAGGGAAACACAAAAGGAAGCATGGTGGGGCCCAGTTAGAATCTGGAGGCAGAGACAGCAAGTTCCAGGTGCTTTTAAAAGCTACACTAACCCATGGGAAGGGCAAAACCAGGTATTCTGTCCATAATCAATGAGTGGGGAGGAGCATGGGTGAGGTGAGTCCCTGAGCTGGAGCATGATTAATCTGAAATTTAATGTTTTTCTATGAGTCCCAAATTTCCATAATTTTACCCTGCCTCACAAAGATTGAAAAACATCTGGAACTCCCCAAACTACCACTAACAAGTCTTGAGGATAATCTTCATTTGTTTATGACACACAAATTGAAGTCAAAATTTTGTTGCATTATTTTAGTATTTTAAGTTATAAATGCTGTGAAGTATTCATGCTAATATTAAGAATTATTTCCAATTTATTCAGAACAATTATCAAAAGGTAAGCACAGCCATCTTGATTGTTGCTTCCAGAAAGAGAAGAATTCAGGTATGAGTGTAGTGAAAGTGATACAAAATATATTAGGAAAGGAATATACTTTCACCAGACTCTACCTGGGTGGTCTCCAGGTTGAAAATAGCAATATTAGCCTTTGGGATCTGAGTACTATCTGACATTGCCTGAGGAAATTCCTATCTGTAGGTCCATCTGATAGAGCTGAGGTCACGTGTCTTCAGGGTAGGGAGGTTTTCAAGAATTAAAATGTAGAAATGATTATTGGGTCCAACTGACCCTTAGGACTTGGGACTTTATCTTGTTTAACTAAAGATCTATTTTCTAAGAAACATTTTTTTGACTCACCTTAGCCTCGAAAAAAGTTCTTGTATATCTTTAGGTGGGTGGGGACTCAAAAATATCTTGTGCTAGAAAGAGTAGGAAATACTCTGGAGTTAGTAGGTATAGGTAAGAACTTTCTCAATGAAACCCCAGCAGCACAGCAACTAAGAGATAGCATAGATAAGTGGGACCTCATAAAACTAAAAAGCTTCTGTTCATCAAAAGAAATGGTCTCTAAACTGAAGAGAACACCCACAGAGTGGGAGAAAATATTTGCCAACTATACATCAGACAAAGGACTGATAACCAGAATATACAGGGAACTTAAAAAACTAAATTCTCCCAAAACTAATGAACCAATAAAGAAATGGGCACATGAACTAAACAGAACTTTCTCAAAAGAAGAAATTCAAATGGCCAGAAAACACATGAAAAAATGCTCACCATCTCTAGCAATAAAGGAAATGCAAATTAAAACCACGCTAAGATTCCACCTCATCCCTGTTAGAATAGCCATCATCAGAAACACCACCAACAGCAGGTGTTGGCAAGGATGTGGGGAAAAAGGAACCCTCTTACACTGTTGGTGGGAATGTAGACTAGTACAACCACTCTGGAAAAAAAATTTGGAGGCTACTTAAAAAGCTGGACATCGATCTACCATTTGATCCAGCAATACCACTCTTGGGGATATACCCAAAAGACTGTTACTCCAGAGGCACCTGCACATCCATGTTTATTGCAGCACTATTCACAATAGCCAAGTTATGGAAACAGCCAAGATGCCTCACCACTGACGAATGGATTAAGAAAATGTGATATCTATACACAATGGAATTTTATGCAGCCATGAAGAAGAATGAAATGTTATCATTCGCTGGTAAATGGATGGAATTGGAGAACATCATTCTGAGTGAGGTTAGCCTGGCTCAAAAAACCAAACATCGTATGTTCTCCCTCATATGTGGACATTAGATCAAGGGCAAACACAACAAGGGGATTGGACTATAAGCACATGATAAAAGTGAGAGCACACAAGGGAGGGGTCAGGATAGGTAAGATACCTAAAAAAACTAGCTAGCATTTGTTGCCCTTAATGCAGAGAAACTAAAGCAGATACCTTAAAGCAACTGAGGCCAATAGGAAAAGGGGAACAGGTACTAGAGAAAAGGTTAGATCAAAAAGAATTAACCTAGAAAGTAACACCCACACACAGGAAATCAATGTGAGTCAATGCCCTGTATAGCTATCCTTATCTCAACCTGCAAAACCCTTGTTCCTCCTATTATTGCTTATACTCTCTCTACAACAAAATTAGAAATAAGGGCAAAATAGTTTCTGCTGGGTATTGGGGGGGGAGATGGAGGGGGCAGAGTGGGTGGTAATGGAGGGGGTGGGGGCAGGGGGGAGAAATGAACCAAGCCTTGTATGCACATATGAATAATAAAAGAAAAATGAAAAAAAAAATATCTTGTGCTGTCTCATTCCTTGCTGAGCTATTTTATTCTTCAAAACTGAACTTGTGATTCTCTGTTCATGTGCCATAAACCAGTTTTGTACATAACATGTAGCAGCAGTTTTTAAGTTCCCTTTAGAAAAATATGAATTCTGCACATTTATTATTGTTTTCTGTTTAATGCATGGGCTGAAATCACTGGGATCAACTTCCTTCTTGAAGAGAGGAGAGGAAAGAGACGAAGGTGGGATGAATTTGTCTGAAGCTGGCATCTGACTGTTGGGAACTTCCCTGGAGCGGTTTGGAAAACAGCCCGAGAGGGTTTCTGTTTTGTTTCACAGCCAGGCGTTTCATGTAGTGATTGACTCTCAGTATTGTGTCCATTAACAAAGAGAAAAAATAAAAAGAAAAAACTTGCACCTCAAAAAACTTTTCAGAAGATCCACATATATATATAAATACATATATATATATATATAAATACATATATATATATATATAAATACATATATATATATATATATATACTTTTTTTTTTTTTGTAAAAGCCCTGAGAGAAGGAGAAAGAGAATCAAACAAAATGTATAGAAACAAATTAGCTGGACATGCAAACTAAGCTATGATTCACCCAGCGTTTCAACAAATCACAAGTTTCACAGTTTAATATTGGGGAGGCAGGCAGAACAACAAACAAAAAATACATTTCTCAATCTCACTAATAAAATGTGGCAAGACCTTATTTACTACGAGGGTCCAGATCAAGGCTAAATAAAGCTTTCAATCAATAGTGATTATTGCGAGCTGCAGCCCCGGCTACGTACGTTGCTGAGAGCTGACCCTGCTACATCTCACCGCAGCGTAGAATCTAGTCATGGCTTCTCCCCACAATATTGCGAGTTTAGTGTGGGGAGTTGCAAAGAAAAACAAAACACAAGAAACCCCAAATAAAAATAACAATAACAAATGCAATAATAATAATAATAAAAAAAAACACAACTAAGGGATGTATGAACTGGTTTTAACTCAGAAGACCAAGGGATCACTGGTTCTGATTTGCATTCATCTCTACAGTAAATAAAACCTCACTTTAAAACTGGTTTATACATCCCTAATACAGTTAAAAATCATATATACCTCAACCTTTTATACACAAAGGTATCACTTTTCATTCCCTCTAGGATTATCTATCTTCCTTTGAAGGTAGGGGGGTTGGATTTTTGCTACCGGAAATTGGTGAAGTGGAGAAAAGGCCTATGTATGTCTGTGTGTACATCTATTAGCAGAGGAGGAGCACCTGGAACAGGAGAGGGCAAGAGGGGAGAGATCAGGGCAAAGGGACACCTCTCTTAGGACAGGCAAGAGGCCCCAAAGCACCTACAAGTCTGGAGCCCCGGCAGCAGTGTGGATCTGGCATCCTTAGGGTCTCAGCTGAAGAACAGGGTCAGCTACAGAGGGAGCTGCTGCTTTCACTGCTGGCAGCTACGGTGAGGACATTCTATTGCCTGTCAAGGATGGGTGCTCAGTTATAAAAGAGTTTTGCACCCAGGGGCTCAGGCCAATTAAGGGACTAGTGACAGCACAATTTATCATCAAGCACCAACCCCACCTCACAGGAAGGTAAATACAAGCCTCTCATCTTAAACCTTGCACATGTAGTTTTATTACCAGTAGTAGTATTTCCTTGCTTTTCAAACAACAGTAGCACAGCTGGGGAAAAGGCCTGGACTGGGCTTAGCAGGAAGACTGGGATACCAAGTTGGTGAGTGATGCGCCCATCATTGCCTTGCTTCCTTCAAAACCCATCTCTCCGGTGCCCCAGGCATGGCCCCGGTGTCTCAAATGCCTACTCTCCACAACACACGCATTCTTACTCCCCTTTCTCTAAGCCACTCCTTGGCCATGTTTGGAGAGGGAGGGGGCGGAGTGGGTGGTAAGGGAGGGGGTGGGGGCAGGGGGGAGAAATGAACCAAGCCTTGTATGCACATATGAATAATAAAAGAAAAATGAAAAAAAAAAATCTTGTGCTGTCTCATTCCTTGCTGAGCTATTTTATTCTTAACAGAAGCTCCTCAAGCATGACTTGGAAAGTTAAAGTATAATTTTTTTTTTTTCATTTTCTCAGAGACCTTGTGATCACTCCTTCCCATGGCCACTGCTTCGTTGTACCTACTACCTAACATTTTACTGCTCTCAAGGACTCAAGAACTTGAAGAATCCTATTTTAGTTTGCCTTTGCATATCCCCATTGATCATAGCTAACTGCTACATATACAGGATAAAGTATTCTATCAAAGTTTTAGAAATATACCAAAAATTCTCTGAAAATCTTGGTCAAGAATATCTCAGTTGTTAGCATTCTAAAGAACCGAGAGCAGAAACACACTGATTGCAAAACAGCAATAAAGTTATACTGAGCAGAGTAAAAGTAGAAAAGTACATGCCTCAAGAAAAGGGGAAAGGGGAGGGGAAAAGACATCGCAGTGCCTTAACAGGAAGAGGTAGCCTTTGTTAAAAAAACTGACTGCTTTTGCTACTATCAGGTTAAAAGGCAGGATCCTAGAGGTTTTTCACTGCATAGGTAAGGGTGTCCACAATCCTACCAGACACTGCATTTCCTTTGGTCCTGGCCACAGATGGTGGAAGAAACTCACAAGACAGGGATGGCTGATCTTGTTAGGTCAATCCCTAATCAGGATGTCAACAAGAAGGGTAACTGACCCAGGTTTTGTTGTTGTTATTCCACTTGGAAGCTGCCCCTTCCAGTCTTCTGGCCTCAGTACCCTAGCAGACTCTACTGGCCTCTCTACTGAAATGTTGGAAGGACTTTGACCCTATTAATTTCAAGAAAAAAACCCTCATCTTTCTTTGTACTGAGGCCTGGTCTCATTATTCCTTGGGTCACCAAGAGAAGTGGCCTTTACAAAGCTCCTTAAATTATAATACCATACTCCAATTAGACATTTTCTGTAAAAGGGAGGAACAGTGGACTAAGATCCCCTATATACAGCTTTTCTTTTATCTCTGGGACCACCCAGAATGGCTGCATAATTGCTATCTAGATACTCAAATGTTGGCCATTCTTTGTTAGGAAATGAGGGAATAAATATGCCTATGCCCACAGGGGCACAGGCAGTCCCCTTGGGGACCGAATATTGGGGTGGCTTAGAACGTAGGGCAGAAAGTGGAGCAGTAGGGACAGGGGCCTGGTCATTTGTAAGGGGCTTTTCTGGTCCTCTTTCCCCATGTTTATTTTGTGGGTTACAAAGAATGGCCAACATTTGAGTTACAGAGGCCAATAGGAGAAGGGGACCAGGAACTAGAGAAAAGGTTAGTTCGAGAAGAATTAATTGAGAAGGTAACACACATACACAGGAAATTAATGCAAGTCAACTCCCTGTATAACTATCCTTATCTCAACTAGGAAAAACACTTTGTCCTTCTTATTATTGCTTATACTCTCTCTTCAACAAAATTAGAGATAAGGGCAAAATAATTTCTGCTTGGTGGCGAAAGGTAAGGGGGGAGGGGGGTGGGGTAAGTAAGGAAGGGGGAAGTGGATGGGGGTAGAAATGACCCAAACATTGTATGCACATATTAATAAAAGAAAAAAAAATAGCATCTATAACAGGACTTAACCACTTAACCTGCTTTCTCAAAATTCTTACTAAAGTCTCCAAACTGAAAAAAATGAGTGATAACTCATTGTGAAATATGGGAATTAAACTTACTTAGTTATCACATGTTAATTGATACAGAGAGTACCTCCCCAAGATCTTAGGTAGAGATTTAGCATAGAAGGAAATTCTTCAGAGGAGTTTAGAAGAGTAGAAAGCATGGTCTACATACTATAATCACTCTGAAAATCTGAATGTCAGGACCCAAGCTAGCTGAACTGAAACAACTTGTAGAATTCTCTGTTGATATCTCTTCTGAGAGAGGAATTCTTGGGTGAACATGGCATGTGTTCCTTGAGAACTTCAGAACTCTAAGCACATAACTCCATCCTAACCTCTATGCTAAGAGAGGATCAGTCCCTATCAAATCTCCTAACAGCATAAGGTTGTGCCTCTAGGGTGACCCCAGCCTTCCCAACATACCTCTCAAAAAACACCTGCTCCAGAAAGCTCAAAGCAACCAGGCAAATTTGTTCTAGTCAATATCTGAAGACATGCCCCTCACCTCCCTTTCCTACAGCATTTAGTGCAAAAGACTCCCAATCATTAACCCTTCTTTTATCCCTTTGAGATATGTATGTCCTTCCTGTAACTCAAAAGTGTCTCTCTGCGGGGGGTATGGAATCATGAGTACCTTTAATCCCCAGCTACAGGCACAGCCACCTAACTTCATGTACAATGACAAATCCCTTGTAAATTTTACTTCTCTGGCCCTATTTGAGTCCCCACTTATCCCTCTCCCTCATTTTCTCTTTAAAATGTCAATCAAATTGTATTCACCTCCACAAATCACAATGAAGGTCAGCCCTTTCACCACATTACAAGTAGTTACCAAATAAAATCTGTTTTCTTCACTTTAACTAATGTCTGACTATGCTTTTAGTTGGAAGGAAGAAAATGGAAAGTGGGGCTACCTGTTGGAGCATTAGAGCAGCTTGCAAAGTGCCAAGAGGGAGGATTCACACATTTGTGTGTTTTCACTTCTAGTTGGATAGACAATGATGCCCCAAGTTGTCTGATGTCCAATTCATGGAATATGTGTACATCATCAACTGCACAAACCAAAAAGGGCAGAAATGTACTCCCCCAGCAATTATAAAGGGAATTTGGAAGATATTAGCTGAGAGTACACAATCTCCAAACAGTGAAAGATGTTGCAGGGAAGCATCAAAAAACCACTAATGTATCTGTGATGTGCATACTGAATGTGCTTGTTGCTGGTGCTGCATTACTATCAGCATCTGCCAATGAATTTACCTTGATCCCTAATACCTTGATCTGACATGAAGAGTCTGGCACTGAGAAGGAAGTGTATCAAAGCGAGTATGCAGGTCAAGATATGCTCTGCTCTAAAGCTACTCCTATTGCATAGAACAGTAGCTTTCAGCTGTGCCTTGCTCTGACTGGCTCTGATTTATAAAACTGCAGTTTTCTCTATTTTGAATGAAAAAGCTGAGGCAGAAGGACTGTGTCATGCAAAATCAGGAACACTTGGCAAATCAATGCTAACAAAATTAACATAGCTGATGAATTTATTGTTATTCAGTAACTTCTGACATTGTGTAAAGCACAGGTATGTCCATTTTTTGGCATAGCTCACTCATGGAGGGAATGGACAAATAGGTATGAAAGGGATTAAATTGGATTAGATATTCTAATAGCAGCAAACAATATGAAAGTCATGGAAGATACTGAAATTACCATCAAAGAAGGTAGAAGAGAAATATGTGAGAATATATTTTCAGTCAGTGCTGGAAGAAATTACTATTTGGAGGGACTGGGTTTGAACTCAGGGCCTCATGCATGCACTTTACAAATTGAGCCACTCCACCAGCCTGAGAAATTATTTTGAGTGCAGCCCCTCAATTAGATTACCATGTCATGCATTTCTATGTCTATGTATACAACACTGCTTACAACTTTGGAGTTTTCATAGTTTTCCTTTTTTTCCCCTTTGGCAGTACTGGGGTTTGAAATTAGGGCTTCATCCTTGGAAGACAGGCCCTCTACTACTTGAGCCACACCTCCAACATTGTTTTCCATATTTTAAGGGAAGCTTTTTAATAAAAATGTCTCAGTAACTAAAAGAAATATTATTGGCAAACAACACACCTTGTCTTAAATTCTGACATTGACCCCAGGAAACTGTTTTGTCTGTGCTTAGTCTCTCTCTCTCTCTCTTTTTCTTTCTCTCTCCCTCCCCTTTTTTCTCTTTTTTCTCCCTCTAACCCTCCCTCTTTTTCTCTCCTTCCCCTTGTCCTTCTGAAGTGCAATGACACCAAGAAGGCCCTTGTCAGAGAGAGTCCTCAATTGTGGACTTCCCAACCACAACTGTGAGCCAATAAATTTATATTTATTATGAATTTCCCAGTTTGCTGTTATAGCAGCACAAAATAGACTGAGACAATCTAATATTAATCTATGGAAACACTGAGGTATATACAAAGTGTATATCCATTTACACTTTAATCCACACACTAAGGATCTCCAAGCAAGGTGTGGCATATAAGTATCTTGGATTATCTTAAATTTTCATTTACCTTTATATCTATTCATATTTATTCAGATTCATAGCTATGATTCTTGGACAGAAAATAAAGAGGCATCCACAGAGACATCTTAACAAAGTAAATTAAAGCAATTGCAATCAACTTAATATTTCAAGGAAAGATAAGTTAAAAAATGAATTCTTCAGTTAAGGTGTTCTCAATTTCATTAATAAAATTATATTTATTTGTAAGGATAGGATGTTAACTTTAAAAAGTAGTTTCTATTAATTTGTCCTGCCAAAGGCACATCATATGTTAGAAAAAATACTTGCCTGACAATCACTTTCTCAGAGGCCATGCTTTCTTAATCACCTCTGTTCACTGTTGTTCTTTTGTTTTGCCATTGGGTAGTAACATTTTAGGCAAGCTAACATTATCCTTTGTTTTTACTGTTGATTTATTCACATGTTGTCCACATTTTATCCTTCAGTTTCTTACACTGATTTATTCTAGTTAACTACAGAACAGAACAGTATTTTCTCAAATCTTTACATTCATTGTATGTTATATAATATAGAAGTATTGCTGTAGTTCAACTGAACCCCATTAATTAAATTTAATTATCTGGTGACATAGTCTCAAATGGAGAAGCTTAATGTTTTCTTTGAATTAAGGGCAAACTAAAAACTGTCTAATAGATTTAACATCTAGTCATAAAACTACTGAATTTCTAGAGACCAGAGCAACAGATTCAGTAAATATGAAATAAACAAATGAAAATGGAGCAAATTTCTCTTTGTTACTTTGTGTTAACCCATAGTTCATCTAATAAAATTGTTAGGACTTAGAGTTTTCCTTTAAATACTCATTTTTATACATTTGTTTTCATGAAAGTATACTGTTCTCATTGAAGAATTCTTTCCTTTGCCTATTCAAAAGGTTGTAAACTTTATTTTTTATATTTGGCTTAAATGGCATTTCATTTAGTGGATTTTGAAGCAGGTCTTTCTCCATTCTCAATGGATCCAATCTCTTCACTTGTTACATGACATTCCATTTTAGAATTTGTATGTTACTTGAATTATATTTTGAGTATTTACTTCTGTGCTGGTTTGGATGTCTTATAAGAGAACAGAGGACAGAGAGCAGAAAGAATGTCCATCTTATTCACCAATGTACAGTGAATGCTATATGCAGTTCTTAGGACATAAAAGTTATGCAATGAGATCTTGGAAGAAATGATGGTTTACTCCATCTAACTTAAATTATAAGTGAATAAATATATTAATGGAAGAATGAGGGAGAATTCTTGCAGAAGACTCATGACCCACTTTTGTGTGAAATACCTTAATATCCAAAATAAATACAATTCTGGCATCCAGCAAAAGGATAGGACTGAACAAATAATTCTAACAACAACCAACATACAGATACTATTTAAGACTGCAGGATTCAAGTGAAACATCTCACTTGATAAAAAACAGATAGTAAAAATATAGAAGGTAAAGACAGATCAAAATACAGATCTTGATGTTGTTACATTAATGACTAGTATAACTCAGTGTCTGGATTGAAACTATATAACTTCAGCTTATTCCTAATAATCAGGAAAGCCTTTTCATCTTTTCCCCACATCAATATTTTTATAGAACCTATACTATTAACAACTGTCAAACCTTTTTCCTTTAATCCTATGGAACTTTGCAGTCTAATATGGAATTTAGCAGTGGTGTAGTTGAATGTTTGTGATATTGAAATTTGAAAAACTTTGAAATCAAATTGCCATCATAACACTGTTACAAGATAAGACCTGTAAGGAATGATTAACCTATAAGGCTAAGGCATAAGGAATCCACTAACAGGTAGAATTAGTGCCATTATTAAAGTTGAAATTCATCCTCCTCTTCTCATGTCTCAGGTTCTTGCCCTCTCATCTTCCACTGTATTCTGACCCAGAAAAAGGTCATTGTCACATACAAGCAACTGGGTACTTCACTTCCCAGATTCAAGAACTGTGAGCAGAGCATACTTTTCAATGTACATAGATGCATGTATTTATAAATGGTTAGCTGGATTTGCAGAATATGCTCATATCATTTGCTTTATGTTCCAGAAAAACATTTAGTACATGTAATGAGAGTTTTCAGTGAATGGGTGGAATAGTGGATGATTCAAAAAATGGGAGACAAAATGAGCTTCAGAGTGACTTGAGTTGTCATTTGTACACTTCATAGAAGGGACATCAACCTGATTCACACTTGTATATCTTTAGTTCAAAACTGCACACCCATGTTTATTGCAGCATTATTCACAATAACTAAGCTATGGAAACAGCCAAGATGTCCCACTACCGATGAATAGATTTAGAAAATGTGGTATTAGTATACTACAGAATTTTATTAAGAATGAAATTTTGTCATTTACAGGTAAATGCATGGAACTGGAGAACTTCATCTTAAGTGAAGTTAGTCAGGTTCAGAGGATGAAAGCCACATGTTTTCTTTCATATGTGGAATATAGACCTAATAAAAATAAAAGCAACATTAAAAAAAAAAGCAGGTCATACATAAGGGAGGTCACATATGAGAGGGGAAGAGTAAAAGAAGTTAAGAAGGTGATTATTGATGTACTCTTTATACAAAAATGAACATAGAATTTTTAAACCTGTTCAAGGCAGCATAAAAAGGGGCCTAACTTAGAAAGAAGTAAGGGAGTGTAGATGAACCAATTCATTTACATTATATACACATATACATGGAAATGTCACAAGGGAACTTCCTGTGTAGCTATTTTAAACAAACAAAACTGTCATTTTTTTTTTCATTTACAAAATCAGAGAACATGAGGATGGAACACATCCTGCCAGAGGGGAATGGTACAAGTAGAAAGAGGAGGATGTGAGGAAAGGGAATGGGAGGGTGAATATAGTACAAATATGATATACACATGTATGTAAATGGAAAAATAACACTTGATGAAACTATTCCAGGAATGGGGGAAGAAGGAATAAAGGAAAATGATGAAGGGAGTGAATTAAAGTATGATATATTTGATATATTGTAAGAACAATTGTAAAACCATACAAAGAATTAATGAAACAAAAAGTTGGTTCTTTGAAAAAATAAACAAGATTGATAGACCCCTGGCAAACTTGACTAAAATGAGGAGAGAAAAAACCCAAATTAGTAGAATTAGGAATGCAAAAGGGGAGATAACAACAAATACCATGGAATTCCAGGAAATCATCAGAGACTACATTGAGAACCTATACTCAAATAAATTAGAAATGTTAAAGAAATGGACAGATTTCTAGATACATATGATCATCCAAAACTGAACCAAGAGGAAATTAATCACCTGAATAGACCTATAACACAAAATGAAATTGAAGCAGCAATCGAGTCTCCCCAAAAAGAAAAGTCCAGGACCTGATGGATTCTCTGCTGAATTCTATCAGACCTTTAAAGAAGAACTGATACCAACCCTCCTTAAACTGTTCCATGAAATAGAAAGGGAAGGAAAACTGCCAAACACATTTTATGAAGCCAGTATTACACTTATCCCAAAACCAGGCAAAGACACCTCCAAAAAGGAGAACTATAGGCCAATCTCCTTAATGAACATTGATGCAAAAATCCTCAACAAAATAATGGCAAATCGAATTCAGCAACACATCAAAAAGATTATTCACCATGACCAGGTAGGCTTCATCCCAGGGATGCAGGGGTGGTTCAACATACGAAAATCAATGAACGTAATAAACCACATTAACAGAAGCAAAGACAAAAACCACTTGATCATCTCAATAGATGCAGAAAAAGCCTTTGATAAGATCCAACATCATTTCATGATAAAAACTCTAAGAAAACTAGGAATAGAAGGAAAGTTCCTCAACATTATAAAAGCTATATATGACAAACCTACAGCCAGCATTATACTTAACGGAGAAAAATTAAAACCATTCCCTCTAAAATCAGGAACCAGACAAGGATGCCCACTATCTCCACTCCTATTCAACATAGTACTGGAATTCCTAGCCAGAGCAATTAGGCAAGAAGAAGGAATAAAAGGAATACAAATAGGTAAAGAAACTGTCAAAATATCCCTATTTGCAGACGACATGATCCTATACCTTAAAGACCCAAAAAACTCTACTCAGAAGCTGCTAGACATCATCAATAGCTATAGCAAGGTAGCAGGATATAAAACCAACATAGAAAAATCATTAGCATTTCTACACACTAACAATGAGCAAACGGAAAAAGAATGTATGAAAACAATTCCATTGACAATAGCCTCAAAAAAAATCAAATACCTAGGTGTAAACCTAACAAAAGATGTCATTTACATCTTTTGTAAATGACTTTTCCTCTACAAGGAAAAGTATAAACTTCTGAAGAAAGAGATTGAGGAAGACTATAGAAAGTGGAGAGATCTCCCATGTTCATGGATTGGTAGAATAAAAATAGTAAAAATGTCTATACTCCCAAAAGTAATCTACATGTTTAATGCAATTCCCATCAAAATTCCAATGACATTCATTAAAGAGATCGAAAAATCTACCGTGAAATTTATATGGAAACATAAGAGGCCACGAATAGCCAAGACAATACTCAGTCAAAAGAACAATGATGGAGGTATCATGATACCTGACTTCAAACTATATTACAGAGCAATAACAATAAAAACAGCATGGTACTGGCACAAAAACAGACATGAAGACCAGTGGAACACAATAGAGGACCCGGATATGAAGCCACACAACTATAACCAACTTGTCTTTGACAAAGGAGCTAAAAGTATATGATGGAGAAATAGCAGCCTCTTCAACAAAAACTACTGGGAAAACTGGTTAGCAGTCTGCAAAAAACTGAAACTAGATCCATATATATCACCCTATACCAATATTAACTCAAAATGGATCAAGGATCTTAATATCAGACCACAAAATCTAAAGTTGATACAAGAAAGAGTAGGAAATATTCTGGAATTAGTAGGTATAGGTAAGAACTTTTTCAATGAATCCCCAGCAGCACAGCAACTAAGAGATAACATAGATAAATGGAATCTTATAAAACTAAAAAGCTTCTGGTCAAAGAAATGGTCTCTAAACTAAAGAGAACACCCACAGAGTGGGAGAAAATATTTGCCAGCTACACATCAGACAAAGGACTGATAACCAGAATATATAGGGAACTTAAAAAACTAAATTCTCCCAAAACTAATGAACCAATAAAGAAATAGGCAAGTGAACTAAACAGAACTTTCTCAAAAGAAGAAATTCAAATGGCCAAAAAACATATGAAAAAATGCTCACCATCTCTAGCAATAAAGGAAATGCAAATTAAATCCACTCTAAGATTCCACCTCACCCCTGTTAGAATAGCCATCATTAGCAACACCACCACCAACAGGTGTTGGCGAGGATGTGAGAAAAAGAAACCCTCTTACACTGCTGGTTGCAATGTAAACTAGTACAACCACTCTGGAAAAAAATTTGGAGGCTACTTAAAAAGCTATACATTGGTCTACCATTTGATCCAGCAATACCACTCTTGGGTATATACCCAAAAGAATGTGACACAGGTTACTCCAGAGGCACTTGCACACCCATACTTATTGCAGCACTATTCACAGTAGCCAAGTTATGGAAACAGCCAAGATGCCCCACCACTGACGAATGGATTAAGGAAATGTGGTATCTATAGGCAATGGAATTTTATGCAGCCATGAAGAAGAACGAAATGTTATTATTCACTGATAAATGGATGGAATTGGAGAACATCATTCTGAGTGAGGTTAGCCTGGCCCAAAAGACCAAAAATCATATGTTCTCCCTCATATGTGGACATTAGATCAAGGGCAAACTCAACAAGGGGATTGGACTTTGAGCACAAAAGCGAGAGCAGACAAGGGAGGGGTGAGGATAGGTAAGACACCTAAAAAATTAGCTAGCATTTGTTGCCCTTAACGCAGAGAAACTAAAGCAGATACCTTAAAAGCAACTGAGGCCAATAGGAAAAGGGGACCAGGAACTAGAGAAAAGGTTAGATCAAAAAGAATTAACCTACAAGGTAACACACACGCACAGGAAATTAATGTGAGTCAATGCCCTGTATAGCTATCCTTATCTCAACCAGCAAAAACACTTGTTCCTTCCTATTATTGCTTATACTCTCTCTTCAACAAAATTAGAGATAAGGGCAAAATAGTTTCTGACGGGTATTGAGGCGGTGGGGGAAGGGAGGGGGTAGAGTGGGTGATAAGGGAGGGGGTGGGGGCAGAGGGAGAAATGACCCAAGCCTTGTATGCACATATGAATAATAAAACAATAAAACAATAAATAAATAAATAAATAAAAGAACAATTGTAAATGCAACAGTGTACCCACACCCAGCAGAACAATAAAAAAAACTACCACATTATGCATGCAGAACACAAAGATCTGCTGTTCTTTTAAATTACTAGGAGATATTAGGGCTCTTACTTCCTAGTAACTATCACCATCGCACACCTTCCCCACCAAAGTTCGTACTATATTCTACTTTTAGATCCATCATTCTGGAGCACAATTCTGGTCATTACATCTTTTACTTCACCTTAATTCCTTGCTAACCAACTCCACATATTAATCTGTCACTCAAGATTCCTTGAAATATGTGCCCCACCTGAATTTCCAGCCTTTTTTCTCTGCTGTTACCAAATGTATGCTGCTAGACAACTTTCTTCCTCCGTCCAACTGCTCCTTTTAAGTATCATTTAAGATACCACTCTACCCAAGTTATATTTTGCTGATGCTTAAATTGAATGCAAGAAATGAAGAAAACTTCATGAAATATTTTGCAAGAATGAAAGCCAACAAAAACTTCTACTAAATTATTCTGCAATATAAATGAATAAAAATGACAATAATGGGGTGAAAACTGAGAACAGGGGATGGAAAAAGTAAGTATCTGAAGGCAGAAGACTGACATTCAGTTTCAAGTGTGTTTGAGTTCCTGTGCATATATGGTATCAATGACTATTATGGATTATTATATTTTTCTGTAAAAATGGAGAGTCTGGTTGTGTGAGATCTTTGTGGATTGTATGATTTAATATGTAATTCTTAAAGCCTAAGAAAGATACCTCCTTTTGTTGCTCTCTTCTCTTGCCTGCACAGATACCTGGTGAGTATATGGTTGAAGTTTTGCCAGTTGGACAACTTCATAGTGTCTCTGGGACTCCAAATCTTGAGCAAGTGTCACTTGGGACATGGCAACAGTTTGAGCCCATGTCTGTGGTGGGGGTAAGTAGACAGCCCTGTTCCTGAACATCACTGTGGTTCCCTCTTCCTGGCCCTCTAGAACATCATTCACTGTTTTTTCTAAGCTGGTTTTACTTACTGCCTTCAATTCTGTGAGCACAAAATATTCATTTAAAAAATGTCCTGTTCTGAATGGTCATATAAATCCCATGAGGAGCAACCAGAAATCCTGGGATAGGTAGAATAACCCTTGCCTCAAAGATATTCATACCCTAATTCTTGGAGTCGGTACACATACTACTTTGCATGGCAAAGGGGAATTTTTTTTCTTTTCTCCTTTTATTTTATCATTTTTACATTTACGTACATGTGTATACATTGTTTGTGCTGCCTCCCCTTTCCCCTTTCCCTCTTCACCATTTCCTTTGGCAAAAGGGAATTGAAGATGGAATTAAGATTGCTGATTTGCTGGCTTTGAAATACATAGGTTATTTCAGGATTATTTTGGGGAGTTCTGTGTAATCTCAAGGTCCCTTAAAGGCAAGAAAAGGAGGTGGAAGAGTAAGTCTTGGCGACACAATGAGAAAGATTGAACCTGTCATTGCTTAATCAGAAGGTAGTTATGAGGGCTATGAGACGCGCAGTACAGACAGGCTCTAGTTGCTGGAAAGGGCAAGGACACAATTCTCCCCTCGAATCTCCAGGAAGGACCACAGCCCTGGATTAAATATTAATCTCAATCCACTGAGTGTTGTGGTCTTAGATGTAAACATCAGGATGAGGGACTGTGTCTTTTTTGCCAGCTGAGAACGGTGCTTCCTCCTGGAGGAAGCCATAGCTGATAGTGGGAAGAGCAGATTTCAGATGCCAGCTTGAGCTTGCCTTAAAAAGTGAAATCTGCTGTTTTTGAAAACAAATATATTGTCTTTCTACAGACCCTGTCCGTGACTTCAATCCCTCCTCATTTTCAATTTATCATCTTAATACTTGAACTGTTGTCATTTATTAATAAATATGCAGCATTGCACTTGGATTTCAAAGAGAATTTCAGACATAAATATTCTGTTTGAAAAGTCTTGTTCTTGGTCCTTTTCTGATGATGCAGACCATCAATTCTCAGAACAGGAGATAAACCACTTTTATAAGAACCTTACTTATGCTCAGTTTCTTCTTGACTCTGGAATTTCTGACATTCATCACTTGATTTAAAGTTAATAAATAAATTCAGATTACTCTAACATGCCTCTTAAGTAAATTCTAGTTATGGTAAAAACTAAGTTATCACAGCAGTCTTTTTTTAAAATCATGATGAAGCATCTAGTAAAACCTCTCATTTTCATTTCTAGGCCTGCAAATTACTCAGTACAGTTAACCTTTAAACATATATTGAATATATACAGACAGGATATCAAATAAAATGGAAGATTTCCTACTTTTAATATATGGCACTTAAATACTCCTTTATAGCACTATATATAAAATGGTTTTATAGAACAATAAAATGTATGGGCTGTTTAAAACTGTTAATTGTATAATTAAAATTTAGAGTCATATGCTTTCCCCCCACACAGACACTGATACTCTAAATCTGTCACTCTGAACTTTACAGTAGAAGACAGCCATCTGCCTGAATGCAGCCATATTAAACAAAGCAAGAATATATGCTCTTATATTCTCCTGGAGAGATTCAGTATCAGTATGATAAAGTAGCAACAAGGTTTAGCAAAAATGAATTAAGATAGCATATGTTGAAGAAATAGGGAACATATTAAATCAAATTAATTCTATCAGCAATGTTATAAGGTTACTGATTGGATATGGATGATTAGATAAAACAGACCAAATAATGTAATATGTATAGGGGTGACCCATTACGGAGTCCTTACCCCCAGCCCTTTTGCTGTGCTATTGAATCTAGTGGCATTTTAGTTATGGCATGCATTTTAGCTTACAATGTGAAACATCAAAATTGTTAAAATACAATACTTTTACATTCTCTTACAGGCTAAGAATATTAATAGGAAGTGAAAAAGGGCAAGGTTTGGGAAAAAAATTATTTTCCAACATATTTTTACATCCAGATGTCTATGAAATTACATACTTTGTTCAGAATCAGAGTACTTCATAAGTTGCCTAGATTTTTCTAAAATTTAGGTACTCTTAAATCTACTTTTTATGTTTTAGTTCAGCTAAAATCATTAAGGAAATATATTATCGTATGTTAGGATAACCTAGTTTTTCACTTTAATTTTAGGGGGATCATGAAAATAGCTTTTTCATTAAAAATATTTTAGGTCAACATTAACTGATTTTCTAAACTTTATTTTTTGGCTGCACTAGGCTTTGAACTCAGGGCCTCAGGCTTGCTAGGCACATGTTACCACTTGGGCCAAGCCACCAGCACTTTAGTGTGTTGGGTATTTTTGAGATAGGGTCTTGAAAACTATTTGCCTGGGACTAGCATGAAACCATGATCATCCTGATCTCTGCTTCACCAGTATGTACTATTACAGATATAAGCCACTAGCATCTGGCAGAACTTTTGCTTTCTGAAAAAAAGTCTTTTCCTCCTGAAATAAAGATATTTCTCATATCATATGAAATTAAGGTTGTTTTTCTAACTAGTGCAACAATATAACATTGCTGTTAAGTATGAAGGCTGGAGTTAGCCAAGGTTACTCAAATCCCATGTAAAAAATACATTTTTTTAGTATCATATTATTATTGTACTGGTGGTATATTGTCACATTTACAAAAGTGCTGACAATATATTGTAGTTAAAATCACTCCTCCATCATGCTCCTCTATCTCTCCTTCCCCTATTCCTGGACAGTTTTAACAGGTCTCATTTTTCCATTTTCACACATTAGTATCTAATAGTTCCACAACATTCATCCTCCTACATCCTTTCCTTATTTCCTTCCTGCTCCCACTGGTACCAACGCCCAGACAGGTCCTGTTTTACCTTCCTGTTCTCCATTTTTGAAATAAGACATTTTTGTTTGTTTAAGATTGCTATACAGAGTTTCATTGTGACACATCTATGTATATGTTTTATGACCCAAATTGGTTCACCCTCTCTATTTTTTTCCTTTCTTATGTTATTCCCCTTCTTGTGGTGATTTCAACAGGTTTATAAATTCTATATTCATTCTTGTATACAAAGTACATCAACCAGGTGGGTGCTGGTGGCTCACACCTGTGATCCTAGCTACTCAGGAGGCAGAGATCAGGAGGATTGTGGTTCAAAGCCAGCCCAGGTAAACAGTTCGCCTGACTATCTCAAAAAACTCTTCACAAAAAAGAGCTGTTGGAGTGGCTCAAGATGTATGCCCTGAGTTCAAACTCCAGTACCACAAAAAAAAAGGTGTATCCACCATATTCACATTTTAACTTCCTTCTTTTACCCTCCCTCTCCCATTAGTGACCTCCCTTTAGTGTGACCTGTTTTTCATAGCATAGCTGCATTTGTATTGAGTCTATAATCCACACATGAGAGAAAAGTATATAAACTGTATGATCTTGAGTGAGCAATTGAACAACTCTAGGCTTTGAATTTCTCATTTATATGTAGGCCTAATTTGGTGGTCTTAGTTCAGTGGGGTTACTCTGAGAGTGAAGTGAAGTAAGATGTGTAAAGGACTCAGCACAGTGTCTGTAAGTCAGTAATCCTCACAAATTTCATATCTGAAGCAGAAGTTTATGTACAGTAGCCCCCTTAGTCCTTGTGGGATAAATTCTAAGACTTCCAGTGTTTGACTGAGACCTTGGATAACAGAACTCACTAAATGTTATGTTTCCTATGCACACAAATGCAGTAAATAATCAACAACAATAACTAAGTGAATAGAACATTTGAAACAATATGCTGCAATAAAATTTGTGTGACTATGACCTCTTTCTCTCACTCTACATTCACCTTTTCATTATAGGGAAAATCCTTTTGGCTTCACTTTGGCATATCCAAATCACCAACATCACTACTCTTACACTTTGGGGTCATTGTTAAGTAAAATACAGCTTAGTTAAGCACAGGCATCATCAAAGAAAACAACTGGTCTGACAAAGAGATGACTGCTAAGTGACTACCAATGGGGAGAATATGCAGGTGGAAATGAGCAGGAAGGAGCAGGCCACTGTGAGATTTCATTATGCTACACAGAATGGCACACATTTTAAAACTTTGTAATTGTCTTAATTTATCTTTATGTCAGTTTTTGATCATAAGACTTTATAAAATTTGTATATACTGATTGTATAAAGGGTTTCATTTTCATATGTCTATACATGCATATAATGTAATTTGATCAAAATCAGCCCCTCTATTACTCTTTCGTGTATCTCTTCCCTTTTATAAACATTTTAATGGATTTTATTATATTTTTATACATCTACAGAAAGTACTTTGATATATTCAACCCCTCATTGCCTTCCTTTTCACCTTCCCCCCTTGCTGATTTTCACCCCCTCAACAGTCTCTCTTTGCATTTTTTGATGACTAGGTTCTGCATATGAGAGAAAACATCAATATATGTCTTCCTGTGTCTGCCTTATTTCACTTAACATGATGACAATGGTTGACCACACTTCACTGAAAGCAGAGAAAGTGAAAGTATATGGATAATCAGGACTACTATATTCTAGGTATTGATTATACTCAGTAAGAGACTAAGTTAAAAAATTATTTTCATGGTAATCTACCTGTAAAGTCTGTCTTATGTGTAAATTTTATTAATTTAGTGATGAGAAGATTTCCTGGAAGTTTTAGATATGTAAATAGAATAAATAAAGATAGATTAGATATAGAGACTGTTTATCCAAAACAAATTTTTACCAGACTGTTGAAACATTTTGAAACCGGAATATACTATAGTTTATTGAGATTTATACTTCAAAATTGTGGCATCTGATCAAATTGGATCATTCCACAAAAAGTAGCACAATGTTTTCAGATTTATGAATCACAGGCCTTACTCAATAGTGAATATTTGTGAGTCTGGAT
This sequence comes from Castor canadensis, assembly GCF_047511655.1. Taxonomy (NCBI): domain Eukaryota; kingdom Metazoa; phylum Chordata; class Mammalia; order Rodentia; family Castoridae; genus Castor; species Castor canadensis. The sequence continues at coordinate 100,902,247 of NC_133386.1, read as the reverse complement.
TGTAAGGTACACACCATTACAAATTGTATTTGGAGCATTATGTTTAAAACACAAAACTGCTCCTGGTTTTCCTTATGACTGAAAGAGTAAAAGTACATTCTTCAAATTTAATATATAAAAGGTTTAAAATGGTTAAAAATAAATATCATTTTATATTTGGAAATACTAATTCCTAATTCCAAGATGCACTTAACACCACCCGGTGTTATACTGAACACCACCCTCTTATACTGAAACATGTCCTGAAAGATGTGACAAAAATAACAAAATTGGAGATCATACCATAATATCTGATAGCCTAAAAGTATTTCTACTATATGAATTTATTTAGAGTATCTTATATGTCAGTATTAGGAAATTAAAATATTTTTCAAATGCAATTTTCTAATTGGTAATTATTATTAATGAAATATTACTCACAATTTGTAATTATTATGTACTTCTACATAAGTATACTATAGTGGATTATGAAATATTGTTCACTCTTAGCTTTAAAGATATTATAAATTAACCAGGAAGAAACATTAAAAATACAGAAGGTAGAAAATGATTAATAATATAGAAAAACTTCCAACAATGAAGTTAGGACACATTTCCAACTTCTGAGGTCAGTTTCCTACCTTCTTGTCAAGCCAACCACTTTGACCAATGGTGCCAGAGTGGGTCCTATAGAAAACTGAGATAATGTACACAAGACAGGAGGCAATTGCATATATAGATAGGTGGCTTTATTCCAAACAACACCACAGACTGCAGGAGGGAAATAAAGATGGGTGCAACTGGCTGTCGCTGTCTTCCAAAACCCCAAAAGCCAGTTATACAATAGTCTGGGCTCATAAACACATACCTGTTCCATAAGTACACTTTGGCAACTACTTGGGGCCTGGTGGCCCAAGGTTAAGTTTCCATGGTTATACCTTCAAGGTTGCGTTACTAAGACACTGTTCCCCCCTCCAAAGTTGTACCTATGTGACTGGGAAGATGGCCTCCACACACGCCACCATCTCTCACAGGTGCATCTTTGCATGGTATTTGGGCCCATAAAGAGACTCCTTGAACCCAGAAACCACAAGAACACTGTCCACCACCAGGTGGACCCTAGGTTACTCCACCATTTCAGTAAAGGGTCACCAATGAGGGCATCTATTTGCATTATTTCCCATTGGTCTTGTACCATCTATAGTATACAGCATCCCAGTTGACAGGGGCCTATTGCAAAGTAGCCAGAATGGTACCACATATATGCAGATGGCCTGAAGTACAATGCCTTACCTAATGTCCGGGAAGATAGGGACACCTATCATGTCCACATACCCATATATACCCAGGTAGGTTTCAATCGCCTAGTTTTGTGCCGGCATAAGAATGATTATCCCAATGTCCAGGTGAAGAATAAATAATGGAATTACAAAATTCTCCTGGTAGCTAACCAGCTACCTGCTTAGAGTCTCCCTTGGTTTGTTCTATACATATGGGTGCCTGTACTTATAACTCCACATGTCCTGCTGATACCCACCCCCATCCTGTATGGTTGCTCTGGTATAGATGGTTCCCATCCCCCTGGGTAGCTGAGTGTATAGTCCATGGCAATCTCTGGCTGCAACCATTGGTAAGTCCATGCATACCCAGCAGTGGCTGATTTTGTGCACATGAGCATATATGTATTCCCAGGACAGCAGAGAGTTACTGATCACCCTGGAAAGATGATGACAAAGCAGAAGAAACTACTACTAGTAAGTCCCATCCATCAAGCAAAATGCATGCAGTATGAGGGGTCCTAGTCAGTACTGTACCATACAGGCGGACAACCTGGATGCCTGTACTCCAGACACTCTCAGAAGTCCAGATTCCACAGTTGTGGGCCACACTGAAAGAGGGCTCCAATAAAGAACATAAGAGCCTTTTAAAATAGCAGTACCAATCAATGAAATAGAGACCCACAGGAGTTTCAATTACCAATTGATGTTCCTGTCCCAAAGCAGTAGGCTACACTATCACCCACAGTGAGGAAGGACCACAGTGAGTAATCAAGACAACTCTTGTATTTGCCATTTGGAAATTGTAGTTGGAGCAGGCAGCATTAGCAATCCTTGATCTAACTGCAGGGCTGGTAGAGAAGCATCTTTCCAGACCTCTTTTAAATGCACTGGCCAGACGCCAATAACCTATCCAATGGAGAGTGATCATCTCTCCTGGGCTGCTCATTTAATGAGCATACAACATTAGGGAGTTGCTCAGCCCCTCTATGCCAAGAGCGGGGAATAAGTACTGTCATGTGCAAATAGCACTTTAACATCCCATTATATTGTTCAGTCATTCCAGCAGACTGTAGCTGATATACCATGTGTAATTTCCATTGAATGCCCTTATCCTGAGTACATGTCTGCACCTTGTGTCCAGCAAAATGAGTACTCCATCACTATGTATTGTTGGGGGTGTGCCATAGCTGACATAAGTTGTTCTAGGCCATATATAGTTGTATCCTATGAGGCATGCATAGCAGCAGATGCAAACAAGAGGCTAAGGTGGTATCTGCCACAGTCAAAATATAATAATTGCCTAGTGGTCTCTGTAGATGCCTAATATTGTCTACCTGTCAATCCTGTGGGGGCTTATGCCCTCTATCAATGTTCCCAAAAGGAACAATGTCCCAGGGACACTCCACAGTACACTTGGAGCAAGCATTACATGCTTCATGTGCTTCCACAAAGTAGTAGTTATTCCTAATTTTGGTCCTATAGTTTCCATAGCCTGTGTCCTCACATGACCAAGTTCTCATGGAGCCTGGTGACTCCCAAGGGATGAACTTTCCCAGTTCTAATTTTGGACAATGCATCTGCTTTTACATGTTCAGGAGCACTGGTGGGCCAATGGGCAGACACATGTGCAATAAACACTTGCTTATGATGTCACCAGTCTCATAAGTCTTGCCACAATAGCATACCCCACAGGGTGCTTCATCCTACTCTACGGTCCTTACTTTTCCACTGTGGTTTGTCACATGTCCAACTGTCTGTAGCAATATATATAGGGGAGTCTTCCTCTTTTACAATGAGCCATACAGCACATAGCTGTATTGAGCACCTTTTCCATAGCTTTGTTCATACCATATCTCCTCATGATCCACCCGGATGGCTACCCTTATGACAGGCACTACCCAGAAACTGTTATCAGTATACTAAGTAGTAAGAGGTAGGTGCATCATCTCTACTTGATATGGACTAGGGTCCATCCTGAATCTGGGACATCAACTTCACCAGAATTAAATTCCAAAGGTCCTATGACAGCTGCCAACTGTTCTCCTAATGAACTGGATTGCAAAGTGACACATTGTTCTAAATAGGGTCCCCACTTGGCCAATGTGGGAATTTGAGTTACTCCCATCCTGGGAAACAATCTCACTGCCATCTTGGGAAACTCAGATTCACCTCTGTCCTGGGAAACAGAGCTACTGTCATCCTGAGACACTTTGAGTTACTCCTGTTCTGGGAGACTTTGACCAAAATTGTACCCATCCTCCTATGGGATACTTAGTTCAGACCTTAACCAGTTTTTTCACCATTAAGGGTTGTACAGCTGGTAGAGCAGCACATCCTGTCTCTAGCTTTTTCTCAATTAAAGTGTGGTGTAGTTCAGTTCCTTTCCACAATTGGGACCCAAACCCAATAGGCACTTATGTGCCATCTTGTCTTTTTCAGAGACTGCAACCATAACCTGTTGGCTGTGCAGTGCCATATAGTTCAAACAGTTCCCTGTTCCTTGTAACAGTAAGGGCTTGCACTTAGAGCCACTAACCACTTTTGCCTTAACGAAGGCAGTCTGTTACAAGTTGGTCCAATCCTGTGTCATGCCCTTTTGCATTAGATCATATTAAGGAAGCTACAGTTAGAGCCATGTGTGGGATAAATGCCCTCCAATGTCCAAAAGACCTAAGAGGACATGTGGCTGTACTTTGTCCTGTGGTATCAGGAACAACTGTATTTTGTCAGTAACAGCTCAGGAATCACCCCAGTCTTACCCAACCATACAACACCCAAGAATTTGGCAGAACAGACAGGTCCTTGCCCTTTGGCTTTGTCAACTGGCCAACTCCATCGCAATAGGGCCAATTGCAGAGATGCTACTGCTGCTTCTAGTTCTGCAAGAGAACGAGAGTTTAATAAATGTCATCAACATAATAAGCCAAGTATACACCAGATGTGTCCAAGCAGCCAAACCCTTGGCAACCAAATTATGGCATAGTGTTGAACTATGCATATATCTTTGAGATAACACCAAAGTAAAGGCACAATGATCTTGACTTTCCGGCACTAAGTCTATGAAGAAGAAAGCATTAGGTAAATCCACTGCATGAGGTATTGTGCTAGGCGCAAAGTCAATTAGTCCAAAATGTCCTTAGCCGAGGGCACATTAGCATGTAAAGGTAATGTGACTTTATCAAGTTCCTGATGGGTCACAGTCATGTGCCAAGTCTCAATGAGAATAATAAGGGCTGTGTTCTGGGTGGATAATTTTTGCCTTTTCCAGTTCCACAATGGTGCCTATTATCTGTTCATGGCCTCCTGGAAACTTGCAATGTTTTACACGCACCATCCATGCAGGTGCTGACACACATACTGGAGGGTGGTGTGGATGCCCCCATACCATTGTTTTTACTACTCATACTCATTACCAAAATTCTCCCACAGTAGTGTCTAGCCACAATCCCTGGAGGACATCCAGTCCCAGGATGTATTCTGGTACTGGGGATATGTACACCTATATAGCCAAGGTTCTAATCATCCAATTCCCAAAGTCACTTGTGCCTCCACAACATGGATGGGGTGCACGCCATAACCATCCATTATTGCTATGAGTCCTTCAATTTTGTAGGGTTGTGGAATAACAAAGCCCATTTGTCTCCACTATCCACTAATGCAAGCACATTTTGTACATTGCCATTGCGGGGAGGGGAGACCAATATATATGCAGTTTCACATGAAGCTGTAGATTATGCAGATCCTCCACTATCTCTATATCCCAGCAATCCTGTCAGTCCTTGTTTAACAGGTCATGCAGGGTCAACACCTGGGTCTTCACCTTCCCATTTGTTTGTCCCTTCTTGCATTCGGTGTACTTCTGTTCAGTGGAAAGGTCCTTCCACAGTGCAAACAGCATAGCTGTATATTGCCTGTCTACATCTGCAGAATTTACCCTCACTGCAATTTAGTCAGTTCATATGGTGTGACAGGACACTTTTACTGGACCTGTCAAGGTCTTTTTGTTGTTGTTGTTAGCTTCTAGCTTTTCCTTGCCTCCTTTCCCTGCCTTTGCCCAGCAAATGGCACACTATGCACTCTGTTGTTCTTCCTACTTTATCTCTATTTCACCCAGGCTAGCTGTAGCCTGAGTAACACCATAAATGTAATCTACATTTCCTGAAATACCCGCACCACTTCAGCACTCCATTTTGTTGGAGTAACTGGCATCTCCCCCTCATTTTCCTATATATTCTGGGCAATGGCCATTAATCAGGTCAACAGAAATAGAGTTCCCATATTATCCCATAAGTGCAGAATCCATGCCACAATAGACTCCCTAGGCTTTTACTGAAGCTGTTTAGTCAAGTCCTAAACAGTATAGTCCTCTGAGTATACTGTACATACCTAGTGTTAGGAAAAATTTTGACGCCGCTCACAAAGGAAGCTCACAAGAAGAACTCATGTCCAAGAGCAGGGCTTAATGGTACAGGGAAAAAGAGTGAGTTCAGGCCAGGCATGGACTTTTATAGAAGAAGGAAGGTAAGAGGTTGGCACATGTGCAGGGGTCCCTGATGGGGGTGGAGCTTGGGTGGAACTTGTCTGGGAGCATGGGAAATCTTGTTAAAGGGTGGTGCTGTTTATTGGGAATGGCTCCATTTTCTGAGAAGTGGGACCTGAGGATAAAATGGCTGCTAATTTATAAAATGGAAGCATTATTGTTCTATCATTCCTCCATTTTTTCTTTAATAATGATGAAGGTAAAGGCTGAGGATCAGGAATTGGGGTGAAGCATCAGTCCCTTTAGCTTCTTCCTGCTGGCAGGGGGTGTTGTGTATGGGACAGGACCCTCAGTTTCCTGTGTCCTGGTGGGGCCCATCAAAGTCTGGAGTCTTGATATGAGCCATTGTAGAGGTCCTCTTGGTGACCCTGGAGGGGTTGTTATCCTTGGATACCTGTGGTTAGTGGCAGCAGATAAACGATCTAGTAAGAAGTTTTGTAGTGTCCTTATGATGCAGGGGAGGAAGCTTAGGAGGATGAAGATGAGGATAAGAGGTGTAAGGAGAGGTAACATCCAAGAGAGAAGGGGAGATTGGGTCCCATCTAAGAAAGAGGAGGATTTTGATTTTTGAAGTTGGAGTTCTTCACTTAGGCAGGATAAGTTGTCAATGTTTTGTTCTACTAATCCTGATTCATTAATGTAGTAACAACACTCCTCTTGGAGGAAAAGGCAGGTGCCTCCCTTTTCAACAGTTAGGAGATCTAGGGCCCTGTGGTTTTATAGAGCAACCTGGGCTAAGGAAGTGAGTTTTCACTGAAGGGAGGCTAGAGAGGCTGAGGTGGACTCGAGGGTGATTTGTAGTTGATCCTCAAAGTCTCTGGCAGAAATGAGACTATGGCCTAGGGCTCCTCCTGCAAACCCTGAGGCAGCAATGGAGGAGGCCAAGCTAACCCTGACTATGATGGGCAGGAAGGTGGCCTGTGGCTGTCAAGGTGAGTACAACCAGGAGAATTCAGACTTTCCATAGAAGGTAAGTTGGGGAACCACTATAACCAAAAGGCAGGGGCTCAGAGTGGAGACATTTATGCAGGTGTGTAGGGAGTCATTACACCAGAAGTACAGTCCAGAGGGTGAGGGAGTTTGTGTAGTTATAGAAACATTGGAGCAAGAGAAGTTAAGGAGGCTAGTTTTAGAGAGAAAGTGTTGGGTGAGATAGCAGGTGCAGAAGGGAGATTGCTCTGAGTCAGCTTCCCGTAGAGGCACAGAAGACAAAGGGGGGTGGCATTTAAATTTTGGGGCATAGGGATTGGAGTGGGTATGGAGAGATTGACAGGTACTGTCGCTAGTAGGGGGCTTTGAAGGAAAGCACAGAAAAAACAGTGAGTGAGGTTTATAGAACTAGTGGAGTGGAGAACGTGTATGGAAGTTTGCATGATTTGAATCCAGGATGATAGAGTAGTGGATGAGGGATCTTTGGGGAGCTGGTTGTGGAGGGTCTGTTCAGCTTCCAGGATGTTTGAGGAGAGCTCTATTTGCGACTGGGTGGGGGGCATAACCAATTCCCTAGATATAAAGAGGGTCACTGAGGGGCGGAAACTGGTGTCATGAGGATATATGTGGGATGTGACCCCATCTTGCCACCATGTGTCCCAAGGGTCAGGGATGTGGATTGTTACTGTATCAGAGTTCCCAAAGTGGAAACTTATTTCTCTGGCCTTTTGCATCCCCAGATGCAACCCAATGTATTTTGCTTTGACAAAAGAGGCAGCCCCCATATTCCTTTGACCATTTAGCACCCTTTTTGCAATAACGTTGGGTCTGATCAAAGAAGAAGCAAATAAAAGAGTGATTACTTACAGACATGGATTTGGGAGTAGTGCATATGCTGATGGCTTCGTACATCCCATAGGAGCACAGTCCCCAGAAGCTATTTGCTGGGTGACTGAAGCCCGGTTATGTGTGTAGGTTTCTTGGACTTTAAATCTCCAGTGATATCATGGGGATGGGAACCCAACCAGAAGGATAGAAAAGATCCAAATCATAAGAATGAGGAGAGTATAGGAAGTAAGGCACATAGGGCGAGGTACCCAAGGAAGAGAGCTGTGAGATGGGGCCATCTTCTCTCAGGGGGAGAAATTCTCCACAAGCCAATACTCAGGAGAATGGGGACAAGGACAAGAATTACCGACAGGAAAGGATGGAGTGAAAGCATAGGTGGAGTGGTTTACACTAAGACAAAGAGTATGTTGGAAAATGAGTAAATTTCTTCAGGAGTAAAGTCTGAGAGAGTACCCTGGGGATGAAGATAGGATATCCAATCTATAAAGCAAGGGTGAAAGAGGTATGAGAAAGGAAGGAGGTTGATCGCATTGGGAGGTGAGAAATCTAAAACCTCAGAGTAGAGTGTATATATGAAAGAGTAAAAGCATGGACAGGCACTGACAGGAAAGAATGGGAGAAGGGAATTATAAAGAGTGAGTAGGTGAGATGCCAGGTCCCTAGGCATAGGGCTCCTGCTTATGCCCTATGTCTCTGAGGATGTGTCTCCATCTTCTGGGATCTTGGGGAGGAAGGAGATCTTTATTTTTCTTGGTCCTGTAAGAAGAGATTGGTAGGTCTTTTGTGGGGCTGTCAGTTTTAGATTTTGAACATGTACCCAGGAAGGAAATCCTGCTAGCTTAGCAGCCATGGGTGTGGTGAGGATGACCTTAAATGGGCCTCTCCACTTTTCCTGCAGGTGGTCAGGTATGGTTGTACTTTTCAGATAAACCAGATCTCCCATTTGGAAGGAGGGGGTTATTTTGGTGGTGTCAGAGGGCTGACAGACCATGAGCATGAGACCAAAGGAGAGAGCAGAGAAAAGTGAGGAGAGGATTGAGGAGAGTGGGGGAAATGTTAGGGGGTTGTGGCTGAACCATGATAGGAAGGAGTGGATGGCTATAGAGGAGCTGGAAAGGGCTGAGCATGAGTGGTCTTTTTGGGAGGGCCCAGAGGCAGAGAAAGACTAATGGTAAGAGCTTTGTCCAGTCTAGGTGGAGCTAGAGGGAGAGTTTGGTGAGAGTATTTTTTAGAGTGAGATTGGCATGCTCAACTTTACCTGAAAGTTGGGAGTGATAGGGAATGTGAAATCTCCAGTGAATAGTTTAGGCTTGTACCAAGTTTTGGGAAATAGAATAAACAAACTCAAGCCTTTTGTCTGACTGGATGGAGGCCGGGAGACCAAACCATGGGATGATGTCAGTGATCAAAATCATTGCTACTGTGGAGGCCTTTTTGTTTGGTCATAAGAAAGACCTCCACCATCCTGTGAAGGTGCCTACCAATACTAGAAGGTACTTAATCCTCTTTATTGGAGGTATATGTGTGAAGTCTACCTGCCAATCCATGGCAGGGAGATATACCCTGGCGTGGTGGGTAGGAAAGGTAGGGAGTCTGATATTGGAGTTGGGGTTTGTGTGCTGGCAAATTGAGCAGGATTGGGTAATCTGTTTAAGGTATGTCTCCTGGAGATAGGGAAAGGGATTGGCAGAGAAAGGTGTAAAGAGTATGAAAAGTAGAATGAAAAAGCATATGTAAATAGGAGAGAAGAGTTTTAACTTCAGAAGGGGGAAGGGAGAGCTTAGTGAGAGGGGATAGGAAGCTGGAGTGAGGGAGTACATTGTCAATTGGAGTGCAGTTTGGAAGACTGCTCGCTTGGCCTCTGTATCTGCTTGGTTATTTCCTCTGGTAATTATGGAAGAGTCAGTTTGGTGGGCTTTGCAATGAGTAATGCCTACCCGAGAAGGAAAGTGTGAAGTCTCTAAGACCTGGGCTATTAAGGAAGCATTGATAATTGGAGTTCCTCTTGTAGTTAGGAATCGCCTTTCCTTCCAGATAGCAGAGTGGGACAATAAAGTGTGGAATGCATACTTAGAATCAGTGTAAATGTTGACGGTTTTGTCTTTTGCTAAGGTTGGAACTCTGGCCAGGGCAGTTAGTTCTGCCTTTTTGGAAGTAGTACCCAAAGGGAGAGGGCATGCCTCAATGATGGCAGAATCAGACATGATGGCATATCCAGCTCTTCGCTGTCCATTATGAACAAAGGAGCTGCCATCAATGAACCAAGTGTAGTCAGCCTGAGAGAGGGTGCCCTCCTGAATGTGGTCTGGGAAGGAGGGGAGCTCCTGAAGGATCTTGGGGATGGAGTGAACTAGGGGTGTTGAAGAGAGAGGAAGAAGAGTGGCTGAGTAAAGTGGGGGACACAAGATGAAAATTTGGGTGGAATCTTCAACCAAGGCTACCTGGAGGGATAGGATATGGGAGGGGGGCATGGAGTAAAGTCCCTTTATATGTGAGGAGTTCTGAGAGGCTACGGGAGGAGTAAATAGTAAGGGGTGACCCAAAGGTAATTTTTTTGCTTTCCTGGAAAAGAGAGAGGCTGCTGCCAGGGCCCTAAGGCATGGGGCCCATCCCTTGGTTGTGAGGTCTAACTGTTTGGAGAGGCATGCTAGTAGAGTGAAGGAGGGCCCTGTATTATTGTCCCAGAACTCCTAGGGCAAACCCTTCCCTCTCAGAAATGTAAAGGAAGAAGGGACCAGTGAAGTCCAGCAGGAGAAGTGCTGGGGCTTGTAATAGGGCCTGTAAGAAAGTTTTAAAATGACCTGACATAGGCCAAGAGGGGTCCAGGGGCTCTTGAATGGGACCTTTGGTTGCCTCATATAGAGGCTTGGTCATTAGACTGAAGTTGGGCACCCAGGCTCTGAGATAGGCTGCCAGACTAAGGAAGGAGAGAATTTCAGCCTTGGTGGTGGGGGCAGGGAGAGAGGCTAACAAGGCCTTATGATCTATGGTGATAGCCTTATGAGTAGGGGAGATAGATAGTCCCAGGTAAGTTACCTGGGTGAGAGACAGTTGAGCCTTGTTAGGGGACACATGGTATCCCTATTTTCCCAGAAAATTAAGCAAGAGGGCAGTGTGTTGTTGGCTATCCTTGAGTGAGGGGGTGCAGAGGAGGAGGCCATCTACATACTGGAGGAGTTTACTCTGGGAGAGATGGAGAGTAAGGAGGTTCCTAGTCAGAGCTTGGCCAAAGAGGTAGGGACTATCCTGGAACCCCTGAGGCAGATCAGTCCGGGTCAATTTTTGGGAAGTGTGAGAATCTGGATCAGTCCAGGTGGAAGCGAAGAGGTTTTGGGAGCTTGGGTGGACAGGGATAGTGAAGAAAGCATCTTTTAGGTCCAGGACTGTGAAATGGGTGGTGGTACCAGGGATGAGAGACAGGAGAGTGTAGGGGTTGGGCACCACTGGGTGTATAGGAGTCACTGTCTCATTGATTAAGTAGTGGTCCTCCCCCAGCCAGTAAGACCAATTGGGCTTTTTTACAGGCAGAATAGGAGTGTTATAAGGGCAGTGGGTTGGGTGAAGCAGGCCCTTAGTAAGAAGCTCTGAGATGATAGGCTTTAACCCCTGTAAGTGGATTAGAGAAATGTGATATTGAGGTTGGTTTGGGAAAACAGAGGGATCCTTAAGAGTAATAAAAATTGGCTCATGATATGTAGCAACTGCAGGGTTCTGGAGGTCCCACATAATAGGATCTACCAGTGTAGCAGGTAAGGGCAAGGGGTCGGGAGGAGATTGTGGAAGCAGTGCACCCATGATGGCAAGGGGCTGTGAGGATGGAGACAAGGGGTTAATGGGTTGTGGCTTAAGAGGGCGTGGGTGTAAGGTGAGAGTGTCCTGGAATTTCGACAAAATGTCCCTTCCCAAGAGTGGAGTGGGTCAATTAGGGACGACTAGGAAGGAGTGAGTAAAAAGTGTATCTCCCAGTATACAGGTTAAAGGAAAAGTCATTAAGGGCTGGGTAGGAGTTCCCTTCACCCCTACTATGGAGATTAAAGAAGGCTTGGTAGGTCCCCAGAACTCCAGCAAAGCAGAAAAAGTGGTGTCAGTGTCTATGAGGAGAGAGATAGGCCTACATTCAATGAGGGCAGTTACCCTGGGCTCCCATGAAGTTATGGTTGTTAGGCCTGGGAGTCCTGGGCTCCGTCAGTCATCAGCCATAGTTGCCAGTCCTAAAAGATCAGTTAGGGAGGAGGGACGGTGGGGAGGCTTAGACCCTCAACCTTGAGGGGTAGAGGGGCAGTCCATTGCCCAGTGGCTCTTCTGTTTGCACTTAGGACATGACCCCGGCGGGTGGTGTGGTTTAGGACATGCATGGGCCCAGTATCCCTCAAGGCTACACCAAAAACATGGGCCAGGAGGTGTTTGGGATTTTTCCTGGCCTCGGGAGTTAGAGGTCAGAGGTTTTTCTCGAGGGCTTGTGCCACCATTTGGAATTTAGCTTTATCTCTCCTCTCCTTATCAGCCCTTTGCTGTTCTTCTCGGTAATTATAGACTTTAAAGGCCACACTTAAAATTTCAGCCTGTGGAGTCTGAGGGCCATTGTCTAGCCTTTTAAGTTTTCTTCTTATATCTGGGACTGACTGGGAGATAAAGTGTGTCATAAGAATAATTGTCCCATCTGTAGTTTCAGGGTCAACTTTTGTATGGTATCGTAGTGCCTCTGTGAGCCGGGACAAGAAACTAGCTGGATTTTCCTCTTTTTCTTGTTGAATTTCTCTGAGTTTATCAAAATTAACAATCTTTTGGGTCACCTTTTTTAGTCCTGCCACTAAACAAGTAACCATCTGATCCCTAAGCATTCTGTCACCAGCTTGGTAATTCCAATGAGAGTCCTCAGTAGGGATCACTGTAGCCCCTAAAGGATGGGTGGGGGTGGTGAGATAGCTCTCATCTGCATGTGCCCTAGCCACATCCCAGACCCTTTGCTTCTCCTTTGGAAGGAAAGAATGGCATAGATGTCATGCCAAGTAAGGTCACAGGATTGAAACAAATATTGGAACTCTTTAACATAAGAATCTGTGTTGGTGGTGAAAAAACCAAGGAGTTTTTCTATCTGAGAGAATTCAGCAAGGGAAAAGGTGACATGTACCCTCACAATTCCTTCAACGCCAGCCACTTCCTGGAGAGGATAGATGGAAACTGGCTGAATGGGGGGTCCATGAGAGCAAGTGTGTGTGGGGGTCATGGGATCCTGTGGTTCTGGGTGGGTGGAGGAGCAGGTAGAAAGAGGGGCAGGAGGAGGGGTGGAAGGGGGGGCAGAAGGAGGGGCAGGGGGCTGATGGCTGAACAATGGAAGCCTGTCTCTGATAAGGTGGAGGCTCTTTAGCAGGGTCGAAAGAAGGGAAAGCTTCAGAGTCAAGAGGGGATTCAGAAAAGGATTTGGCTGGTTTTGAGACTGGTTTAGAGGCTAGTAGGACCTGTGCAGGGGAACAGGAGGTACAGAGGGAGGGTTTGGTATGGAGATAAGAAAATGACTGGATGTAGGGAAGTTCCTTCCATTTAACAGTGCTCTCAAAGAAATTGTATAAATCCCTCAAAATATTGGGATCAAAAGTGCCATTAATTGGCCACGTGGAAGTATTATCTAATGGACATTGGGGCCAGGCCTGATTAGAGAAAAATGAGCTTTCGGGGCTTAAGATCAGGTGTGAGGCCCAAGATTGGCCAGAAGACATCCCAACGGGAAGTTGAAGGAATTTTGGATGGTCCAATTTCCATGGTGAGGCTTGACCAGAGGAGAGATAAGGCAGATGTCCCTGAGATATCAAGTCCTCAGGAGAGAGAGAGAGATGTGGAGCATCCAGAGGGAACATCTTCACCACAGGGGGCCCATAGTCCCTAGTGTGGAACCCAGTTCCCAGGGACAAGAGAGAGCAAGCTGAGATCTAGTGTTAGGGTTTTGAGGGAATGAGAGAGATCACAGATCTGCATGAGAGGAGGACTCACTGAGGGAGAGAGGACCTTGAAGGAAGATTGGCGGGTGGTGGATAGCAGTTGGAGGCACACTGGGGCAAAGGACCTTCCCTATGAGCTAATGAGAGAGTGGTGTTTTTAGGATAGGATGTCCTGGTAAAGCAGCTCAGATCCCAGAGGAAGGGAATGGGAGATGAGAGAGAGAGAGAGAGAGAGAGAGAGAGAGAGAGAGAGGAATGGGTTGGGTGAGGCTGGGAGAGCAAGCTCAGTGTGGGAGCGCAACCTAATCCAAGTCGTGGCTCCTAATGTTAGGAAAAATTCCGATGCAGCTCACAAATGAAGCTCACAAGAACTCACATCCAAGAGCAGGGTTTAAGGGCACAGGGTAAAAGAGCAAGTTCAGGACAGGCATGGTCATTTATAGAAGAGGGAGGGTAAGAGGTTGGCACATGTGCAGGGGTCCCTGATGGGGGTGGAGCTTAGTTGGCACATGTGTGAGGTTCCTGATGGGGGTGGAGCTCAAGTGGCACTTGTCTGGGAGCATGGGAATTCTTGTTAAAGGGTGAGGCTGTTTATTGGGAATGGCTCCATTTTCAAAGATGTGGGACCTGAGGATAAAATGGCTGCTAACTTATAAAATGGTGGCATTATTGTTTTATCACCTCGTATGTTCCTTAACTTCTGGAGTACCCACTTGCCAGTGGTATACATCCAAATGCCAGTCTTTCCCTAACTGGCTTTTAGAAATAGGCTGGGTTTTCAGTGCTACTGAGGTAGGAGGGGGTAAGCCTTCCAAACTAGAGGCCGCTGACCCAGGGATTTATTCTTCTAGCTTGGTTGCTTTGACTTCCCACAGAGTCTGCGATATCCTCATATAGCGTAAGTGATCTTTCCAAGCCAGTTCCTGTATGCATGTTGCAGCCAAATAGCCATTCTACCCAGCAGGCTGATTTAAGACGTTTCTCTGGGAGTGAATTCAACACATGGGAAATGACTGTCTCCAAGACAGCTGGGGTTGCTGCTGGGTCCTTCCAAGTCTCTGCAGGAGCCTATTGCAATACCAAAGACACTGCTCGATACCACAAATTAGTTGGAGGACATATCTCAGGCCCTTCATTCAAATCTGCTGGGGGAACAGATGGCTCCACCACCAGATTTACCAACAGATCCTGATGATTATGCCAGTTTGTCAAGCCAACCATTGTGGCCAATGGTGCCAGAGTGGGCCCAGTGGAAATTGAGAGACTGCACACAGGACAAGAGGCAATTGCATTTATTGGCAGCCTTATTCTAAGCATCAACACAGTGGACCACAAGAGGGAAGAAGAGATGGGGCAACCTGCTGTCACTGTGTCCTAAAACCTCAAAAGACAGTTACATACTCTGGGCTCATAAACATACAATGTTACTTAGGTGGATTTTGGCATTTAGCTGGGGCCTGATGGCCCAAGGTTAAGTTTCCATGGTTACACCTTCAAGGTTGCATTCCTAAGACAGTGTTCTGAGAGCTTCATCCCCCTCCCTCCAAGGTTCACCTGCATGGCTGGGAATATGATCTCCACAAAACACCAAGTGCAATTAAACCTCAGTCAAGTGCTAAATAAACCTAGTTTTCCTTTCTTGTTTTTTTTTCATTTGTTTGTGTTTTGACAGTCCTTGGGTTTGAACTCAGGGTTTGAGCTTGTTGAGCAGGTACTCTGCCACTGTGCCACACACTCAGCCCAGGATTGCCTTTCTTTTTGAGAAAAATACTCCAGGAAGAGTCAAAGCTGTGAGTTGAAGATTTAAAGGAAAGAGACTTGGACACTCAGAAGCACAAAAAGAAATAACAGTTTATAGGGTTCTTCCTAGAATAATATGTGTAACAAGAGATTAACTGATACATTAAAAGATCAAAGTATATTTTAAGGGAGATAAGACAGTATTTTCTAAAATACTACCTAACACAAAATTAGGGAAAAGAAGAGGCTACTTAGTGCTTTAAACATTTTTTTTTGTTGTTGTTATTGTATTAGGCTATATTCATTGTACAGGGGGATTCACTGTGACAATTCCAAACAGGTTTATATTGTACATTGGCTAGATCATGCTCACCATCTCTCTGAGCCCTATCTCTCCTCCCCACCCCACTTAAAGCACCTAATTGCAAGAGGTTTCTTTGTTCTATGTCATATAAGTATAAGAAGTCCATCCACTATATAGCTTTGCCTTAATCTCCTTCACTCACCCTCCCTCTCCCACAAGTACCCTGGCACATACACACTGTACCTATTTTACAGTCCTATCTTTTGTTATTAATATTTAAGTCCATGGTCAAAGGAGTTTCTCAATGTGTCCCCACTGTCAGTCTAGTTTACTTTGGTCCATTCAATCCCGTCCACTGCTCTTCCTTAGCCTTTTACCTCTCACACCCCTTAAATAAAACTTAATTGTAGACCTAAAAGAGCTGTACAGTCCATATTATCTCCCTAGACTTCTGCTTATAGAATGCAATATAAATGTTCTCAATTATAGCAGATGGCACATCTCATGATATTTTGAAGACAGAAGAAATATTTTCAATGTAAAAGCACAATGATGTGTCTTCAAAAGCATTTTACATAAAGAAATAGAATTTAAGACTATTACTATTATGTTTTTAAATGAACATGAAAATAGACTGGGTTTCCATTTCTTTGCTGTTTCATGTATTTGCTTATTTGCTTGGCAAGATATTAAATCATTTACAACAGTCACATAAAGTCACTTGGGAAGAGGAATGGAAGAGCACAGATAATGTGTCCTTAAGTTAGCTTTAGGAAGTTCCACATTTTAGCATTAAAAAGGAAGTTTTAGTACAATCTTGCATAAGCAATGAAATTTTCCGTGCCCTAAATCATAATTTGGTAGTAATTCCCATCCTTACTCCCTAATTCAGACCTACTGATTAATTTCATATGGACACAGCAATCAGTGCAGGGACAAGCAGCTGGCTGCATCATGACTTAATGCATTTGTATTATGCCCAAGGCATTTGTGCTTTACTTGCCTAACACTAATCTAATCAACCAAAAAAATCTTAGGGGGCTATTAGATGTTGACAATAAGGGGATTTTTTGATTAATGAATTGCTCCATTAATGACAGAACCATAATCTTAAGACCCAAAAAATAATATACTCTCTTTAACACCTAAATAATACAAATATGGAGAACTACTTATGAAGCAAAAATACAGTAATTTGATTAGTAATTAAGCAACAAAAATAGTATTAAGGATTTAATTTTGTTTATCATGACAAAGGAAGAATTAATTATAATTTTATAAGTAATTACATAAATACCATAACATTTGAATTTTACCTCTTATTTAACATGGCAGTTGATATATTTTGAATGGCAATCATAATGCACAAAAAAATCTTAGATTTGCTTCTACAAAACTGAATTGGAAGTGTTCTATAAAAATTCTTTTTCTTTTTTTTCTTATGGTACTAGGGGTTGAACTCAGTGCCTCACACTCTTCAACACTCCACTCCATGTGTAGTCAGTCCCTTCTGTCACACCACAGCGAGCAAAGTCTTGAGCACATTGGAGACAGAGTAAAATTTTGAAAACTATAATTTACAAATAGAACAAAACCCAAAATATAAGTGAAAGCCTACATAGAAATAATACAAAGTTATTAAAACAAAAGCAAAACAAACAAAAACACTGACCAAAGTTTATTGAGGGCAAATAGAATTATATATTTGTTTTGCAACTGTGGGGTTTTTTTTGTTGGGATGGGGTTTTGAACTCAGGGCTTTTCACTTGCAAAGCTGTTGCTCTATGGCTTGAGCCACACCTCCAGTATACCATTGTGGGAGTTTTTAAATGTTGAATATATCCATTCCCACAATATGTGACTATGGGGAATTATGGGGTGGTAGTTCTGAAAAGCTAAAAGAATTTATTCGAGTAGTAAGAACCCCAGTACAACTGGCTTTCATGAGCCTAACTGCCTGTTCTCTTATGGAAGAGAGTTAGAATTTTGGCCTAACATAGTCCTCTTTTATTTCAACCCTAAAATGAAGAAGTGAAGAATTTTGGTGTTAAAATTCTTTGAACTGGAATCATATATAGGTTGATCATATTTCTCAAATCAACTTGCATTAATTTCTAGAAGTTATCCAAATGGTGCCTTATAACTCTTCACAAAAATTCCCTATTTTTTTACAAACATTAAAGTATTCATTTAATTTTTTTTCTAAAAAATTAGTGAACAATAGCAAAAAGCCCTCTCTGAGTTACATTGACTCCCTACTTTACTTTTGAAGCCCTTTGACAATCTAATTCCTCTTTGCCCTTATTACGTTATAATTCCTAATCAGCACCTAAAATTTTCTCAAAGCAAATATGATTACTATTCTCTAAGAACTCAACTTGCCTAAGGTTGGAAGTATATTCAAACTGCTTTATGTGAATTGATGTTTCTTTCTTCTTACCAAAGCTTCACTCAGAGGGCCAAGTATATGCTTACATTACTTCTGCTGCATAGTCTTCTCATTGCCCTTTGCCTATCTAGGTGAAAATGATGCTTCTCTCCTTTCTAATATTCTCCCATGTTTCTGTCATGAACATTATTTCTGTGTTCATAGCACAATTATCTTTTTAAAAATTTCTTATATTCATATGTGCATACAATATTTGGGTCATTTCTCTGCCCTTCCCCCCACCCCCTCTTTTTCCCCCCACCCCTCCCTTTCCATCCACCCCCTCACTACCAGGCCAAAACTATTTTGCCCTATCTCTAATTTTGTTGCAGAGAGAATATAAACAGTAATAGGAAGGACCAAGGGGTTTTGCTAGTTGAGATAATGATAGCTATACAGGGAAATTCCTCACATTGCTTTCCTGTACATATGTATTACATTCTAAGTTGATTCTTCTTGAACTGACCTTTTCTCTAGTTCCTGATCCCCTTCTTCTATTGGCCTCTGTAGCTTCAAAGTTTCTGCATTAGTTCCTTTGCATTGAGGACATCAAATGCTATCTTGGTTTATTTTGGTTTCTTGCCTATCCTCATACCTCCCTGTGTGCTCTCACATCACCATGTGATCAAAGTCCAATCACCTTGTTGTGTTTGCCCTTGATCTAAAGCCCACATATGAAAGCAAGCATATGATTTTTGGTCTTCTGGGCCTGGCTAACATCGCTCAGGATGATGTTCTCCAATTCTACCCATTTACTTGGTGGTCTGCCTCTCCCAAGCAGGTTAGAAGCTGGCTTCTGGCAGCGTGGGAGCCCTCCTGGTTTTTCTGTTTAATGTGGAGTGGGGATGCTATGCGCGGGCTCAGGGAGTAAAGGTGTGCTTCTTCCTGGTGGTTTTTCCTGCCAGGTTTATCTCCAGCATCTCTCCAAGAGTTTACTTTAGGAAGCACGCTTTCTGCTTCCTCCCTCTAGTTGCCATCTTAGAATCTCCCACAATTATCTTTGTGTAGTCTTTGGTATACAGGCCATACAGGGTGATAATAAATACTTCATAAATATTTGAACAATTATTGTCATCACCACACCCACTGTTGTGTACTGTTCAGTAGTCAGTGCTTTTAGAATTTTCACTTAATGTAATTGTGAGATAATTTTTAATATAAAAATCTTGCTTCAATAGAAATAATCAACAAACCTGGCTATGCCTGTAGTCCTAGCTACTCAGGAAGCAGAGACCAGGAGGATCACATTTCAAAGCTAGCCAGGGCAAATACTTTGTGAGACCCTGTCTTGAAAAACTCATCACAAAAAATGGGCTGGTGGAGTGGCTTAGGATGCAGGGCCTGAGTTCAAACCCCAGTACCACAAAAAAATTTACAATTTATGTAGTTTTTCTCTGTTTATTGTCATAAAGATAAAACTTTAGCAGAAGAAATTAGTCGAGTATCCTCTGGCCTAAGAATCTTAAATACCTGTTTTTTATCTGCTATGTATACTAATGTTAACTCGTTAGAGTAAAAACAGCTGAAAAAAATGATATGGATAACAATGAAAACATGTCACTGGTATAATGTTAATGTACAGATCTGTTCTTTATTTTACAATCCTTTTATAGCCTGAAATTGTTTTTTATGGTGTTCATCACAGCTTCTATGAATATATTTATTTTAATGACTATTTGAGCTGAACCTCTTCTCTTTTATCTAGATTACACTCTTCATGAAGGACAGATGGATCACCTCCTCTCTTTCCTTCATTTTATCCCTAACAAATTCTTGATCTCCTGGTAGGCTCTCCAAGTAATATTTTATAAATGGATTTGAATTTTTTTATAAATATGCAATGTACCATCATGTACTAGCAAGAAAAAGCAAGTGAAAATAGTTTTATCACCCCAGGATTAGTTGTGTAATTCTGTGATATATTTTTTCATTTTATAAGTATAAACTCTTACAGTTTTGATGCTATCTTCTAATGAATTTTCTCTAATTTTTTCTATTAGAAGATCAGAGTAGTTGCCACCATTTGTATTCATAATGTAGTCTGTCTCTCTAAGGTAACTATCCTCAAGATAAAAGGTAGTGTTAATCTGAACTACATGAAATTTATTTATTACTCGGTAATCCATATTCAAGTTTAGCTTCTAGATTTAATGCTTCTGAGTGAGTTTGCCATTTAATCTAAGACTTGCCAGGAATTTCAGGAATTGCATTTAATCATTTCTTTTTCAGGAATAAAATAGACTAAGTTAAATGTCACTACTTCTTTCTCCTACTGTACCTTCTCAGTGAACCTATATCTACATGAAAAAATTGATATGTTGCACATTTCAATTGTTAATTACACAAAAATGATTACTATCAATTGATTCATCAACTAAAACATCAACATCATAAATCAAATTTTGAAAGCAGCATTAATCAAATATATTCAGTGCTATAAGTATCAGATTTCATACTTTCAATGTCATTAATAGGTCTTGGCTATTAAAAAGTTTTGTGAGTTATAAATTTTATAACAAATTTACTTATTTTAGAATTTAGAACTAAAATTCATTTTATATATTGAATTATCTATTTGTATAAGAATACACATTTATATATATTTATATAGATACCATGAATATACACTCATATATTATAAAACAAATATTTATTCTGGATACTAAATATTTATATATATTTAAATATGTATATATATTTATATAGATACCATGAATATACACTCATATATTTTAAAACAAATATTTATTCTGGATACTAAAATTCTTACTATTTTTGCACAAAGGGTAAAAATATGAAGTTAGCATGTCAGTTTGAAAAGTATAAATGGATGATGGTCATACCATAATTAAAGTTATAATTCCTTTTTGTTCTGGAAATCAGGAATGTATAAAATCCAACATAAATCAAAGGTTGAGACTTTCAAAATTTTTCTTTAAAGAAGAAATATTGAAAAAGTTGAACTTACTTTTCTTGTATGAATATTTGACTTCCTATCTACACAAAATAATATGCATAAATAATCTGTTTACTTCTTTGATAACTTTGTACAAGGATACAGGGATGAACCAACCACTGTTCTAGCAAGAAATAAGGTATCAAGAATTGTTTTCTTAATGAATTAATGTCTGAATAATGTATAGTAATGTTATTCAAAACCATGCCTGAACATTTTAGAGATATGTTGATAGGACAGATTTCCAACTATACTGGGGAGCTTTAACTGGAGCCACAAAGGAGGACAAACTACTCTGTCTTAATTCCATTCCTTTTCTTCTCTGAGAGAGTTCTATGAATCCCTTGAATTGTAGCTATATAAAGAATTCATGTTACTTCAGCCTTGGGTATTTTTCTCATTGTCAACTGACTTTACCACTCTTCATCAGATGCTATCTAGCCTCACATTCTTAACAGAACTTTGGATCCACTTGGGTGTGTGAATTCTGGGAACTCTGCTTCACAGCAAAGGTATAGGAGAATATTTGGAATGATGATAAAATATTAAAGAAAAATGAAGAAATCTTCATTTCTAGAAGATTCTAGAAGAATCTTGAGTTCAGGGCTCTTAACAGCATAAGGTTAAAAAGTTTTAAAAAGTCATTGTATTAGTTTTTTTAAAGTGGTAAAACAAATGCATTATAATATAGGTTAAAAGACATATACCTCATATGGAAGTAACATGTACATAGAATTTTTACAAAAAATGAGAATAAATTATAAACATATTCTCCATTCTACTTTTTCTGTCTACCTATTTAGAATATGCTATTCTAAAGGGCAAAATAGTTTCTGCTGGGTATTGAGGGGGTGGTGGAGAGAGGGAGGGGGTGGAGTGGGTGGTAAGGGAGGGGGTGGGGGCAGGGGGGAGAAATGACCCAAGCCTTGTATGCACATAGGAATAATAAAAGAAAAAAAATAGAATGTGCTATTCTACTCCTTTCTTCTTTTTTATTGTTGTGCTGAGGGGAGTACATTGTGGCATTTAGAAATGTTTTTACAATATATCAAATATCTCATACTTGAATTCACCCCCTCTCTCATTCTCCTTTATCTACCCCCCACCTACTCTTTGTTTCTTTGCCAAAAAATAAGAAGTTTAGTTGGTTTGTCTATGAATAAACATTGTTCTCTGTTTCCCTTCTGAACACTGTTTGGATGTGTCATCATCAATTCTATGAATGTGTAACTAATACATTTAAGCTATTTTAAGTTTTCTCCTATTATCCAGATCATGCACTTATTTTAATAGTTTGTCAAGATATAACTTACATACATGGCACACACTCATTTTAAGTACATCGTTTAATAATTTTCTGTAGATACAGAGTTATACAACTAGCACCATAATCTAGTTTTGTATTTTGTTAACCAAGGAAACCTCATTCCCTTTAACATCTCTCCTTATCACACGACAGCCCATCTTGGAGCCACCTTAGGTTTACTTTCTATGTCTATATTTTTGCCAAATCATATAAATGAAATAATATACCAAGTCATATTTGTTCTGTTCTTTTCACTTAGTTTGATGCTTTCCTAATGTTATTTGCATCAGAACTTTGTTTTATAATGTTAATAGATACATTTTCTCTATTCATTAGTTGATAGACAGTTGGGTTATTTCTACTTTTTGGTGATGTACATAATAATGCTATGAACATTCATGTGCATATTTTGCCTGGATGTACATTTTCATTTCTCTTGGCAACATACATAGGAATAATAATCTTGGATCTTGTATTTTATGCCTAAAATTTAATTAACAGTCAAATTATTTCTCAAAGTGATTCACCATTTTACATTTCTACCAGCAAAATATGAGAATCCAAGTTTCTCCACATCATTGACAGATTTAATTTTTATCACATGCTTTGACCAAAATTAGCCCATTTCTTCCACTTTCTAGCCCCAGGATCATAAATTCTCCCATTTGATATTCACATTTATATGTTTTTTGAGATTTGCCAGTTTTCCCTCCCAAAACAGTTGCTACAATTTATGCAGCGAAAAATTTTAACCATGCTATGCCAATAAAATTTCTTAAATTTTATATCTTTAACAGTTACATTATAACTAGTAACCTGGTGTTGCATTAGATCTCTTTTGCTTATTCCTGCATATCATAGGCAGAATAATGCCCTCTCCTTAAATTAATAGTTATTACCTGAATTTCTGGTTCCATTCTCCAGGAATCATATGAGGCAGGGTAACTGTGTAGATAGTTGTATATAGCAAAGACTATGTCCACTTATTGTTCTTTCTAAGCTTCTGTTTCCCTATGTATTGTCAAAAAATTGTAAACACATACACTTTTATTTTACATACATAACATGTATGTACATTGATACCTAGATGTATAATTTCATGTCCTATACTATTTCTGTATTTTCTTAGTTGTCATCCCTCAATTTCTATACAAAATAACTGAAAATATCTGATAATGTCCTACTGATTGTTGTAAATAACAATAAATCCAGAGAACTCAATTCCTGCTTCAACTTTGAAAATCATAAGAACTACATAATATCTTATAGAATCTTAAACAAATTTTGAAATGACTTCAAATCTTTGAATTGTCATCATTCTTAGACAAACTCTAAAATATAATGATGTTTCTTACTTTGGTCAAATACACTTTGTAGTAATCATTTCAGAGCAAAATAACAGAAAAATGATTATTAAATTGTATTCAATCAGAATTATTTTTTAAAAGAGAAAGTAGTTAAATTGTTACTATATATAGAATTCTCATTCATTGGGCTTGTGGAGGAGTGGCTCAAGTGATAGAGTGACTGCCTAGCAAGAGTAAATCTCTGAGTTCACACTCCAATACATACAAAAGAAACAAAACAAACAAATAAAAATGCTCATTTGTAGCTCAAAATAATTATTAGATATCTAAATAAGAAATCATATATGGGAAAACTCAATGTAAGCAAATATAATTGCATCTCCTTTTTTTTGTTTGATGCTAGACATTGATTCCAATGTCTCACACATGCTAAGCAAACACTACACCAACTTATGCTCTTAGTCCCTCCTCTTTTTAATATAACTTTACTTAATAGAATAAGATTTATAACCTAATCATTTGTTCAGTAAAATTTAATATCTAAAATGAAAATAAATTAATTCACTCTTAACAAAATAACAGGCCTATAATACACCTTGTGTTCCCATTATCCTAATTTTTCTCCTGAGCACTCATTTTGATACTTAAAATCCTGTCTTTGATAGCTATTACATATTTATAGTATGGTTTCTTTTTTTTTTTTTATGGTGCTGGGATTGAACTCAGGACCTTGTGATTGCTAGGCAGGCACACTACCACTTGAGCCATGCCCTCCAGCCCTGTAGTATGGTTTCTTAGACCACAAACATTCTCACATAATTGAGGGTACCTGTCTCCATGTGTTTTCACAGGTACAGGCACCGTATACACTCCAGACCACCACTTCCCATTATACAGGATGGATACCTTTGAAAAGTTTACTAACCTTTGATAGATTCTGATTTCCCCTTCTCCTACCAGCCCAACGAAGAGTTGATCTTAATCACAGAAAACATACAACCTCTCTGCATTTTGATTCCAGAGGCCAAAGCTGGCTGAGAATTAGATTTAACACTTTCTGCTTATACATCAAATCAGGAAGTAGAAAAACCCTGAGTTTCTTTCCTTTTTTTCCCTTCCATATATCATTTTTGTACCTTTCTCCCTTTTGTTGCAAACTAGTAAAATGGTCTATACATTTTCTTTAGTTCTATGTTCACATCTTGATTCATCATCTATAAATTTGATCTCCATCTTCCCCTAATCTACTGTTTTCACTACAGTCATTCTTCTCATTGTATTACTTCCATGCCCCAAATTTCCAACTGAAAATATAAACTACTCTGTGATTTGGGTCTATCTTACTTTTCACTTTTATCTGCTTCTAGTGCCAATACAGTTCTAGTTACACTTTAACATATTTTTTTGCGGTACTGAAGCTTGAACTCAGAGCCTTCAACTTGAGCACTTCACCAGCCTTTTTGTGAAGATTTTTCACTATAGGGTCTCTTGAACTACTTCCCAAGATGGGGTCAAATTGCCATCCTCGCTGCCTCCTGAGTAACTAGGATTACAGGCATGAGTCACCAGTGCCTGGCTTAACATAATATTTTTAATATCCCATGCTTTATGCCTTCAGTATACTGGGATTTTCCTGAAGTTTTTAACCACTGAAGCCTCTTTGTTGAAGACACAGTTGCAAAGCTACTCCTTCTAGATTTCTTTTGACTTTCCATAGCATAATTAATTGTGACAATGTTAAACATATGTCTAACTAAAGAAATAATACCAAAGACTCTAATGTATAGAAGTACATAAAGGGAGTTTCCATATTCATATTTTTCTCCAAATTCAGTAGCCCACAAGGCAAGAACTCGGGCCTCCATTTTGTCAAAAAACTCATCTAGATTTATTTAGTTTTCAGTCTTGACCAATTTTTGCATAAGTCAAGTTGTGTTAGTCAAGAGTAATGCTAACTACTAAATCTCAGTAGCTTATAAGCACAAAAAAATACTTTTGTTTTTAACTATGTAAAGTTCAATCAGTGCTGGAAGTGGGGAGTTCACTTTTATGTCATTAAGGGGAATTCAAAGGACTTAGGTGACACACAGTATTTGTCATCCTCAGCAAATGTGTTCTAAGGTCATCTTTTTTTTTTCTTTTCATTTTTCTTTTATTATTCATATGTGCATACAAGGCTTGGTTCATTTCTCCCCCCTGCCCCCACCCCCTCCCTTACCACCCACTCCACCCCCTCCCGCTCCCCCCCCTCAATACCCAGCAGAAACTATTTTGCCCTTATCTCTAATTTTGTTGTAGAGAGAGTATAAGCAATAATAGGAAGGAACAAGGGGTTTTGCTGGTTGAGATAAGGATTGCTATACAGGGCATTGACTCACATTGATTTCTGTGTGTGGGTGTTACCTTCTAGGTTAATTCTTTTTTTTTTTTTGATCTAACCTTTTCTCTAGTTCCTGGTCCCCTTTTCCTATTGGCCTCAGTTGCTTTAAGGTATCTGCTTTAGTTTCTCTGCATTAAGGGCAACAAATGCTAGCTAGTTTTTTAGGTGTCTTACCTATCCTCACACTCAAATATCCAAACAGGATAAGAAAGTGGGAGGGTGGTGGAAAAACTAACCCTACTCCATCTCTGTTTGTTAGAACTTGGACATGTAGTCAAATTGACTGGCTACTGGGAACCTGGGGAAGAACTGTATGGAGGGACTCCAGGTGGTAGGAAAGTGAATTGGTACATACAACCAGCTTATACCACAGGAATCACATTAGATGTGCTATTGTTAAAGAAAACTAAGACAATAAGCTTCTGCATTTTTTTCTTCCCTTCAGTAATAAAAATAATCATGGGAATAATTTTTTGTCATTATGCATATGTAAAGCTTAGAATTTTTTTGTTGTTGTTGGTTTGAAAGTTTAACAAGGATTTATTTTAGTATAACAGGATAAAGTATAGATGGGGAGATGGAGAGAAACATTGCTTGCTCCCCTCAGAGGAAATTGGAGCAAAGACTCCAAAGCTCAGAATTTTTAAAGGGAGATGGTTTTATAGATGAATCACTATGTATTACATTATTTCTATATTGATAAATATTTAGCTTGTCTCAAATTTTTCAAATTATAAAATAAATATCATCATATAAATATTTTCTGTAACTAGTGAATACATTTGAAGAAGAAATAACTAGAGGCAAAATGTTAAATTAAATAAAAATATCTAATTTACATTTTAATGTGTACTTCTTCATAGTCTGTCCAAAATTCACCTTCCAAGTACTTTTTAGTACAAAGGTCCCCAAGCTTTTACCAAAACTAAGTATAACACAAAACATGCAGAACTTTTCTTTCTGAGACTGGCTTATTTTGTGTAACATGATGAACTCCAGTTCCATTCATTTTCTTACGAATGAAATAATTTTATTCTTTATGGCTGAATAGCATTCCATTATGCATTCTCTGCACATTCTCTTTATTGTTCACTGGCTGAGTCCGTAAGTTGGCTTTTGTGAATAGTGCCACAATAAACGTGAATACTTCGTGGATACTTTCAAGAAGATCCCTCTGTCTTGGCTAACTTGCTGTTTTGTACCGTGTTGTGTCAAGATAATTTTTACTCATATAGGCTGGAATTTTTTTCAAAGTGTGTTTTTATTTGGAGGATTTATGGTTTTCATCTACCCTGGACAAATTATACCTCTTCCATATTCACTTTATATTTTCCCATTAAGATATTTTTACATGAAATTAAAATTTCTCCTTTTATCCTTCACAACCTTAGCTCCTATGGAGCCTCACTTCATTCTTTGTCTTGTCTTTCTGTCTCCTGCTCAATTCAAGGTAATTTCCTCAGACATATTATCTTCTTTATTAGTTCTCTTCTCACCCTTGTCTAATTGTCCAACTTGTTCATTTTTTACATTCAAGTTATTGTGTTGGCCAGACACAAAGACTCATGTTTTTAATTCCAGCTACTGGAGAGGTAGAGTTTATGAGGCAGAAGGATAATGGTTTGAGGCCACACTGGGCAAAAAGTTAGTGAGGCTCATCTCAACAAAAAAAGATGGGCACATCAGCAGTATAAAAAAAAGATTGAAGTCCAGGACAGCCAGACAAAAATGCCAGAGCCTTTCGAAAAAAAAAATAAAATAACTTAAGTGAAAAGCATTGGGTGTGTGGCTCATATGGCAGAGTGCCTTTCTGGCAAATGGAGAGCCCTAGGTTCAAACCAAAGTACCACAAAAAAAAATCATTTTATATACAATTTGAAATTCTAATTTTTTAAATTTTAAAGTTACCTAGTTTTCATGGATCTTCTTTCTTGTATGTACTTTTACTTCTCTATTATTTTCTTTAACTAATCAACATAACTTTTTAATTGTACATCTGATCATAACAGTCTGGATTTTTCAGATCCAAGTGACTTCTTTCTTCTTCCTGCTTACTTTGCTTTCAGAGTGCTTTTATTTTACTTTCAAGTTTTTCATTGTTTTTCACTGTAAGCTCATATTACTTGGAATTTTATCTGCGGGAAAAACTTTGAGACTTAATATATGGCAATTCTGTAAAGAGACTTTGTGTTTTCTTTGTTATATGATGAGGACAACTTCAATATGGAGAAATCATAAAATAAATTCTTTAAGATTTTTGAGGAAATGGTGGGCACAAATTTGGGCCATTGTCCCCATATAGGGAATATTTTTTTTGACTCATACCTAAATGTGAGGCACAATCAGAAAGGATTCCTAGAGAAGTCTTTTTCTTTTCTTTTTCCCTTTGATTTTTCTTTTTAAAAAGTATTCTAGGAATTCCAAGATGGCGGCTAGAGGTAGGAAGCAGAAAGCGACCCTCCTACAGTGAAATCTTGGAGAGACGCTGGAGACACACTTTGCAGGCATAATCACTGAGAAAAGGCATAACTTTGACTCCTCCACATCTCCAGCCGGCGCAGAGAATCTCCACTTCACGTTAAACGGAGAACCGAGGAGGGCCCCCGGGGCCGCCAGTGGCCGGCGCCCATACGGCTTGGGAAGACGCGGACCAGGTGAGCTTCGCGGTACCGCGGTAGCCCCACAGACAAGCCTGGGCCAGAGCAGCATAGCCCCCTGGACAGACTGACCTCCACCTGGGAAAAAAAGAGAAACTGAGTACTAAGCAATAAGAACAGTTAAGACACACTGGAAAGAGGGTGGGGCGCCCTGAGCGCTGAAGATTGGGGGAAGGGAATCCTTCCTGGGACTGTAAATAAACAAGCCGGGCAGGCCGGAGAGCCTCTTGTGGGAGCGGGGCGCGCCCAGCAACCAGGAGCGGGGAAGCTTGTGAGAGTGGAGGAGGGAGGAAAACTCCACAGGAGAGGAGGGAAGACCCACTTCCCACGTGAACTGTAAATAAACATGGCAGCTGGCAGGAGCAGCAGCACCGCCCAGTAAGCAGGAGCAGGAAAGCTTGTGAAAGTGGCAGTGGGAAGAAAACTTCAGAGGAGAAGGGGGAAGACCCACCTCCCACATGAACTGTAAATAAACATGCAGGCCTGAAAAGGCGGGGGCAGTGTCACCTTTCCCAGTGCTTGGAAAGGGGAAAGCCTGTAGCAGAGGCCCCCGCACAGGAGAACTCTGAGCAAACAAAGCCTGTGGGACCAGGTGAGTGCTAGCTCACCCCAGAGATCTGCATAAATAACGCCGCCAGCTACAGGCTGAGAGCAGCATGCAGGCAAGCCACAGTTGCAGATACCATTCTCAGAACTGTCTCCAGACGCTTCTTTTTCTTTTTCTCCCTACCTTTGATGAGAGAACAACCGAATTACACCTGCAAGCCGAAAAACCTACTGAAACTGTATTGCATTTGAACTGGGGACACTTGGTGGGGCTTTTTTTTTTTTTTTCCTTCTGTGTGTGTGTGAGTGAGTTTTGTTCTACTTTATGCATCCCCTTTGATGAGACAACTACAGAACAACATCTGAGGCACCAACTCCAGGACTGGAGATTGAGATGGACATCCAAATTATTAAGACTGAAATTGCATTGCATATAAACTTGGAAGTTTTTTTTTTTTTTTAATTTTCTGTTTTCCATTTTATTTTAATTCATTTTTATATATAGATATTACTTTCATATACTTATTTTTTATTTTTTTTATCTTTGATTTTCAATCCTCTCTCTGTCTCTCTATTGTCTGTTCAGCTTACTGTTGATTAGTACACTAACACTCCCTGTTTATACCTTTGAAACTCTCTTGTCTGATACCTTGTTCTGCTTTCTCCCTCCTGTCTATATATTTGTTTTCCCCTTTTCTTTAACTTCTTGCTTTCCATCTCAGCTCACTCTTCCATTCTCAATATTACCATTGTTATTATTACAAGCTAGAAAATACTTAATTACAAACAGTACAGGGACAGTAACAACACCAAAGACAATGACGGGAAGACAGAAAAAACAGTGAAATCAGTTTCCCCACAGCAAAAAATTAGTACAGGAACCAGAGGGGAATGAAGAGAACAGAAACTCAGATCCAGACTCCAACAAAATGAAGACAAACTATGCCAAAGGACCCAATGAAGCCCACAAGAACAATTTAAGACAAGACATACTACAAGTACTCAATGAGAATTTTATAGAGATGATACTGGATAGGGTCAACCAAAATGTACAGGAGACACTCAAGAAATTCCAAGACAATAAAAATAGAGAATTTGAAAAAGCAAAAGAAGAAATAAAGGAAACCATAGAAGCACTGTATAAACACCAAAGTGAAAGAGAGAACACAATGAATAAATGGATAAATGAACTCAGGACAAAAATAGAAAACAATAAAGAAGAAAACAGCCAGGATATGGAAAACCTCAGAAAAAAGAATGAAACAGAACTGCAAAACAAAACGGAAGGCCAATCCAGCAGAATAGAACAAACAGAAGACAAAATCTCAGAACTTGAAGATGAAATGGTAATGAAAGGAAAAACTGAAGAACTATTAATTAAAGAACTCAAGACCTGTGAAAAGAAAATGCAAGAACTCACTGACTCCATCAAAAGATCAAACTTGAGAATCATGGGCATCGAAGAAGGAGAAGAGGTGCAAGCGAAGGGAATGCGTAATATATTCAACAAAATAATAACGGAAAATTTCCCAAATCTAGAGAAAGATATTCCCATACAGATGCAAGAGGCCTCCAGGACACCAAACAGACCAGATCAAAATAGAAGTACTCCATGACAAATCATCATTAAAACAACAAGTTCAGAAACTAAGGAAAGAATATTGAAGCCTGTAAGAGAGAAAAAACAAGTAACATACAAAGGTAAACCCATCACAATCACACCAGACTTCTCAACAGAAACATTAAAAGCAAGAAGAGCGTGGGGTGAGATCTTCCGGGCACTGAATGAAAATAACTTCAACCCCAGGATACTCTACCCAGCAAAGCTATCATTCAAAATACATCGAGCAATAAAAGTCTTCCATGATAAGCAGAAACTAAAACAATATGTGACCACAAAGCCACCATTACAAAAGATTCTGCAAGGGATCCTGCACACAGAAAGTGACACCCAACTTAACCATGAAAAGGCAGGCAGCACCAAACCACAGGATAAGAAAAAGCAAGACAGTAGAGAGTAACATCAAGTTAGGTACACACAATCAAACCTTCAAACAACTAAGACAACTAAATGGCAGGAATCACCACATACCTATCAGTACTAACGCTTAATGTTAATGGACTTAATTCACCCATCAAAAGACACCGTTTGACAAAATGGATTAAAAAAGAAGATCCAACAATTTGTTGCTTACAGGAGACTCATCTCACCAACAGAAATAAGCATATGCTTAAGATGAAAGGCTGGAAGAAGATTTACCAAGCCAATGGCCCCTGAAAACAAGCAGGAGTAGCAATACTTATCTCTGACAAAGTAGACTTCAAACCTACATTGATCAAACGAGATAAAGAAGGACATTCCATACTAATAAAAGGGGAAATAGACCAAAAGGAAATAATAATCATCAATCTGTATGCACCCAATGTCAACGCACCCAATTTCATCAAACATACCCTGAAAGACCTAAAAGCATATAATAACGCCAACACAGTGGTTGTGGGAGACTTTAACACTCCATTATCATCAATAGATAGGTCATCCAAACAAAAACTCAATAAAGAAATCCAAGATCTAAAATATGCAATAGATCAAATGAACCTAGTAGATGTCTACAGAACATTTCATCCAACCTCTACACAATATACATTCTTCTCAGCAGCCCATGGAACCTTCTCCAAAATAGATCATATCCTAGGGCACAAAGCAAGCCTCAGCAAATATAAGAAAATAGAAATAATACCATGCATACTATCTGACCACAATGCAGTAAAAGTAGAACTCAACAACAAAAGTAAAGACAAAAAACATGCAAACAGCTGGAAACTAAGTAACTCATTACTTAATGAAGAATGGATCATCGATGCAATAAAAGAGGAAATTAAAAAGTTCCTAGAAGTCAATGAAAATGAAAACACAACCTACCGGAACCTATGGGACAGAGCTAAGGCACTCTTGAGAGGAAAGTTTATACCATGAGTGCATATATTAAAAAGATTGAAAGATCCCAAATTAATGACCTAATGATACATCTCAAACTCCTAGAAAAACAAGAACAAGCAAATCCCAAAACAAATAGGAGAGAAATAATAAAAATAAGAGCTGAAATCAACGAAATAGAAACCAAAAAAACCATACAAAGAATTAATGAAACAAAAAGTTGGTTCTTTGAAAAAATAAACAAGATCAATAGACCCCTGGCAAACCTGACTAAAATGAGGAGAGAAAAAACCTAAATTAGTAGAATTAGGAATGCAAAAGGGGAGATAACAACAAACACCATGGAAGTCCAGGAAATCATCAGAGACTACTTTGAGAACCTATATTCAAATAAATTTGAAAATCTAAAAGAAATGGACAGATTTTTAGATACATATGACCATCCAAAACTGAACCAAGAGGAAATTAATCACCTGAATAGACCTATAACACAAAATGAAATTGAAGCAGCAATCAAGATTCTCCCCAAAAAGAAAAGTCCAGGACCTGATGGATTCTCTGCTGAATTCTATCAGACCTTTAAAGAAGAACTGATACCAACCCTCCTTAAACTGTTCCATGAAATAGAAAGGAAAGGAAAACTGCCAAACACATTTTATGAAGCCAGTATTACACTTATCCCAAAACCAGGCAA
Organism: Castor canadensis; assembly: GCF_047511655.1. Lineage (NCBI taxonomy): Eukaryota > Metazoa > Chordata > Mammalia > Rodentia > Castoridae > Castor > Castor canadensis. The sequence continues at coordinate 100,869,477 of NC_133386.1, read as the reverse complement.
AGACACCTCCAAAAAGGAGAACTATAGGCCAATCTCCTTAATGAACATTGATGCAAAAATCCTCAACAAAATAATGGCAAATCGAATTCACCAACACATCAAAAAGATTATTCACCATGACCAGGTAGGCTTCATCCCAGGGATGCAGGGGTGGTTCAACATACGAAAATCAATAAACGTAATAAACCACATTAACAGAAGCAAAGACAAAAACCACTTGATCATCTCAATAGATGCAGAAAAAGCCTTTGATAAGATCCAACATCATTTCATGATAAAAGCTCTAAGAAAACTAGGAATAGAAGGAAAGTTCCTCAACATTATAAAAGCTACATATGACAAACCTACAGCCAGCATTATACTTAACGGAGAAAAATTAAAACCACTCCCTCTAAAATCAGGAACCAGACAAGGATGCCCACTATCTCCACTCCTATTCAACATAGTACTGGAATTCCTAGCCAGAGCAATTAGGCAAGAAGAAGGAATAAAAGGAATACAAATAGGTAAAGAAACTGTCAAAATATCCCTATTTGCAGATGACATGATCTTATACCTTAAAGACCCAAAAAACTCTACTCAGAAGCTTCTAGACATCATCAATAGCTATAGCAAGGTAGCAGGATATAAAACCAACATAGAAAAATCATTAGCATTTCTATACACTAACAATGAGCAAACGGAAAAAGAATGTATGAAAACAATTCCATTTACAATAGCCTCAAACAAAATCAAATACCTAGGTATAAACCTAACAAAAGATGTGAAAGACCTCTATAAGGAAAACTATACACTTCTGAAGAAAGAGATTGAGGAAGACTATAGAAAGTGGAGAGATCTCCCATGCTCATGGATTGGTAGAATCAACATAGTAAAAATGTCGATACTCCCCAAAGTAATCTACATGTTTAATGCAATTCCCATCAAAATTCCAATGACATTCATTAAAGAGATTGAAAAATCTACTGTTAAATTTATATGGAAACACAAGAGGCCATGAATAGCCAAGGCAATACTCAGTCAAAAGAACAATGCAGGAGGTATCACAATACCTGACTTCAAACTATATTACAAATCAATAACAATAAAAACAGCATGGTACTGGCACAAAAACAGACATGAAGACCAGTGGAACAGAATAGAGGATCCAGATATGAAGCCACACAACTATAAGCAACTTATCTTTGACAAAGGAGCTAAAAATATACGATGGAGAAATAGCAGCCTCTTCAACAAAAACTGCTGGGAAAACTGGTTAGCAGTCTGCAAAAAACTGAAACTAGATCCATGTATATCACCCTATACCAAGATTAACTCAAAATGGATCAAGGATCTTAATATCAGACCCCAAACTCTTAAGTTGATACAAGAAAGAATAGGAAATACTCTGGAGTTAGTAGGTATAGGTAAGAACTTTCTCAATGAAACCCCAGCAGCACAGCAACTAAGAGATAGCATAGATAAATGGGACCTCATAAAACTAAAAAGCTTCTGTTCATCAAAAGAAATGGTCTCTAAACTGAAGAGAACACCCACAGAGTGGGAGAAAATATTTGCCAATTATACATCAGACAAAGGACTGATAACCAGAATATACAGGGAACTTAAAAAACTAAATTCTCCCAAAACTAATGAACCAATAAAGAAATGGGCATGTGAACTAAACAGAACTTTCTCAAAAGAAGAAATTCAAATGGCCAGAAAACACATGAAAAAATGCTCACCATCTCTAGCAATAAAGGAAATGCAAATTAAAACCACACTAAGATTCCACCTCACCCCTGTTAGAATAGCCATCATCCGCAACACCACCAACAACAGGTGTTGGCGAGGATGCGGGAAAAAGGAACCCTCTTACACTCTTGGTGGGAATGTAGACTAGTACAACCACTCTGGAAAAAAATTTGGAGGCTACTTAAAAAGCTGGACATCGATCTACCATTTGATCCAGCAATACCACTCTTGGGGATATACCCAAAATACTGTTACTCCAGAGGCACCTGCACATCCATGTTTATTGCGGCACTATTCACAATAGCCAAGTTATGGAAACAGCCAAGATGCCCCACCACTGATGAATGGATTAAGAAAATGTGGTATCTATACACAATGGAATTTTGTGCAGCCATGAAGAAGAACGAAATGTTATCATTCGCTGGTAAATGGATGGAATTGGAGAACATCATTCTGAGTGAGGTTAGCCTGGCCCAAAAGCCCCAAAATCGTATGTTCTCCCTCATATGTGGACATTAGATCAAGGGCAAACACAACAAGGGGATTGGACTATGAGCACATGATAAAAGCGAGAGCACACAAGGAGGGGTGAGGATAGGTAAGACACCTAAAAAACTAGCTAGCATTTGTTGCCCTTAATGCAGAGAAACTAAAGCAGATACCTTAAAGCAACTGAGGCCAATAGGAAAAGGGCACCAGGAACTAGAGAAAAGGTTAGATCAAAAAGAATTAACCTAGAAGGTAACACCCACACACAGGAAATCAATGTGAGTCAATGCCCTGTATAGCTATCCTTATCTCAACCAGCAAAACCCCTTGTTCCTTCCTATTATTGCTTATACTCTCTCTACAACAAAATTAGAGATAAGGGCAAAATAGTTTCTGCTGGGTATTGGGGGGGGCAGGAGGGGGTGGAGTGGGTGGTAAGGGAGGGGGTGGGGGCAGGGGGGAGAAATGAACCAAGCCTTATATGCACATATGAATAATAAAAGAAAAATGAAAAAAAAAGTATTCTAGAAATTTCTCAAAATGCATATTTGTTTGAGAAACTTTAGCTGTTTTTCAATAATGATATGCACATATACAGCAGATGAATGTGTCTTTACACTTTTGTATTTTCTATGGACTCTATTTGGAGGTAGACTTTAGATATGCGTGGATAGTTTGCAGTCTCAATAATACTTGTCATGTTTGTACTATACAGTACTTATTGTTTTGCTAGGATTATCTCCCTTTCTAGGATTTAAAACAACTGCAGTTAATTCCTTAAGTATTCAGTACACAGCATAGTTCTGCCAGTACTAATTGCTAAAAATACATTTTTTTTCTTGTATTTTTATTGCTGTGCTGGGTGGGGTTATGTTGTTGCAAAAGTTCTTGCAATATATCAAATATGTAATACTTGAATTCACCCTCTCCACCATTCTCCTTCATCTCTGCCTCTCCATTATTAACGTTCTAATTCATAATATGTTCTGAGAAAAGACATCAAAAGAACAATCATTGTAAAAATATAGAATTCAGTGGATCATTATGGGGCTCAACTCTGTACCATAGATTCTTTAAAATCTGTAAATTCATATGCTATGTTGATTTTAGATAGATTTTTGAGAAGATACAGAAAGTTGAATTTAAGTTGATATCTTTTTAACAACAGCGGTTTAAGCTTGAACATATTTTTAATTAATGACTTCACATAGGTTTAGAAGTCATTGATGTTTGTTTATTAGTTTATTAGTTTAGTATGGGTCTTACTAACCATACGTGAATATTCAGCATTTCAACAGGTTATATTTTATATCAAATAAAAGTGTTTATTATATTAATCAAATTAAATTTAATCATTCCATTATGGAAAAATAATAGTCTAGGCAACTTCCAAATTAACTTAAACTTACCAATATAAAAAATATGTGATTACTTATTACCTGGAAAGGGCATCTAAGTTAGTGAAAAGGAAGCTAATAATCAAAGACATAATTAAATTCACATATTTATTTCAGTCATAAAGACATATGTGCTGACAAAGAGAAATAGAAGTTTGTTTTCTGAGACTGACAAGGAAGAAAGAACTTTCTCAAATTCATAGGGTCTCCAAAGTATTTGTTTCATGGAAAAGACTTCATTAAGGAATCTAGATTTGGCTGTTACTATCCAGTTCTTTATTACTTAAATTTCCTTCTGTCTTGGTCTATCACTTCAATCAATGTAGAATTCTTTGCACATCATTCATTCATTTATTCCCCTAAAAAGAACTTGCAGAACTCACTCTATCCACCAAAAACTCTCTAACTAATATTCTATGTTGAGGCATAGAAACTTGATAATTTTTTTGGAGGTTTCTATCTAATGGAGTTGAGAAGAATAATTACAACACATAATGTTTTGATTGCTTCTTGTACACCCAGTTTTCTTCCAAATGCTTCATGTATACTAACATAATTCTCACAAAAACACACCAATCTTTATTTGCCTAAATTTATATATGACAAAACAGAGGTATATACTTAATAAGCTTGCTCAAGGTCATCAGTCAAATACATGGCAGAAGTGGATTTAAAACCATACAATTTTAAGGTATCTGCTTTAGTTTCTCTGTGTTGAGGGCAACAAATGCTATCTAATTTTTTAGGTGTCTTACCTATCCTCATATCTCCAAGCAGATACCTTAAAAACAACTGAGGCCAATAGGAGAAGGGACCAGGAACCAGAGAAAAGTTTAGATCAAGAAGAATTAACCTAGAAGGTAACACACATGCACAGGAAATTAATGTGAGTCAACTCGCTATATAGCTATCCTTATCTCAACTAGCAAAACCCTTGTTCCTTCCTATTATTGCTTATACTCTCTCTTCAACAAAATTAGAAATAAGGGCAAAATAGTTTCTGCCGGGTATTGAGAGGGTGGAGGTGAGAGGGAGGGGGTGGGGTGGGTGGTAAGGGAGGGAATGGGGGAGGGGGGAGAAATGACCCAAGCATTGTATGCACATATGAATAATAAAAAAAAAAAGAAAAAAGAAAAAAAACAAAAAAAAAACCCACACAATTTGAAAATTGAAACTTTCAAAAGTTTTATGTTCCTAGAAAGAATAAAAGCTACTGTGACAGGAATGAAGGTGAGAAAGTATTTGGCATTAGTGATAAAAAAAATAAGGAAAGACCTCTTCAAGAGGCTTATATACATTTATATGCTCAATTATAACTGAGTCCTAAAAGATGAGAAGGAGCTGGTTAGAAAAAGGATGGGCAAAGAAGGCCATGTTGTTAAGAAGTACACTAAGAACCCTGTCAGAAGGGTTGCGTATTGAATGACCTGGAAAAAAGAGACATCATGCATGGGGAATTTCAACTAGTTTGGTATGGAGGAAGCTAATTTGTGTGTGTGTGTGTGTGTGTGTGTGTGTGTGTGTGTCTGTGTGTGTGTGTTTTGGAAAACAGGGCTTGGATTATGGGGAAGGTCTTTGGCCATCTATTAAAGCAAAGTGAAATTATCAGTAGCTTTTAAGTAGGAAATTAGTTAGAGAAATAATAATACATGTTTTGTTTTGAGTTACTACTCTGGTTTATATATGTAGAATTGTGTGAAAGGAGAAATATCTGGAGGCAGTTGAAGCAATCTAAGGAGAACTGGATCAAAACTTGAATTAAGAATACCACTGGGGATACAGAGAAGTGAAAAGATTTGTGTAAAATTTGGTTTGTTCTCAAAAGGTGTTTGTGATCAGTTTCATTTACGATGTGTCTATCATTCAAGAACTGTCAGGAAACAGATGATATATTCAAAAAGGGTAATTAAAGTGGATTTAAGGAACAGATGGTTTGGAGTTGAAAAAGCTTAAGAGAATCAAGGTGAGATAAGTAAGTACCCCAGGAGAGAAAAATCTGTTACTCTTACTGGACTTGAGAGGGCAAAAAAATGGAACAATTTCTGCAATGGACAAAGATGCAAGTCAGGGGAAGAATCATCAGGTAAGAGCTGCAGCTTTTTGGAGAAGTATTCATCCACCAGAAACTTGGACTCTGATGACAGAGAAAGGAAGAATTAATACACTGAGCTCTTTTCTTTCTACCATTCAATGTTATCCTTAGGCTTTGAGATTGGATAGCTGATGGAACAATGCCAGTTATTTATGAGGAAGATGTAAATTTATGCTGAGAAAAAGTTCTCTCCATTTGGCTTTATCTGGATGATATATTATTGAAATCTCTAATGGTGTCTATCCTTTCTGATTTTTTTTTTTTTTGATCCTTAAAAACCATACTTGTCAACCTGGGAGAGTGAGAACTTGAGCATATAAATGTATATCAACACAATGCATGAAATGTGGATGAAATATAAATAGTTCAAATAAACAGTGATCCATTTAATAGCATTATTGCTCAGTTGAGACATGAAATGAAAATCTCAATATGATCACTCACCTGATGGCAGCTAGCCAAATTGCAGGCAATTGTGGTCAGGGAAATATAATGTTGCTCAAGAGAAAACTGTACAGTTTTACAGGTGCCTACTGCATAATTTAAAATATTTATTTTAATGTATTAGGCTTAATAAAATGGAGCCATCACAAACAGTTAATGAAATGGTAGAAAATGTTTATTTCAGAGTTTAAAATGCTAGAAGAATACAAACACAAGTTTTACATTCAAAATACCATAGTTTACATTGATTTTTGACCAAATGAGGAAACAAATAAATTTGTCTTGAAATTTTAGAAAAGACTGCATTCATAAAGGTAAAGTAGAAAATTAAACTAGAATTCAAATGTGAAATAAGCAATTACAGTTTTATTGTATTATAAACAACAAACTCAAACACATAATGCCCTAAGTTATTTTCCCTGTAAATTCTAAGGAAAGCTCCAAATAGAACTATGATTTTCCTTCATTTTAGAAGTGTTTACCATACTATTTTCCTTCTACACTAATCTTAGAATAAAAAAGAATCTTAAATTATTTGTGTAGATTAATCTTTTGAGAACTGTATATGTCATGTAAGAAAATAAATATTTATAATATTTAGAGAGGCAAAGGATGTCATAGGTACCAATGCAATGCTGTCTATTTCACTTTGCGTTTAAACACTCAGATTCAGCCTTGAATGATAAAAGCATGTATTAAAGTGTTGTCTGTGAGAAGCTGGTGGATTGACTTTATGCATCAGTGTCCTTAAGATGTAAAAGATCATCCATATACCATCAGTTCCTCTACAGTCAAATGAGATGCCTTAAATAGCTTTTATAATTTTTTCATTTTGTCTCAAGAAATGTTGATGCATTTGATAACACTTTCAATGGCTCAAATTAAAATGAATTTAAACATCATATTCCAAAGAAATAGCAGGAGTATCCAGGCAAGAATAAATTGACCTCAGTGAATTATTATATAGCAATAATTTAATAAATAGTATTCAATAAGTAGGGTTACCTCTGATATCTATACAAACTGTCATGTTTTACTGAATATATAAAAGTATCTTCAGGAAAGCCAAGAAGAGATTCCCTTTAAGGAAAATTAATGTGACACCAAAACTGAGGTGCTATGCCAGAGACAATATAGAGAACTAATTCCTCATAGTTGTTATTTTCTTTGAGTTAAGAAAACAAGCCCATATGTAACTCTCAAAATGAAAACTTCCATTTCTTTGTCATTTCCTATTTCTTTTATTATAAATTCATTATTATGACTATATTTGGAAGAAATAGGTGTGTTCATGTGTTCTATTTATCCTATAAATACTCATTGTGTGTCTGCTATGTATCAAGTAGTGAATATGCAAAGATTATCTGGTCACATACCATTATATATGAAGCTTTTGATAAGGCTGAGACCCATAGATTTAAGTTTCCAAGTGAGACAAAAAGATATAACAAAACACAGCAGGAAGAAATTATGTCTGCATACAGAATTTAAGAAGGCTTCACAGAGAGGTCAATTAATCTAAATCTTGAAGGACAGAGAATTCCAGGTAGTAAAAGTTATTCTAGTCTGTAGAAACAATATGTGAAAAGTATGACTATCGCCAGTGTTGGTTGTTGGGAAATGTTACACATTTAAAAGCATGGTTTGTGAGTGAAAGTTGTGATTGGATTATAGTTTGAATGTTCTTCAGTGCCAGCTTTTGTGTATTTTGTTTCATAGAAGTTGAAAAGTTTCCTTTTCTCTGTAATGCTTCAGATCTGATCCACATATACAGCTACCACTTTGTATATACCTCAGGCCCCTGTGCTCTCACCCTCTCATCCCTTAAACCTCATCCTCTTTCCTGATGGATATATCTTATGGCTAAAACTCAAATTAGAAGCCTTCACACAATACTTCTTTCTCTCTCTGTCTCAGCCCAACATCCAGTCATCATTAAGATCTAATCAATTGCTATATATCTGACTGGGTTCACTTTTCATTATCACTCTTTCTTTCCAGGTGATTTTAAAAGCAATTCAAGCCAGGGACCAGTGGCTCATGCCTGTCATCCCAGCTAGTCTCCTAGGAGACTGAGATGGGGAGAATCACATTTCCAGGCCAGGGAAGGCAAGAAAGTTTGTAAGACTATATCTCAACAGATAAAAGATGAATATGGTGGCATGTACCTGTCATCTCAGCTATGGCAAGAAGCACAAAGTAAGAGGGTTGCAGACCAGGCCAGACTGAGCAAAAGTGAGACCCTATCTCCCAAATTGCAAGAGAATAAGAGCTAGTGGCATGGTTCAAGGGGTAGAGTGCTTGCCTAGCAAGTGTGAAGCCCTCAGTACTACAAAAAGAAAAATAAAGCTCACAATCTAATTGTAGTTGCTTTGTCTCCTCTTAATCCTGCCAATCACCCTAGTCAGTGATCTTGTTACAATGTGAACCTCTTTACCTAATTCTCCTTACAGCATTCAAAGACTCCCTGTTGCTCTTAGTATCAAGTTTAATCTCCTTATTAAGGCTTTCAAAGCCATTCACAAACTGATTCTCCCTTCTCATGAGTTTCATTTCTAATCTCTTAGCTTTCAAATAATTTGTTCTTCTTTGCTTTGTTCTATTCTCCCTGACTGATACCTATTGATGTATTTCAATTATTAATTTAGAAAATAGTTCTTTAGGCTGTTTTGTCATATACTTCTCAAGTTTAGTTTTCACACACATCCTATATATTTGACCCTGTCCTTCTATTAGAATCCTATCACCTTATACTACAATAGCTTACTTATTTGTATACTACCCCTTGAATATGAGCTGTAAATCCAAGTATTTTATTTACTTTTTCACTCCTCATTGCATTCTCTGCACCTAGCACAGTCCCTCGAAAAGTGATGCCATTCAATAGCAAGAGAATAGTTGAATAAGTTAATGAATGTACTAGGATTGTTGGGTAGCAGTTAGCCATGAATGATGGGAATAGGAAAGGGAAACTAAAATGGAGGATTCTTGAAGATTGTTAAGAGAAAAACATTGTAATTAAACTTTACAACTCTTAAAAGTCTCTCTAAAGATCAAAGTAGACTATCCTACCCATCAGATGTACCTGGGCCTGGACATTTGACACCAGTAATCTCTCTCTTTAATTTAACAAGACAGAAATCGAGACCCCTAGGGATCAGATGGACCTGGGGCTGAGAATTTTTCAATAATTTCTCCATGTCCAAATGCTGACAGCATTGTTCTCTCATCTAGAAATGACTGCTTTCAGCTTAATGAAAATGTTTCCTTTCCTAATATACTTTGTTATTTCCATGACATTTTTGAGTATTGCCTGGGCTCTTCTCTTGTCCAGATGCAAAGACCTTGGTAGACAACCACACTGACTTTCCAGTCACAGGATCTGATCAGAAAGGCATTATGAATCATGCTGAGAGCTTAGACTTTATGTTAATGCTTTTAAGTACATGTCCTAAAGCACAAAATTTTGGTATAAATCTGGATCAGCTTCTTGAAGCATGAACATTCCTCAAAGTTAATTGATAAATCATTTAAATAGTTTAGCTAAATTAATATTCAATGTCTACATAGTTTGAAATAAAAGAATATTTTAATGAAATTTTCTTTGTGCTCTGTGACTGCAGAAAAGTACAAGATATCTGAGGATTTGTTTTCTCTTTTCAGCCTTCAATTGCACGTGGTAGAAACATTTGAGAAACACTGCCTTAGGTGTTAGCAGGTTTAATGCAATGGTATGCCCAGATTTAAATTTCAATGTCACATTTTTGGTTATAACAATAAGTAGGTACCTGCTTGCCTAGCCTTTCTATACTATACATTGTAACTTTACCATTGTCTTTCTATTCCTCTATTATTGCCATCCAGTAAATAAGTTCTGCTCCAATTATTAAAAAGTGCTGTGCGTCTGTTTTGCATTAGGGCTCTGAAGTGATACAACTGTTTATAAACCTGCCTTTCAGAAGTGACCTTGGAGAAGTGAATGAGATTTGGAAATGCATGAAATTATATATACGAAACAAAAGAAAAAGCACAAAGGGCAAAGTTTGGGAAACTATTAGATTTACAAAAAAATTTCTCTTAATAGTAACTTGCCCAAGTCAGAAAGAAAATAGTGTAAAACATGGGAATATTTCTGTAAAATCTTACATAGAAAGGATTTAGAAGATAAAGGAATATAAAATATAGCAAGATGGAAAGAATTGAAGTTTTGAAACATGTTCACTTATTTTCAGCATATGTTATTGTTTTTGACCAAGATAATTGCAATTTCAGCACAGATTGAGGCAAAAACCAAGTCATGAACTGTTTTCTGAGTAGGAGGTGTGAATGTTAAGAGAAAAAGTGAGACCTACTCTTACAAAAAACATCTAAACACCTAGAGGTAGAAAAAAGTTCCTGAAATGATTTGGATTCTCAGATCCTCTCTAGAAACTTCAACTGAAATGATGTTTATCCAATTTTTCTACTAGCATCATCTTTCTTCTTTCCTTGGTCTAGTTTTCTATTTGTCCTGTATTTTAAATTAATATTTCTACTAAAAAGATAAGTAAAGTACATTACAAATACCATCAGCTAGTGGCAGCAAAATATTTACTGATGCAAAATCAATATTATACAAAACTTTTTAATTTTCTGTGCCTTTAAAAGTATTTCTGGTATTTTGATTTATTTCTTCTTGGACAAAATAAACAAATCAGTATTTGTATAGTAAAGTGGAGTTTTTGCTGTTTTAATTGAGCTGTTTCACCTGAAAGAACATTAGCTAATTTAAGAATTCATTCAATTTTACTACTTAAATACTGTGCTTGTATGTGTGCATAAGTCACTAATATAAGTAATATAGCACATAGGTCACTTTTATCATATGTTTGTCCATTGTTCATATTTGTCATGAAAATTCTTATGCATTCTGACTTTATTTTTTCCTCCCAGAAAGCATCTAGACTACTACCATGTAGCTCTTGGCTTCCTAGATATACAGTAGATATTCATATATAACTCCTATGTCTGACTTTAAGAATTACTGATTCAAAGATGAGTTCTCTTCTAATTTTATCACATAACTGAGAATCACTAACTATAAATTACATAGATCAAAATACTTCCCTAAGTATTTTGCACAGTCCCTCCCACTGGTAACCCACCCCTGGAAATGATTTATTTTTCCCTCCTGCCCTTCATTTTTTTTTAACTGAGTGTATATAGATAGCCTAAGGGAGGGTTGCCTTGGTACTTCAGGTCTGTATGCTGTGCTTTTATCAAATTACCATTATCGCCTCCATTACTTACTCATTCTCAAGCACCATGCTCCCCTTATACTCAGCAGCTTATATTATATTATATTCATGTATAGATGTGTTATTTCAATATGCTTCATTCTCTAACATTTTCTTTCTCTCTCTCACCTCCCATAGCCCCCTCAGTCAGACTAATATAATCTTCTTCTCTCTGTCACATCATATATGTTTCTGTATATACATTTAACTTTCAGGGCTAGCTTCCACATATGGAGAGAAAACATGCGACCTTTGATTTTTTTTTCAAGCTTGGCTTACTTTGTTTAACATCCATCCATCTACCTGAAAATAACATGATTTCATTTGTCTTTTATGGCTGAATAAAACTCCATTGTGAATTTATACAACATTTTCTTAATCTATTCATCAGTTATGGGACATCTGGACCTCTTCCAAAGCTTGGCTGTTGTAAATAGTGCTGCAATAAACATGACTGTGCAAGTGGCTCTATCAAGTCTTGCAGTACATTCTTTCAGATATGTGCCCAAGAGTGGTATCACTGGATTGGATGGTAGTTCCATTTTTAGTTTTTTGAGGGACCTCCATTTTGTTTCCATGGGGGTTGCACTAATTTACATTCTCACAACAAAGTGTACCTTTCTAGCCCCCATCCTCACCAGTATTTGTTGTTGTTTGTGTTATTGATAATAAGCATTCTTATTTGAGTATGGTGGAATCTCAATGTAGAAATGTTTATTTGTGTTTCTTTCATTTTCATTTCCAAGGATATTGATCATTTCTTCATGTGTTTATTGAACATTTCTACTTCCTCTTTTGAAAATTGCCTGTTCAGTTCGTTTGCCCATTTAATCAGTTGGTTGTTGATTCTTTGAGAGTTTAGTTTTTTGATCTCCCTATATATTCTGGTTATTAATCCTTTGCCAGATTTATAGTTGGCAAGGGTTTTCTTCCATTCTGTAGGCTGTCTCTTCAGTGTGGTGACTGTTTACTTTGCTGTGCAGAAGCTTTTAAGTTTCATGTAGTCACACTTGTCAATACTTTCTCTCAATTACTGAGGTTTTGGAGTTCTAGGAATAAAGCTATTACCTATGCCTATGTGGTCCAATGTGTTCCCTATTTTTACCTGGATTAATTTCATTGTTTCAGATATTATACTAAGATCATTAATCAATTTTGAATTGATGCTTGTACAAGGTGAGAGACTGGCAGTGTTCTGCAGGTGGGAATCCAGTTTTCCAACCAAAATTTGTTGAAGAAAAGTGCAAAATATGCACTTTTCTCCAGTGCATATTTTGGGAAGCTTTGTTGGAAACCACATGCTTGTAGTTGCATGGGTTTGTGTCAGTCTTCTATTCTATTCCATTGGCTTTCACGTCTGCTTTTGTGCCAGTACTGTGCCTTTTTTATTACTATGGGTCTGTAATATAGTTTGAAGTCAGGCATTGTGATACCTCCTGTGTTGCTCTTTTGGCTCAGGATTTCTTTAGGTATTTGAGGTCTTTTGTGCTTCCATGTGAACTTTAAGATTGACTTTTCAATCTCAGTGAAGAATAACGTTGGAATTTTGATAGGGATTGCATTAAACATACAGATTACTTTCTGTTGTATAGGTATTTGCACAATATTGATTCTGCTGATCCATAGGCATGGGATGTCCTTCCATCTTCTGATATCTTCATTGATTTCTTTCTTTAGTGATTTGTAGTTTTCATTGTATAGGTCAGTCACCTCCTATATTAACTTTATTACTAAGTACTTTTAAACTTTTTATTATTTTTTCATATGTGCATACATTGTTTGGGCCATCTCTCCTCCCTGTGCTCTGCCCCCTTCCTCTCCCCCTACCCCTCTTGCTTCCAGGCAGAACTTGTTCACCCTCTTCTCCAGTTATGTTGAAGAGAAGACATAAGCAATAATAAGAAAGACATAGCATTTTTGCTAGTTTGAGATAAAGATAGATATACAGAGAGATTCCCAGCATTGCTTCCATGAACATGTATCTTATAACTCGAATTGATTCATCTCTACCAGAACTCTTCACTACTTCCCAGTCACCTTTCCATTGTGGCCTCTGTCAGTTTAAGATTACTTTATTCCCTCCTATACAGTGGAAACATCAAGCACTTTCAAATTTTAGTTTTCCTTCCCTTTCCCTATTCCTCCTATACGTGTTCTCCACTTAGCATGTGATCCGTGTCCAATAATAATACTGCATGATTTTTAGGTCTATAATCTATATATGAGGGAGAACATGATTTTTGCTACTGGGTATAACAACTATTTAGGAATTTTTATGCCCCAGGTCTGCATGGGAAAAGAAAATGACAATGATGATGATGATAATGAAGAAAACAATGATAGCAACAGTGATTACTATTTTTCCAACTTTTTACTGTGGTGATAGAAAAATCTTGGCATACAGATTCCCAGGACTGTCCTTAGTTGTTGGTACCAGAAGGATCCTGATTCCTGCAGGTAGGAAGGCTCAGGGGAAGTCAATGTCATTTTTCACACTGTCATCTCACCCAGTCCATACTGCACAGGGATCCCCTGGATATTCTTAGGCTACAGAATGACAAGTGTGCCGAAGAAGGTACAGCATTCATTCCTTCTTCCAATCAATTGGCTTTATATTTTCCGACATAGCAGGAATTAGACACAAATACTGGATTTGGGAGTAAGCAGGAAATGAAAGTAAATGTTGGTCCGTTTCTAATCCCAAACTTCCATGAGTTACATACTGACTCACTTTTTTTTTTTTTTCATTTTTCTTTTATTATTCATATGTGCATACAAGGCTTGGTTTATTTCTCCCCCCTGCCCCCACCCCCTCCCTTACCACCCACTCCACCCCCTCCCGCTCCCCCACTCAATACCCAGCAGAAACTATTTTGCCCTTATCTCTAATTTTGTTGTAGAGAGAGTATAAGCAATAATAGGAAGGAACAAGGGGTTTTGCTGGTTGAGATAAGGATAGCTATACAGGGCATTGACTCACATTGATTTCCTGTGCGTGGGTGTTACCTTCTAGGTTAATTCTTTTTAATCTAACCTTTTCTCTAGTTCCTGGTCCCCTTTTCCTATTGGCCTCAGTTGCTTTAAGGTATCTGCTTTAGTTTCTCTGCATTAAGGGCAACAAATGCTAGCTAGTTTTTTAGGTGTCTTACCTATCCTCACCCCTCCCTTGTGTGCTCTCGCTTTTATCATGTGCTCATAGTCCAATCCCCTTGTTGTGTTTGCCCTTGATCTAATGTCCACATATGAGGGAGAACATATGATTTTTGGTCTTTTGAGCCAGGCTAACCTCACTCAGAATGATGTTCTCCAATTCCATCCATTTACCAGCTAGAAGAGAGCTCCAAGGGACTCCTGCAGTATTGCACTGCAGAGTGCTAAGTAGCTGAAGCATCAATCCAGTAATAATGATGGAACTAAAATCAACTGGCTGCTAATTGGAGAGGAGCTGTGCCACTTAAATTTCCATATGGTTAAACAAATGCAGAAAGGGCCTTGTGCTTTCTCTTGTCAGCTCAGAGGACAATGTGGATAACTGAAAACAAACAAGAGGAAAAACTTTGACTCCCATATCCAGGGTTACTTAGTTTAGAGCACCAGTTTTCCAAATAAAACGCATGTTGTTCTCCCTAAATTCAGTACAATTGTCACAGAAAAAAGCAACAGTCAAATAACATGTTCAACTTATAAAGAAGTCATAAATGTTGTGGTCCTTCTAGGCTACTTACATCCTGTGATTATCTACTTACAAAGGTATGACTCTAGACAACTGTCTATGTATTTTCTACTACATGACCCTCCCATAGGTCATGTCTAACTCAAAACCCAAATCCCAACACCAGGCTACAGTGATGGGCCATATCAGTACTTTTGTCAGCCAAACATCTGGGTGGAATTCCATTAGATAAGTATTCTAAGTCATTTGGACCTAGATATTGTCTCTGTGCTTAAGTTAATAGAATATTATGTAATATGTAGAAGAATCTTTCAGGATATTTGCCTTTCCAGTATAGAGACACCCCCCCGTATTTGTTCTAGTTGCTAGAAGTTATTTAGGACAAAAATTTGCTTTTAGGAGGCTAAGTGCAGTGGCTCATGCCTGTCATATCAGCTACTTGGGAGACAGAGATCGAGATCAGGAGGATCACTTTTCAATGCTAGTCCAGGCAAAAAGTTTAGCGAGATCCCAGCTTCACAGGATAGGTAGTAGGATCGTCCTCCAAGGCTGGCCTGTAAAGAAAGTCAAGACTATCTGAAAAAATAACTAAAGAAGCAGAAAGGGCTATAGATACAGCTCAAGTAGTAGAGTGCCTTCTTAGAAAGTGCAAAGCTCTGAATTCAAACCCCAATTCCACAAAAAAAGAAAATTTGCTTTTCAGAGACTCATCCACTGCAAATTATTCTCTATTTAAGAACTTGCTCTTTCAAATACATTATAGGAGTAAATATTTCAGCCAGTTATAAACATGAGGGTATGGAGTGGCCACTTTAGCATTCTATAATAAATTGCTCCTCCATAAAACCCTACTTTCCCCAGTCCTGTTACACACATCCTGAATAAAGTTGTGACATAAACAGTCTTAATGTGTCTCTCAGCTTGTTTAACTTTAGGCAGGCTTCTTTCTGACTAGTCTTTTGATCTCCTTTTATTTTTAAATGAGCATCTAATAAAAGAAATTTTCAATTGTAAATTATTTCTCTGCCTTATTGAGAAAGTTTCCCCCAGCCTCTAGCAGTTTTCTTTGATTACTCAGACTTTCATCACCTGGGACACACTACTTAAATCAGGAAAGTAATATGTAATCATGGAGGAAGATAGTGCTCTGTCTCCCAGTGTCTGAGAGGGTATAGACTAACTTTGATCAATACCAATTAGCAACACAGATGTCCTATTTACACATATAAACTTCCCTTGTTCCAGTTCTGCAGGAATTTTTCCACTGACTCACTGAAGAGCTTAGAAGAACAAGACTGACTGAGAGTATGTATGTTTTTGCATCCTTGTGTTTTGTCTGTTGAGTTCAGTTTCTCTATCAGCATAGTTTAAATATACTCTCCCTTGTCGATGTCTGGTGAAATTTTTCGTTGACAATCCACTCCCTTGAACAAAGTTACATTTCTTACCCCTGTTGTTCTACTAAAAACAAAATAAGTCATTGCTTTACATATTCCACAGGTACTTCACAATTTCATCCACTTAAGGTGCCTGTAGAAGAGGCTATGAGTTTTCTTACAGTATTATTTGTTTTCTCCCCCTAAGTAACAGGATCACCTATGTTTAATAGTACTTAGGCCATCTGGAGTAAAGATTATTTCTTAGCCTCTCCTAATGCTCCTAAGTGATGAAATTCTGGCCAGTGAAATTAAGAAGAAATAGCGAAGTAGTATAAGGTGTCCTCTAATGAAGAGGGCATTCTTTTCTTCTTGACATTTACCTTGCAACTTACTGGGACACAGCTAAGATTGCTGGAGTTCAGACAGCTATGTTAAACACAATGAAGGTGGGAGAACACCAAGTTACAGCCGAGACCACTGATGACCATGATGCTGCCATATAACAAAAGGTATATTTAAATTTATAGGTGAAGCATTCTCCCTTCTTGTTTTTGGGACTTGGTAGTTTTTGTTTTGGTTTGGTTTTTAATTTCATCCACTTTCAAATTTTCCATTCTTACTGTGGAATATCTATACTTCTTTGATAACTGCAATGAAATTTTGGTAAGAAGAGATGTACATCATTGCTTGGTCTTCAATTTTGAAATGGAGGTGCTGTTAGAATTTGTAGTGGAATAATACAAACATTCATACTGATTCAAAAATATTTGAATATTTATTATATAAAACCGCCTGCATTTATTCAAGCTTTTGTTTTCTTTAATTTTTCAGTGTTGAGAATCAGACCCAGGGCCTCATGCATTCTCTAGCATTCTTTAGCTGTACCATTAGGTATACTTCTCTTCCTTATTCAAGTCTTTTTACAACTATAGCAATATCTTATCAGCTTTCTTTAGACAAATTTTTGTTCTTTTCTTTTTATTACCATGTAATAGTTGCACAGGGGATACATTGTGGCAGTTACATATGTGCTTACACTATATCTTAATTAGATTTGCCCCCTACATTGTTCTCCCTCGTTCCCTCGTTCCCTCCTGGCTTCTTAGAAAGATTTCAACAGGTTTCATTATTCTATTTTCACATATGAATGCAAAATCCATCTGTATTCACCCTCATTCACAACGTTCCTTATGCCCTTCCTCCTATCTACTTGAAGCTACTCACAGAAAAGACCTGTATTATCTTTCCCTCATTTTATTAAGGTGTATATTGAAAGTCCAAGGGAGGTTTGTCCTGGCATTTCAGACAGGTACATATTATCATTTAATCAGATTGAACTCTCCATTACTTACTCCTCCTCTATAACCCTGTTCCCCCCTTATTCATCAGGTTGTGTGCAAGTGGCTCTATTGTATCCTAGAGCACATTCCTTCAGGTATATGGCAAGGAGTGGAATTGCTGCATCAAACCTCCATACTGCTTCCAAGTGGTTGCACTAATTTACATTTTCACCAACCGTGGATAAGTGTTCCTTTCCCCACCTCCTCACCAGCATTTGTTGTTTATAGTATTGATGATAGATAACTATTCTTACTGGAGTGAGGTGAATACTCAATCTTGTTTTTGATTTGCATTTCCTTTATGGCCAAAGATGTTGAGCACTTCTTCGTGTGTTTATCAGTCATTTGTACTTCTTCTTTTAGAATTTTCTGTGTAGTTTACTTGCCCATTCATTCACTGGGTTGTTGATTCTTTGATAGTTTAGTTTTTTGAGGTCCCTGTATCTTCTAGTTATTAATCCCTTGTTAGATGTAGAGTTGGCAAAGGTTTTCTCCCCCTCTCTAAGCTGTCTCTTCAATCTAGTTCCTGTTTCTTAGCTCTGTGGAAGGTTTTTATTTTCATGTGGTTCCATTTGTCAATTATTTTTCTGAACAGTTGAGGTATTGGAACTCTATTCACAAGGTATTACCTATGCCTATGTAATCCAGTGTGTTCCCTAATTTTTCCTGGAGTAATTTCACCCTTTCAGATCTTATATTAATATCATTAATTCAATTTGAACTGACATGAGCACAAGGTGAGAGACTGGAATCTAGTTTCAATCTTCTGCAGGTGCAAATCCAGTTTTCCCAGCACCATATGTTGAGGACATTACCTTTTCTCCAACTCATGTTTTAAGCTCCTTTGTCAAAATTCAAATGGCTGCAGCTGTGTGGGTTTGTGTCGGGGACATCTATTCTATCCCATTGGTCTTCATGACTTTTTTTTTTGTATGCCAGTTTTTATTAGGATGGCTTTGTATTATAGTTTGAAGTCAGGTATTGTGATACCTCCTGCATGCTCTTTTGACTCAGGATTGCTTTGGGTATTTGAGGTCTTTTGTACCTCAGAATGAACTTTAGGATTGAATGAAGAATGAAGCTCAATGAAGAATGTCATTGGAATTTTGATAGGGTCTGTATTGAATATACAGATTGCTTTTGGTAGTATAGCCATGTTCACAATGTTGATTTTTGCTGATCTATGGGTATATGATGTCTTTACATCTTCTAATGTCGCTATTGATTTCTTTCCTTAGTGATTTATAATTTATCTTGTATAGTTTGATCACCTCCTCCACTAAATTTATTCCTAGATATTTTAATTTTTTAAAGCTATTTTCAATGGTGTCATTTTCCTGATTTCTTTGTCAGACTGTTCATAGTTTGTATATACAAGTATTACTGATTTTTTTATATTAATTTCATATCTTGCTACTTTGCTAAATATGTTGATGGGATCTAAGAGACTTTTGGTTGAGTTTTTAGAATCTTTCAGGTATAAGATAAAATATATCTGCAAATAGTACAAGATAAGCTGCAAACAGGAACAATTTGAGTTTTTCCTTTCCTATATGAATCCGTTTTATTTCTTTTTCCTGTTTTATTTTTCTGACTAGGAATTTGAGTATTATGCTGAGTAAAAGTGGGGAGAGTGGATAACCTTGTATTATTCCTGATTTTAGAGAAAATGTTTTAATTTTCTCCAATTTAATATGATGTTGGTTATAGGTTTGTGACATACAGCCTTTCTAATGTTGAGGATTGTGACTTTTATTCCCAGTTTCTTCAGAACTTTTATCATAAAAGGATATTGAATTTTTTTTGAAGCCTTTTTCTGCATTATTGATATGATGATGTGGTTTTTGTCATTGATTTTGTTTATGTGCTGCATTATATGTATGTATTGATTTGTGGATATTGTACCTTCCTTGCATTCTCTGGAATGAAACCTACTTGATCATCATTTCTCTTTTTTTTTTTAACTGTTGTACTTGGTGGGGATACATTGTGGCATGTATAAAAGTTCTTACAATATATAAATATCTCATACTTGAATTTACCCCCTCCACCATTCTCCATTTTCCCCCACCCCCAATTCCAGGAACAGTTTCAACAGGTATTTTTCCATTTACATACATATGTAAATGTATGTAAATGCACTATTTTCATCCCTCCATCCCCTTTCCCCTCTTCCTCCCCATCCTACTGGTTTTATTAAGGATTTTTGCACATATTATTATCAGGGATATTGGTATGTAACTTTGTTTTGATATATCTTTACCTGGATTTGGTATAAGGTCCTGTTGGCTTCATAGAATAAGTTTGATAGTAAACCTTCCTTTTGTATTTTATGGAATAATTTAAGGAGCATTGAAGTTAGTTCTTCTTTAAAGGTCAGGTAGAATTTAGCAATGGAATTTATCAGGTCCATCAGGATCTGGGCTTTCCTTTTTGGAGGGTTCTTTATAATTGTCTATCTCATTGCTTGTTACAGCTAAGTTTAACTTGTTAATGCCCTTTTGGTTCAATTTGGGGAGGTCATATGTGTCAAGAAATTTATCTATTTTTTCTTCATTTTCCAGTTTACTGGAGTATATGTTTTTAAAATATTACTGTACGATCTTCTAAATTCCATTGTTGTCTGGTGGACCATCTCTAATTTTATTAATTTGTGTCTTCTCCTTTCTTCTTTTAGTCAATTTGGCTACAGGTTGTTAATCTTGTTTATTTTTTCAAAGAATGAACTTTGTATCATTCTTTTGTTCTCCAATTCATTCATTTCTTCCTGATTTTTATAATCTCTGACCATCTATAATTTTTTGTGATGACATGCTCTTGTTCTTCTAAGAGCTTGAGATCCATCATCAAATTATTTATCTGAGATCTCTCTAATTTTCCAATGTAGACATTCAAGGCTGTAGACTTTCCTATTAAGAATACCTTTGCTGTGTCTTAAATGTTTTGGTAAATTGTGACCTCATTTTCATTTGCATCTAGGAATATTTTAATTTCTTTCCCAATTTCTTCAATGACCAATTGAACATTCAACAGTGTGCTGTTCAATTTCCTTAAGTTTCAGTGATTTTTGTGGTTTTCGTAAATATTAATTTCTAATTTTATTCCATTCTTGTCTGTTAGGATATAAGAGATTATTTGTTTTTCTTTTATTTGCTGAAATTTGCTTTATCATCTAGGATGTGATCTCTTTGGAAGTTCCATGGACTGTTGAGAAAAAATATATAATCTGTTTTCATATGATGAAATACTCTCTAAATGTGTGCTAAGTCCATTTTGTCCAAGGTATTGTTTACTTCTAGGATATTTTTCTTGATATTTTTGTCTGGATGTTCTGTCTATTGAAGAAAGTTGGGTGTTGAGATGTGCAAATACTATTGTTTCTGGTCCTATGTTTTCTTTTAAGCTCAGAAATGTTTACTTTATGAACTTGGGGTCACCAAAGTTTGGTGAATAAATATTTAGGATGGTTATATCTTCTTTTTGGATTGTTGTCCTTGTTAGTATCCAGTGATGATCTTTATCTCTTCTGACTGATTTTTGCTTAAAAATCTGCTTTGTCTTCTCTAAGAATAGCTATATATGCTTCTTTTCTAGTTTGCACACCTGTAAGTCTTTTTCCAACCTGTCATTTTTACAGTGTGTGTATCTTTGGTTGTTGAAGTGTGTTAAATCTTTTTTTGGACCTAATCAAACAACCTGTCTTTTGATTAGATAGTTAGGGTTTTTGCAAACTCTAAATTTGCATTTAGTGTTACTATTAAGAAGCATTCACTGATGCCTGTGGTTCTTTTAGCCTTTGTGTTTTGGTGTCACTGCTATTTGAACTCAGGTCCTCATATTTGCTAGGCAGGTGATCTTACAGTGGTGGAGTAGCCACTCCACTAGCCCTTTTTGTGATTTTTTTTTTCAAGATAGGGTCTTGCAAAATATTTTCCTGGCGCTGATTTTGAACCCAGATCCTCATAATCTCTGCCTCCTGAGTAGCTAGGATTACAGGCATGGGTGCCTGGCTGATTGTTTCTATTACTTTTTGCCCAGATACTGTCTCATGTTGATTGTTCTTTACTTTTTCTTTGTTCGCCTTTGGGTTTTGCTGGTTTACTGAGTTGATCATGCTTGTTACTTTTCTAGCACTTGAAGTTCTCTCATTTCCCGTTTTGAATTTTATTCTTTCCTAGACTTGCATATTTGTGATTGTATTTGTTCTCTCCTATGTGAACTACTCCCTTGAGTATCTTCTTTAATGAAGGCTTAGTGGACATGAACCAATTTAGCTTAACCTTGTTTTGGAAAATACTTATTTCTCCATGGAGATTAAAAGATAGCTCTGATAGAAAAACTATTCTTGGTTGGTAGGCATTCTCTTTAAGAGCTTGAATTATATTGGTCCATGCTTTCCAGACTTTTAGGGTTTGTGGTGAAAGTTCTACAGTGAATCTTATATGTTTATCTTTCTATGTGAGCTGGTGTTTTTCTCCCGAATCTTTCAATAACCTTTCTTTTTTTTCAAGTTTTAATATTTTAATTATGAAATGACCTGTTATTGCTCTTTTCTAATCATGTCTATTTGGAGTTTGAAATGCTTCTGGTACATGAGTGTCTATTTCATTGCATATATTTGGGGAATTTTCTTCTATAATTCCACTGAATAGATTTCCTATCCTTTAGTTTGTATTTCAGCTCCTTCTTCCACCCCATGGATTATTAAGTTTGGTCTTTTGGTCATATCTCACAGTTATTGTATGTCTAACCATGTGTATTTATATTTTTCTTTGTGATTGTTTTCCTACAGTAAATTCTTAATATTTTCCTCCATCTCTGAGATTGTTTCCTCTATTTGATCTTGTCTGATGATAATGTTGTCCACTGTTGTTTATATTTTATTTATTGAGGTTTTCATTTCTAACATTTCAACTTGGTTATTTTTCATAATTTCCATAAATTCCTTGCTGAATTTCTTTTCCATGTTCCTGACTTTCTTATGTAGGTCTTGGATTGATTTTCAAATTCACATACTCTTTGAGTTCTCTTATAATTTTAATAGTAGGCTTTTGAATTCTCTCTCTGACATTTTGGCCAATTCAATGTCTTTAGATTCTAATGTTGAGTTGCTAGGGTGGGAGTTTGGAGGTGAAACATTGCTTTGGTTTTTCATGTTTTAATTTATACACTATGATTTACACATCTATTGGTCTAAGTTTCCATTTAATTCCTTGGTTGAGTCGAAAACCTATTGCAGTGGCACAGTTAACAACTCAGCAATAAATCAAGTATTTGAATAAGTAAGGAACAATTGGAATCCTTGTCTCTTCAGTAAGGTTTTATGGGAGCAAATTCTGGTTTCTAAGGGGATGATCTGGGAGCTTAACACTTGTTGAAAGATAAGGATTGGAAATTGAGTGTTATGGGGATTGGGTGTGTGGAACTGAGAGCAGTGGGATGTTGAGAAAAATGTGAGGTAGATGTAGTAGATAGCAGTATAAATGAGCACCATATATTTATTAAAGGGAAAGAAAGAATGTTTTGGTGGATAGGGAAAAATGAGAGAAGAAAAAAAGATTTCAACAATTAAAAATAAAAGTAAAAGAAGAAAAATAAAGAAAGTGAGCAAAAAGAGAGAAACAGCCAAATAACAACAAATTCATTGAAGGGAAGCATATAGGCAATCCAAGAAAAAAAACAAAATCAACAATAATCAAACAAAATAAAGAAACAGACCAAACAAACAAAAACACTTATATTTCTTACTCAAGAGAAGTGCATTTGTCCAGCTTCATCCTTCTTGCTCTGCTTGTCATTGGAACAGATTTAGGAAAGTTGAGTTGCATCTCTAGTTTAGGATGTAGCCAGGGCCTCAGGGAAGACAGCTGAGACAGTGAGATTAACACTTTTTAGACCATTTCTCTTAAGGAGTTTTACCTTCTGAGTTGTTTTGGTTCTGGATAGCCTCCTTAGATGGTGGAGTGAGACTTCCTGTTGAATGTGGATACCACTCATTCTGTGAGAAGGGTGCAGGTAGCTTGAGAGGGAGTGGTCACTAACCTCAAGGCCTTTTTCTGCTTTTTCAGATTTTACCAGTCAAAACCTCTTGCTCTCTACATCTGCCTCTGGTGGTGATCTCCTCAGCAGACACTGTGGTTCTGAAACATGGAATTCCCCAGGTGGCAATATTTTAAATTCTCACTTAGAAGTTTGCTGTTTGTCATTGTTTGTAATAAAGCAGGTGCCCTAACTTGAATTCTCAGTCAGTGGGAATGGGTGTTTTGTTCTGTAAATTGACCTTATTCAGTGGAACTACTTTTGATGGGATTGGGCTGCTACTTTTCTTTAGGTGCTTTTGCTGTTTTCCTGCCCCTGATGGCAGATTCCCATGCAGACACTGTAGCTTGGAGTCTCAGATCTCTCTGGGCTGTTATTTTAAATTCTGAATTTCTCAATCTCCAAGGTTCAGTGTTTTTGGAAGATTCAGATACCTGAACTCTATGCTGGGGAAGGCTATTTGTCTAAGAAATTTTCCTGAGACAGTTTAAACAGGGTCTCCAATTCTCTACCCCAGCTTCCTTTAAACCCTGGCTTCTTTTAACTTCTCCGATTGCTGTAAGTCAAAGCCCTCTGCAGCCAAGATCCTTGAGTAGACCAGACTCAATCAGAAAGCCCTTCCTCAAGAGGTCACCTTGTCACAGTTCTCTGAGTTATGGGACCAGAGGGATTGTCTTCTTTTTCTGCTGGCCTGTCTCACAGAGTGGATATTAATGTCTCATGATATACCCACACTGGGGTTAGGATTTGTGAGTGGCTTATTGTCACAATGCTAGTTCTGCCAGTCTGTTATGGCATCTGTCTGGCTTACTTGATGTGGAGACTTCAGCTTCCCCTTACCTCAAGAGGAGAAGGGATTGTGCTGAAAGCTGATTCACTGTTACCTTTTTGATTTGCAGTATTTTTTCAGATGTCTTGCGTTGTTTTGTGTTTCTGTCTGCTCTCCTGGCTTTGGCTCTTCTGTGTGTAATTGCTTTTTTCTTATCCATCTTTTATTCATGGGGCCTGATGAAGAAAGCTTCTACTTCTCCTCTGTCCCATCCCTCTTCTCTCTAGATGGATTTTGCATTCTGCTTGTGATGGTGTTATAGGAATTTTAATGCTTTTTGTTGTAAATACAGTAAAATAGATCATTTTCCCATAATATCTATTAATTAATTGGTAATGCTATATATAGTTGTTATTGGCATATCACCGTATACAGATCTTTTATTAATTCTGGAAGATTTCAGACTGATTTAAAATAAGACATAGACACTAGTAAATAATAGCAACTTTCTTTTGTATTTATTTTATCAGGAATATTTCTCTTTATGATTTTGTGTTATTTCGGTGACTGAATCCTCATAATGGTGATGGATGGTAATGGAAACATGATATCTCTCCTTATTTATATTTCAATAGTACTTTTTTGCATTTCTAAATTACAAATTTTTGCTGATTATAATATTCTCTATTAAAGTATTGTTTCAATCATTCCTATTTTTCTAGGAGTTTAATCAAAAGGATGGAAGGAATATGAATTTTGGCATTTATTGACAAGATTTGCTTCTTATACTTTGGTTATTTGCCTATGCTTACATGTAATACTAGATTTTTTTGATTAGATGTATAAATATCATTTGGGCAAAATGAAAATTTCACTGCAATTCTAAGTAAAGTTCTCTTATACATTATACACATTATACAAGATGTCTGCATTTCTTCCAAAAGTGATCTTTAAGTATGCTACATTATCTCTTTATAATATAAGTAGGTTTTTGCTTTCTAACTCTCTTACCTAACACACACAGACATGTACAGGCACACACATATGCAAATGCACACACATGCATATTGCTCATTTCATTTCTTAGTAAACACAATCTGAGCTTTGGAACCTAAGTAATTTTCAATTGTTTTCTATGCTGCATTCATTCAATTTCAGATTATTTTTGTCATTTGCATCTGCTTTTATGATAACCTTTACAGTGTGCTTTATGTTTAATTAGTCTACAATTAGCACTATCCTTTGAAATCACAGCATCCTCATTTTTAATAGATGGACATAATTATCTATAGTATAGTAGTATGCTTTCTAAGAATATATGCTTATTTCGTTAGTACAGGAATGAAAATTTGTCAGATGTCTTTCACACATTCTTCTACCACCCACATTTTTTCTTTTCTTATTTTTGCCTCTTTATGTTGGACAGCAAACGCTAAGGAATAACCTACTTTTGTGACATTGACCATTGAAGGAAATCTCTTTTGTTCTGTTTCCTCCCTGTTTCTTTCTGTTTTTTTTTTTTTTTCAATACTGGGCATTGATCCCAAGACCTTGCTCAACCATTTGAACCACATCCTGAGGCACTTTGTTTTGTATATTGTTGGGATGGGGTAAGAAGGTGACCTTCTTGCCTCTTCCTCCTGGAAGTAGTTGAGATTATAGGCATGTATGACTTGCCCAAGTTCATGCAATACTTTAAGTTATACATATCTTTTTTTTTTTTTTTTGGTGTTTTCTGGAGTTCAAATGCACAGTTTTATGGTTGATTGACAGTCAAACTACCACTGCTCATATCCTTTCAATGAGCAACTTTTCTAAGACTTATTCACCATATCTGTTTTCATTATCTTTTCAAGAATCTGGTGAAATTCTTTGACCTACTTACATAAACATTTTTTAAATACCTAAAAGTTTTCTCTTTAATGTCTTGATTATGTTTTTTTAAAAATGGAGCTTCATTATTACATCTGTGTTAAAAGCATGAGTTTAGGAACAGACCATGTTGTTTTAATAATGTAGTTTGACTGCTGAAAAGTTCTGCAGCCTAGGGAAGTTCCCATAAATCATTCTACTCCATTTTCTATGTGTAAATTGGTGATAGTGCAGACATCATGGGAATGCTGTGAATATGAAAATGCAATCCTTTTTATTAAAACAGAACGTGGTTTAGGGTGGCCCTCTCAGTGTTAATTGCAGTACTTATCTCAGTTTTACCTCTCATCCTCTATTTGTCCTCTGCATTTTGGTGACATTTCTGAAAGTGTTTATCTACTGATTTGATCTCTCAATTTACTAATTTTTTCTTGTTAATCCAGTGTGCATTTTACTCAAACTTCTGAAGTTTTATTGCAATACTTTCTGATCTCACCTAGAACCTTTTTCATCTCAGATAACTGATTTATTTCTCATCTTTTTTGGTTTGTTTTAAGCAAGCCTATTCTTTCCTCATGACATTATTGTCCTATTTAATAGCTTTTAAATTTGATTTAACATGGCATTTGTTCCCAGATCTATAATAAACTACATTTTACCCACTCTCTTTTCTTTTCAAGATGATGCTTATTTTCTCTTGTACCATTAGATTTTCATAAAAGGCTTATAGTAGGTATTGTTTTAATTTTTAATATTCAAGCCTTGATAATAAAACCATGACTATACCAAACACTTGCTAACCAAAAATAAGAGTTGATTTCTATGGCCTTGAACCTTGTCCATGCACATGTTGGATTAAAAAGAGTCCTTTATTCAATGTAGATGAGGAAAGTAGTGTGATACCTAAAGGTACCACTCAAAATTCAGAACTGTTTTTATAACAAGAGGAATTAGATGGTATTATTTCTGAACAAAAGGAAAACAAGGTAAAATCTACAACCTGAAATATGCATTGTTTTGAAATATCTTTCTGTCTTTGCTAGGGCAAAGTAAGTGCTTTAATTTATAGAACTGTAACTACCAAGACAGAATGTATCTTTACTTTACATTTCACATGTACACATATGCATTTTGCATAGTTAAAGTTAAAGCTTCTCACTTGGTAAAAATATGCTAGATGGAAGATCCAGCAGTTTAGTGAATCAGAAAGAACAGAAACTGTATGGTAAATGGGAAGGCTGCCTAGCTTTAAGTGTCAATCAGAAATTTAGGACCCTGAACTACCTAATAGTTGATTTATTAGTTAGTTAATGCCATGTCACACACCACTCCAAAAAACATACTTTGGCTTAGTCTCACTTTGCAGGTTGGAAATTGGACAATTCACTCAGACAGGCAGTTCTTATATTGCCTATACTTAATCAGGTTTTTCCAGACAGCTGCTGCTTTTGCTGAAGTTTGAATGATCTAGCACAACCTCAGTCAGGCCAGCTCCTTTCCATTTCATATGCTCTCTCATTGTTCAGCAGCTTTGCCAGTGCATGTTTACATGATATTCATAGGGGATCCAGGCATGCAATGAAGGGTATAACTCCTCTTGATGGTGGGGCTTGGTTATGGATCTTTGTGAACTCTCTGGTGTAACAGTGGCAAAAGTTAGTCCCAAGAGTCACTCAGGGGGAAGGAGTGAGAAAACAAAAATTCACTTCTTGATGTATAAAGCTGCTAAATCACGTTGACAAGGACTTGAACATAGCAGTGGTCATGAATTAGGACATTTTACATCAATCTACCACAGCAGATGCCCCAAGAAATATTTTCTAATATTTTATTACTGAAAGCAAATGATTCACTATTTTTTCTCATTCAGTTTTGACATTGTTAGAATTACTTTTTCTCAAAGTTTGAAGCACAGATTGCTAGTATTATTTTGATTTTCCTACTCTTCATTACTTTGGAAAATATAATAGAATGATTTATGTCATAGATTGGTAGCCACATGACACTTATAGTCACAAAAAATACAACATATACTTTGATTACTTATTTCTTTCTAGGCATGGATTCCTTACTACAGAAGATGTAATTTTTCACCAGAAATTGAAAGCTTGGAAGAAAAACTCAACAATATGTTTATAAATACAGTATGGTTCAACCTTAGGTCATATGACTTCATCACAGTAGATTTTGATTACTTAGAGCCTGATATTGAATTAGCTTGACTTTAAACTGTGTCTCTTGGACTCCTCCTGAACCTAAAGTTTAAATTTTCAAAATATTGTCCAGCTATGGTGGCTCATACATATAGTCTCAGCTACTCAGATGATGGGATGAAGAAGATTTCAGATCAAGGCCAGCTCAGGAAAACAGTTAGTGAAACCCCATCTCAACTAACAAGATGGGCATGGTAGTTCAGCCCTGGGCAGAAAATGAGACCTTAACTGTAAAACAACCTAAGGCAAAAGTGGCTGGAGGTATGGCACAAGTAATAGACCACTTGCCTAGCAAGCCCCAGTATTGCTTCTGCTAATTTTTTTTTAAGATAACCAGACATGGAAGGTTTTCTAGTGCATTCTGTAGTCTTTTTATTCTTTGACACACTTATTTTGTACAAGTATTGGTAATAAATAGAAAACAGATAAGTCAAGTAAAATTTATAATGTATTTCAGAATGCAAAATGGAAAAACAAGTACATTGAAATTGGTCATATCTGAATTTTTCCCATCACCATTGTGATTTTGGGCAATTAATTAACTTGTCAGAAATGGATTCAACATTTGAAAATTCTGTTCTGAGAATTGGTGATACTTGTACCTAATGTACTTAGTACCATGTCAGGTTACTATTATTTTAAGTGTTTCTTTGATTGGGGCTTCCTGGAGTTAGCAAGTCAATTATAAAATCATGATAAAACATTTCTCCTGTTTTTTCCTTCCATTTTCCCTATCAGTTGATTTAAGGCACTCAGTCAGTTGTGAATGGAAACAGTTTTTAGACTTGGGTACTCTAATTTGTTTTCATAAAATAAAATAATGACATGAAATTGTTCATTTATCCCCAGAAACTGAAAGTAAACTTAGTTTTCAAGTGTTAATAAGAAAAATAAGAGGGAATAGCTATTACAGAGATAATAAAAAACTAAATAATCAGTTTTCATTAGCTATTTCAGTTTCTCAATTTATCTGTCAAAATCATAAGTACATAACAGCCAGATGCTATATACTCAATTAATTCATTAGTGATTGGGCATTTTCATTAAGACATGATTGAATTTTATCTCAATATTAATCATAAGTAACTCCTAAGTAACAGTGAGTTAAGATTGGGAGAGAGGTTAGTGAAATATCCTTGTTGAAAAGCCAATGAGTTTTTAGATTACACAAAGAGAATAAATAGTCCTTAGATTAAACAAACAAAATAACCGAAAAGTTGTGAGTAGTGTATTACAGTCAGCAAAAGTATGATAAGAACTATATTCCTCAGGGTAGCACTGTCTTCAGTTCGGAGTTTCCCAGTCCATTGTTACAAAGCTCTTCCTAAAGAGGATTACTAAACTGATGATAATATAAAGTCTTATTTTCATTCTAAAAAAAGGTGGATCAGTTAAGATAACTCTGATGAAATGTTGCTGTGACCCTCTCATATATAGGGGTTAGATTTATGGCAGCCTTACTCATTCCACACACACCTGTGCAGGCCTCAATGATCCAAGCTTGTGTCATCATGTCTGTCAAGAGTGATCCATATCAGTTTGTAGGGAGCATGAACTAACCCAAAGTTCTTAAACAGGCCCTATAGTGTTCAGTAAGAATCTGTCAAATTAGATGCAATACTAGAGGGATGGATGGACCAAAAGAAATTGAAAGTGTTCAAAAGATTAAGACCATAGCAAACAATGAACACTAAAGCTATCAGTGGAATACTTGATGTTCATAAGAAAACATTTGCTAATGGGCCATCTGTTCTATGTAAAAAAACAATAGAAAAGGAAAATGTCACACATTGCATGAGTTTAGTATACAATTTTCAAAATAATTATATAGAATATACTCTTGGGGTAGTTGAAGAAATGTGATGATCTTGTATATATGTAGCATATTTAATGTTTGAAATATCTAAGGAAATTTAGTCAAGGGAACAGTTTGCATGCTCCCATGATAAGTTCTTATCTCACCTATTCTTTTTGGAGAGGAAATGTTGCATGAAATTAGCACCATGATACAACACTCAAGGAGATCTGAGACTGAAACACTCTTTTGCAACATAGCTGCTATTTACTTGGGCCAATATCATGTGAAGAAAGTAGCTAAAGATCTTTTCCTTATACATTGACAGCTGACCTGATGCAAGCTCTGTGCCCCACATTCTTGCTGTTATGTCTTTCCCTCTGTACTTACTGTGCCACCCCTACCTCTTTATCTCTTTTTGTTGGGAGCCATGAGTCATAATCTGACAATGTAATTGTGGCTTAGCAGGATCCTGACAAGGTCGGAGACTGCAGGTGCACCACGTCTCTCACTGTGGTTTTGAGGAAACATGGGGTGGCTCCCTTTGTCTGGAAAAAAGAAACATTAATAATCTGAATGTATTTGTTTATGACAGGTTAGGAACAGGGTGACATGTCCTTGGCAACCAAGGCCCGGGTTTTTGTGTATATGAAACTAAGTGAAACTAGGGAGGTCCAGATTTTGTTTATGAAACCAAGGAGGTTGGAGTGAAGACATTGGTCGTCAGGTAGAGGGCATTGTTTCCCAGCATAGAAGTTCTTCTTGCATTGTATAACTTCCTACTTTGTGCTGCTTATAAGCCTGATGCAAAAATAAAAAAATACCACTTGGTCATCAGCCTTCTGGTCCTCTCGATTTATGTCTTGTCTGTTCATTCCTTTCCTGAGCCCTTTCGGGTCAAGAACCTCTGTGATCGCGGCATCTTTTCCTATCACATTATCTGTCACCATGGCCTGTTTCTTTTCCATTGTTCTTGATAGCTACCTTTCCAATGGCTGCAAGGAGGTCTCCTT
Organism: Castor canadensis; assembly: GCF_047511655.1. Classification (NCBI taxonomy): domain Eukaryota; kingdom Metazoa; phylum Chordata; class Mammalia; order Rodentia; family Castoridae; genus Castor; species Castor canadensis. The sequence goes on along the minus strand of NC_133386.1, from coordinate 100,837,952 downwards.
TTCTCCCTCAAGCATCCCTGCTAGATGTCTTACTAGCATAATGAATACCTATGGAGTGGATAACCTTAAGAAGTACACTAAAACCATAATGGCACAGTCAAATCCATATAGACATTTCATAAATTGAAACTGGGTTAACCTTAAAAATAGTCATAATAACAGGGCCAAAGGTAAAGAAAAGAATGATAAATTTGACTAAAAACTTTATTTTCTTTTTCCAGCATGTTATGACACAAGGAATAAACATAAACAGACTGAAACACAGAGAAAAAAAGACACATGAAAATTGCTCATTCTTACTTATAATCCAGGATTTTCAATTTTTGCACATCTGATAGGCAAGATTTGAAAAACTGTTCACACCCATTTTGGGACAGATTTTAGTGGATAGTGGCAATAATTGAACTGGATCCTTGTCTTTGGAATTTTGTTAATTGCTAATATTGATTTTGTTTTTGAAATCACAAGTCTTTGTACTTTTAGGACTTTATAAACGCGTACTTACATGTATATGCAAACAGAGGGAGCTCTTTTAAATGCAGCATTATTTTTTCTTGCAAAAGAATACAACCAACCAACAAATCCATCCACATGGAATGTAAATAAATTATGGAACATCCATAAATAGTACATGTGGCTATTATAAAAAGAGAAGTAGATATTTATGTGCTTTTATTAAATTAGAACCACAAATACAGAGTAATGTTTATTGTATGTTCTCCTTTAAGGTGAAAGAGAATATATATGCATGTAAATTAGTACAAATAAAATAGAAATAAAAAATGAAGGGAATACATTTTAAACCCTGGTGATTCATGTCTTTTCACTGATTTAAGGGGAATTAATCAAATTTTTAGGGTATGGAAAGGAAAAACTAGTCATTCCTATCTTTTTCTTTCCATTTTCACTAGCATGCCTTAGTTGTATAGGAGAATTTCATTATGATATTTACATATGTACTTATCCCTTATCCCTCCCCCCACCATTCTTAGAACAATTTCAGTAAGTTTCATGTTCTATTTTCATGTAGGTATACAAAGTACACCCACCATATTCACACTCCTTCAACCTATGTTTACACTTCCTCCTTGCACTGCTGTAATCCCCTGGTCAGGACCAGTTTACCTTCCTGTCCATCATTTATTTCAGTGTATTGATTGTTCCAGGGGTTTTCACCTTGGTATTTCACACATGTATGTATTGTACTTTAATCAGATTAACCCCAATGATTACTTACTCTTTCTCTATTGCTTTCTCCCCTATTGTTCAACAGCTTTCAGAGCATTTCATTATATTACCTTCACACACACAGGCAGTGTATTTCAGTATTATTCACTCTCTATCATTACCTTTTCCTCTCCTGCTCCCCCATAGTACCCTCAGACAGATCCACTATATCAGTCATGCTCTGTCTTTCTCTCACCATAAATACATACATAAATGTTTATATGAATTTTGCTATATAGAAATATGTATATTATATATATAATATTTATATGTATATGTAAAAGAACATATATGTATTTATGTATATGTTTATCTTTTAGGAATGCATTCCACTTATGAGACAAACATGCAACCAAAGTTTATCTTTGTGGCACTGCCTTATTTCTGTTAACATGATTATCTCCTGCTCTGTCAATTTATTCACAAATGATAAAATTTCATCTTTCTTCATGACTGATGAGTACTTCATTGTTTATATATACCACATTTTGTTAATTCCTTCATCAGTTGTAGGGCATCTGCTGTTTCCATAACTTGGCTGTTGTTAATAGTGCTGCAATAAATATGGGTGTTCAAGTGGCTCTAGCATTGCCTGACTTATATACCATCAGGTATATGCCCAGGAATGGTATTACTGCATTCTATGGTAGACCTATTTTTAACATTTGAAGAACTTCCATACTACTTTCCATACTGGGTACAGTAATTTACATCCTCACTAACAGTAGATAAGGGTTCCTGTTACACCCACATCATGGCCAGCATTTGTTGTTTGTGTTATTGATGATAGCCATTCTGACTGAAGTGAGATAAAATCTGAATGTCATTTTGTTTTCCATTTTCTTCATGTCCAAGGATTTGAGCATTTCTTCATGTATTTATTGTCCATTTGCACATCTTTTGAAAATTTCCTCTTTAATTCATTTGCCCATCACTTATTCATTGGATGGATGATTCATTGGGAGTTTAGGTTTTTGAGCTCCCTGTATATTCTGGTTATTAGTCTCTTGTGAAATTAATAACCGGCAAAAATTTTCTTCCATTTTGTACACAGTCTTCAGTCTAGTGACTGTTGCCTTGGCTGAAAACTCTTTTCATTAGATGAAGTCCCGTTTGTCAATCCTTTCTCTACTTGTGCTATTGGAGGAATTTATTATTGGAGGAATTATATATTTATTATTATGCATATATATTCCAACATTTTCCCTCTTCTTTCCTGCAAAATTATCAGTTTCATATCTTACATTAAGATATTTGATCTGCTATAAATTGGTAATTGTGGAAAGTTGGACTGGGACTTAGTTTCAATCCTCTATAATTTAGTATCCAGGTTTGCCAAGCACCACTTGTTGAAGCTATTTTTTCTGCAATGCATATATTGGGATATTTGTCAAAAATGAAATGAATGTAGCTGTGTGGACTCTTCTATTTCTGTCAGTTTTTGTGTCAGTTATATTATGTTTTTACTACTATGACTCTGAAGTTGGGTATTATGATACCTGCAGCATTGCTCTTTTGGCTTAGGATTGCTTTGGCTGTTGGAGGTCTTTTTCTGCTTCCATATGAACTCCAGGGTTGATTTTTTAATCTCTGTGAAGAATGACATTGGAATTTTGGTAGAGATTAAAATGAACATGTTTATTATTTTTGGTAGTGTAGCCATTTGCATAATATTGATTCTGCCAAACATGAGCTCCATTTTTGATGTCTTCTTTGTTTTTATTCCTCAGTGACTTATAGTCATTATAGAGGTTTCTCACTTTTTTTTCTGCTTTACTTCATTTTTTAATTTTTAATTTTTAATTTTTTTAATTCATATGTGCATACAATGTTTGGGTCATTTCTCCCCCCTTCCTTGACCCTTTCCTTTCTACCCCCACCCCCTCCCTCTCCTCCCCACACCCTCAATACCCGGCAGAAACTATTTTGCCCTTATCTCTAATTTTGTTGTAGAGAGAGTATAAGCAATAATAGGAAGGACCAAGTGTTTTTGCTAGTTGAAATAAGGACAGCTATACAGGGAGTTGACTCACATTGATTTCCTGTGCATGTGTGTTACCTTCTAGGTTAATTCTTCTTGACCTAACCTTTTCTCTAGATCCTGGTCCCCTTCTACTATTGGCCTCAGTTGCTTTAAAGTATCTGCTTTAGTTTCTCTGCATTGAGGGCAACAAATGCTAGCTAGTTTTTTAGGTGTCTTACCTATCCTCACACCTCCCTTATGTGCTCTCGCTTTATCATGTGCTCATAGTCCAATCCCCTTGTTGTGTTTACCCTTGATCTAATGTCTGCATATGAGGGAGAACATACATTTATGGTCTTTTGGACCATGCTAACCTCACTCAGAATGATGTTATCCAATTCCATCCATTTACCAGCAAATGATAACATTTCATTCTTCAAGGCTGCATAAGATTACATTGTGTATAAATACCACATTTTATAATCCATTCATCACTAGTGGGGCATCTTGGCTGTTTCCATAACTTGGCTATTGTGAATAGTGCTGCAATAAACATGGGTGTTCAGGTGCCTCTGGAGTAATCTGTGTCACATTCTTTTGGGTATATCCCCAAGAGTGGTATTGCTGGATCAAATGGTAGATCAATGTTTAGCTTTTAAAGTAGCCTCCAAATTTTTTCCTAGAGTGGTTGTACTAGTTTGGATTCTCACCAGCAGTGTAAGAGAGTCCCTTTTCCCCGCATCCTCGCCAACTCCTGTTGCTAGTGGTGTTGCTAATGATGGCTATTCTAACGGGTGAGGTGGAATCTTAATGTGGTTTTAATTTGCATTTCCTTTATTGCTAGAGATGGTGAGCATTTTTTCACGTGTTTTTTGGCCATTTGAATTTCTTCTTTTGAAAAATTTCTGTTTAGTTCACTTGCCCATTTCTTTATTGGTTCACTAATTTTGGGAGAATTTAGTTTTTTAAGTTCCCTATATATCCTGGTTATCAGTCCTTTGTCTGATGTGTAGCTGGCAAATATTTTCTCCCACTCTGTGGGTGGTCTCTTCAGTTTAGAGACCATTTCTTTTGTTGAGCAGAAGCTTTTTAGTTTTATGAACTCCCATTTATCTATGCTATCTCTTTGTTGATGTGCTGCTGGGGTTCCATTCAGAATATTCTTACATATACCCTATTAATTCCAGAGTATTTCCTACTCTTTCCTGTACCAACTTTAGAGTTTGGGGTCTGATGTTAAGATCCTTGATCCATTTTGAGTTAATATTGGTATAGGGTGATATACTTGGTTCTAGTTTCAGTTTTTTGCAGACTGCTAACCAGTTTTCCCAGCAGTTTTTGTTGAAAAGGCTGTCTTTTCTCCATCGTATATTTTTAGTGCCTTTGTTAAAGACAAGTTGGTTATAGTTGTGTGGCTTCATATTTGGATCCTCTATTCTGTTCCACTGGTCTTCATGTCTGTTTTTTTGCCAGTACCATGCTGTTTTTATTGTTATTGCTTTGTAATATAGTTTGAAGTCGGGTATTGTGATACCTCCAGCATTGTTCTTTTGACTGAGTGTTGCCTTGCCTATTTGTGGCCTCTTGTGTTTCCATATAAATTTAACGATACATCTTTCAATCTCTTTAATGAATGTCACTGGAATTTTGATGGGAATTGCATTAAACATGTAGATTACTTTTGGGAGCATAGACATTTTTACTATGTTTATTCTACCAATTCATGAGCATGGGAGATCTCTCCATTTTCTATAGTCTTCATCAATCTCTTTCTTCAGAAGTTTTTAGTTTTCTTTGTAGAGGTCATTCACATTCTTAGTTTACACATAGGTATTTGATTTTTTTGAGGCTATTGTAAATGGAATTGTTTTCATATATTCTTTCTCAGTTTGTTCATTATTAGTGTATAGAAATGCTAATGATTTTCTATGTTGATTTTATATCCTGCTACCTTGCTATAGCTATTGATGATGTCTAGAAGCTTCTGAGTAGAGTTTTTTGGGTCTTTAAGGTGTAGGATCATGTCATCTGCAAATAGGGATATTTTGACAGTTTCTTTACCTATTTGTATTCCTTTTATTCCTTCTTCTTGCCTAATTGCTCTGGCTAGGAATTCCAGTACTATGTTGAATAGGAGTGGAGATAGTGGGCATCCTTGTCTATCCTGATTTTAGAGGTAATGGTTTCAGTTTTTCCTTGTTAAGTATAATGCTGGCTGTAGGTTTGTCATATATAGCTTTTATAATGTTGAAGTACTTTCCTTCTATTCCTAGTTTTCTTAGAGTTTTTATCATGAAATGGTGTTGGATCTTATCAAGGCTTTTTCTCCATCTATTGAGATGATCAAGTGGTTTTTGTCTTTGTTTCTGTTAATGTGATTTATTACGTTCATTGATTTTTGTATGTTGAACCACCCCTGCATCCCTGGGATGAAGACTACTTGGTCGTGGTGAATGAGCTTTTTGATGTGTTGTTGAATTTGGTTTGCCATTATTTTGTTGAGGATTGTTGCATCAATGTTTATTAAGGAGATTGGCCTATAGTTCTCCTTTTTGGACGTGTCTTTGCCTGATTTTGGGATAAGTGTAATACTGGCTTCTTAAAAAGTGTTGGGCAGTTTTTCTTCCCTTTCTTTTTCATGGAACTGTTTAAGGAGGGTTGGTGTCAGTTCTTCTTTAAAGGTCTGATAGAATTCAGCAGAGAATCCATCAGGTCCTGGACTTTTCTTTTTGGGGAGACTCTTGATTGCTGCTTCAATTTCATTTTGTGTTATAGATCTATTCAGTTTATTAATATCCTCTTGGTTCAGTTTTGGATGATCATATGTATCTAGAAATCTGTCCATTTCTTTATGATTTTTGAATTTATTTGAATATAGGTCTTGAAGTAGTCTCTGATGATTTCTTGGACATCGTTGGTGTTTGTTGTTATCTCCCCTTTTGCATTCCTGATTCTACTAATTTGGGTTTTTTCTCTCCTCACTTTAGTCAGGTTTGCCAGGGGCCTGTGGATCTTGTTTATTTTTTCAAAGAATAAATTTTTGTTTCATTAATTCTCTGTATGATTTTTTTTTTCAGTTTCTATTTCAATGATTTCAGCTCTTATTTTTATTATTTCTCTCCTTCTATTTGTTTTGGGATTTGCTTTTTCTTCTTTTTCTAGGAGTTTGAGATGCATCATTAGGCCATTGATTTGGGACCTTTCAGTCTTGTTAGTATATACACTCATGGTTATAAACTTTCCTCTCAGGACTGCCTTTGCTGTATCCCATAGGTTCCGGTAGATTGTGTTTTCATTTTCATTGACTTCCAGGAACTTTTAAATTTCCTCTTTTATTTCATCGATGACCCATTGTTCATTAAGCAATGAGTAATTCAGTTTCCACCTGTTTACATGTTTTTTGTCTTTACTTTTGTTGTTGAGTTCTAGTTTTATTGCATTGTGATCAGATAGAATGCATGGTATTATTTCTGTTTTCTTATATTTGCTGAGGCTTGCTTTGTGCCCTAGGATATCTATTTTAGAGAAGGGTCCATGGGCTGCTGAGAAGAATGTATATTGTGTAGAGGTTGGATGAAATGTTCTGTAGACATCTACTAGGTTCATTTGATCTATTGTATATTTTAGATCTAGGATTTCTTTATTGATTTTTTGTTTTGATGACCTATCTATTGATGATAATGGGGTGTTAGAGTCTCCCACAACCACTGTGTTGGAGTTAATACATGCTTTTAGGTCCTTTAGGGTATGTTTGATGAAATTGGGTGCATTGACATTGTATGTATATAGGTTAATAACTGTTATTTCCTTTTGGTCTCTTTCCTTTTTTATTAGTATGGAATGTCCTTCTTTATCTCGTTTGATCAATGTAGGTTTGCAGTGTACTTTGTCAGAGGTAAGTATTGATACTCCTGCCTGTTTTCGGGGGCTATTGGCTTGGTAGATCTTCTTCCAGTCTTTCATCTTAAGCCTATGCTTATTTCTGTCAGTGAGATTGGTCTCCTGTAAGCAACAAATTGTTGGATCTTCCTTTTTAATCCATTTTGTCAAACAGTGCCTTTTGATGAGGGAATTAAATCCATTAACATTAAGTGTTAGTACTGATAGGTATGTGGTGATTCTCGTCATTTATTTAGTTGTCTTAGTAGTTTGAAGGTTTGACTGTGTGTACCTAAGTGAGGTTATCCTGTACTTTTTTGCTTTTACTTTTCCTGTAGTTTGGTGCTGCCTGCCCTTTCATGGTTATATTGGGTTTCACTTTCTGTGTGCATAATCCCTTGAAGAATTTTTTGTAGTGGTGGCTTTGTGGTCACATATTGTTTTAGTTTTTGCTATTCATGGAAGACTTTTATTGCTTCATCTATTTTGAATGGCAGTTTTGCTTGGTAGAGTATCCTAGGGTTGAAGTGTTTTCATTCAGTACATGGAAGATCTCATCCCAAGCTCTTCTGGCTTTTAATGTTTCTGTTGTGAAGTCTGCTGTGATTTTGATGGTTTTACCTTTGTATGTTATTTGTTTTTTTCTCTCTTACGCCTTCAATATTCTTTCTCTAGTTTCTGAACTTGTTGTTTTAATGATGATATGCCGTGGAGTAGTTCTATTTTGATCTGGTCTATTTGGTGTTCTGGAGTCCTCTTGCATCTGTATGGGAATAGATTTCTCTACATTTGGGAAATTTTCTGTTATTATTTTGTTGAATATATTATGCATTCCCTTTGCTTGCACCTCTTCTCCTTCTTCAATGTCCATGATTCTCAGGTTTGGTCTTTTGATGGAGTTGGTGAGTTCTTGCATTTTCTTTTCACAGGTCTTGAGTTGTTTAACTAATAGTTCTTTGGTTTTTCCTTTAATTACCATTTCATTTTCAAGTTCTGAGATTCTGTCTTCTGTTTGTTCTATTCTACTGTATTTGCCTTCCATTTTGTTTTACAATTCTATTTCGTTCTTTTTTTCTGAGGTTTTCCATATCCTGAGTGGCTTCCACTTTAATGTTATCTATTTTTGTCCTGAGTTCATTTATCTCTTTATTAATTGAGTTCTCTGTTTCACTTTGGTGTTTATACAGTGCTTCTATGGTTTCTTTTATTTCTTCTTTTGCTTTTTTAAATTCTCTATTTTTGTTGTCTTGGAATTTCTTGAGTGTCTCCTGTACATTTTGGCTGACCATATCCAGCAACATCTCTATAAAATTCTCATTGAGTATCTGTAGTATGTCTTCTTTTAAATTATTCTTGTGGGCTTCATTGGGTCCTTTGGCACAGTTTATCTTCATTTTGTTGGAGTCCTGATTTGAGTATCTGTTTTCTTCATTTCTCTCTGGTTCCTGTACTAATTTTTTGCTGTGGGGAATCTGGTTTCCCTGTTTTTCTGTCTTCCCATCATTACTCCTGGTGTTGTTATTGTCCCTGTACTGTGTGCAATTAAGTATTTTCTAGCTTGTAATAATAGCAATGGTGATATTTAGAATGGAAGAGTGAGAGAAGATGGAAAGCAAAGATGTTAAAGAAAAAGGGAAAAACAAATAAACAAACAAGTAGAAAAAACACAAGAAACAAACAACAAACAAAAGTTTCAAAGATAAACAGGGAGAGATAGTGTACTAGTCAACAGTAAGCTGAGCAGGCATTAGAGAGACAGAGAGAGGATTGAAAATAAAAAATAGAAATATAAAAAATAAAAAAATAATAATAAAATAAATAAATAAATAAATAAAAATCTCCAAGTTCAAATGCAATAAAATTTCATTCTTAATAATTTTGGTGTTAGTTCCTCAGCCTCCAATCCTGGACATAGTGTCACAGATGTAGTTCTGTTGTTTTCTCATCAAAGGGGAAAAAACTAAAAAAAACAAAGAAAACAAAACAACCCAAAACAAAAAAAAAAACCCAGAAATTGTCCCAAGTTCACATGCAATACAGTTTAATATGTTTTTCAGCATGCAGGTGTAGTTCAGTTGTTGTCTCATCAAATGTAGGGAGAAAAAAATAGAGTCTGGAGACAACTCTGTGAATGGCTATCTAAGGCTGTGACTCACCTGCCCACTGCTGTCAGCCTGCTGTTGCTGGAGGCTTTATTTATACAGATCTCAGGAGTGAGGTGAACACTCACCTAGCCCCACAGGCTTTGTTTACTCAGAGTTCTCCTGTGCACGAGCTGCTGCTACAAGCTTTCCCCTTTCCAAGCACACTGGGAGAGTTGACACTGCACCAGCTTTCTCAGGCCTGCATGTTTATTTACAATTCACATGGGAAGTGGGCCTTCTCTCCTCTCCTGTGGAGTTTTCCTCCCACTGCCACTTTTACCAGCTTTCTTGCTCCTGGTTGCTGGGCATGTGTCACCACTCCTGCCTTCTCCAGCTGGCTTGTTGCAAGGGATTTCCCCTCCCTCTCTCTATGCTGTATGTCTTTTTTGTCCTTAGCTCATAAAGATTTTAAATTCTTCTTCTCAATTCAACCATTATAAAAATGGACAGAAATACTATTTACACCCAATTTCCCACAGCCTTCTCTACATATGTAGCTGGTTCACTGCTGTAAAGTATTCTTTTTCATTTAGTAAGGTTGTAAATGCAAGTCAAGAGAGTGGCCTGCACATGTAATACATTGCATAAATACTCTTTTATTCAACTTTTCCTGAAATACAGTAGCATCACTGCCCTTGATAAGTAGGAGATAATGGTGAAAATGGAGTTAATTTTTGCTTTTGTAGACCTTTATAGATTTATTTTGGGGTATTGCAAGGTAAGGGGAAGCATGTATATCTAGTTTAATTAATTTTAAAAAGTAAAAGTGTGGATAAATGAATATGCAATAAGATACATATAATTGACTAGTGAGTTAAATGAAAATGAAAAGATTTATATGCACTGATGTAGAAAGAAAACTAATATATTAATTGAAAAAACAATTGTAAATTGTATGTGAGGTATTATGCAATATAAATAACTGATAAAAATATATTTACAAATCCATGTGCAATGTACATAACTTTTAAAGAACAATAGAAACGTAATGAGCCTACTAATGACTTAGTAAACAATACCAGCAGCATGGAAGTGTCCTCTCCCTTCCTCCCAGTCCCTTACCTTATGGCACAAAGAATACTCCACAAAACATTCTCCATTTTGAATTTCAGTTTGTTTTCCTTAATATTTTTCTCTTATATTTTGGCCTAAATGGAAAACAAAATGCTTACTTTTAATGGGTCTTATATTTCATAACAAATGCTATATTATTCACTCATGACTGGCTTATTTTCAATTAATATCATATCTTGAATTATTCTATTCTGATATGTTTATTTCCAGTTCTCTCAGTTTTGCTACTTTAATATTCTGTTTACATGTATGAATTTTCTCTACTTTTGTTAATTCATTCTTATGCAATTGTGAAAAATAATGTTATAAATAGTCTTAGACATGATTCTTAGTGATTATGTATAAAAGCAAAAAGTAGAATTTCCAGGTTTAGAATTGTACATGTATGCAAATTTGTAAAATAAAGAGACTGTATATCTCTCCAAGAAATATATTTGATGTTGTTGTTGGGCCTTTTAGTAAGCATTTATTATTAATTCTTAAAATTCTGGCCTCTCTTTTACTTAACAGACCTTATTGTGACTTCAGTTTGCATCTGTTCATCTTTTGAACAGTTACTCTATCCAGTTGTTTTAGTTATCTGTATCTGATTTGATCTTTATGTCACCTGTGAAATAGCCATTTGTTATTTTTTTATATTTCAAATATATAATGCTTGGCTAATTTTTCAATTTTTTTATATGGTATATTGTCCTTTTGGTAATAGATACTCAAATATAGCACAACATATTTACTTATTTTTAAATCCATGTTGAATATTTGGGGATTATTTATCCTAAATTAATAACAATAGTAACATGAACTTTGAAACTTTAAATTTTGCTTTCCTCACTGTGAAGTGAGAGACAGAATGTTATATACATTAGCAATATTTAAAAATTTTCCTTCTAATTAAATTGGGATTGGTTTGTGTAGTGTAATGGGTTGAATTTTGGCATTTTAATTTTTTTCATCAGGATTACCACTTTTCTCATCCTCACTTAAAAATCATCTTTGTATTCTACTATTGTGAGGTTCTACTCATATATTGATATTGTAGATTCCCTATTAATGTAACTTTGTAATAACTCATATTATTTAGAAGGGAAATTTTTTCTATCAGTTTCTCTTCTACAAATAACAGAAATCAACTTAGATTTTTCATAGAATTTTATAAAAGGAATATGTAATTACATATGTGTTCTTATTATTTATATAAACAGATTTGAGAATAGAAATCTTTGGACTATTAAATATCCCTATTGAAGATTTATTCATTTGTTTCTATCTATAAGTTTTAATATAATTAAAGTTTTGTAATATTCCTCATATCTATTTTGTTTTTATACTTAATTATAGGTGTTTTATATATTTATTAATGATATTTAAAATTTTCATTTTATAAAATTTGGGTATAAAATATAAAAAAGATATTTGATTTTAAGTAATTATTTCAGCAAAGGAAATGATCTTGTAAATTCTAAACTTTTAAAAACATTCTTTTCAATTTTCTATAAGGGTAATATGAATTTTATATCAGTTTTCAAAATTTTTTTAAAATTTTATTTGATTGGGAATTCTACCATGATGAATAGAAGTGGTGATGTAGCAGTGAGGAGGGCTAGAGAAAAAGCAAGTAAGCAAGTCTCTGTTCTGATAATGTAGCAGGGAAGAGGGAATGACACAGCAGGGAGAAAAAAACCTAAGGAATTTGAATGTGATGAAGGTCACATAGCACTGGGGCCAAAATAGCCAATAGAGCTAAATACAACCATACATGGATTAAATGTTACTTCTTGTTTCTGTAACTTCCTTGCTAGGGCATATAAGATATGACTCTTTTGTTCTTGGTGCTCAGCCTTTGGACATGAGTCCACTACCATGTGCTAGCATAATAAAATGTTGCTTTCTGCTGAACTGCCTCAGTTTCCCTTTCTCTATTCTTCAGTGTCCTACAACATTTCTAGGGACTCTCCTGGGATTTGGAGATGGTGTTTTTTCACCTCCCTTATCACAGGGGTGCCTTCCACAGACCACTGGAGGAGGGACTCCTGCTCTTGGCAAGTCAGGGTGAGGGCCTTGAATGTACAACAGAAACAAGAGGAACAGAAATCAGTGAGGGGAGCACTGCCCATCAGACTGATAAGAACCTGGATTCAAATATTGAGCATGCCCCTAAGTAGCAGAAGGGTGTCTTGATCACCTCCCAGAGTCACTCAGGTAGCTTTGTGCAAAAGCAAAACCATGACTCCTAGGTGCTGGGAGTGGGACAAAAAATTGTATGCCTGTGTGTGAGTGTATGTGAATAAGATGTAGTTTGGCTGTGAAGCAAGTGTGGAATCTTGATCTGTGGGTCGATGGCAAATGAATATGGTCTAGGGTTAGCCCTAACAGGGCCTCTGGTCTGGGGTTTATGTGGACTCACTATGGCTAAGAGGTGCCTAAAGTTCCTGCGAAGAACACAACTGGAGAGAGATGAAGTTAGTTATGTATTGCTTTATTCTGTGTGTTGGAGAGGAGGATCCCTTACCTCTCTTCAAAACCTCTACCCTTTCATGTCTGTCTTGACATCTGGTAATGGGTGGAAATCAGAGAGTAAAAACACTGCCTTGGAGTGTATGAGTAAACACTTTAAAAAGAGATTTAATAGAGACTGTGGAGTTAAGTGTATTGTGGCACCCAGAAGGGTCACTAGACAAAATTGTAGTTAATGAAGTCTATAGGATAATTGTAGGGAAACCTAGGCTCCCAGATCAGTTTCCCTATATTGACTGATGGCTGGATGCTGTCTTCAGCTGACCCACATGGCTAAAGTCCTGTCTAGACGAGACCTGTAGGATTATGGTAGCTAGGGTGGGCACAACTTCCATGCGTAAAGAGAAAGCAAAGGATCCTATACTGGCTGAGGAACCCAAGGAAATGCCATCATCTTATGTGCCACTTTATCCACCTCTTCCATCAGCACACAGTTCTGCACCCTCACCTCTGACATCAGATGGGGAAGCTTGAGGGACACTCACACCTTTAAAATCTGGCCTAGGAGCCTCTTCGGCTTCAAGTCCTCTGACCTCCGCAAGTCTTTTGGACCCCATGCCCACTCTGAGTCCCCCAGTTGTCACCCTGCATCTCCATTTAATCAGGGGCATCCAACCAATCTCTGAGGACCCTACTCAGACTCCTACTGCCATATATATGCTCCTGAGCAAGGTCCAAGGCCCAATGCATTATGACCAGAAAGGTCAAATACAAGAAGGAGGGTAGAAATTCATCTACTGGACCTTTACCACTACAGACTTCTTAACCTCAGTCTCTGATTGATTTAATACAGTCTATCATCCACACTCATAAACCCACCTGGACAGACTGTTGACAGCTTCTTCTGATTCTTTTCAATACTGAAAAGAGATAATGAATAATGTCAGTGGCTTTACAATTGTTAGAAGATCGTGCCTCTGAGGGCATTCTAAATGCCCAAGCATATGCTTAAGCTCAGTTCCTTGAAAAAGACTCCTATTAGGATCCTAATGATGATCTGGGATACCAGCAGCTTTAACGATACCAGAATGCACTATTACAGGGCATGAAGAAAGGAGGGAAAAAGGTCATGAACATGAGTAAAACAGTACAGGTCTTCCAAGGGCCAGATGAGAGGCCTAGCCAATTTTAGGAGCATTTATGTGAGACCTTCTGGTTGTACACCCCCTTTGAACCAGAAGCCACTGAAAACCAGTGGATGATTAGTGCCACTTTTGTTGGCTGATCCAGGGGGACATAAGGTGAAAGTTGTACAAACTGGAGATATTTGCTGGAATGAACACCAGCCAGCTTCTGGAAGTGACCACAAGGGTCTTTGTCAATTGAGATCATGAGGCAAGATAGGAAACTGACAGAAAGATGAAAAGGAAAGTGAACTTCCTTGCAGCAGCCCTTGTTGAACAGCCAGGTGGGCTTTAGTGGGTTTATCTAAGCAGAGGCAGAGGCAATCACTGATGGCAACCAATACCCCTAGGATGCCACTTCCATAGGGAGGATCTAAGGTGAAATCAATGTGCCTATGGTCATCAGGAAGGGCATTGGAAGAATGAATGTCCCCAGTGGGACAGGTACTCTCAGAAGGCCCCCCCATACCAGAGGCAGAGGCCAAATTGTCGAGGAAAAGTATTAGCCCACCTGTAGGAAGGCTGGCCCCTGGGAGGAAAATGTTATTGGAATGGCTGCCCTGGAAGGTTATGAGGAGGAATAGAATAGACCAGGCTCCAATCTATTAGGGCCCCAGGAGCCTGTGGTCTGAATAAGGATAGGGGGCCATTCTGTTGACCTCATGGTGGACACAGGCACAGAACACTCAGTTGTGACCCAACCAATGGGTCCCATTTCACAAAAGCATACAACTATTATTGATGCTACAGGAGACAGGCCTGCCACCTCTTCCTAGTATCTAGACTATGCAATCTTGGGAGTCATGAAGTAAGGAATGAATTCCTTTATCTCCCTGATTGCTGCATGGAACTGAAGGACAGGGACTTATTATACAAAGTGAGGGCACAGATAACTTTTGATTCAGATGGTATGGCAGCCTTAAAGTTGAGAAGACCTGAGGCAGATTATAATCCTCACAGCCACACAAGAAGAAGAATGGCAGCTCTCTGCCCCTGAGGGAAGGCATCCAGAGATCCCTAAGTTTCTCTTCAAGATTCCAGGCTGAAGACAAACCCCCAGGTCTGGACCAAAACCTGCTCCTCGTAATGGTGGAACTAAAGCCAGGAACCACCCCCATCAGCCAAAAAGAGCATGTCATTCCCCACAGGGAATAGTCTCCTTTCTTCAAGGATGAGTTCCTTCTGTATTTTCCTTTTGTTAAACTTAGCTTTCTGCTTGGGGATCCCCAAATCTCTAAATCAGGATGATGCTCTTTGACCCTAGGTGGGTCCAAGTATCAAAGCAGGGAATAATGAAGCAGGAAAGAGGGCCAGAAAAAAAAAAGCAAGCAAGTCTGGGTTCTGCTAATGTAGAAGGAAAGAGGGAATGACATAGCAGGGAGATAAAACTTAAAGAATCTAAACCTGAAGAAGGTCACGTAGCCTGGGACCAAAATAGCCAATAGAGCTAAATACAACCATATGTGGGTTAAACCTTGCTTCTTGCTTCTGTAGTCTGCTTGCTAGGGTATATAAGGTAAGATCCTTTTGTTTTTGGTGCTCAGCCTTTGGACATGAGTCCAGTGACTGTGTGCTGGCACAATAAAATGTTGCTTCCTACATGAGTCCAGTGACTGTGTGCTGGCACAATAAAATGTTGCTTCCTACTGAACTATCTAAGTGTCTCTTTTCCTGTTCTTGAGTATCCTGGATCAGTGAGTTTCATATTTCTTAATTGTTTCCTGTGTTTATTTATTCTACATTTTTCTCTCAAGTTCCTTCAACTTCTACTTCTCTAATTCTTTTCATGATGAGTAGACTGAATTTTATTAAGTATCTTTATTATCAGTTAAGAAAGTCATACATACAAAATTTTAATTAAATTTTAAGTTCTATTTTCCTTTCTAATCCTTTATTTTTGAGAAAGGTCATTCTTCTTTCAACTTTGTTGTGATTTATTTCAAAGTATTTATCTGAAATCTTATATTTCTTAGGATAAATCTGTTCTCAATGTGTATTTTTCTACCTTTAATCTTCTATTTATTTTATAATTATATGCAATAGTTGCACATATTTATGGAGTTTAGTGTAATGTTTCCATGCTGTATATTGTGTGCATTGATCACATACAATCACCCTTTTTCTATCTCCTGTCCTTCTGTACTCTTCCTCATTCCTGGTAATCACTATTATATTTTCAGATGGATCTTTTTGTTTCAAATATAAAAGAACATATAATACTTGTCTTGGTCTGGCTTATTTCACTTAACATCCTTCAGTTCTATCAATTTTGCTTCAAGTGACCGGATTTCATTTTTTTTATGGTTGATTAGTAACCTTTTGGGTAAAAACACCGTGTTTTTTGTATCCCTTCATCTGTCAATTAGCGACTATGCTGATTCTTTATCTTAGCAACTGTGGATTTTTACCTCTTTTTATCCTAAAGTTCTCCTCAACTGGCTATATTCTCTCTATTGTTTCCCTCTACAGAACTTTTGTTTAGAATTGTGTAGATTTTATTTTTAAATTTATGCCTTTTATAAATTCCCATTTCTTCTGAAGCCTGCTATCTTGAAGTTATGTGGATAGATTTTTCCAACAGTTCCCTGTTCCTTCATGGGCACTGTTAAATGTTATCCTTAAATACTGAAAGCCTTAGAGATTCTGGATTATATTTCAGTGCATTATTCAGTTATCTTATTTTCCTGGGTGGGCTGAGTTGTTTGCATCTTGGAAACTGTCTACATGTCCTCTATCTTTCTTAGAAGCAATGAGCAATTTGAAGTCACCCTTTCTGATGGTAGAGTGGATGTCAGTATTCCATTTTTTTCTCTCTTTCAATGGTGGAGCCTGGGGTCCAGGAGCATCTGAGAAGCAGTAGACAGCAAGCTGGAAGGAGCTCCTGCTCTGACTGGGGCACAGGTGGAGGTGCGAGCTGGGCAAAGGAGCCCTGCACTCTCTCTAGAGAGTGGATTCCTGGAACCTGCTGCTGGTCAGTGGGGTGGGGCAGGTCAGGGCAGCTTTGGTCCTGGGGCCCAGGGGGAAGAAGAGGGAACTCCTAGAGCAGAAGGAGCAGTAGAAGAGTCCTGGAGCAACATTTGGAGGTGCTGAAACTGGTGGAGAGCAGGATGGATGTGAAGTTCCAAAATGAAGTCAACAGCTTGACCTGTTTACATGGGGCAAATAAACATAACCATGGGGAGGAGGTCTCTTACCTGTTAAAATCAGGAGCTGACGAATAGATTCTTACCACAAAAGGAGAAATGCAGTATAATTAACATCAAGGAGAGAAATCAAGAAGCTTATGGGAGTGAAAGAAGTTGATGAAGACTTTGACAATCTCCCCCAGCTGAAGAAGGAGTCAGAACTGTCCTTTGTGTCCACCTATTTGGCCAACCCAGCCTTCCCTTTTCTCTACAACCCTGAAGGAGAGAATTTAGCCCAGCTGCACAATGGAGGCCTCTCCCTACTCCCAGGATCACCCCCTGCAGATGGATCATTTCCGTTGCTCCCCCCTGGGGAGAGCCCTCTGCTAGGGTCCTTTCTCAGGAACTACATCTCTTTGGCACTGGTTCAGAATGGTGATGTGTCTGCCATCTCTGCTATAGAACACCAGAAAGCACAAAACCAGGTCTTGTTTGTCAACCACTGGCAAATTAAAGCTGCTCCCTGTTTTTTTCTCTCCAGGCAGAGCCACCAGAGCCACCAGTATCTCTGGAGCCTCAAAACAGCACATATGCAAGATCAGCACCAGCATTTCAGCCATTTTTCTTTACTGGAGCATTTCCATTTAATATGCAAGAGCTAGTACTCAAGATGAGAATTTAGAATCCATCTCTTCAGGAAAATTATTTCATTGAAATTGGACTGGACTGACAGGGTCACCTACCAAGAACCATTTGGAGGGAGTTGCTGTGAGCTAGGCGTTAATCTCAATAAAGTGGAGAAGGTCAGAAAATTACCCCATAAGAAAGGACAAAGATGTTGCTCAACTCCAAGATTCCACAGGCTAGAATTAGTTCTAATAATAAGGGAAAATAATTTTCTATTCAGAAATGCTGCATCTGCACTAACTGAAAGACCTTGCTGCAACAGGAGAGATTCAAAACTGATGTATTAACGCAGCAGGGACTTTATTACGGAATATAGCAACAGTGTTTGTCAACTCTGGGCCAAGGACAAGCTTTGATCCAAAAGCCTTGAAAGTCCATGAGAACTGCTGGTGCCACTGTGTAGTGTACTAACATCTTCCTATGGAGCCAGGAAGCGCCAGGCCCCCAGCAGTGGGGCCACTCTTCCAAGCCTCTTGGTGCACAATAATCCTATGTCTGCTGAGAATGCAGAAGCCAAAGGTGTTATATCCAGTGTTTTATGTGCAGGATGTAAGAGAGCTGTTGAAGCAGAAACAGAGAGAGAGACAGAGAGACAGAGAGAGACAGAGAGAGAGAGACAGAGATAGAGAGATAGAGATAGAGAGAGAGAGAGAGAGAGAGAGAGAGAGAGAGAGAGAGAGAGAAAGAAGAGTCTCTTTGTGGCCACTCCTGTTGACAGTGCACTTAATGGGCTGGGCTGGTATTCTTGGTGTTGCAAGCTCAAGACTGTCCTGAAATTGCAAACTGACTAGAAAGGAAGACTGGGGAAATCACAGGCACTAGACAAAGGGCTGTGAGGTTTCAGATAACATATTTATAAATGTTACTCAAGTTAAAAGTATTTAAGCATACAGTTACCTTATTGCAAATAGGCTTTTAACCAAAAGATCTTCCTCTCCCCCACTTTCCTTTATGAACACTGATACTGCAGCCACTAGAGGGCTCTCTGATGCTTTGTTAAAGAGCTACTGTGTATTTACTGAGGGGACTGCTATCACTGATGCACCATTAGAGAACATGTTAATAATAGTGTAACTACTTTGTGGAAGTTGGGGAAAGAGGGAAAGGAAAAGAGAATGATAGGGAATCAGTAATATTGAACAGCATAACATTTGTTAAGGTAGAGAATATAAGGATGTATACTAACAACTGTTGAAAAGGGGGGTGGTGGTGGGAGGTGAAGGGTAAGGGAGAGTAATGGAAGGGGTTGAATGGAATAACATAAAGTATACCCACAGTGGGGAATACATTGAGAAACTCCTTTGAAAATAACTTAAATATTAATAATGAAAAACAGGACTGTAAAATAGGTACAATGTGTGTGGGGGGGTACTAGTTGGTGGAGGAGGGAGAATGAAGGAGAATAAGGTGATGGACTTTATACTAATATGAAACAGAAAAAAAAGTTTATCCAAGGTCAAGTCATTAAATCTTCACATTTTTCAGCAGGGTCTAATATGTTTATATTTGGGAAGACCCTTGCTGCTGTTTGATTGTGTTTCAGAACCTGACTGTCACCAGACTCCTGTCTGTGCTCACAAGTTACTTCTGCTCCTCTCGTCCCCCCAGATAACTAAATTTCCACTCATGTCCAGAAACTTAAAATATATAAGCATCCTATCTCCTGATTAAAACTGTGTTTTTACTTTATTTTAAAAAATGTATTTATGAGGTTCAGTGTGACATTTCAGTACAGGTATACAATGTGTAGTGGCATGATCAGGTTAACTGGCATAACTGTCAACTCAGACATGTAGCATTTCTTTTTATATTTCTTTGGTTTGGGAACAGTCAAAATCCTCTGCACTAGCTATTTAAAAATATGCAGTTAAATGTTGTCAACCATGTTATTTTCCTCTGCTATAAAACATTAAAAGGTATTCGTCCAACTACACCTTATATACCTGTTATCTACCTTCTCTCCATTCCCTATCTCACCCTTCTCACACTGTTCTGTTTTCTACAGTGAATTCAACTTTTCAGTGTCCTCATAGAAGTGACAATATGCAGTATTTGTTTTTCTGCACCTGATTTATTTTAATCTAATGCCTTCCAATTCCATCCATGTCACAGAAAATGACATAATTTTATTCTTTATGGCTGAACAACATTCCATTGTATATATATATATATATGTATATATATATTGTATATATATACATATATATTGTATATATACATATATATATTGTATATATATATATTGTATATATATATGTGTATATATATATATATATGTCACATTTTCTTTATCCAGCCATCTGTTGATGGATGCTCAGGTTGTTTTCATATCTTAGCTATTGTGAATAGTGCTCAAATATACATGGGACTACAGTGTCTCTTCAACATATCAATTTCAATTTCTTTGGATATATACTCACTAATAGGATTGCTGGCTCATGTGGTAGAACTGTTTATAGTTAATTCAGGAACATCATACTGTTCTTCATAATAGCTGTGTTATTTTTATCCCTACTAATAGTGTGCAAATGCTCTGAACTTCTCCAAATCCTCAATTGCATTTATTTTTTCTTTTTCTTGATAATAACTGCAATGATATTATTAATATTCACAATGAGATAATCTCATTGTGGGGTTGATATGCATTTTAATCAGTGATATTAGGCATACTTTCATGCTCTTCAGCCATTTTTATATTCTCTTTTTGGAAATGCATCTTCAGAACACTTGTCCATTTTTAAATAGAATTTCTTTTGGTTGTTATCATGTTGTTTGAATTCCTTATATACTCGGGAAATGACTCCTTTGTTGGATGAAGAGCTTGCAAATACTTTTTCTTATTCTGGGGATGGTTTCTTCACTCTATTGATGTTTGCCTTCTCTGTTCAGAAGCTTTGAGACAGGGTCTTTCTATGTTGCCCTATGTTATGTAGCCCATGATGGCCTTAAACTTGGGATCCTCTTACATCAGCCCTCCAGTGTGTTGGTATCACAAGTGGGTTACACCATGCCCAGCTTCAGAAGCTTTTTAGTTTTATGTAATACCATTTGTCAGTTTCTTATTTTGTCACCATGTTTTTTGGGTCATGTTCCAAAAGTCTTGTCCAGACCAATGGCCCAAATCACGTGCCCTATATTTGTTCCAGGTATTTTCATAATTTCAGGTCTGATAATTGAGTCTTTGATCCATTTTTAGTTGATTTTTGAAACTGCTGGGAGATACAAATATTTTTTTCTGCTGAATGTGAAGGTTCCAGCACTATTTATTGAGGAGTATTTTCATTTGCTGTGTTTGTCAAAAATTAGTTGTAATATGTGGATTTATTTTGGAATTCTCTATTCTGTACTACTGGGTTGTGAATCTGTTTTTATGCCAGTATCATGCTGTTTTGGTTATTATAGGTTTGTAGTATATTTTGAAGTAAGATAGTATAATGCATACTGATTTATTCTTTGTGCTCAGGTTTGCTTTTACTATTTCTTTTTAGGTGTTATGTAAATTATAGAAGTGTTTTTACATTTCTTTGATTTATGTCAGTGTTATCTTGAAAGAAATTACTTTAAATCTATAGATTGCTGTGAGTTTGAGTTTCTTTTGTATTTTCAGGATTGTATATCCTAACACCTTATTGTAACTTGATTTTGTATCCTGCAACGTTACTGAACTTAGAGCTTTTTCTCTATGAAATAAAATACATGTGATCTTCAATGAGAGATAATTTGCCCTTGTCCTTTCCTACTTGGATGCCCTATGTTTCCTTTTCTTGCTTTATGGCTTTGACTAACAAATTCTGACACTATATTTTGTAAGACTGTTGAAAGCAAATGTCCCTGTCTTGCTCCTGAGTTAGCGGAAACTCCAGCTTTTCTCCATTCCATATGAATTAGTGTGGATTTGTCATAGTACCCTTTCTTATATTACGGTTCATTCTTTCTAAACCAATTTTTATCATGAATGAATATTGATCTTTATTGACTACTTTTCTGGAATTTATTGTGATAATCCTGGGAGTAATCCTTCATTATTTTGATGTAATGTATTATGATTATTTATTTACATATGTTAAGCCAGCTGGAAACACCAAGATAAATTAAATTCTACTTGACCAAGTTGTGTAATTTTTTTAATGTGCTTTTGGATTCAATGCTCTAGCATTTTGTTAATTTTTTTTGCATTATGTTCATTAGGGATAATGGTCCGCAGTTTTCTTTCCTTTTTTTTTTAAATTTGATGGTACTAGGGTTGGAGGCTAAACCTCCAAACCTTTTATGCTGTACTTATATTTTTGATAAGAGTTTCAGACTTTTACCTGGGTCAGTCTTCAGACTGTGATCCTCTTATCTATGGCTCCTATGTAGTTGTCTCATAGACACATGTCCATAACTGACTTATTGATTAAGACCGGGGTCTTGCGAACTTTTTGCTTGTGCTGGCTTCAAACTGTGATCTTCTAAATCCTCACCTCCAGCATAGTTTGGAATATAGGCATAAGGAATTGTGCCTGGTGTGTAATTTTCTTTTCTTCTTGTGTCTTTGTCTCATTTTGGTAGCAAGGTAATGCTGGACTCATAAAATATATTTCAAGGATTCCCACCATTTGTATCCTTTGAAGAGAATTGGGACTAGCCCTAAAGGTTTGGTAAAATTAACAAAGAAGTCATCTGATCCTGGGCTTTTCATTTTTAGGGAAGTCAGTCATTTAAAGAAATCAGTGTATGTTAATTATACAGAGAAGTTTTATTGTGGTATTTCCATACATGCATATAATATGCTTTGATCAAATTCATCCTTTCATCCTCTCTATTAGTCCTTCTTGTTCTTCTTTCCTTTAAGCAATTTCTAACTGGTTTCATTACTCTATTTTCATACATACATGTAAAATGCTTTTATTACATTCATCTCTCCATTTCTCCCCATCACCCTCAATTTTTACTGTCCTCTTCCATCTGCTCTCCCTTCCCCACAACAATCCCTATTTTACCTTAATGTCATTCCTTTTTTTAAGATGTAGATTCCACATATGAGGGAGAACATGTGTTTTTTTTTCTCTCGTTCTTGCATATTTCACCTAATAAGATGATCTCCAACACTGTTATTTGTTATTTATTTGCACAGTTTTTCTGTGTTCTCATGCTTCACTTTAGCAAGTATATGTGTCCAGAAATTTACCCATTTTTTTCTAGGTTTTTCAATTAGGGAAGATACAATGTTTTACAAGTGTCTGTCTCGTATTGCCCCTTGTATAATTTCTAATTTCATTTATTAGGGTAGTATTTCTTTTTACAATTAGTCTTGCTAAATTTCTGTCAATTTTGTTTATCTTTTCAAAAAACAAACTCTTCAATTATTTTTTAAAAAATTATCTCTATTTCATATACTTTTGCTGTGACCTTGGTTATTTCTTTCCTTCTACTAATTTGGTTTGATTTCTTCTTGCTTTTCTAGCTCCTTGCTGTTTATTCAATATCTTTCTATTTCTGTATGTAGGCACTTGTTGCAGTGAATTTCTGTCTTAGTGCTGCTTTTTCTGCGGTATATTGTACTTTCACACTCATTATTTCTCCCTGCTTAAAATTTTAAATGACTGTCCCACAAGTATTCACTGCCAGGACTTAAAATACATGGCCCTGAATCCTCAACATGTTCTACTCTCATTCATTGACTACACACCACAGGCACTGGTCTTACTTCCTTTAAGTACAATCACTTCAAGGCTTTTGTACAAGTGTTTTTTTTTTTTTTTTCTTATTTCATATTGGAATGGAGTAAGCATCTTTCTTAAGTTAGATTGCAGCTCAAACTTTAAAGGAAACTTCACTTATTATAATATATAAAGCCAAAAGCCCTGCCATACCTAATTATTTTATGACATTACCACATTGTCTTCATTACAGTGACAATGACAGGTTGATTGTACTTCTTGTGTATTCATGGGGCTAACATAGACCTGGTCATCTAAAGTATTCACTCCCTATTTCTTTTTTTTTTTTTTTTATAAAGAAGAAAAATTTATTTTTCACAGCTCAGGTAACTGAGAAGGTTGACTAGTCACATCTATTTTGAGCCTTCTTACTGCATCATAAAATGATGGAGGGTATCACATGGTGAGGAAGCACACATGCAAGATAGAATAATTGGACTGAGCCCATACTTTTATTAGGAGTCCACTCCCATGTTAGTGGCCTTAATCCATTCATAAAAGTGTCACCTTTATGACCTCATCAACTCTTTTTTTTTAATTTTATTATTCATATGTGCATATAAGGCTTGGGTCATTTCTCCCCCCGCCCCCACCGCCTTCCTTACCACCCATTCCGCCCCCTCCCTCTGCTCCCCACCCCCTCAATAACCATCAGAAACTATTTTGCCCTTATCTCTAATTTTGTTGTAGAAAGAGTATAAGCAATAATAGGAAGGAACAAGGGTTTTTGTTGGTTGAGATAAGGATACCTATACAGGGCATTGACTCACATTGATTTCCTGTGCGTGGGTGTTACCTTCTAGGTTAATTCTTTTTGATCTAACCTTTTCTCTAGTTCTTGGTCCCCTTTTCCTATTGGCCTCAGTTGCTTTTAAGGTATCTGCTTTAGTTTCTCTGCGTTAAGGGCAACAAATGCTAGCTAATTTTTTAGGTGTCTTACCTATCCTCACCCCTCCTTTGTGTGCTCTCACTTTTATCATGTGCTCAAAGTCCAATCCCATTGTTGTGTTTGCCCTTGATCTAATGTCCACATATGAGGGAGAACATACGATTTTTGGTCTTTTGGGCCAGGCTAACCTCACTCAGAATGATGTTCTCCAATTCCATCCATTTACGAGCAAATGATAACATTTCATTCTTCTTCATGGCTGCATAAAATTCCATTGTGTATAGATACCACATTTTCTTAATCCATTCATCAGTGGTGGGGCATCTTGGCTGTTTCCATAACTTGGCTATTGTGAATAGTGCCGCAATAAACATGGGTGTGCAGGTGCCTCTGAAGTAACCTGTGTCACAGTCTTTTGGGTATATCCCCAAGAGTGGTATTGCTGTATCAAATGGTAGATCATGACTTGCTTTTTAAGTAGCCTCCAAATTTTTTTTCCAGAGTGGTTGTACTAGTTTTCATTCCCATTAACAGTGTAAGAGGGTTCCTTTTTCCCCGCATCCTCGCCAACACCTATTGTTGGTGGTGTTGCTGATGATGGCCATTCTAACAGGGGTGAGGTGGAATCTTAGCGTGGTTTTAATTTGCATTTCCTTTATTGCTAGAGATGGTGAGCATTTTTTCATGTGTTTTCTGGCCATTTGAATTTCTTCTTTTGAGCAAGTTCTGTTTAGTTCACTTGCTCATTTCTTTATTGGTTCATTAGTTTTGGGAGAATTTAGTTTTTTAAGTTCCCTATATATTCTGGTTAGCAGTCCTTTGTCTGATGTATAGTTGGCAAATATTTTCTCCCACTCTGTGGGTGTTCTCTTCAGTTCTTTTGATGAACAGAAGCTTTTTAGTTTTATGAGGTCCCATTTATCTATGCTATCTCTTAGTTGCCGTGCTGCTGGAGTTTCATTGAGAAAGTTCTTACCTATACCTACTAATTCCAGAGTATTTCCTATTCTTTCCTGTATCAACTTTAGAGTTTGTGGTCTGATATTAAGATCCTTGATCCATTTTGAGTTAATCTTGGTATAGGGTGATATACATGGATCTAGTTTCAGTTTTTTGCAGACTGCTAACCAGTTTTCCCAGAAGTTTTTGTTGAAGAGGCTGCTATTTCTCCATTGTATATTTTTAGCTCCTTTGTCAAAGACAAGTTGGTTATAGTTTTGTGGCTTCATATCTGGGTCCTCTATTCTGTTCCACTGGTCTTCATGTCTGTTTTTGTGCCAGTACTATGTTGTTTTTATTGCTACTGCTTTGTAATATAGTTTGAAGTCAGGTATTATGACACCTCCTGCATTGTTCTTTTGACTGAGTATTGCCTTGGCTATTCGTGGCTTCCTGTGTTTCCATATAAATTTCACGGTAGATTTTTCGATCTCTTTAATGAATGTCATTGGAATTTTGATGGGAATTGCATTAAACATGTAGATTACTTTAGGGTCACTCCCTATTTCTTGAAGAATAAATGAGGAAATGATTAAATGAATACATGTCTTGCTAAAAAGATACATTGAATCAGAAACTGGGACAAGAAAACACTAAGAACGGTGAACATATTTCTAGTTGTTTTCTTCCAGTTCTCCATCCCTGTCCTTCTATTTATGTTCTGCAACCTCCCTTCAATCATGCACCATCACTCTGGAAACGTCAGTGGGCCTGCAACTTTTGCCTCTCCAAATTGGTTGCTAGTAGTGGGATTTTTCATAATTCCCTATTTTTATTTCCTTCAATTTCACATTGCTTTTGGGAAAAGTAGAAATATATGTAAATAAGAAGTATCTTCTTCAAATTATACCATCGTATATTCCTTGAAATAAGTAGCTTGCAGTTGGTGTTACCCCATATTTTAAGCTATAAAAGGGTTTTCTCTTTACTATTTGGCTTATTTGTGCTTAAATGATTGGATGGAGGGATGTATGAGTCTATATAAAGAGACATCAAGACACAGCCATCTAACTATAATTATGGGAAATGCTAAATCTTTGTTCTGGATTGTCTGCAAAGTCTGAAAGTGCTACGTTTCTTAAAAGTACTTAACTAAGCATTTCCAATACAATTTTGTACCTTTGGAAGATATAAGGTGTATTTTAAAATGGGTATCCTTCTCTTTTATTGCATCCCTGAATAAATGTGTTAAAAATTAGAAGGTCTATTGTTACTATTTTACTCATCTATGTCCGAATTGTTTCTATTATTGAATTAAATAATTCAACTTACATTATGCAATTATGCTTAATTATTAAATAAATCTAGAAGTAATGGGGGAAATTGCTACTTTGGACTTCAATTGGAACCTGAAGAGGAATTCACTGAAGAGGGAATTAGAATATTCAGAGATTGAATAAGCCATACTACCAACTCAGTATCAACAAAGGAAAGGAGGGTGATGCTAAACATATAATAAAGCAGATTCCAGAAAGTCGGCACTGGTTAATGAATATGCATGATTTTGTGCATAACTCATGGATCTGAAATGCTGAAACAGAATTTGTTCACAAAGAATCTAACTTCATTGCCATTGAAAAGAGTAAATCAGAGTCCTCTATGACAATAATGTAATTCAATTATCAAAATCTAGACCCAAGCTGAGAGCAGGTGCATTGCCTAGAGAGACAGACAAAGGCAGTGAGTTCAAGGCTAACCTGGCCAGGACAGCAAGACCCTGTCTCTAAAATCAAACATACAAAGAAACAAACTAGGAATTGCTCCAATAAAATACATTCCTTTTTATTATTGTCACAAGAATGTAGCTGGTGGAGAACCTCAAGTGGCAAGAGAGAGTGCCTTGCAAGCATGGGACCCAGAATTTAAACCCTAGTGTGGCCAATAAAAAAACCAAAAACAAAAAACAACAAAAAAATCCAGCAACAACAACAACAAAAAATTAAGAATGGATTAACAACCATTCTCAAATTAGGGTTAATTTTGGGTGGGGTTGGGAGTTATCCAGTGGTAGAATGCTTGCTAATATAAGCAAACCTCTGTGTTCAATTAACAGCAACACTAAATGTAAGACATTCTTCAAAATGTGTAAAAAAACCCACAAGTCAGATAAATACTTGGCACTTGTGAAAATATATGACAACTAGTTTCTTGATGCAGTTTCTCTCGGTATATATAAATAAAACCAATATGGTGACATTTTTGAGATATTTCTAAATGCCTTCATGTTTTTGCAGTGCTAGAACTTGAACTCAGGGCCTTGCACTTGCTTAGCAGGTGTTCTACCACTCAAGTCATGTCCCCAGCCTGAGACCTTTCTTTCACTGTGTTTTAGATCTCTGAGTACCTGCATAGAAATTCTCTAAAACTCATCTAACCCATACATAGAGTGTTGACAACTTATGAAAATCATTTATGTATAAAAATAATGTGAAGTTTTTCCTAATATCTGTTCCCCAAAGGAAAATACTATAGGATTTTCAGAAATAGCTTTTGAAACACACTGTTGCAATTTCCACAGGAGCATCTAACACATCTTCCTCAATATACTTTCAGCATCAAATATAAGAGCATAGAGAGATCCCAAAATATTACAACTCAGTTTTAAATGATCCCAGGTACTTGGGGAGGTAAGACAGCATTAATAGATTCTTGAAAAAGAAAAGATAATTTTACAAGTATTGTATTCTCAAGTAGCTAGGATTATAGGCATTAGCCACCAGTTCCTGGCCAAATTTTACTTTCAATGAGAATGATTTATAAGATGGGAAGTTTATTGCATAAATTGTGCCAGTAAAAAATCCTTGAGTTATTCATCAACTTGAAGATACAATTATCTAAATATTTGAGTAATCAGGATTAATGGAGAAACAGAGAGTTTGGATGGACTTGAAAAATCTAATGCAATCTCAGAGTGAATTTTGAGCAGCTAGCACCCAAAGTATTCCATACTTTTCAGATCACGTTTGAAAAAGGTTGGTTGTAGGAATTACCTAGGCAAATGAATACCTTAGAAGAGGAAAAAGTATGGAACATTCAGAACTCATAAAGTTTGAGAATGGGAACATCTGATATTTACTTGAAAATATTTAGTAAGCATAATTATCTTTAAAAATTGAAAAATTGGAAGGGATAAAATAGTTGCACTAAATCAGAGAAGCAATAAGGGGAGATTTCCACATAACAGCATTATAGATCAGGCAGTTGAAAAATGTAACTGACTGTCTTATAAGATAATAAACTCTACCTTAAGACTTTAAGCAGCATCTGAAGTTTCACAGTAAGACGTACTTGAAATGATTTTGCTGAAAAGCACTGACCCCTTACTTAGGCCTATGAATTAACAAAAACAGGAGAAAAGCTCAGCATCTTTGTCTTTACTTTGTACCTGTTGTTCTTTGCTCTGAGCCGTTCTGTCCTGCAGTTACCTTGGAATCAAGGAAGGATAGGAATGATCAACAGCATCTTTATGACAAGGAACTGAAACAATCCCTACCCAGCAGTAGGACCCTTACAGGACAGACACCCCCCAAATCAAGACAATTAACTCTAATGATGAGATTGTACCCTGGAGAAGAAGTAATCATGTCTTGGGAACCATATTACTCCCCCCAAGTGATGACCATAATAATAACTTTTCTGGAATCTTCAAGGAATAAGGACTGAGAGAATGACTAACCAGGCCTCAGGTGTGATTGGGACTATTTAACTGTGCAAACCATTAAGAGTAGAGCTCATGACTGTACCCCAAAGATGGTTAACGATGGGCTGTTTACTTTGCCTCTTCCCATAGCAGGTCCCAGGCCGTGAACTAAATTTCCTTTCTCTGCCCTTCATCATGTGTTTATTTGGCATAATTGGGCAAGTGGCTGGACTTGATATGTGGAAGAACAGTTGTTTGGGTCTGGTGTCCAAATCTGTGGTTTCATCACCTGTCAAGTAATTTCTGAACTAGGGTGGATAGTGTAACTGTAAATACAAGTATTCTTCCAGTTCATGAAATTGCAATGTATTGTGATATATTGCTTATTGTAATACAATACAAAGATCTTGTAGTAGCAGTATTTTCTAATCAAATGTTTCAAATCGAATGAAATGTTCTTTTAACAATGAAATTATTCCTTCTTATTTGAAAAATACATACTTTATAAGATCGGATATATATGAAAATTAACCTATATGTTTTATGTAAACATTTATGAACCTTGGAGTTTAAGATTCTTGGGATATATTTATTTTAGTAAGAAATCTTATGAGGTCCAACCCAAGGAAAGAAATGAATGAAAGAAGAAAATGAAATTATTTATTTACTGTAATTTTGACCCCACTGCAAAGATATGACATTCAAATATTTCACTGCTTAAAAGTTCAAGGTTTTTTTTTTAATAATTGTGGATATTTTTTGGTAGTGTGTTTTTTTTAAAAAAGTAATGCCCAGATTACTACATTGTCAGAATTTCCAATACAGTTTGGCTGGTCAGAATCTCTACTAACTAATCTTTGGGACTGTAAGTGCAAGTTTTGAGTAACATGCTATCCTCTTTCAACCTTTCATTTTTGTCGTTTAATTTCCATACTAACTTATACCTACAACCTTATGTTTACTAATGGCTTTGGTAAAAACAAAAAAAATGATTTTTATGATGCCATATACAACTACTGATTTTACTCTAAATAAACAAACTAAAAGAAACACTAAAGATTTGAGATGACTTCATGGAAGAGGCGGTTCAATTTTTCTCTACAATAAAAATATTTGTGATATATACAAGCTGAACTCTCAAGGGGAAAAGATAGTAATTTAACACAAGCATGAAAGGTACATCAGCTTAAAGCCAAAACAAATAATTTCCATTGTTTTGTAACAGAAAATTCATAGTCAGAGTTGAAGAAATAAGTCATTACCAAATTCTATTTATTATAGGTAATTTCCATAACCTCTGTAGAAACCTCTTTCTCTGCCCATGTGGGTCGAGGACAAATGATTACTGGTTGCCTTAGGAAAGACAGAAGGGACAGGTCTCTCAGGTCCATTTTTTTTGGCTTGGAAGTATCTGACTTCCAGCTACATATTACTGTTAAAAGGAAAGATGTGGAGGGATGAACATTAATCATTTGCTTATTTTCCAAACTAGCAATTAGTCATTAGAAATACAAATGCTGAGGAATTATTTTTGTTCTTTAGTAGATTTAAATTACTTTTACCTACCACCCTGAGAAGAGGTATGTTGTTTTTCTTTCATCATTTGTGCTTCCAGTCTATTGTTATTTTTCTTTTTATTTTTCCTTTCTCTACTATTTAAGTGCTTTGTACTCTTACATTAAGGTCTAAAGATTCACATGTTCAAAATTTAGTTAATATTTCTACAACAATATTGTATTTGACAATTCAACCTATTTAGGCCTTATTTTAATCACTTCCTGTTTTAATTTTGAACTTTATTTAGGGTTCTAGAAACTAGGGTAGAATTTACTGAACACAGCAGAGAATGAGGAAGTTTTGGGGTTCTTTCCCTAACTATGACATGTCTTCTAGATTAGAAGCTATATAAGATTCATTATTGATTTCCCATGTTTAAATGTCAGTCTATTCTAAATTACATATCTATTGGTAGACATTTATAGACTTATTAAAAATTCAAAAATAAATATAGAGTAAATAAATAGAAGTGTTTATAAAATATTGTTATAAATCAATGGAACATAAAGTGCAAGACTGACATTTTCATTCTTGGGTACTAATCATCCTGTACACAAGCACACTGCTTTGGATTCATGAACAGGATTGTAAGATTGCAGGCAGGCAACTTAACCTTAACCAGATGAGGAAATGAATATGCTGTGTTAGAAGATTTGTATGGCATTTTACAGCTTAACATTCTTATCATTCTTACAAATTCTAAAATACACATATTATCAATGTGGTTAAAACAGTTTAACTCATCCTTGCAGCAGTGGGAGGAACTTCATTCAAAACAGTGAATGAGAAAAAATCTAAATCATGTTCATGTAGTTCAAGTAAAATTCTGTAAATTCATATACATAATCCTATCTAAAATCAACAGTGTATACACTAACTCTATGGAGAGGCATATAAAACGAAATGGAACCCTGTGATTCTCTGGCTGTCATTGCATTATTCTAACCAAATACAACAGCTGGAACATGTCCATTTGCAAAGTCATGTCCCTCCAGGGGGCACTGCTGTACTGTGCATCAAGTTTGGCTTATCGAAAGCTTAAGTAAGATTTCATTAGAGTTCTACAGGTTTCAGATACAGAGAAAGCACATAAACTATTTATAATCAATTTAAACTCAGAGAAAATTAGGTAACTGTGTAAAATATTTATATGCAGTTTTTGGAAATGAATGTTTCTTTTGTTGCTAAAAGTATCCATCTTTCTGTAGCAACTATGGTTGTGAGTAGGAGTGTTTTCATCACCTTTCACAGTCAAGGTCTAATGAAGGACTATATGTTTCTGCTATGGAATTATTTAAAATATTCTGCCTTAAAAATAAACAAAAATGGCATACTTAGTTCCTGGACACCACAATCTTTTAATTGGCTTTGCCATTGCTGTATTGAGTTAATCTGATCAGAAGGCTTTGGTATAATTATGAAAACTCTATGACTAAGGCATTGTTCAAAACATATAGAACCTCAAAAACACCAGCACTTCAAAATAATCCCAAAGGTAAGCAACCACATGGATTGTAAACTATGAAAAATGAAGACTGCCAGGGTAAGAATCCATACAGAACTCAAGATAGGCAGTCTTGCATATTTTAAAAGCATATTTAAAAAATACATAGATAAATGAGCTCTGTGTCCGTTGAACTGTTATATACAGTTAATGAATTACTTAACAAAATCTGCAAATTGAATTAAAGCCCAAGTCTGGATGTGAAGGTGTATATACTGAAGACTGTAAAATTTAGCTCAACTACTATTCAGTGTGTAATTAAGAAAAGTTAACTTCACACTTCAAGCTAAATAGTAGTGTCTTCAAATGGCCAAAATATTTTAAGTTAAAATAAGAGTTCTATTAGGTGGCTCTGTGGTATAATGGATAACGCATTAGCTTCTAGTGATGAAAATAAGTTTTATTTAGGTAGGATAACATATGGTTCTTTTCTAGTCTATAAATAAAACACATACTCTGCTCCATGTGACTAATTTAGAATTTCACTTTAATTATTGTACATATATGGCATAATTTTTAAAAGAGGTGGCTTACTCACATGACGATATAGAGGAAAGAAGAATTCAGGAGGACAAATGTAGAAGGCAATAAGATTTTGTACAATAACCATCAACTAGGGTGCTGGCCTTGAATACAGAATAAAGAGGAAATTTTGAGAAGTATTTTGGAGATACAGTTAATGTACTAGTCTAAGATGAAGTAACTTATGTTCAACTTGGAAACAATCTTTGAACATGTGAGTGAATACATTTCTACATGAGTCCTGCCACTGGTACAGGTCCTTCCTGAACACTGTGAGGAGGAACCAGCCATTGCTCTGTGTCCTGATGGAATTTCTGACTAACCGAATGTACAAACACAATAAATTCTTATTTAACACTGGCACACTTGGAGGTAATTTGTTACTGAGTCATAATAACTGGAATATGTCCTAGGTCAAGACACAACCATCTTGTGCTTAAGCTACTGAGAGAAACATTTTTTCAGCTCATTTCACTAGTATTCAATCAATTAGGAAATATGCTTCTTCTACATTCAAAATAAATGACAAATCTGATAATATCTCATCATCTTTATGTTTACTAAAACTTTCTTCTAACATCTCTCCTGCCTCTTAAAGTCTATATGCAACACAGAGACCAGAATTACATACATGTACATGTATTTGTCATCACTACTCAAAACTCTACTTCCCAGTTCACATTCAAATAGAAATTCAAAATCTCTAATGCAGATTATGCGTCCTCAGGAGACCTTCCCATTTAATATGCTCCCATTACTTTCTTTGTCTGCTTGAGCTCCAGAGTGACTGACTATGCAAGCATCATTCTCGTTGAAGGATTTTTGCTAATCTTTGCCAGATATATTTTTCCTTAAATATTTTCCTGTTCAGATCCCTCATGTGATTCACCTGTCTTCACAATCACCACCTCTTTAGAGAGGAAGGTAAAAAATAACAATTCTCTGTTTTCTTTTTTTGAAGTGTTACTAATCTCCAACAGTTAAATGATATAATCAGACATTAATGGTTGTGTTGCTCATTTTCTGTTCTAGAGTATTTAGCTCTAGAAGGGCAGAATTCAGTTAGGTCCTAGTGCCTAATAGATAACCTCATTCATAGTGAGTGCTGTTAAGCATTTGCAAAATGAATATGTAGACAAGTGAATGAACAAAGCATGAACCTTCCTGGTAGGGGAAAACCATAAATCTGTCATCTCTGGTCTACTGGAAGTAGCTCACAAGCTGGAGTGAAATCCTAGCACTGTCTCCTACCAGCTGGATTCTCTTAGATATACTTCTAAATGTCTCTTGCCTCTGTTGCCTCATCTTCAAAATGGACAAATAATAGGATGTTACACATATATAATTTTGCGTGAAATAAAGTATTTAGCACAGTGGTGACAATAGTGGGCTTTGAGCAGATAAGAATTTCTTTTCTCCAAGGGAGGTTCACGGCTTATACCTCCCAGTGAAAACCAAGAGCATTTCAGATATCCTACCTTCATAACCTCACTAACTCAAACTCTGTAGTAAGGAAGAACTTCATGGGCCTTGACAAAAAGCATGAGTTTAATATCAAAGCTGATATGGTGTTGAAGGAGTTTAAATTTTGAATGATAAAAGACTTTTAGCACATTCACTAATGAATGGGTTAAATGATGCAATTAGCATAGTGATTGTACTTCCTATCAATTATCTGCACTGGAAATGTTTCTTATAGACCTTCAAGCATTGATCAAATGAGAATATAGTTTGCTTCAGATAAAGCATACCAAAAGAAATATTCATGCAGCAACATTTAAGCATAGCAAGGGTTGTGGCATTGTTAAAACTGGACCACTTTTAGCTACCTTGGTTTGCACAGATATTGCATAATTTTCAAAACAGGAAAAGATGTATAAATAGAGATATTTGAATTGTCCATCATACAGTCAAACTGAGTTTCTTTAATATGCTTTCTGACTCAAGATAAATAAATGTAAAAGAAAAGTTTAACATTTTGAAGTGTTATCGTTATATTTGTTTAGGAGATTAGACATAATACATATTTAAATTGACATTTTAAGCACTTTCATACTTATGTAAGCCTGACTTTGATTAAATCTTTATGTCAGTTTGTCTTTAGTAAATGAATTCATCTTTTTGATATGTTTAAAATATGCATTTTATTTAATTTTTTATGTTTTGTATCATAATAATACCATCTGACACAATAATGACCATAATGAAAGTGGAGTCTTTCCAGTGCCAAATCTAGGAATGTTGGGAGCCTTGAATTGTTGGAGAAAGTTGAATAATTCATACATAAAAATGCCTTCACCTTTGATTCCGTTCTTGTAAATGAAAGAACAAAAGTTAGTGTCAAAGCTCAATTATTATTATTAGAAATTAAAACTGGATACATAAAAAGCATCATTTGAAAGCCAAATAGTTCTCACTCTATTTTTCTTGGTTAAGTCACTGCTGTTAGCTACTCTTCCCATAAAGCATCTGTGTAATTATTGTCTAGCAATCAGTCATAAAATAACCCATTCAGAAAGTAACTACCATTCTCTTCATATTTACACATCTTTATTTTCACACACACATTTTTAGAAAATTAAATGTATGTTTTACTTAATTTTTGGAATACTATCTGAAACTTTCATAATGATTACTAGAATGCAAATATGAGTTTGAAATATGAATATAATATAAAGAAAAAGATTGAATGCTGTATATTCTTGCTAATCAATGCAATGAATGAAATGACATTTCATATCTCATCAAAATAACTAGAAAATAGATATCAAAAAAGTGGAGTGCCTTGGAAAAGTCTTTTCAAATCTTAGAAATAGCACATCATGGAAGGAATGAGCCTTCTTAGATGTCATGATATGACGACCACCGAAGTAAGCAGAAATCTTCAAAATTTCAAACTCTGTCATTGCGTAGACACCATGATACCATTTTATTTGAAAGAAGCAATATATAGCAATTATTATTTTTAGTTGACAAATATATCTTATATTTAACAATGGACCTGAAAGATTATTATACTGTCACAGCATGACCAATAATGTACTTTTGGAGTATCCGTTGCTTGTATGAAGTAACCCCACTGAAAATTCAAAGGAGTCAACAGCCAAGTCTGAGGAACTCAACACTGAGTACCAAACACTTACCAGGGATCCTAATACAAATTTCTGTTTTTTCTTTTCTTTTATTAGTGTTGTGCTGGATGGGGGTACATTGGAATATTTATAGAGGTTCTTACAATGTATCAAATATATCATATTCACCTCTTCTACCTCTATCTTTCATTCCCCCTTCCCCAGATTCCTGCAACAGTTTTAACAGTTATCATTTTTGCATTTACTTATATGTGTATACATTATTTGTACCATATTCATCCTCCTGCCCCTTTTCCTTCCCACTGATGCCAACCCCCTCCACCCTGCCTCCAGGCAGAACCTGTTCTGCCCTCCTGTTCTCTGATTTTGTAGAAGAAAAAAACATAAAAGACAACAAGAGAAACATGTTATTTTTGCTAGTATCAGATAAAGATAACAATACACGGAGATTCTTTGTGTTGTTTCTATATATATGTGTGTATTACAACCTCATTGGCTTATCACAATAAGTCCTCCTCATTACTCCTTAATCCCCTTCCCATAGTGGTCTTGGCTAGTTTGAGATTACTAAATTTGTTCCTATATAGCAAGCACATTGAACAATTAAGTTTGTGGTTTCCTTTCCTTGCCCTGTCTTTCGCATTTGTGGTCTCCTCTTAGTGTGACCCATGTCCAAGTCTGCATGTGAGGGAGAGCATGTGATTTTTTGCCCTTTGAGCCTGACTAACCACATTTAAGATGATATTCTCCAGTTCCATCCATTTACATATGAATGACAAAATTTCATCTACTTTGTGACTGAGTAAAACTCCATTGTGTATAAATACCACATTTTCTTAATCCATTCATCAGTAGTGGGGCATCTTGGCTATTTTCATAGTTTAGCTATTGTGAATGGTGCTGCAATAAACATGGGTTGCAGGTGACTTTATTGTAAGGTGACTCATGTTCCTTTGGCTATATCTCTAGGAGTGGTGTTGTTAGATCATATGGCAGATCTATTTTTAATTTTTTAAGGAGCCTCCATATTATTTTCCGTAGTGGTTGTACTAGTTTACAGTAGTGTATGAGAGTTCCTTTCTCCCCACATCTTAGCCAGCATTTATTTGTTTGGTGTTCTTCTTGGTGGCTATTCTAATAGGATTGAGGTGGAATCTCAGTGTGCTTTTTATTCACATTACCTTTATGGCCAGGAATGGTGAGCAATATTCATATGCTTTTTAGCCATTTGTACTTCTTCCTTAGAAAAAGTTCTGTTTAGTTCAGTTGCCCATTTCTTTATTTTTCAGGAGTTTAGTTTTTTGAGCTTGTTATAAGTCCCTTGTCTGACATAGCTGGCAAAGATTTTCTCCCATTCCGTAGGTGGCCTCTTTAATTTAGAGAACATTTCTTTGTTGTTCAGCTTTTTGTTTCATATACTCCCATCTGTTAATCCTTATCTTAGTTGCTGAGCTGCTTGAGTTCTACTGAGGAACTCCTTGCTTATACCTAATGCTTCCAGTTTATTTCTAGCTCTTTCCTGTATTACCCTCAAGGTTTTGGACCTGATATTAAGGTCCTTAATCAACTTTAAATTGATATTATACAGGGTAACAGGCATGGATCTACTTTCAGTTTTCTGCAGGCAGATAGCCACTTTTCCCAGCAAAATTTGTTGAAGAGGCTATTTTTTCTCCATTGAATGTTTTTGGCACCTTTATCAGAATTTGGTGGGCATAGCTGTATGGACTCATATCTGGGTCCTTCATTCTGTTCCACTGGTCTTCATATCTGACTTTGTGCAAGTAGCATGTTGTTTTCATTGTTATGGCTTTGTAGTATAATTTGAAGTCAGTGATTGTGATATATAAAGCATTACTCTTTTTTGTGCAGTATTGCATTGAAAATTCACCATCTTTTTTGTTTCCAAATGAACTGTAGGATAGATTTTTCAATTTCTGTGATGAATGTCATTGGGATTTTGATGGGAATTGTGTTTTATATGTAGATTGCTTTTGATAGTATTGACTTGGCCAATCCATGAGCATGGGAGATCTTTCCACCTTATGTAGTCATCCTCAATTTCTTTTTTATTGGTTTGTGGTTCTGCTTTTAGAGGTCATTCACATCCTTTGTTATGTTTATTTCCAGGTATGTGAGTTTTTTGAGTCTATTATAAATGGAATTACTTTCCTATATTATTTCTCAATCTGGTTATTGTTGGAATATATTAAGAGAACTGATTTTTGTAAGTTGATTTTAAATCTTGCAAATTTTCTGAAGCTGTTTATGGTGTCTAGTAGTTTGGGGATAGAGTTTTTTGATCTGTTATGTATAAGATCATGTCAACTTCAAATAGGGATAGTTTAAATACTTTTTTATCTACTCATATTCCTTTTATTTCTTCTTCTTGTATTATTGCTCTGGACAGGAATTCCAAGTCTATGTTGAATAAGAGTGCAGAGAATGAATAACCTTTTCTCATTCCTGACTTTAGGGAATATGATTTCAGTTTTTCCTCATTCAGTATGATGTTGGCTACAGGTTTGTCATATATACCCTTTATAATGTTGAGGTACATATATTCTATTGCTGGCTTCATTGGAGCTTTTATCATGAAATGGTATAGAATCTGTTTGAAGGCTTTGTCTGCATTTATTGAGATGATCAAGTGGTTTTTTTTTTGTTGTTTTTTTCCTTTGGTTTTTTGGTTTTGCTGCTGTTAATGTGGTGTATTACATTTAATGATTTACATATGTTGAACCATCCCTGTATCCCTGGGATGAAATTGACTTGCTCATGGTGAATGATCTTTCTGATATTCTGTTGGATTCAATTTTCCATTATATTATTGAGGATTTTTTCATCAATGTTAATAAGATTGACCTGTAGTTCTCCTTTTTTGATGTGTGCTTGTCAGGTTTTGGCATGAGTGTAATACTGGCAACATAAAATGAATTAGGTAGTGTTCCTTCCCTTTCAATTTGTGGAAAAGTTTATGGACTGTTGGCATTAGTTCTTCTTTAAAGGTATGGTAGAATTTAGCAGAGAATTAATCAGGTCCTGGACTTTTTTGGGGGAGGAGAGCTCTTTACTGCTGCTTCAATTTCATTGTTTGTTATAGATCTGTTTAGGTTGTTAATATCCTCTTGGTTCAGTTTTGGATAGTCATATGTATCTAGAAATTTTTCCATTTCTTACGATTTTCCAGTTTATTGGAATACAGTTTCTTAAAGTAGTCCCTGATGCCTCTCTGGATTTCCTTGGTGTTTGTTGTTATTTCTTCTTTCTTCATTTCTTACTTTACTAATTTGGGTCTTTTCCCTCCTTATTTTAGTCAGATTTTCCAGAGTCTTGTCAATCTTGTTTATTTTTTTCTAAGAACCAGCTTTTTTATTTTGCTGATTCATTTTTATGGTTTTGTTGTTTTTTTTGTTTTTTTGTTTTTTGGTCTCTGTTTCATTAATTTCAGCCCTTGTTTTTATTATTTCTCTCATTTTGCTTGTTTTGGGTTTAGTTTGTTCTTGTTTTCCTAGGTATTTGAGATGTAAAATTATATCATTTATTTGAGCTTTTTCTGTTTTTAATGTATGCACTTATATTTAGAAACTTTCCTCTTAGTACTACCTTTGCTTTGTCCCTTAGGTACTAATAGGTGGTGTTTTCATTTTCATTAACTTCCAACAAAATTTTGATTTCTTCCCTCATTTCTTCTACAACCCAATCATCTTTCAGCAATGTGTCATTCATTCTCCAGTTGTTTTCATGTTTTCTGTTACTGGTTTGTCATTGATTTCTACTTTTATTGCAATGAGATCAGATAATGTGGGGGAAGGTTATTTCAATTTTCTTATATTTGTTGATACTTACTTTGTGCCCTAAGTTATGATCTGTTTTGGACAAAGTACCATGCTGAGAAGAATATATATTGTGCTGTTGCAGGATGGAATACTCTGTAGATGTCTGTCTGGTCCATTTGATCTATGGTATCATTTAGTTCTAGGATTTCTTTGTTGATTTTTTGGCTGGATGACCTATCTATTGGAGATAGATGGGTTTTAAAATCTCCCACTTCCACCACTGTGTTGCTGTTTATATGTGATTTGAAGTCCTTTAATGTATGTTTAATGAAGTTGGGTGAATTGACGTTGGGTTCATATAAGTTGGTAATTGTTATTTCCTCTTTATGTGTTGCTCCTTTTATTAGTATGAGGTGATCTTCTTTGTCTGTTTTGATTAATGTATGTTTCAAGTCTAGTTTGTCTGATATAAGTATTGCTACTCCTCTTTGTTTTGGGGGACCATTAGCTTAGTAAATCTTCTTCCAGTCTTTCACCATAAACCAGTGTTTATTTCTTCAATATGGTGGGTTTCTTGTAAACAACAGGTTATTGGATCTTCTTTTTGAATCCAGTTTGCCAAATAGTATCATTTGAAGGGATAGTTAAGTGTTTTAGCATTCAGTATGTGGTGATTCCTGCCATTTAGTTGTTTACATTGCCTAAGGATTTGAATATATCTGATTCAATGCTACTCTCTGATTACTTATGTTTTCTTCAACTGTGGTTTAATGTATCCCATTCGCTCATGGTTTTGAGTCTTTTCATCTTCTGCGTGTCGAGTTCCTTACAGAATCTTCTGCAGTGGTGGCTTGCTGGTCATATATTGTTTTAGTTTCAATTTATCATGGATGACTATTATTCCTCCTTAAATTTTGAATGATGGCTTTGCTAGGTAGTATATTCTAGGGCTGAAATTATTTTCTTTCAGTGCTCAATATCCCTCACTCCATGCCCTTCTTGCTTTTAAGGTTCCCGTTGAGAATTCCGCTGTTATTTTGATGGATTTACCTATGTATGGTATTTGTTTTTTACAGCCTTCAATATTCTTTCTCTGTGCTAGTTGTTTTAACGATAATATGCCATGGAAAATTTCTATTTTGGTCAAGTCTGTTTGGTGTTCTGGAGGCTTCCTGAACCTGAATGTGCAACTCTTCCTCAAAATTTGGGAAATTTTCTGCTATTATTTTGATGAATATATTAAATATCCCTTTGGCTTGCACCTCTTATCTTTCTTTGAGTCCCATGCTTTTTGGGTTTTTTCTTTTGATGGAGTTGCTGAGTTCTTACATTTTTCTTTCACAGCTCTTGTGGTTTTTGACTACGAGTTTTCCTATTTTTTCTTTAATATCTGTTTTATCCTTGAGCCCTGAGAATCTCTCTTCCACTTTTGCTCATCTGCTGCAATGTCCTTCTACTCTATTTTTTATTTGATTAAAAGGAGTTTTTATTTTTAGAACTTCTGATTGATTATTTTTTCTCAGGTTTTCCATATCTTTGTTCAACTCCTTTTCCATATTTTGTCTTGTCTTCTTTACTTTGCATATCTCTTTGTTTATAGTCTCCTTTGTTTCACTCTTGTGTTTGTAGAAGTCCTCTCTGAGTTCATTCAAATGTATTAAGTGTTTTGTTTGTGGTGTCCTGATAGTTCTTGAGTTCATCCTGCATATTTTGTTTAAACATGTCTTTTGCTTGTCCATGAGGTTCTCAATGATCTCGAACATGATTTCCTCTTTGAGAGATTTTTGTGGATGCCACTGAGCTCATTGGTGGTATTTAGCATTGTTCTGTTAGGTTCAGGAACTGGGTATTTATTTTCTTCATTTCCCACTAAATCTTCTATTGAATTGTTTTTCTATTGAGGAGTCTGGTTTCCTTACCTTCTTCTTCTCCCATGCTTCTAATTGGTGCTGTGCTCCTGTGTTGTTGATTGGTTAGTTGGCAGTTTCAATCACCTGTTTTCTTTCCCTTGATTTGTTTGTTGTGTTGTGACTGGCTTAGTAGTTAGCTAGAGTGATGTGCTATTTCTGTCCCTGGCCTGGAAGTGTAAGTTAGCAATAACAAATTCACAGGTTCCATGCTAGACCAGTTGCTTACATATTATTTAGAGAACCACTTAAGGATAATACCTATAAACAGTGAGAGTTGGGGAGGTAATGGTTGTTTGGCTAGAGATAGAAACTTGGGTAATGTGAACAGGTAGAGCTATAAGGGAGGAAGAAAGAGGGAGTGGGATGAGCAGGGGAATAGTTTTGAGGGCTATA
The DNA here is from genome assembly GCF_047511655.1 of Castor canadensis. Lineage (NCBI taxonomy): Eukaryota > Metazoa > Chordata > Mammalia > Rodentia > Castoridae > Castor > Castor canadensis. The sequence continues at coordinate 100,796,228 of NC_133386.1, read as the reverse complement.
GGGTTTTGGGGCCCTTGTGTGTATTAGGATGTAGTTCAGCTGTTGTATTGGAGGGTGCTTGTGTCAGGGATTGCAGAGGTCTGTAGGTGTGTATGATTGGTACAGTAGACTAATCAGTGGCTGGTGAATGTTGAGGAGTGTGGGATAATGTGGTGACAGCTAGGGATGGTGTGGAGGGGGAGGTGAAGTCAGGGGCAAAGAACAGATGAAAAGGGCAGAAAGAATAGTTGAGGGACAGAGCAATGGATTTTTGCATGAGAAAAGGAAAGAAAGTGAAGGGGGTTAGAAAAGAAAATGGAAATAGTAAAATTAAAAATACTAAATTAAAAAAGTGAAAAACTAAGAAGAAAAAGAAATACCCAACTACAACAACAACAAAAAGTACAATCAGTTTGGCAAAAGTTTTTTACTTATTTCTTTGGTGTCCAATCTTGGTATTTGCACTAATTACTGGGTGTTATTCAGTTCCCCTGTCTCTTTTCAAGGTTGGTATTCTGAGCTATAAAGAGAAGAGTGATACCCCTCTTATCAGATGGCTTGGGGATATTTAGTTGGAGGGTTTTTTCCCCCACTTTCCTTGGTCTTATGGGCCGGATGTCATAAGTGGGAGCTCTAAAGTGGTCTCAGCAGATGGCTGGCTTGTAAGCAGTATTTGGTTCCTTCTGTCCACAGGTCAGGTTACAGTTGGGCCTTCTGGGAGCTCACTACCAATTTGTACAAGCTGGTCTGATCTATTGTTTTTGCCAGGCAGCAGCTGTGCCATTCTGCAGATGAAGCTCTGACTGGTCAGCAGCTCCCCCATAAATTCAGTTTTGTACACTGCCCTCAGTCCCACAGTGATCTGCCATAACCTTGCTCTTAGAGGTTGGCTTGTCTCCCCACACTACTCTCAGCCTTTGTTCCTGAACCTGCTTCCATTTGCTGAGCGTTTAGATCCTTGCCCCACCCCTGTTCTCTGAGGTTGGTTCAGCATTCCACCCCACTCCAACTTTCAGTGCTAGATTACAATACACTGTCTATGTTTTTCATTCCATTTGAGGGGCATTCAGTCTGCTCATGAGCTGCTCTGGATTATGTTGAGGGGAATGGGCAGTAGCATGTCATGTGTGGAGCTCACCTGTTGGGTTTACAGATTTATACAGGCAGCTTTGAAACTGGCCAGTTGGTAGAGATGGTGGGTAGTTTTTCTGAAAGCAGATGCTTACTAGGACTGGGTTCAGCCTGGCAGGGCATAAGTAGGCTTTCCATGGTTTATGTTATAGGGTTTGGTTGTGTTTGATCCACTATCTTCTGTTTTATAAAAAAAGAAAAGGAAAAGAAAGAAAGAAATGGCTAGGAGGCTTCTTCCCAGGGCAGACACACCCTGGTACTTGTGCTACACCAGGATTTCACTGACTATTAGGTGCAATTAAAAGGGTCATTCTTTGCATTTTATGTGTACCCTCTGTGTTGGCAGTTATTAAGTTGGCTAGAAAGAATCAGAATTTCCCAAATGTAACTCCCATCTCTCAAAGTGGTTCCTAAATCACTGAGCTCAGAAATTTTGATTCCCTATTCTGTCAACTATCTTAGATCCTCTCTCCCTAATACAAATTTCTAAATAATTGGATTAATGAGTGAATTGATGTATCCCTCAAAAGTATTGATGACTTATAAAACAGTATAGGTAAATAAAACACTGGTCAAGGATGCTACTCTATCAATAGTATGAAACCCTGTTTTAAGATTTGTACAGACAATAGGGGACCTTCAGAAAGACCCATCTCCTTCATGTGCTTCTTGGACTGACAACTGGAAAGTGAATTAAATTGTGCTCAGGTTTTTATGTTTGGTCTATTGCTTTTCTCATCCTGAATAATATCTTTGGGTGTCTATGCATTTTCATGTTTCTATGCGTTACTTTTATATGTAATACTTCTGAACTTGTATTTTTAATTTATGCCATTACACTAAGCAACATACTTCTCAATACAAATTTTTCTCCTGGACATATCCACCTGAGTGCTTATTCCCACAGGAATTCAAATATTACATATTCACAATAGAAATTTTTTTACTATCAACATCAGAAACTCACAAGTGCCTCTTAAGACTGCTATAGTCTCACTGGTTTCTGGAGTAGACTTATCTGCTCCTGGGCAAATTTGTCAACCTCGTCCATATAAATGACTATCATAGAAGGCAGTCATTTTTATGGCCACTAATAGGAATCCAGTGAGACTGAATCATCAGTCCAATTTATGCCATCTAATAGATTCCAGGCTTGATTACACATTATATGACATATCATCATACAAATTCTCCACACAGACCTCATTTTCTTCTCTGTTTCTTGTACCACATGTGATTGCATTGTTTAGAAAGTAGTAGCATGAAGACCTCAGGCTCAGATGTCTTGACTGTTTATTCCTTTTTGGTGATATCTGATGATATAATCCATTTTAAATCTGAAACTGCAGCAAAAATTCTTTGAGGATTCTTGATTCTTTTTCTTCCTTAATTTATCAGATATGCAGTAGCTAAATCTAGCCATCTTTCTAAGTAGCACATGCATAATTCATCTTAATTTCTGCCCACACTGCACTGTCTTATTTCAAGGATTGACTATTTTTAGGATTGCTCACAAAGCCCCCTTGCTGGGCTTCCCAGTTCCAGTCTTAATTCATCATTTTTAAACTCTATATCTACATAGACTGATCCACACAATCCATCTAAAATGTATTATATTAACCAAACCCTGAATCTCATCAAATACCAGCTCTTTAAACCACCAATCCTCCATATGTCCTCTGACCTCACATTTTCTTTTTTACAATGTTATTTATTAGCATATAATAGTTCTACAGAATTTGGTTGTGACATTTCCATATATGCCTACTATGTACCTTGGTTTGATTCATCCCCTGCCTTATTCTACCTCTTCCAGTCACTCCTTCTTAAAGTGGCTTCAACAGATTTCAATGTTCTATATTCACAAATGTATAGTAAGTACCTCTACCATATTCACCCTCCTTTACCCTCTTCATTTACCTTCTCCTCTCACTCATACCCTCCCATTAACATGAATTGTTTTACATTCCTGTCCTTCATTGTTTTAGTGTCTGTTCATTGTTTAGTGGATTTTTGCCTCTATAACTTACATGTAAATATATTGTACTTTAAGCAATCAAACCCCCTCCATTACGCTTCCTTACCCTTTTCCTCCTACCCTGTATTGTTCAACAGTTCTAAATGCATTTCTTTGTGTCTTATCCCTGCACATCTGCGATGCAATTCAATATTATTCACTCCCGATCATTCTCTTTTTTCTTTCCCTTCTTCACTAGTCTCCTCTAATAGTCCCACTTTTATATTATGCTATATATACATATATATATGTATATGTATATGGTAATGCTTGTATTTTTATTTGGATATATCTTCCACATATAAGAGGAACATGCAAACTTTGTCTTCCTGAACTTAACTAAGCTTCACTTAATATGTTGTTCTCCACTTCCATTTATTTCCCTGTGGATGACAAAATTTCATTCTTCTTTATGACTAAATAATATTCCACTGTATACATGTACCACATTTTCTTAATCCATTCATCAGTTGTAGAGCATCTAGGCTGTTTCTCTAACTTGACTATTGTGACTAATGTTGGAACAAATATGGGCATGCTGGTGTCTTTGTTATATCCTGACTTACATTCCTTCAGCTATATGCCCACAAGTGATATTCTTGGATCATATGGTGGTATATTTTTAGTTTTTTGAGGAGACTTCATACTATTTTCAATATTGGTTGTTCTAATATACATTCCAACAAACAGTGTATGAGTGTTCCTTTTTCCTCTCATCCTTGCCAATATTTATTTTTTATGTTCTTGTTTTTAAATGGGAAACTGTCACCATCTTAAATTTTATTAATGTAAATATTTGATGCCAAAAGAAATAAAGTTAATTTTAAAAACTCACAATTTTTGTAAGTATATGAAATTTCTAATTTCTAATTTACAGTTTATCTCATACTAGTTCTAATGTATTTCTCTATTGCTACTCTAATGTAGCTCTTTTAGCATTATTTGAATCAGTCTAACATGAAGCTTTACTACTGACCATGGAGCTAAACAAACAAAATGCAAAGTAACTTTTATGTGACTGGGTTAAGAAATAGCTTTTAGATGAAGATTAAGAATGTTAATCTCCACTAGGACATTTTGTTGAACCATTTCTTCTAATAACAGTAATGTCAGAATTTTCCAAAAAATGAGAACAGAGGAAAAGTACAATTAAGGAAGCTTCTGCAGCTTAAGCTTCCCATAGTCAAACCAAATGAGTCTGCAGTATTTCTAACTAGCTGAGTTTTCAGAGCTAGAAACCTAAGATCCATCATTAATACCTTCATCATCTTGACTGTGGCTGCACTAGCTATGCCTAAAGAGTTTAATGCCCATCAAAGTCCAAAGGTGGGTGAGCACATACACTGGGATGATAATTGACAAGAGCAGACTATAAAAACAAAGACTGGCTGTGCTGGTGCAGCCCTGTGGGAAGTTTTCTTCCATGGATGCAGAGTTGAACAGTCCTGCTAAGGAGATTAGTAGAATAAGAACTGTCATGGTTGGCAGAGACAAAAACATTCTTCTCAACCACTTATTACTCACTACTCTGCTTGAAAAGGTAGATAGTATTAAGGAAAGTTAGTTGTTATATTTTTTTAAAAATACTTTCTAGTGCTCCACTTCTTCTTGCTTCTTATTTTCATGTGTTATCATATTAGGAATCCCACTGATGATAAGATAGTTTATTCCCATCTTTTCATTAATCAATTCATTTGTTAGTGTTTCATATATGAGAGGGTTCTTGGAGAGTGTGCACACCAGAAAGTCCAGCAGTACAGGTTCGAAGGTGAGAGGTGAACCTCCTGCCCTCAAACCCAGGTCCACCAAAGGTTGGGACCCGGTTGCATGCAGACACCTGGTGGTGACCACAGACAGGAATGAGCTCCTCTGCAGCACAGACCCAAGCTGGGAGCATGCTCTGCTCATTATGGTTTATCCTCCATCCACTGTGCAATTTTTAACCTGAGGCCCTCTCCTCAGGCTCCACCCTGGAGGCTCTGCCCTCTGTGTTCTCTTGCTTGCGTTCTTGATGGTAGCCATTCTAATAGGAATGAGGTGGAATCTTAATGTGTTTTTTATTTGTATTCCTTTATGGTCAGGAATGTTGAGTATTTCATATGTTTTTTAGCCATTTGGACTTCCTCCTTTGAAAAATTTTTGTTCAGGTCACTTGCCCATTTCTTCATCTCTGAACTCATATTTTCAATTTTAACTCTTATGATTAATGTTCTAGGTTGAGTAGCACCTAATCTGCCATTAAAAAATTCTCACTTTAGAATCCAAATCAAGCATTTCCTCCTTTGTAAATCATGTCTACCCTTTCTCAAGCCAAGACAAGTGACAATTCTTCTGTGCCACATAAAATCCCTTATATGTTTATGAATATGTTAGAAGAGTGAGTACTGTTTTTGATTTATAACATTTTGTTGTGCTCCTGCACACTTATAGAATATGACATTCATCTTCCATTTTCTCTTGATGGCAGGAATTCTCATACCATGAAGACGTTGGCCACTCTGTAGAATTTGGGAAATATTTTAGATTGAAGAAGGAAGATCGTGAGTAGTGTTTGATTCCAGTATGTCTGTTCTGTGCTGGGTTTGGGTACTTTTCCTCTCCTAACCCTAGTCCCTGAGAACAATTACACTAAAGTATGCTTCTTGCTGGGCAGAGTTGGCCTACTTTTTACATCTTTATATCACAATATATAAAAGTAAACCTGTCAATATAAGAGCCCAATACATATTGACTGAATGAATCATTGAACACTACAGGATAAACCTGAATAATGCCTAAAGTCACATACAGGTGGGATCAAAGAGTATTTTTAGAAATTTGACTTCTGATTTGTATTGTTTCTCACTAAGTAAACACAATTATTTGAGGATGTTATCTGGTGAGTAGGAGCCAAGTTTCCAGAGTTTGTAGAGAAGTTGAGAGAGGCCTGATAATGTTCATAAAAAATTATTTGCATGATCTGCAAGGACTCTCTATTGTATTTAGCAGTGTCTGTTGTAGCTGAATAGCTTAATTGGGAATAAAGAGCCAAGTAAGTCATCTCTCTGACTGAGACTTAGCTCAGCATAGGTGACCTTTTACCACTAAGCCATACCCACTACTTATCCTAAATGACTTTGTTATGTCCATTGCTATCTTTCCATCAATTACAGGCATTTTTATGGCAACCATGGAAGTGTTTATTTCATTGTAATTGCCACTTTTATTAGATTAATCTGTTTATGTGTTCTCCCACTTAATATGCTATGAGTTCCTTAATGATGGGAACTCTTATTTGTTCATCTCAATGTCCATGGCACAGCAGAAGTCAAAATAATGTAAAAATGAGAAATGAATAGCTATTTGTGGAGAAGTAGTGAGACAGAAGCTAGAGGAATACTTTTGAGGCAGATAATCAAGGGTATTCATGATCAAAATATACTGGTTGCTTAGGAAGGTTAAAACTCTAACAGACTATATTAGTTTGTAAAAGTCTTACTGATATAACAAATAAATCACCAAGTTTAACTGTGATAAAATATTTGCTCATTAAAATGAACAGATGAGGTCAAGCTCACTCAGTAATCTAATGTTGGTGTTCAGCAGGATTGAGGAGACAAGGTTTTCCCATGTTATCATTTAGGATTTTAAGATCTTTCCATCCTACAACTCCATCCTTGGTTAGACTCTTAAAATCATGTTCCATTGTGTCTTTTCTCAATATCTTCTTTATGCATTTATCAGCCAATGGACTGATTTAGGTTGTTTTCATTTCTTGACTGTTTTGCATAATGCTACAATAAACATAATACTGCAAGTCTTTCATCAGATATGATTTCATTGCCATTGGGTATATCCAGTAGTGAGATCACTAGATCATATTAGTTCTATTTTTTAATGTTTTGAAGAATTCTATATCATTTTCCATGATTGCTAGACTAACTTACATTACCATCAGCCATTTGTAGGGCATTCCTTTTCTCCACATCCTTGTTAACCATCATTATCTTTGGCCTTTGTTTGAATTCCCATATTACCATTAAGTGAAATAAGTCATGCACTGAAACACAAGTACTAAATGATCTCACTCATACATGTAATCTAAAAAAGTTAAACTCATAGAACTAGAGAGTAGAATGTTGTTTAACAGTAGCCTTGTTGATGATGGTTGGGGAAATGATGTGGAAAGATTAGTCAGGGGCTTCTAAGTTACAGTTAGATAGGATCAAGACACTGTTAAGCTACTGCACAGTAGGATGACTATAAGTAATAATTATATACTGTATATTTCAAAAAATGGAAAGAGAGGTTTCCTCCACAAAGAAATGATAAATGTTTAAGGAGATAGATATATTTAACCTGATTTAAGCATTACACAATGTATACATGTATCAAAGAAAAATTTCATTGTACCTCATAAGAATGTATAATTTTTATGTTTCTGTGTATCAGTTTAACATACTTTAATATAAATTGAAAAAAATAAAACACAACTTTAAAGTGTTTAAAAAAATTAGACTGTGGGTAATATGTGTTCCTTGGGGAAGGAAAAGATTTCACATATGTTTCATGCTGGTATAACTTTTAGAACCCAAGAGGCCAAAAGGCATTTAATAATTATAGGCTTTTTTGATCCAGCATGGCAGCTTTCCCATAAATAAAATTTAAATTAAAATTTAGGGTCTTTGCATCTAATCTCATCTGTGTTAGTAACAATACAAAATATTTTTCCCTGTGACATAATTTTCATGTGTCTTTATTTATTTTTCTTTTCCTTTTGTTTCTCCTTTCTGTGTGTGTGTGTGTGTGTGTGTGTGTGTGTGTGTGTGTGTGTGTATGTGTGCGTGACTTAGAAAATTCAGGGCCTGGAGCTTGCTTGGAAGTCACTCTACTACTTGAGAAACTCACCAGCCCTTTTTGCATTGGCCATTTCTAAGAGAGGGTCTCCCTTTGTGCCCTGGCCATGTGGATTATGATCCTCCTACTTGTGCTTCCCACACAGCCAAGATAACAGGCTCATACCACCATGCTCAGACACTGGTAGAAATGAGGTCTTGAAAATATTTTACTCAGCTTGCCTCCAACCATGATCTTCCATATCTTTACCTACCAACTAATAAGGATTACAGGTTTGAACCAGCATTGCCAGCATTCCTCTCACACCTTTATCTCTCAACTTAATGTCAGCTATTTGAAGTCATCTGAACAAATACTTGGAAGAAGTGGAGCATCTTTTGAATTGATCTTTGGCACAGCTTATTTTTATATTTTACTGATGTATCTTAATAGATCTGTTACTTTAATAATTATGCCTTGATTTTTGGAGGGAGGGCTCAAGAAATAATTTTTCTGAACTTTAGAAGCTCCAATCTTATCTTAAGATCTTGAAGTCCTCCTCATCTTTAATAAAACCAAATTCTGGCCTAACCACCAATGGCCAGGAGTCACACACTTTAGGTGGCATTCCACTGGTGGACTATCACTGTAATCTAACCTAGATGCAAGGGAGTGATGTGGAGAGGGTGAACAAATTTATCCTTGTCTGGCAGCTGTTCTATTGAGTAATGTAATATATAGAGGGGGTGTATCAGCTCTTCTGTTGGTTGGTAGTAGGGAATTATCTTTTATTCTGAAAGCCATGGTAAACATTTGGAGGACAGCTATCCATTAATACCAAAAAAAAAAAAAAGTGTCTCTTAAGGATAGTACAATATATAGAAGCCCAAGTGCACTCATCACAGGTTTGAAAACATGAGATCATTTTAGCAGAGCCATCATTAATCATGAACACTATCATTAAGGCTACTACTCCAAAATGAGTGAGACTGTGGCTTTTCATAAAATAAAATGTGTTATCAATTATCAGAGTCTGAAATGGTTGCATTTGAAAAGATTCATTTCAAATTTTACCATATATGATTTTATTTGTATAAGGGAAGCCTATTATATTAATTCATTGCAAAACTAAAAATAGTTTCCTTTTCTTGAATGTTTTCTATCTCTTGTATTAAAATAGACTTAAAATATAAATTATGATATCTTTCAATTGTCAAGAAAAACAAAATGTGCAAAGATTTAAATGAAGCAAGAATAGAATGTTAGGAAAGTTTTACAGTGCAGGGAAGTAAAAATACGTTTCTGCTAAAAAAACTTATGAAAATGAAAAAGTCAAATTGGAATGTAGATAAACTGACTTTAGAATTTAACAATACCCATGAAATCTATATTTGTACTCTGTTCTTAAAGCCTTTGTTTCTATTTTTAAAGCTTATTTTAGTGTATTATTCTCATTCATGTTTACCACAATGAAAGTAAAGAACATGTTATTTTTAAAATGAGGTCACACTTTCCAACTTCTTATGGAAAGCATTATTTCTCTATGATGACTTTTTTAATAATGTAGAATGTGTTACAACAAACATATGTGAAGATAGTTGTTAGAACAATTTCCAAAATTGGAATGATTCGCACATCCAGGCATTGTGCTAAGAACACTGCTTATATTCAATTTTATTCAATCCTGCTATTAACACTATGATACCAATATTATCTTCCCCAGTTTTACAGATAAGGAACCTGAAGTACAGAGAAGCTAAGTCGCTTTTCCAAGGTTACATCAATAGTAGGAAACACAGCTCTGCTGTGTAATTTGAGCTGTTAACTCCTCTGCCATAGAGTTAACAGATTCATTTCTGCAAGATCAACAGTTAAACTTCCTGGTCCCTGTCTGTATGATGTGAGGAAGCAATCCTTCTCAGACTGAGCATATTAGCTATATATGGCTATGTGTAACAAGGAAAATCTTAAATTGTTTCCTGCAGACAGAATTGCCCTTGGTTTTTGAAATACAAGGGTAGACATTTAATTAAAAAAGAAGCCATAGGGAATTGTCCAGAAGCTTAAAAAATTATATTAATGACAATTAATTCTTCTTTTTAATATGATGGAAAGAATTAAATTGCGTTTCTAGAGAGAAGAAGGGAATGAGAACAGATTAAAAGGAGAGCACAGAATGGAGCATGGAACTTGGAAAAAGGTTGAGATGGATGTCAGGGGAGGTCTGCTAAGAAATACCTGAGGTGGGACTGGACAAGGGATTTCTAAGAGTAAGTGCAGATGATCTTTGATTTTTATATTTTTGCTCTGTTATGCTATTTTCTGAAATACCTGAACCTTTCATCCAGACCTTTCAAATTTTATGTGAGTTGCTCTTTGAAAAAATCTAGGAAAAAAAAGCTATGTTGATTTTTCAGTTGAGAAGCAACAAATTATAAACATGGAAAAGAATCGCTAGTGATGTGAACACTACATATTTTTATCATTCTAAGGCTTCAAAAATATATATCAAACATGGATCTTTTACAGTAATACTCTGTTGCTGGTAATCTGTTCATCATTACCATATGCAAGCGATAAACCAAGTCACATAGAAAAGAAATGTTGCCACCTCCATTCTGTGTGGTCCAGAGTTGCTGTTCTTACCTTTCCACTTAGGTTTTTCTTTAGAACCAAACTGTGCATTATATCAAGGTGTCAATTAACTTACAGAATTTAAGTAAAGAGACTATAATGAAATCTGTGCATTTAGTGTTACATTCCCTGATGGTAATAGGGAAGATAGAATTTACATATGAGTGAAATCCAAAGTAATTTTTAGATACATTAAAGAAAAACTGGCCACTGCATTGCTGATATTTGCAGAGTAGACAAATAATGCATGTATATAGACAAATATGCAGCTAAATTAGGTTATAAAGCCTAAATTGTTAAAAGACTTTGATCATTTGCTTAATAGTTCTAATGTATCCTTGGAACAAATAAAGTTTTGGGGAGTGCCCTTGTCTATTACTTCTGGCATTTTTATCCATAGATAAAGCCTATCCAAGAAGATCCACACTGAAATCATGAGCATACCAAAACAAGTGATGAGGTCTCTTATGGAAAGAGAAAAAAGAATTCATTTTAGAATTTTGTTAAGTAGGATTAAGATATGAAAATATTACAAACTATAAAAAACAAAAATTTTCAGAGTTACAATTAAGTAATCATTACATTTTTCTAAATCTTATTTATTGTCAAGTCTGGTAAAATATATAGTTTGGATTTGAAGAGTTAAAACAAAAAGACTTTTAGCTGAAATTTCTAAGATACAAATACAATTAGAACAAATAAAAAACAAAATGTCTTTGATATATGTCAAGGAGCATAGCTATCTGAGAAAATTATCTACATTTATTTCCATTATGTACTATGTCACCTCTATATTTTTGCCTCTAAAGAGACTATAGGTTTGATTAAAATAGAGCTAAAAGATTTTGTATAGCATGAATTTATAAAGCAAAGTTTCCACTATAGCTTTTATTTCAAATTGTAAGTTCACTGAATTATCTCTTTCAAATTTAACAGATCTTAACAATAAATTTATACATTCAAAATAAATATCAAAAATACATCTAAAATAAACAAGGATGTATATATTAGGTAGTGAGATTCCAAGCACATTATAAAGATGAAAGACTGATTTTAGAAGCTGTTCACCAAATAAAAATATGTCTAATGAAAATCTCAGGAATTAATTCATGGAAGAATATACAGAACTGAAAAAAATCAAATACAATGGAGAAATAAAGGAATAATATGCATTAGTAATAATGCAAACACATAGGAGCCTACTAAGCTATTAACTCACATTTTTTTCTCAATTATTTAAATGTGCATACATTGTTTGGGCCATTTCTCCCCCTTACCTCCCACCCCTTTTCTCTCCCCCTCTATCCCCTTACATTCAGGCACAATCTCTTCTGCTCTTATCTCTAATTTTGTTGAAGAGAGATTATAAGAAATAATAAGAAAGACAAAGCATTTTTGCTAGTTGATATAAGGATAGCTATACAGAGAGATTCCTAGCATTGCTTCCATGTATACATGTGTTACATTTTAAGTTGGTTCATCTCTAACTGACCTTTTCTCTATTTCCTGATCCCCTTCTCCTATTAGCCTCCATCTCTTTAAAGTTTCTGTATTAGCGCCTCCTCAGTGAGGACCTTAAATACTGTCATGGTTTTTGGATTTCGTACCTAACCCCATACCTCCCGTGTGTGCTCTCACTTTATCATGTGACCCAAGTCCAATCACATTGCTGTATTTGTCCTAGATCTAAAGTCCACATATGAGGGAGAACATGATTTTCAGTCTTCTGAGCCTGGCTAACCTTGCTCAGAATGATGTTCTCTAGTTCCATCCATTTAATTGCAAGTGATAAGACTTCATTCTTCTTCATGGAAGAGTAGAATTCCATTGTGTGTAAATGCCACAATTTCTTAATCCATTCATCAGTAGTGGGCATCTTGTTTGTTTCCATAACTTGGCTATTGTGAATAGCATTGCAATAAACATGGGTGTGCAGGTGCCTCTGGAGTAACTTGTGTCACAGTCTTTTGGGTATATCCCCAGGAGTGGGATTGCTGGATCATATGGCAGATCTATGTTTAGATTTTTAAGAAGTCTCCAAATTTTTTTCCAGCGCAGTTGCACTAGTTTGCATTCCCACCACCAGTGTATGAGGGTTTCTTTTCCCCCACATCCTCACCAACACGTGTTGTTAGTGTTTTAATGATGGCTATTCTAACAGGGGTGAGGTGGAATCTTAGTGTGGTTTTAATTTGCATTTCCTTTATGGCTAGAGATGGTGAGCATTTTTTCACGTGTTTTTTGGCCATTTGAATTTCTTTTTTCAGAATGTTCTGTTTAGTTCAGTTGCTCATTTCTTTACTGGTTCATTGATTTTGGGAGAGTTTAGTTTTTTGAGTTCCCTATATATTCTGGTTTTTAGTCCTTTGACTGATGTATAGCTGGCAAATATTTTCTCCCACTCTGTGGGTGGTCTCTTCAGTATAGAGACCATTTCTTTTGTTGTTCAGAAGCTTTCTAGTTTTATGATGTCCCCTTTGTCTATACTTTCTCTTAGTTGCTGAGCTGCTGGGATTCTATTGAGGAAGTCCTTGCCTATACCTTTTAGTTCCAGAGTGTTTCCTACTCTTTCCTGTACCAACTTTACAGTTTGGGGTCTGGTATTAAGATCCGTGATCCATTTTGAGTTGACACTAGTACAAGGTTATAAACATGGATCTAGTTTCAGTTTTTTACAGATGGATAACCACTTTTCACAACATTTGTTGAAGAGGCTGTCTTTTCTCCATCGCAAATTTTTAGCATCTTTGTTGAAAATAAAGTGGATATAGTTGTATGGACTCATATTTAGGTCCTCTATTCTGTTCCACTGGTCTTCATGTTTGTTTTTTTGCCAGTGCCATACTGTTTTTGTTGCTATTGCTTTGTTTTATAGTTTGAAGTCGGGTATTGTGATACCTCCTGTATTGCTCTTTTTGCTGAGTATTGCCTTGGTTTTTTGCAGTCTCTTGCATTTCCAAATGAATTTTAGGGTAGATTTTTCAATCTTTGTGATGAATGTCATTGGAATTTTAATGGGAATTGCATTAAACATGTAGATTGCTTTTGGTAGTACAGCCATTTTTACTATGCTGATTCTACCAATCCATGAGCATGGGATATCTGTACACCTTCTGTAGTCTTCCTCAATCTCTTTCTTCAGGGGTTTGTAGTTCTCCTTGTAGAGGACATTCATATCCTTTATTCTGTTTACTCCTAGGTATTTGATTTTTTTGAGGCTATTGTGAATGGAATTGTTTCCATGTATTCCTTCTCAGTTTGTTCATTTTTGGTGTATAGAAAGCTAATGATTTTTGAAGTTGATTTTATATCCTGCCACCTTGCTGACGCTGTTTATGGTGTCTAGGAGTTTTGGCTTAGAGTTTTTTGGGTCTTTAAGGTATAGGATCATATCATCTGCAAGTAGGGATATTTTAACAGTTTCTGTACCTACTTATATTCCTTTTGTTTTTTCTTCTTGCCTGTTTGCTCTGGCTAGAAATTCCAGTACTATATTGAAAAGGAGTGGGGATAGTGGGCACCCTTTTCTCATTCCTGATTGTAGGGGAAATGGTTTCAGTTTTTCACCATGAAGTATGATGTTGACTGTAGGTTGGTCATATATAGCTTTTATAATGTTGAGGTACTTTCCTTCTATTCCTGGTTTTCTTAGAACTTTTATCATGAAGTGGTGTTGGATCTTCTTGAAGGCTTTTTCTACATCTATTGAGATGATCAAATGGTTTTTGTCTTTGCTTCTGTTGATGTGTTGTATTACATTTATAGATGTGTGTATGTAGAACCACCTTTGCATTCCTGGGATGAAGCCAACTTGGTCATGTTGGATGATCTTTCTGATGTTGTATTCAGTTTGCCATTATTTTATTGAGAATTTTTGCATTGATGTTCACTGAGGAGATTGGCCTATAGTTCTCCTTTTTGGAAGTGTCTTTGTCTGGTTTTGAGATCAGTGCAATACTGGCTTCATCAAATGAGTTAGGCAGTGTTCCTTCCCTTTCTATTTCATGGAACAATTTAAGAAGGGTTGGTATTAGTTCTTTAAAAGTCTGATAGAATTCAGCAGAGAATCCTTCAGGTCCTGGACCTTCTTTGGGAGACTATTGCTGCTTCAATTTCATTTTGTGTTATAGATCTATTCAGATGATTAATGTTCTCTTGGTTCAATTTTGGATGATCATAAGTATCTAGAAATCTGTCCATTTCTTCAAGAATTTCAAATTTATTAAAATATAGGTATTCTCTTTTTTTATTATTCATTTATTCACAGATGCATACATTGTTTGGGTCATTTCTCCCTCCTGCCCCAAACTCCAACCCCCTCCCCCCCTCCCCCCTCGCTTCCAGGCAGAATCTGTTCTGCCCTTCTCTCCAGTTCTGTTGAAGAATAGAAGTAAGCAATAGTAAGAAGGACATAGAAATTTTGCTAGTTTAGATAAAGACAGCTATAGAGAGAGATTCAAAGCATTGCTTTCATATACAAGTGTGTTACAACCCAAGTTTATTCAACTCTAACTGATCTTTACACTGGTTCCTGATCCCCTTCTCATGTTAACCTCTGTTGCTTTAAGGTTTCTGTATTAATTCCTAAGGAGTGGGGACATCAAATGCTTTTATGTTTTGATTTTTCTATCTAACCTTATACCTCCTGTATATGTTCTTCCCTTGTCATGTAACCCAAGTTCTACAATATTTCTGCGTTTTCCCTAGATCTAAAAACTGCATATGAGGGAGAACATATGATTTTTGGTCTTCTGAGTATGACTAACCTCTCTCAGAATGATGTTCTCCAGTTCCATCCATTTACTTGCAAATGATAAGATTTCATTTTTCTTCATGGCTGAGTAAAATTCTACTGTGTATAAATACCACATATTCTTAATCCATTCATCAGTAGTGGACATCTTGTTTGTTTCCATAACTTGGCTATTGTGAATAGCGCTGCAATAAACATAGATGGGCAGGTGCCTCTGGAGTAACCTGTGTTGCTTTCCTTTGGGTATATCCCCAGGAGTCGATTGCTGGATCATATGGCAGGTCTATGTGTAAATTTTTATGAAGCCTCCATATTATTTTCCAGAGTGGTTGCACCAGCTTTCATTCCCACCAGCGGTGTACCAGGGTTTCTTTTACCCACATCCTCACCAACACATGTTGTTGGTAATGTTTTTGGTGATGGCTACTCTAACAAGGGTGAGGTGGAATCTTAGTGTGGTTTTGAGTTGCATTTCCTTTACAGCTAGAGATGATGAGCATTTTTTCATATGTTTTATGACCATTTGAATTTCTTCTTCTGAGAAAGTTCTATTTAGTTCAGTTGCCCATTTCTTTACTGGTTCATTGATTTTGGTAGTTTATTTTCTTAAGCTCCCCGTATATTCTGATTATCAGTCTTTTTTGTCTGATGTATAGCTAGCAAATATTTTCTCCCACTCTGTGGGTGGTCTCTTCAGTTTAGAGACCATTTCTTTTATAGTACAGAAGCTTTTTAATTTTATGAAGTCCCATTTGTCTATCCTTTCTCTTATTTGCTGGGCTGGTGAGGTTCTATTGAGGAAGCCCTTGCCTATACCTATTATTTCCAGAGTGTTTCCTGGTTCTTCCTGTACTAACTTTAGAGTTTCTCAAAGTAGTCTCTGATGATTTTCTGGATTTCCATAGTGATTGTTGTTATCTCTCCTTTTTCATTTCTGTTTTTTTTCTCTCCTTATTTTAGTCAGGTTTTCTAGGGTCTGTGAATCTTGTTTATTTTTTTCAAAGAAACATCTTATTGTTTCATTGATTCTTTATATGCTTTTGTTTGTTTGTTTGTTTCTATTTCATTGATTTCAGGTCTTATTTTTATTATTTCTGTCCAGTTTGTTGTGGAATTTGCTTATTTTTTTTTTCTTGGAGTTTGAGATGTAGCATTAAGTCATTGATTTGATACCTTTCTGTCCTTTTAATATATGTGCTCATGGCTATAAACTTTCCTCTCAGGACTGCCTTTGCTATATCCCATAGGTTCTGGTAGCTCATGTGTTCATTTTCATTAACTTTCAATAACCTTTTAATTTCCTCTTTTATTTCATCAATGACCCCTTGATCATTGAGCAATGTGTTGTTCAGCTTCCAACTATTTTCTTGTTTTTTAGTATGTTTTTGTTGGTGAGTTCTAGTTTTAATGCATTGTGATCAGGTAAAATGCATGGTCTTATTTCTGCTTTCTTTTATTTGCTGAGGCTTGCTTTGTGCCCTAAGATATGATCAATTTTGGAGAAGGTTCCATGTGCTCCTGAGAAGAATAAATATTGTGCAGAAGTTGGATGAAATATTCTGTAGATATCGGCTAGGTCCATTTGATCTATTGTATGATTTAGATCTTTATTGATTTTTTGTTTGAATTATCTATCTATTGGTGATAGAGGGGTATTAATGTCTCCCACTGCCACTGTGCTGGAGTTTATATGTTTTTTGGTCTTTCAGGGTATGTTTGATGAAATTGGGTGCGTTGACCTTGGGTGCATATAGGTTGATAATTGTTATTTTCTTTTGGTGTATTTCCCCTTTTATTAGTATGTAATGTCCTTCTTTATCTTGTTTGATCAATAAAAGCTGGAAGTCTCCTTTGTCTGAGATAAGTATTGTTATTCTTGCCTGTTTTCAGGGATCATTGGCTTGGTAAGTCTTCCTCCAGCCTTTCACTCTCAGTCAGTGCTTGTTTCTGTTGATGAGATGGTTCTCCTGTAAGCAACAGATTTTTGTATCTTCCTTTTTAATCCAGTTTGTCAAATGGTGTCTTTTGATGGGGGATTAAGTCTGTTAACATTTAGTGTTAGTATTGAGAGGTATGTGGTGATCCCTGTCATTTAATAGTCTTTGTTGTTTAAGGGTTTGATTGTGTGCAGCTAAATCAATGTTGCTCTCCATTTTCTTGCATTTTCTTCTGTGGTTTGGTACTGCCTTCCCATTCATGGCGTCACTTGCATTCACTTTCTTTGTGCAGAATTCCTTGAAGAATCTTTTGTAGTAGTGGCTGGGTGGCTATATATTGCTTTAATTTTTGCTCATCATGGAAGACTTTTATTGCACCACCTATTTTGAAAGATAGTTTTGCTGGGCAGAGTATCCTAGGGTTGAAATTATTTTTATAATTTCAGGAAGTGCCAGGAAGACTATATTCTATGTTCTTCTTGCTTTTAAGGTTTCCATTGAGAATTCTGTTGTGATTTTGATGGGTGTACCTTTGTATATTACTTGTTTTTTCTCTCACAGCCTTCAGTGTTCTTTCTCTATTCTCTGTGCTTGTTATTTTGATTACAATATCTTGTGGGCTTGTTCTATTTTGGTCAAGTTTGTTTGGTGTCCTGGAGGCTTCCTATACCTGAATGGGCATTGTTTTCTCTAGATTTGGGAAATTTTTGTTATTATTTTGTTGACTATATTATGAATTCCTTTTGCTTATACCTCTTCTCCTTCTTCAATGCTCATGATTCTCAGGTTTGTTGTTTTAATGGAGTTTGTGAGTTCTTGCATATTTCTTTCACAGGTCTTAAGTTTTCTGAATAAAAGTTCTTCAGTTTTTCCTTTAATTACCATTTCATCTTCAAGTTCTGAGACTCTGTCTTTTTAATGATCTAGTCTGCTGGAGTAGCTTTCTATTTTGTTTTGTTTTTCTGTTTTATTCTTTTTTCTGATGTTTTCCATATTATGGGTCACTTCCTCTTTAATATTGTCAATTTTTGCCCTTCATTTCTCTCTCTATTTATGGTGTTCTCTTTTTCACTTTGGTATTTATTTAGGGCTTCTATGGTTTATTTTATTTGTTCTTGTGTTTTCTCATATTCTTTATTTTTATTGTCTTAGAATTTCTTCTGTACATTTTGTTTGACCATGTCTAGTAGCATCTCTATGAAATTCTCATTGATTCCTTCCAGGATTTCTTCTTTCATACTGTTCTTGTAGGCTTTGTTGGGTTTGTTGGGATAGTTTATTTTTGTTTTTTTGGAGTATAAATATAGGTATCTGTTTTCTTCATTTCCCTCTGGCTCCTGTACTAATTTACTTTTGGGGGGAGAATGGTTTCCATCCTTTTTACATCTTCCCATTACTCCACTTGGTGCTGTTATTTTCTCTGTTCTGTGTGTGATTTAGTTTTAGGTAGCTTACAGTAGTAAAATTAATGAGATCTAGAAAGAAAGACTAAGAAGAAAAATAAATACAAGAGAAAGGAAAAAAAAGAGAACCAAAGAAATTAAGAGGGAAAATTGGTATACTAACCAACAGTGAACTATTGGTCTGTGTCTCCCAAGCAGGTTTGGAGCTGATGATGGTGGCAATGGAGCCCTCCTGGTTTCTAACTGTAATATGGCATGGAGAAGCTTTGTGCTGCCTGTGGGTTCGAGGTGTCAGGGTTTTGCTTCTTCTTGGTGGTTTTTTTCTGCCAAGTGTGGCTCCAGCATCTCAGAGAGATTTTTGATTTATGGAGCTCACCCTATCTGCTTCCTCCCTCTTGTCACCATCTTGGATCTCCCCTTTAATTCACTTTTGCTAAAGTATAAATCTTAAAGAAAATGGCTAAAATAAAATTGCTTACTATTTTATTTTATTTATTAATATTTGACATCCTTACATATATTAACACTCTTGAAGGCAAGAATCACATACTATTGTCTTCCTCATAGGAATTAATAACTCATGGCACAATTTAACTATTTGAAAAGCATTACAATAAAGTGGAAGCAACCAAAGGTATATATGTCAAAGTTGACATATGAAGAAAGTTCCTGCATGATTGGTAAATTGACATTTATGTTGAAAGTCATATCTTCAAGAGTTACAAATGTGCAAACATAGAGTGTTTATCAAACTGTAATTTCAGTTCTTCTTTACCATCTGATCTTCTCCTGTAAGTGATAATCATCTCTCTAGGAGACAAAACATATGTGGAGGTTCTATTACATAGATACAAGAGAAGTATATGAGCTGTTAAAACCTGGAGAAAACTTATAATTCACCTCATTTTCCTCAATTTCACTTAAGATTATATTTGGTTATATTATATGAATATATATAATGATCAGTAGTAGATTCTTATAGTCAAATTTTGCTTAAGATTAAACCATTTACTTTTTTTCATGCTAGAGATCAAACCCAAGGCCTCATACATGCTAAGCAAGTGTTCTACCCCTGAGCTACATATCCAGTTATTAGAAATACATTTTAAAGGTCCAAATTGGCTAGTAGAAAATGATTATAGATATATAAATCAGCGTTGTTGTATTACTATGGCATTGAAACCCTATAGCTTTGAGTTTATTAGTAAAACCAAAACAAATTTTTGCTTAAAAGTAGGGCATTTAAATCATTGCCACAAATTTAGAGCACAGATATACTATGGCTTTCTTCCTTTTGAAAGGTAAACAGTGTCTAACTTAATGATACTAGTGATATGTTGAGATGATTTGTAGAAACTTTTAATTAGGAAAATTATCTCTACTTCTTTCTTATTTTTTTCTGAATCATTTCCTTTGATTTTGATACTTCTTCCCATTGTCACAACATACTCCTTCAGGAATAGTAGTTATTCAAAATGGAAATACAGGGTAAAATAGCACATTATCCAGAATATTTACTATTATATGGAAAAATTCAAAGATGTGTCATGAAGGGTAAGATGGCTGTGTGGATGTAAGGGAGCTTTAAATGTATATGTAAATGGTATGCTGCTTATAACATCATTTTTTTCCTCAACAATATGTTTTAGGATCTACCCATATCAATAATATAGATGTATTTCCTTCTTTTCAATTGACTTATAAGTGTTATACCACATATATTGCCTGTTTAAATACCCATCTCTCTTTTTTCCAATGTTCAACTCTTTCTAGGATAGTTAGAAGTCATAAACTCACATATGAGTGCTATTCTTGATATAATATTACATCAATGTCTGACAAAGTACCTCAATGAAAAGTCAATCTCTCATGCTCTGAGCAGAAGACTTATTTAAACCATTACATGCTGATAAATTTCCTGTGCCTGAGGTTTATTTCATCTTCTAATGAAGAACACAGATGAAATAAATGTAGGTGACTATAAAAATAAAGATAAGATATGACTTAATCAAAATCTATAGATATATTATTATCATTTCACCACTGCAAAAATACCCTCATGGAATAATTCAAACAAACAAAAATCCAAACAACCACCACCACCATCAAATCAATCCTAATGTTTACCTGTAGCATTGTATGGCTTTTCTAGCCTGCAAATTCAAAATTTTACATGTTTTCCCAGAATTTCCAAAAGCTTCTAGACTACATCATAAAGAACAGTTATAACAATGACCCTAATTCTTTGGCATCAATTTTCTGTATTACTTACTTTTGTGCCACTGTGACTAATTACCTGAAAAAAAACTGTAATTTGTTTGGGAAGAATGATTTAATTTTAATTAAATGGACTGGTTCGATCCATGTTTGCTTGTCCCCTTCCACTTGGGCAGACCATAATGATGGCTGGAACATTTAATAGAGGAGGGTCTGTGTACAATAGTACCAGAACAAATAAAATGCTGAGAAAGTAACTTAACGAAGGAAGTAAATGTTTTATACAGTATAAATTGAAAAACACTGCTGAGAAATTAAAGATAACATTAATAAAACAAGTCATGCTCATTTGTTGGAAGGTTTAGTAGTGTTAAACTAAGAATCTTACCCAAAGCAAACCACCCATTCAATGTAACTCTCATTAAATCAAAATGATCTATTTTTCAGAAACACAAAACTCATCCCCAAACTCAAATTTAATCTCAAAAGACTCTGAGTAGCCAAAACAATCTTGAAGAAGAAGAATAAAGCTGATGTCTCATACTTCCTGATTTCAAAACTTACTGCAATGCTATAGTAATAAAAACATTTTGGTAATAGCATAAAGACCAACATACAGAACAATAGAATATAACAGGGAATCCGGAAATAACCCCTTGCACATATGTTTTTTGTCAAGTACATCAAGAACATTAAATGAGGGGAAAGGACAATCTTTTATAAACAAATGGTTCTGGAAAAATATTCTCATGCAAAAGAATGAATTACAACCCTGACCTAATTTCATCATGTATAGCAATTACTGAAAAGTGGGTCAAAGATCTAACCTATGATGATCTTACAAGGAAATACAGAGAAAATTTTTCACATTTGGCTTGGCAGTGATTTCTTGGATATGACACCAAACACACAGGCAACAAAAGGAAAAAATAAACAAGATGAACTTCATGAAAAATTAAAAAATGTGCCTCAGAACATGTCAAAAAGTAAAAAGGCAAGTTATATATATGTTAAGTGGTTAATATCCAGAATATATAAAGGACTCCTAAAAAATAACAATAAAAGTGCAAACAACTTTTAGCACTTAAAAATGCTAACAACTTTTAGCACTTAAAAGTGATTAAAAATGGACAAAAGACTTGAATAGAAATTTGTCTATAGAAGTTTTACAAATAACCAATACATACATAAAAAGATGGCAGTAATTACAAATAATTAAAGAAATGGCAAAAACTACAGCAAATTACCACTTCAAATGTACTAGGATATCAGAGTCGTTAAAGATAAGAAAATGTAACACTTGTTTACTGTTGGTGGAAGTATAAAATTCTAAACTATTGTAGAAAACAGTATAGCTATTCTTCAAAAATTAAAAGTAGAGTTACCATATGATTTATCAATTCCACTTCTGAGTTTACCAAGGAACCCTTAAAGCAAGATCTTGAATAGATATTTGTACATCTATGCTCAAAGCAACATTATTCAGAATAGCTAAAATGTGGGGGCAACCAAGTATCCACTGGTCGATGAATGGATAAGGAAAATGCAGCATATTCATGTAATAGACCATTAGTGAGAATTTAAGGTAGAGAAATTAGGACATATGCTACAATAAGGCTCAACTTCAAAACATTATGCCAAGTGACATAAATCAGACAAGGAAAGACAAACTGCTTTATCCCACTTACATGAGGAATCTAAAAATAGAGAGAAACAGAAACTCACAGAAACAAAAGGGAATGGTGATTGCCAGAGGCTAAAGACAGAGAAAAGGGAGAATTGCTACTCAATGGTTATGAACTTTCAATTAAGAAAGATGAGCAACTCAAGGTGTGGCTGAAGTGGTAGAGAACCTGCTTTGCAAGCATCAAGCCATGAGTTCAAACCCCAGCCCCACTAAAAAAAAAGAAAGAAAGATAACTAAATATCATAGTATTTTACAGAGTACAGAACAAAGAACCTGAGAATTGGTGAAAGATGTTAACTGCAAATTAATAAAAAGAGATAAATATTTTTTGCTTATAATCATCAGGATCCATCCAGTGTATGCTATGCACTTTTGCATTTAAATTTTGTTAAAAACAAAACAGACAAAAGCACCAACGCTACCAATATACCCTAGGGTATCACAAATATATTTTAAACATATTAGCATAAAGATGAATTTTCATTAAATAATACCTTCTGTACAGGCATGTACCAGTATAATTGGCTTAGATGATGCTTTCTGATCTTCACAAATGTATTTTATTGCTCAATCTGATATGTTGTATACAGCACAAAGCAGACCCCATTATAAGCAAATGTTCCAAATTAATTGGGAAACAGCTCAGGAATACTACAGTCTGCAAGTGAATAGAGGGTGGAAGTGTGAGGAAAATCAAAAGAAAGGAAAGATAACTTAGATATGATTAGATAGTTTTAAGTGTTTCTTTTAGTGTGGTTATTTGAACAAGTTATTTGATTAGTAGTGATATTTTACCTATAGTTTTCAATGTGATTTTTTTTACTGCCTTGGATTGAATGAAAGATCTCCAGTTATTGATTTCTATTATTGCTATGCAGCCAATAAAGTCTTTAACTGGTCCAGGAGTCGAGAGAGAGAGAGAGAGAGAGAGAGAGAGAGAGAGAGAGAGAGAGAGAGAAAGAGAGAGAGAGAATTTATTTGAGAGTCTTCAATGAATTATTTTTTCTACAAATTGGTCAATGTGTAAAGATGGATTTGCGGCCCAAATTTTTTTTCAGCATATTGGTAGTATACTTCTTCAATTCTTTTTATAAATATCAATCCAGATATTAGTAGATGTTTTTCTATGTCTGAACTAGCATGAATTCACTTAGTCAGGAATAAATGAATAAATAAATTATGATGCATATATATGCATGCACATATACATAAATATAATTACATATATTTGTAATATATGAACAATGGAATATTCAGTCTTTAAAAATATGAAAATCCCACTATCTTCCTCAATGAATAAACCTGTTGGACATCCTAAGTAAAATAAGCCAGACATAGAAAAAATAATTTTACTTGATGTCACTTATATGTAGAATCTAACATTAAAATGTTATATATATCTGTTCATTTAAGGACAGATATTGAGAATAAAACTTTGGTTACCAAGGTGGAGCTGGGAATGGACAAAAAATGGTTGGCTGTAGGACAAAGAATATATAGCATCAACTATGTGACATGAACAAGAGTAGAAATCTAATATAGAGGACATCATTAATAACATCATATCATATATGGAATTTTTGCTGAATGACCAGATTTTAGATTCATTTGTCACATACAAAAAGGAGTAGCTGTGTGATAATGAATGCCAACTGGCTTTACTATAGCAACCATCCTACTAAATATTACCTTATTAACCAAAAGTTAGTAATATTCTATCCATTAACTGTGCAAATTACATAAGTCACTGGTATTGGGATAAAGAAAAAGTTTCATGGTAACAGTGAATTACACATGGAAAATGGGAGAAAAGCTAATACACTCATTCTACCCATCAAGACATCATATTCTCCCATCATTTTTCTCTGTTCTCTGTACTTTTTCTTTCAGAAAATAATGACCTTGGCCTATTTTCACCTATGAAAGTTCAAGATTTGTATTCCTGGGCCAATGAAAAGCTATAAATATTTGCAGTGTCCTGTAGTCCTAATTTTTGTGTTGGCTTGTATAGCCAATGTCCTTGAGGAATAACTTGGGCAAAAAGCAAAAGTGTTGCAGACATATTCACCAGGAGCCAAGAACCAAAACAAACAAAAAGGACATTAGAAAGCATTTATTTGGGTGGATAAAAATAATCTTGTAAAAATAAACAGTCATATGGATTTTCACTTGTGAACATAGAAGAATATATAAGTAATTGTATTTCAATATAAATTTATATTTGAAAAAAAGAAACACATTAAAAGCTCAGAAGTCAATTACAAATGAGCTTTAGCTTATGTTCTGTTTTCTATGATGTTTTCAATACTGTTAAGAAGTTTGAACTAACATGGATTAAATTCTGATAAGGGAACTGAAAAAGAAATTGCCTAACTTGATTTTTGAATTAAAATATACACTGCCATTCTCAAAACTTTATTTCTCACTGATTGTAATATCATAATCAAATAAATAATAGAATAAGTTTCATCTTTTGACTTACATTTCATCTTTTTAACTTACATTTTTAGTTTTAAAAACTAAACTTTTTTCATCTTCCTGACATTGGCTCAAATGTATTGCACACCCTCTCCACTAGTAACACTCTCAAATGTCCAAGTGCCTGATTTAGAAAATAATACCCCATGCAGCTAATTCGGAAAGAATTCACACTGATTCCAAGGAAAATGGACACTTTGGTTCCATGTATGACATACAGGAGATTATTGATTTGTTAAAGTTTGTAGGCTTCATTTTTAAAGATTTTGTTTGTTTCATTAAATTTTTTGATTTCTCAAATTTATTTCTTTATTCATTCATTTTGAGTACTTATAAATTTGTCAATTAATCTTTTTTCTCCTTTTATTTTATAATTTTTATATTTACTTACATGTGTATACATTGTTTGTGCCACACCTCCCCCTTTCCAGGCAGAACCTATTCCAGCCTCTTCTCTGATTTTGTTAGAGACAACAAAAGAGATAATAAGAAAGACATATAATTTTTGCTAGTTTGGGATAAATATAGCTATACAGAGAGATTCATAGCAGTGTTTCCATGCACTTGTGTATTGAAACCATATTGGTTCATTTCTACCAGACCTCTTCACTACTTACTGTTCCCCTTCCCATAGTGACATCTGGCAATTTTAGATTACTTTATTTGCTCCTCAACAGGAAGCACATCAACCACATTCAAGTTTTAGGTTTCCTTTCCTTTCCTTCTTTCTAGCATGCATGTTCTCCCCTTAGTGTATGACCAATGTCCAATAATATTACTGCATTTGTTTTGGGTCTGTAATCTGCATATGATGGAGAATATGCAATTTTTGGCCTTCTGAGGCTAGGTAACTTCACTTAAGCTGGTGTTCTCTAATTCCATCCATTCACTTGTGAATGACAAAACTTCATTCTTCTTTGTGGCTTAGTAAAATTGCATTTATTTATGGTGTATAAACACCACATTGTCTTAATCCATTCATCAGTAGCCAGGCATAGCTTGGCTATTGTAAATAGTGCTGCAATAAACATGGGAGTGCAGGTGCTTTTTAAATATACCTTTGGGTATATCCTTAGGAGTGGTATTGCTGGATTATATGGCAGATCTATGTTTAGTTTTTAAGAAGCCTCCATAATGTTTTCCAAAGTGATTGTACTAGCTTACATTCCCACCACCAGTGTATAAGTGTTCCCTTTTCTCCTGCCTCCTCACCAGCATTTGTTGTTGGTGGTGTTCTTGATGATAGCCATTCTAACAGGGATGCAGTTAGAATCTTAGTGTGATTTTGATATACCTTTCCTTTATGGCCAGGCATGGCGAGCTTTCTTTAAATGTGGTTTTTTTTTTGGTCATTTGCATTTCTTCCTTTGAAAAAGTTCTGTTTAGTTAAGTTGCCCACTTCTTTATTGGTTTATTGATTTTTAGGGAGTTTAGTTTTTTTCAACTCCCTGTATGTTCTGGTGACCAGTCCTTTGTCAAATATTTTCTCCCACTCTGTGGGTGATCTCTTCAGTTTAGAGACCATTTCCTTTGTGTGCAGAAGCTTTTTAATTTCATGTAGTCCCATTTGTCTATTCTTTCTCTTAGTTGCTGGGCTGCTAGATTTCAACTGAGGAAGTCATTTCCTATACCTATTGTTTCTAGGGTATTCCCTGTTTTTTTTTCATGTACTAACTGAAAGGTTCAGTTCTCATATTGAAGTTGATAACTGTCACTTCCTTTTGATTTATTGGTCCTTTTATTAATAGGAAGTGTCCTTCTTTATCTCATTTGAACAATGCAAGTTTGAAATCTACTTTGTCTAATATAAGTATTGCCACTCCTGCCTGTTTTCATGGGCCATTGGCTTGGTAAATCTTTCAGTCTTTCTCCCTAAGCCAGTGTTTATTTCTATCAATTAGATGGGTCTCTTGTAAACAACAGATCTTTCTTTTTAATCCAGTTTGCCAAATGGTGTCTTTTGATGGGGAAGTTGAATTTATTAACATTCAGTGCCAATATTGATAGGTATGTGGTGATTCCTTCCATTTAGTTGTTTTGTTGTTTACGGATTTCCATTGTGCCCAGTTGAATCAATGCTATGCACCGATTGCTTGTCTTTTCTTCTTCTGTGGTTTGATGCTTCCTGTCCTCTGGTGGTTTTGTTTGCTTTCATCTTCTGTGTGCAGAATTCCTTGTAGAATATTTTGTAGTGGTGGCTTAGTGATCATATACTGTTTTAGTTTTTCTTTATCATGAAATATTTTTATTGCTCCACCAATTTTGAATGATAGTTTGGCTGGGTAGAGTATCCTAGGGATGAAGTTATTTTCATTCAGTGTCTAAAATTCTTCACTCCATGCCCTTCTTGCTTTTATGGTTTCCATTGAGAAATCTGCTAATATTCTGATGGATTTACCTTTATATGTCATCTGTTTTTCTCTCTTACAGACTTCAATATTCTTTCTCTGCTCTCTATGCTTGTTGTTTTTATATCATACCATGGGGAGGGTCTATTTTGGTCATGTCTGCTTGACACCCTGGAGACTTTCAGTACCTGAATGGGCAAAACTTTCTTGAAATTTGGGAAATTTTCTGTTATTATTTTATTAAATATATTACATATCCACTACATATCCCATTGGTTTGCACCTCTTCTCCTTCTTCAGTGCTCATTATTCTCAGGTTTGGTCTTTTGATGAAATCATTGAGTTCTTGCATATTTCTATCACAGCTGTTAAATTGTTTGAGTAGGATTTCTTCTTTTTTTAATTTAATTTCTATTTTATCTTCTAGATTTGAGATTCTGTCTTCTACTTGTTCCAGTCTACTGGACTGGCCTTCCATTGTGTTTTTTGTTTGATTATAGGAAGTTTATTTTCCAGGATTTCTGTTTGATTCCTTCTTCTGAGGTTTTCCAAATCTTTATTCAACTCTTCTTTTATAGTTTTCTTTGTCCTTTTAACTCAGGTATCTCTCTTTTTATATTCTTTTGTTTCACTTTGGTGATTATTGAGGTCCTCTCTGACTTCCTTTATTTGTTTCTGTGCAATCTCATTTTCTTTATATTTGGTTTCTTGAAATTTCTTGAGGGCATCTTGTACATTCTGCTTAAACATGTCTAATATCTTCTTCATGAATTTCTCAGAGATTTCTTCCCAGATTTTTTTTTGAGGGTTTTTTTTTTTTTGTGGGCAGTGCTGTGTTCCTTAGTTACTTTACCAATGTTTTGTTGAGGACAGGAACTGGATATCCATTTTATTCTCTTCCTACTGAATCCTGTACTGAATTATTTTTTTCAGGAGAGTGGTTTCCATCCCTTCTTCTTCTTCCCATTGCTTCACATCATGCTGTGCAACTATACTTTTGGTATGCTAGTTAATGGATTTGATTGCCTGATTTCTTTCCCTGATTTAATTTTTGTATTGTGGTTGACTTGGTTGCTAGCTAGGTTGATGTGCTCTATCTGATCCTGGTCTTGGGGATTGATTTACCATTAACAAGTTCAGAGGTTCAGTGCCAGATGAGTTGGTAACATATTCTATAGAAAATCCCTTAATGATAATACCTATAAACAGTTGGAATTGGAGGAGGTTGTAATAGCTATTGGGCTAGTTATAGATTATGGGGAACTGGTAAAGGTGGCTCTTAGAAAAAAGGGGTGGTAGGAAATGGATTGTGTTGGTGAGTTGAGAGGTATGGGGGTTATCAGATTTTGTGTCCCTTGTGTGTTTGGGTGTATTTCTGTTGTAGTGGAGGGTGTTTGTGTCAGGGATTGCAGGGGGCTGCAGTTGTATGCAGTTGGTAGACTAGGCTAGTCAGCAGGTGGTGAATGTATAGGAGGGAGGGAAAGTGTGGTGACAGGTTGGGAGAGGATGGGAGGAGGAGGTGAAAACAGGGGAAAATGTAGATGAAAAGGGGCAGAAGGAGTAGTTGGGAGGGAGTACAATGGATTGTAGAATAGGAGAAGGAGGGAGAGTGAAGAAGATGAGAATAGGTATAGAGAATAGTGGTGATCAAGTTGATAATACAGAAATAAAAAAGAAAGAAAGAAAGAAAAGAAATACAATAAAAAACACCAGGTTCAGGAACCTCAGAAAGTTCAGTCTATTAATAAAAGTTCCGGAGTTATTCCTTAATTGTCTAATCCTGATGTTGGTGTTCAAGTAGAAGCTCTGATGTGTGGCTTGTGAGTGGTATTTGGACATTGCATCCACAAGATTAGTTGGAGTTGTGAGGTGTGGTAAGATTGCCAGTTCATGCATGGTGGTCAAAGCTGTTTTCAGCATGCAGCATCTGAGTTGCCCTTTAGCTGCAGCTCTGTTTTGCCAGCTCCACCCCCAGAAAGGTGGAGCAATTCAGTTTTGAATGCTACCCTTTGTCCCAGAGATCAGCTCTGGGATCCACCTCCTGCTGTCCTTTGGGAGGATGTTTTGTCGCTCCTTACCCTCTCTTACCCTTTATGCCTTGCCCAATCTCTACTGGGTGCCAGCAGCTTCTCTAGGTCATTGACTTGTCCATAGGTCCCCACTCTCAGCCATTGCTGCTTTCTGGTGCATGACTGAGAGTTCAGTTCCTGGCCATGCTCCTGACAGTTCAGCAGTGAGAGATTGGCTTTTTGCTTTTGCCCCTCCCCCATTCTCTAGGGCATGTTCAGCGTTCCACTTCCCCCCATGTTGGTATTAGATTACAGTTTGCTGCTTATGGCTTTCAGTTTTTTTTTGGGGGGGGGGAGTTCAGTCTGCCCAGGGACTGTGCTGGTTGGGTAGGGGAGCCATTCATGATGCTCACATGTATCTTCTGCAGTTTCATG
Source organism: Castor canadensis (assembly GCF_047511655.1). Classification (NCBI taxonomy): domain Eukaryota; kingdom Metazoa; phylum Chordata; class Mammalia; order Rodentia; family Castoridae; genus Castor; species Castor canadensis. The sequence goes on along the minus strand of NC_133386.1, from coordinate 100,766,385 downwards.
CAAGCAGCTTTGGAAAGAGCTGTTGGGGAGAAATGGTGTCATTATTTTCAGCATGGCATGGCATAGGGAAGTTTTCCATGGGCCAAGGATCCAGGATGTTGCAGGGTTTGACTCTGATTGATGTTCTGTCTTCTTCGTGTTGGGAGAAGAAAGAAAAGGAAATTAAAAAAGAAAAGAGAAGTGGCCAGGGGCTTTTTTCACAGGGCCAGACACTAGACACACCTTGCTGGCTGTGCCAGGTAAGATTTTTGCAGATGTCAGATGTAATTAAAAGGCTGATTTAAGGGTTGGTCTTTGAATTTTATCTGCACCTAATGTAATGGTTGTTATTATTTTGGATAGGTGCAATCAGAATAACCAAAGTGTGGCTCCAGCTTCTCATGGAGGTTTCTGAAGTTATGGAGCTTAGGAGATCTGATTCTTTACCTTAGCCACCATTTTTTTCTTTTTCCCAATTAATCTTTATATTAGAGCAGAAAAAGTACATATGTACAAAGGACCAAATGTGCAACTGTTTTTAATTTCACCTGTAACTCTTTTAAACTGTATTTTTATTTGTTTTAGAAAAGTGTGTTTTTGTGATAAAGGTCACCAGTATGGCTTTTACTACTGTACATTTAAAGATTTTATGTGTACCATATTTTAATTGAGTTATTTGTTTTGAATAATCTTGTTTACAACTTTACAGCATGTACAGAACTGTATTATCAAAGGTGTATTTGAAATTATTTAAATAACCAAAACCTCTCAAGTTACAAGTATAGTATACAGTTATATACTGTATACTATATAACTGTATAGTATACAGTTATGTAATTGTGTGGCTCTTGTCAAGTTTGTGTATTATTGTATATTTTGTAAGTATTTTGCCTTTTAGAAAAGTTCGATATGGGAGGAGAATTCACTGTATAAGGAATGTTAATCTTAAATATTTACACAGTGCTGAATAGGCAGTGAAAGTAAAAACCTTAGAAACTAACTCCTTTTTGAGGTATTAATTTTGTGAATTAACATTTGAAAAAACAGTTAATTTACAGAGATATGTCCGAGGAGCCATTTTCTTCTGATGTATTAAGAATTATTAGTTATTTTTACACTTCTTGCACTAATTAACCCACTTTAAAGGAAAAGTAAAATATAATTAACACCCTTTTCCTTATTTTCTTTAAAATTTTATTTTATCATTTATACATTCACTTACATGTGTATACCTTATTTGGGCCCTTTCAGATCCTGTTCAGCCCTTTTGTTCTCTGATTTTGTAGAAGAAAAAACATATAAGAGTAAATGAAAAACATAGAATTTTTGCTAGTTTGAGATGAAGATAGCTATTCAGGGAGATTCTTTGTTTTGTTTCCATGCATATGTATCAGAACCCAAATTGACTCATCTCTACCAGACCTCTTCATTACTTCCTAGTCCTCTTCCATAGTGGCCTCTGCCAGTTTAAGATTACTATATTTACTCTTATACAGTAAGCATATCAACTTTGTTCAAGTTTTTGGTTTCCTTCCTTTTCCTATCCTTCAGGTGTGCAGTCTCCCCTTAGTGGATGACCCATGTCCAATAATATTACTGCATTTGTTTTAGGTCTATAATCTGCATAGGAGGGAGAACATGTAATTTTTGACCTTCTGAACCTGAATAAATTTGATAAGGTGATGTTCTACAGGTCCATCCATTTTCCTGCAAATAATAAAATTTCATTCTTGTTGGCTGAATAAAATTCCATTGTGTATAAATATCACATTTTTTAAATTTCATTTGTCATTAGTGGAGCATCTTGGCTGTTTCCGTAGCTTGGCTATTGTGGATAGTGCTGCAGTAAACATGGGTGTGCAGTTGCCTTTGTAGTAACCTGAGTCACATTCCATCAGGTATATACCTAGGACTTGTATTGCTGAATTAAATGGCAGATCTATTTTTAGTTTTTAAACAAGTCTCCATATAGTTTTCCATAGCTAGCTCATATTCCCACCAGCAGTGTATGAGAGTTTGTATTTCCTGCATCCTTGTCAACATTTGTTGTTGTTGGTATTCTAGATGATCACTAATCTGACTGGTTTGAGGTGGAATCTTATTGTGGGTTTGATTTGCATTCCCTTCAAGAACAAAGATTGCAAGCATTTTTTTTTCATGTGTTTTTTTTGGCTATTTGGACTTTGAAAAAGTTCTGTTTATTTCAGTTGCCCACTTCTTTATTGGTTCAATTATATTAGGGGAGTTTAGCTTTTTTGAGCTCACCATATGTTCTGATTGTCTGTCCTTTATCTGATGTGTAGCTAGCAATGGTTTTCTCCTATTCTCTAGGTAGTCTCTTTATTTTAGAGACCATTTCTTTTGTTGTGCAGAGTATTTTTGATTTCATGTAGTCCCATTCGTACATCCCTTCTTTTAGTTGCTGAGCAAATTGAGTTATACTGAGGAAGTCCTTGCTGCTACCTATTGCTTCCACTGTAATCCTGGCTCTTTCCTGTACTAACTTCAAGATTTCATGTCTGACATTAAGGTACATACTCCATTTTGAGTTAATATTAGTACATTGTCTCAAACATGGATCTATTTTCCATTTTCTGCAGGTAATTACCACTTTTCGCAGCAACATTTGTTGTAGAGGCTTTCTTTTCTCCATCATGTGTTTTTGGCACCTTTTTCAAAAATTTGATGGGTGTTGCTGCATGGATTCATATCTGAGTGCTCTATTCTGTTCCACTGGTCTTTGAATCTTTTTTTGTGCTTGTGCCATGCTGTCTTAATTGATATGGGTCTGTAGTATAGTTTGAAGTCTGGCATTGTGATACCTTGAGCATTGTTCATTTTCCTTAGTGTCGTGGTGGCTATTTGTGCTCTTTTTTGTTTCCAAATGAACTGTAGAGTACATTTTTCACTTACTGTGATGAATATCATTGGGATTTTGATGGAATTTCATTGAACATGTAGATTTATTTCAGTATAGCCATTTTTGCTTTCTTGATTCTGCCAATCCATGAGTATGGGAGATCTTTCCACCTTCTGTAGTCTTCTTTTGATCCCTTTCTTAAATAGTTTGTAGTCCTTCTTGTAGAGATCATTTACATACTTTGTTAAGTTTATTCCTAGATATTTAGTTCTTTTGAAGCTATTGTAAATGGAATTATTTTCCTGTACTTTTTTCTCTATCTGTTCACTGTTGGTTTTTGTAAGTTGATTTTGTATCCTGCTCCTTTGCTGAAGTTGTTTATGGTGTCTAGGAGTTTTGGGGTAGAGTTTTCAGGTCTTTAAGGTTTAAGATCATGTCATCTGCAAATAGGGATACTTTAACTGCTTCTTCACATATTTGTATTTATTTCATTTCTTCTTTGGGCCTTATTGCTCTGGCTAAGAATAGAGGTGGAGAGTGTTGGCACCGTGTCTCATTTCTGATTTTAGAAGAAATGGTTTCAGTCCCCATTAAGTATGATGTTGGCTATAGGTTTGTCACATATAGCCATTACAATGTTAAGGTACATTCCTTCTATTCCTTGTTTCCTTAGAGCTTTTATCATGAAATGATGTTGAACATGATCACATGGTTTTTGTCTTTGTTTTTATAAATGTGCTGTATTAAATTTAATGATTTGCATATATTTAACCATCCCTGCAACCCTGGGATGAAGCTGACTTGGTCATAGTGAGTGACCTTTATGGTATGTTCTTGATTCATTTTGCCATTATTTTATTGAGGCTTTTTTTTATCAATGTTCATTAAAGAGATTGGCCTGTAGTTCTCCTTTTTGGATGTGTCCTTGTACAGTCTTGGCCTGAGTGTAATACTGGCTTCATAGAGTGAGTTGTCAGGCAGAGTTCCTTCCCTTTCTATTTTGTGGAAAAGTTTAAGGACTCTTGGTATTAGGTCTTCTTTAAAGGTCTGGTAGAATTCAGCAAAGAATCAATCAGGTCCTGGACTTTTCTGTTTTGGGAGGCTCCTTATTGCTGATCCAATTTCATGTGTTATAGATCTATTTGCGAGGTTAATATGCTCTTGGTTCGGTTTTGGATGGACATAAATATCTAGAAATTTCTCCATTTCTTCAAGATTTTCCAATTTATTAGCATATAGGTTTTCAAAATAGTCCCTGATAATTCCCTGGATTTCATTGGTGTTTGTTATTATCTTTTCTTTTCCATTTCTGATTTTTCTAATTTGGGTCTTTCCCCTCTTCATTTTAGATTTTAGTCAGATTTGTCAGAGGTTTGTCAATCTTGTTTTTTTGTTGTTGTTGTTTTCAAAGAGCCACCTTTTTTGTTTTGTTGATTCTTTTTATGCATGTTTTGGTCTCTATTACATTAATTTCGGCTGTTATTTTTTTTCCTTCTGCTTGTTTGTGTTTTGCTTGTTCTTGTTTTTCTAGGAGTTTTAGATGTATTATTAGGTGATTTGTATGAAATCTTTCTGTCCTTTAAATCTATGCAGTCATAGGTATAAACTTTCCTCTTAGGACAGCCTTTGCTGTGTCCCTTTGTCTCTGATGTGTTATATTTTCATTTTCCTTAAATTGCAGGAAGTTTTTTATTTCCTTTCTTATTTCTTCTATGACCCACTGATCACTGAGCAATGTGGTGTTCAGCCTCCAATTGTTTATATATTTACTGCTGCTGCTTTGGTTGTTGATGGTGGTTAGGGTAGGGATTCACTATTCCTGTGCTCCCTGACACCAGAAATGACATTGAGATGTCGGAGCTACTCTAGGGTAATTCTGATTGGTTAAAGCCAAAATAATAACTACCAACACATTAAGCACGCGCAAAACACAACAGTCAACAGGGTTTGTCTGCCCTTGGATAAAAGCCCTGGGCCATTTCTCTCTCTCTTTCTTTTTTTCTTTCAATAAGTAGAAGATAGAGCATCAATCAGAGTCAAACTCTGCAAAGTCCTGGATGCCTAAGCATCTGTTTTGAGAAAAGTGGCACACCTTTTCCTCCAATGGTTGGGGGTCAAAGCTGCCTGTGTAAACCTGCATACCCAACAGGTGAGTATAATATGAACCATACACAACTCCCCTAACCACACCATGGGAACTTAATCCAGCACAGCCTCTGGGCAGTTTGAAACCCCACCCAGCAAAACTGAAAAGCATAAACAGTGAATTGTAATCTATTACAGACAGTGGGGGTGGGGTGGAAAGCTGAACCTGCCCTAGTGTATGAGGATGGGGAAAGGAACTGAACTCTCAGTGAACAAAGGTTGGAAATGTAACAAAGGCTGAGAGCAAGGGTAGAGTGTGGTGAGAAATAGCTATGCTGATGCTGCCTCTTGAAAGCAACAGATCTGAACACATTGCATGAACTAGCAGTGAGTTTCCTCAGGTCTAGATATTTCAAATTTAATTTTTATTTATTATACAATTATATATAAATCTAGACTTTACATTTTAGATTTTTGCATATTTTTCTAAAATCACAAAGGTGATTTATTAGCTTATTAAGTTTTAAAATTGTATGGTCTAAAATGTTTTTGCTTATAATTACTAAGAATGCTAGAACTTTGACACATTTCAACACTAGCATAAAGTGTATGCATATTTAAGTAAATATTGTTTTCTATTCATCAAGTTCCTTGTTATTCATGAAGATTAAGAGAAAGGAGAAAGTTGCAGCTCTTAAAATAAACAAAGTTATAAAGACATAAGAAAAATGATCAAAAAAAGAAATGATACTATGATTATTTTATGAAAATATGTCCAAGAATTAAATTTAATTCACATATGAATTAAAAAATGAATATTAATTTATTCACTTGCCATTGAAAAGTGACAAAATATATTCCAGCACCATCAGTCTTTACATTTGAATGAATTAAAAATTCTCTCATTACTTATGTTTTAATAGGTTGACAATTATTGCACAAACTAACTTCTTGAACTCTTGTTTGGGATACATTATTTTGTTTACAAAGAAATTTTCATGTAATTCTTTTTAACCTGGAATACAGAAATTTAATTTTGCAAAGAGCAAGTGAAATGTGAACCCAGAAACACTAGTTCACATGGTTTAAGATTATTAACAGTGCTGATAATTTTTTTTCCTCAAATTTATTTAGTTTATAGTCATCTGATGAGTCTGTTTTCTTGGACATGATTCTTAAAAGTAAAATAAGGGAAAGAAAACATACATAATTGACATGACAACTTACAATGTAATAATATATTGCAGATTGACTAATGAACTCTTTTTTGCTTATTATCATAAACCTAAGGGGAAATAATTTGTACTCATATGATCTATTGTGATTGTCCAAGTTTTATTCTTATTTATCCAAGATAAATGATGAAATAATGACTCCTGGTTGTTTTCAAACAATGTTGCATGGTAATGTACCTTGCCACTCCCTGGAAGAACAATATAATTCATAGTATGAACAATGGTAAAACAGAGTTCTCACTTTCTTTTCCATTTCCAACTCATAATATCTCACATTTCTAAATATATCTTGAATATGTTCTTATTTTTCTATCTCTCTATTAATGGGAGAAAATTCTTTCTATCTCTGGCATTTGATAACTTTGCTTTCACTCTTTAAAGAAAAAGCTGCCACAAGACCTCCCATCTTGCTTCCACTGTTGGGCATTTTCCTAAATTTTCTGCATTGTGCCTCATCTCCATTCTGATGTTCTTCATTCTCTTCAGTAGCTCCTACATTACATTTGGCATTATTTTTCTACAATGTGAAGACCTTTCTTAAACCTGTTTCGTAATATAGGTCTCATGGAAGTGTATTGCGTCAGGTTAAATTTATTTATGTATTTATTTTACCTTGGAAGACCATTAATTTGTATTACTTTAGTAATATTTTAGTTGAATTCAGTGTTGTATTGAATGACTTATTTTTGTTTTATATTTTTCTTTTGTCACTTGCAAATTTTGCTTTATGGTCTTTGGATTTGCAATTTCTGCCAAGAAGTCAGGAATACACTCTCTTCATTGTTTATATGACTTGATAATTTTCACGAAATCCAGACAATTTTAGCCTTTACTTTTTCAAATATTTTTCCAGTCTCTCTTTCTCTGTCTACCTTTTGGAACTGCAATGACACATACATTGATCTCTGCAAATGTCTTACAGGTCATGGAGTCTGTTCATTTTTCCCACATTTCTCTTTCTTTCTTTCCATTTCTATCCCTGTGCATTCACATTCAATGATCTTGAACAGCATGCAATCTGCTATTTAAACCAATGTGGTTCTGATATTTTATTTTTATCTTTGACGTTTTATTTTTCTTTTCAATAGGTAATTTTTGTAACTTTTTATTTGATTCTTGGTTTTTTTTCTGGTGATATGGGACTTGAACTCATGGCCTGCATCTTGAGCCACTCCACCAGCCCTTTCTGTGTTGCACATTTTTGAGATAGGGTCTCCTGAACCATTTGCCCAGATTGGTTTCAACTGAGATCCTCCTGATGTCAGCATCCTTAATATCCAGGATTATAGGTGTGAGCCTCTGGCACCTGGCTTATATTTGATTCTTAATTAATGGTTTTGATTTTCTCCTTTTAATTCATGTTTTTTTTTCAGTCCAGAGACAGACTTAGCATAACTGCTACCAAAGTCTGATTATGCTGATTATTTAATTTCCATGAATTTTGACCTGTTTCCTTTGATTTGTTTTATCCTCATTATCATCTCATGTTCCCACTTTTTTATTGAATATTGAATATACCTTTACTGTGTGTTTTCCTAGTGTTTTCTTCCACATTCTAATCATTTATGATAGTAAAGATTGTGTAGTAGCAATTACTCATTCATGCCCAGAAAACTTATATGCCATCTATTGAAATAAATATTCTATATTGCTTATAACTAGAATAAACAACTCCTAGTGTTCCTTCTCAAAAAAATCCACCCTCATTTTTCTAGTTATTCTGGCATTAACTTTCAAGTTTTAAATATTATGCTAATACATTTGGCAAATGTGTATCGCTATGAGTGTCTACATTAAAAAAATGAGAGATCTCAAATAAATAACTTAATGATGCAAATTAAGCTTTTAGAAATCTGTCACTCCAAAGGACGTCAGTCTTCAGATACATGTTGAGGAATTTCCTTCAAGTTGCCAACCTCTGTATCTGGATGACGTGAAAGTTTCTTCTGGGATGAAGTGTTTATTAATCCACTAGTTGAATTTGTATGTCTAAATTGGCTATTAGCAATAATGAAGATGGCAAATGTATTTAAATTATGTGTTGTTCCATTATCTATAATTGAGAGGAGAAATGCATTTTGAATTTTGAATGATTTATTGTAAAGCACTCAAATTATTCTGGAAAATAAGGCTTATATCCTCAAACGCTACATTTATCTGTATTGAGGTTAATCCCATAGGTTGAAAATTAGTAAATTCAGTTTTTCACATAGTAACAATGGAATGAAGATTTATCAAGCAGTGTGACAGTATACTTAAATTTTAAAGTAATCATGAAAACAAATAATTTGGGCACTGGTGGCTCATGCCTGTAATCCTATACTTGGGAGGCTGAGATCAGGAGGATTGTTGTTTGAGCCCAACCTGAGCAAAGTTTGGAGACCCCATCTTAACCAATAGCTGGACACAGTGGCTTAGGCCTGTCATTTCAAGCTCTGTGGGAGGCTGAGATCAAGAGAATCACAATTTTGGACTAGCCTGATCCAAAAGGTTTGTGAAACTCCATCTCAATGGAAAAAGCTGGGCATGGTAGGATGCATCTGTAATCCCAAGTAGGGCAGGAAGATTGTGCCAGGTAGCCAGGACAAAGAGTGAGACCCTCTCTCCAAAATAACCAGAGCAAACACAGATGAAGGTATGTGGTTCAAGCTATAGCATACCTGCCTAGCAAGAGTGAAGCCCTGAGTTCAAAACCTAGTACAATCAAAAAAAAAAAGAAAGAAAAAAAAGAAACAAAAAATCCAAAGAGATGAATATTGTGTGACATTTTTAATTTCACTTTTGTCTGAGCAAAGTTTTGTTTTTAACTGTCATGCATATTCAAGTGTGATAACAATGGAATTATTCTGACAGAAGTACAATTAACCAAGTAGTATTCATATTCTAGAATTTCTTTTTCTTTGCTTTTTCCTGTTTCTTTTCCTATTTTTGCAGTACTGTGGTTTGAACTCAGGGCCTCATGGCTGCTACACAAACATTTGCCATGTGAGTCATGCTTCTAACACTTTTTCTTCAGCTATTTTTTAGATGGGATCCCATGTTTCTGGTTAAGCTGGATGTGGACTTCAGTCCTTCCTCCTGTGTTTCCACATAGCTGCGATTAAAGAAATGCACCACGCTCTGCTTGTATGTTAACATGGGGTGTTGCTAAGTTTTTGCCCAGGCTGGCCTGGTACCATGATCCTCCTGATCTCTATCTACCAAGTAACTGGGATTCAAGGTATGAGACACTGCTCCCATCCCTTCATTTTTTAAAGTCACTTATTTATATCAAACATTTCTTTCTCTTTACCAAGACATAAATATCTATACCTATATCTGTGTCATACTTGTGTCTATAACTATTGTTATAAGTGTAATTACTGATCTTCTTCATTTCCTGACTATCTTTATCACTATTCTTCAGTAGGATGCTTGAGAAAAGAACAATTTCTTTGAAATTCAAATTTTCTCAACTTAAAATGTAAAAATGGATATTTGTTTCAATTGAATATGTATCCATTTGAAGCAGAAATAGAGAGCAATGTAGTAAATAATTCATCAGATGACTGAAGATTTCTAGAGGAGAAAAACCCTGAGTATCTCCTTTTGGAAAATGGTAGCAAACTATTTTCAAGAGGAAAATATATTTTCATCCTTGCCCTCAGTACTGCGCCATCCCAATTTGCATGAAATATGCTTCAACATTGTCCATCTTACCAAAATGTTTACACTTGGTCTTCCTTATTTCTTCACCAGTTGTCACTGTGGCTTGCAGCAAGGACGTTAATTACAGCCCCTCTGCTTTATGCCTAACCCTATACAAGTTGTGAACCTATCAGTATGTTGCTTTCTTTATCTGCAAAATGAGAAGAATACTATAATACCTAGTTCTATCTTAACTTGGAATTTTAATAAGCTAATACAAATCTAATATTCTAAAACAGTATCTGAACCTTGAAGCCATTTACAAGCAAACCTGGAGAAAGGTTGCTGTCACCATCATTCCTAGTTTCCAGTGTTTCTCTTCTCTTCACTAATCAACCTAAGAAACCTTTTTCAAAGCCACCAAATTTGTTGATTCTAACAGACCCAGCATGTCTTTAAACATTTGCACATTGTAAGTCCTTCATAAGGTGTGTATTGATTGACTAAAAGATTGATTTACTAATTTAAAATGTACAAGAAAGGATGACAAAATCAACACCATCATAGTTGCTCACCCATTTTTAAACTGTTTATCATATATCTGTATTGAAGAAATAGAAAAATAAGCATAACTATTTTAGGAAAATAATTATTTTGCCCCTTAGGAAAACATAACTGTACTATTAATTTCATAACTCTCTCTCCTCACTCAAATTCCTGCAAAATTGTTCATTGATACTAAGTTTTACTCCTTCCTGATGTTTTTGAACCCAGGTCCTATAGCCACCTTTTTCTGAAATTCTTTTAACAGCAACTTTTCAGGAGTGTTTGAGTGCTTTAGGTTATAGGCAGATGGCTGAACAGAATAAGTGGCTCAGGGTAGGAAATATAATAAATATATGAACAAGTGCAATGCAGCATAAGTGAGGGCTTCAGGAAGATTAGGGATGCAATCTATGCTGCTCCCTGCCTTATCGCTGGCTTATATTGGAAATAACCTATATAAAATTATATGAATGGTGCACATATATCTACCTGAGCAATGATCTAAAAATCTCAGTTAGGAATGGAAAATCTTTCGCTTGAGCCCAAATGCAGTAGGTCCTGAACATCGTACTTCATTTGAGCCTTGTGACAATCTCTTGAGCTTCTTGCCTTTTAAAATGTTTTGGTTTTTAAATTTTTTCTTTCTACATCATTATCTGTGCATTTTCTAGATGAAGCATTAGGAAATCCTGTGCAGAAGTGGAAATATTTAAAGGATCTTTTCAGCATTTGGTGTAAACAGATCTGATGCAATTTCAAGGACATATGGAAATCTCAAACATAAACAAAACTTTCACTCTTGACTTATTGAGTACAGAAATCTCAGCCCCTGACATGTGTCCTGTTAGATAAAGGTTTTTATCTCAGAAATTCTTAGGAGTAGGAAATGGTGTTCATGATTGCAAAGCAGGCTCTTTACCACTTGAGCCATACCTCATATCTGTTATGCTCTAGTTATTTTGGAGATGAGGTCTGGATGTCCAAGCTGTCATCAAACCGTGATCCTCCTGATCTCAGCCTCCAAAGTAGGAAGGATTACAGGCATGAGCCACTGGTGTCTGACTAAGTGATAAAACATTTAACAGCTTGCTATAATTGCTTAGATCAGATTCTTTCCTGAGAACACAAATTGAAAGAAAGAAGCTTGTGACAGTACAAGGACATTGGACTTTAAGGACACCACTGGGAATAAAGAGCAAAGGAAGCTCGAGGGACCAGAATGTGGGAAGATGGCCTTTTAAGAGGGCTCATTGCTGCCTGCAGCCCAGCTTTTCCAGCTTGATGGGACAAGGAAACATCTGTTTTCGGGGTGCCAGGATCCCACAGGTGCAGAAAATCTACTTTATCAGAAGTGAATTAATAAATGCAAAGAAAAACAACTGATAATTTGAAGCACTGGAGATTATCTGCAGTGACGAAGCCAGTGAAGACTTACCTGAACACTGCCATTTGTGGCAGAAAAAAAAAATCACTCAAGCAGCTTAAAAATTCCAAATGCTTATTCAAAAATATTTACCTATACCAATATCTTGAAGTGTTTTCCTTATGTTTTCTTCCAGTGGTTTCATAGTTTCAGATCTTATGTTTTGGTCTTTGATCCTTCTTAATAGATCTGTGTAAATCATTAGAGAGAGGGTCTAGTTTATTTCTTCTAAACATGAATGTCATCCTTTAGTGAAAAGACTATCCTTTCTCCCATGAATATTCTGGCAAATTTGTCAAATAAGTTGATCATATATATGTAAATTAATTGCTACGTTATTTTTGCTTTTGTATTCCTCTGGTCTTATGCATTGGTTTTCAATGCTATTTGCAAGTTGTTTTGTTTACTATGGATTTATAGTATGCTTTGAAGTCAGGTGCTGTGATGCCTCTAGCTTTGTTCTTTTGCCTAGGACTGTTGTAGCTTCTTAGGGGTTTTGTATTTGCAGTACTGACTATATATCCAAAGGAAGTGAAATCATTATATCAAAGAGATATCTGTACTTCCACATTTATTGCAGGACTATTCACAATATCCAAGGTATGCAATCAACCAAGGTCTTTGAAGATGGGTTAATGGATGAAGATGATGTTTATGTATATATAATGCATGCAAATCTGTCATTTGTGGTAACTTGAATGAAATATAGCAGAACATTATGTGAAGTGAAAGAATCCAGTATAAAAAAGACAAAACCACATATTCTAATTCATTTGTGGAAACTTCAAAAGGTAATTAATAGAAGAGTGTACAATACGGGTCACTAGAAACTAGGAGGCCTGTGGGGGGATGGGCTATAAAGAAGCAAAGTAACAGGTACCAAATGACCCCTTCCCTCACGATATGTAAAAATAAACAGAAATGAATCAAACACTTGACTATAACTTGAAACTATGAGGCAACTGGAAGAAAACATAAGATAAATTCTTTGAGACTCTGAAATAGGCAATGTGTCATGTGTCATCTATACAGAGCAGAAGTTAGTTTTAGTGTTTTACAGCAAAGTAGGATAGCTATAGTCTATAAAAATTTACATTACAAAATAAGTAGAAGAGTCTGAATGTTCAAACACATAGAAATGGTAATGTTAGAAATGGATATGTTAATTATACTCTTGATCATTACACATTTTAATGTTTGTCAAACTGTTGAGCTGTATATCACCTTCTAAGTAAATATAAATGTTATGTATAAATTAGAAAAGACACTAGATGCTTAGCCCAAAGAACCAATATAATAAATATAATATATATAAAACCAATATAATAAATATGATCACACTATTTGATCTTTCTGTGAACTAGAAGTTAATATAACAGGTTATTAGATAATAATTTTAGCAAACTCTGCCAAGTATGGAAGCAAATGTTTTCATTCTATGTCAGATGTAAACAGTCCTATACACGTTCCTGGAAAACATAAATTAAATAGAAAGTTTATGCGGAGAATAAATTAAGTTCTTTTAAATAAATTCTATTGTTATTTGTTCAGTAAAGCCAAGAAAGTACTACCACAATACCATCATTGTTTTTTTGTCATTTCTTTTTCAGTCTGAAGTTTTAACTTTAGTGTAGAGCATGTATGTTTTTGTCTTAAATGTTATATATTGATTTTTTAGATGGACAAGTAAAAGCAGAGATGGAAGCTTCACAGTTTGTTTCCTCACTGTTGAAAAGGGAGCTTTAAACTAGGCATTTACTTTCAGTTTCCAAGGTATATCATGCATGATTTAAGCATCTGGGAAAATAGGGTTTTCTCAAGTTCTACTGACATGTTTTCCTCCTTCATGCAAATTCTGTTTTGATCTGATTTGATATATAGTAGGGAATTAATATTCTAAAACTCCTGAGTAATACACCCTCTGTGCATATACAGACATTGGGGTACACTTCATGTCGGCCCAGCAGAAGGCCAGTGTCTGGCGCAAACATAATCCTTCCTTCATTTGCATAGCAACTTCCATGACTATTGACAGGGACTGTACCATGATTGATGCAAACACAATCCATCATTAGCATAAGAGGACTGCCATGATTGATACAGACCTCCATTCACACCCATTCTGGCTATGAAACCATGCTGCCTAAATCATTGCTGAACATCTGGGATACCCCTCCTGCCCTGACTTTATAGCAGTGGCTCCAATAAAAACATGGGTCAAGGTGTCGGCCTTACCTACTTTTGATTTTCATCATTAGTAAGCTACTGAAGTGGTAACACAAAGCCTTAAAAAGTGCAGTGGTGCCAGAGAAGGAATGGTGGTGGGGCAAGTATAGAGAACCGGCAAGAGCAGCAGTGGAGCAGAGCTCTCCCACATGACTGGGAACATTCGTAAATGATACATCTCTTGCATAGTGCTAGAAAATCAGTGGTTGCCCACTGCAGCAGAAACAGCGTTTGCCTCTACAATAAGCAGGGCCTTGGCAGTAGAGGTGAAAGAGGTGTCAGGGAAACTGAAGTTGCCCAGGAGTGAAACTGATGGACGGAGCCCAAGGGGCAAGTAGTGATGAGACTGAAAATGACACTAATTCCCTGTCACTTGTATGAGTCTGAGGACACAAAAGACCTAACCTTTGAGGCCTGCAACACCATGCTACCACCCTAGTATGTCATCCACTGTGCTGCCTGCAAACAAACACCAAAGACTCAGAATAACCAAAGGAATTTCTCCACTACCCATGACTTCCATTGGGGTAGAGCAGAACCCTAGTCAGCTAGTTTGTGAAAAATTATCTCATAATTCCCTGATCAAGGGTGCACTACACATGGAGAAATAAATGAAGTTTGTATACAAATAAATTAAAAGCATGGAGTTTGGTGTCAGATTCCCTCCTTTCAGTTAGCTCTGTGACTTCCAGATTTCAGTTTCCTCTTTAGGAAAATAAGGATAACAACTATCTACCTCACAGTGTTCTTGTGACAGTGAAGAAAATGTACCTTAAAAATTGGAATAGTTTCAAAGTCTTCATGATACATACATATTTTTAATGCTAATTTTACTATGTATATGAAACAATCATTACACAGGTGTTAGTGTTTATCAATTTTTTTTTCTTTAAGATTTGCTCTAATATTAACTGGTCGGTTAAGATTGAAGCTCAAATTATTCAATCCAACCCAAGTCCCCAGCAGAGATGCTAAAACTTGCACACAAGTCAAAAATCACTTTTTCAAGAAGTTTATTTACTGAGAGAATCTAATGTTTAGGAAATGCATTAATCAATTCAAACTTTGATTCAAACATTTAGTGAGTGACTACTCTGCACAAGACAGGAGATATTAAGGAGCTACAAAGATACGTCAGGCTGAGCTCTCCTTAGGAGAGTTCACAAATATCATGTATGCTACTAGACAGTGCCAAGTTTCACAGGAGAGTTCCCCTGGAGATGAACTGTGTGAGTTCTGGAAAGAGCGTTAGTTGAGACTTTAGTATTTGATCAGAAACTTTAAGGTGCCACACATCCTGCAAATCATTTTACAAACATTGTCTTATCAGTTCCTGACAACATGCCTTGTAAGTTTCCCCATTCTGCAAAAGCAGCAACACAAGTGTAACTTTACCAGAATAGGAAAGTGAAGCCCAAACCTATATCCAGCATTATAACATTTGATTTTATTTATGTTTTTAAAGTGTCCTTTGTAGAAAAGAAAAAAAGAAAAGCTGTGTGTGGGGGCTTGGAGTTACTTCTTCAATTGTATTCCATCCTGTTTTTGCTGGCTTGCCATTTGAATGCTATTTACTCTAGCAACTTATTTCTTTGGAAAATTAAATGTCCTATTGGTATCCCATGAGAGCTGGCACAGCTTCCAAAATTACTTAGCCTCTTCCTCCTGAAGCAGCTTATATATTAAGAGAATGTGTTTAATTAAATGAGAATAATTACATTTCTGAATATTTAAATCAGAATTAAAAAATAAAATGAATATTCTCACTTGGGGTTAATCTCACAGCTTAAGTTTCACATTTTCTCAGTCTTTTCCATGATGGCCCTTTGTACATCTTCACTTCTGCAGACAGGCTGCAGGTTCTGTGGCAGAGATGGCCTCATGGTCAGTGTTTGCCAAACACACACAAGGTTGAAATAATATGTGATGTTGCTATACAGAGTTATTTTTAAGGATGGAATTGTCTCCATTTGCCAAAATCTCCTTTTTCTCCTTTTTTATTGTAAATCAGCTGCATTGCCTTTAGCAGAGTCTGCAGAGCTGCTAAAACCTGTCAGGTGAGCAAGCTTAATTAGCCCTGAATAGTTCCTCAGTGTTCCTCAAGCCAAGGCCTAAAGACAGGTAAGATTAAAGCCTATAGAGGATACAAATGTACTTAAAATGCTATTTTGAGGCTCATTAAATCTTAATTAGTCAACATCCATTTCTTGGTCCTGAATCTATTTGCATTTCTTCAATGGTTCTCTTTGACCAATTAATATTTGGATGACATTAAATCCCTAGAATCAAAACAAAATAATTGAAACATGTAGTGAAGAAAATGACATTGGAAAAGGGAGTGTAAATAATTCAAATTCAGACTTTACACATGTTACTTATGAAAGAATTATGTACACAATTGTTGATGGCTTTTTTTTCCTTTCAGAGAGAACAATATATAGTAAATAAGGTAAAAAAAATTAAAAAGTGAGTTCTTGTTTCCAGTTTTAGAGACCATAATTAAATCTTAATTGCCAAACACATGAAGGTTACATGGAAAAAGTGACATTTTTATTTTCCACCTGAAAAAGTTACAAAAAAATTGCCTATCCTTTGCTGCTTCTTCAAAATATTTCTTAAAAACCTGTAGAAATGTACATGGTGTTCCTTGGTGTTAAAACCAAGTTGTTGAAGATTATTGGAGGTAGATGTAAAGTGGTTCAGACATGTGTTCAGATTCTAATTGCTGAGGTCAGTGAACAGTTTACAAATATTTTAGATTTTGAATGATTAAAATATTATTGGAAATTAATTTATATATAATTTAAACATATGTGGTATGGATATAATTGGATAATAATACTAATAATGCAGTTGGATAAAGATTGTCACAACAGCTTCTCAATGTTTCTCTCGCCAAGGGTGCCAGGAGTTATGTTGCTTTTTAGCTCTTTCTGGTAGGTTGGAATTGTTTCAAAATGGTAAATCTGGGAAGAAAATATATAATGTTACATTTCAACAGAGAAGAATAACAACTGCAATAAATTACTCAGGAATACACTGGTACTTACAGATATTATGGATGTAATACTTTCTCAAGGAATGTGGTCTAAGTAGCGTAAGTGGGGTCTTCCAGCACAGGCTTATTTAATCTCTACTCTCGCAATACTACTTTTCAGACCTCATTATGAGGACCACCATTTTCAAATTACACATGCATGAGGATTGCAGTGCCTTAAAGAGAATATTAGAATTTGGTCATCTCACTCTCCAGGGTCTAATTCAAAACCAAATAGCAAGGATACAGCATATGCAGAAAGCAATAACCTAGGGTTATGCTGAGTTGAGCTAGTATCCAACACAAGCAAAACATCTGATGCCAGAAAATGGAAACTGAAAAAAAAAATTGAAGTTGAGAATAGGAAAATATCACCAGGAAGACAATAATGTATCAGTCGATAAGTCTAACTTTAAGTAGCTGCATGGTTACTACAATCAGGGGACACATGAGTCCAGTTCCTTGCAAGATAAAAAGCATCCAGGATTTTTCTTTTTTATGTCAAATATTGTATCTATTACTACTACAAAATAAAACTGCTCAATAGTTCATTAATTCACTCAAAAGCAGTACATATTGAATTTTCCTGGGTTCCAGTCACTGGTCTAGGAAGGTGGGTCTAGGATGTTATGAGAGCATATCAGTGATGTTCATCCATCAAAGAAAGGAGATGAGGATTGACATATTTGGATTCCATCTGGCTGTGGCAGGAGTAAGAAAAAACACTAATTTGAATTTAATTTAGCAGGCAAGATTGGAGAATGTCCAAGGGTTTATTGTGACGTTGACTAGTTTGTTTTGTTGTTATAGTACTGGGGTTTGAATTCAAGGCCTTGTGCTTGCTGCTAGGCAGGTGGTCTACCACTTGAGCCATATCCACAGGCCTTTTTGATTTAGTTATTTTTCTATCCATTTACTTGTGAATGATAAGATTTCATTCTTCTTCATGGCTATGTAAAATTCCATTGTGTATAAGTACCACATTTTCTTAATCCATTCATCAGTAGTGGGGCATCTTGGCTGTTTCCTTAACTTGGCTATTGTGAATAGTGCTGAAATAAACATGGGTGTGCAGATGCCTCTGGATTAACCTGAGTCACATTCCTTTGGGTATATCCCTAGGAGTGGGATTGCTGGATCATATGGTAGGTCTATGTTTAGTTTTCTAAGAAGCCTCCATTTTGTTTTCCAGAGTGGTTGCACTAGCTTGCATTCCCACCAGCATGTACAAGGATTCCTTATTCCCCACATCCTCACCAACACCTGTTGTTGGTGGTGTTTTTGATGATAGCTATTCCAACAGGGGTGCAACGGAATCTTAGTGTGGTTTTGATTTACGTTTCCTTTATGGTCAGAGATGGTGAGCATTTTTTCGTATGGTTTTGGCCATTTGAATTTCTTCTTTTGAAAAAGTTCTGTGTAGTTCAGTTGCCCCTTTCTTTATTGGTTAATTGATTTTGGTAGTTTAGTTTGTTGAGCTCCCTATATATTCTAGTTATCAGTCCCTTGTCTGATGTATAGCTGGCAAATATTTTCTCTCACTCTGTGGATGGTCTCTTCAGTTTAGAGATAATTTCTTTTGTTGTAATATTATGAAGTCTTATTTGTCCAGGTGGTTAGGTAGTGGTTTTTGTTTTTTTGTTTTTTCTCTTCTGTCTTTCACCAGCAACTGCTTGGTCAGCTCCTCCCTCAGTGAGGTGTGGCAGTTTAAGTTTGTATGTTGTCCTCAGGTTCCGGAATCAGCTCTGTAGCCCACCAGCTGTCCTGCTTTGGAGTTCGGTTTTCACTGTGCTTATTTACTAGGGGCTTGTTTCTTTGCCTCACCTCCTTTCTGTGAGGCAAGGTCAGTGATCTGTCAGCCGGCCACCTGCTGTCAGCATGTTATGATGGTTTGCTGTTTGTTTTTTAATTTTGGAGCGATGTTTGACTTTTGATGTTGCTCACTGGCTCAGGAGATGACCTTTGTGGACTGCTACCTGCCCTATTTCAGGCAGTGGCTTATCACCCTCCCGCTGTCAGCTCTCCTGCCTTTCCAGTCTTTGTTTACTACTGAAAGTTCGAATAGAGATCAACTCCTTGACTCTCCCCTCTTCTCTGCTGTGTGCTAGTTTTCAGTTCATTGTTTATTATTCATTTGTGTGTGTGTGTGTGTGTGTGTGTGTGGTGTGGTGTGGGTTCAGTTTGCCCAGGGGGCTATGCTGGTTTATCCCAGAGGTAGCTGGGAGAATTCCTGCGTGATGCTTGACTCTCACCTGTTTGGTCTCCTGAATGTCTCCCAAACAGGTTTGTAGCTGGTATCTGGTGGTGGTGACAACCCTCCTGTTTTCTCAGTGTAACATGGCATAGAGAAGCTTTCTATGGGCTAAAGGCTCAGGGTGTTGAAGTTTTGATTCTCCTTTGTGCTTTATTTTCTTCCAAGTGTTACTCCAGTGTCTCAGCAAGTTTTTTGATTCATGGAGCTCACACTGTCTGATTCTGTGCCCTAGTCACCATCTTGGATCCTCCCTGGACTGATTTTTATTCACATCCACAGGGAACTTATGTTTGGTGACCTTTTACCCTGTGTTTGAAGTTTTGGCATTTGGTGTCTGTTCCTTTGCCTTTGTTGGTGGTGGTTTTGTGTTTTAGTTTGTTTTTGTTCCAATGTGTGGTGAGCTTATTAAGGGGCTGAGTGGCCTCTTGGACTGTCCTCACTGCTCACTGTCAGGATCTGAAATACATTGTTAATGGCAGCTTTAGATAGATGAAGCTGGCCTACCATGATGTCACTGAGACTGAGGTGGCAGTGAGTGCTGCAGAAAGGAGAATTACAACTCTTCATTTGAATCTGAAGTATCCATTTTGAAGATGCTGTAGTAACCTTGGCTCCTGGAGGTGAAGGAGACAGTAGAGCAGGTTTACCTGATCATTGAATAGCAAACTGGGGAAACTTGCTTTGGTATGTTCAAAAGAGCCACCATCAGCAGAAAATTTAGGATTGAGAATTATTCAGACAAATTGCGTGGGGCCTGGTTTATTGTCACCAGCAAGGCATCCCACACGAACAAGTAAAGCCTAACAACATCTTATTGGATGCTGCCTACAATTTGGAATGAGCACCAGGTTCATGGTGGGGCAGCAGGTGTCCAAGGAATGTGGTGCTTGGTCATACCAGTGCACCTGAAATGTTCTTTCCTCATAAGTACCATAGCCCCAAGGCTAATGCCTGAAAACTAGGAGGGGTACTATAATTTATGGTCATGGGAATTCCCCCTTTTTGGGGCAGGACTTTTAAGGAAATTTGAAAGAAAGTACTACACACAAAGTACCACATTCCAGGGCATGTTTCTGCTGAGTGCCAAAACATCTTCACTCAATTGTTGATTTAAGACTCCAGCCAGAGAACAATCGTGGAGGAGATCCTGGAGCATACTTGGCTCTTCCAGGGTCTTCCCAGTCCTCCTCTCCAGACCCTGACTGAATCCCTGGGCCCCACCATCCTATGTGCCATGGTTGCCATAGGCTATATCCCTAGCAAGATTCTCCAATTATTACAAAACAGAAAAAAAGAGGAAGTTACTCTAATGTACCTTCTGTTTGAACAGTGGGAACACCAGGAGCCTGATGGCCCCATCCAACATCATCCTATGCAACCAGCAGTTACACCTTGCTGGTTGCCCACAGGTTTTTCCACCTGCCCTAACCTGCTAAGGAGGAGAGCCAGTATGCCTGCCTTTCTTGGCTTCTTCTTCCTGAAGTGTGAATTTAATCTGTTTGGGGATGATGGACAACTCAGCAAAGAAGAGTGGCAGAAGAGCCTTCCTGCTCTCCTCAACTTATAGAGGAGGACCCCTAACTCCAATAGAGTCTCCCCACATGTTCTTGTGGACTCCAAGGGAGGCAAGTCACCTGAGCTTAACTCCTCTTAGGAAAACATCTTTCTATTGGGCAACCCCCAGGATGTGACCAAAGGCACTACACCCAACAGGAACCGGGGCTGGAAAGGGGTGACCAGTGGAATAGTCACCACCAAGCTCATAATCTGCTGCTTTCTGTCCTGCTCAAGCAAATGCCACTTGACTATTTAACAAGAAAGTGGCTCCAATACCTCAAGACAAGGGAGAGCAAGAGGACCCAAGTGTCACAGACCTTATCATAACCATGTGTTGGGGTGGCAGGGGTGTATGTGTGTGGGAGAGTGTGTTCCCCTAGATGTGGAATGAAACAACAACATGTGGAGGAGCTCAGCAGAAGTTTAGCTCACCAGTATCCAGCATGCCCCAGAAGTTCACACTCATAGGTGTCTGGCATGCCCAGCAAAGGCATCCATCTAGCCAGGGGAAAACCTCAGAGACATTTGGAACCTTTACAAAATCAAAGTGAAAAAGGTAAATTCCAGGGCCTAAAAGTGAGACACCCACTCTGCATTGGACCTAGCCCTAAAGGTGTGTTTCTTACTCTGACCTCAGAAGGAACCATTGTGAGGGAGTACATAAGGAGGTGGCCTGGGCTGGATTTTTGTTCATGTGGCACAGGGAGTTCTTTCTTGATGACCAGCTAGACACACACAGATAGTGTGTTTGCAGGTTGTTTCTGGTTTTGGCGACTGGTTTTTATTTTTCTTTATTTTCTGTTGTTGTTCAATATCTTTTGTTTTTGTTTTTTCTGTTTTTTAGTTAGCTTGAATCCTTGAATCCACTTTCTGATTTCAGCAAAAATGACAGGAACTTTAAAAACACAATGGAAAGCATTTTGAGGTTTCACCAGAAAGGAACCTCACAAAGTGGAAAACTCACAAAGTAGATGTCTAGCATGGATTTATTTAGAATACAGTGGGGAAAGAAACAGACATGGAAAGAGGGGTATGTCCCACCTGACATGCAGGATTTGGGAACAGGGAGTTTTCAGTAGTATTCTTATTATGCTTGTTTGCTCAGCCAAAGATTAGCTGATGCACAAAGAGATTTCTTTAAAAACATTTCTCTGTGGACTTGTTGTTCCTCCAAAAGGGGGGAATGAAAGGAATAGGAGGTCTCAGCGGGCCCCAACCCCCTTGTTGGAGAAACCAGTACCAAACATCCCATGTAGATAAGATAAGCAATGCAGCAGGGCTCAGTTAGGGCATATAGAATGTGGGGAATGTGAGCGGGGGGTACATGCAAGATGTGAAGTACGTGCAAGATGTGAGGTACGCGCAAGATGTGCTCTGCCTGCTTGCCCAATGTTGATAACGAAAATATGCACGCCACCGCGGTCTATATAAGATTTCCCCTAAAGAGGCTCAGGGTCGTGTTTTCCTAACCGGTCCTGCGTGTCCGTGTGGGAGCTCGACCCTGGCTAGCCAGCCCAATAAACTCTGCTTTGTAGATTGCATTCACGCCTGGCTCTCTGTCTCTAGGGGGAATAGGATTCTGGGTCCTAACATTTGGAGGTTCCACCGAGATTTCATTTTCTCGAGAGACAGAACCTGCCTGTGAGAAAGCAGGGGCGATCCCAACTCCTAGGCGTTGGGAGGGGATCCCAGACCCTCATTTGGAGGAACTTGAGTGTTCCATTTGGGCCGTGGCGGGGATTCGGCCAATCCCCAGGGAGATTCATTCTGGGAATCTCGCAAGGAGGACCACAGGGTCCTATTGGGAGAGGCTTTCCTCTCATTTGGGCTCGAGCATTTTAGGAACCCTGGCGCCAGGTGAAGAACTAATTGAGCTAGTCGACCGACCACCCGTCAAGTGGACGCCTTTCAGCCTGATATCCCAGTTGGACGGTGAGGAGGTTGAATGGGGTGCGCACCAGTGTGAGAGCAGGACCGGTCCGAGCGAGTGCTGGAGAGTGTTGTGTGTGTGTGGAATTATTGTTGCCTTTACCCTTTTTGTTCTATCTCTCTTGGTGTTTGAGTCTCCTTCCACAATGGGACAGGGACAAACAACCCCAAAGTCTCTGATCCTTTCTCACTTTTCAGAAGTTAAAGAAAGGGCCTTAAATGCGGGTCTGGTCATCAAGAAAGGTAAGTTCGACACCTTTTGTTCTGCAGAGTGGCCCACCTTTGGAGTCGGGTGGCCCATTCAAGGTTCCCTCTCCCTAGACCTGATCACTAAGGTTAAAGCAGTCATTTTTCAGCCAGACAATCGAGGCCATCCAGACCAAGTTCCTTACATTTTGGTTTGGGAGGCTCTGGTGAGGAACCCTCCCCCTTGGTTAACAGTTTTTCTGACCCACCCCTCCAGTTCGGCCCCCGGGGCTAAATCCCCAGTCACGCCCACCTTGGTCATCAAGGAGGAGGAAAAACTTCCTCTTCCCACCTTGACCGGTCCTCAAATTAGGGCATCTCCTTCACCATCTCCGGTCTTACCAGAGAGTTCCCCCCTTTACCCATCCCTCGCAGGGGCAGAGGAAGATCGGCCGCCTCCATACGTGACTCCCCCTGGCCAAGCCAGTGCCCCAGAGGAGGAAATTTCCTCATCCTCCTCAACAGGACTGGCATCAGGAGGAGGAATGGGTCGAAGACTTCACCCCCGAGGGATCCAGGAAAGGGAGGGGGAAGACGGGCCCCCCTCATCAACACAGGGGGAGGAAACTGTCCCTACACTTCCAGTCCGGATGGTGGGCCAAGGGGGACCGGGAGGAGGGCAACAGTTTCAGTACTGGCCCTTCTCCTCCAGTGATCTATATAACTGGAGGACGCAGAACCCGCCCTTTTCTGAAGACCCCAAGTGTCTCATAGATCTCTTGGAGTCCATCATGCATACACACCGTCCCACTTGGGATGACTGTCATCAGCTGCTCAATACTCTTTTTACGACGGAGGAACGAGAGCGCATCCTCAACGAAGCGAGGAAGAACGTCTTGGGGGATAATGGGAGACCCACAACTCTCCAACCGGCCATAGACGAGGCTTTTCCCCTACGCCGCCCTGATTGGGATTTCAGGACCGCAGAAGGTAGGGAGCGTCTTCGGATCTACCGCCAGACTCTTATGGCCGGTCACCGAGCGGCCGCTAGAAGGCCCACCAATTTTGCAAAAGTGAAAGCAGTCGTTCAAAGGGAAAACGAAAGTCCGGCCGGTTTCTTAGAGCGCATCCATGAGGCATACCGTCAGTACACCCCGATTGACCCTGAGGCGGACCTCCACCGGTCTGCTGTGGTACTCTCATTCATTAATCAGGCAGCTCCAGACATTAGGAGAAAACTCAATAAACAGGAAAACTTAGGGGAGATGACTATAAGGGAAATGCTGCAGGTAGCGGAAAAGGTCTTTACCGCTACGGAAACTCCAGAAGAAAGGGAGGAAAGACAGAGAAAGGAAGACAGGGAGGCCCAGGAGAAATTGAGAAAGGAGGACCAGGAGTTCCAGGCTAAGGAAAACCGAAAGCAACAGAGAGAAATGGCTCGTATTTTCCTAGCGGGTGTCCGGGACCAACCCAGGGGAGGGGTCCACGCCAGGACCCCGGATAAGGAACACTGTTTTTACTGTAAGGAAACGGGGCATTGGAAGAGAGAATGTCCTAAGTTAAAGGGAAGAAGAGGGTTTGGAAGGAGACTGGGGGAAAACAGGGAAAGGGAACGAGCAGTAGAGCAGGCCAGAGTCCTCCTAGCCGGAGAAGAGGACTGAAGGAGACGGGGCTCAGACCCCCTCCCCGAGTCCTGGGTAACAATGCATGTGGAGGGGAAGCCGATGGGGTTCATGGTGGATACCGGCGCCCAATATTCAGTTTTAAACAAGGCACATGGACCTTTGAACAAGGCACGAACAAGTGTTGTTCAGGGGGCCACCGGTACGCAGTTATGTACATGGACTACCAAAAGAAAGGTGAACTTAGGAAAACACCAGGTCACACACTCCTTCTTGGTCGTCCCTGAGAGCCCCGCTCCCCTGCTCGGACGGGACCTACTCACCAAAATAGGGGCCCATATCCATTTTGAACCAGATGGAATAATTGTGACTGATCGAGAAGGGAGCCCGATTCATGTCTTGTCCCTATCATTGGCTGACGAGCATCGTCTGTTTGAGAGTCAGCAGGAACCAGGAGGGGACATGACTCATTGGGTAAAAAGATTTCCCACGGCCTGGGCAGAGACTGCGGGAACCGGCCTCGCCAAACACCTCCCGCCCGTAGTTATACAATTGAAGGCTTCTGCTCTCCCCATTCGGGTGAAACAGTATCCTATGCCTGAGGAGGCCCGAAGAGGCATAGCCCCTCATATCCACAGGCTAATAAAGGAAGGAGTACTGTGGCCTTGTCAGTCTGCCAGGAATACTCCTCTGCTCCCCGTCCGAAAGCCGGGAAGCGGGGACTATAGGCCTGTGCAAGACCTACGAAAGGTAAACGAGCGGACGGAGGACATTCATCCCACCGTTCCGAATCCCTATACCTTGCTCAGCCACCTACCCCCCTCGCAAGTATGGTATACAACCCTTGATTTGAAAGATGCTTTCTTCAGCATTCCATTGTCAGAAATTAGTCAGCCGCTATTTGCTTTCGAATTTCAAGAAGATGGGGGCCAATCCGGACAGCTCACTTGGACCAGACTGCCGCAAGGATTTAAAAACTCTCCCACCCTGTTTAATGAGGCCCTGAGCCAGGACCTGGAACCTTTTCGCTGGAGCCACCCACGAGTCACTCTATTACAGTATGTTGATGACTTACTGTTAGCGGCAGAAACCCGAGAGGAGTGCATCAAGGCTACTGAACACCTGCTAACGGAATTAGGTGAGCTGGGGTATCGGGCAAGTGCCAAGAAAACTCACATCTGTAAAAGGTCAGTGACATATTTGGGTTATCGGATTGCAGATGGGGCAAGATGGCTGACTGATGCCATGAAACAGACTATTCTGGCTATCCCATCCCCGACATCCACTAGGGGGGTGAGAGAATTCCTGGGCTCCGCGGTGTTCTGTAGACTCTGGATTCCAGGATTTGCGGAAATAGCCAGACCCCTATATGAGGCCACCAAAGAAGCTCCAGATTGGAGTTGGGGAGAGAGAGAACAACAGGCCTTTGATCAGCTAAAAGACGCTCTTTTGCAGGCCCCTGCCTTAGCCTTGCCAGATCCTACAAGACCATTCACTCTGTTTGTAGATGAGAAAAAGGGGGTAGCCAAAGGAGTCTTGACCCAACAGCTAGGTCCCTGGAAGAGACCAGTGGCATATTTTTCCAAGAAATTAGACGCAGTAGCGGCAGGATGGCCCCCCTGCCTCCGCATCATAGCGGCCATTGCCGTGCTGGTGAGAGAAGCCGATAAACTAACCTTTGGACAGGCCCTCTGGGTAACGGCCCCTCACCCGGTGGAGGGAATCCTTAAACAACCCCCTGGGAAATGGATGACGAATGCCAGGCTCACCCACTACCAGGGGCTCTTGTTGGATTCCCCTCGGATCACATTCACAGATCCCGTAATCCTGAACCCTGCCACCTTGTTGCCTAACCCGGAACTGCAGACACCTGTCCATAACTGCAAAGAATTCCTCTCCGAAGTTACACAGGTACGGGCTGACCTAAAGGATACCCCCCTGTCCGGCTGCAAATTAAACTGGTACACGGATGGAAGCAGTTTTTTCCAAGATGGAGCCCGAAGGGCAGGGGCAGCTGTAGTCGACCAAGAAGGAAATACGGTATGGAGCAGCGCCCTCCCACCCGGAACATCAGCCCAAAAAGCGGAATTAATTGCCTTGGCAGAGGCCCTGGAGAGGGCAAAAGGAAAGCGAGTCAATATCTACACCGATAGCCGCTATGCTTTCGGTACCATCCATGTCCACGGGGCCATCTATCGCGAAAGAGGATTCCGCACAGCAGAAGGAGAACATCTAAAGAACCTAGCCGAAGACCAGCGTCTATTAATGGCAGTGGAAAAACCGAAGGCAGTGGCAGTGATGTATGTCCCAGGCCACCAGTCTGCCAAGACGCCGGAAGCTGTCGGTAACAACAGAGCAGATCAAGAAGCAAAGAGAGTAGCAATGGTGAGTCCTCCCATGGAGACAGGGCAACCTTCCACAGTTGCGGCGATAGACGCGCCGGGCCCAGAGCTCCCTCCGCTACCCCCCCGACCAGAATACTCCACAGAGGATTTCACTTGGATGAGAGCCCACTCCCCCTTTAGAGAAGGGGAAGACGGATGGAAAAGCGACTTGGAAGGCAAGTTAATTCTGCCTGAAAAACTCGGACGATTCCTGTTGGCTAACTTACATAAGTCCACCCATTTGGGGCGGAGAAAATTACTAGACTTGTTGACATCTGCGCAGCTCCGATTTCCGAACCAGACCATAGCAGTCCGCCAAATTGTGGAAGATTGTGCCAGCTGCACAATCATGAAACCAGGACGAAGGGAGGGGCACCATACAGGTACTCGGGAACGGGGGAGGGCTCCGGGAAGAAGTTGGGAAGTGGATTTTACTGAGGTAAAACCGGGAAAGTTTGGGTACAAATATTTGCTGGTATTCATAGATACCTTTTCAGGCTGGGTGGAGGCTTTTCCTACAAAGAAGGAGACGAGTCAGGTAGTGGCAAAGGCTTTGCTAGAGGAAATCATACCCAGATATGGGGTGCCCGAGGCAATTGGGTCAGATAACGGTCCGGCTTTTGTTAGTAAAGTCCTGCAGGGACTAGCCCAGACTATGGGGGCCAATTGGAAGCTACATTGTGAATATAACCCCCAGAGCTCAGGGCAAATAGAAAGGATGAATAGGACACTAAAGGAGACTTTAGCCAAATTGGCCCTGGAGACTGGTGGTGATTGGGTGATGCTCCTTCCCTTGGCCATCTTCCGAGTCTGGAACTCCCCCTATGTCCATGGGCTAACTCCCTTTGAGATCCTGTATGGGGCTCCACCCCCCATCATTCAGAGGACCTTAAGCCCAGAACTAGGTGATCTGGCCCCAAATTACCTGACCATGTTGCAGGCTTTAGCTAAAGTGCAACAATGGATTTGGCCCTTAATTCAAGCATACCACGCTGTTAAGAGGGACCCGGCTCCGGAACATGGCATAGTCCCGGGTGACATGGTATGGGTTAAAAGGCATCAGTCCAAAACCCTAGAGCCTAGATGGAAAGGACCTTATGTTGTACTGTTTACTACCCCTACCGCCCTCAAGGTCGACGGGATTGCAGCATGGGTACACCATTCCCATGTAAGACGGGCTCACCCTCCAGAGAAAAAACAGGAAAATTGGTCCGCACGGAAGCATCCAACAAACCCACTCAAGCTCCGGCTGATACGGGATGCTCCGAAAAACGAGAACACTCCAGATGCTCCGCAGCCCTCCTAGAATGGGATTGTCACCTGGGTCCACTACACCCACATCAGACCGGCAGATCCGGTAGCTATGAAGAAAGGCTTCCTGCCAACAAGAAGGGTGTCCCACCACAAGGAAAATTTTTTCAAACTCAAACTTCATACTGGACCTCGGTAACTTTATTCCTTTTTCTAACCCTGTCCACCACTTGCTGGGGGCATACAAATCCACATCAACCTTTTAACCTGACCTGGATGATTGTAGATGTATCCACAGGAGACATTCTTAACCAGACCTCCAAGGTGACCCCTCCCAGCACCTGGTTCCCAGAATTATACTTTGACTTAAGGGCCTTATTCACTGGCAGGGGACAATGAGATTTGCGCCAAAGTTACTTCTATGTCTGCCCCGCTCCCCAACCCAACCACAGAAAAAAATGTGGAGGAATCGCAGACTATTATTGTAAGTCATGGGGTTGTGAGAGCTCAGGGGATATATGGTGGCCACCCCCCAAACAGGGGGACCTTATTCAATTAAGTAGAGTCTCTCAATCTGGCATTACATACCACCAACCTAGACCTATAAATAAGGGATGCCCAACTCCCCCCAATTGTAATCCCATTATGATAAATTTCACTGATTTAGGAAAAAAGGCAACGAATTGGGAATTGGGTAAATCCTGGGGAGTCAGACTCTACAAAACAAATCATCCAGGAGCCCTTTTTACTTTGCGGCGTGTGCAACAACCAGTCTCTACTCTAACAATAGGCCCTAATAAGGTACTTAGGCCACCCTATGTAAAGCCACCTCCCCGACCTTCCACAGCTCATCACCTTCCCTCAACCATAGCCCGGGCTAATGTTACAACTCCAAGACCATCAGAAACCAGCCCTCCCCTGGTGAGGCCCAGTCTCATGACCGCATCTAAAGACCCCCTCTGGGAGCTAGTGGGTGCTGCCTTCCTGACGTTAAACCACACCAACCCTAACATGACTAACTCCTGTTGGTTATGTTATGATGTGAGGCCCCCATTCTATGAGGCAATAGGGCTAAACACCACTCACGATACCTCATCTGAGGAAAACCCTACTCAATGTTCCTGGGGAGACCGTAAGAGAGGTCTGACCATACAGCAGGTAAGCGGCCAAGGAACCTGCTTAGGAAAAGTGCCAAAGAACAGACGGGACTTATGTACTGTTATTAACGCCAGTTCTACCTGGGAAAATGCTATTAAATGGGTAATTCCAAAGGACAATGGGTGGTGGCTATGCTCGCGGTCTGGACTCACCCCGTGCCTATCAACTAAGGTGTTTAACAGCTCTAAAGAATTCTGTGTTATAGTGACTGTGCTGCCCCGCATCCTCTATCATTCGGAAGAGAGTCTATATTCATACTGGAATACAAAAATGGTTGAAAAAAGGAAAAAGAGAGAACCTATTTCCACAGTAACTATTGCTACCCTACTCAGCCTAGGGTTAGCGGGAGCAGGAACCGGCATAGCTTCTTTGGCCACCCAGCAGAAAGGGATGTCTTCACTGCGTGCAGCCATAGACGAAGATATAGAGAGAATAGAAACCTCCATTAGCCACCTAGAAAAATCCCTCACTTCCCTGTCTGAGGTAGTACTTCAAAACCGACGAGGTCTGGACTTGTTGTTCCTCCAAAAGGGGGGACTATGTGTTGCTCTAGGGGAAGAATGTTGTTTTTACGCTGACCATACCGGAGTTGTTCGTGACTCCATGTCTAAACTCCGAAAGAGCCTGGAACAAAGAAAACGAGAAAGAGAGGCCGGGGAAAGCTGGTTCGAGTCTTGGTTTAACCAGTCCCCATGGTTGGCTACCCTTTTATCTGCATTGGCAGGGCCAATAATAATCATCCTATTACTTGTTACCATAGGACCCTGGATTCTAAACCGACTTATGACTTTTGTCAAAAGTCGAATTAATACTATCCAACTTCTGGTCCTCCGCCAACAATATCAGGCTCTTCATCCCCTTGAGAATGATTCCTCAATTTAGGCCGTAAGAAAAGGGGGGAATGAAAGGAATAGGAGGTCTCAGCGGGCCCCAACCCCCTTGTTGGAGAAACCAGTACCAAACATCCCATGTAGATAAGATAAGCAATGCAGCAGGGCTCAGTTAGGGCATATAGAATGTGGGGAATGTGAGCGGGGGGTACATGCAAGATGTGAAGTATGTGCAAGATGTGAGGTACGCGCAAGATGTGCTCTGCCTGCTTGCCCAATGTTGATAATGAAAATATGCATGCCACCGCGGTCTATATAAGATTTCCCCTAAAGAGGCTCAGGGTCGTGTTTTCCTAACCGGTCCTGCGTGTCCGTGTGGGAGCTCGACCCTGGCTAGCCAGCCCAATAAACTCTGCTTTGTAGATTGCATTCACGCCTGGCTCTCTGTCTCTCGGGGGAATAGGATTCCGGGTCCTAACACTCTGTCCAGCCATGCAAAACAGATTGGCATTTGTTTTAATAAAATCACCTTAGAAACATTTCCTATAGAATATTTCTTCAAAACAATTGAGATGTTCTGTGATGTACTGTGTGATCAAATAATTCTCTTGTTTTACTTAACATGGAAACCATGACCCATGCAGTACTGGGAGGATGGTATTCCAGGGTGAGATGGAGTGCCTGGCTCTCACAAATCTACTCAGAGAAAGACTGGTAGCCACAGGAACATCCAGTGTGAAGGTACAAACAATTCTGCGATGTGAACATACGATTATACAGCATATTGAGCCTGGAGGTGCTCTCAGAATAAAAGGAAATTTGACATTGAGAAGTGGTTTATTGGGAAGGAAGACTGCGGAGAGACTGGAAAATGGGTACAGTGTTTGAAAGAAGCATAAGTTCTAGTGTTCTATGGCACAGCAGGATGAATATAGTTATCATTCATGCATTATATATCAAAATAGCTATCTGAATACTTATCATAGAAACAATAAAACTTGAAGGTGATGGATATGTTAATTATCCTGCATAGATCATTATCCAATATATACATGAATCAAAACATCACATTGTACCTAGTAAAATGTACAATTATTATGTCTCAAAAATAAGTAATAAAAACAAATTTACAAAAGTAGCACATAAGAGGATGAGTACAATAAAATCATGAAGAGAGTTTACAATGAATTAAATCAATACCTGTGGGGAGTGGATTAAAGCCTATGAGAACTGGACACAAGCAAGGTGAGATGCAGTTAATTGCTTTTACCTGTAGGTCAAGATAGGCACAGCCCCAGCACCAAACAAAAAAATGCAGGACAGCTATGTCTTCTTAGTTTGTGTTCAGAGAAGCAAGAACACAGGTTTTTCCTGTTACAATGTCAAGCCCTTCCCCAAGAGTCTCTGCTCCACCCTGTTTGCCATTGTTTGTAAAAGGCCCACTGAAGGAGGGCCGGAGGCTTTTGGTTTTTGCCTCTTGGAGCTTTACTTTGGGCTTTTTGGTGTGGAAAGTTTTTGGAAAGAAAAAGAATTATTGAAGAGAAAAATTGCTGAAGGGAAAGGACTTGTTGAAGGGAAAATGCTAAAGGGAAAAAGGAAAAATTGCTGGGGGGAATTGTTGAAGGGAAAATTAAAAAGGGAAAATCCTAAAGAGGGGTTGATAGAAAGTCTGCACTGAGAACTTTAACATAGGGTTCAGAAAGCAAAGCTGAGAAAGAACTTCATACATAGGCCTTAGGAAAGCTAAAGCTAAAAAAAAGCCAAAGAGAACATGGGACAGTGCACAGTGCAAGTCTAAGGACTGAGACCTTAAGAGTTATGTATGTGCAGATTTTAGGCACAGCTGCTTGTTTGCAAGTTTGACCACTGAGACTTTCTGAGAGCAAAAGAGAGATGAGACAGTGCAAGCCTGGGGACAAAAGACTTTAAGAGCGATTAAGCTAAAGATAAGCTGAGAGCAAAAATGGGACAGTGCAGCCTAGGGAAAGAGGTTTAAGGCAAGGTTTTTTTTTTTTTTTCTTTTATTCATTTTTTAAAATTGTTTTATTATTCATATGTGCATACAATGTTTGGGTCATTTCTCTCCCCTTCTCCTGCTGCCTCCCTTACCTCCTTGCCCCCTCACTCTCCCCTCCAACCCCCTCGCTACCAGGCAGAATAAGGCAAAGTTTTAAAGAACTGCAAGGAGTAAAGCCTTAAAGAATCAAGATAGAGAAAAGCAATGAGGGTTGTGCATCTCCAGCAGAGCATACAACACCCTGACCCCAACTTTCTTTCTGTCTGTCTATCCTGTGTCTTTTCTAAAATCTCCAGTCACCCCTAGTTAAGCCCAGTTAGATCCAGTAATAACCAAGGAGCAAGAGAGAAAACCTCACTCCAGCAAGGGAG
The DNA here is from genome assembly GCF_047511655.1 of Castor canadensis. Lineage (NCBI taxonomy): Eukaryota > Metazoa > Chordata > Mammalia > Rodentia > Castoridae > Castor > Castor canadensis. The sequence goes on along the minus strand of NC_133386.1, from coordinate 100,733,808 downwards.
GGACCACAAGAAACAGTGCCTCCTTCAACTACCAATGTTCTGACTTATATTTCTCATTCAATCCAATTGAGTGTGGAGTACTAGAAAACACAGACCAGGGATTCAGGTCACTTACATTTTAGCTCTTGCTGTCACTTATGTGTGGAGCATTGGTCAAGTCCCTCAGTTCCTTCTGGTACTTAATGCTTCTCTCTGTCAAGTGAGGATGTTGAATTAACAAGTTTCCCTCTGCCTCTCATACTGTGCTATCCACTTCTGTCTCTTACTTAACCTTTGTAAGCTTTCAGATACTTGACGGTGTCATGGTTTATACTTAGTTTTCTCCAGTTGTGTACGGTGTGTGTGTGTGTGTGGGTGCTTAGCATGGTGGTTCACTCTTATAATCCCAACTACTTGGGAGGCAGAGGTAGTAGTATCACAGTCCCATGCTCACCCAGGCAAAGAGCTGAAGTCACTATCGGAAACAACCAATCAAAAGCAAAAAAGAGCTGAGGTGTGGCTCAGTAGAGTGCTCCCCAGTAAGCATGAGACCCTGAGTTCAGTCCTTATACTCCCACAGAATTTTCCATTGAAATGGAATTTATGTAAGATATTTCCTTTCATATAATATCTTACATTTCCACATTAGTGGGCAAAAGGATGAAATTCTAAAATGAGGGGTTTTAAGATATAACAGTCCTCTAGCCTTATTCTCCTTAGACATACAACTATAACAGACAATTCCAATTTCCAAAAACATTAAGAAGATCTGAATTTTCAGCTGATTACTTTTTCTCAAAAAAAGTATTAAAAATTGCTACATATTTCTGTTATGATTTCAAGTAAAGTATATTCGTGCCTGGCACTAGTGACTTACACCTCTGTTGGCTGCTTGAGAGACTCAGATTGGGAAGATGGCAGTTCCAAGCTAGCACCAGCTGAAAAAGTTTGGAAAACCCACCTCACAGGAAAACAGAAAATACCTGGGTTTGGTGGTTCATACCTGTCATACCAGCTGTAGTGGGAAGCATAAAGCAGGAGGATCACAGTCCAGGTTAACTTGGGCAAAAGAGCAAAACCGTATCCACAAAATAACTAGAACAAAGAAAAGGCTGGAGTTGTGGGTCAAGTGGCTGCCTTGCAAGTGTGAAACCCTAAGTTTGAACACAAGTGCTGCCAAAAAAAAAAAAAAAAAAAGAGAGAGAGACAGAGAGAATATTTTACTATTAAAAAAGATTATTTAACATTAAGAAAGTTCATTTAATAATAATGAAAACTGTAATTTGTCTATTGACTGATGTTTGGGCACAATCAATGTACTCTAAACATTATTCTGCTCTTCTAATGTTGGGGTGTCTTTGATAAACTTCCTACAAAATGATTTCCTAGCCCATGCTTGAATTTCTCCAATTATAGAAAACTTGAGGTCATTTGAAGTATTTCATTTATTCTTAGTCTCTAGAAAGTATTTCTAATTTTCACAGAAATCTGTCTTCCTCTAACAAAAACATTAGTCTTTATCTTAGTTATGTTAAACTGAGTGGCTTAAATGCAAGAAAATTAATTTTCCTCACAGTTCTCAAAGCCAAGAATTTTAAGATCAGGTGCTGGTCAATTCATTTCCTGATGAGAGATGCCTTTCTGGCTTACAGACTCTCTTTTTCTTACTGTTTCTTCACATGATCGAAGGAGAGAGAGGGAGATCTCCTTTTTCTTTCTTTGTTACAGCAGTGTCAGTAACATCAGAGTAAGACCCAACCTTTTTAACTCACTTAATCTCTATTACTTCCAGGCCCTATTTATCTCCAAATATAGACACATTGTCAGTTAGGGCTTCATCCTACAATGTGTGGGGTACACATTCAGTCCATAATATTTCTTGTTTAACCTTATACTACTCTGTAAAGCAAGTCTCATGTCTTTTGTTTATAATGATTCAATCAATATTTGGAAAACAATTAGAAACTCTCTATAGCCCTGATAAATTTCTTGAAATGGTCACAAGTCTTTTTTCTTTTTGATTTTTTTTCTACATCTATTTTTTTAGTGTTGTGTGGGGTGGAGGTACATTGTAGCATTTACAAAAGGTTTTTACAATATATTAAATATATCATATTGAATTCACTCCCTCCACTGCCCTCTCTGAATATGGGCCAAAATATCCTCTTAAAAAGGAATGATCAGAATGCTAATAATGCAAGCACTTGTACTTAGTCTCAGCTGAAACTTTCATTTTCCTGATTTTAAGTCTAGGTGTTATGCCATAACTGTAAATGAGGAAACTAACCCTTAGAAAAAAATACATCTTCAGTGGGTCTTCAAAAACCACCTAGCTTTATGTTTACCATTCTATAAAAATTCCATGTTTTCATATTTTTCCACACTCTGCCTATGAGGATATTTGGAAGAAAAAACTTGACTCCTAACTTGGAGCTGGTAATTCAGGTCATTACTAGAGGTACTCTGCATCAGCTGTACAGACTTCTGTGTGATTACATACCTTTTGGACCAGACCTTTCTGGTGCAATCTAACTTAATGCTATTCTTGACCTGGAAGGAGAGATTTCACTTGTTATTTTTCTTGGGCTATAAATACATGGCTATTTTTTGTTCAGATTAGAATTTCTGGATATTGAACTAAGTGATGATAGTTCCATTTTTAAAGCTAAATATGAAACTAGATGAAAAATTTTAAGTATAATGTATTTAATATGTTATAAGAACTTTTGTAAATGCCACAATATACCCCCACTCAGCACAACAATAAAAAAACCCAAAATTATCTTTCTGTCTCTCTCTCTCTCTCTGCAACTTGTTTTATTATAAAGTACATGCAGCATAGTAGAAAAGGTACAGTTCTATTTCCATATGCAATCAGTCTGCTGAATGTCAAACAGAAAACCAATATTCATTTTGCTAACATAAAATCTACTAGCTAGGCTAGTGAATGCCAAAGAAAGCAATGCTTTCTTAAAGAAGAGCAGATTTTAAGGGACTTAGTTTTCAATGTATATGCTATCCTGTTTCTATGCCTTGTGGTCTGTCAGATGTACAGCAAACAAAAGAAGAAGGCTTAGTTGATACAGTTCTTTGCAGCAAAGGGACTCAGAGGTGCTTTTCCTTGAAAACTAAGAGTAACTCAGAAAGGGAAACTAAATTTCAGAAAAGAACAAGCATACTTCAAGTGCTTTGGACAAGATAGTGCATCCAAACTAGTGACTCTGGAAAATGTAATGTCAAGTAATATGCAACTATATATTCTGGCTATCATGCCATTTCATTAAGAAGCAGAGAATAAAGAGGGATGGGCACAAAGAAAGTGGGAATAAGGGTGTATATGGTGGATGTATTTTGTATCCATACATGAAAATAGAAGAAAGAAAACTGTTGAAAAATGTTCTAAGAAGGGGGGAGTAGGGAAGAGGGAGAACAATGGAGCGGGCAAATCTAACTAAGATATACTTTTAAACACATATATAAATATTGCAATGTATCTCCTGTACAACAATTATATGCTAATAAAATCATAAAAAGAAGCAGAAATTATGTTTTAGTAAAAATATTTCATTATTATTTAATGTAGAGTTGCTTGTAACTTAGGATACCATTGTATTCATATAACTTGATTAATCATTGTTTTGCATGTCAGAGGTTTTATTTTTCCCTCAAACTCTTAATTTGATTGTAACTGTTATCATAGATATAAACTCATGTCCTTGTATGTTATTCTAAGCCTCTTTGCACAAGCATCTGTGATTTCCTGGACTTGGAGTTTTAAGTTACTGAGTCATGTTTTTCAAAGCTCATTTCATTTTGTCTACATGGGATTGTTTGAGCATACAGAGTGATGTTACTATATAGCATGGGAAAATACATGCAGAATATATTTCCTGAAATTGTGACAGTCTTTTTCTCTTCATAATTTAATATTTTACATAACTTTAACACATTCAACATTGATTGTTGGCCTTCAGATAATGAATAGCAATGAAAATGGATGAGATGTAGAAAATCAATTTGCATTACTAATCAATTCTATCCTAAAAACAATGAAATGTGACTATAAGAACATACTTATAGATCAAATCCTGTGATAATTGTAGTAGAAATTAATGAAAGAGCATTAAAACGAATAGCATACCTTCAAGAGTCAGCAATAATTTGAATGTCAAAAGATGTAGAGTCTGAAATTTTTTTCCTGTCGATGTTGAAGGCTTTTCCATTTTGAGAAACAGGGTCACCAAACAGCTGAGATATAAGAAACCTACTTATAAAAATCCACCAAAATTTTATAGTAAATATGTAAAGGTAATTCCTGTGATCTTATTTCAAAATATAAATTTCTGTTGTGTAATATCATATGATAACATGGCAAAGTAGGATAACATGAGCATTAACAGATTCAAGTAACATTTAATGTTTCTTTGCCTTAAAGTTTATTTGGTTATTACAACAATCAATCTACTTAATCCAAATTAAGTAGCTCTTAGAATTAGTATTAAGCAAAGTTAAATATATCAATGAATACTTGATAATATTTGATATCAAATTTAGTGTGCTGGACAAGTAAAAACTTAACTCAGTTCTCTTACTCTTCCCACAATGGAACGTAAATCAACTCTCAGTTTGAAGTAACATGTTTCACAGTTTGTTTACCTTCAAAGTTTATCTGATTACCAGAACAATTAATCTTATTAATCTGAATTAAGTAGTTTTGGAATTTGTAAAGAAAAACTTCTACCTGATTTTGCATCTAAAAATTGTACAATTAATAAAAGATGACTATTTTAAAAAGATATTTTTATTTTCCTCAAAAGTTTTTGTTGTTTTTACTATTTGAATATTTTTGAATTTATTTGTTTTCAGACATAAGTTCTTAAGTTTAACCATTCAGAAGTAAAAGTTAAATTAAATATATTGGTGAAGTCAGGAAGCAATTAAAATGCTAGGGAAAAAAGAAACAAAACAAAACGTGAAAAATAAGGACACAGAAGAAAAATTCTGTTCAATTGACAGGGTCTATAACAACCTATACAAAAATAAGTAGCACTAGCAATGATAGTACAGCTGGAGGCAAGAAAATGAGAGAAAAGTACAGGAATACAGAAAAAAAAACAAAAAAGAGGAGGGAAGTAAGTGCTAGGATACTGCACTCTTGATTTGGCAATAGTGAAAGTAAAGAAAAGCATTATTACAGCGGAGAGAGGAAGAGGAAAAGAGGAACTACAAAACCACCATAGGGCAAACTATGACCCAGTCTCTCACCATCTTACTCATGTTTTTTTAAGACAAGCAGGTCAAGCAATCGTGAAGGGAGTCAGACAATGTATGAGAGCAGCTAGTGGGCACCTACATGAAAATTGCAACCTGAAATCTTGGACACCTTTGCACTTAGGAATGTGCCACACAAATGACAGAAACCTCTTTGTATATACTTAGGGATTTCTGATCCTCTTTAATATTGTAAAAGCGCAGAAGTAATATTTTAGAATTCCCCAGACATTGTTCCTCTAGGAGGCCTGTTAAGTACAAAGGCCTGGAAACTTCTGCTCTTTGTTCTGAGGTAAGGCAGCCATCCAGCTTTAAGTTGAATGAGCAACCTGAGATGACCATGTCAGTGAGAGAGTTCAGCTAGCAACCTGGAGAGGCAATGGAGAAGTTTCATCTATTGTAACCCACTGCTAAACTTTTACTTCATGTACTATGCCATTATGAAACAATTTATTAGCCAGGCACCAGTGGCTCACACCTATAATCCTAGCTACTCAGGAGGCAGAGATCAGGGGGATCATGGTTCGAAACCAGCCACGGCAAATAGTTCTGCAAGACCCTATCTTGAAAAATCCTTCACAGAAATAGGGCTCAAGGTGAAGGCCCTGAGTTCAAGCCCCAGTACCACAAAAAATTTATTTGATATCCTGGAACTAAGTTGGTATTGAAAAGTGAGGTAATGACATATAAAGATAAAACATTGGCTTTTTCATTGGGAGGCTATTCACAGAGGCTGCAAGAAGAGTGAGAAGAGTGAGATTGCTGCTAAAGGCTGGAGACCAGGTACCTGATGTTCTACCAGCAGTAAAATGACCAAAACTATCACTGTGACAATGTGTGCAATAAAGCAAATACCAAAAGGTCTTGTGAATCTGGATAAGAGGATTTCCAGGCAGAATGTTGAAAATGAAACAGAATTCTTTTAGTTGACTATGATAAAATTTAGGAAGAATGAAATGAGGTAGCAAATTTTCAGTACTCAGGCAAATTTTGAAGCAATATAAAGGAGGCAAGGTGTATTAGGCTTGGAAATGAAATTGCTTATCATCTTTATTCTTGCCTAGAAATAAAAAAGATTATCAAAGTAAGAAATGGTTTCAGGATTTTTTGGATTTGTCCAAAGTGCTTCCACCTGGAGGATAAATACCAAAAAAATAGTTTGAACATTTTAAAACTTCAGAAAAAATTAAGGCAATGCTTCTGAGACACTGTCAGTGGGAGAAAGTTGCATATGGATATATGGCGAGCACTCTCATTAACCTCTCTTCTAAGCAAAATGGTTTATGAGCATAGTCTGAGCACTGATTCAGTCTCAACATAGGCAGGAATGTATCTTAAGGAGATTTTTAAGTGTGGTTTTAATCTAATGGTATGGAATTCTTACTAAATGTATAGAAAACCCACAATTTTTTTAAAGGGTATACCTACTTATAATACAAGGGCCAGAGACAAATAAAAAATTGGAGAATTCTGGGGCCCTCAACTTATTATTAAAAAGCTATTCAGTTGCAAAACCAAGTCCATTTAATTGGAAAAGAATGGAAGATGGGGGGAATACCAGAGTCTAAGAGCCATGGAAAAGCACTTGTAGGACATAGATCTGATTAGGAACTGGCAAGAGGCATCTAGTGGATTTCAGAAAACCTGTGCATGGCTGTCATCTTCTATGTGTTCACCATTGTGGGTTGGGTTTATGGAGAACAGATAATGTGTGCTTAAGTCCATAGTTTTGGGATTAAGAGAAGTTACATCTGGGGACCAAAATTAGTTCAATTGCAGCTGGGGAATTGCCCTGAAGGTCTACTTTTATTAGCTCTTTTGCAATGTGACTTTGGAACTCTTTTTAGTGGTGTACTCATAGCTCTCTCATCTTGAATGTGGACTTGTCCTGTGAGGGCACTGACCAAATGAATGCAAGATTCTGAGCCTTCTGAGAGTAGGCATTAAGAAAGAAGACCTGTCACCTTCTCCTTTTATGTTTTGGAAGAGGCTTCCACAGTGTGAGGTATTAGCACTCATTGAGTTGGTTCTCAATAATCAGAAGGTAACTTTGTGTTATCATAGTACTTAATTAGATACTACTCAGTTTCTTCCTATCAAGGAGCCAGTGTAGTTACTGACAAGGGCAATTTTAATAACATTGGATTATGTAACATTTTACTATTGACTTTATGCACTATTTCATTTTCATCTTTATGAATTATTCTATAAATTCTCTGAATTAATGCATCACTTATTTTCCCAATTCTCAGCCTCCTTAAATTTTAAATTATGATTCTCACATATGAAATCATTCACTTGGGGATTCTATTCTCTAGCCTTGGCTAAATTGACTTTAAGTCCTTAAATTTCACTAGAAAATTATCTCCCAAATTAATAGCCCCAAAGCAGTTAAGCTAAAAATTGATTTTATTTTACTTGCTATTGAGTTACATAGATTATGCTAAAAATCAGATATGGTTTTAAAGTTACGAACTATATTGCTAGAATTCCCTAACTAATATAAACTAGATTGCTTCTTGCTTACTTTACCAATTATACCCTAAGCACTTGCAAGGGAATATGGAAGAACTTGGATTTTTAACAAATATACTAAGCTATAAATGAAAGTCAGTATATTCACATCTTAATTTTATTAGGTGTTTTTTCATAGTTTAAACTATGGACTTGAAATATGTCATTGGTAGGTTTTGTTGCTGTGTTAGTTTTTCAATGAAAACTCTTTGAGACATTTTACAATTCCATGGAAATTTAGGCAAAAACAGAAGGAACACCAGATGAGAGTCTCTTAAGTGGTGTCCTTAGAGATACTATGTGAAAGTGAGGTGATCCTAGGTGAGCAGAAGAGAATAGGGTTTGTGAATGGGACAATATCTTAATGCAAAGAAGACTTAGTAAATAGTGTATTGCAAAGATATATACATGTATATATAATATATATGTGCCTAGAACCATCTAGAACTGGAAAATACATTTTAAAATAATATAATACAACATACTCACTTATAGCAGAGTAGCTTCAGGCAGACATTTCAAGCAATGGTTAAAAATGCCACAAGTATTTTTTGACAAAGAGAAAGACATGATTAAAAATCAGATGTTTTCATCTGATATTTTTCTGTCCATCTAAATTTTTTGTGAATATAATTCTATGAAAATATACTTGCCATATGTAACAATATTTGCTAATTTGCAACATTTTTGTCACACATAAGCATAATCAATCAAAGATTATATGTTGCCTATGTTCCCTTACTTGAGGGATTTACATAACAAGAGCAGTTGTTTGTGCATTGCTTTTGACATGAATTCATGTTGACGTATAAACTGAGAGTCACTGATTTTCAGTACTGCATATGTGTGCAGTGTATAGAAGACACACAAGATTATTGCTGCACATTTGTGCTCTTTTTCATTTTTTTGTAAGTACTTTTGCTATGGACAGCCTGACACACATCTCCTTGCATTGATGCATAAGAGTTTCAATTAAACAAGACAAATATGTTGTTTGGGATTTCATGTCTTCCACTTTATATCCTCATGGATTTTGAGTGTAGATTTTATAAGAAATATTAAACTTTCTCCCTGTATTTGCAATGTACATGATTATTATAGTGGGAAATACATTCTTCTATTATGTCCCTGTTTATCCAGGAGAAAGCATTAGTTTTAAGCACTGTGTTGATGTAGTTCCTTCACTCACCATCTTGATCTTAAATATAGAGGTCATTTGGTAAATCTATCAGTAATACCCATGATGGAAAATGGAATGGATGCGTTCCAACCCCTATTTTTACTTCAACAAGATTTAGAAGCCCCCTCTTCTTCCAGAATCTATGGCAGTAGATTTTCCTGGCTGTGTTCTTGTCCTCTGCCTAATTTTTTGCCTGTGTTGAATTGCCTTCTCTTTCAGAAATCTTTACAAATTTGTTCTTGGCCTTCTCTTCTTATTTTCTTCACTCTATCCTAAGTTTGTTATATAATCTGGTTTCACATGTTTACATATTACAGGCTGAGAACACCCTGAGTCATGAATATAAGTATTGGTTGCTCTCCTACAAGTCTCACAGATAAATCAGACTTAAAGTATTTAAAGTAATTTCCCTGTCATTCTCCCCTACATATTTTCTCTTTAGTCTTCCCCTCATTTAGTTGCTTCAGCCAGAAGCTTGACAGTCTCGCTCAACATTTCCTTCTTAGTTCTTCATAGAGAAAAACTCAGCAGAGCATAAGGTTTCTCTTCCTTTATAGAGAAGTGAGAGATGCATGACTTTTTTCTACATTTTCCAATAATATTAAATAATTAGGGTGAGGTAAATACAGTGGTGAATATAAGGGAGAGAGTTCTTGATTAAAAAGAAATCTGATTAAGTGACTGGACACCTTCTCAAACCAGAAATATGCACAAATGTGGTGATTAGAGAGAGTTTCATATGATATTGTCAACCACAGATTGACAGTAGACTAGAGACAGACACTAGAGACAGTAGTAGTAGAGTAGTAAACTGACTGAACTTTTTTTTTTAATTATTCATTTATTTACATGGGCATACACTGTTTGGGTCATTTCTCCCCATTTTCCCCCTCCCTCACCTTCTCCCCTGCTTCCCCTCTCACTTCCAGGCAGAACCTGTTCTGACCTTATCTCTAATTTGGTTGAAGAAAAGACAGAAGCATAATAAGAAAGACAAAGTCTTTTTGCTAGTTCAGTTAAGGATAGCTATACAGAAATATTCCTAGCATGCTTTTGTGTACAGATGTGTTACAACCCAGGTTGATTCATCTCTAACTGATCTTTACACTGGTTACTGATCCCCTTTTCAGTTAACCTCTGTTGCTTTAAGGTTTCTGAACTATAATGTTCTGAATTTGCTCATTTGTTGACTGTGGCTAGGGTTATTGATGACAGAGTAGACAAACAAGGGCCAAATGGTCAGCTAGTAGCATAGGAAAGTGAATGCTTTGCTATACAGTCTGTAGAAGACATACCGCATTTTGAAATATTGCAGTATAAACCTGATGTTTTTTATTTTTGCTTATGTTTGTAAGAGATGAGGGTTTATATCCATTTGTGGGTATGTTTATGTAAATTCCTATTTAGCAGAAATATGTGGAGTCATTTGTTTTAACTGACCGGCTGGGCCTCGTATGAGGACAGGGAGGGATTAACTTTTCATTATTTATCAAACTGAAAAAGGCAATATTCTCATCTTTCTTGACTTCTTTCCATGATGTCTTTCAATTTATTTTGGGTTATGTTTTGTTCATATAACAAGTGTCTTTGAAGACCTCAGGAACGTTGAAAACCATTCTCTGCTAAATTATTATGATCACATTTACTGAGGTGTCATTAGGTATATGTTACCTGTCTACAATGATGATAAATTTTCACAAATAACATAACCACCAAAATACTCTGCAGAAAGTGAAACCAACACCTGAGGCGGTTTTTTAATTATTTCTTCAGGAACCTACAATAAATTTTTAAAGGTAATTCTGTCTTTATGTTTCACATTAGTAGTTGGTACTAGTAATTTTTTTGACTCAAAGCTCTTTTATGGCTAATTATTTATATACCTTTTCATAAAAATAAATACATTTTTACCAAATTAATTAATTTGTAAAGTGATGTTTTGAATCTACATAATGCTTACTTTCTGTACCAAAATGATCTTAATTCTAAAGGGGATTTACTGAAAAAATTCAAATACATTTAATTCATTTATCATGATGGAATTAAAAATTAAGGCATATTTAGAATGATTCAGTCAGTAGTTCTTCAACAATTCCAGTCCATTTTAACAATGCTGACATCATCTATTTAATTTTTTAAATCCTAGTGATTGACTTGCATATGAAAAAAAGATAATTATTTCAGAACTCATTATATGTTTTCATTTTATTCATAAAGAAATAAAACCACTCATGAAGTAACAATATCACATATTTCCATAATTATTTTATTTCATTGTATATTTAGGAATGATAATTACTTGTTTCATTGTTGCTTGTTCTGTATTTTTTAGAAAGCATAGTTTGGTGTCTTTGTGCAATCTGGAACCAAAAGCAGAAGTCCATGCTCTTGGAAGTATAGGAAATTTAACACTACAAGGAAAATGGTTTCCTGCCACCAAAGAAGAGGCTATTACTCTCGGTCCTTAGAAGTTATTTTTATTTACTGTCATTGGGGACGCAGAAGTTTTCATACGCTAGGCAGAAAATTGAAAGTGTCTGTTTCACTCTCTACTCAGGTACTGGGCTCTGTGTAGTTTTATTTATTTATTTATTTATTTTTATTGTTTTATTATTCATATGTGCATACAATGCTTGGGTCATTTCTCCCCCCTGCCCCCACCCCCTCCCTTACCACCCACTCCGCCCCTTCCCTCTCCGGCCTCGATACCCAGCAGAAAATATTTTGCCCTTATCTCTAATTTTGTTGAAGAGAGAGTATAAGTAATAATAGGAAAGAACAAAGTGTTTTGCTAGTTTTGTTACCAGAAACACTGAACAACTTGTCAGCACATACATACTGTATGAGGGACTCTTACTATGTGGAGGGGCTCTGGCCAGTATAGAAAGTCATTATTAGAAACTTTGAGGTTAGAGGGTAAGTGTAAATTATTGCTTATTGGTTGAATGTATTAACTATAGTTACTCTCCTTAATGACTTTTACTGCAAACCTATTGTTTTTAATTTTCTGAGCATTGACAACCCACTGTGTTTAAATATCAGCTCTTAATCAGAATACAATAATTAGATAGTTAGAGCATGCATAATGCTTAGTTATTCAGAGGAACTGTTTTGCATAGAACAGGTTCACAAAGTTGGTTTCTTTCCACTTTTTCTGTTTCACCATGTGACTTCTCTTATTTGCTATCATCTGGATACATTTTATAGTTTGTTTTAATTTCTCGGTGAATAGCAGTATAAGTATGTCATACTCCATTGTTGCACACATACATACAGTTGCAGTAACATTGCAACACTATAAGCATAGAATAAAAAATTAATACAGAGTTGGCACAAAATCTTTAGCAAGGAGAAACCTGCTTAGTTGGTTGTCCTTTAATTTCAAGTTAACTTTACTGGACTGCTCACGGAATAGTTCTCTAAATCTGATGATGATAGGATACAGATGCCTCTCATCACTGGACAAATATTAAACATTTATTAAGATAATCCCTTGGGAAATACTAATCCTCTCAGACAAAGTTTTTAGAGAAAATGTTTAGGAATATAGTTAGTTATCTTAGTTATCATCATACATCTCTGCAATTCTAACACCCTGTTCTCCCCATTTAACAATTTCTCTAGTTTATTTAACAAGTTTCTACCATACAGTCCTCTTGTTTTCTTCCGTTTCACTTATTCCTCTTCACAATATTATGATTTGATTTCTCTTGTGTTTGGAAACTCTCTCCATCTTTGTTTTTTGTGTGATATTTCCCATTGCCTGCTGCCAAGCTCTCTGCTCCTTTTGGGAGCACCTCTTCCTTAGCCCTCTCCATGATTGTTGATCTCCAGTCCTCTGCCCTCTCTTCTCTTAATCTATAAAATCAATCCAATCAGCTAGTATGACTTCTACCACCCCTTGTACAAAAAAAAAAAAAAGAGCCCAGCCAAATATTGAGAGTCTTTTATGAATTCAAGGCCTGATCATCCAGATGACTTACCCCACATCATAATGCCTCACCTAGAAAATGATATTCAGCAAGCATGCGCTGACACAGTGGACTAAAAGATCATTGGTAATGGCAAACCAGTTGTTAAATCATCCTTTCCCAAATGCCACTCATGTTCGCATTTTCAAAAAACACCCTATATTCCTTGTAAATGATCTTCGTTCCCCACCTTAAGAATGGTATCATGCAGAATGAGTGTTCAGATTTCCTTTTTTAACCTTCTTTTTTTTATTATTGTTGTTCTTGGGGATACATTGTGGTATTTACAAAACTTCTTACAATATATCCTAGTTGGATTCACCCTCTGTATTATTTTCCTTTAATCCCCCCTCCCCACTCCTGGGGAGTTTCAACATGACTTATTTTTACATTTTCATACATGAGTACATAATATTTTCACTACATTCAGCCTCCTTTATCCTTTCCTTGTATTTTCCTCCCTTCCACTGGTCCAAATACTCAGATAGGATCTGTTTTACCTTCCAGTTCTTTGTTTTTGAAAAAGAAAGCATTTTTATTTGCTTAAGATAGCTACACAGGAAGTTTCCATGTATATATGTATTATAACTTGAATTGGTTCATGCCCTCTATTTTTCTTTTTACCTTATTCCCCTTACGGTGATTTCAACAGGTTTAAAAATTCTAAGTTCATTCTTTGTATATAAAATACATTACCCATATTCACCTCCTTAACTTCCTTCTTTCACCCTTCCTCTCCCATTAGTGACCTCCCCTTTGAGTAACCTGTTTGTCATAATATAGCTTATATTTGTATTATGTCTATCTGACACATATGAGTGGAAACCTGTGGCCTTGGTCTTTCAAAGTGTGGCATACTTCACTTAATATAATATTCTCCAATTACAGACATTTACTTTCAAACCACATAGTTTAATTATTCCTGTGTCTGAATAAAACTTCCTTGTATATGTATACCACATTTTCTTAATCCATTCATCAGTTGTAGGGCATCTGGGTTATTACTATTTCTTGGCTACTGTGAGGAGTGCTGCACTAAACATCGATGTGCAAGTGTCTGTATTGTGTCTTGACTGACATCTTATGGATATATCCTTAGTGCTATTGCTGGATCTTCTTATCCAAACTCATCAGTAAGTTCATAGCATTCTTACTCATTGTCCCATCTCTTTTGCCTCAACATCATTTCTTTTTTTATTATTCTTGCAATCTAACTCTACCAATTTGTACACTGTAGTCTAAATCCCTCCAGTTGTACACTTCAGTTGCTATCAGTGAAACAACCTAATGTTCCTTCCTATCCAAACATCATAAATGGCTTCCTAGGTACCAGCAAGTAAATCTATACTCATTTGCATTTTCTATCAGGTGCAGTTGCAGCTCACCTATTCAAAGTCATACCTTTACCCTATCTATATCAAATCAAATGCCATGTCTCCACAATTATGAATAATTTCTACACTCCTTCTTCCTCCCTTAGGCCATTCCATCACTTATAGTTGTGTGTTCAAAATTGCCTGTATCTCCAAGGATAGTCTACATATTTTTTACTAGAAAGATACATTATCTTACCTCACATTTCCACCTCATTACAAAATCTCTTACTTCCCTAGGAACCTTATGAGGCTTCCCTTTATATTTTGCTAGATTTTGCATATTGTTCATAGTTATGATATAATAAATACCAAACTCTAGTAGCATTATCTGTTTATCTTCCTAATAGAGTACCAACCCCTTGAGTCTTGAGAAACTGCATTTAATTAATGTATGATCACAAAATTAGAATCTGCATGAAAACTTATGTTTTCCTTAGGAAAATATATACATAGGTTTGAAATAAGAATAAAAAAATCTTTAAAGGAAAATAGATTTCAAAGGTAGAACAATGAGGCAAGATACATAAGATTGTATTTCTTGCTAATTCTGAAGCTTCTAATGAATTTTCAGTGATTAATACCGTAGTATTTAAATTTGTAAAACTTTAAACTTCTAAAATAAATTTCATATTCTTTGTACAAAGCAAAGAAAAAAGAGATAAAGCCAAATGAAAATGAGTGAAGGTTAATTTATGAAAGTTTTAGAACCTTTGAATCTATTCTTTAATTGATAGCATCACCTAAAAGACATTCATGTGACTGTACGTATGTGATAAAAACCATACTCCCCTTAATGTAAGCAAAACAGACATTTTCTACTCCTGTGCAGTTTATAGGCTGGTTTATCTAGAAAATACCAATAGAGTATATTGATATAGGAAAAGTCACAAGAGTCTCTATAATGACCAATGAGTACACTGATAATAGAATAATTCTGAACCTAGAATAGTTTCAGCATCCTTTCCAGTGCTCACGTTCTCGTGTTCTTAAATGCACGCGTCCTACCAAGTGTGCAGGTAGATTGTCTTTACTCAGCATATGTGCCTTTAAAATGTTTATTTTATGCACGTTAGAGGACTTTATATTGCAGTAGGTAGATTTATATCAATTTCTGTTTGTAGGACTTTGAAATAAGAGCATTTTATATTTCTTTAATTGTGAAGACAGTATGCTTAAGTATGTAATACAGTGGTAAATATAGGAAGGGAAAAGATTCATGATGTCGAAAGCTATTGGTACTGTTAACTAACATCCTTCAATTATTGAGAAAATTTTCTTCAGTAATATAAAATGAAGCCAAATAATCAATAGTATTTAAGTCAACATGCAAATTACTATCCTTAAATAATGAAGAAAATAAGCTAATTATCTGAGTGGAAAGGTAGAGAGTGGGTTGGCATATGGCCAAAATGCTGTAAAGAAAGTCTTCACATTTAGTAATCCCATGTGAAGCAGACCAGGGATGAATTTCAAGTTCCATCCATCAAATCCTATTTTTGGTGTATTCGTAAGCCAACTCACATTTCCACTGAAAGCCACAGGTTTGGGTGCACAAAACCTACATGCATGATGTTATGAAGAAATGTGCACATACTATATTCACACCATGGGCAAACAGTTCAACAGTGGAGCAATTCTATTTATTAAGAACAGTAAAATATTTTATTATTTAAAATTTTTATTTATTTTTATAATTTTATTATTTTTTTTGAGATAGTGTCTTGCTATAGTCCAGGCCAGCCTTACACTTGAATTCTTCTGGAAATGCAGATGGGAACCACCAGTACTACCTAAGAATAATAAACCTTTGGTTTATTTGTTACAATAGATAAAAATGTCTATGTTTGCATATGATATCACTTCTGTCATAAGTCATGTCCATACACACAGTGCTTGTTTTTAGACTCTATTTTGTGTCATTGGTCAATTTTTCTATCTTGTGCCAATATGTCACTGTCTTAAGACTTACTGTAAAATACAGTGGGACTCCCTAGTACACAAAGTCCCTCACTCCATTTTTTCCCTTCTCCACATTGTTTTGACTACAGTTGTGTGTGTGAGCATTCTGTGTGGGTGCATTCCTACTTGACTTTTTCTTTGTATGTCTGTGCCAATACTGCACTGCCAAAATACTGATTTTTGTAGATTGCATGCATTGTACAATAAATCACTAAATCAATACTTTATCTTTATGATTGATGTTATAGAATACCCTGCCTTTTCTTTGCTCCTAGCTGTGGTAAATTGTGTTGACTGTTTTTTGAATGTTTGTCTTCTTATTCTTAGAATAAGTCTAACTTGGTTATGATATATGACATTTTTATATAGCATTATGTACTTGATTTAGTTTTTAATAGTTTAAGAAGTTTTTCATTTATGTTAATGAGAGAAGTTGGCCTTTGGATTCCTGATTTTTTTGCTGCTTTTGCAAAATTTTAGTGTAAAGCTTGTTTTCCTTACATACTGTCACAAAACAGTGTGTAAACACATTGGTGTTTATATTTCATTCATGGTAGAATTAACTAGTATACCCAATTGGGTCTGAAATTTGCTTTGAGGATATATTATATATAATAGTTAAATTATATGTATAACTAAATATAATAAATATAGACTGTCTATTATCATGTCCATTTTGTCACATTTTGTTTATTCCAGGAATTTTTCATTTAACTGACATTTTTAAATTTGGCATAAATTGTTTCATAATTTCCCATAATTATATTTTTGTTGGTGCTAGAACTGTAAAGATGTAGTTCTTTCTTTGTGTAGTATTGGCTGTTTCTTTTCTCATTTTATTTGGAGAACAATATTGGAGAGGAGTAGAAAATTTGAAAAAACACACTTTTGGCATTTTTTTCTCATCTTTTTTCTTTTTTTTCCAGTTTTTTTCCCCCAATACTGGGAGTTGAACTTAAGGGCCTTGTTTGCTAGGCAGATACTCTACCACTTGAGCCACTGTGCTAGACCTGTATTTTGCCTTTTGTATTTTTCAATTAGGGTTTTACTTTATGCTTAGGTTGTATTGGACTGTGATCTTCCTATTTCTGCTTCCCTGTAAAGCTGGGATAACACGTACTTGCCACTAAACCAAGACATTTTTGCATTGAGGTCTTGCTAAATTTTTCCCTGGTTGGCATCAAATTGTGATCCTCCCAATTGCTGTCTCCTAAGCAGTTAGGATTATAAACTTGAACCATTGTACACAGCTGCACTTCTTGCGAGGATTACAGGCTTGAGCCACTGCACCTGGCCATTTCTTTTTTTTTTTCTTCTTGGTGCTGGGGATTAGACCAGGGCCTTTGTGCATATTGGTGAAGCCGTCTACCATTGAGCTACATTCCTAATCCCATATTTTATGTCATTTGGTGTGCTATTTAGGAGTGATTATATTTGGGTGCTTTTTACCTCAGGTTTCTTTTGTTTTTTGGTTTTTTTTACTATTTTCTGTAAAACAACAATATATGGATGGCTTTAAATTCTTATTTACTTATTTTCTTAGGAAACTTTTTAGAACCTAACTTTCAGTTAGT
Source organism: Castor canadensis (assembly GCF_047511655.1). Classification (NCBI taxonomy): domain Eukaryota; kingdom Metazoa; phylum Chordata; class Mammalia; order Rodentia; family Castoridae; genus Castor; species Castor canadensis. Next base: position 100,715,984 of record NC_133386.1, on the reverse strand, counting down.
TTGTAAACTTTCTGTTTATATTGTTTACTTTTAAATTTTCTTCAGAATATTTTCTGACTTTATTGACTGTAATGATTGGTTTTATGTGTCAACTTGGTTAGGCATCATCTGAAGGTATTCAGCTTAACACTAATCTAAGTGCTGTTTAGGTAAGGCCTTTTACAGATGTTGTTAGCATCTGATGGCAGCATCGACTGACCTTAGGTAAAATATTCTCCCTCCGTGGTTTGGGTGCAGGTGTATCTCACCCAATCAAGGGAAAGCCGTTGGGAGCAGCATGCAGTTTTGCTGAAGAAGAAAACAATCTCTGTGAACTGCAGCCTTAGCCCGAGTACATTTCCAGCCTTGTAAAATTTGTGCCTACCCAGCAAGACTCCACAAGAAGATAAGCCAATTCTTGAAAATAAATTTCTTAATATACCTTTTCTGCTGGTTCTGTGTTCTGGTAAAACACTGATTTATTGGTATCTAAAATGCTGAAGGTACCAAGAAGATTGATTACTGGACCCATGTATAAAAATCTTTCATATTACTTTATAATCTGAAGCAGTCTTAATGTGGATTGACTTTGGAATTTGAATTTTTAACTGCATCTGGACCACATAATAGCTTCTGTTATCATCTGAGGATATGTCTCGCTCTCAGTTAATGTTAGAGACATAGAATTTAGTTATTCAGGGAGATTTTCTTTCTGAATAGCAATGATTGGCATTTGACTTCTAACTTTAAAGTAGAAACTTGCCATGGCACATCTGGGCAAATGTACAAAGCAGGGTGAATTAGGGAAATATTTGATGATATATAAACCATGATAGAGACATCATTTATAGAAATGTTACATGGAGGTTTCTTCTTGAAGTTTACTGTAATTTTTACCATTTTAGTGCAGTTTCTGTTTGTTTTCTCAGAGGATCCTTTGCTTCACTGTCAGGAGTAACTATACTGGCTATCACCCTTGGATAATTGTAAAGATTTTTCTTTCATACTTAAAATTCAACATTGATTATTCTTGTTTTTAAAGCTATTATCATTACTGATATACATTACCCATTGTAAATGAATACAAGGATTGTCTTTTATCATAGACCTATTCCAGAAAACTGTCAGCTATGTTGAAGAAAGATGAAAGGTAAGTACACCTCCATTATAACAATGTAGACAATCAGGTTTTCTTTGGTGAAAATGCAATTCTAATATTTCATCTAGCAAGGTTGTTATTTTATTCAAAAGACACAGTTTTTAACAGCACTCATCCTTCCCGTTAGGCTTATCAGAGAGGAGGCAGTGATTTTGTGATTGTGCTGGACTAAATTTAACAGGAACTGACTTAACATAGGAAAATAGTCTTACAGAGTTACTATTTAGCATTTGCTGATGATATAGTTTACTAACAACCATGCTGTGTAAAAATTTTCCTTCAAGGTTTTTAATGCTTCCTCTAAAATTAGAAAGATGGGTGCTTTTAAAAGTCAAATGAATAGAACAGATTTTTTTTATAACTAAAGAAATATAAAGAAAGTTCTTTGGACCATTGATGTTTGAATTTTAATTGTTCTTCCAAACTTTCAGAGACAGTTAATATTTGACATGTGTACTTACATGCAATAATCATTAATTATTCTCCCTCAATTAGAAACTAGAAGAAAAGTTTAGTGTGTCATAAATTCTATTATATTTAAGTATTTAGGATAGATTCCAGGAAAGTTCAAGTTAACTGTTGAATCACATAAAGATGTGGGTGGCCTACTCTGATATTATTTGCAAGACTATTACGTTATTACACAGAAAGTTCCATGCTTCTTTATGTGTTGGTGAAGACTAAAGAGGATAAATGAAATAGACCTCTCTTGTAAATCAATACTCAAACAGTCAGCAAATGGCAAAATTTCTTCACGTAGGAAATTGACTCTTATTATGTTATTCTTGAACATTACAAAGGTCTTGGTTTAGCAGTTACTCTGCCTTTCATTATGTGCATAGCAAAACTGGTTTTAATTGAAAGTAAAAAAAGCTTCATATAGAACCTGAAAATGTGTATATCTTGATAATTGCTCATCATACTTACTTTGAAAAAGTTGTTGATTCAATAAATCATAAAAATATAATGAAATTATATTTTTCAGGGAAGATTCAGGCTCATAAATTATCTATTCACATAAACAGAACAAAAGATATTAGCATAGATTTAGATATTTGATGCTAATATATTATTTTACCTGATTTTACAGCCCCATATATATATAAGGACTTTTTTTATAGTAATGCAGCTGAGAAGATATTTGTTGAATTCCAACTTTATGTTGATTTCAAAGGGAATTAAATTTAGTGGATATGTTTGTTAAGAGGACATTGAATTTCTACAATATTTATATAGGTGGTTTCCACAAGCAAAATTGAATTATCACAGCTTTCACTCCTCCATCATGTCTTTGAGAAAAGTGAAATAAATGGAATTTCCTGACTTAAAACTGAATGGCAGACCATTGCCAAAAGAATTAACAGTAGATATTTCCATTTGGAACTCAAGACCCCACCTTTGCAATTTATGCTCTTCTTATTTAATGATTGATATCTATGACAGCTCCACAAGCCATCATATACTATATTTATATCAGTCTCCTCTTTGTCTTAAGACTTCATCTTGGCTTTGAATACTTCAAGTTCTTTGCTTAACCCCATTTCCCTACTTGCCAAGTTTTCTCTTTTACTCACTTAAGTGATACATATAAATAAGGTATTATTTAAGAACCACTTATTACTTAAAGTATTTCTAATATTTGCAGCCTTCATGATATCTTTAACATATAGTACTCATTGAATTTTACACTGCTTTTTCTTTTTCTGTCATTGAATATTTCAGTTTTATCTCTTCATTGTGAAAACAACCTCAATTGTCAGAGTTATGATTAGTTTATATGTTATTTATTCATAAAACTTAGTCATTGGCTTATTGTATGTAGAAAACAAATTCCAGGTTTTAGTTATAGTATTCTCTCCTGTACTTATGAAAGTATGATTCTAAAGAGGTGACACTTCCATGGGCAGGAATCCCACAATTTCCCAGGTGTTTAGCTGTACCTTCTCTATGACCACATATTGGTTCTGGTTCCATGTTAATGTTAAGACTGATCATCCCTCTGCCCATCCAATTTCAACTTACAGACTAAATGTTTGCCCTCATTGAGCCATAATCAGATTTTCTAACAATTATAGGTAGCTGAATAGAGTAGCTAAAAGCTTTGAATGTAGTACTGAAAATAACATGCAATTGAGTTGTTTTCTAGCTAATTCCAAAGTAAGCATATTCTGGTTGATCTTTCAAGATGCATTCTCAGAAACATGCACAGACACCATGTGTTTTCCTTTGTGCTTTATGGGAAACAAAATCTTTTCCACAACATATCTTGAATCATATTAAAGACTATTCCCAGTTGGAACTTTAAGTTGTTCACATTGAATTAGTGGATTTTTAAAGTATATTTTGCATCTTTGAGTGATATTAAATATCAGTGATATATTTAATACTTCACATTATTTATAGTTGTTCTAATTGAACAATACTTAAGGAGCCATAAAATGATGTTCAATGCTGAAGTAATTGATTATAGATTATTCAATACCAAGATTACTGGGTAAATTTGATCAAGAAAAACATATACAATTATTATCTTTATCATTATGAGTAATTAGACAGACTTAGTATATTTCCTTGCAATGTAATATCTACTTTAGAAAAAGAACAAGGAAAGTCCATACATTAGATTGTTTACCATTTATATCTTTTTATTATTTGAAAAAATAAATAAAATATTTGAAAATATAATGTTCATAATTTTTGAGTACTCATAAATGACCTTGAAATTTTGTTTTCCTTCAGTCAATAAAGAGTGAAAATCTGAGGATTTATTTTAAATTTAATTTGCTGGTTTTAAAGAGGGTACTTTTCTTCTTAGACTGGGCAATCACAGTCTTGGGTCATGATGTAACAATGATCAAAGTTCTGAGATCAGCAAAAACATTTTAAGAAAACACAAATGGCAGTGATAAAGCAATTCTGCTTTTGGGAGGAACATGCCCTTGTCCAGGAATGGGGGAGGTTTGTACTAGTGGGAAGGGGGATGAGGTGGGAAAAGGGAGTAGGAGGGTGAATATGGTGCAAAAAATGTGTACACATGTATGTAAATTCAAAAATGATAACCGTTGAAACTGTTCCAGGAATGGGGGGTTAAGGGAGAGTGGTAAAGGGGGTGAATTCAAGTAAGATATATTTTATATATTGTAAGAACTTTTGTAAATACCGCAATGTACCCCCACCCAGCAAAACAGTACAAAAAAATGACAGAACCAAGAGCATATTCAAAAGTCCTTGAGTGAAAAAAATCATCCTGTGAGAAACTAGATTCACTTCTTTTTTTTCCTAAATCTAAAATTCTTCCTTTTATGTTAGCAAGATGTTGAGAGTTCATGAGTGATTACATTGCAAGTATATATCTTATATCCTCTGCTGGGGTGGTCAGTAAATTGTACTCTCAAATAGTGATGGCTATTTCACTGTAAAAATTTGGGAATTAAGTACTATTCAGATTACTTGTAGATTTGGTTTGGCAAAATTCAAATTTACTTGGATATTTTCAGTTTAATCTAGTTGCATTTCCCCAATTACTCATAAAACTTATTGATAAATATTTTTCAAAAATCGATGTCATTGGTGGCTCAAAATTATTCCAGTGTATTGAACCTTTCTTTTTTTTTTTTTTTGTATGAATAGTGAGAGAAGAAGGGGCAATATTGCCACTTGACACAAAACATCCTGTTTATTAACCTGAATTTCATTTCAGAAACATTAAAATTATTTCTCCTCCTTAGTCATTTCCCAAATCACACACACACACACACGCACACGCCCACACACACATTCTGTAAGTATATTTGTGTATATGTGTTAACTAAAAATGTATGTATACTTGCATAATGTATATTAAAAACATATCTAAACATATTTACTTTTGAGAAGAAAGAGGGACATAATGGGCTTTGGGGTTAGAGATTTCCTTCTGTCTTCCAGTTTCCACATTCATTTATTATCTAGGGGACATTTACTCTTTATTTGTCAAGTGAATATTTCTAAATATGTCAAGGCAAGACAGGCTTGATACAAGATTGAGAAAACAGCATTAGTGCCCTTCATTTGTAATTCAGATCTCAAGGGAGAGGATGACATATATCAAATATCAGATGCTTAATGGAGTTAGGGACTGATCTAATCTCAGATGTCAGGGACAGCCTTCCCAAGAAAGGTAGGTTTGAAATGAAGTAAGTAGACAAGAATAATTAAGTTAACTAGAGAGAAAAGTATATGCCAGAGTTCCTGGAGGGAAGTTGAGAGTAGAGTGAATTCAAGGAAAGCCTGGGGCACTGGAGCCCAGTCATACCATGCGTATGTTGTGACATTCAGTTCCCATATCCACTCAATAAAATGAAATATCTAAATAAGTTGGCAATAAAAATGTGTATCTTAACTCAATCATTCTTTGGCTGACTATCAAGAGGCTTGAATGACTAGAAGAAAGTTAAATGTTCATTAAATGTTACTTTTCTTGTTTAGCCAGTTTTTCTTTATTTTAGTCTGCTGGGCTGCCATAACAAAATGCCACAGATTTGCTGACTTAAACAGATAATATTATTTTCTGACAGTTCTGGAGGCTGGAAGTCCAAGATTAAGGTGTTTATAGATTTGATTTCTTCTGGGGTCTCTCTCCTTGGCTTGCAGATGGCCACCTTGTTCCTGTGTCTTCATGTGACATTGTATGTTTTTTTAACATCTATTTTATCTCCTCTGCTTATAAGAATACCAGTCATATTGGATGTGGACCATCTTTATAAACTCATTTAGCCTCAAATACATCCTTAAAAGCCTGTGTCCAGATACAGTCAAATTTGGAGGTTAGAACTTTAACATTTGAATTTTGGTGGGTGAGGAGAAATATAATTCGACCCTAATACTTGATTGTTTTCATACTATGGCTAAATTATAAATTTATGTCTTTCTTTCACTCTAAGCTAGAAATCTTTTATTTATTTATTTACTAGGTAGTGTTTTGAGACAGGGTCTAATTATGTAGCATGGGTAGGCTGGAACTTGTGATCCCCTGGCTTCTGCCTTGAGAGCACTAGAATTATTGTAGTGTGCCACCACACCCAGCCTAGAAAATTCTTTAGAACTCATTCTTAAGATATAAATAAGTAATAGAAAAAAAATTTCCATTACTCTTTTACCATATTCCTTGTCTTTGCACATTTTAATTTTTTTCAATTTTAAAATCTTTTTGTTAACATGTATTAATTATACGTATTAATGGGGTATCATGCAGTACTTCAACACATGAATACAGCATGCTGTAATCAAATAGGATTATTAGAATTTCCTTCTCATTGATTTTTCTTGACATTTGGATACTTAAAGCTCCTCTCTTCTCATTATTCATAAATTATACAATGGCCTATTGTAAACTTAGTCACTTCACTGTGATATTGAAGACTACAATTACTTATTCTTCTTATCTTACTGTGTTTTCATGTTGCTTTCAGGAAATTGATTTCATCAGTGAAGGTACCCACAGAATGAAGGTGAAAGCAGGATAAAGATACACCACACAGAAGCAAACCAAAAGCTCAGGGGAAGCTATGTTTAAACTAGATAAAACTGTCTAAGGCAAAAAAGTATAAAAATGGACAAAGGAAGTCACTGTATAATGATCAAAGAATCAATTCAAGGAGAAAATAAAATTATTATTAATGTACATACACCTAAGGCTGGAGTATATAGTTTTACCAAATAGACATCATTAGATCTAAAGGATAAGATCCCTTCTAATAAAAAAATAGTTTGGTCTTCAACACCACACTTTTACAATGCAAAGATCATCAATACAAAAAGTCAAAAAAGAAGCATCAGACTCTAAATGTTTGTATCTTGCAAATAGAACATTTCTGTGTTGTCTCATATCTTCTCTACTTATAAGGATCTCTCTCATTATACTCTCTTTTATTCTCTATAGGAAGTATGTCTTCCTGGCTCCTATGTCATTGATCTTGTTCATCAGAGTTTGTTGTACAATTTTAGGTTATAAAACTGATAAACCATAATCATACTTATGTATTACATATATTGAATAATTTTTGTTTCTGTTGGCTAAAGTTAGATTAATTGTAAAAAAGAGAATATATTTACCACATATAGATTACATGTACTAAGGTAACATCAATAGGATAATAGAATGATAAAACAATGGGCTAGAAATTATCATAGAAGTAAAATTATCAACAACTATAAAACTATTGAGGCAAAGCAAAAACTGAATGAGAAACTGAGAAAAACAATGTCCAATGAAATATGGCAAATATACTGTTCACTGGAAGACTGTTGAAACCCTGGTTTCTAGCTACAATAAAGGGATCCTAATATTTAATATTATGTAATATGAGTGAAACTTATTTTTCTTTGCCTGAATTACTGGTGTTATATATTGTTATGATCTGAATGATTATTTATCTCCAGAATTCATATTTTATATTTTTACCTACCAAGATTAGGGTAATAAGAGGTGGGGCATTTGGTGGGAGTGATTAAGATCCTGAAAGCAGGGTCCTCATGAGTGACATTATTACCCTTATTAAAGAAACCCAAAGGAATTTGTTTTTACGTGTGGCCATTTTACCATGCAAGGACACAGAGCACCATCAATGGGGATAAACCTTCACCAGACTTCAAATCTGCCAGTGTCTAAGAGGCAGAGCAGGGGAAAAAAGCTATTAGGACTCTCAGGTTTCCTGCAACTTTTCCTAGTGATAATTTTAAAATCTTAGCACTTGCAAAGCCCTTTTCAATTGTAAATCCCTTGCAGCTATAAGATAGAAAGGCTTGAGGCAATTCTGCCTTGCCCCAGTTTATCTCTCAGGTAAAGAAACTTTGCTTAAAATATGAATATTGATCATATCTCATGCACATAAGTAAAATACCTAAGAGCATGTGCAGAGTAAAAAATACTTAAGAGCATATTCAGAGTAAATCAAACCTATCAATCACCATAACCTGGCCCACAGAGACTTCCCAGATTCTTACCTTTGCCCTTTGAATTTATAAAAGGCCCTTTAAACAAAGACACTTGTGCTTCTACCCCATCTAGCTGGGGCCATCACTGCTTTTTCTATGATAGCTTTCTCTCATTTTTGATAAGCATTACTAGATTTCTGTATCATGCTTGAATTCTTTCCATGTGGTATGTAAAAATCCAGGTTTCTTCTGACCAGAGTTTCCCAAAGACTATCAATGTCGTAACACTTTGATCTTGGATTTCCCTGCCCCCAGAACTATAAGAAATCAGTGTTTGTTGTTTATGAGCTTCAGAGAGTATAACATTTTTGATAAAGCAGTCAGAAGGGAGAAATATACACATCATTGCTGAGTGCTGTATATTCCATTATCTCACTTAAGCATTATTAGTATCACCATTTTGTAGCTGAGACATCAGCATCTAGACACTTGACCAGGTCAAAAACTTGTCTAACACCACTGCTAATGAGCTGGACTGCAATTTCTATTCTTTGATTCCAGTATCCTGTTGCTTTCTTTAACATCCTCTGATATGACAAGAAGTGAGTTACAGAGCAAGTCAACATAATGGATGTTGAGTAGTAAAGGTGAATCTCTGCCATCTGTACATTTGCCCAAAAGATTGTACTTATGGAAAGTCATAGGACAGCTACTGAAGTCAAAGGATAATATATTTGAGACCTACTACTTGTGAGAATCAACTAAAGTCAGGTGCTTTCTGTCAAAGGAGTTAATGTATAACTATCAATGTATAGATGCCAACTAACCTCCCCAAACTGCTGCCTACCTGCTTTGTGAAACATTGCTTGATCTTACAAGGTTCTTATAGTCAAAAAACTGTTTACTACTAGGTGTCCTAATCTCAAACTGCTTGCTTAAAGACAAATACTGCTCAAAAGAATTTTCTCATTCTTCCTGCTTCAAGGTCCCCCTTACCCCAAATATCCCTTTTCTAAGCAGCCAATCATAAAGATTGCAAACCCAAACCCATCCATCACAGTGAGGGGCAGACTTTCATGAGAGAAAAAAACTGAATGGACTTCATGTTCAGTGTTCTTACCTGTGTGTCTCTGGTCAGAAGTACATCCTTCTGTAGAAGTAAATTTTGCCTTGCCTACCAGCTTTTGAGCATGCGTCTAATTTGTGATTGCTGTTATTTCTAACATGTTGAACAAACACCTCTACTAGAAACACATATGTATGCAAAAATGTACACACATGGCAATAAGATTTCATGAGCCATCCATCTCTTGGTGTCAGTCAAAAGCTAACCTGGAGAATTGACTGGGGGTGGGTTTCCCCACTAATCGTGGTGGGACCCCGATTCCAACTAACCCCACAACCACCCTGAGGATGTGACTGGCTAGGACGCATACTCCCGATTGCCCTGCTTGCATCCAACACCGGACATTCTTTGGTGAGTCCACATACCCTTATTGGGCTCCTTTTGTGGTCTCTCCCTTTGGTGTCTCTGGGGTTTAAACAACCCCCTTTTTGGATATCTCTGGGACTCAGATGGTAGAGGGGGGTTCTCTTCCCTCTGTTCAGCTTGGGTCTATTTTTGTCGTCAGTCTCGGAGACGGCACCGGGTGACCCACAGCCTCTGGGCCCCGGGGGGGCCCTACAAGCCACTTGAACGCAGTGACAACTATTTCTCATGCACCTTGTACCATTCTCAGGATATTTGAGCCATGAGGGGACACTCTGTGACGCCATATATCCTTCCAACTGGCTCCCACTATGGGGGCCACCTCCTCTTTGCCATCTGACTCCCCACTAAAATTCCTCCTCAATAATTTAGACACCTTGGGTCTGACCCCAGAGATAAAACCGAAAAAACTGATCCACTTTTGCACTCAAATCTGGTCCACTTATCCTTTAGACAACCAAAGTCCTCAGCCCCTTTTCAGGTCTTTAAATCTAAACCTTTTAAGGGACATATAACTACTGTGAGCGATCGGGACGATGGGGAGAGATTCCATTATGTCCAAGGCTTTTCATACCTCCATCTAAATCCAAGTCTCTTACTTCAAATCCTCCCTATGTACTTTATGTTCCCCTGTGCAGAGTCTATCAGCCTGTAAAACAGTTTCTATATCAGCCAATTCCTCTCCAAACCTCCTCCTTCCCCAGGTAACCAGACTTCTTGCACTGCTTACCATACCTATCTCCTCCTATCTTCCTGAAAAACTTTCCCTGTCATGGAGTTAAGCAAGCCACTCCTTGCCAATTCTGACCTCAAGGCGGCTCTGGCTCTGAGAGAGCTCATGCTTTATTTGGCTACCAGAGAGTGGAGATTTCATTTCCTGAAAGCCTGCCAGTACCAATCAATGGGAGCAACCTAGAGACACAGGTGATGGCTAATCCCTTAAGCGTGTATCATGCCTCCAGGCTCTGCCTTCCCCTCCCTTACCTAAGATGTCAGCTCACCTTTTCTGCCTCCTCCATGGTCTCACCATGTGTCCTCTGTCTCTGTCTGCCTTCCCCTCCCTGGGCTTACTGGGACCCTGCCTCCCATGAAAAACTTATAACCTAGTACCTTATGACTTAAGCTATTCCAACTAGTTTGCCAGGCCTCTCAGTCTAACATAACTTTAAATCAGCTGCTTTACAAAAGCACTTGCAAAAACCTGCAGCTGCCACACTTATGCTCTAACTCTGACCCCGACAAGGGGAGGAGGGAAAGCAAACAGGCGCACCTGTGCACAGGATGCTGGCTCCTGGACGGCAGCAAAAATGCCTGCCATAGCTAAGAAAATCCATAGAGAGGACCCAGCAAATCCTGGGCTGTCAGCCACATGTGGCGATGGCTGTGGCCCACCGCCACTTCCCCTAGAATAAATGTGGGCAGAGTACACAGGAAGGGGGGATGGGCGACAGGCCTTAGGATCAGGCCTAGGAAGTCAGGGTCATTTGTCCCAGGTGTGTGTGGAGGGAGCGGTGCCTTGCACAAGTTCTGCTCCTAGCCCCACCTCACACCTCAGGGCATCAGACCCTTGTAAGTCAATTGCTAGCTCAAGGTTATAGTTCCAGAAATAACAAAATGGACATTACTGTGGTCTCTAAATTTCTCATTTAGAATTTTCTATACCTTTGGCCTCAGCATAAATTTTTCCCTCAAATATTAACACTAGTTGTCCCGTATGGCACTGTTATTGGCCTGAAATGCCCTCTGAATGCCCTTCTCTAACTTTACAAATGATTTATTTCTTTGTTAAAAAGGTAGCCTTTATTAAAGAGGCTGCCTGCTGTTAGCTAAAAGACAGGATCCTAATGTTTTGTTCTTTCTAGATGGGACCTGCATCTTCCAGTCTTCTGGCTGGTAGATGTTGGAAGCTTTGTACTGAGGCCTGGCCTCAGTATGCCTTGGGTGACCAAGAGAAGTGGCCTTCACAGGGCTCCTTAAATTACAATAGACCTTTTCTATAAAAGTAAAAAAAGTAAACTGAGGTCCCCTATACAAATTTCTACCTTCTAAGTCACTCCAATACTCAGAACCTCTTAACGAGTGCTTCCTTCTTCAACAGGCAATGGTAGGAAGAGGACAAATCATATGTCCCCATCCAGTTATCAGATCTAAGGGAAATTTAAAAACATCTAAACAGCTGTACTGATGCCCAAATACATTCAAGCCTTTATCTCTGTGACTAGACCAGACTCTTATCTCATTAGAAAAGCAATGGTTTTGGGCCCAGGCTACTCAGGTTGGAAATGATTATATGGCTCAAGCAGTAGAGTGCCACTTTACAAGCAGAAATCCTGAGTTCAAGACCAGTACAGTCAAAGAAGAAATAATAATAGTAATATTTGGGGCTGTGGAAGTAGCTCAATGGGAGAATGTCTGCCCAGCATGTACAAAGCCCTGGGTTCAATTCCCCAGCATTACTAAAAAAAAAAAATAAAAAATGGTAAAGAAGATAAGTGTCACTAATGTCACTTCAGCCATCCACAGTGGAAAAATGTAGTTTAACCTAGACCAGATTCCTCATTCTTCAAGCGAGGAAACTGAGGCCCAGAACAGTTCAGAGACTTGCTCTCCAGAGTGTCAGCTGTCAATGTAAAATAACAACTTTACAGCAACAACCTATCAGGAAGCATACCACAGTGGACTCAGAGTCACAGGCGAGAGAGGTTCTCCTCAAAGATAAATTTCTAACAGTCAGCCCCAGATATTCATAAAAAACTCAGACTGTGGCTGAAGGGAAAAGTCATTGAGCCAAGTAATACAGCTAGCCATGTCTGTATTTATGGCTATGTCTGTATGTCCAGGACCTTACTAACAGAAGAGAAAAAGATAAGAGACACCATGGCCTCATTGCTGCTCTCAGAGAGGGCCCCACCCAACTGGGGCCTGTATCTTGAACTTGCTACTGTGGTGGACAGGAGGGGCACTTCTGCAGAGAATGTTTAAAGGGGGACAGCCTGGGAGACAACCCCGCCTCCAACCGGGACCCTGCCCTCTGCAAGGGTAACCACTGGAAGTCTAAGTACCCTAGTCACTAGATGGAAGGCAAGGTGCCTCCTCCCACGAATTGATAGGTCCAAGCCTCCTGTCCACACTCCACTTCTTGGCATCAATGTTGAGGAGCCATAATGGCAGAAAAACAAAAGGCCATTTTCCTCCTAGACAGTGGAGCCTGTTTCTCTGTTTTACCTTTTTCTCCTGGTCCCTGGTCCAATGACAGAAGTTATCACTTGGGCAAATCTGGCCAGCCCCTAGAGCGCTAGTTTACCTGGCCTCTGGCCTGCTCTTGGCGAGACCTCCTCTTCTGTCACTCTTTCCTCATAGTACTTAAAACTCCAGTGTCCCTGATGGGACAGGATTTACTATCTCAATTAAAAGCTCAAATTATCCTCCCCCCAGGCAGCTATATCTGCTGCCCCCTCCTTCAGGAACAAAGATTCCACACTGTGGACTGATGAGATGAGTGTAGGGTGAGCCAGGACGGCCCTCCCTAGTCAAATAAAACTCACAGTTTCCACACCTAAAACAATATCCCCTCAAGCCTGAGGGACTATGAGGCCTTATGCCTATTCCTAAAAACAATAAGGGCTACTAATTAGTTGCTCCAGCCCCTATAATAAATTTAAAATTCTTATAAAAGTTAATTTTAAAATATAAGTTACAAAGTAAACAACTGGAAAGGATATAGATAGGTAATAAATGTATTTTTGAGAAGTTAAAGGAAAAAGGAATGGTTTTTTGGATGAGAAGGGATTTTGCAAAGAAGGTGTTTGTCCTAAAGATTGTTTCAAATAAGAAGGATTAGGACAAGCCATCAAAGGGTTTAGTATGTTATATAAAGGACTGAGAAAGTTTTAAAAGTGTAAAATAAAAGCTTCAGTGTGTGATACAGTTAAAGTTGAATATAATCTAAGAGTTGTCTAAAAGATTTTTAGGGTCATGTCAAACTAAAATCAAATTCTCTATGTCTATGAAATAACAAGGTTACCTTAATAGTGTTCTGCTCTGAGTAACATCTACAAAACACCATTACAGAGAAAGATTTTATCAAAGAAATTCGTGTTTTCTGCTGATTTTGTCAAGCTTTAAGTACTACTAAATCAGAGTTCATTTACATATTTGCTTATGTGTCTTAAATGACCACCTTGTAACAGTGTTATGTTATACTTGATCTAAATATGGTACAAACATTTAAAAGGTTCAAAGTGTCAATTTATATAAAATAATGAGCTAAAGCTCTCTTTTATCCAAGAGTGTTACATTTAAATCCTGACAGCCCTTGCCTCCCACAGGTCACCTACCTAGATGTGGCCTTAAAGGGACAGACGCACTCCCTGACTCATAAATGCATCAACCCAATCTTCTGTTTCCCAACCCCCATACCATAAGAGAGCTTACAGCTTTCCTGGCAGTTATAGGGTTTTGCAGAATTTAGATTCCTAGGTATGTAGTCCCTGAACAGACACCTTTTTTATGCTCCTCCTAATATTTCTATTTGGGTCTTAGAGAAGCAAAGACAAAAACCACTTGATCATCTCAATAGATGCAGAAAAAGCCTTTGATAAGATCCAACACCATTTCATGATAAAAGCGCTAAGAAAACTAGGAATCAAAGGAAAGTACCTCAACATTATAAAAGCTATATATGACAAACCTACAGCCAGCATTATACTTAACAGAGAAAAACTGAAACCATTACCTCTAAAATCAGGATCCAGACAAGGATGCCCACTATCTCCACTCCTATTCAACATAGTACTGGAATTCCTAGCCAGAGCAATTAGGCAAGAAGAAGGAATAAAAGGAATACAAATAGGTAAAGAAACTGTCAAAATATCCCTATTTGCAGATGACATGATCCTATACCTTAAAGACCCAAAAAACTCTACCCAGAAGCTTCTAGACATTATCAATAGCTACAGCAAGGTACCAGGATATAAAATCAACATAGAAAAATCATTAGCATTTCTATACACTACCAATGAGCAAACTGAAAAAGAATGTATGAAAACAATTCCATTTACAATAGCCTCAAAAAAAATCAAATACCTAGGTGTAAACCTAACAACAAATGTGAATGACCTCTACAAGGAAAACTATAAACTTCTGAAGAAAGAGATTGAGGAAGACTATAGAAAGTGGAGAGATCTCCCATGCTCATGGATTGGTAGAATCAACATAGTAAAAATGTCTATACTCCCCAAAGTAATCTACATGTTTAATGCAATTCCCATCAAAATTCCAATGACATTCATTAAAGAGATTGAAAAATCTATCATTAAATTTATGTGGAAACACAAGAGGCCATGAATAGCCAAGGCAATACTCAGTCAAAAGAACAATGCTGGAGGTATCACAATTCCTGACTTCAAACTATATCACAAAGTGATAACAATAAAAACAGCATGGTACTGGCACAAAAACAGACATGAAGACCAGTAGAACAGAATAGAGGACCCAGATAGGAAGCCACACAACTATAACCAACTTGTCTTTGACAAAGGTGCTAAAAATATACCATGGAGAAATAACAGCCTTTTCAACCAAAACTGCTGGGAAAAGTGGTTAGCAGTCTGCAAAAAACTGAAACTAGATCCATGTATATCACCTTATACCAAGATTAACTCAAAATGGATCAAGGATCTTAATTTCAGACCCCAAACTCTAAAGTTGGTACAGGAAAGAGTATGAAATATTCTGGAATTAATAGGTATAGGTGAGAACTTTCTCAATGGAACTCCAGCAGCTCAGCAACTAAGAGATGCATAGATAAATGGGACCTCATAAAACTAAAAAGCTTCTGTTCATCAAAAGAAATGGTCTCTAAACTGAAGAGAACACCCATAGAGTGGGAGAAAATATTTGCCAGCTACACATCAGACAAAGGACTGATAACCAGAATATATTGGGAATTTAAAAAACTAAATTGTCCCCAAACTAATGAACCAATAAAGAAATGGGCAAGTGAACTAAACAGAAATTTCTCAAAAAAAGAAATTCAAATGGCCAAAAACACATGAAAAAATGCTCACCATCTCTAGCAATAAAGGAAATGCACATTAAACCCACACTAAGATTCCACCTCACCCCTGTTAGAATAGCCATCTTTAGCAACCACGAACAACAGGTATTGGTGAGGATGCGGGGGAAAAAGGAACCCTCTTACACTGTTGGTGGGAATGCAAACTAGTACAACCACTCTAGAAAACAATTTGGAGGCTACTTAAAAAGCTAAACATTGATCTACCATTTGATCCAACAATATCACTCTTGGGAATATACACGAAAGACTGTGACACAGGTTACTCCAGAAGCACCTGCATACCCATGTTTATTGCAGCACTATTCAGAATAGCCAAGTTATGGAAACAGCCAAGATGCCCCACCACTAACGAGTGGATTAAGAAAATGTGGTATCTATACACAATGGAATTTTATGCAGCCATGGAGAATAACGAAATGTTATCTTTTGCCGGTAAATGGATGGAATTGGAGAACATCATTCTGAGTGAGGTTAGCCTGGCCCAAAAGACCAAAAATCATATGTTCTCCCTCATATGTGGACATTAGATCAAGGGCAAACACAACAAGGGGGTTGGACTTTGAGCACATGATAAAAGCGAGAGCACACAAGGGAGGGGTGAGGATAGGTAAGACAACCAAAAAATTAGCTAGCATTTGTTGCCCTTAACACAGAGAAACTAAAGCAGATACCTTAAAAGCAACTGAGGCCAATAGGAAAAGGGGACCAGGAGCTAGAGAAAAGATTAGATCAAAAAGAATTAACCTAGAAGGTGACACACACACACAGGAAATTAATTTGAGTCAACTCCCTGTATAGCTATCCTTATCTCAACCAGCAAAAACACTTGTTCCTTCTCTTCAACAAAATTAGAGATAAGGGCAAAATAGTTTCTGCTGGGTATTGAGGGGGTACAGGGGAGAGGGAGGGAGTGGTGTGGGTGGAAAGGGAGGGGGTGGGGGCAGTGGGGAAAAATGACCCAAGCCTTGTTTGCACATATGAATAATAAAGCAAAAAAAATTAAAAAAAATAAAACAATTCTCCTGAAGTATGGACAATAAAAGCTCAGGAGATCAAAGAAATGAACTATTAAAAAGGCATTTACTAATATTTATTCATCTACCACTGTGCTACCTGTATATGCTGGTTCAGTTCTAGAACTAGAGAGGAAGTGTGAGATGGGTATGGGCATGTTAAAGTAGACAAGAGTTTGAGAAGCCAGTGAGGTTGATGATAGAGCATTTGATGCTTAAAAACAGTGTGAGTGCGTGTCTAGTAAGACACAATATTTTGGCTTTTTTCTCCTCTGTAACTTTGAAGAATTTTAAGTATCAATCATTGAGCATGCTGTACATTTTCTCTGTATTAACTAAAGTAGCTAACACATTGCAAGTGGGTAATATTGCAGAAGCAAAATTTATTTCTAGTTTTGGTGAAATATGTAGAATCAGTCCATTCACTTTTTTTTGGTTGATGTACTTTGTTTATGTGTATGGAAACAGAACAATGAAACCTGTTGAAATTGTTCTAAGAGGGAAGGAGAAGGGAGATGAGGGAATATGATGGAGGGAGTGAATCTAATCAAAATACATTGTAAGTACATATGTAAATGTCACAATGAAATCCCCTGTAAAACTAACATATGCTAGGAAAAAAATGTAAAATACTGCATAAACTCATAAAGATACTAAAAACAGAGCATAGATAAGAGTGGGATGGAGACAAAGCAGATGAATATTGCTAGCTAACAAGAGTTTATAATTCTTCATCCAAAATTGCCTATGGAGGAGAATTCTGGTAGAAGTCAGCCAGTTTCTTTCATAAAATTACTAAAAGCTTTAGGATAGAGAATAGTAGGCATAACATTGAAACTATGTGTACTATTTGAAACTTTTGCTCAGTGAAAGTGAATACTTGTTATCCCTTCTCCACAGGGCCTAGCAATTATCCCCCACATCTCCGTTAAATGAGATGGGGTGGTTATTACCATTGCTGTACTATGGTTCTATCAGGGGTTTGATTCCCCATACTCCAAACTTTGTCAAGTACTTTTGTCCTGCACTATCCCAACCTTTCTTTAGGTTTTACTAGGGAACCTAACTTTCTGCAGGTTCCTTCAGGCCAGTGGGCAGTCCTGGCTTCTCAGCCATCATAAGCTTCTTGTTTGTTCATTTACCAATGTCAAAACACCTATAAATAATCTTCCTATTAAATTGTCTTTAATTAAGCCCTTTGAGTTTAAACACATCTGTTTCCTACTAGGATCCTGATGAATACATCTGAGAATAGGTAAAACCTTTAAAAGACTTAATTAAGTAATTTCTTAAGGGAGAAAACATGAATTTTCTCATAAAACAAAATTATTTCTGGAGGAAATGAACAGAACACCTAGATAAAAAATAAAAATGAGGTCTTGAAGTATTAAAATATAAAGTAAATAAAATATCCCAAAGGACAAATGGTAAAAAAATATAAAGAATCAGTAAAAGAATGGATGAATAAGTCACCAGCATGGAAAGTTTATGCCACAAGGGTCACTGGAGTACCAGCAGAGTGAATGATGAAAAGATAAGCACTAAGGATATATTGTGATCCATCTTTTCATATTTCAAAATCATAGTAAAACTATTGAGAAATGTTGAAATATGAATACCCATGTTGATGGTATAGGAAATGGGGCCTTTAGACATTATCTGGTCATAAAGGTAGAGCCCTAAGAAATGGGTTAGTATCCCTATAAAATAGGTTTGAAAGAGACATTTCACTCCTTCTACCATGTGAGGCATGGTGTAAAGTAACCATATGTGAATGACGAAACTGACCCTCACCAGTTACCAAATCAGCCAGTGCCTTTGAGGCATGCTAGGTAGAGGTAGTCTGAGACTGCTCCCCTTCTTGATTCAACAGCTCCTCCCTCCAGCCCACATGTGAGAGGAGCCAGATGATAACATATTTTCTCCTCACTTCCAAGTTAAAGGTGGTATTAAAATGACTTATGAAAAGACCCTGGTCCTTCTCTTTTTTTCCCCTCACCTGGCAGAATGGGTGATTCCCCTTCTCTCAGTAAAACTATTCTACCTCACCCCATCCATGTGTTCTGCTTGGATTCTTTCATCTGGAACACAAAGACCAAGATCTTCTGAAAACATCATTTGCCAATAAAATTTGTGGTGAAGCCATCCAGGAGCAACAGAGGGGTGAGATCCCAATATGCTACCTCTGTTAATCCCTTTTATTTCAGTCCATCTTTTTCTGTCTTCTGGTCCCATGCTTCTCCACCTGATATTTTGGAACCAAACACCAACCATGGCTTAGATGGTGTGGGACCTTCATGTGGGGACATCCACCAGATGCTCAGGACTTGCTCTGAGCTCCAGTGCAAAGGGGCTGCACTGATTGGCAGTATGCAACATTCACCTACAGGACTCATGAGCTCCCATGAGCACCCCAAAGCACAGGGTTCACACCTGAGTTCCCTAGTCCTGGTCTGGTAGATAGACTACATTAAAAGCTAGCTATCCTTTCCCTAACCTTACCTTCCCTAACCCTTAACTCCACTCCCATCCTTTCATTTGCTGATAATAGTTGCACTGTCAGAGATCATACTGTAAGGTCTCTAACCCCAACCTGGCTGAGGACAATAACGAAACCCCACCATTTGAGCTGATTTCTCCACCCCCCGCCCTCTTCTTTCCCTTCTTCTCTTCTTTTCTCTCTCTTTCTCCTCTTTCCTCTAACTTGCAGTTTTAGGGAACACATAAGAGGCACACCTCACTCAGCCCATTTTGCCACAGGCTTTTTTTCAAAAAGTAACAAAAACTGCCTCCAGAGGGGCTGACTGATGACTGCCCTGGCAAAATATGAGCTGCTGCACAGCTGCTCAAGAGATCAAGGGAGGGAGCCATCAAGGGGGGTGGGGGTTGAAGAAACACTTACCTATAAGTCATTTCCCCTTACTCTACAGACATGCACCAGGGGCTTACCTACAAGTGGTTGGCACCCTTTGCAGATGGGATTAATGGGATTAAATTTGAGGTTCTAGAGATGGTCTCCTTTCTGTAGGAAACTAAAAGGGGCTAACAACAGGACACTAGCAATGGAATGCATGCCTAACAAGAGTAAGGCCATGGGTTCAAATCCCACCAGAGTGCATTTCCATTATCTGGTGTACTTTTCTGACCTTCATTTTCTTCTCATTAGGATAATAATTGGGTTAGCATTTGGGCCAGTGATGCCTTCAGCTATCCCCATGCAGAAATGTGCAAAGATGGAGAGACTGACCCTTAGGAAAAAGATTGACTCACAAGACAGGGTACCCTGCTACTTGCTTGCTGTAGAGATGCCTGACAGAAGCACATCAGAGGGACCTGTAGTGAGGCTTCCTATACACAAGGGGGATGCTCCACAGATCTTAGAAGTTCTCATTTTTTTTCTCCTTACTATGCCCTCTCTCTCTCTTCACAGGCCAACATGGGGGCAGCTAACTCAGTTCCAATGGATTTCCCACTTGGCTGTATCCTTAAATACTGGGAATGCTTTGACCCTGCTAACCTAAAAAAGGAACATTTGATTCATTACTGTAATGAGATTTGACTCCAATATCAACTGGGGACTAAAAGATGTTGTGAAAATGGAAGTCTTGATTATAACACCATCTTAAAGTTAGATTGGAGTTGTAAAAAATGAGAGACATACCATATATACAAACCTTTATGGTCTTATATCAAAACCCAATACTCTATAAGGGATTCGCCAGACCCCAACAAGAACTAAGGAAAGAGACATGGGTATCTTTGACATCGCATGTCTCACAAAGGGAAACTCCACTGCCTCTCCCTTATGGTCCTGAGTCTGAGCCTACATGACCTCCACTCCAAACAACCTTCCCAACTCCTCCCTCAGCACTGCCATTGCCAATGAGTCCACCAAACACTCAAAATGGGAAATCTAAGACAGAGACTCCTCAAACAGTGCTCCCATTATAAGAAGTGTCAGTGCCCAAGGGATCAATTTGTGTTCATGTGCCCTTCACTGTAAATGATATTCAACAGTGTAGGGAAAAGTTGTTTTGGTCTACTGAGGAACCAGATAAATTTATTATTGAGTTTCAGACCCTGACATCTCTCTTGGAAGGATGTTCAGTTCCTCCTGGCCAACTGTTGCACTCCTACAGATGCCTGTAGGGAGGCAGATGAGACCTTCACTAGGGATCTTATAGGCCAACATCCAGGGGATGTCATTGTCCCAACAAGTGAGCCTCACTGGGATTACGTATGCCAGGAAGAAAGCAGAGGAGGGCCCACATGTTGGAGGCCATCTTTTGTGGAATGAAATCAGGAACCACAAAGCCTATAAATTATAACAAGGTCAAAGGGATTATTCAAAAGCTGGGAAACAAGGTCCTACCTGCCTCAATGAAAGGAGAAAAGCACCAAATAGAACCAAGAGAACAGGTGTTAAACTCTGAAAAGAAGGAGCCCTGTGTAACCAGCTCCAGCCCAAATGGAAGGGCCCTTATCCAATGATCTTTTCCACACCATGGCTGTCAAAGTGCAGGAAATAGATAGTTGCATTCACCTTTCTAGGGTAAAATGTGCAATAGAGGAGTCTACCTCCAACCAATCACAGCCTGGGGATACTTACTCCTGTGACCCAATAGAAGTGTTAAATACAATCTTTAAGAGGAACCAAAAGACTTCAACTTAAATGATAAATATAAGCTCTAATATGAATTATTCAGCTATACTTGTACCTCTCTCAGCCCCATCTCCCAAGTACCACCATTCTGCTTACTGAAGAAACTTATGACACTTCTTTTGGGTATTTTGCCTCATTCTCCTCTTGGGGCTGACACCTGGCTTTGGCCAGATCATAGAGGATTCATCACATCATACCCATCCACTAACTACTCCAGGTCTCATGTCCTAACCTCTTATTAAACCCACTGAGGTCGTATTGGCCAAAACCTTACCCAAACTGACAAATAAAAATAATAGATTCACCTATATGCCTTCTGTAAAATCCAACTTCTTCTGAAAACCACAAGAAGAATTTCCCCTATGTAAAACCAGCTTTTATCAATGTATATTCCCCAAATGGACTGACATATACACTCCATTATTCACAGCCCATGATAAGGACATTGCCCTAAGCTATCAATCATTTACTGTCCCAGTTACAATTGCTCCAACCAAGAAGGCCATTCAACTTACCTCCCTTTTAATTGGGCCAAAACTAGGTACCTAAACAGATACAAAGTAAGTAAGTCTAAACCACTCTTTATTCTAAAACAATTATTTAAAAACTTTAGTAGTAAACAGAAAATTATTAAAAGCCTTAGCCATACTTCAAAAGGCGAAAGATTTATGCGATTTGAAGAGAAACCAGAGTATTAGCCATACTTCAAAATTGGATAAACTTTCTAATGGTTGTCACTTTTCAAGATAAAAGAAAATTAGATCTCCTGACAGCCAAGGAAACTTCCCAAATCTGGCAACAATCCTTGGATTTCTGAAAAGTATTATTTGAGACTTAGGATCAGTCCCCTTGGGTAATGCACCTGACAGGACACCTTATGGTTCTCCTGCCCGTGTTCACACTTGTGTCATGCCAGTTAGACTTGCTAATTGGACTTATCTCTTCCAGAATTAACGCCTGTAGGAAACAAACCATGACATGACAGGGCTGTCAACTTACTGAGGTGGACAAGATGGCTATGAGCAATCTTGATCGAGCTGGACCAAGATTAAGATAACAAATGTCACTGTTCAAGTCCCCAAGGACAGCAATAGGGAGGGGATAAAACTCCTGATAGGTAGGATCTACAGCCCCTTTTCAGCTTGAAGCAGCTACCAATGATGGAACACCCTCCTTCAGCAACCCCCAAAAGAATTTTTGTCCTGCTGGGGGAGTTTCAGGCAGTGTAGGTTGATAGTCTGGGACTGGCCTGCCTTTTGACTATAGAGCTCCTCACTCTATCCCACAGGTGAGAAGAGCCATGTGATGACATATTGTCTCCCCTCTCCCATGTTCAAGGAGGTATAAAAATGACCTACGAAAAACCCTGGACTTTCATTTTCTCTTCCCTCACCTGTCAGAATATGTGACTTTACTTCCCTCAATAAAGCTATTCTACCTCACCCCATCCACATGTTCTGTTTGGATTCTTCCAAATGGAATGCAAGCACCAAGATCTTCTGAAACACCATTTGTTGATAACACCTTCATCTCAGAATTTCTATGCTCCAGAAATGTGATAATTAAATTTCCACTGTTATAAACTGCTATGTGTGGTATTTTGTTGCACCCACACAAATGGACAATAACCATACAATTTTGTGCAGTTTCAAAATACAAAACAGACAGAAGACCATGAATGTTTCCTGAGTTATAAAGAGAAATGAAAAACATAAGATGTAAATGAAGGAATATCTTAAGTATTACATTTTCCAACAGTTACAAAGAATGCAGAAACCAATGGATAAATCAAAATTCTGAGGAAAACTAATTCATATGCTACATATAAAATTTGAAATGCAAAAAAATTTTTGAAACATAACAATAAATATATATACAAACATGATAAGATTCACTTGTCATGCATTCTTTGATGAAAAAGCTAATATATATCCCAACATTATGTTTCACAAAAATGGAATAAAGTAAGAAAGAGGACATCAAAAAGCCAGAAATAATTTGCTCAATATAATAGAATATCAAAGTTAAGTCTCATCACTAAGTTATATGTTAGATCTTATGAAGGGTTTAAAAAAAAGATAGGCATATTGAAAACTGCACAAATTGTAAACAAGGAAATTATTTTTTGTGGGGAGGAGGGGAGAGTAGTGGCAAGGCTATAAAAAAGAAAAGATAAGTGCACATAATACTTCACTTTGCAAAAAATCAGTATGTATCATTTGTAATGTTTCATTATTTGCTTTTTGATTTCCAACAACCTGATTTAGGTTTTGCAAGGATTAGGGTGAACATGTAGGGTAAATCATCCATTGTAAGAGGAAGTCAGTGAGTTGAGAAGGTGATACTGATGTGCTCTCTATACAAGAATGAATATAGAATTTTTAAACATGTTAACACCACCATAAGAATGGGACAAAGGTAGAAAGAAAAATAGAGGAGATGATCCAATGCAAGTTATAATACATATATACATGGAAATGTTACAAGAATACTCCCTGTATAGCTATCTATCTTAAACAAACAGAATTGTAAGTTTTTTCTTTTACAAAATCAGAGAAGAGGAGGATAGAGTAGATCCACCTTGAGGGTTGGCACCAGTGGGAGTAGGGAGGAGGTGGGAAAGGATCTTGAAAGGTGAATATAGTGAAAATACTGTGTACATATGTATGTAAATGGAAAAATAATACCAATTGAAACTATTCTAAGAACAATGGGAGGGGGATAATGGAGAATGGTGAATTGGTGAGTTTAAGTATGATATATTTGGTATATTGTAAGAACTTTTGTAAATGCCACAATGAGTCCACACCTAGCACAATAATAAAAAAGAGAAAGTCAATGATAATTTTGGAAGTTAATATATGAAAATAGTAAATGCATCTATCATTTGGAAGTATGAAAGTGGAAATATGGAAGAAACTTCTGAAAATGTGAAAGTAATTGCCTTTGAATAAAGTAAAATTGGAGTGAAGTGTCTTTACTTTCCTATTTAATTGTCAAATAAATTTCCATTTTTTGCCTAAAAAATGCAATCCAAAACTATAATAAGTACATTAGTGCAATGAACACAAATAAAATAGCTTATACAGGAACAGAAGGTGAATATTGGTGAAGAAAAATTTCTGGGTGTCTATGCCAACAACTACCCTAAATATATCTCATCATCTCGGCTGTCTGGTGGTAACACTTGGTGGTCACTGGGGTACACTGAGAGCTTCACAATGAGGTTGCAAATGAAATTACAAACAAGTTTATTGAAAACAAAAACATAGGTCTTATGTCTCTTTTTACAGACAACACAAATCCCACAGGGCACCCTGCTGTATTTTCAGTTCCACTTGAGAACATGATGATCCTAAAATAATAAACACTTTATTAAGAATGTTTTGATGCAATTTTTCAGTTACAACTGACCATTTTTATTAAATCTAAATATCATCACCACTTACTTTCTCCCTTGCCTGGTACAGAATTACTCTTGACAAGAACATCACACATCATCTGCATTGCTCTCTGATGTTCTATATGTGAATTTCAGGCCAAGTGAAAAATACAATGCTATAACCATATGCTTTAAGTGAATGTGCTTCAGTTTACTGGAAAGAGTTCAGAGGTACCAGTACTTGAGCTGCAAAATGTGGCATTTCTTGGCTCATTTTGAAAGAATGCTTATTCATCAAAAAAAAATTGATTGGGAGTTTGCAGCTTTCTCCAAACATAAGGCATAAAGTTAGATGTTTTTAATTGAACTTAGGGATCTCCTAAGGAAATGCCCTCAAATTAGACTCAGGCAAATGATAAACTGTTGACAGTTCCTTTTGAAGAATTTTATTTAATTTAGTAGTATTTTCCTTTTTCCTAAATATTTAAATGAAACAAGCTAAAGTTTTAAGCTTCATATAAATTATCACAGTTTTTTCTTTCCTTTTCAACATATTGGATAAACATTGAGCTTAAGGTATAAGGGGCTACTTTCAAAAAAGCTGCTCCTGTGTTAACCCAGAAGAAGTTGATCTCCCCTAGGAAAAGATCAGAGAAAATTGAATTGGAGGCAGATTTTTTGGCCACCTTTTCACTTGAATTTTTTTCAGAGCAGTGGAAGAAGTCAATGGTTTCTTTAAATAAAACACTCCAGGGGCAGAGGAAATCAGAGTCTGGCTCAGTTCCTAGAGTCTGTGTTTTTTGCTTGTATGATCATTCCTTGGTAAGTACTTCCAAAGTCAAATCCCTTTTTCTAGATTTGTAATCAAAAGAAATAAGAACCTAAACTCAGATATAAAACTCTGATGCCTAAAGTAATTCTCATCCTGGTATTATCAAATCTTCATTCTCTGGATTCCAACCCAGGGCAGCTGAAACCAAGATAAATTAACAAGAACAGTAGTAAATCACTCAATTTCTGAACTTATTAAAATTATTTCATATTTTAGGTTCATGTAGATGAATCTCAGCATGAATTCTTTGCAAGCTATTACTTCCTTTCCTCCTTTCTGTAGGTTTGCTTTTGCTCCCTTGTATTGATTAATTAACTTATCTGCACATCTATCATTAACTTATTGAGCAAAACATTATAAATACTTAATGTTTAGTGTGTAGTTAAGTGCTAAAGTGTTTGAGATCTATTTTATTTTTAAAGCTTCACATTGAATTTTTGGAGACATTAGTAGTATATCTTAGGAAGGATTTTTAAGTACTACACCCATGCATAAGGGCCAAATTGCAAAATATTACACAGCACAAAATGATGGATAATAGGAAAATTATGGGAGATAAGAAAAATGTATTAATGTTGGTGATACCAGAACAATAAATAACTCAGCTAGTATTTATAAAGTGAGCAGTAGCTGATTTTATCTATTTTAATTTTCCTTAATCCTCTGTGTAGCAAATGAGTACTGCAAAGATAACTTGGACCAAATTACACAGCATGTGACAATGTCAGCAGTAGCAGTCTGCCTGTCAACCTCAGTACCCAGGATTTTCATGACCACTTCATATGTGGCTGCTGTGATAACTACATTATGCTGATTCATTAGTCATGCTAAATGCTCCGGGACAGAGCAAAGTCACAGTTAGAACTCTGACCACTGATATGAAAAGATGTACATGTGTATTTATAATTTTGAAGTGGTCAGTCATAAAAATAATTGAAAAAATTTATTGAGTACTTTCTTCATGCAGGGCACATGCAATAACTTATACAATATGTACAGTGGTCCTCTGCAGAGGGTACAATAATTTTGTGTATTTAATGGATGAGGGAGTTGAGGGTTTGAGTTGTTCGGTAACAAGCATGTGTCTTACAATCAATGTCAGCACTGTGATTTGCTACTTGTCTCTAGAAAATTGTTTTAATTGACATACTACTCTAGTACCAATATAACTCAAAATATCCATGCTTTATCAAAATAGGACATTAAGATATATTTTGTGGTTGTTGAATAAAATTACATTGAATAATGATGTTTTCATACACTTAAAATGTTCAGAAAGAATAATTTTTAAAAGATTTAGTTGTATCTTAATTATTACTTGGGAAAAAGAAAAATGATTCTAGCTTTTCAGATCTCAGACAACATTCATATTCTTACTTATAACTAGCTTACTATTAATAACATTCAAATTAAAATATTTAGAATATAGCAATATTTTTCACAGTGTTTTCATACTTGGACTGTGGAGTGTTGAAGTAGGAATGCTGTAAGAGAAGTACAGCTACTACAGGGTAATTAAAGTAGTCCATACACAGCTGTTCCCACTGCGTCTAGTCCAGGCCTCATCCAGAAGAGTCCCTACTTCAATTATGTCATACTGTGCTATCTGCTTATAAAATTCTGTAAAGTTATACAATGTCTGCTTAGTTCTTCATAATTTCAGGCACATTGAATGCATACTAAGTAATATGCTTAAAAAAGCTTTAGGATTAATTTTTGGAAATCAAGCCTTTTTATTTTCTAATATCCTTCTCTTTTTAATCTCTTTCTTATAAAGCAGACAGCATTAATTGAGTTTCGTTTTGAATTTGAGTTTAAAAGAGTTCTGCCTTCTTCTGTTTCTCATGGGCAAAACAGGTATGTTTTACCTGAAATCGTAGAATGATAGGATATTATTTTCTACATGATTTACCTGTACTCCTATGCCTTGGCACTGTGATGAAATCACAAGAATCTAGGGAGAGAACCTCATTTATTGGAATTGCTTTTCCACCGTATCATCAGAATGGAGAATAAAAATGGAAACTAAGTTAGTTATAGAAAATAGTATTATATGTCTTGTATACTTGAGTTACTGGAATAGAATTGTTATAATTGGAAAAGATACTCACAGTTGAAGAAACTTGTATATTATGCAAAAGTAGCAAATTTATTCAGAACCATGTTCGTTCTATTCTGTCACAATTGTCCCAAGTATCATTTGGTTTGTGTTTTGGTCATGTTATCCCTGAGAAAGTGAGATGCACTGTGGTATAAAGGATACTTCTGCTTTCAGAAATGGCTGGAGGAAAAGTGTGTGGATGACAAAATGTCAATGAAATGGAAAAAACATAAGATAAACACAATAGTCTGATCTGTGGCCATCATTTGTAATTTTTCTACTGCTTGCATCCTAATTCTTACAAATTTCAACCAGACTAGTTTTGCTAAACAGTCTTCTCTCTTAGAACTATTACATAAGTGGCTATGGTTGAAGGGGTAGGCAGTTAGGGAGGCTGTTGTTTCTCATTAGTATATCTCAAACACTCAAATAGGAATGCATAGTTGATACTTTTGCCTTTTTTACCCAGAGCATTACAAAAATGAGAATATTCTTCTATTAGAGCATACTGATAAGTAAACATGTATCTTTTATTCAGAAAGTTTTGGAAGATAATACATTTTCTCAATCCTAAACATTATAAACATTTTAGGTTTTTCAAAAAAATTCAAAATACATAGTTTGCTCCCTTTCTGTTTTCCAAACAAGTCAATTTTAATAAAAATCCAAAAACAATTTTTGAAATAATTTGGAAATTGCTGAGTAGTTTTTAAATAGCTCAGGAAGTGCACGAGTGTGCATTTGTGAGTGTGCACAAATCTGTGGTTCTCAATAAAAGGGTGTGTAAATTTGTCCTTTTAAGTCCAGAGAACAGTTGATGAAACCTGCAAATATTTTGGTCCTCATAAGGGGGGTGGGGGAGAGAGGGAGGAGGCAAGGAGCAAGGGGGAAAAATGGCCCAAACAATGTATGCACATATGAATAAATAATTTTAAAAAAGAGTATAAGCTAGGGATGCTGTTAGACACACAAGACTACACCTCATAACAAAAAGCTATTCAGCCTAAAATGTTAATAACAATGAATGATAGAAAAAATTTACAAAAAAGAGATTATTAAACAGAGTCTCCATCAACAGTTGTACTATATTACCTGATCCATGCTACCTTCCTTGCTTGGAAACACTCACTAAAAAAATCTTTATTTCATTAGTTAAATACCAGTGGTGCATTTGTGCTTTGCTGATGGGTCACTAATTGGAGCGTGGATGAACATCCTTGCTCTGTTTGGTAGCAAGAAATGAGGGCAGCAATTGATAGGATAATATTGCTGTCTTTTACCTGGTTAAGAGGTTTGGACCTTACGGCTTTATTTTGCTTGGCCAACCAAGGGGTTTTGAAGACTCGCAGAACAAATACTGGACCTTCTGCTGTGGAAGTTCAATTGATGAATTAAGAGCAAATATCTTTTCGTATTACTGTCTTTGATTTCTGCTATGCTTTCTATTTTTTTAAAAATTAAAGTCTTGGATGTAATCTTTACCTGATGATTATTACATATTAGTACAATTAAGCCATATTAATAAATTTGTTAATTGTTTTTACAATGATAGAGTAATAGGTTAATTACTATGAACATAATATCTTCATTGACCTTGTATTACCACTGGTTTAATATTCCTGTCACCTCACAAGTGTATCTGAGAATACAAATGACTTTCATTTGTACTACAGACTTTTTCTTCAGCAAAGTAACATGCATAATAAATAATTCATTTTACATTTGATTAGAATTATATATAATTTTATAATTTTCTCTAAAATGTAATTGTGTCTACTGGAACTATAGAAATGCAAAGTGCTTTCTTTTCCTACTCTTTAAAGACAATTTTTCTCCTAAAAATGTCAAATGACTATTTTTTACTTTTATTCATGCATGTACTAAATGAATCATTTATATTTATATTTATATTTACATCATAAATATTTACTTACTGTTTTGCAAAGCAATTTGTTAGGTCCTGAGAATATGAAAACTAAGAAGCAAAGTTCTTACTATCAAAATGTTCAGTTGTCAGTTTTTGAATATTATTCTCTTTACAGATTTATCATGACTGATTGGAGAGGAAGTCAATTCAATTGTATAACCACTTTCATTTGATGTAAGATGTAACATGCTATACATACCAATTTGAAACCATGATATCCAAAATATTAAGCAATTTGATTCTCTAGTTAGAAAATCAAAATTCATTTTAAATTCAGAGAGCTAAGCACATTAATTATAAACTTATATGTATACACACACATACATACATATATAAAGAAATATATATACATACATATATATATATATATATATATATATATATATATATATGCGACCTCCAGTGCTGGGGATCAAATCCAGGATCTGGCATATACTATGAAAGTGCTCTACCACTGAGCTACATCCCTAGCACTATCATATATATTTAATTATATGCAATAGTTTTAGTCTGGAGTACTAGCGGAAATGTAGAATGCGTTATTTCCTAGGATAACAGTTTCATGCCTCTTGATCCAAACAGAGGAATTGCCTGTCTTTAATATATATTCTCAAAAAACAAATTCTTAGAGTAGCTGATGAGATCACTAATGAACAGCTTTTATTGTTCTGATTGAATCATGTTGCTTAAGTTACTTTCAAATATACTAACGATATAAACACAATCACATCTGATTATTTGAAATGCTCTTATTTTGCTCTTATCTTATGGTACAGAATGGTTATCTTAGTCCTTAGATTTCCATTATACATTCCTTTTAATTGATATCCTAATAATCATTTGAACATTTTTTTCTATTTAGTGATAGGTTTCATTAACAATTCACATATATTTCAACTATAAAATATTATAATATAAAATTTGACTTCATTACATGATTTAATGTATTTAAAATCACCACAATAATAACCCAGCTAAGTCAGCTGTTTTCCATATTTTTTGACAATTTACAAAATAGTTCAAGTATGCATACAGATAACAACATTCAGTAAATTTTATAGGTATCTGTTAAAAAGCTTGAAAACAGGAAATATCATACTTTGGGGAAAAAACAGGAATTATTTAAGATGTTGGTATTATTGTAAATATTTTCTTAAATGCCTATGATGTGTCAATGTGTTCACTCGGATTTGTATGAGCTTGTAAATAGGGCCATGTAACTCCAGAGACAAATAGTATTTGCAACACAGTCCAGTTGTGAGCAAACCCAGAGACTTTCCCAAAGTAGGATTTTGTTTCTGTTATAGCTCAAAACTGCTTCTGCTTTATTGTAGTGTAAACCTTGCTTGTTCTGAGGAACATAGACTTGGCTCGCTCTATAATTTTCTTCCTTTTTTGTAGTAATTTTCCTATTTTTCAACACTCAGCAACCATTAGACCTGAAACCAAACTTCATCCCTATACTTGAGTCCTTAATTACCATTTATTTAATAATCAACCATGTATATTCCAGTTACATGTTAGGTGTTGAGGATATATTCAACATGAAACAAGACAGACAAGTCCCTGAACTCACAAAGCTTACCATGTAGTTAGGAATACCATCTGTTTAGAAAAACAGTGAAAAAGTAGGTGCCAGAAGATGCAGTGTTTGAGAGTGTTTTACATAAAATACGTTAGGAGGAACTTCTTAAAGAAATGATTTCTCATCTGAAAACCAAATAGTGAGAAAGTCAATGTGAAGATACAGGAGAAGGGAAAGGCCAAAAAAACCAAAAAACAAAAAAAAGGAGACATATCATACCATTTGCAAGGAGCAGTGAGATTAAAAGCTTGAAAAAGATTTCTAGAGAGTCCCACAAGTGACAGAATCTCATAGTGAATAGAGCATCAAGGCAGGAAGAAGTCTCATCCTACATAAAGTAGAAGAATATAGGATCCTGAGGAAAGGAGTCTGGACTTTATTCTCAGAGGATGGGTAGAGCAATGAAGAACCTTTGTACAGAGACTTGACTTAATAAACACTCTGACCAAAGTGTGAACAATATTTACAAGCAGTCAAGACAGGACAGCAGTAGTCCATATAAAAAATGATGGAGACCTGGACAAGAATATTAGAGGACAAAGCGAGAAATGGGCATATATAAGGTAAATTTTGGAAAAGAATTTCTCATAGGGCTTGGAGATAAAGCATAAAGTGATAAGAACTGCCAAAGATGACTCAGTTCATGAATAATAGTAGATGAGATAAGAGGAAACATGGGGCTCTCCTGGTATTAATAAAGGCCATGTTCTTATAGTGTTGGTATAGGAAGAGGAGGCAAAGAAAGCCTATGTCATATACACCTTAGGCCAGACCCTGTGCCTAGTCTGGTATATATAATGAATGGGGAGACATGGAGTAGGAACAAAAACAAAAGAAAAATCTTGGTGACTTGAGTGCAAAAAGACATCCTGAAGGGTGTCACAGCACGAGTAGGTAGAAAGGAGAGGTTACTGGATGGTAAAGAGGATAGAAATACTATATGTTTATAATATATATATATATATACATATATGTATGTATATTTGTATGATTATAGCATGATGAAACCCACCAAACACTGTTTGAAAAAGGTGGGGAAATGGGAAGGAGATTAGGAGAATATAGTAGAAGGGAGAACTTGTTTAAAGTATGCTCTTGAGTCTATGGAGTCATCACAATGATCCTCCCTTGTACTAGTAATGTGTGCTAATAAAATTAGTTTAGAAAAAGAAAAGTCTTTAGAAGATACCAGGAAGTAAAGAAGTGAGAGGGGATGTTAAGGGTAGGTTACCAGGAATTTTATTTTGGATATGTTATATTTAAGATAGATGAAACATATATAAAAAATATTTGGTAGGTGTTTAGTTATACAAGTCTAGAATGTAGAAGAAAACTAGGTTTAAATGGGTTCAAGGAGAAGAAGAGAAACTGGTCACAGAGATAAAAGGAAGTCCGAAAACTTACAGACATAGAAAACAATTTGAAGAAGAACGAGTGCTCTTCCAGGGCCCAACCCTGAGGAGGGGAGGATGAAGAGCAGGAGGAGGAAAAGAAAAAGGATAGAAAAATATCAATTGACTATGTCAATGTGAAGGTCATATAGAATGGCCATGGTCTGACTTCATATGGAACAAAATTTGTTTACGTTGTCCCAGACTAATAAGTAAAAAGAATCTTTTTGCTCTGAAAACAATCTACCACTTTCAAGCATAAAACTTCTACTCACAGGTGATATTAACAAAAGCTGTGCAAGTTGGGGAACATGGTAGCTAGGTTGTATGAGGTTAAAGAATCAATATTAAGTAACAAATTCAAATTCCCACGTGAAACAACCCTTCTACACATTTGGTTCTGAAAGTAATATAGGACCTGCAGTAATGTTGTAGCTGGGAGATTTTAAAGCCTCCTTTTAACTTTTTTGGAGTGGTCCAGAAGTTTGAGAAAGATTGATAATCTAAGAAAAAAGTGGTACTAAAAGAGAGACTTTCTTGAGAGTATGAAAATTGAGGATGTTTAGGGTTCAAGTGCAGTGGTGGATCTCGACAGAAATGAGTCAAGTCAGCAAGTACTAAGACAAATAAACTATTTTTTCCTAAATCTTGTTTCTCAGACTTTAGGCATTCTATCCTCAACATTCCCTACTTCCTCTATAAGAAATTTATCATAATCGGAGAACAGGATGGCAGAATAGGTCCTGTTGGTTGGATGGGGGGGTACCAGTGATGGGGGAAAGGAGGTCGAAAAAAAGTGTAGGAGCAATGTGGTACAAATACTGTATAACCATGTATTTAAATGAAAATAATGATACCTGTTGAAACTATTCCAGGAATGGGGGGAGAGGGGATAAAGCAGAATGGTGGAAGGGGTGAATTTAAGTATTATATATTTGATTTATATTAAGAACTTTTATAAATACCACAATGTACCCCCACCCAGCAAAACAATAGAGAAAAAAGAAATTTACCCTGCCACAACCAACCACAGTTCCCCAAAGGACTTACCTCTTTGGGCTTTCTTAGGACTGTTCTGTTTCTGATAATTTGAGAACAAATATCCCTAATTTGATATAATTTATTTAATTATATAAAACAAACATTTTTACGTATTATGCTCACATTAAATCAAACAGCATTTTTGAAAATCTTTTAAAAGTTGAAGCTTTTTCTTAAATAGAAAACTAGATTACTATTTCAGTTTAAATTTGAGTAAATTATTTAGCACTATGTTTCTTCACAGTTGCATGATAATTAGTAAATATAGTTGACAAGATTGTCTGAAAATTTGCATTTCTATGATTCCTAGATTATTTCTGCTAGTGAATCTGTGGATACAGCTTAACATTCATTTCTAATGACATGTGGCAACCAATGAGGCTTTCATAATCAAAGCAACCTGCAAGGTCACAACAGAGAGTAAGCCAATGCAGCAGATATCCAACAACAGAGAACATGACCTTGGAGACAGCCTCACATATGTGAGATTTGGCAAATAAACTGTGGAGACCTTGGAGAGATTTGCTACACTTCCCAATCAAAATGTTTTGAAAATTGACTATTGTGTTTGTTTAACATGACACTTACCACCTTTAAAAACCTCATAAAAAAGGACTGAAGATATTTAGCTATGTTTTTTGAAAAGATTTGATGTAAATAGAAAAAGTTGCATGTTTTCACACTAATATTGTACAGCTAAATGAAGCAGATATAGATGACTTGATTCTGAAGTCATTCTAACGAATACACATTGAGAGAACATATGGAAGCAATGATTAGTCAGGATGCAGCATTTCTTTCCACAAAATCACTTCCCCTTAGTAATGGGAAATAACTTTAGAAGTAATACTTACTGAAATAGGATTCGTCCTTTACAAATTGTGAAAGGAATATGACCATATTTATAGGATGCGTTGAATTTTGTTGGTTTACAGAAATAGAACATTTTAAATCTTACTCAAAGTTAGATCACTTTCCACTACACAATTGATTCACAACCTTTGATTTTTCTGATATGTATAGTTGAGTTAATTACTTTTTGTTGCTTATATCAGAAAATATAATTATTTCAAAAATTTAAATTCAGGTATATAGCATTGCAAAACTTACTGAAATCACTTCATTTCAAGTTTTTGAAAATTAGAAAAAAATCACTCAACAATTGCCTTCAATCACCCAAGTTTCTGTTAATAAAATAATCCTGATGTTTACCTTTATACTTATACTTAAATATGCAATGGAAAGGTTTTCCAAAAATATGACTGATACATTCTTATTTTCTTGTTTTGGAAAGATTTTCCTTAGTCTCTGTTTTCTTATATGTCATGTTAAAATTATGAACTATTCACTTTTAGTTTGTTTTCAATATGTTTAGATTATCAACATTCAACTCTCAACAGTGATAAGAAGAAAATGAGGCAATGTAAAAAGACACTACAAGTCAGCTACACAATAAGCATTGGAAAGAACGACAGAAAAGATGAACAAAATTGGGCCATAATACATATCAACATGGAAGTGTCACAAGGAAACTACATGGGTAGCTATCTTAAACAACTAAAGTGTCATTTTTTTTCTTTTTCTTGTTTTCTTATACAAAATTGGAGAACAGGAGGGGAAAGCAGGTCCTGCTTGGGGGAAGGGGGAGATTAATACCAGTGGGGTGGAAGAGGAGGTGGGGAATTGGTGAAGGAGGGTGAATACCGGTGCAAATACTCTATATGCATGTGTGTACATGGAAAAATAATATCTGTTGAAACTATTCCAAGAATGGTGGGGGGGAGATGAAGGAAAATGGTAGAGGGGGTGCATTCAAGTATGATATTGATGTATTATAAGAACTTTTTA
Source organism: Castor canadensis (assembly GCF_047511655.1). NCBI lineage: Eukaryota > Metazoa > Chordata > Mammalia > Rodentia > Castoridae > Castor > Castor canadensis. Next base: position 100,680,580 of record NC_133386.1, on the reverse strand, counting down.
AATGCCACAATGTACCCCCACCCAGCACAACAATTTTAAAAAAAGAAAGAAAAAGAGAGTCAAGCAGTAAGAATCTTTAGCTCCAAATCATTTTCGTGAATTTTTTTTTGATAGAGGAAAGCACAAAATAGTATCTAAAACAAAGCAAATCTCAGTTCAAATGAATGAATATAGGCAAATAGCGATTATCTATATTTACGATGTACTAGCCTTTATTTATATGCTATCAAGTCTTGGTGGAACATGCTCAGTCATTCTCCCCTCATATGATTTATCCAACATTTCTTAGTTACTAGGAACATGCTTTTGGAAGAAAGACACCAACTCTATCTATTTCTAGCTTACAGATTATTTTGTTTAAAATGTACTTAGAAATTATATTTTGAAACTATTTTTTCTAAAAGAATAGGTCTCAGATCCTTGACTTCTGTGAACTTTGACTTTTTATACCTTATATATATGGTAAAACATAACTGCTCCTTGAACAATGCACATGCCCAGAGACACTACTTATTGCTTGTGGTGGGTAACACATCTGTCTCTTCTGCTAATTATCTGATCAAAATACTTCCAAATCTGGACATCCAGGTAGCTTCTAGGCTGTATATCAACTGTCTACTTTCACCTTTAATTTCTGTACAATATTAATTAATTCCTTGTTTCAAAGAAAAACAAAAATTGTTTGCCTCTACAATATGAGCAAAGGCAGTAGCTTTTTCAGAGATTTATTTCAGTCATTTTATATTGGGTAAGTATTTTTAGAGAGAAATGTCCCACTCTTTACTGTATGATTATTTTATCTTTTAATTTTTTTAAAGTAGTTTATAAAGGTATCAGTAAACAATCTCAGGCATTGTGCTAAATTCTCTACATGTATCATGTTACCTGAGAAAGGTTAGTAGAACTTGGCTTATTTAAACTACAAATGATACCTCACACATTCATCTTGTCTACTTAAATCACATCATAAAACAGTTGTAAGCAAAATACAATTATTATGTTTCATATACTGAACTATGTTGAGTTAATTATGTTATTGTAATGATAACTGGCATGACATCTCTAAACTACGTTTTAGAATAATAATGAGATTAGTTGTTAGGGTAGAATGATGGTGGGAAAAGAGCATGCACTTTCAAATCAAAATTGGTTTTGAAAGATTCTTAGCTATGTAACTTTGGAGTTTTGAAAAAATTGTTATTACTTACTTTAAACCTTTATCATTCCTTTGATAAAAGGTGAAACATTTGTAATTTTGAAACATACATTATTGTTTTGTGCCTTAATTTGATCATTATGAAATATATACAAATCACAAGGTATTCCATAAATTGGTACACTTATGTGCTAATGTAAAGAAAGACCTAAGTAAAGAAGGTGATTAAAAATTCTACCAAGAATTAAGCCAGCAATCTCAAACTTTTGACCTCATAATCCTTTTGTACTCTCATAAATTATCAAAAACCTCAAAGAATTTTCATTTTCTAGATTATATCTCTCAATAGTTGCAAAATTAAAATTTTAAACAGATTATAAAAATACAGTGTTTATTAAAAAGCACTCAAGGGCACCATTGTGAGTCATGTAGCCTTTGGAAAATCCCACTGTATACTTATGACAATGAGAGTAAAAAGAAAAATAACATGTCTGCATTTTTACAAAAATAGTTTTTACCTTGAGGACTCTCTGAAAAGAATTTTACATTTCCCTTCAGCTTCCTAGGCCACTCTTGCCACTGAAATTATAAAATATTGCAATAATTATTGCTGGGAATTTGAGAAAAGAGTCAACAGAAAAGCAGAACCAATGTTAAAAATATCAACACAAGATAATTGAAGTTAATTTGAGTCATATACTGCTATGATATATAAATAATAAACATTTAACAGGAAGAAATATAAAAGTAAAACAAAAGCCAGAATTGTATTGGGTATAAATAATGTAGCTAAGCTTAAATTTTATTTTGATAATAAGCACTGTCAACTACCCCAAATTTTCTTCAAATATAATGAAATGAATGACTTACATTTAAAGTACCATTTTCATTGAATTTTAAAAATGTACTGAGTTTGAGCCTTGCTTGGCATTCAGTGGAAGTAGAAGCTCTGCAATTTTAGGGAGATGATATTTTCTGGATTTAAAAACACATTTTACAATTCTAGATAGAATTATCCATAGTAGTAGACACAACTGAGATCTGTGGACTCAGAAACTACAATTTAGCATGCAATAGAATATTTAGCACATGGGTCTCACATTATTAACCTTAGCATAATGTTTTCTAAAATAGCTGTGTAGTACTCTTTTTTGCCTGTTTTAAGTCTGGTACTTATTCTCTTTGCATAGTCAGAGTAGTCACGTCTTAATTTCTTTATATTTGAAGGACTCATAACAAAAATTAATTGGAAGACAGAGATGTCTACATGATTAATTTCAGCACTGTATTTACACAGATTTTAAAAGTCAACTGAAATAGAAACATTTTCCAATGTCCTTTTCACTGTTTATACAAAATATTGGACCATTATTATGATTTATGTTACTATTGTCAATTTCATGGGGTGCTTATGAGAGAGAAGATCACTGGGAAGCAGAAGAATTATCACCCTTTCATATTGACATTCCATGTTATTTGAGCTTCTTAATAAATCATCCTCCAGAAGTAGGCTTTGAGGTATTCTTCCCAACAGAATATCAGTTTTGCTCACTCTGATCTATTCTTGTAGGTCTCAGTGGGAGAGGACCTCATCTTCATCCACCTTAGAAGACTTCGCTGCTGACCCAGCTCTATCCAGTTAATTTCTAGGACAGATTCATGCTACCCTTTGGAAAGAGAAGAATACCCCCAAATCTATGTCCACCATTTTTCCTGATTCAAGCTTTGTTTACAAATCAATACCTGTCAGATTTTATGTTTCTAGCTGCTCCACTACCTGTCCAAGCTAGAGATCTCAACTTCCATTTTCCAATTTCCAACTTCTGCTTGTCCTTTTCAGAACAGTGTCTCTTACCTTTATTCCTAGAAGTTCACATTGAATTTAAAGATGAATCTAGTCACTAAAAAATGTATTTGAAACTTGGTTGCTCCCGAGTAAGTAGTTGGAAAAAGTGGTTAATATATAGTTACGTGAATTTCCAGTGCATAATCTATAGCCAGTACCACTGCATGAAATTAATAAAAACCTTTAAGTCAGTTTTACAGGAAAATCAGGAATCAATGAACCCTGACCTTTACTTCAAAAAAGAATGGTTTTTAATGGATTAGAAGAAGAATAAAGAAAATAAATTTTAAAATAAATAAACAGAGATTCAGAGGTATATTTTTGTATATATATTGTATTTATATGCATGCATATATATATACGTACATATTGGGACCAATGAAATAAGTAAAATGTATATAATATTTAGCTCTTTGATAAGATATGACATTTACTGCACCACTCCTTTTTAGAAGTAAAAATACATATTTGGAAAAAGTAGTTGAATCTGAGATTGAAACATTTATAGATTCTTTGGTTAGCAGATCATAAAAACTCTAAAGAGATTTTTAAAAACAGCCTTTTATGCTTAGTGTTCTATATTCAATTAAATGTGAACATTAGAATATTGTGAGGAAATAACTGAATCCTAGTATTTTCTACAAGAGTGGGTGGTTTGATAATAATTATATAGTTTGAAGGATAGATGTGAGTCAGACCTATTTCCAGCAGGTTGTTGTCAGTATCAATGTAATCTATGAATAATTATGCAAACAAAGAGTGATTATCAATTATTTTCTGGATTATTTGTTACCAGTTATTTAAGAAACTTTATGTGCTGTATGCTGTGGCTTATGGCTATAATCACAGCTACTCAGGAGGTGAAGATAGGGAACATGGCAATTGGAGGCCAGCCTGGGAAAAGAATTAGCATGACAACATTTCAATAAACATGTGGCACATACCTGTAATCCCAGGTATATGGGAAGCATAGGTAACAGGATCACAGTTCAAAGCTGGCTCAAGTGAAAATATGAGACCTTGTCCGAAAAGTAAGTGGAGGAAAATGGTTAAGAAACATGTCTCAATTGGTAGAATACCCGCCAAGCAGTGTAGAACAGTGCAAGACCCTGTGTTGAAGCCCAAGTACCACCAAAAATTTTTTTGAAAAGAAATATTTTGTAAATGAAATATAAAAGGGACCCTCTTTTTAATTTTATGTTTCTTGAAAATAATATATAGAAAATAATGGACAATTTTATGTTGCATACATATTTATGTGCATACATAGAAATATGCACATTTTCAGTTAAATGAAGTATTAATTTGAGAAGAAATTCAATCCATAAGAGAATTTAATTCACTTAAACTTAACTAACAGAGAAAGGTTGCCACACTATTTATGAAGAACGCTGCATCACATCTTGAATCTGTCAGTAAGTGCCTCAGCAGCTACGTTCCAGCCACAGATGCTCTCTGTGCTTTGCTTCTCCTTAAAATTTGTACTGTTTCTAAAATGAGAACCTTGGATTTTAAAACAATTTTAAAATACTCTACATGTTTAATAATTTATACATGTTCTACAAATTGTCTAATTAACTACAAGAACTGACTTTATAGAATCTATTTAATTCATTTCAATTAGCTAATAATAAACTAATAAGTTAGTAGAAAGTATTTACCCACTGCTTACTAAGTGGTAATATTTATTAGATGCCTTACACATGTTTCCTGAAGTACTCATATTTTATAGTTAATTTAAAGATTTACATTGTATGAAAATGTGTAGAAAAAATTATGAAATATTTGTTTCATACATTTTTCAGATATTGATTAGGCTATGGACTGTAACTTAATGATGAAATTTATAGTGGAAATTTTAATTTTATAATATGAAAAAGTGCACAAAGTACCCAAGAATATTGTTAGTAAAAGCTATACTACAAACTTTAAGACTTGCAGACTCCTTAGTATAACCAAAGGAAATATATAATAAACACAAGCTTGAAACTGGACAGGCAGATTTTAAGAAAATGTATGATTTTTAGGAACATTCAGGAAGATCTAGTCAGTGGTTGAATTTTTTCTGAAAGCAACCAACAATCTTTTAGAAAGGAAACAAAGTATCTAAGATTGTAATATTTTTCTTTCATTGGTAAATGGTTGTATGTTATCAGAAAAATTTCTCTCAAAGCTATCTGGAAGGATGGAAGTAACTCTAAAATAAAAACAAAAGCATTCCAAACTCCTGCTTAAAAACCATTTGCCTATGAAAGAATTTTGTAGCATTTGCTCTGCATTGAACCTTTTAATTATCCCTTTGCCTTTGTTGTTTAGCAGAGAGTAACAATTTTTCGAGTATAGCATACAGGTCAGTCTCCCTTTATTCATCTGCATTGCCAGTCATGTCGTTCATCACTTTCTACATCCATGAATCTATTTCTGAAAATATCCTATGCCATTGGACGGATTAGAAACACATGCCAATTAACACTCAGTCAATAAACTTTATGACAAGACTTGCTAGTGGATAGGCAAATTCTGCATATTGTTCTCTTTCCACAGGATTGTATTGCTTATTCTCTGCCATTGCCTTTTTATATAGTTATTGGGGTCATTTACATCTGCAAAGAGTCTTTCCATTGCACAAAACTTTTATTAGATCTAACAAGCTTATAGAAAAAGAATAATTAACTGATATTTTTCTGATACAATGATTCAACATAAACAAACAATAAACTTAATACAACATATAAACAGAATAAAGGACAAATATTGCATGATGATTTCAGTGTATGCAGAAAAATCCGTGACAAAATTCAACATCCTTTCATGAAGAAACTAAGAATTGGAGCAACATGCCTCAACATAATAAAAGCTATAGATGGCAAAGAGATAGCAATATTGTCCTAAATGGGGGAAAAACAAATCATTTCCTCTAAAGTGAGAAATGAGACAAAGGTGCCCACTTTCTTCATTCCTACTCATATATAATTCCTACCAGAGCAATAAGGCAAGAGAAAGAAATGAAAGGGATTCAAATAGAAAAGGAAGAGATCAAATTATCCTTATTTACAGATGACATGATCTTATACTTATAAGACCCTAAACACTGAACCAAAAAACTCCTAGTTCTGATAAACACTTTTGGCAATGTATAAAATAGATAACTAACATATAGAAATCAACAGCTTTTCTATGTACATACAATGAACAGGCTGACAGAGGAATCAGGAGAGCAATTTCATTCATAAAAAAAAAAAACCCATCTAGGAATAAACTGAGAAATTAAACTAAACTAAAAGGTATAAAACTTAGAAGAAAGAAACCAAGGAAGACTTTTGAAGATGGAAAGACCTTCCATGTTCGTGGGTTGGTAGACTCAATATTTTGAAAAAGTCTATCTAAATCAATCTACACATTGTACACAATTCCCCCCAAAATTACAATGTAATTTTTGCAGAAATAGAAATATCAAACTTAAAATCCATATTGAAATTTGAAAGACACTAAATAGCAAAAATAATCCTAAGCAAAATGAGCAAATTTGGAGATTTCAAAATACCAGCTTCAAATTATACTGTAGAGACATGGTTTTAAAAAAAAACATCATTGTACTGGGCACAACACAGACACGAAGACTAATGGAACAGAATGGAAGACCCACAAGTAAAATCACATTGCTATAGACATCTGCTTTTTGACAAGGATCCAAAAACAAACATTGGAGATTAGCTTCTTCAATAAATGTTGCTGCAAAATCTAGTTATCTACATGTAGAAGACAAAACACTAGACTTTCATCTGTCACCCTGTACATAATCCATTTAAACTACATCAAAGTTCTTAATATAAGAACTGAAACTTTGAAACTACAATAGGAAACATAGGGAAACACTAGAAAATGTAATCATAGGCAATTATTTTTTAATAGGATTCCAATGACCCAGGAAATAAGAATAAGAATTGACCAACGGGATTGTATCAGATTGATGACGCTCTGCACATCAAAGGAAACAATTACCAGAATGAAAGGGCAGTGTAAAGAATGGAAGAAAATCTTTACCAGCTATTCATCAGATAATGATTAATATCCAGGATATAGTAGGAGCTCAAAAAGTAAACACCAAAAGGACAAATAATCCAATTACTAAATCGACAAATGAATTGAGCAGACAGTTCTCTGAAGAATTAAAAAAGGCTACTAAATGCATGAAGAAACTTTCAACATTGTTAGCCATAAAAGAAATGCAAAATCTAAACACATATTCTATCTCACCAAGTAAGATCCGCAGTCATAAAAAATTCTTGGTGATGATATGATGAAAATGGAACACTTGTAAAATACTGGTGAAAATGTGAACTAGTGCAAACATTATGGAAGTCAGTGTACAGGTTCTTCAAAAACTAAAGCTAGAGTTACCATGAGATCCTGCTATCCACTCATGATAGAGATACTTGTGTATGTATTCAAAAGAATTTAAATTAATGTACAAGAGAGATACTTGCACATTCATGTTTATCACATCACTATTCACAATAGCCCAGCTGTGGAATCAACCTTGATGCTCAAAAACCAAGAAAGGATAAAGAATAAATGATGCATATGTAAAGTGGAGTATTGCTCATCCACAAAGAAAAATGAAATTATGCTGTTTGCAGAAAAATGGATTGATCTGGAGATCATTATGTTGAGTGAAATAAGTGAAACTCAAAAAACCATATATATCATAAATCATGTTTTTCATTTGTGGAATTTAGACCTAATATCCTCCTTACCATAATAATCATAGCAGGACATGAGTATAAGAAAAAGACAGGCAGTAGGGGAAATTAGTGGGAGGGGGAGGAGGAAAGGAGAAGGTACTGGGGTTAAAGAGAATTGAAGTACATTATATATATGTATAAAGAAACCCACCAACTACTGCTTGTATAAGGAAAGAGAAAGGTGGGATGTTAAAGGAATTTATAGTAGGGGTGACCTTGTTCAAAATATACTACATGCATCTGGAATTATCTCAATGAAACCTCTTTTACTACCAGTATTTTCAAATAAAAAATACATTCAAACTTTTAATGAAAATTATTTTTAAGATAAAATTGTTAGACAAAACATCAATTAAATGTGTAGGAATAAGGAAAATTAAGTATTTCAATTTATAAAGAGGCCTAATTATTATTAACTTAGTCATGTACTATGTGTTATTTTCTATAACTCACTTTACATCTCTAGTTCCCAACTTTACACATAAAATTACAATAACATTATGAAATTTAATAGAACACATTTCTTTTTTATTTATTTTTTGACACAGAGTCTTGCTATACAGCCAAGGCTGGCCTTGAACTCACATTCTACTTGCCTCAGCCCCTAAATGGAGTCCTGGAATTGCAGATATATGTACCATCATTCCTAGGATATTTAATGTAGTGTGTTTTATGTAGGATTTCTGGATTTCTAGATAACAGAATTTGCTTCAGTTTATACTTGGGGAAGAAAAGAAAACATTTTTTTTTTACAATGAAACAAAAATACTCTCAGTCAAAATGTAAAATAATTATAATTTTAACAGAATATTTCTGAGGCATGTATGTAGAAAAGTTTGAAGTACATGACATTGCCACATTGTGCACATCTGGGTAGAGCCCTAAGGAGTCCAGGGTATGAAGTAAGAGGCCTTTCTTTCCCATTTATGTAAACATACCTTACAGTTTTAACCTCTTTTGCTATTAAAGGTAATGATGATGGTGAAAAGTTTACTCTTTACATAATTTTTTAATGTGTTTTCTGATTTGATTCTCATTCGCTGGACAGTGGGTAAACTTAATGTTTTCATTTTCCTTGTATTTTTATTCTAAGGAACTGAAGCTTGGGGAGAGCAAGTTTATCAAAATTGTAGAGCTTAGGAATGGCAGAGTGGCTCAAGTGGTAGAATGCATGGCTAGCAATTGTGAAGCCCTGCATTCAAAACTCAGTATTGCAAAAATTTTGCAGAACATAGAAATTGGCTTTTTTCATTCAAGCATATGCTATGTATTTTGTTTGAACAACTACTTAGTAATTATGTTAAACATAGTAGTTGAAATTCTTTTAAAAACATACTCAGTTGGGGCTGGGAATATAGATCAGTACTAAAGTAGTTGCCTAGCATGCATGAGGCCAAAACTAATTTCTAAGAGGTCCAATGTGGATTCTCATGTTGAATTGTGCAATGAGATTAATGTAATGATTACTATTGGTGAATGTAGAAATAGTGCACCACTTACCCACGGGTTCCTGGAGCAAACTTTCTCCCAATCCTGTTACTGCTGAGCTTAACTGGCCTAACTGGGGATGACAGGAGATGCAGAAAGGACAAACAATAGACAAACATGCATAAATTGGGGCCAGGTGTGCTGGGCACTCAGATGTAGACACACAACAGCCTCATTGCTTCTTTTATTTCCCTTGTCTTTGCTCTGCTTCTTTTCTCTGTCTTTTCTTTAAGGCCTTACTCCTTCACAATTCTTTAAAACCTTGCTTCTAAAGTCTTCTTTTCTATTTTTGAAAGTCTCTTTCCTTATACTCACACGTCCCATGTTTTTCTTTAATCTATCTTAAGGTCTTGGCCCTCTGACTTGCACTGTCCCATGTTCTGTTTAGCTTTTCTTTAGTTTAGCTTCTCTAAACCTTATGTATAAAGTTCTTGGTGCAGAAAGCTGATCTGGTGGAGACACACAGCCAGTGGCAGGCTCAGCAGCAGCCAATCAAAATCCCCCATCAAAAAGCCTCCAGTCCTGCTTCAGCCAGTCTTTTATATCCAGTGATAAACAAGGAGGTGGAGCAACAGTTCTCAGGGAAGGTAGTGACATTGTAACAAAAGAAACCTGCCTTCCTATTTCTCTGAAAGTAAACAATTTAGGAAAAGCAGCTGTGCTGCATCCTGCATTGTTCTGTGGCTGGGGCCATGCCAAACTCAGCCTGCTGATTATTGGGTACAGCTGTGCTTACGTCAAATTCTCTTAGGTTTCTCATAATCCACTCCCCGAATGTTCCAAAATGATTTATAATCTAGCTTTTGAGTATCTTTTAAATTAATTTATAAGTAATTATTAAACTCAGCAAATTTTTAACTATTACTTGATAAAGCTACTGTGAAATCAAGTTATATTTAGTCTTTGAGATGATTTCTATCATCTTTCTTCTGCTCATTTATATATAAGGAATCTTGCAGACTATATGAAGTTTTAGTAGTAGAGTGAAAAATGTATCCACTGCTTAAAACATAATTTGATAAGAAAATACTTTTAACAACTAAGTCAGAATGTAACTACACTGGAGAAAACTTACTGACTTCTCAATTAAACCTTTTATCCCTTAGTCAATTACTTTATGAAAAAAAGTAAAAAAGATACTTGGGGGATTTCTCTTTTGTTTCAGCACTCAAGCAGTTTCCTAAGTTACTCTTGTTCAAATTTAGGATAAATCCATTGTTTTAGTGCTCAGAAGTCGTTGTGCTTAATTTTTCTTAAAACTTTGACATGTTCCATTTTGATTGATGATGTCAAAATATGTGAAATTAAGTGAAATGAACAATTATTTCTTTCTATATGTGTATCACCATAATAGTATCTGTAAGACAAAAACATGAATAGTTTAAGGAATCATGTAACATCTTATTCAGTTAATGCATCAGATTTAGATAATAGTGGTTGCCAATAAGGGAATAAAGTAACTATTTAGCAAGATTTAAAAACCAATTTTTGGTGTGTACTGCCAGTTTAATTTCTAGTAAAATAGAAAAACAAATGATAATATAAGAACTATTCTCTTCTGCAACATAACCAAATAATTTGCCTCAATAACTGTTAATTAATAAAATCTCCAATATGTCCTTCCTTATTTTCCAAATATATTGCTAGTTATTTGGAGTGAAGGATCAAGAAAAAAATATTTTCCATATGCTTAAATATTGAATAATTAGTTGATATCTCTCTCATATGATTAGAAAGAATTTTAAACACTTTGTCTCTTTACCTGCTCTCCTTTGAAATATACCTTAGTTTGTAATGTAAAATATTACTTAAATAATGCATAAAATTTAACTGTCCCCTTAAGCTGTCTTGGCAACTATCAGCTTCTTTTCAATGCTTAGATTTCTTGATAGAAAAGAGGAAAATTAAAGGTATTAACAATGATTTTCCATATCTCACCTTATTCCTAGCAATGAACTTTTGATTAACTATAATTTTCAAGTCTTCACCTGATGCTTTAATTTCAAAGCTGATTTCTATCACTAACCAGCAGCTCGCCATAGGAAAGAGTACAAAGAAAAACATTTATTATATTAATAATTGTGGAGCATAGATAAACAAGAGAGTATACATATAAAACAATGTACATAATATAATATAAATTCAGAAACATGCATATTCATATATGCATAAGCACATACAGAGAGTAATGTATTAATGTGACATCTGCTTCTAGGAATGGTTGTTACAAATTGGAAGACTGTGACAAGTTGGAAGATTTTGAGAGCAGCTATTTGCTGGACACATCAAAGCTTTTTGTCTACCAACAGGTTAGCATGTCTTTTAATGACCTGAAAGTCATCATTAAAATAAGTTAAGGCATAAATCACATGCATATGTCATGTTTTTCTAAAATTATTTAAATTGTATGGCATTATTTTAAATCAATTCTAGTGTTTAAAAAATGAATTAAGGAGAAAAAAAGAGAAGATAGATAGGATACATTCTTTATTGCAATAATACAGAAAGAGGGTTTACAGGCCAAAATAGTGGGTTTGATACATAGCCACAATCTTAACAGTGGTAATGCAGACTGAGGATCAAGAATATTACATACAGATTATGCTATCCTCAGACACATTTTGAAAATATAATGCCTTATTTTCTTTGTATTTTGGTAAATGTTGAAATTCCAGTGAAAAGAAAAGCATTCATATTATTGAAAGATAATCTCTTCAAGATCTATAATTCTATCAGTGGGAAAACTGAGCCTGGATTCAGAGGACCTATTTTGAATAGGAGTTCAATACTTAATAGCTGTGTAAATTTGGGAAAACTATAGCAGTGTCCATAACAACTTTTCATATATGTCATATTGTCAATATGATAATCTGGCAAATTGTATTTTTGCAGAGCATGTATTTTGAGAGTTGATTTCCTCTATTATACTTATAAATGAATAATCAAATATTTTAAAAGTAGCAATTTGTTGGAAAAATTAATTGATTACACATTTCTTAAAAGAAGTACAAATGGCTAATTAATGCATGAAGAAATCTTCATCCTTAGCAAAAAAGGAAATACAAACCTAAATGACACTGAGATTTGATCTCTTCCCAGTCAGAAAGGCTGTTATCAAGAAAGCAAGCAATAACAAATGCTGGTGAGGATGGGAGCTGGGGGGAAGGAAAACTTATACACTGTTGTTATAAATTCAAATTAGTCTAGCCACTGTGGAAATCAATGTGGATGTTTCTCAAGAAACAAAACATAGAACTAGATTTTTCTCTCTAATGCAGTTTTCATTTAATTTTTTATTTTTTGAAATATTTTTATTAACATATAATAGTTGCACAGGGGGATACATCATGACATTTTCATAAGTACTTACAATATATCTTATTTAGCTTCATCCTCCCTTACTCCCATAATCTCCTTCCCCCCCCAGAAAAATTTCAAAACATTTCATTAAATGCAAAATGCAACTGCAATATTTGTCTTCCTTAACCCTTTCCTTATGCTGTGCCCCTTCTCCTGGTAACCTCCTCCCCAGACAGGACCTGTTTTTCCTTCCTGCCTTTCATTTATTTAAGATTATATAGATAATTCAGGGGGGAATTGACTTGGTATTTCAACCATGTACATATTGTACTTCAATCGAATTAACCCCCCTATTTTTTTTATATTGCCCTCCTTACAGTGCATTGTATTATATTATATTCATACACAGATGCAAGATTTCAATATTTTTCACTAACATTCTTACCCTTTCCAACCTCCCCATTGTCACCTCAAATAGGCCTACTAATATAATCATGTTCTCTCTTCTCTCTCTCTCCATATATATATATAGACATACATATGCATATATACATATATAAAATCATGCATGCATTTTTGTGTATATTTATCTTATTGGTATAACTTCACACATGAGGGAAAACATGTGATGTTTGATCTGTTGAGCCAGTCATACTTCCCTTAACATGAAGTTCTCCAGTTCTATCCATTTACTTAAAAAGCCATAATTTAATTCTTCTTTATGGCTAAAAAAAACTACTATATGATTCTGCTATCCCTCTCTTGGCCATATACATGAAAAATGCAAATTCCTGAACACCCATGTTTATTGCAGCACTGTTTACAATAGCTAAGCTATGAAACTAGACTAGGTCCCAACAAGCAATCACTGCATAATATAAATGTGGTAGATATTTGTAATAGAATATTACTTGACAATAAAGAAAAATAAAATTATGTCACTGGTAGAAAGATGAATGGCATTTGAAGTCACCACATTAAGTGAGAAAAACCAAGCTCAGAAAGAAAAATATGTTTTCACACATATGAAGAATCTAAACCTAAAATTCATAATAATATGACATGATTGTAAGAGGGGAGCTGTTTGGGTAGAGGAACTAGAGCATTGAAGGATGGAGAAAGTAGACAATGGGGAGGGTGAATATTAAGTATATGGAAATAGCAAAATGAAACCCACTAAAACTGTTTAAAGAAGAGGGGGGAAGGAGGATGGTTGTTAAGAAAGATTAATATAGATATAATGATCAAATTACATTATATGCATGTTATAAATATCATAAGGAAATAACATACAATTAACATATGCTAATAAAATTTTTTAAAGAGTAAAAGTTACTGTTTGTGTATGATAAGCACTTAAAATATTTAAATTATTTGAGTGCTTGAGAGGTAGTAAACCATTAGAATTCTATTTTTCTTAATTAAAAAAAACTTCCACTTCATATTATTATCATATTTGGCATTACTACTGTAGTATTTAGTATTCAGTGTTCAAGCTTGGACTTAGAGTCTTGCACTTACTAGGGAGAAACTCTACCCTTTGAGCCATGTCCCAGCCCTTCAGTTATTTTTTTCAGATAGTGTTTAGTGCTTTTTACCAAGCGCCAGGCCTTTGACTACCCTTCTCCTATCTATGCCTCCTGCACAGCTGGGATCACAAGGCACTTGCTACCATGCTCAGTTTATTTTTTTGAGACCAGTTCTCATTGACGGTTTTGCCCAGGGTGGCTTCAAATCCCAATCCTCACAATCTCTCCTCTGAGTAGGGGAGAGGCATGAGCCACCACATCCAGCCTCCTGGCAATATTATTGTGAGGTAGTTTTACTCAATAACTTAAAATACATTCTTTTAGTTATAAAGTTGTTCAAGATAAAGATGTATTAATTTTATTTTATTTTATTCAAATGATATAATGCTTACAAGTTGATGTAACAAATAAGAATTACAAAACATGCATTTAATTGGGACAACATTAAAAAGATTTGAAGCTTCTTGTGATGTGGGTGTTCTCTTTGGGCTCCATTGGCTATGTGGGATAACCTGACATATTAAGGTTCAAAGTTAGAGTGATTTCCCTCAAGGGCCACAGATATGTCAGCACATAGATGATTTGGTGAAAAGTGTGTTAAGGGATTTCCACTCTGTGTTCACTTACAATCTAGTTATCGACTGTGCTGGATTCCTTAGGCTTTTGTGGATACTGTGCTATAAATCCAGTTCCAGTTCTCTATTTTTCCACTGCCAATTTTGGTTTCAAAAACTAAGTTCTACTAAAATTGTCCATTTGTTTTTCACCTTCCAAAATTTTAAGTGAGTTTTTCTTTCCTATCGTTATATTTCTCTTAATAGGTTTCTACTTTTAGAAAAAATTTTATTCATTATTTGTGGGATTTGAAGAAAATGCACAGGAAAATCAGTGTGACTAGATCATTGCTCAAAATGGAATATTCATTTTTAGTATATGTATTTCCATTAGAAAGACAATCAACATTCATCTCTATATCCTATACAAACTGATATAAGTATAATAAATTCTCTGTTTCAGTCTCAAAGGTATGTACAAAATAAGTGTGGATTCTTCCTGTTTTCATCAGAATTATCTTATAGTCACACTATTTGATTTATTGAAATTATAAATTTATGAATATATTCTAAGTCTGTGCATTTTACTTCCTCTAAGGTAGCATTCTACATCATGGCACATTTCCCTACTTTCTATATATCAATATCTACAAATATCACTGAAGGTATTCCTGCCTACAGTTCAATATTTCTATTCTATTCTATTCCCTTGGAGTAATAAGATTGAATCCAGAGCTTCATAAAACATTGTAAAGCCAATGGGAGATCTTAGATATACATAATCATCTGAGGTTTATGATTTTTGGTATAGTGGGAGTTATGAAATGAGATGCATAATTTGGTGAAATACAAAAAATTTTTAAAATTACTTTTAATTCACTGTATAAACAGTGTCACTACTGCTTTTGTTTAAAAAAAAAAAGCACTGAGTCTTCATTTGGACCAATAAGGTAACTAAAAGCAGGATAAAACTCAGGAATCCTTGCCTTCATTTTACATCTGTCTCTGTTTTAAAACTTTTTTTTCAGACTCCTGCTTAACTATGCATATAAGCATATTTATCATTTGGAAAGGGATTATCTGAAGTCTCAAGATTCCTAGCCTAATTCATTCTCCTTCAAGGCTAAAGGTACAAAGATAAGAGTATTTGAGGCATTTCATGGTGACTTTTATAATTTCCCATTCGAGACCCCTCAAAAGGCAACTGAATGTGTCCCATTGTCTTAAACCTGCAGTCTCCATGGATTCCAGGAAGATCAGAACCACACAGAGAGCACCCCCTGATAAGATAAATCCCAAACAGGTGCAAACAAATCATGCTAACTGGATTGTACCATCAAAACAATAACTTATTTGGGGCATATTACAGAATATGATCTGAAATAATGTTTAAGCAGATCACAATTTAACCAAAATTGCTTAAGTATGCATACATCTTGCTTCCACCCCAATTATGTCTCTATTTAAATGTAAAGATCATCTCAGGACACCAAACATAGACTTGGCATCACTGAATTCCTTTACTTGTACTTCCCAATATGGCAACATTGATTAAACTTCCATTATCTTTCCTCTACCACTACTCCTCCACCTGATTGACATATTGGAACAGGTGTCCAGATGTAATCTGTTGGGACCCCAAGAGCTTGGGTATTTTTTCTTAAATCTCCAATATGCTGGGATGTAACAAAATGGAATCAGAGTGTTTCTGCATGTATGCTAATCTAATAAGAAGCTGCCATATTGGAATAATCAGATTCTAATTTCTTGATAAGTTCTGTGAGAACATAGGGATAGATATGCCTAATAGAATCAATCATATACATTGACTAACTTTCTTTTCTTTTTTTTTCATTACTGAGGACTGAACTCAGTGTATCACAAAGCACTCTAATTCTTGAGTCATGTCTCTAGACTTTTTATTGTATATATTTTTTTTACATTTTAGCCAAGATTTCTTTTACTATGACAGGGTAAAGTATAGAAAAAGGGTCGGGAGAGAAATATTTCCTGTTCCTCATGCAGGAAATGGATGCAAAGACATCACATTGTTTGTTTTTGAGATAGGGTCTTGCTAATGTTTATTGACCTTGAACCTGCAATCCTCCTGCCTCTCTCTCCTGAATACCAGTGGGTTGCAGGCATTCACCACCAGGTGAATACCTACAGTATTTTACTAAACACTTCAAGGCTTGGTTGAGCTAAAAAAAAGATCCAAAGAGGCCAATACAAGTTAGAATCCATAGAAATGGAAGTACATGAAGGCAGACATCTTCACAAGAGCTAACTCTATCTCCTGAGCTCTGAAGATACTAAACTTTTGTTTCAATGGTCAAATGGGGCACAGAATGCAGAAGCTGAAAGTTTTCCATTAAAATCAGGAATATGGTAAGCATGCCCACTCTTGTCCCTTCTATTTAACTGAAGTTCAAGCCAGAGCAATTAGGCAGGAGATACATATGTAAGTAAATAGGTAAATAGATAGATAAATAAATAAATGCAGTTTGGGGAGTAAGTAGTTAAATTGTCCCTATTTTCAAGCATCACTTTATGTATGAAAACAGTAGACTCCATCAAAAACCAATTATAAATAAGAATGATTTAGTGAAGTTGAACAAAGATCAAAATATAAAACTGTAGCAATGCTGTATGGTAAAAGTGAACGATCCAAAAAAAAAACAAGTGAAACATCCCATTTACACTAGATACAAAAATAATAAAGCACTGAGGAATACATTTAGCCAAGAAAAAGATATGAACAGAAGAGCAGAGTGCCTGTGCCTGCCCTCTCCACCCCATGTGACTACCTTGTCAGCCAGGAGTGCACAAGCAGAAAGAAAAAAGTGAGCGAAGATGGCAACTAGAGGGAAAGATGAAATGGTAATTAAAGGAAAAACCAAAGAACTATTAGTTAAACAACTCAAGGCCTGTGAAAAGAAAATGCGAGAACTCACTGACTCCACCAAAAGACCAAATCTGAGAATCATGGGCATTGAAGAAGGAGAAGAGGTGCAAGCAAAGGGAATGCATAATGTACTTAACATAATAATAACAGAAAATTTCCCGAATCAAGAGAAATCTATTCCTGTACAGATACAAGAGGCCTTCAGAACACCAAACAGACCAGACCAAAATAGAATTACCTCCTGGCATATTATCATTAAAGCAACAAATACAGAGACCTGTGAAAGAATATTGAAGGCTGTAACAGAGAATAAACAAATAACATACAAAGGTAAACCCATCAAAACCACAGCAGACTTCTCAACAGAAACATGAAAAACAAGAAGAGCTTGGGATGAGATCTTCTGGGCACTGAATGAAAATAACTTCAACCCTAGGATACTCTACCCAGCAAAACTACCATTCAAAATAGATGGAGCAATAAAAGTCTTCCATGATAGGCAGATACTAAAACAATATGTGACCACAAAGCCACCATTACAAAAGATTCTTCAAGGGATTCTGCACACAGAAAGTGAAACCCAACATAACCATGAAAGGGCAGGCAGTACCAAACTACAGGAAAAGAAAAAACAAGAAAGTAGAGAGTAATCTCAATTTAGGTACACACAATCAAACCTTCAAACAACTAAGACAACTAAATGACAGGAATCACCACATACCTATCAGTACTAACACTTAATGTTAATGGACTTAATTCACCCATCAATAGCCACCATTTGATGAACTGGATTAAAAAGGAATATTCAACAATTTGTTGCTTACAAGAGACCCATCTCACTGACAGAAATAAGCCTAGGCTTAGGACAAAATGCTGGAAGAAGATTTACCAAGCCAATGGCCCCTGAAAATAGGCAGGAGTAGCAATATTTATCTCAGACAAAGTAGACTTCAAACCTACATTGATCAAATGAAATACAAAAGGACATTCCATACTAATAAAAGGGGAAATAGACCAAAAGGAAATAACAATTAGCAACCTATATGCACCCAATGTTAATGCACCAAATTTCATCAAACATACCATGAAGGACCTAAAAGCAAATATTAACTTCAACAAAGTGGTCATGGGAGACTTTAACACCCCATTATCCCATTATCATCAATAGATGGGTCATTCAAACAAAAAATTAATAAAGAAATCCTAGATCTAAAATATACCATAAATCAAATGGACCTAGTTGATGTCTATAGAAATTTCATCCAACTTCTGCACAATATACATTCCTCTCAGCAGCCCACAGAACCTTCTCCAAAATAGATTATACCCTAGGGCACCAAGAAAGCCTCAGCAAATATAAGAATATAGAAATTATACCATGCATTCTACCTGATCACAATGCAATAAAACCAGAACTCAACAAGAAAAATAAAGACAAAAAACCTGCAAACAGGTGGAAACTGAATAACTCATTGCTTAATGAGCAATTGGTCATTGATAAAATAAAAGAAGAAATTAAAAAGCTCCTGGAAGTCAAAGAAAATGACTGTACAACCTACCAGAACCAATAGGACACAGCAAAAGCAGTACTGAGAGGAAAGTTTATAGCCATGAGTGCATATATTAAAAAGACTGAAAGATCTCAAATCAATGACCTAATGATACATCTCAAACTCCTAGAAAAACAAGAACAAGCAAATGCCAAAACAAATAGAAAGAAACAATAAAAATAGGAACTGAAATCAATGAAATAGAAACCCAAAAAAACATACAAAGAATAAATGAAACAAAAAGTTTGTTCTTTGAAAAAATAAACAAAATTGTCAGAACCCTGGCAAACTTGATTAAAATGAGGAGAGAAAAACACAAATTAAAAGAATCAGGATCATCAGAGACTACTTTGAGAAACTATATTCAAATGAATTAGAAAATCTTGAAAAATAGATAGATTTCTAGATACATATGATCATCCAAAACTGAACCAAGAGGAAATTAATCACCTGAATGGATCTATAACACAAAATCAAATTAAAGCAGCAATCAACAGTCTCCCCAAAAAGAAAAGTCCTGGACCTGATGGATTCTCTGCTGAATTCTATCAGACTTTAAAAAAAGAACTGCTACCAACCCTCCTTAAACTGTTCCATGAAATATAAAGAGAAAGAAAACTGCAAAACACATTTTATGAAGCCAGTATTACACTTATCCCAAAACCAGGCGAAGACATCTCCAAAAAGGAGAAGTATAGGCCAATCTCCTTATTGAACATTGATGCAAAAATCCTCAATAAAATAATGGCAAAATGAATTCAACAACACATCAAAAAGACCATTCACCATGACCAAATAGGCTTTATCCCAGGAATGCAAGGGTGGTTCAACATACGAAAATCAATAAATGTAATAAACCACATTAACAGAAGCAAAGGCAAAAACCACTTGATCATCACAATAGATGCAGGAAAAGCCTTTGATAAGATCCAACAACATTTCATGATAAAAGCTCTGCGCAAACTAGGAATAGAAGGAAAGTACCTCATCATTATAAAAGCTATATATGACAAACCTACAGCCAGCATTATACTTAACGGAGAAAAACTGAAACCATTCCCTCTAAAATCAGGAACCAGACAAGGATGCCCACTATCTCCACTCCTATTCAACATAGTACTGGAATTCCTAGCCAGAGCAATTAGGCAAGAAGAAGGAATAAAAGGAATGCGAATAGGTAAAGAAACTGTCAAAATATCCCTATGTGCAGATGACATGATCCTATACCTTAAAGACCCAAAAAACTCTACTCAAAAGCTCCTAGACACCATCAATAGCTACAGCAAGGTAGCAGGATATAAAATCAACATAGAAAAATCATTAGCATATCTATACACTAAAAATGAACAAACTGAGAAAGAATATATGAAAACAATTCCATTAACAATAGCCTCAAAAAAAAAATCAAATACCTAGGTGTAAACTTAACAAAGGATGTGAACAACCTCTACAAGGAAAACTGTAAACTTCTAAAGAAAGAGATTGATGAAGACTATAGAAACTGGAGAGATCTCCCATGCTCATGAATTGGTACAATCAACATAGTAAAAATGTCTATACTCCCAAAAGTAATCTACATGTTTAATGCAATTCCCATCAAAATCCCAATGACATTCATAAAAGAGATTGAAAAATCTACTGTTAATTTTATATGGAAACACAAGAGGCCACGAATAGCCAAGGCAATATTCAGTCAAAAGAACAATGCTGGACATATAACGATACCCAACTTCAAACTATATTACAAAGCAATAACAATAAAAACAGCATGGTAATGGCACAAAAACAGACATGAAGACCGGTGGAACAGAACTGAGGACCCAGATAGGAAGCCACACAACTATAACCAACTTGTCTTTGACAAAGGTGCTAAAAATGTACAATGGAGAAAAGACAGCCTCTCCAACAAAAACTGCTGGGAAAACTGGTTAGCAGTCTGCAAAATACTGAAACTAGATCCATGTATATCACCCTATACCAAGATTAACTCAAAATGGATTAAGGATCTTAATATCATACCCCAAACTCTAAAGTTGGTACAGGAAAGAGTAGGAAATACTCTGGAATTAATAGGTATAGGTGAGAACTTTCTCAATGGAACCCCAGCAGCTCAGCAACTAAGAGATAGCATAGATAAATGGGACCTCATAAAACTAAAAAGCTTCTGTTCAACAAAAGAAATGGTCTCTAAACTGAAGAGACCACCCACAGAGTGGGAGAAAATATTTGCCAGCTACACATCAGACAAAGGACTGATAACCAGAATATATAGGGAACTTAAAAAACTAAATTCTCCCAAAATTAATGAACCAATAAAAAAATGGTCAAGTGAACTAAACAGAACTTTCTCAAAAGAAGAAATTCAAATGGCCAAAAAACACATGAAAAAATGCTCACCATCTCTAGTAATAAATGAAATTCACATTAAAACCACACTAAGATTTCATCTCACCCCTCCCTGTTAGAATAGCCATGATTAACAACACCACTAACAACAGTTGTTGATGAGGATGTGGGGAAAAAGGAACCCTCTTACAATGCTGGTGGCAATGCAAACTAGTACAACCACTCTGGAAAAAAATTTGGAGGCTACTTAAGAATCTAAATATTGATCTACCCTATGATCCAGCAATACTACTCTTGGAGATATACACAAAAGAATGTGATTCAATTTACTCCAGAGGCACCTGCACATCCATGTTTATTGCAGCACTATTCACAATAGCCAAGTTATGGAAACAGCCTCACCACTGACAAATGGATTAAGAAAATGTGGTATTTATACATAATGGAATTCTATGCAGCCATGAAGAAGAACGAAACATTATCATTTGCTGGTAAATGGATGGAATTGGAGAACATCATTCTGAGTGAGGTTAGCCTGGCCCAAAAGACCAGACATCATATGTTCTCTCTCATATGCAGACATTAGATCAAGGGCAAACACAACAAGGAGATTGGACTTTGAGCACATGATGAAAGTGAGAGCTCACAAGGGAGGGGTGAGGATAGGTAAGACACCTAAAAAACTAGCTAGCATTTGTTGCCCTTAACTCAGAGAAACTAAAGCAGATACCTTAAAAGCAGCTGAGACCAATAGGAAAAGGGGACCAGGAACTAGAGAAAAGGTTAGATCAAAAAGAATTAACCTAGAAGGTAACACCCACGCACAGGAAATCAATGTGAGTCAACGCCCTGTATAGCTATCCTTATCTCAACCAGCAAAAACCCTTGGTCCTTCCTATTATTGCTTATACTCTCTCTACAACAAAATTAGAGATAAGGGCAAAATAGTTTCTGCTGGGTATTGAGGGGGTGGGGGGAAAGGGAGGGGGTGGAGTGGGTGGTAAGGGAGGGGGTGGGGGCAGGGGGGTGGAATGACCCAAGCTTTGTATGCACATATGAATAATAAAAGTAAAAAAAAAAAGCAACTGAGGTCAATAGGAGAAGGGGACCAGGAACTAGAGAAAAGGTTAGAGCAAAGAGAATTAACCTAGAAGGTAACACATGCACAGGAAATCAATGTGAGTCAACTCCCTGTATAGCTATCCTTATCTCAACTAGCAAAAACCCTTGGTCCTTCCTGTTATTGCTTATACTCTCTGTTCAACAAAATTAGAGATAAGGGCAGAATAGCTTCTGCCAGGTAGTAAGGGGTAAGGGGAGGTAAGGGAGGGAGCGGGGGGATGGAAGGGGGGAAGTGGGGAGAAATGACCCAAACATTGTAATAAAAGAAAAAGAAAAAAGATACAAACATAGAGAAGTATGAAACATTGAATTATAAATGAAAGCTAGAAAGACCTCTTTTTAGAGTTAGTATATTTTAATTATACAAAGTGGTTTCACCTTGGCATTTCTGTATATACATACATCATACTTTGATCAGATGAATTCCTTGTACTGTTCCTTCTTCTCACCCCAACTTCCCACATATTTTTGATAGTCTTTAGCAGATTTCATTATGCCTAGTTCGCAGATACAATATAATTTGACATTATTCACTCCCATAATTCTCTTTCCCTCTGGCTCATTGACATCAAATAATCTCTCATACACATTCATATAATACCTGTATCTATGTACATATAGATGGATAAGATGTAGAGAGACACAGATAGCTCTGGATTCTGCATGTGAGCAGAAACATATGATATTCATCTTTCTGAGTCTGGCTTATTTCAGTTAACATGCTGATCTTTAGTACAATCCTTCTTCCTGCAAATGACATAATTTCATTCTTCTTTGTGGATGAATACTCTGTTGTGTTTTTATGCCCCATTTTATTAATCAAGTCATCTGTTGAAGGCCATCTAGGATAATTCTACTGCTTAGCTACTATGAATAGTACTATAATAAACACAAGCATGCAGGTGTCTCCACTGTATCCTGACTTACATTCTTTAGGATATATGCCTAAAAGTGGCATCATCAGATCATATAGTAGGTCAGTTTTTAGTGTTCTTGATGAACCCACATACTGATTTTTCTAGGGGCCTAATTTGCCTTCCCAACAACAATACTTAAGTTTCCTTTTTCCCTGCATCCTCACCAACATTTGTTGTGCTTTGTGTTTTTGAGGATACCCATTCTGATGAGTGGGATGGAATCTTTTCCTTTTCCTTTATGATCAGGTTTGTTGAGCACTAGCCCATGTATTTATTGGCCATTTGTACTTCTTTGGAGAAATTTCTGTTCAATTAATTTGCCTGTTTATTAATTGGATTAGTGTGTCTTTTAGAGTTTAGGGTTTTTTTTTTTTTGCTTTTTATATATTCTGATTATTACTCCCATGTCAGATGAATAACTGACAAAGATTTTCTCCCATTCTGAATGCTATCTCTGTGTTCTGATTGTTTCCTTTCCTGTGCAGAAGTTTTTAGTTTGATGCAATCCCATTTGTCAATCCTTGCTCTTATTTTGTGAGCTATTAGAGTCATACCCAGGAAGATGTTGCCTATGCCTATAGCTTCCAGTACTTAACCTATATTTTCTATAGTTGATTCAATTTTTTAGATCTTACATTAAGGCTTTTTATATATTTTGAATTGATTTAGTGCAAGGCAAGAGATAGGGATTGAATTTCTGTCTTCTACATGTGGATACCTACTTTTCCCAATACCATTTATGAAAGAGGATACCTTTTCTCTAATAAAATCAGACAGTTGTAGGTGTATGGGATTAATTCTGGGTTGGCTATTCTAGTCCATTAACCCATACATCTATTTTTGTGCTATTATCATGCTGTTTTTGTTATTATGTCTCTGTAGTACCATTTGAAGTCAGGTAGGAGACAAGGGTGGTCATTCTCCCCACTTTTATTCAATATAGTCCTAGAATTCCTAGACAGAGCAATCAGAGAAGAGGAAGAAATAAAAGGGATTGAAATATGGAACGAATAAGTCAAATTATCCCTATTTGATGATGTGATCCTATACCTAATAGACCCTAAAATCTCCACCAAAAACTCATGAGTCTCCTAAGCACTTTCAGCAAGATAAGAAGATTCATAATCAATATATCAAAATCAGTTGCATTTCTATGCCACAACAAGCAGACTAAAAAAAGAAATCAGGAAAACAATTCCACTCACAATAAAGTATCTAGGAATAAATATAGCTAAGGAGGTAAAAGACCTCTAGAATGAAAACTATAAATCCTTGAAGGAGACACTAGAGGATGGAAAGCCCTCTCATATTCATGACTATAAACTTTCCTCTTGGCATTGCTTTATGTTTCTCACAGGTTCTGGTAGGTTGTGTTTTCATTTTCATTTGAATCTAGCAACTTTTAGAATTCTTTTCTAATTTCTTCAATGACTCACTGATCATTCAAAAGTGTATTGTTCAGTATATATGAGTTTGAAAAATGTTTTGTAGTTTTTCTTGCTTTTGAGTTCTCATTTTATTCCATAATGGTCTGTCAGGACAGAGAAAATTATGTCCATTTTTTAATGCTTGTTAAGGCTGACTTCATGGCCTAACATGTGATATATTTTGGAGAAAGTTCCATGAACCACTGAGAAGAAAGTGTAATCTACTGCATTTGGACATAACACTCTACAGAAGTCTCTTAAGTCTCTGTCATAAATAGTACTGTTTAGTTTGGAGTTATGTTTGTTGATTTTTGGTTTGGATGTCCTGTCTATCTATAAGAGTGGGGTGCTGAGGCCACTCACTATTATTGTGTATAGCATTGTGTTATTATATCTGGACCTTTTTCTTTATTTATGGTTATTAATTGTTGTTTATGAAGTTGGGGGTATCCACCTTTGGTGCATATTTAACTATTATATCTTCTTGATGGATTGTTCCTTTTATTAACACATAGTGATCTTCTTTATGTCTTCCAATTTTTACTTGACACAAGTTTTGCTCAATATGAGTAGAGCTTTTGACTTTTTACATCTTTTTTACTTTTAGTCAGGTTATGTCTTTGTCTATGTGGTGTGTTTCTTAAAGACAAGTGTGTTTTCTGGATCCTGTGTATTTTTTTTTTTCAATACTGAGGCTTGAACTCGGGGCCTACACCTTGAGCCACTCCACTAGCCTTTTTGTGAGAAATTTTTTGAGATAGGGTTTGATGAACTATTTGCCTAGGCTGGCTTCGAACCATTTATCCTCCTAATTACGGTCTCCTGAGAAGCTAGGATTACGGGCATGAGCCACCATTGCCCATATTTTAATTAAATCAGAAATTCTATGTCTGTTGATTAGAGAGTTAAGACAATCTATGTTAATTTACATTTAGGGTTATGATTGATAGATATTTACTGTTTCCTATCATTCAATTGTTTTTCTCTTAGTCAATTCAAGTGTTTCTTCTTCTTTTCTTACACCATTTTTTAATTTTATAGTTTTTTTTTTATTATTGCTGTGTTGGGGATGCATTGTGACAGTTACAAAGTTTCTTGCAATATATCAAATATATCATAATTTAATTCACCCCCTTCATAATTCTCCTTTATCCTCCCCCCAGAACAGTTTCAATAGGTCTCATTTTTCTATTTACATGTATGTGTACTCAGTATTTGCACCATACTTGCTCTCCTAAAACCTTTCTCTATGTCCTTCCTGATCCCACTGGAAGCAAGTTCCTAGATAGGACCTATTCTGCCTTCCTGTCTTCCCTTTTAGCAAAAAAGAAGGCATTTTTGTTCATTTTGCAATACACTGTTTTCCTTGTGACATTTCCATGTATACATGTATTATCACTGAATTGATTTAACTCTTCTATTTCTCTCCTTTCTTCCTTAGTCCCCTTCTTATTGTGATTTCAACAGCTTTAAAAATTCTATATTCATTTTCATATAGGTGTACATCAAGCATTTTCACCTTAACTTACTTTTGTTCTTCCTCTCTCATATATGACCTTATTTTAGCATTAACTGTTTTTCATAATATTGCTTATTTTTGTTTCAGGTCTATATTCCACAGGTGAGAAAAAATATAAGGCCTTTGGCTTTCCTAACTTGGCTAACTTCACTTAAGATGATGTTCCAAAGTTCCATTCATTTACTTGCAAATGACAAAATTTCATTCTTCTTTATAGCCAAATAAGATTCCATTTTATATAAAAACTCCATTTTCTTAATCCATTATTCAGTAGTGGGACATTTTGGCTGTTCCTACAGTTTAACTATTATTAATAATGCTGCAATAAACATGGGTGTGCAGGTGTCTTTATTGTAACCTGACTCACATTCCTTTAGGTATACCCGAGGAGGAGTGGTATTGCTGGATCATATGGCAGTTCTACTTTTAGTTTTTTGAGGAGCCTCCATATTGTTTTCCATACGGATTATACTAATTAACATTCTTTCCAGCAGTGTAGGAGGGTTCATTTTTAACCCCAAATTCTGACCAACATTTGTTGTTGTGTTCTTTATGATATCCATTTTTAAAAAGATGAGGTGGAATCTTAACATGGTTTTAATTTGCATTTCCTTTATGTCCAGGAATGTGCAGAATTTCTCAATGTGTTTTTGGCTATTTGGACATATTCCTATGAAAAGCTCTGTTCAGTTCATTTAGTCTTTTGAGGTTCCTGTATATTCTGTTTGTTAACAATGTGTTAGATCACTTGAGCCCAAGAGTACAAATCATAAAAAAAAGAAAATAAAAAAGCAATGGTAGTGATCATTTCTGCATTCCACCAATTAAAAGTCTTAGGCTGTATGTTTACAGAAAGGTGGATGGAGCTAAAGATCATTGTGCTTAATGAAATAAGCCAGACTTAGAGAAATATCACATGTTTTCTTTCATACCTAGAAAATCTAGAATTAAAAAATGGAGACATGAAAGTGGAAAGAGAAGGAGCTTGGGCTAGGGCAAGAAAGGACAGAGAGAGTAATGGAAGGTGAAGATGATCAAAGTACATTATATACATGCATGAAAATATCACACTGAAACACATTATTCTGTACAAATACACACTGATAAAATGTTTTAAGAATTTTAGGTTGCTTCTAGAAATGGGGGGGGTGGAGAATAAGGAAATGGTTGGAGAAGGTGAATTTAAGTATGATAGATTTGATACATTTTAAGAACTTTTGTAAATGCCACAATGTACCCTCACCCAGCACAACAATACAAAAAAAAAAGAATTTTAGATAGCTAAATCCACTGGTTTTAATCTTAAAGGACTAATAAATACTCTATCAATCAAACATGCTGAAAATTCTCTAACCTCTTTCTCAATCTCGTGTTTCTTTCAATGGCTACTGTATGTACTTAGAGTTCAATTACAGATGTTAATACAAGGCATTCATTCAACTGTTGATGACCTCTACATTTATTAACTTAAAAGGACCTTGACATCTGAGCAGCCTTAAGTCTCCAAAATTAGGTGTTTTTTTCTTTCTCTTCTTTTTCTCACCCTTTCCTTCCCCTTCTCTGTCCATTTCCTCCCTCTCTCTTCCCCATCCCCTTTTGCTGCCTCTCTTCTTTCCTCTCTCCTCCCTCTCTCCTTTCTTCCTTCTTTCCTTCTTCCAGTCCTCCCTTCATCTCTTACAAATATTATTTATCATGGAGTAATGAATTGTTCATTACTATGATGTTTTTTCAAGTTATAACACAATTTTTTTAGAATCAGAAATTTTTATGAAAATAATTCTGATGATTCCTATGTTTTTTCATAAGTTATTACTTACCTAAATGAAATAGTTACTCAAGATTTGGAGATCTACCTTAATGACAAATTAATGTTTTCTTTCCAAAAACAGTTTGTAATTTACTTCCACTTAACTAGTTGATGGAAAATTAATGCATTTATTCACTATCTGTAGGTTTTATTATAATGGAAAACATCTTATAAGAATAAGATAGGGATAGGAAAATCTGTTCCCCTATCTTGACTGTCAGAATTACCTGCTTTTAGAAGCAGAACCAGCCCAGTGTGATGAAAGCAGTTTTGGCTGCAGTGGTATTTAAAGATCCTGATGCATGTAGGATTATTGAGGGTATGAACACAATCAGAATGCTTTAATTTTGTTGAGTTCTCTTCAACTTTTTCCACATTATTCAAGTATTTGTAGGTATTTTAAAAACATATTTCAAACATTTCAACAAATGAGCACACAATTAAGAACTCTAACAAAAGAACAAAAACTAAACCTGAAACCAAAAATACATCTTCAGCATAAAAGAACACTTTGTTGAATGTTTTGGAAATTACAAAAATCACATATTGCTAAGGACATTCCATTAAAATAACTTTAGGTATATAAAAAGTGATACTATCTCACATTGGGAATTTTTTGTATTTTTTATTATTGTGCTGGGTGTGGGTACATTGTAGCATTTATGAAGGCCTTATAATGTATGAAATATATCATACTTGAATTCACCCACTCCACTGCTGTCTTTCATCCCCTCTCCTGATTCCTGGAACAGTATCATTTTTGCATTTACATACATGTGTGTACATTATATGCATCATATTCATCCTCCTACTCCATTTCCCCACCATCTCACCCCTTCCACTGGTGCCAACTCCCCCACCCTGACACTGGACAGAACCCGTTCTCCTATTTTGTAGAAGAAAAAACATAAAAAATAAACAGAGAAATATGGCATTTTTGCTACTTTGAGGTAAAGATAGCTACACTGTGGGGGAGGGGAGGGATTCCTTCTGTTGTTTACATGCATATATGTATTACAACCCTAATTGTTTCATCTCCATCAGTCCTCTTCTCTCATCCCTACACCTCTTCCCATGGTGACCTCAGCCCGTTTAACATTTCTATACTCATTCCTGGAAGTGAGCACATCAACCACATTCAAGTTTACAATTATTATCTATGGTGTCTGACCTATGTCGGAAATTTAACCAAATGTATTTTTAAATTTTATTTTAAACAATGCAGACAATTTTGCAGAAATATGCATGAAATTGTTCCAGGATATTGCAAAAGCAATGTTTTCCAACAATGTATATTTTATTTAACATGTCATAAACTTTAAAATACAACCTATTATTAGTTTGAGTAATTGCATTGAACATGCAAAAAATAAAGTTGACAAAGTGTTGTGTACATTTTAGATAACTTTACTTCAGCTGTGAATATGTTTCCAGATAGACTGTAGTGAAGAAATAAATGAATACGATACTGACTCATGCATGAATGGAGAGCTTTCTCATAAATCTTCCATTCCTGGCAATTTGTACATCTGTGCTGCCCTTTTGTACTGATCAATTTTCCACCAAAACCAAAACCCCTGAGAACTACTCAGTGAACCTTGCAGAAACAGCTCAACATGCTTGATGTTTGCAAATGGAAATCACTATTGTATTTGTGAAGAAAATAAGAGTTTGTTTTTATGTTTATTTATTTCTTTATTGTCCCTATGAACTGATGTGCTCTTATGAATGAGAAAACCCTGGATACATTAGAGAATGGAGGAATGCCTGGTTCTAGATTTGGGTATAAAAAAACATACTGAAGAAATACATTGGGAGAAAGAATAATGGTGAAGCTTTATCGTACTTTCCTTTAACTTTATTTCTCTTTTTCTTCCAGATATCACCTCTCTTTCTTTGGTCACAAGATCTCTTCCCAAATAATCCTTTCTATGTAGTATTCTTTCACAAAAGCAGTTAATTGAAGATAGATGTAGGCACAATGCAGGGTAATCAAATGAGTCACTCTAGTTTTTCTTCTGAAGCTATCTAGAAATACCACTTATTTCTACTTACATTGCACAGCTACTGTCTTGTCACTCTGGTGGCTACTTTGTCCCAAAAAAGATCTCATATAAGAGAGAAAGGACATTTCAAAGGATATTACTGAAACCCCTGAGTCCAGCCATCCTGATGTCAGCTACTCATGAACACACAAATGGGAATGCTTTTGCCATGTAATTGGCACATGCCAGATAGTCAGTTAATTACAATGTGACATTAGCCAATGCAAAAACCATACTGTGTTTAGAAATTGATACACACAAATTATTTTCTAATATTCACTTGTAAGTTCATGTCTCTTTCCCTGCTACTGGCTTTTAAAGGAGTCTTTAAAACATGAAAATATTTATTCTTCCATGCAGAAAGATGAATTAGACTATAGCAAACAATTAAACATCTTATTCACAGCTACATCCTTTTTTAAAAAAATCCTTGAAAATTTCCTAAAGCTGAAGGTAATCTAGTTGAAGGATATCTAGTAAAGTATACAGAATCTTTCAGTCCTCTGAGAGATTGGATCTAGAAACTGGAAAATCATCGGTAATGGTTTTTGAAGATGACAATGACTTTATAAAATATAGAGAAAAATGTTTTAGGGAATGATTCAGGAAAAGCATGAATCAGAAGAAAAAAATGAGGGCAATATTTATTTCCCAGAAAAAAACCAGTAGTTATGAAGCACATAATTAAAACAAATAATTTTCCTTTCAACAAAAACTGAGAGCAAAAGCTTTTGAAAAATGATTCAATATCAATGGAGTATTGAAGAAACTTACTCTATGGTGCTTTATGCATCCTACTTGTGTTCTCTGAATATGTGTATTAGGTAAATATTTACTAGGTTCAGCAATATAATGACTCACTTTAATTAAACTTCCTCTACTTTAAAGAGAGATATTTTACTAACAAGAGAGTATGTTTCATCCAAAATCATGTTTTATAAATCTGCTGTTCATAATTGCATCTAGTAAACTTACATAATCTAGTGAGATTTCTTCTCTGTTGTTGCTTGAGGTGAAAATAAGGTCAGAGATATGTTGAAACCTCCTTATCTCATGTCAGACTAGTCAAAATTCCTACCACTTGAGGATTCACAAAATAATTTCAGAAGAATTTAGATTTAACCATTGTAAATAAGTACAATCAATTTTCCTTGAGATTTCACTACTGTACTCAATGATTGAAGAAACAGATAGCAGAATAAATCAAATCACTCTGTTTTAGCTAGAGTGGCACATGGGTAGAATAAATCATGTATTTATTTATCCCTTTCTCATTGTGTTTCAGCAGAAAGAGATATCTAAGGTAAATTCCACCTTGTAACTATTTTGTATCTGCATATATTCCCAATTATTGGAGTTTTTTCAAATCAATTCCAACTTCTACTACAGTGTTTTTTAATATTACCTTAACTAGCACAACCTCTGTAGCAGATCAAAACTAAAACTATCACATTTTTTTAAAACTATCTGAGAAAATTAAAGTGTGCCTATGGAATGTTTTAAAAGGTATCCTAGCTGTCTGGAGGTGGGGTTCAAGTTGTAGAGCACCTCATTAGCAAGAAAAAAAGTTCTACAAGTCACTGTTCACCATTACATCATTTTAAAAAATGTGTTCAAGTTCAATTTTATTTTTCCAAATAAATTAAAATTTATTTCAAGAAACATAAAGTTACTTTCACATTTTTCTGTAAGCATAGTAAACACATTTCTTGGCATAAAGTCAGCCTTTGTGGTAAAAAAATTCTATTGTAAGATTACATATGTAAACTTCCTATTATTGTTTATGTGATGTTGTATTAAATAGTCAAGGTAAAATACTTACACTATCTAGAATAATATACAGTAGAAATAACATATACTATCTAAATAAAACAAAACAATATTCATATTTAAATCATATATTTAGAAAATGTTATCCTGGGAATTATAGTCCCAAAAGGAAAAGCATAATCTTAAATAACCACAGTTATTTATACTGAAATTGAGAGATAAGTACAAAACAAAAAAAGGATGCTTTTCTTAGCGTTCAAATGTAAACTCTGTTTCATTTTTTTTTTATCTAGTTTCCTAAAACATTCAGGTTTATTTCAGCAGGCTGAGTTGCCAACCAGTCACGTGTCGTCTTATTCTCAGGGGAAATGATCATCCCTCAGTGAGGTTTCATATTGGACTTTGGCAGGTCTGGCAACAGGTTCATGTGCAGGTGGAATCAACTCAGAAGAGAACTCACTTCCTTCCTAATGTGGAAGTGGAGGAAAAAAAACCGTTTCTTTGGAGGAGTAGATGAAAAACACTACTTAGTGTACACATGATTCTCACCTGGAATGAAGTCCTGGTGTGCCAGGAAAATCTCTTGGTGGAAAATATTCTTGAGAGGCTCCATGGGTGTTTTCTGGGGGAGGTAGACGAAGCCTGGCCCAATGTTGCGGGATCACGTGGGAAATCCTCCCCTCCACATGCTGTGTGGAACATCAGGGGCACGAGCATGTTTGTCTTCAAAGTCACTTAACTGGTGTCTCTTCTGTACATTGTGTTCTTAGAAATTTCGATGTGTCTTTCAGTTGTCTCAATTAAAATTAAAGTAAGACTCATCTTTCTCATATTCCATTGTCTCCTTTTGATGATGAAGAATGTCTGTCTCCAATTTTTCTTCCAGATTTCTGGCTAGTTTTTGTAGCTCTCCAGGTCTTCAGCTACATGGCTGAGGTTCTCCACATTTTTGCAAACTTCCTGCTCTGTCTCTAGCCAGTAATTTTCTTTTATTATAAATTTCCTGTTTACTTCTCTACCATTTTGTAGGTAAAGTTTTTATCATTATTTTAACTTTGCAGTGAAGCTTCTGATACACATTTTCAATCTGTGTGTGTTGTGACTGTAAAGACACTAGCTCATTCTGGAGAATTTTAATCTAAACCATGAGTTATTTGCTTGATTTTATTCACTTCAAACAACTGAATGTGAACGTGGTTTTTCTCTCCTTCCAGGATTTGTAAGCATGCCTTTAACATCACATAATACACCAGTTTCTCCACAGCAGAATTTTGCTGAATTTCTAGGTGAGCTGAATTTTCTGACCCAGTTATTTCTAATTTCAAATCACCACAAACAGTTAGGTCTTCTGTAAGCACAGCAGCCCACTGTCTTACCTTTGCAAACATGAAATCAGACTCCATTTGTGATCTTTTTTATCATACAGCACTTCCTCTGTACATGCTATGTGGTGTTGAAGACTTCTTTTCTGTTTTTTAAGCTCACATACTTGTGTTCTTAGTGTTTTACCTTCTTGTAGAAGCTGTTTCTAGCTTGCCTGCACTTGGGAGTTATCCGTTAAAGCCTCTGTGATTGAGTCCTTCAGTTGTGTTTCACTGGTCTGAAGTATCAGGTGATTTTTTTTTCTGTCTTTAGCTCATTGTGATGTCAGAGATTTTATTTCCTCCTTTAGGTAATGCTCTGTTTTTGATAGTTCTGACCTCAATTGTTGAGTATGGTTAGATATCTTCTCTTGTAGTTCTTTTTCAAGAAGGAGTATTTCATCCTTTAGTTGAAACTCAAATCTCACCATATTTTTCCTTCAAACTCTACTTCTGTTGAGACTTTCTCAGAGCTGGCCTCCTTCAAAGATGATTCTAAGCCTTCAAGCTCTTTTTGATCAAGGTTCAATTTTTCAAGTAGTTTACCTTTTTAGAATGTTTTGTAACAAATATTTTTCTCTTATGGAAAAGCCCGCAAAAAGAACTTAAGAACCAGAAGTCCAACCATAGCCATACATATCACCAATGACCAAGGAATATGGGCCTGATCTCAGCTCTTCAAGTTCTGCAGCACAGCCTGTAAAACTGAATCAGGATCAGCCTCAAGTACTACAGAGTGGCAGCTTTGGCTACCTCCATGGAACCAAGGCAGCTGTGATTGTTGCCACAGCCTTGCTTGGCCACAAAAGGCCACAGGAACCTGAACACTCACCTGGCAACAGGGGCAAACAACTATGCAGCTTGTTGTGGGGGAGAGGTGGTGTTGCGGGAGGATGAACTGGATGATACCAAGTTCACAGGCCTCAGTTCTCAGGGGTAAAGCCTCAGTCACATTTTCACCTTTACATTGTGGGCAGTGCAGGTCAGAGCCCACCTCACACATGCTTGTTATGCTTCGTTTTCATGCCACCCACCTCTCTGTTAGATTTCAGCCAGACCTGTGTGGGGAGAGGCTCCATTATCATATATAACATTGTGAAGATTTCCAAGAGTTCCAAAGCTTACCCAGGTACCCCCATAGGTTGAGCCCAAACTAAGAACCTTTCATCAAGAAGGTACAAATTATCGTAAGGGAGTCATATTTATGTAAATATTTAAACTGTGTTCAGGAACTTGCTCTATGAGTACAGTATTCAGAGAATTGCAAAAATGAGAAAGAAACCCATGCTTTTGAAGCATCTGAAATGGTCACTACTCCTCACAACTCAAACTTGTATAAAATTTTAAATTATTGTATTAAATATATTCTATAAAGCTTTGGACACTGAAATTAAGAGAAATGGGTTAAGAAAAACTTAGTTTTGTCTAATACTTTTCTAATTTTGTCTTTTCTGTAATCCTTTGGCAATTCAGCAACTTAAATATCATTTATTTAGTACTTCCTTTATCCAAAGTATGTTCTTCATGTGTTGGGGGAGAACAAAATAAATAATTCTCACATATTTTTAAAAGTTTTAACCAAGAAGTTGGGCCTATTGTTAAAAATGTAAAAATAATACATTACTCACAAAACTACTCTATGTGCCACCACAGAGCCAAAACTAAGGATGGTTTTTGTTAGGAAGAGCTTGCCAAATTAGAAAGTACATTTGTAGCCAGTGAGATTACAGTGTGGTTATGAACTATTTTTTTAATATATAGCCTGAAAATGATAACATACATCCCTTATACACATTTCAGAAGTCATTGTTTATGTTGTTTTCAAGACCCTGATTGGCATTTCATTGAATCCTTTAAAAATTTTTTTTGTTATGCTGTGGATACATTGTGACATTATCAAAAGTTGTTACCAATACATCACAGTTGAATTCAGCCCCTCCATCATTCTCGTTTATCCCACCATCCCTCATTCTTGGAATAGTTTCAATAGGTTTCTTTTTTCCATTTGCATATATGTGTACAAAATAATTACACCAAATTCACCCATGCACACTCACTCCCCACCTGCTCCCCACCCTACAGTTGTTTTAACGCCATGGACAGTACTTGTTTTACCCTGCTGTTCTCCACTTTTGTAAAAAAAAATTACATTTTTGTTTGTTTAAGATAGTTGTACATTTGTTTCCATGTGACATTTCCATATATATATGTATTATAATGCAAATTGGTTTGTCCCCTCTATTTTACCACTTTCTCCTATATTCCCCTTCTTATAGTGATTTCAACAGGTTTCAAAATTCTATGCTCAGTCTTGTATAGGAAGTGCATCAACCATATTCACTTTCTCCACTTCCTACCTTTTTCCTCCCTCTCTTGTATGTGACCTATCCTTAGTATGACCTATTTTAATAATATTGCTTCTATTTGTATTAGGTCTACTGTCAATATATGAGAGAAAACTTGTGGCCTTTGGCCTTCTGAACATAACTAAATTCATGTAAGATGACCTACCCAAGTTCCATGCTCCATTCATTTATTTCCAAACAACAAAATTTTATTCTTCCATATGGATGAATAATATTCCATTGTGTACACACCCACACTCTTATACATATATATATGTATACATATATAATATGTATATATCACATTTTCTTAATCCATTCATCAATTGTGGGGTATCTTGGGTGCTTCGGTAGTTTAACTATTGTGAACAATGCTGCAATAAAAATGGGTGTGTAGGTGCCTTTACTGTAACCTGACTGACATTGCGTTGGATATATCCCTAGAAGTGGTATTGCTGGATAATATAGCAGCTTCATTTTTAGTTTTTTGAGAGCCTCCATACTGTTTTCCATAGTGGTTGTACTAATTTATATTTACCTGAACAGTGTATGAGGATTCCTTTTCCCTACATAGTTGCCAACTTTTGTTATTGTTTGTATTTTTGATGGTAGCCATTCTAATATGAGTGAGGTGGAATGTTAATCTGATTTTGATTTGAATTTCTTTTATGACCAAGGATGTTGAGAATTTCTTCATGTGTTTTGTGGCCATTTGGACTTCATCCTTTGTAAAAACTCTGTTCAGTTCATTTGCAAATTTCTTCATTGGGTCATTGATTTTTGGGGGGAGTTTAGTTTTTTGAGCTCTGTATATATTCTGGTTATTAATCCCTTGTCTGATGTATAGCTGGCAAAGATTGTTCTCTCATTCTTTGGAATGCCTCTTTAATTTAAAGATCATTTCTTTTGTTGTGCAGAAACTTTTTAATTTCATGCAGTCTCATTTGTCAATCTTTTTTTTTAGTTGCTGAGAGAGTTCTATTAAGGAAGTCATTGCCTATGGCTATTGCTTCCAGTGTATTCTCTGTTGTTTCCTGTATTAGCTTCAAGATTTCAGATTTTATATTAAGGTCCTTAATCCACTTTGAGTTGATACTTGTACAGTGTGAGAGAAATGAATCTAGTTTCAGTTTTCTGCATGCAGATATCCAGTTTTCCCAGTAAGATGTATTGGAGAGGCTGTCTTTTCTTTGTCAAATGTTTTTGGCACCTTTGTCAAATGTCAGGTGGGCATGGTTGTGTAGATTCATATCTGGACTTTGTTTTGTGCCAGTACCATTCTTTTCTTATTGATACAGCTCAGTAGTATATTTTTAAATCTTCTATTGTGATACCTCTAGCGTTGCTCTTTTTGTTCAGTATTCCCTTGGCTATTCACAGTCTTTTGTACTTCCAAAAGAATTTTAGGATTGATTTTTCATTTTCTATGTTAACTGTCTTTGGATTTTGATGGAGATAGCATTGAACACATAGATTGCTTTTGGTAATATAACCATTTTCACAATATTGATTCTGCCAGTCCATGAGAATGGGAGAGATTTCCATCTCCTGTAGTCTTCTTTGACTACTTTCTTCACTGGCATATAGTTTTTGCTGTAGAAGACCTCACTGCCCAGTTCTCTGAAGGGAGCCAAATGGGCACTCCAGTCACAGCAGTGTGCGGTCCTCCCTCTTCACTCAAGCAGTCATGTGTCTGAGAAAAAGTCTAAATCCCACCACTTTACTGAAAACACACTGAGTGTTAGTTTGGATCTTAGTTGGTTAGTGGAGTTAAGGAGGTATTTGGGGATTGGAGGTAGGGAAGAAAAAGAAAACAAAACAAGTTAGCAAACAAATAAAAGCATGGCCATCTCTCTTCCCAATTGGGTAACTTGTCTGTCAGAGTTCTCTGAACGAAGTAGTCGCCCTCCACAGCACTGGTAGTGAGTGAGCATGCACCAGGAACTTCTGGTATGATTAGTGATCCACCATATTAAAATTTATCTATGCTGAGTGACATCCACTGGAGCAATTTCCATTTCACTAAATCCCCCCGCTATGTTTAAACCTTTAAAGGTTTAGTGG
Organism: Castor canadensis; assembly: GCF_047511655.1. Classification (NCBI taxonomy): domain Eukaryota; kingdom Metazoa; phylum Chordata; class Mammalia; order Rodentia; family Castoridae; genus Castor; species Castor canadensis. Next base: position 100,642,784 of record NC_133386.1, on the reverse strand, counting down.
GTTTATCTTGCAGCTGGAATTGCCAATCTGTCATCACGGCTGTTTAACTTACCTCATGAGTGTGTCTTCAGCTTGAACTCCCTCTTCTGGGATGCTGGAATGAGTTTGGAACAGTTTGCTGCTTTTCTCTCTTGCTTCAGTTTCTCCATGCTTTGCTGCTGTCCTGCCACTTCTTTTGTGATTACTGATTCTCTTAGTCTCTTTTTCTCTTTGAAATATAGTCTGTTCTGTGTGATTGAATTTTTCTCTCACATGGAGTTAATACACTGGATTCTTCTAATTTGCCATCTTTTCTATTTTATGTTTTTCTTTATTGTTGTGCTAAGTGGGAATACATTGTGACATTTACAAACATTCTTACTATGTATCAAATATATAATACTTGAATGCACTTGGTTCACCAGTCTCGTTTTTCACCCCTCCTCCACTGATTTTTAGAGTAGTTTCAATAGGTATTATTTTTGGATTTACATACATAAATATACATTTTTTGCACCATATTCAACCTCCTACCCCCTTTAACTCCTATCTCCCCCATCCCACTGCTATCAACTACCCCTCATGGGCATGACCTGTTTTACCTTTCTGTTCTACTATTTTATAGAAAAAAAAAGAAAACGAGAAACAAAAAAGGATATTTTTGCTTATTTTTGATAAAGGTAGCTACACGTTGTGATATATCTATGTATATATGTATTATAACCCCAATTGGTTTAACTCATCTAATTTTCTTCATTGACTTAGTTCCTTTTTTATGGTGGTTTCAGCTAGTTTAAGATTCTATATTCATTTTTGAATAGAGAGTATATCAACCATATTTAAGTTCTTAGTTTCCCTATCCCTCCTATGTGTGACCTCTCCTTAGTGTGACCAGTGTCTCATAATATTGTTGCATTTGCATTAGGTCTATATTCCACATATGAAAGAGAACATACAGCTTTTGGCCTTCTGAATCTGACTAACTTTACCAAAGATTATGTTCTCCAATTCCATCCATTTAATTGAAAATGACAAAATTTAATTGTTCTTTGTCAATGAGTAAAATTCCATTGTGTATAAATACCACATTTTCTTAATCCATTCATCAGTTGTGGGGAATCTTGGCTGTTTCCATAGCTTAGCTATTGTGACTAATGCTACAAAAAGCAGGGGTGAGCAGATGCCTTTGCTTATTTTTTTTTAATTATTCATTTATTCCCATGTGCATACATTGTTTGGGTCATTTCTCCCCCCTGCCCCTTTATCCTACCCTGTTTTCCCCCTCCTTCTTACTTCCAGGCAGAACTTGTTCTGCCCTTCTCTGTAATTTTGTTGAAGAAAAGACAGAAGCATAATAAGGAAGACAGCATTTTTGCTAATTGAGTTAAAGATAGCTATACAGAAATATTCCTAGCATTGCTTGTCATGTATACATGTGTCACAACCCAGATTGATTCACCTCTAACTGATCTTTACACTGGTTCCTGATGCCCTTTTCATGTTAACTTCTGTCGCTTTAAGGTTTCTGTATTGGTTCCTCTGGCCTGGGGACATCAAAAACTTTCATGTTTTGGGTTTTCTACCTATTCCTATATCTCCCATATGTACTTTCCCCTTATCATGTGATCCAAGTCCAAGCACATTGCTGCATTTGTCCTAGGTCTAAAGTCCGCATAAGAGGGAGAACATACGATTTTTGGTCTTATGAGCCTGGTTAACATCACTCAGAATGTTCTCCAGTTCCTTCCATTTACCTGAAAATGATAAGATTTTATTCTTCTTCATGGCTGAGTGAAATTCCACTGTGTACAACTACCACATTTTCTTGATCCATTAATCAATAGTGGGGCATCATGGTTGTTTCCATAACTTGGCTATTGTGAATAATGCTGCAGTAAACATGGGTGTGCAAGTGACACTTGAATAACATGTATTGCATTCTTTTGGGTATATCCCCAGGACTGGGATGGCTGGATCATATGGCAAGTCTATCTTTAGATTTTTAAGAAGCCTCCAAATTTTTTTCCAGAGTGGTGGCACCAGCTTGCATTCCTACCAGCACTGTACCAGGGTTCCCTTTTCCCCACATCCTCACCAACACTTGTTGGTGGTGGTGTTTCTAATTATGGCTATTCTAACAGGGGTGAGATGGAATCTTAGTGTGGTTTTGATTTGCATTTCCTTTATAGCTATAGATGGTGAGCATTTTTTCGTGTGTTTTTTGGCCATTTGAATTTCTTCTTTTGAGAAAGTTCTGTTTAGTTCAGTTGCCCATTTCTTAATTGGTTCATTGATTTTAGGAGACTTTAGTTTCTTAAGTTCCCTTTTTATTCTGGTTATCAGTCCCTTGTATGGTGTATAGCTGGCAAATATTTTTTCCCACTCTGTGAGTGGTTTCTTTAATTTAGAGACCATTTCCTTTGTTGTGCAGAAGGTTTTTAATTTTATGAAGTACCATTTGTCCATTCTTTCTCTTAGTTGCTGGGCTGCTGCAGTTCTATTGATGAAGTCTTTGGCTATATCTATTAGTTCCAGAGTGTTTCAAAAGAACTTCAGAGTTTCAGGTCTGATATTTAGGTCCTTGATCCATTTTGAGTTGATACTAGTACAAGGTGATAGACATGGATCTAGTTACAGTTTCTTGCAGACAGATAACCACTTTTCCTAGCAACATTTGTTGAAGAGGCTGTCTTTATAATTTTCCTTGTCAAGGTCATTCACATGCTTTGTTAAATTCACTCCTAGGTATTTGACATTTTTTAAGGCTACTGTGAATGGAATTGTTTCTATATATTCTTTCTCAGCTTGTTCATGTTGGTGTATAGAAAAGCTAATGATTTTTGTAAGTTGATTTTGTATTCTGCCACCTTGCTGTAGCTGTTTATGGTGTCTAACAGTTTTTGGGTAGAGCTTTTTGGTCTTTAAGGTATAGGATCATATCATCTGGAAATAAGGACATTTTGACAGTTTCTTTACCTATTTGTATTCCTTTTATTTCTTCTTCTTGCCTAATTGCTCTAGCTAGGAATTTCAGTACTATGTTGAATAGGAGTGGGGATAGTGGGCACTCTTGTCTCATTCCTGATTTTAGGGGAAATAGTTTCAGTTTTTCACCATTAAGTATGATGTTAGCTGTAGGTTTGTCATATATAGCCTTTACAGTGTTGAGGTACATTCCTTCTATTCCTAGTTTCTTAGAGCTTTTATCATGAAGTGGTGTTGGATCTTGTCGAAGGTTTTTTCTGCATCTATTCAGATGATCAAGTGGTTTTTGTCTTTGCTTCTATTGATGTGCTGTGTTACATTTATAGATTTGTGTATGTTGAACCACCCCTGCATCCCTGGGATGAAGCCAATTTGGTCGTGGTGTATGATCTTTCTGATGTATTGTTGGATTCAGTTTGCCATTATTTTATTAAGGATTTTTGCATCAATATTCATCAAGGAAATTGGCCTGTGGTTCTCCTTTTTTAGAGGTGTCTTTGTCTGGTTTTGGCATGAGAGAAATATTGGCTTCATAAAATGAATAGGCAGTGTGCCTTCCCTTTGTATTTCATGGAACAGTTTAAAGGGAGTTGGTATTAGTTCTTTAAACATCTGATAGAATTCAGCAGTGACTCCATCAAGTACTGAATTTTTCTCTTTTGGGAGATTCTTGATTGCCTCTTCAATTTCATTTTGGGTTATAGATCTATTCAGGTGTATAATATCCTCTTGGTTCAGTTTTGGGTGGTTGTAAGTTTCTAGAAATCTGTCCATTTCTTCAATATTTTCAAATTTATTAGAATATAGGCTCTCAAAGTAGTCTCTGATGATTTCCTGGATTTCCATGGTGTTTTTTGTTATTTCACCTTTTGCATTTCTGATTTTACCGATTTGGGTTTTCTTCTCTCCTAATTTTAGTCAGGTTTCCCGGGAGTCTGTCAATCTTATTCAGTTTTTCAAAGAACCAGCTTTTTGTTTCATTGATTCTTTGATTTTTTTTGACTCTATTTCATTGATTTCCACCCTTATTTCAATTATTCTTTTACTTCTGCTTGTTTCAGGATTTTCTTGTTCTTGTTTTTCTAGGAGTTTGAGATGTAGTATTAGGTCACTGATTTGAGATCTTTCTGTCCTTTTAATGTATGCACTCATGGCTATAAAGTTTCCTCTCAAGACTGCCTTTGCTGTATCCGATATGTTTTGGTACGTCATGTTTTCATTTTCATTAACTTCCAGGAAACTTTTAATTTCCTCTTTTATTTCATCAATGACCCATTGATCATTGAGAAATTTATTGTTCAACTTCCAAATATTTGCATGTTTTTTTACTGCCTTTTTGTTGATTTCTTGTTTTAATGCATTGTGGTCTGACAGAATACATGGGATTATTTCTATTTTCTTATATTTGCTGAGGCTTGCTTTGTGCCCTAATGTATGGCCAATTTTGGAGAAGGTTTCATGGGGTGCTAAGAAGAATGTATATTGTGCAGAAGTTGGATGAAATATCTGTAGACATCAGTTAGGTCCATTTGATCTATGGTGTTTAGTTCTAAGATTTCTTTACTGATTTTTTGTTTGGATGACTGATCTAATGGTGATAGGGGGGTTTTAAGGTCTCTCACTCCCACTGTGTTGGGGTTTATATATGTTTTTTGGTCGTTCAGAGTATGTTTGATGAAATTGAGTGGATTGACATTGGGTGCATACAGATTAATAATTGTTGTTTCCTATTGGTGTATTTTCTCTTTTGTTAGTATGGAGTGTCCTTGTTTATCTCATTTGATTAATGTAAGTTTGAAGTCTGCTTTGTCTGAGATAAGTATTGCTATCCCAGCCTATTTTTGGGGACCATTGGCTTTCTAAATCTTCTTCAAGACTTTTACTCTCAGCCAGGGCTTATTTCTGTAGATGAGGTGAATCTCCTGTAGGCAGTGGATTATTGGATCTTCTTTTTTAATCCAGTTTGCCAATCAGTCTGTTTTGATGGGGGAATTTAGTCTATTAACATTCAGTGTTAGTATTGATAGTTATGTAGTGATCCCTATCATGCAGCTGTCTTTGTTGATTAAAGATTTGATTTTGTGTAGCTGAATCAATGTTACTCTCTAATTTCTTGCATTTTCTTCTCCTGTGCTTTCATATTGCTTGCCTTTTCATGGTTTTGTTTGCTTTCACTTTCAGTGTGCAGAATTCCTTGGATAATCTTTTGTAGTAGTGTCTTGGTAGTCATATATTGTTTTAGTTTCTGCTTATCATGGAAGAGTTTTATTGTTCCATCTATTTCAAATGATAGTTTTACTGGGTAGACTATCCTAGGATTGAAGTTATTTTCATTTAGTCCCTGGAAGACCTCACTCCATGCTCTTCTTGCTTTTAAGGTTTACAATGAGAAACCTGCTGTGATTTTGATGGGTTTACCTTTGTATGTTTTTTTTTTTTTTTTCTCTTACAGCCTTCAATATTCTTTCTCTAGTCTCTGTACTTGTTGTTTTAATGATGATATGTTGTGGAGTATTTCTATTTTGGTCAGGTCTGTTTGGTATTCTGGAGGCTTCCTGTACCTGAATGGGCATAGTTTTCTCTCGATTTGGTAAACTTTCTGTTATTATTTTGTTAAATATATTATGCATTTCTTTTGCTTGCACCTCTTCTCTTTCTTCAATGCCCATAATTCTTAGGTTTGGCCTTTTGATGAAGTCAGTGAGTTCTTGCATTTTCTTTTTACAGGTCTTGAGTTGTTTTACTAACAGTTCTTCCTTTAATTGCCATTTCATCTTCAAGTTCTGAAATTCTGTCTTCAGTTTGTTCTATTCTGCTGGAATGCCTTTCCTTTTTTTTTTTTTTTTTTGTATTTCTGTTTCATCTTTTTTCTGAGGTTTTCCATATTGTGTGTTACTTCCTCTTTAATATTGTTAATTTTTGCCCTTAATTCATTTATTTCTCTGTTTATGTGATCTCTGTTTCAGTTTGATGTTTATTTAGGGCTTCTATGATTTCATTTATTTGTTTCTGTGTTTTGTCATATTCTCTGTTTTTGTTGTCTTGGAATTTCTTGAGTGCCTCCTGTACGTTTTGGTTGACCATGTCTAGTAACATCTCTGAAATTTTCATTAATTACTTGTAAGACTTCTTCTTTCAGAGTGTTCTTGTGGGCTTCTTTGGGTTCCTTGGTATAGTTTATCTTTGTTTTGTTGGAGTCTGGATCTGGGTATCCGTTTTCTTCATTTCACTTGAAATCCCATTGGTGCCGGGTGAGGGCAAGGGGTGGGGAACCTGGCAGAGTGAGAATTCAGCATTGAGCTGGACCCTGTCACAACCCAAGGGGCAGAGAGCCTGGTGGAGTGGAGCAGTGGCTCTGCAGGCCTATGGGGCAGGGACTTGGCAGGCTGGCTATTCTTTTAGTAGATCATGGTGTGGAGAAACTTTCCATGATCTAGGGGTTTAGAATGTCATACTTTCAGCTCTCCCTGGTGCTTTACTTCAGCCAAGGGTGTCTCCAGCATCTCAGCAAAGTCCCTGGTTCATGTTGCTCACATGGTCTGTGGCTGTGTCCCAGTCACAATCTTGGATCTCCCCAGATGCCTTTGCTTTGAGTTGTCTCACATTCTTTCAGGCAGATTAATATTAATTAATATTGTTACAATGTGTAACTACACAAATTAGTGCACAGATTCAATGAAATCCCTATCAAAATGCCAGTATTCACAGAAATCGAAAAATATCCTAAAGTTTGTATATAACAACAAAAATCTCTGAATAGACCAAGCAGTCTTGAGCAAAACAAATGAACCTGGAGAAATCACATTTTTTAACCTGAAAGTCTATGATGAAGAAAATACAATTCAGTATTGCTGAATTGTATGGCATATCTACTTTCATTTTTTGAGGAGCCAACATACTGTTTTTCTATAGAGGTTATACTAGCTTACATTCCCACCATTAGTATACGAGGGCTCCTTTTCCCCAGCATCCTCACCAACGTTTGCTGTTGTTTGTAATTCTTGATGGTAGCTATTCTAACAGGAGAAAGGTGGAATCTTAATGAGCTTTCTATTTGCATTTCCTTTATGGCCTGGAATTTTTTTTTTCATGTGTTTTTTGTCCATTTGAACTTCTTCCTTTCAAAAATCTTTTTTCAGTTCATTAACTCATTTCTTTATTAGGTTATTGATTTCTTGGAGGTTTAGCTTTTTTGAGCTTCCTATATATTCTGGTTATCAGTCCCATGTCTGATGTATAGCAGGCAAAGATTTCTCCCATTCTGTGTTTGGCCTCTTCAGTTTAGAAACCATTTCTTTTGTTGTGCAGAAGCTTTTTAATTTCCTGTAGTCTTATTTATCAATCCTTTGTCTCAATTGCTAAACCAGTTGAGTTCTACTGAGGAAGTCATTGCCTATGCCTGTTGCTTTCAGTGTGTTCTCTGCTCTTTCCTATGTTACCTTCAATAGTTCAGGTTTATATCAAGGTACTTAATCCACTTTGAATTGATACTTTTACAGGGTGACAAACATGGATCTAGTTTCAGTTTTTTACAGGCACAACCTGCCATCTTGCCCCCTCCCCAGAAACACGTCTTATGCACATAGAGTGAAAGAATTAATATTGTTACAATGTGTAACTACACAAATTAGTGCACAGATTCAATGAAATCCCTATCAAAATGCCAGTTTTCACAGAAATAGAAAAATATCCTAAAATTTGTATATAACAACAAAAATCTCTGAATAGACCAAGCAGTCTTGAGCAAAACAAACGAACCTGGAGAAATCACATTTTTTAACCTGAAAGTCTATGATGAAGAAATAGTAATCAAAGCAGCCTAATGCTAATATAGAACAGATTCATTAAATTAAAAATCTTCTCAGCCAAAGAAAAACTAATAGAATGAATTGAACCTGTAGAAAGGGAGAAAATATTTGAAAATATTTGAAACATGCATATGATATGAAACTAGTGTTCACAATAATATAAAGGACTAAAACAACTAAATATTAAGAAAACAAATGATACAATTAAAAAATGGTGAAAAAACATAGATAAATATTTCTCAAAAGAAGACATACAAATGGCTAATAGATACATTTTAAAAATTCTCAATATCACTAACAATCAGAGAAATGCAAATTAAAATCATAAAGAAATATCAACTTAGACTTGTTAGAAGGACTACTATCAAAAAGACAAAAAGTATTGGAGATTGTAGAGAAAAGTCACTGATGCACATTCTTGTAGATATGTTAATACAACCTTTATAAGAATAATATGGATGTTCTGCAATAATTATGTATAGAATTGTCATCAACCCCACTTCTGGGTAGCCCAGAATGGAAACCAATCATATGCCAATCAAATGATGAAAGAATTAGCAGATTTAATATTGTGAAAATAACCATATTACCAAAAGTTATCTATAAATTTGATACAATCTCCATCAAATTTCTAATGATATTTTTCAAAGAAATAGAAAAAAATCCTACAATTTACTTTTAAAGACAAAAGATCCTGAATAGCTAAAGCAATCCTTAAGAACAAAAAAAGAGAGAAAAATGGTGGAAGTACCACAACACATGGCTTCAAATGATACCACAGCCATGGTAACAAAAACAGCATATTACTGGGACAAAAGCACACCAAAGTGATAAAGAGAGAGCACAACAACAAACCCACATAGCTGTAGCCATATGATTCTTGACACAGGTGCCAAACACATATATGGGAGAAAAGGCGGCCTCTTCAAGAAACGCAAGAGGGAAATCTGGATCCACATGTATAACACTAAATCTAGCCCTGTTTCTCTCATCATGTACAATGAAGGAGAATGGTAAAGGAGGTGAGTTAATGTATGATATATTTGATGCATTGTAAGAACCTGAGTATATGCCACAATGTACCCCCTTCTATCACAATAATACAGGAAAAATATTTAAAAATTGAAACATCAAAAAATAAAATCATCTAAGGGAAAATATGATATAAATGGAAGATTTCAATGTGTGAGATGACACTATGAAACTATTAGAGGAAAACATGGAGAAATCTTCAAAATTAAGGTAAAGGAAATGACTTTCTGAATAGGACTCCAATAGCTCAGGAAATATGAGCAAGCATTGGAAAACAGGATGCCATCAAACTTAAAAGCTTCTGCATAGCAAAAGAAACAACTACCAGAATGGGTAGAACAGCCTATGACAAAGGAAAAAATCCTTGCCAGCTCTTCTTCTGATAGGAGATTAATATCCAGAATATAAAGGATAGTGGGCCACACTTGTAATCCAGCTACTTGGGAGATGAATCAATGTAGTTCATGGTTTGATGCCAGACAAGGTAAAAAGCTAGTGAAGCCCTATATCAAAGAAAAATCTTGGATCATGAAACACACCTGTAATCCATGCTGCATGGGAGAAAAAGGTAGTAGGATCATGGCCTGAGGCTGGCCCTAGGAAAAAAAGTGTGAGACACTATCCAAAAATTAGCTAAATTAAAAATGAAGAGGGAGTGGCTCAAGTGCTTGCCTAACAAGCATGCAACCCTGATTTCAAACCCTAGTACCGCCAAAAGATATCCAGCATATGTAAAGAACTCAAAAAATGAATCCCCATAACAGCAATAATTCAATTTTAAAAAATGGGCCAATGAATTAAGTACACAATTCTCAAAAGAAGCACAAATATCTGAATAAATTCATGAAAAAATGTTCACCATCTTTTGTCATCAGGGAAATGCAAATCAAAACCACATTGGAAATCCATTTCATGCCAATCAGAATAGCTATTTATCAAGAAAATAAACAACAGTAAACACTGTAGTAAATGTGGGGGAAAGGGAACCATATGCACTATTGCAGGAATGTAAACTAGTGTAGACACTTTGGAAACCAGTGTAAAGTTTCCTCAAAAAACTAAAAATAGAGCTTCCATATGATCCTGCTACATCACTCTTATGCATATATCCAAAATAATCAAAGTCAGCATAAAATAATGATACCTGGCAGCGCTGTTTATAGAAGCATTATTCATAATATTCAAGTCATGGAATCAGCTTTGATGTCCTTAAACCAATGAGGGGATAAAGAAAATGTAGTATATACACATAATGGGGTATTATTCAGCAATAAAGAAGAATGAATTAGGTTGTTTTAGGGAAAGTAGATAGAACTATGGATCATGTTAAGAGAAAAAAAGCCAGTCTCGGAAAGACAGATATTGTGTGTCTTTTCTCAAGCACAGAATAAAATTTTTTTAAATGACATGAAAGTAGAAGTGGATGGTTTGAGAGGACAGTGATCATGAATGTAGTGGTGGCAAAGGGTAGCAGCCTGTGTGCCATTTGAGTCTTGCATTTCCACTCCATGAAAACCTGTCCCAATTTTAAATGACACATGCAAGTGAGGAGTCTGTTTTATCTTGCCAAATATCATACTGAATAATGTCCTGAATACTGCGGTACCTCCTGCAGGGAAGCAGACCTATAGCCTTGGCATGCAAACTACTATTTTGAGGCAGATGCAAATATTCTTTTAGTTTTTTTGGTCTGCATTGCACATGTTTTTTCTCACATATTGGCCATGATAAAATACCTCAGGAATTTAGTTTTCCTAGTTATTTCCCTCCATTACTCTTCACTGCATTTTTAACTTTTGCAAAATCTTTGTAGTTTTTCCTAAGTAGGAAAATTATGACAAACTTTTAAAAGACAACTTTTATTTATAGCACATCCTGTTAAAGTTTATCAGTTAAAGAAAACCCATTAGCTTCACATGTAGAATTAGGGTTCGCTCCTTTCTCACAGGGGAAAAGAGGTTTTTTTTTCTTTTTTTGTGGGACTGGGATTTGAACTCAGGGCTTCACACTTGCAAAGCAAGCATGCTTAGCCACACCTCCAGTCCATTTTGCTCTGGTTATTTTTGGGGATGGAGTTTCAAGAACTATGTACCTGGCTGGTATCAAACCTCCACCCTCCTGATCTCAGTCTCTTTTTCTTTATTGTATTTTATCTTTTTACATTTACTTACTTGTGTTTGTATTGTTTGGGCCACCTCCTCACTCCTCCTGTGTCTCCCAAGTCCTCCCCCCTCTTCCAGGCAGAACCTGTTCCATCATGTTATTCTCTGATTTTGTCTGCTTTTTAAGTAAGAAGCTAGGATTACTTGTGTGAGCCATCTGTACTGAGCTGAATTGAAAAGATTTTTAAATGCTGGTTTCCATGTTTAACTCCTTAAACAGGATCCAGGATTGCATTCAGCACCCCCTACATATACACAGCAAACTTCCCAACTGCTAAGAATCACAAATCTATGTTTAGATTGACTTTTTTGAACTTCCAAATATGAGAGTAAGTGTGGTACTTTTCTCTCTGTTTGACTTCACTTAATATCCTCCAGTTCTATTCATTTCCCTGCAAATGATCAGAATTTGTTCTCCTTTATGGCTGAGTAGTATTCAATTCTGTATATGTGCCACATTTTATTTATCTATTTATGCATTGATTGACACCATATCTTTGCTTTTGTAAATAGTGCCACAATGAATATGAGTGTGCAGGGAGTTCTTTCATATGCTGATTTCATTTTCTTTGGATGTATTCCAAGATGTAGAAGTGCTGGATAATAATGTAGATTTATTCTTAGGTTTTTGAGGAACTTTCAAGCTGTTCTCCACAATGTTTGCACTAATTTGCATTCATATCAACAGTATATGAGAGCTCCTTTCTATCCACACTCTTGCCAGTACATTTTCATAATAGACATATAAATTCGGTAAAATGAAATCACACCTTAATTTTGATTTGCAAATCCTTGATGACTAATGATACTGAGAAATTTTCATTTTTTCCCCATTACTCCTTAAGAAATGTCACAGAAAAAACACAGAATCAGATTGGAATCAATCATTTTAGGGCATACATAAAACCACATATTTTCCCCTCATCTTGTCTTAAAAGATAGATACATGTTGCCTATTGTCTTAAAATCAAACCTCAGAGTTTGCATATTTCTAAGAAAATCACTTATAAAGTTCAGTCTGTTCTGGCCTATTTGGTGAAGAATTTGATGAACGATATATATATTTTATCTTCAAAATTAAGAAAAAGTATGTAGTGACATAGTACCTGAATTAAGGGACATTTAAATATGATTTGAACACATTATTTTCAAATTCCAATTTATTCCCTGACACAAAATGGTACTTAAATGAGTTTAAATTAGACATAACACAAAGAAGTTAGATGAAAAATCACTAAAAATCATTGTGATTATAGTGCAACAATTTTGTCTATGTTGGCCCATCTTAGTTTATCATGTCAAAATGGCACCTTGGAATACATACTTTTATGTCATCCTTTAGTTGTAAAACATCATTTTGTGAGGAGGTTCAATTAAAAGTACTCTAGTAACCCATTAAAGATATTTTTCAATATATTTTTATGAATTAATCTATGTTCATTTATAATACTTACCCATAATAATGCCACAAAAAATAACTAATTTTGCCCCTTGATTTTTCTTACTACTGTGATGAAAGAAAATCATGGTGGTATTTACTACCAAGAATTTATTTGATTAGTGAGCTTGTAGTGGCAGGCAACTAAACAAGATTTAGAACAAAATTATAAAGAGAAACATTCATCTGAAATTTTATAAACTCTAGGAATATTTACCATTCCCACTAAAGTCAGGAATGTGACAGGGATGCCCGCTTTCTCCACTCTTATTCAATATAGTTTTGGCATTCCTAGGCAAAGAATAAGTCAAGAGCAAGAACTAAAAAGGATTCAATTAGCGAAGGAAGAAATTAAACTATCTCTTTTTGCAGATGACATGATCTGATTCCTAAAAGACCCTTAAAAATCTACCAAAAGGCTACTAGAAATCATAAACACTTTTGGCAAAGTGGAGGTTACAAAATTAACACCTAGATATCAGTAATCTTCCTATATACCAAGAAAGAATGGACTGAGAAAGAAATCAGGGAATCCATCCCATTTATAGCCTCAAAAGCAATAAAGTAACTTGGAATGACTTTAATGAAGGCAACCAAAGACATGCTTAACGAAAACTATAAACCACTGAAGAGAGAAATTGAAGAAGACATTCAAAGATGGAAAGAACTGCCTTGTTTGTGGATTGGTAGAATCAACATTGTGAAAATGGCCATGCTACCAAAAGCAATCTACACATTCAATGCAATCCCTATCAGAATTCCAATGACATTCTGCACAGAAATAGAAAAATAAATCCTGAAATACATAGTAAAGACAGAAAACATTGAATAGCCAAAGCAATTCTGAGCAAAATATCGAATGCTGATGCATCACAACACCCAACTTCAAACTATGCTACAAAGCCGTAACAATAAAACAGCATGGTATTGGCACAAAAGTAGAAAGTAGGACCAATGGATTAGAATGGAAGACCCAGACATAAACCATACATAAACCATATAAAGCCAACAAATCTTCAACAAAAGAACCCAAAACACATGATGAAGAAAAGACAGCTGCTTCAACAGATGTTGCTGGGAAAACTGGATATCTACATGTAGAAGACTGAAATTAGATCCCTGTTTTTCACCCTGTACCAAAATTAGCTGAAAGTGGATCAAAAACCTTAATATAATTCCTGAAACATTGAAGCAACTCCAGGAAGTAATAAGAAATACTCTGTAACTTATAGGTATAAGGAATGACTTCCTAAGTAGAACTCAAAAGACTTAGCATCTATGAGGAAGAATGGACAAATGCGGCTGCAAAAATTAAAGAGCTTTCACACAGGAAAAGAAACAGTAGACTAAAGAGACAGTCCACAGAATGCCAGCTATTCATCTGATAAGGGATTAATATCCAGAATCTACAGGGAACTCAAAAACTCAATCCCCAAAGAATCAACATGAATTAAATGGTATATGAATTAAATTCTCAAAGGAAGTGGTACAAATGGCCACTATGAAAAAATGTTCAACTTCCCTGGGTATAAAACAGATGCAAATCAAAACTGCACTCAGATTTCATCTCACCCCAGTTAGAATGGCCATACTCAAGGGCAATAACAACAGTAAATGCCTGATTATACACTTAGGGTGGGAATGCAGATTAGTGCAACCACTAAGATGGCAGTATGGAGATTACTGAAAAAGGTAAAGATAGAACTGCCATATGATGCAATGATACTGCTCCTGGGTTTCTACCCAAAGAAACTTAAGTCAGGATACAGGAGACACCTGCACACCGATGTTCCTCACAGCACTATTCTCAAAAGCCAACCTATGGAAACAACCCAGATGCCCAGCAACTGATGAACAGATCAAGAAATTTTGGTATGTATACACAATGTAGTTTTACTCAGCAATAAGGAGTAATGTCATGTGGTTTAGATTTAAATGTATGCAACTGAAGTATATCATGTTAAATGAAGTAAGCCAGGCTCAGAACGACAAAGGCCACATATTTTCTCTCATATGTGGAAGACAGATCCAAAAGATAAACATACACAAAAACAAGCATGATCGTATACAAACTCATATGCAGAACATGTTTGTAGTAGTTTAGCTACTCTATGGAACTGGGGAAAGAGGGAAAGGGAAAGAGAATGACAGAGCGTCAGTAATATCGTAAAACATAACATCATGAAGGCAGAGGATGTGAGGATGTGTATTGAAAGCTGTTGCAAAGGGGGAGGTAAAGGGGTAAGGGAGAGTAATGGAAGGGGCTGAATGAACCAAAATAAAGTATACCAACAGTGGGAATACCAGAGAAACCCTTTTAGACATCAACTTAAATATTAATAATAAAAGACAGGACTGAATAATAAGTACAATGTGTGTGTGGGTACCAATGGGAAGGCTGAGAGTGAATAAAGAAGATTAAGGTGAGGGTATGTGGTTGAAGGACTTCATATACTTCTATGAAATAACAAAGAAACCTCTTGCAATTGGTTTAAGTTGAGAGGGGAGGGGAGTGAGGGGTAAGGAGGATGGGGGTGTTCTACCCAATGTATAATGAATACATCCTAATAAAAAAAGTTTTATAATAAAAATATATTTTTTGAAATACTTTATGTTCAATTATCATACTTACCCTATAATATTGCCACAGGAAATAACTAATTTGGGCCTTTGATTTTTCTTGCTATTTTGATGAAAGAAAATCATGGTGGTAGTTTCTACCCAGCATTTATTTCATTAGTGAGCTTGCAGTGGAAAGCAACTAAACAAGATTTAAACAAAATTACACTGAGGAATATTTATCTGAAACTTAATAAAAATGCAGAGATATTTATTTTTCCATCATAACTATTTGGGAGAATTATTACTTGCTACATAAAACTTCAAGTTTTATCAAAACAATTATTCTTAGAGAAAATAAAATAGCAAATTAAGTAACATATTAATTTTGTATCATACCTTAATGTGAAACTTTTACCCAATGATCTAGCAAATAAAATACTATAGCCAAATAATTTAATATAAATAAATAAAAATAATTGTAATTGGTATGCATGTTTGTCTGCTATTGGTAATTGTTTCTCAACTGATGACCTTAACCACTGACACATAAAAATTTTGCTAATATAAATTTTTAGAACTCGTGATTACAGAAGCAGCATAGAAACCTCAATGTCACTTACAAGTAAATACCTAGGAAGTCATAAGCATGACCAGATAAATTACATTTTAACAAAAATAAGCAGAAATGAAAAACCATGTGTCTATTTTCACTTTAAAGTATTTGCTTTATGACATTTTCAGGAGAAACAGTCATTTCACCAAAATAGCCACTTATCAATCAAGTTTAGTTATCAAGATTTGCTTAAAACCTTACCCATGTCCATTAATTATAAATTTTTATATCCCCATTTTTGTTCATTTTGATTCTTCACTTGAATGACCGCATTCTTCAATCCATTTGAACTCCTCTTCCAACATACCTGGAAATCCCACTCCAGTTTTCCTTCTGAGGTATTACTCATGTTCTGTCAATGTGGTATTCTTTTCAACAGCAGTAATGAGCTTATTAATAGACAATTTGCTGATATTTTAGTGTATTCATTATTTTTTTAACCATGGTTATCATACTGAATAATGTTTTATTGTTGTTAGGATAAAGTGAGAAACCTTGGTCATAGGGGTTGCTTTACTGTTTTAAGAAAAGTGTAACTAGATAAAAGTATACCTATTACCTATTCTCAATCATTTAGCCTCCCTTTGTTTTCCTTTGCTCATGCAAAGAACACTTTGAAAACTGTTCATTAATCAAATTGGTATTGTAGAAGCTTACTGAGTTAATATTAAATTTACACATGTCAGATGACAGGGACCACAGAACTTAATTATTTCATTTCTTGCTGCTGATGGTCCTGGTTAATTAACATTTCCATCATAATGAGCTTGGTTTGGTATATTTTCACATACAAACTGTTTCACTAGGCATCAGAAGGAGAAAGATGATCAGTATTCTAGAAGAGTACATAATATAGTGATTACATTATTTGAGCTTTGTAGTCATAAAACCTAGATTTGATTTGTTGTGAGATGTTATATAATTTACTAAAGCTCCAGTTTTCCTCAACTGTAAAATAATATAGCATTTGTGTTGTCACAGTTGTACCTCTCACTCCTGTGTCAACTTGGTTCTTTGGTTACATTAGTAGGTAGGAAATGTGTCATGTCATTCAGGACACAGGCAGCCACAGTAGCTTTCAAGCTGAGCTGTTTTCCCTGGCTCTCTTGACATAATGAAAGAGAGAAACAAGTGACAAAAACATGGACTTAAAAATATTTATCTTTTCATATACACTATGACCAAGTCAGTACAATACTATTAGGTTCAAATTACTAAAAATAGTCTTATGTTAAAAACCCTAATGACTCTTTCCTAATGCCCTTTAATTTGTCAAGTTTTCTCCAGCGATAGCTATTATCTGAGTTTAATATATTGATATACTCCAGTGCACCATTTCATGATGTTTAGCATATTCCACAAATAGAATGTATTTCATATATTGCTCTAAATATTAAATGAGAATTAAAGAAAAGCACCGTTTCTGGCACACACTTAAAACTCAATATTAAATGACAGTTATCTTTGTGACTTGAGTTGTAGGCTCAGTTCTGTTACCAATTACTCTTTTTTCTTTCATTTAAATTAAGTTTATTACTTAACTGATATACTAAGCCTGAAAATTTTATAGATTAATTGGGTAAGGTGATGTTTTAATGCATGTACACATTGTGCAATGTTTAAATCAGGTTAAACATTCATATCTCCACCTTTATTATTTCTTCATGGTCAAACCATTCAAAATAATTTATTCAAACTTTATGAAATATACAAAAATTATCATTATCCATAGTCACCCTACTATAAAAAGGAAAGCACTAGAACTTTTGACTCCTATCCAATTATATGTTAGTACACATTAGTTCATCTTTTCCCATCTCTCCATTCCCTTATACTCCTCAACCTCTGGTAACCACATTCTACTCTCAACTTCCATAACATAAACTTCTGTAGATTCTACTTATGGTTTTCATCATTGTCAAGTTTAGGGTAGACACAGCTTATGCTAAAAATTAATATTTAACCCCAAGTGAGTACGTTTTTAAGAGAATTCCAAATACTACGTCTAATGTATTTGATAAATAGCTGTTCACACAGAATGAATAACATATGTTTGGATGAGAGAACACATGATACAGTTTGATTTATACTTGAGTCAGAATGGCTTTGGGAATGGTTTGCTTTACTTCTGATAAATGTCCATTTAAATTTTTCCAATCATCCATAATTCAGTACTCTAAAGGAAATAAGAATCAATTTAGTGAAATATACGAACATACTTCTCTAATACTGCACAAAGGCACACTTTCCCTTGGCTGTCACTGGCTACCTTACCAAACCTTTCACATTGGCAGCTGCTAGGTTTCCAGGGTAAATTAAGCTTTCCCTCAAAGACATCTGCATATTGTACCTTCTAATGATTTCACTTTGCTTTTCCAATTAAAAGTGAGGCTTTCTCCTTTCCCTTACTAAGTATTTAATGAAGGACTTGCAGCCTGCATGTTTTATGCTAGTGGCTTTGTACTGTTTAGCCTGTCAGAGTGAAAGCTACTGAAAAACAGGGATATAACTCGTTATATTTGAAATTCTTCATCACCTTCCCATTGTTGTTTACTTTTGAAGTCTTCACATCATTGTATTTTCTAATTGGAAGGAGTGTTCGATGTAATCACTTCAAATTCATGCTTTGCTGTTGCAATCAGTCAATAATTTAGCCTCTGCCTTGTGCAGTCTGAAGTCTGATCTACAGAGTAACTGGGATTAGTGTTTGCTTTTCTTTCCATTCTCCACCTCTGATTGCTTGCTCCCTCCCCTTTTATAAACTGCTATTGTATCACTAAAGATTCTGCTTTATAAATGCTTTCACTAGAAGTAA
Source organism: Castor canadensis (assembly GCF_047511655.1). NCBI lineage: Eukaryota > Metazoa > Chordata > Mammalia > Rodentia > Castoridae > Castor > Castor canadensis. The sequence goes on along the minus strand of NC_133386.1, from coordinate 100,624,390 downwards.
TGACAAGCTATGACATTATTCATAAGTATTCCAGAAATGTGACAGGATAAATAGGGATCGATGGGTCACCTGAGGAACTTATTATGGTATCAAATAAGTATTTTCAAAAGGAACACATATTCCAGATTTGATAATATGTGTTTTTGAAAAAAACCTTTGAAAATTAAAGCAAAGTAGGACATCAGAAATCTGTCAGAAAATATCTGTACTCCATTTAGTACCCTCTTATTTACTGGCTGAATGGATAAGCAAACTATGGTCCTTCCATCTCTGTTTCTTAGCTGTAAAGTATACCTTTCATATTTGCTACTGCTGTTTCCAAAAGACAGAGCACTGTGCATGGTTTTTGTAGGAGTGTCAGTGTGTGCCTGTGGTCATGTTCTCAACCTGCCATAAAAGGAAATGCCCTTCAATGAGCTCAAAAGGCACCTGGGTGGCCGGATTAGTAATATCCTATTGTCATTAACTTCTGTTAATAAACTATCTTCTAAATGACATTTGATTTTCCCCATTTTAATGCCAAATTTTAAGAACTAAAACTGTGTTTGTGTGTCTTTCTATCCCTGGACTACATTAATGTACTTAATAGACATTTAATAAAATTAATTGAATAGGTAGAAAAAAGATCCAGAAATTTAAAATGCTTTGATGTTTTTAAATGCTAAAATTATTTCTATATTCAAAAGCTCTACAAAAGAAAATACTTGATTATAATATGTGCAATTACATCAGGTGACCCATTTGCAAGTTGCTTCTATTTGATGACTAGTTGATTATTAAGAATGTGAATAATACTCACTGTTATGTAGTTTGCTCTGTGTCAAACTACACTTTATAAAGATTTAATCTCCAGAATAATCACCCAAAGGAGTCACTATTGCAATTCTAATTTAAAATGAGAAACTTACAGCTATGAAATGTATATACTTTCTTTGTTTTGTTTTATAAAATAGAAAACATTTCTATATCATAGTGACATTTATTTGTTTTCTCTTAATTTAAAAATAATTTGCACATGAATTTATAGGGACAGAATGATATCAAAATGATCTATTTTATTTATTCAGGTAATGATAGGTCTGAATTTTAAAGTAATGTTCTTACAAATTTCTCAGGACAGAAAGATATCAATGTGGTTTCACAAAATGTCTATTGTATTGTTAGGACCCAGAATCCTATTCCCCCGAGAGACAGAGAGCCAGGCGTGAATGCAATCAACAAAGCAGAGTTTATTGGGCTGGCTAGCCAGGGTCGAGCTCCCACACGGACACGCAGGACCGGTTAGGAAAACACGACCCTGAGCCTCTTTAGGGGAAATCTTATATAGACCGCAGTGGCGTGCATATTTTCGTTATCAACATTGGGCAAGCAGGCAGAGCACATCTTGCGTGTACCTCACATCTTGCATGTACCTCACATCTTGCACGTACCTCCCGCTCACATTCCCCACATTCTATATGCCCTAACTGAGCCCTGCCGCATTGCTTATCTTATCTACATGGGATGTTTGGTACTGGTTTCTCCAACAAGGGGGTTGGGGCCCGCTGAGACCTCCTATTCCTTTCATTCCCCCCTTTTCTTACGGCCTAAATTGAGGAATCATTCTCAAGGGGATGAAGAGCCTGATATTGTTGGCGGAGGACCAGAAGTTGGATAGTATTAATTCGACTTTTGACAAAAGTCATAAGTCGGTTTAGAATCCAGGGTCCTATGGTAACAAGTAATAGGATGATTATTATTGGCCCTGCCAGTGCAGATAAAAGGGTAGCCAACCATGGGGACTGGTTAAACCAAGACTCGAACCAGCTTTCCCCTGCCTCTTTTTCTCTTTTTGTTTGTTCCAGGCTCTTTCGGAGTTTAGACATGGAGTCACGAACAACTCCGGTATGGTCAGCGTAAAACAACATTCTTCCCCTAGAGCAACGCATAGTCCCCCTTTTTGGAGGAACAACAAGTCCAGACCTCGTCGGTTTTGAAGTACTACCTCAGACAGAGAAGTGAGGGATTTTTCTAGGTGGCTAATGGAGGTTTCTATTCTCTCTATATCTTCGTCTATGGCTGCACGCAGCGAAGACATCCCTTTATGTTGAGTAGCCAGGGAGGCTATGCCGGTCCCTGCCCCAGCCACCCCTAGGCTAAGTAGGGTAGCAATGGTTAGTGTAGAAATAGGCTCTCTCTTCTTTCTCTCACCTGTTCTTATATTCCAGTATGAATACAGACTTTCCTCCGAATGATAGAGGATGCGGGGCAGCACAACCACTATAACACAGAATTCTTTAGAGCTGTTAAACACCTCAGTTGATAGGCATGGGGTGAGTCCGGACCGCGAGCATAGCCACCACCCATTGTCCTCTGGAATTACCCATTTAGTAGCATTTTCCCAGGTAGAACTGGCGTTAATAACAGTACATAAGTCCCGTCTGTTCTTTGGCACTTTTCCTAAGCAGGTTCCTTGGCCGCTTACCTGCTGTATGGTCAGACCTCTCTTACGGTCTCCCCAGGAACATTGAGTAGGGTTTTCCTCAGATGAGGTATCGTGAGTGGTGTTTAGCCCTATTGCCTCATAGAATGGGGGCCTCACATCATAACATAACCAACATGAGTTAGTCATGTTAGGGTTGGTGTGGTTTAACGTCAGGAAGGCAGCACCCACTAGCTCCCAGAGGGGGTCTTTAGATCCGGTCATGAGACTGGGTCTCACCAAGGGAGGGCTGGTTTCTGATGGTCTTGGAGTTGTCACATTAGCCCGAGCTACGGTTGAGGGAAGGTGGTGAGTCGTGGAAGGTTGGGGAGATGGCTTTACATTGGGCGGCCTAAGTACCTTATTAGGGCCTACTGCTGTGGACGGTGGCCCTATGGGCTCAATCTTTAATCTGACCACTATGGTCGAGCCAGCATGTCCACCATATTTATAAAACACAAGTCCCCATACCTTACCTTGTATCCACCCAGGGGTGTCCTTCTTGCCAGTTTCAGTGAAAGTGACCTTGATTCTATCTAGATCTGTGGGCTGGCATTTATGGGTGGGTATCGGAATTCTGTGCCCCCTTAATATCCCATTTACAAAGGCAAATTTGACTATGTCTGATTTTGATATCCCCCATTTCCATTCACCATCATTGGATGTGACACATGCCCATGACCTACAGAAGGAGTATTGTATCCCCCCACATTCCTGGTTCTTTTTGTGGCCGGGGCAGGCATAAAACCCATAACGTCGGGCTGACTCCGGGGCAGTAGACTTGTAGGCAGGATTGATGTCTCTGAAGCAGAACTGAAGCTCTGGCCACCAAGTTCCTATGGGAGCAGTGCGAGTAGTCTCGTTGAGGGTGGTATGAGTCTCCTCATTGGTGAGTATCCAGGTTTGCTTATAGGGCTGGTGAGGGTTGGTTTCTGTGAGGCTTCTGCTCTGGGCGTTGAGCAAGATCAGAGCGATCAGCCACCCCATCTGTGGCTGCTCCTGAAGACTCTGCATGTTCCCGGGGCCACAAAAGCTTTAGCTTTAATGGGTTGTCTGGGTGCCGCCGTACAGTCCACTCCTTGACCCCTTCTTGTTTTTGATGATTGGCTCGACGCACATGGGAGTAATGGATCCAAGGTCCGATGCCATCAACCTTGAGGGCGGTAGGGGTAGTAAACAGTACAACATAAGGTCCTTTCCATCTAGGCTCTAGGGTTTTGGACTGATGCCTTTTAACCCATACCATGTCACCCGGGACTATGCCATGTTCCGGAGCTGGGACCCTCTCAACAGCGTGGTATGCTTGAATTAAGGGCCAAATCCGTTGTTGCACCTTAGCTAGAGCCTGTAACATGGTCAGGTAATTTGGGGCCAGATCACCTAGTCCCGGGCTTAAGGTCCTCTGAATGATGGGGGGTGGAGCCCCATACAGGATCTCAAAGGGAGTTAGCCCATGGACATAAGGGGAGTTCCGGACTCGGAAGATGGCCAAGGGAAGGAGCGTCACCCAATCACCGCCAGTCTCCAGGGCCAATTTGGCTAAAGTCTCCTTTAGTGTCCTATTCATCCTTTCTACTTGCCCTGAGCTCTGGGGGTTATATTCACAATGTAGCTTCCAATTGGCCCCCATAGTCTGGGCTAGTCCCTGCAGGACTTTACTAACAAAAGCCGGACCGTTATCTGACCCAATTGCCTCGGGCACCCCATATCTGGGTATGATTTCCTCTAGCAAAGCCTTTGCCACTACCTGACTCGTCTCCTTCTTTGTAGGAAAAGCCTCCACCCAGCCTGAAAAGGTATCTATAAATACTAGCAAATATTTCTACCCAAACTTTCCCGGTTTTACCTCAGTAAAATCCACTTCCCAACTTCTTCCCGGAGCCCTCCCCCGTTCCCGAGTACCTGTATGGTGCCCCTCCCTTCGTCCTGGTTTCATGATTGTGCAGCTGGCACAATCTTCCACAATTTGGCGGACTGCTATGGTCTGGTTCGGAAATCGGAGCTGCGCAGATGTCAACAAGTCTAGTAATTTTCTCCGCCCCAAATGGGTGGACTTATGTAAGTTAGCCAACAGGAATCGTCCGAGTTTTTCAGGCAGAATTAACTTGCCTTCCAAGTCGCTTTTCCATCCGTCTTCCCCTTCTCTAAAGGGGGAGTGGGCTCTCATCCAAGTGAAATCCTCTGTGGAGTATTCTGGTCGGGGGGGTAGCGGAGGGAGCTCCGGGGCCTGGCGCGTCTATCGGCGCAACCGTGGAAGGTTGCCCTGTCTCCATGGGAGGACTCACCATTGCTACTCTCTTTGCTTCTTGATCTGCTCTGTTGTTACCGACAGCTTCCGGCGTCTTGGCAGACTGGTGGCCTGGGACATACATCACTGCCACTGCCTTCGGTTTTTCCACTGCCATTAATAGACGCTGGACTTCGGCTAGGTTCTTTAGATGTTTTCCTTCTGCTGTGCGGAATCCTCTTTCGCGATAGATGGCCCCGTGGACATGGATGGTACCGAAAGCATAGCGGCTATCGGTGTAGATATTGACTCGCTTTCCTTTTGCCCTCTCCAGGGCCTCTGCCAAGGCAATTAATTCCGCTTTTTGGGCTGATGTTCCGGGTGGGAGGGCGCTGCTCCATACCGTATTTCCTTCTTGGTCGACTACAACTGCCCCTGCCCTTCGGGCTCCATCTTGGAAAAAACTGCTTCCATCCGTGTACCAGTTTAATTTGCAGCCGGACAGGGGGGTATCCTTTAGGTCAGCCCGTACCTGTGTAACTTCGGAGAGGAATTCTTTGCAGTTATGGACAGGTGTCTGCAGTTCCGGGTTAGGCAACAAGGTGGCAGGGTTCAGGATTACGGGATCTGTGAATGTGATCCCAGGGGAATCCAACAAGAGCCCCTGGTAGTGGGTGAGCCTGGCATTCGTCATCCATTTCCCAGGGGGTTGTTTAAGGATTCCCTCCACCGGGTGAGGGGCCGTTACCCAGAGAGCCTGTCCAAAGTTTAGTTTATCGGCTTCTCTCACCAGCACGGCAATGGCCGCTATGATGCGGAGGCAGGGGGGCCATCCTGCCGCTACTGCGTCTAATTTCTTGGAAAAGTATGCCACTGGTCTCTTCCAGGGACCTAGCTGTTGGGTCAAGACTCCTTTGGCTACCCCCTTTTTCTCATCTACAAACAGAGTGAATGGTCTTGTAGGATCTGGCAAGGCTAAGGCAGGGGCCTGCAAAAGAGCGTCTTTTAGCTGATCAAAGGCCTGTTGTTCTCTCTCTCCCCAACTCCAATCTGGAGCTTCTTTGGTGGCCTCATATAGGGGTCTGGCTATTTCCGCAAATCCTGGAATCCAGAGTCTACAGAACCCCTCGGAGCCCAGGAATTCTCTCACCCCCCTAGTGGATGTCGGGGATGGGATAGCCAGAATAGTCTGTTTCATGGCATCAGTCAGCCATCTTGCCCCATCTGCAATCCGATAACCCAAATATGTCACTGACCTTTTACAGATGTGAGTTTTCTTGGCACTTGCCCGATACCCCAGCTCACCTAATTCCGTTAGCAGGTGTTCAGTAGCCTTGATGCACCCCTCTCGGGTTTCTGCCGCTAACAGTAAGTCATCAACATACTGTAATAGAGTGACTCGTGGGTGGCTCCAGCGAAAAGGTTCCAGGTCCTGGCTCAGGGCCTCATTAAACAGGGTGGGAGAGTTTTTAAATCCTTGCGGCAGTCTGGTCCAAGTGAGCTGTCCGGATTGGCCCCCATCTTCTTGAAATTCGAAAGCAAATAGCGGCTGACTAATTTCTGACAATGGAATGCTGAAGAAAGCATCTTTCAAATCAAGGGTTGTATACCATACTTGCGAGGGGGGTAGGTGGCTGAGCAAGGTATAGGGATTCGGAACGGTGGGATGAATGTCCTCCGTCCGCTCGTTTACCTTTCGTAGGTCTTGCACAGGCCTATAGTCCCCGCTTCCCGGCTTTCGGACGGGGAGCAGAGGAGTATTCCAGGCAGACTGACAAGGCCACAGTACTCCTTCCTTTATTAGCCTGTGGATTTGAGGGGCTATGCCTCTTCGGGCCTCCTCACGCATAGGATACTGTTTCACCCGAATGGGGAGAGCAGAAGCCTTCAATTGTATAACTACGGGCGGGAGGTGTTTGGCAAGGCCGGTTCCCGCAGTCTCTGCCCAGGCCGTGGGAAATCTTTTTACCCAATGAGTCATGTCCCCTCCTGGTTTCTATTGACTCTCAAACAGACGATGCTCGTCAGCCAATGATAGGGACAAGACATGATTCGGGCTCCCTTCTCGATCAGTCACAATTATTGCATCCGGTTCAAAATGGATATGGGCCCCTATTTTGGTGAGTAGGTCCCGTCCGAGCAGGGGAGCGGGGCTCTCAGGGACGACCAAGAAGGAGTGTGTGACCTGGTGTTTTCCTAAGTTCACCTTTCTTTTGGTAGTCCATGTACATAACTGCGTACCGGTGGCCCCCTGAACAACACTTGTTCGTGCCTTGTTCAAAGGTCCATGTGCCTTGTTTAAAACCGAATATTGGGCGCCGGTATCCACCATGAACCCCATCGGCTTCCCCTCCACATGTATTGTTACCCAGGACTCGGGGAGGGGGTCCGAGCCCCATCTCCTTCAGTCCTCTTCTCTGGCTAGGAGGACTCTGGCCTGCTCTACTGCTCGTTCCCTTTCCCTGTTCTCCCCCGGTCTCCTTCCAAACCCTCTTCTTCCCTTTAACTTAGGACATTCTCTCTTCCAATGCCCAGTTTCCTTACAGTAAAAACAGTGTTCCTTATCCGGGGTCCTGGCGTGGCCCCCTCCCCTGGGTTGGTCCCGGACACCCGCTAGGAAAATACGGGCCATTTCTCTCTGTTGCTTTCGGTTTTCCTTAGCCTGGAACTCCCGGTCCTCCTTTCTCAATTTCTCCTGGGCCTCCCTGTCTTCCTTTCTCCGTCTTTCCTCCCTTTCTTCTGGAGTTTCCCTAGCGGTAAAGACCTTTTCCGCTACCTGTAGCATTTCCCTTATAGTCATCTCCCCTAAGTTTTCCTGTTTATTGAGTTTTCTCCTAATGTTTGGAGCTGCCTGATTAATGAATGAGAGTACCACAGCAGACCGGTGGAGGTCCGCCTCAGGGTCAATAGGGGTGTACTGATGGTATGCCTCATAGAGGCGCTCTAAGAAACCGGCCGGGCTTTCGTTTTCCCTTTGAAGGACTGCTTTCACTTTTGCAAAATTGGTGGGCCTTCTAGCAGCTTCTCGGAGACCGGCCATAAGAGTCTGGCGGTAGATCCGAAGACGCTCCCTACCTTCTGCGGTCCCGAAATCCCAATCAGGGTGGCGTAGGGGAAAAGCCTCGTCTATGACCGGTTGGAGAGTTGTGGGTCTCCCATTATCCCCCAAGACGTTCTTCCTCGCTTCGTTGAGTATGCACTCTCGTTCCTCTGTCGTAAAAAAGAGTATTGAGCAGCTGATGACAGTCATCCCAAGTGGGATGGTGTGTATGCATGATGGACTCCAAGAGATCTATGAGACACTTGGGGTCTTCAGAAAAGGGTGGGTTCTGTGTCCTCCAGTTATATAGATCACTGGAGGAGAAGGGCCAGTACTGAAACTGTTGCCCTCCTCCCGGTCCCTCTTGGCCCACCATCCGGACTGGAAGTGCAGGGACAGTTTCCTCCCCCTGTGTTGAAGAGGAGGGCCCGCCTTCCCCTTCCCTTTCCCAGATCCCTCGGGGGCGAAGTCTTCGACCCATTCCTCCTCCTGCTGCCAGTCCTGTTGAGGAGGATGAGGAAATTTCCTCCTCCGGGGCACTGGCTTGGCTGGGCGGAGTCATATATGGAGGCGGCCGATCTTCCTCTGCCCCTGCGAGGGATGGGTAAAGGGGGGAACTCTCTGGTAAGACTGGAGATGGTGAAGGAGATGCCCTAATTTGAGGACCGGTCAAGGTGGGAAGAGGAAGTTTTTCCTCCTCCTTTATGACCAAGGCGGGCGTGACTGGGGTTTTAGCCCCGGGGGCCGAACTGGAGGGGTGGGTCAGAAAAACTGTTAACCAAGGGGGAGGGTTCCTCACCAGATCCTCCCAAACCAAAATGTAAGGAACTTGGTCTGGATGGCCTCGATTGTCTGGCTGAAAAATGACTGCTTTAACCTTAGTGATCATGTCTAGGGAGAGGGAACCTTGAATGGGCCACCCGACTCCAAAGGTGGGCCACTCTGTAGAACAAAAGATGTCGAACTTACCTTTCTTGATGATCAGACCCGCATTTAAGGCCCTTTCTTTAACTTCTGAAAAGTGAGAAAGGATCAAAGAATTTGGGGTTGTCTGCTCCTGTCCCATTGTGGAAGGAGAATCAAACACCAGGAGAGAGAGAACAAAAAGGGTGAAGACAACAATAATTCCACACACACAAAACACTCTCCAGCACTCGCTCGGACCGGTCCTTCTCTCACACTGGTGCGCACCCCATTCAACCTCCTCACCGTCCAACTGGGATATCAGGCCGAAAGGCGTCCACTTGACGGGTGGTCGGTCGACTAGTTCAATTAGTTCTTCACCTGGCGCCAGGGTTCCTAAAATGCTCAAGCCCAAATGAGAGGAAAGCCTCTCCCAATAGGACCCTGTGGTCTTCTTTGCGAGATTCCCAGAATGAATCTCCCTGGGGATTGGCCGAATCCCCACCGCGGCCCAAATGGAACACTCAAGTTCCTCCAAATGAGGGTCTGGGAGCCCCTCCCAACGCCTAGGACTTGGGATCGCCCCTGCTTTCTCGCAGGCAGGTTCTGTCTCTCGAGGAAATGAAATCTCGGTGGGACCTCCAAATGTTAGGACCCGGAATCCTATTCCCCCGAGAGACAGAGAGCCAGGCGTGAATGCAATCAACAAAGCAGAGTTTATTGGGCTGTCTAGCCAGGGCTGAGCTCCCACACGGACACGCAGGACCGGTTAGGAAAACACGACCCTGAGCCTCTTTAGGGGAAATCTTATATAGACCGCGGTGGCGTGCATATTTTCGTTATCAACATTGGGCAAGCAGGCAGAGCACATCTTGCGCGTACCTCACATCTTGCACGTACCTCACATCTTGCACGTACCTCCCGCTCACATTCCTCACATTCTATATGCCCTAACCGAGCCCTGCCGCATTGCTTATCTTATCTACATGGGGTGTTTGGTACTGGTTTCTCCAACAAGGGGGTTGGGGCCTGCTGAGACCTCCTATTCCTTTCAGTATTTTTCAAGGTTTTAAAGCAATATAAGACTGTACGGCAGGGTGTGGTGGCACACACCTGCAATCTTACATTACAGGCAGACAGTTGTGGAGAGGATTGTGGTTTGAGGCCAGCCTGGGCAGAAGTTACTGCGATCCCCATCTTAACAAACAAGATAAGCATGGTGGATCGCTTCTGTGATCTCAGAAATGTGGGAGACATAGGAAGAACATAGCACTCCACTGCCAGTGCAGTCAACAGCATGGGACCCTTTCTGAAAAATAACTAACAAAAAAATGACTGGAGGTGTGGCTCAACTGGTAGAGCATGAAAAGCATGAAGGCAGAAAAAAAAAAAAAAGACTATACAGTTTATCTTTATACGTGACCTAGTAGAAGGCAGAATTGTTTAGAGTCTAATAGAAGTGTCAGGATAAGGAGTTCTGGAATTTTAATCAATGTCCTTTACTGCTTAGGGAAGTCACAATGTTTGACAAGATCATGAGTCTTTGGGCAACGTGCTCCAGCACAAAGTGCGTTGCAGTAATAATGAAGAGTTTTACATCACAGTTTTCTACATTTTTTCTAGTACTATCACGACTCTCCTCAACTTTCGCCTGGACTACAGCAATAACCTTCCTCCTCAGAAACCAGAATGTACCTGTCACACTTGTCATTCTTCCTGAGACAGCTTTGATTATGTCGCTTCCCTATTCTATCATATTCCCTACCCCATAAAAACCACTCCGCAGAATGTTTAGGACTTTTCAAAAGACGTCAGTATCTATCTTACCGTTTGCATTGCACTCTGCCTGTCACGACCACCTCCCACCTAGTGCCAGCCTCACCGCATGACTTACCCCAGTTCGGACACGACAGGCCAAGCGACATTTCTTGAACTACAAATGTGCGTTTTTTCATCTGCATATACTGTTTTTCCCTAAATTTGAGGCCACTTGCTTTGTTCTTGACGTCTAACTTTGTAGTGCCAGCCCCAGTTTTAGAAAGAATTTAAAGCATTATAAGCCAGGCAAATTAAACTAGTTTTTAGCATTTTATCTTATTATATTGATATCATATTTGATATCTAAGCTTTCTGCAGATGTTGAAGCTGTTAGGGTAGGAGGGGTTTTAATGGAAGCAAGCAGATCCCAAATACCAATGGTATAATACAGTGAATTTTTTTTTAACATTTCCTTGGTTTGCACAAAGGAAATGAATCAATGACTGACATCCATGGAAGGTTCTGAAAATTTTAGAGCTTGAAATGCAGTGTATGCGACAAGCATTCAGAGTATTGGTGAGTATTGGTCTCTAGGTGCAGTGTCAGGCCTCAAATGCACACTGCGGAACCAGGCCCAGCTCTTCTAAGCAAATACTAATTGTGCTAACTCTATAGAGATGTTATTTCATTCTCACTTGTCATTAAATACCACTAAGACTGCCTATTGTACTTATGCGAGTTTTAAAAGTATCTGATATTGCGTACAGGAAAACTGAGACCTTTATTTTCTATGGGTGTTAATCAATGGTAACTGCACAACCAGGAACTATGGTAATTATTAATTCTTTTTTCTTTAAATATCATTAAAAAATGTATTATCCTACATTAATCATGGCATCGATAATTGTCCTAATTTAAAAGATGCCCTGGGATTCAGGTGTGGTGGTGCACACATGTAACCCCAGAACCTGGGAGTTCAAGGACAGCTTGGGCTACATAGCAAGATGTTGTCCTAAAAACAAACAAAACATGATACACTGAGAAATTCTATTTCAACTTGAAAATAACTTCATTGTGCACTTTCTTGTGGATTTAAAAATATTTTCTCCACAGTAATCTTCACCCTTGAAAATGGGAAGAAATGGAGTAAAAGCTTATATTTATGCAATTAAGATTGTATCAAACTTTACAGCTAAATAGATAATAAAACATAAAATACATTCCAAAATTAAGCATTGATTAGCAAGAAAAAAGTGAAATATACAGATTAATGTGTCTGATGTTGAAACTTTCTGCTGTTTCATTATTATTAATAAGGTAAATGTTGTGAGATGAAGAGTACCAGGCACAATATCAAGCAATATAATCCTATTTAGCTAAAGCGAGGCTTGCTGCATACACAATCAATTTGTTAGTTCTACTGACACTGATTCTACTGCTGCATAAATCCTCAACTGTCAGCTACAACATACATTTTAATTTCTTTACCATCAGTTTAGACTAAAACATGCATGCATTCAGCTGTGCTGTACTTACATGGATTACTATCATCACACTTTCCAGTAGAGTTTTTATAGGTTTTGATTTAAATTAAAATCAGAATATAACACATTTCCACAAAGCATCTCAATGTCTATTACACTTTATTGTTTTCAAAATTATGATGTTTGCAAAACTCCAATACTTCAGGTGAGCAATTGCCATTAAATTTGATGTTTTTGGTACTGAATGCATTTAATGCTTTGTTTTTGTTATTATTATAATAAGCCATTGAGAATTCATTTCAGCTTTCTTTTCATTCAGAATATAAACAACCCCAAACTTCAAGGGTCAGTATTAATTTTACACATTACATTTTATGAGGAGCAAAACATACATGAATGGATAGATTCAATAGTTAAATAAAATATATCTTTTAGAGATGAGTATAAAGTTAGTAAAACTCAGCTCATTTTCATGCCATAGAAAGTTAGGCTGAATACTTAAATCCCTCACCTTAAAATGAAGGAACAGGTTGAAAGATCTGAATTAATTTATTCAAAGAATTTCAAGGTTTTACATACAAAGCCAAAATAAGAAGCTGGGTGTATTTATACAGGTGTTCATTTCCTTATATGTAAGTGCTTCAGTTCCAGTTTCCAAGCCATTATGAGACATCTGTTTTATGTAAAGCAATGTAAAGTGGTCAAAATGCTTGATATCTGTTCACTACATTCATAGATTTTTAGTATGATTTAATTTTTTATTCGACAATACTCTTCAAGATGGAAAAAAAATCTGAGATTGCTTTTTAAAAATGTTAATGAATATCAAAAATGAACCAATTCAGTTTATAGTACATATACACATGGAAATGTCATAATGAAACTCCCTGTGTAGCTATCTTAAACAAAAAGAAATGTTTTCTTTTCAAAAACAGAGAACAGGAAGTTAAAATAGGTCCTGTCTGGGGGTTGTTACCAGTGGGAGGGGGGAATGGCATAAGGAAAGGGTGTAGGAGGGTGAATATGGTGGAAATATTACGTTATTCAAGAATGAAAATCTAAAAATGAGACCTCTTAAGCTATTCTGAGAATAGGAGGAATAAAGGAGAATGATGGAGGGGGTGAATTTAAGTATGATATATTGTACACCTAGTACAACAACAATATGATAATAATGAAATCAAAATAAGGTAAATTAAATTAAAATAAGTTAATAGCTATGGTCACATACACAGGGCAGGGAAGTTAAAAGGAGCTCGTTTGGTTGATTTGACCTAGTCCAGTGCCATCAAGTCTCTTTTTCCTTAGCACAAAGTTTATCTTAAGGTGAACTCATTCTCTGACTGCCAGAGGCAACTGGAGTTGCATTTTCCAGGTTTTATTAAATGAAACAAAAATACGTTGTTTCACAGAAGCCTCTAGCAAACCACATTTCCTACTGCATTGATCTAAGTTGAATAACCTGACCATTCCAGAGCCAGTCACTTACAAGAAGGATAGTGCCAATATTTTGGCTTAAGTAGCCACTGGGAAGTGGACACTGGGGACTCAAATGTCTATTGCAGTCATCCTCATCCATCACAACAAATATACTCTAAGATGCTCAGTGGACACCTGGAGCAATTAATGATACCATACCCAAATTCTCATTTTTCCTGTAGTAATATAGTCATAATGAGAGTTTAATAATTTATAATTAAGTCAACAATTCATCTTATAATTTGTAAGTTAGTCACAGTAAGAGATTAATAATAATAATAAAATTGAGCAGTTACAATGACATACTATAATAAAAGTGATTTAAATCATACGAATATTTGGGGGGAAATTTTCCATTTACTGTTTTTGGACAATAGTTTACTAAAACTAAATGAAACTGCAGAAAATAAAACCTTAGATAATACGGGAACTATTGAATCAATTAATTAACTAATTAGTATTTGCCCCATCTGGGAAGCCCTTCAAAGTACTTTACCTAAGTTAGCCAAGGATTTAATTATTATGAGGACTGTTTGTTACTTTTACAAATATAGCTCTGCCCTTTTATTTGTATAATTTTGGTCAAATTATCTAATTTCTACATGCTTCAGGATACTCATAAATTTAGTGGGCATAACTGTTCCAAAATCATAGATATTTAAAAATTAAAATTAATTAATTAAAATGGTAAGATGCATGACATAGGCTGGGCATTTACCATTGTTCTGTACAATTGTGATTATATTACACCTGTTTGTGTTGCCTTTTTTGTGTTACTATTAACAAGACAAAAAAACAGGGAAAATATTTTAGCACAGATGTTTAAAGAGAATACTTTTATATTCAGACATGATATTTGCATATAGGTAAGAGTACAGTGTGATGGCTTTGTGCATGTTGCAGTGTGCAATGACCAAATCAATGTAGTAAAGATTTTCATCTCTTCAGATTTTCTGTGTGTATGGTGGGGATATTGTCACCTATGATACATAAAAGTTCCCCTTTCTTTGCATCCTCACCAGCATTTGTTATTTTTTTGTCTTTTTGTGAAACCCCTTCTAACTAGGGTGAGGTAATAGCTCATTGTAGTTTTGATATTCATTTTCCTAATGAGTAATGCTATTGAGCATTTTTCATATATTTGTGGCAGTGTAGATGTCTTCTTTTGAGAAAGAAAAATCTTTAGCACTTCTTGTGGTGATATTAGGATTTGAACTCAGGGCCTTGGCACTTGCTTGGCAAGTGTTCTACCATCTAAGCCACACTGGAAGCCACTTTAGAATGTTTTATAATTGGATCATTAGTGTTCTATTGTTAAGTTTTTGAGTTCCATATATATACTGGATCTTAATCCTTTCTTAGATGAATAGTTTGCAAGTACTTTTCTGTCTCTGTTTTTTCATTTGCTATGCTTCTTAGTTCGATATAATCCCATTTATCTGTTCTTGCTTTTGTTGTGTATGCTTTTGGGATCCAAAAACCTTTGCTTGCACATGGATATATTTTGAAGTATTTGCCTTCCATTTTCCAATAATGACTACTCTCACATCTTGCATTTAAATCTTTGCTCCACTTTGAGAGATTTTGTTTTGTCTTGTTTTGCTTTTTTTTGGATCAGTACTGGGGTTTGAACTGAGGACCTGTTGCTTGCTAGGCAAACTCTCAACTGCTTGAGTCATGCCTCCAGCCATTTTTGTTGTGGCTCTTTTTGAGATAGGTTCTCACTTTTTTCCTGGACTAGGTTGGACTACAATCCTCCTATTTATGTTTCCCACAGTAGCTGGAATGAAAGGCATGCACTACCACACCCAACTTTTTCTTTCAAGGTGAGTCTCATGAATCTTTTGGCTCAGCTGCACTGGAACTGCAGTTCTTTTAATTTTAGCCTCCCATGTAGCTAAGATTATAGTTATGAGCCACCGTACTAATGCATGGTAGGAGGTAGGGATCCAGTTTCATTCTTTGACGTATTTATATCCTCCTTGCCAGCATCCTTTAATGACCAGATAGTCCCTTCCCCAATGTATGTTCTTGGTACCTTTGCAAAATTTTACTTACCTTCATTTAGTTTCCATGGCTTAATTTCTGAGTTCACTATTCTGTTTAGGGAATTGTTTTATGCTTATAATTTGCCTCTCATGAAGGCTGAAATATGATGGAGAGTGTTTTGGAAAGAGACCTACCAACATTATTCGCAGATGCCTAACTATACTTTGTTCTCATTGGTCACCTCCTGAATTAGATTACCTGTAATCCTCCCAATAAAGTACTGTCATATTATTCAACTTTGAAAGAGTGTTGTGATAGTGACAGCATCCACCCACCTCTGTCATTAAACAATGTTTGGTGTCACTGAATTTTTCTGCAAACAAATTTGTCAAAATTTAGCCACTAGAGATGAATTGACCATGGAAAATATATATATATTTTTGTTGTTCAGGAGAGATGGCAAGCTTTTTCTGTAAAAGACCATATAGGAAATATTTTAGTTTTTAGGAGTCTCTATCTAAACTCTGCAAGTGTAAGAAAGCAACAACAATATGTAAATGAGTGAACATGGTCGTCTTCCCATAAGGTATTATAGACAAAGTTCTATAGAATGAGAGGATTTACATAGTGTCTTCACCTGAAAGGCTAGAACACTTAAACCCCATTGCCTAATAGAAATGTAGATGAAAACAATAGGTGGAGAGGATTGAAAAACAAGGAGATGTTGCGATGCTGTGGAATGTGACACTCCTAGCCCTGGTGGTTTTTTTCATGTGTTGGGAGTTCTCTTAAATTCCTACTTGCCTTCACCTCTCTCACTTCCTTCTGGGAATTCTTATGTGATTTGTAAGGTTAGAATGAGAAACAAGTCAGACATAGTTCTTTCCTTTCCTTCTTTTTTCACTCTGGTGTCCATCCCCAGCCCAGGGAATAGGCTCTTTCTGCTCCTCCATAACTTTGAAAGATTAGCCTCCATTCTTGGAAGGCAGCTATGCTCATCTCTATACCACCAACACATGGCCTCCATTCTTCATGGAGCAGTCTCATTGTCCAGAGAGGCCAGGAACCAGATAATTAAGTTTGATTCTCTGGATAAATATTTGGTAACTTACTTTCCCTCAGATACAATCTGCATCCTAGTACTAATTAGTAATAAAGATGATTTGATCTCACATGATTCACTATTTATTTTTATTTCATTTTCAACTTAGATGTTGAAGGGAGGTACTGCTTATTAGATTCTTTCTAAAACTCTAACATAATCACTTTATTCAAGTCACATGAGGTAGATTTCAATTTTGC
Organism: Castor canadensis; assembly: GCF_047511655.1. NCBI lineage: Eukaryota > Metazoa > Chordata > Mammalia > Rodentia > Castoridae > Castor > Castor canadensis. The sequence continues at coordinate 100,607,747 of NC_133386.1, read as the reverse complement.
AGAGGTTTTTGGAGTAGCAAGTGCCCTTGGCTTTGGATATTAAATTTTCACATATGGAAAAATCATTTTTGGCATAACAAAGCACACTGAAAGCTATTGAGTAATAGGGGGAGAGAAATGGTAAGGGACAGTAATGGAGGAGGAATAATCTGCTTAAAGTACAATATATTCATGGGTGACATACCATGGAAAAATCCCTGAGACCAATGAATAGATACTTCAAAATGAAGAAAAGGAGTGTAAAACAGGTTCTTGAAGGTGACAGGTACTTATTGGAAGGGGAAAGGTAAGTGGAGAGGGTAAAGAAGGATGAATATGGTCCATATTCTTTATGTACTTGTGTGAAAATAGAACACTGAAATCTTTTTAAGTAAGGAGGGGGAGGAGGGAGAATGATGGTGGTAAGGGGGTAAACCTAACCGAGGTACATTGTAAGTACCCTGTACAACCTATATATACTAATAAAAATGTAAAAAAAGAAAAAGAAAACAATCATTTTGACTTCAGTGGTTGGTAGAACCAAAAATGAGCCACGAGTGTATTTGTATTGATTTTAGACCTCAAGTGATGACAAAATGGAACATCCAGCATGTTCGGGCATAATTGTTCATTATGTACCTGTTCGCAGGTAGGTCACTCTCCAGAACCTTAAGGGACAGCAGGAAGAATATCTCTATTTTAAGTAAAGTTGATAGCTCCTAGTTTCAACCTACAGAACCTCTGCCAGAGGCTGGCTATGCCAGGCCTGGTAAGCAAAGTCTCAACATGCTTGTGAAGTGAAATGTGGGGCTTTGTACACATTGCATCTCAGCAAAGGGACAAGGTGACCATTGCAGTCCTTGATAAATATGCTGCCTGTAAGTGTCAGGAAACAGACCCACAACCAGTTTCAAAGTGAATGAATGACTTACTTGACCTGACACGGAGGCTGTTGTAGCTGGACCTTAAACTATTTAAACTTTCTGTACACAATCTTGACTGAGGCCGAGATTTAGGCATTTGTGAGAAGTATAACTTTTATTACTTTAAAATAAGAACTTTAAAATAAGAACTGAAATATTTCTGTGTATGTTCTAGTTAGAATTTAGTTTTTAGTAGGGAACGGTAAGGAAAGAGAATGTACTGAGTAGTATGTGATAGAAGACTGGCTTTTGCCTAAGTTATTCAGGATGCAAACCTGAGGAACAAAAGCAGCGGTTTCAGTTAAGCCTATTTTGATGATGATTCTCCAATTTGAAGAACTTGAGGGATGTTGGGGAATTTTCTCTAAGCAGTAACTTAATAAAATACTCAACATCAGTCACGGGGCATTGTATAGATCACATATTCACCTTTTTACTCAAAAGAAAACAGAAGAGACTGCATAGCTATTCATGAATCAAATTGACGTGAAAACAAAGCACCCTGAATTGAATTTCTCCTCTTTCCAACCATAGTACCTACTCATTGTCCTGATTGCAGACTGTAACAAAAATCCAGGAAATACTTTGCAGTTTTCTATGATTACATCAGTTAGAATACCCTTCACTGATTACAAAAGATTAGTTTTGACTCATCCCCAACCCCAATTGCTAACTCAAAGAGACTCTTAGTAAATTCTTCCAAAGCAAAGAACTTCAGAAAGATTGAATTCTTACAATGAATCCAAAAAGAACTGTGAATTAATTTATTGGTTCTAAGTTACTGGGGCAGATAGCCTCCAATATGTACAACCCATGAATTAGTTTCATATTAGAATTGCATAAACACTGATGGTTTTACACTAGTTTTAAGAAGGGATATCTGCTTTAAAAGATTGCTGTCTTTCTACAATAACCTTTTTTTGTAATCAAATATGACTAAGAATAATTATAGGGAATTATGTATTATATTTTGGAATTTTAGGAATGAAAAAACTACTTAGTCCCTGAAACTCAGACTGCTTTGTGATGTAGAAAGTTATGATTCAGGTGAGTCAAGGAAAAGGGAAAATGCACTTACTTCTATGACTTTGTGAAAGGCCACACTATAGCCAATTCCATAATATTTTAATTTTCAAAGGTATCAAATATAGCATACTAACAAAACTCCCCAAATTTTCCAGACACTTCAATAATGTTATTCTTAAATAAGTAGTATTTTGTTTCTTTAAAATTCTCTATGTTACAAACAATTAATTGTCAAAATTATTGATTAAAGATATTTATGGCTAAATAGAAGGGGCATTTGGGTACAATTATTCACTTGATTAATTACTTACACTCTAGCAGAACAGCAGGCCTGTGGTCTGTTTGTTAAAGAATGTGAACTCCAGCCAGAAGCTGTCCTGGATCTGTTTCTAAGGAAAGGTATCTGTGTGCCCACAAATGATGATTTCTGGATTGAAGCAAAGGTCAACATAAAATTATACAGAGTCACAGTTCTTCAAGGATCCGTAAAGGGCCATACAATTCAATCTTTGGCTGCCTTCATGTAAATCAATCCAAACTAATGAACCTTGGTGGGGGGGGGTCTTAATAAGAGAAAGATCCAGGGAAGGAAATGACCATATTCTCCAGAGGTGGAATCTTCCCTTCCATCAAATCTACAACTATTCTGTATTGTAATTTTTGCTAATTTTTTTCCTCAGCTAGTTCACTAGAGAGTACAAGTCAGTATAATAAAGTATATACCTGGAATAATCACACTGGTTAGGAATTTCAGACCACTTGATCCAAGGTTTTCTCCTCGTACTCCATTATGGTACAAATAAAATTATTTTAAGATAAAGTTTCCTAAATTTTTTGATAATCAAAAAAATAATTTAGCATTTGTGGATGAGGTGATCTATAGAGATTTATTGACAATTAATAATGAAATGTTTACCTGTAAATAATTTTTCATTTTAAGCCTACATCAAATTTTTGAAGAAAAACTAAACAGATTTTTTTATTCTTTTTATCCTTTTTATATAACAGTGTAATTGCTGCTAGAATGTTTGTTCCTGTACAATCTGTTTGTCCTTAACCTGAAACCGTATAAAAATAGTAAAAACAGAAAGGGAATGAAGGAAGACAAATTGTAAATAGCAATGATAAGTGAATCCTTCTGAGCTGTGATGCTGTAGAAAACTACAGCCATTTCTATTCAAACTGAATAATTTATTTGCTATCGCAGCAATTGTGTGATGAACATAGCTTTGGGAATTAATATGTATTATATACCAAATATTTCATAAAAATTATCAGTCATCTCAATAGAAATATATTAGAATTAAAGGAAAAGAACAAGTTGCTATTAATCTTTTTATTTTTATTTTCTTATTTTGAGAATATGATGTTATTCCCAATGTGAACTGCAATAGCTTCACAATATTATAATACTTATTTGTACTTTCTAGCAAGTATGTGTGTGTGTATATATTATTTAAATATATATAATTTATCTTTGTACTAGATTATAAGATGGTAACATGATAATGGTTTTTAATTTTTATCATATTTTTTTGAATCCTTACAATGTTTAAATGTGGGAAATCAAAAACAGGGGAAACACAAAAGTATTTCTAGGTCTCAAGGGAAAATATCACTTAGTCATATCTCAGTTTTTCTACAAATAATACAGAATATAAATCCATTATCATACATGTCAATATACCTCTATTTCACACAATACCTCAAACCACCAGATGACAAAACAGGATTTTCTACATTTAGTTACTTTTATTCAAACTCTAGGTTCAAACCAATTATTTGTATAGCAAGTATTTTTACGATGGTCAGAAGAAATAAAATTAATTTGATCATCGATTAAATTTAGGCTTAAAATACCTGAAATTATTATTCTAACATACTTACGAAAAAGAAAGTATTATCATAGGATGGGAGATTATTATATAACACAGTGATTTTTCTCAAACCATGTCTTTTGACAATTTTTAATATTGCATTCACCAGAGGAATTTTCAAATTCCATGATTTCGCCAAGTGCCAAGGAAGAGGAACGAAAGTAAGCAAGTATCAAATGTCATTGCTTGGCATAGGCAACTGGGGTGTCAGAATCAATCCAGATGTCCAGCCACACAATTCTGTGCTGCTTCTTAGGTTTTCTCCTATTATAACGTCAAAAAGGGAAGGAAGCCTTACATTACAGCAAATTTCTATTCTGGTTAGCAACATGGGATACCTAGGCTAATTTATATTAACTACTATTATAAGTAAATTAAGCAAATATTTGTTAAAACTAAATAAGCATGATTTACATTGTGTACAACTGGAAAATAATTAACCAAGAAATATTTCCAAAGCCAAGTTTGTGAAAATTCTCATGTACAAACAACTTTACAGGCACATAGAAGATATTAATGGTAAAAGTAAAATACAATAAACATCTATTGCTTCTGTACATGACTGCTCTATTACTTAAAGGCAGTTGCCTGGTTTATCACATTTGCATTTGCTGTGAATAGTCAACACAGAGAATACATATTCTTGTTTGTTAGAATGAAAAAAGTATCATTTATTATTTTCTTATTTCATCATGCCATAATTAAAAAAGTGTTATTTGGACACATTTATTGGAATCTATTTTTTTTTTAATCAGAAGTAATCTTTAAAAATAAGCCAAGCCATCTGCTTGGTTTTGGTAGCAGGAAACTGCAGATAGCATGGTAAAGCTACAACTGCTTTTTTGTCCCCGTGGAGCGGAATACAGGCTTCAGATGCATATCCTTTCTGTGCTACACATAATTGGAAAGCAAAATCCAGAAAGTTGTTGGAGAATTAGTAGGCTAATACTGTTAAAGTGATTTTCATGTTCCCAGAAACTATTTGCTATTTTTAAATTTATTTCTATGTGATCTAATATCTTAATTTTCTGCTTAGTGTGATAGATTACATTTTTACGATGTTACGGCAATAATTTTCTTTAGTTGGAAGTGGATCATAAAAGAAAAATGTTGTTTGACAAAAAAATCTGAAAGAACTGTGAGAAACCAGGATTTCTGTTCCTTACTTTGTAGTGCTTACATACTATTTTAACTTATATCAAAAGAAATCAGAGTACTTGAAATATAAGAAAATATGTTCACTGTTTTACTGAATGTATAAATGGACAATGTAAATATAAAATGTGACTTTATAACACTTATTTCTAAATAAATTACAACTGTAAGAATTAAAGAGTTTTCAAATTCAGAAAACTATTGATATCTGATGGTGAGATAATGTAGTTTCTTTGTGTTTATACATGTGTGTTTCCATATGTGCTGATATGTGTTGACTTATTAAAAGTGCGTATAATATTTCCAAGGCATAAATGTAACCATGTGTAATTTATACAAAGTAGAAAGATATGTTCTAACATTTTAAGTATAAAACCTACGAAAAAATTCTAATATAAAATTTACTTCTTAATTTTCTTTTAAGCATTTTTAAATGCAGTGTTTTTCTATCATCTTAGATTGATAGAATACTATTAATAACACTCCGGTTTCTTATAAAAAAATCACTAAGTAAAAGGGCTTAATAGGAGCCATTTTTGTCCGCATTAGAATTAGGATTTGGCTTCTAACAAGAAATGTTTGTGTACCCCTGGTTACATATTGCGCTTCTCCACAGAGGGTTGCTTCTTTCTGTATTTATGACTAATCTCTGGAGGACGCACGCTCCATGAAGACTCTCACTAATGAACATTATGATGACAGCAGCCCTAGCACACTTTGGCAGTCGGAGAAGGCAGTCTTCCAGCAAAGCAATTAATGTCAAAACTAATTTATTTTGCAGAAATTTTATTAATTATTAGAATGTTTATTCACTTAAATAAATTCCAGTTGATATCATCAGCTGGAATTACAATTTAGGAAAACAGGGTGTAAGCTGAATTGATAGGTAGTGAGTTTGGGCCAAGTAAGTAGTATCAATGATAGGACAGAAACCACGGAGAGATGGAAATGTAATAAAATGCCACTCCTAACAACCTAGAGAACAACACAAATACCGTGAGTCCAGATAAAAGGCAATAATTTAAAGACATTCTGTGATGGGTCTGAGAAGGCAAACTACAGAGATTCCTTGCTGGCTAATGTCAGGTAAAGACAAAGGGTAAAGACATCAACTGTACATGGGATTCGCACCTAGCTCCTTCCTTTTCTTGAGGAATTGCTCCTTAAAATAAAAAGGAGGAAGAGCAGAGAAGGAAAGGAAGAGATGAGGAGAATCCAGATTAAAAAAAAAAGAGGTCATACTGTCATAAAATATACTAATATTGAAAACAAATTGCTGAAAATTAATATGTATTAGCTACCTACTTTATTGTGCCATAGTTAATAGCATGGCTTTATAAGCTTTCTTCCAAGTAAGATTTTTTCTTTTCAGTAGCTAAATGGCTGTGAAAAATATCATGGTGATTAAAAGATCAATGATAAAATCCAGCTACCTAATTTTACCACACAAATCAATATTTTACAATATACAATTGAAAGATATTTTCTCAAAGATAACAAAGGCAAATTCCTATGACACGGAGTCCAAATATTTTTGCTTTTATCTCCTTTTATGATTAATGATGACAGAAACCTGAGCTGTGTGATATGAGTATATTTTCAGCAATCAAATCAAGGTGTGAATGCCTTAAATTATAAGAATATAAGGAATATTAATATAAGACCTTTTGAAAACTAAACACAGTTCAGTCAAGTGTGTAATATTACCATAAATGAAGTCACTAGAGAGATGAAAGATTTAGAAATATTGAAAAAGCAACAGTACTATTTGGAATTTTTTGGAATATTATTAACTAAAATGTAGAGAACCGAGATTAGCATCAATTGTAGAACCACAGACAAATGGGCATTTCTTGGAAGAATATACACATATTTGAAAACACATATTTTATTATGAAAAAAACTGCAATTTTGTCTTAACTATGCAAAAGATTATGATGGAGCTATTTCTTAAATGGCAACTTTAATCTGAGTGCGGTGGTACGCTTTGATTTTCCCAGCAGTAGGAACGCAGAAAGACCAAGGGTTTGAGGCCAGACTGGACTACACAGAAAGTTACATACCAGCCTAGGTTACATAGTAGAATGTCTCAATGAAAAATAAAACAGCACTTTAAGTTTTATAAACAAAACAAATGTCGAAAGTAGTAGAAGATCTCAAGTTTTCTGTGTTTTAAAGATCTATAGAAATCCAGTAATTGCCCTGCCCACTGCACTAATTATTTTGTATATTATAAAAATCAAAATTAAACAGTGTTTGGGATGAAAGGCGAATAGTAATGCTGCTACATAAATGTGAAGATGATTGTCATGGGACCTACATCATTACATAGAAAAAAATTAAATTCACAAGCACAAAACAATTTAACTGTTTAGTCAAATCTTAGAATGAGGATTATGTTTACACATAAACTTTTGCTTGCCTAGAGTAGAAAAATAACAAAATAAAGGCAGAACTCTCCAAGTAACTACCGAATTTATCTGACAAACCCCACCCTGAAAAATACTTTAATCTATCCAAAATATATGCTCACCTTATAGAAATTATGTTTGTTGCAGTTTTAGCTCCTTGACTGTAAGAAAAACTATAGCTCTAATAGATACTTTTGCATTATTCAGAAATAATATGATGGATTCCATAGGACAAGGAAAATAATTTTTATTTAAACATTTTGCAAATACTAACAACAAATATTTATTGAGACTTCTATGTGTCTGTACTGGCTTAAATACTTTCTGACAGACATCACATTTCATGGTTAATTTGAAATTCACAAAGTACTCCATCAGGTCCCATTGTTCTCTTTAGAGATGAGAAAGCTGAGATACAGTGAGAGCTTAAATATGTTGCCCAACATAAGACATCGAGCATTTCAAGGATGCAATTCATAACCAGAGCTGATAGCATCAAACTCTAGTAGGCTACAAATATAGGTGATCTTATATTGCAGATTTCTTGTAAATGTAAACCAAAATTTAGTATTGATACTTAATCGCAAAATACACACTTATATGTCATGCTAATCTTTATTTTAAATTCATAGGCTGAGTGTAGTTCAGGGATATAATGCTTGCCTAGCATGAAGGAGGCCCTGGGGTCAATTTCTATTATCTCAGAAAATGCAATAAATTTTTCGTATATTAACCCATTTAATGCCAAGCAGTTAAAATCATGAAGCTTCGGGTCTGGGATGTACAATACCCCTTTATTATGGGAAAGAAAACTGTAGTTAAGAGAAGAGAAACAACACCAAGAAAAATGATACCTTTTTTACTTAAGAGCTTCTGATATTTTTACATAATCTGGGGACAGGTTCTCCCTGTATAGCCTACATTGACCTCCAACTCAGCATCCTCCAGCCTCGGCTTCTCTTAGTGCTGGCATCACAGGAGTGCATTACCATGTGCAAATGGTTATCAACATTTATATATTGTGTGTTTTACTAGAAATATAATTCATATTTTTAAAATTAGTACATGAATGTATTAGCTCCTTAAAGGGTATATTATCTCAACCACAGAAATGAGAAATATTGAAGATACGAAAGTTGAATTGTCAAAAGTTCATGAACATTGTAGGACCAATGTCAAAAAATACATGAAATCTTATCATTTGCAAGTAAATGGACGGAACTGGAGAACATCATTCTGAGCGAGGTTAGCCAGGCTCAGAAGACCAAAAATCATATGTTATCCCTCATATGCGGACAAATGCAGCAATGTTGGGTCACAGGACAAGGGAGAGCACATACAGGAGGTATGGGGATAAGTAGGAAACCCAAAACATGAAAGTATTTGATGTCCCCACTGAAGAGGAGCTACTACAGAAACCTTAAAGTGACAGAGGTCAACATGAGAAGGGGATCAGAAACCAGTGTAAAGATCAGTTAGAGATGAATCAACTTGGGTTGCAACACATTTGTACATGGAAAGAATGCTAGGAATCTCTCTGTATAGCTATCCTTAACTCAACTACCAAAAATGCTTTGTTTTCCTTATTATGCTTATGTCTTCTCTTCAACAAAATTAGAGATAAGGGCAGAACAGGTTCTGCATGGAATTGACAGGGATAGGAGGTAGTAAGTGGGGGGTGGAGAAGGTGGGGACGTGTTTGAAGGGGAGAAATGGCCCAAACAATGTATGCACATTTGAATAAATGAATAATAATAAAAAAGAACCTAAAAAATACATGTGTTGATAATCCAAGTCCTAAAGATTTCCTATAAGAAATCCCACAGATGGTTGCTTAACTCTTAATTTCATTGCCATTTTTTGAGTGTGTCTCTTTAATTATTCCTGCATCTGAGTTAGTCATTTGGAATGCAAAGATGAAAATATGTTCTTGCTTACACGTAGAGTCACCTTTTCTTTCTTACAAAGAAAGTCCCCATTCATGCCTTTCTTTGTGTTCTTTTCTCTTTAGTATTTATCCTGAATAAGACTTGTTTTGTATGGATGATAAATTTTATTGCCACTGTGCTTAAAGATCCTAGAATTTAATTATCACAAAAATAGAAATTACTCTTAAATTTCTTAAAGATTTCTTGAAAAAATATAAAAGGTGTTGAGTATGTGGGAAAGACAATCAATCCTTCCCAGGGAGTTGTTTCAAAGCTCTGTATCTGCGATAGGGGCTTAACAATGGAGTGATAGTCCATTTGTTCCTTAGAGAGGCAATAGACTTAGGCAATAAAAAGGCAAATGAACTAGTGTAGTTGGCATATGGTAAATGAAAGCAAAAGGAGATTCTGATATGGGCCAAGGTGACTTCATTGAATGTCAACATTGTATTAAACAAAATTGTAAACCACAGAGGTAAAAATATGAAATGGAGAGAACATATTCTCTTGTCTACTAATGCCAAAATACTAACACACTAAAGAGGCACTGGAGGATTACTTAGAAAACATTAACAAACTAGAATAGTTAATATATAAGTTGCGTTGATAGGAATTAATGACTCATTAATTCATCTATGCCAAGAGGAACTCTTGGAGTACTGAAGGGGAAAAAAGAGAGTCCTTTCTTTCCTTTCTGTTTTTAATTTTTATTTCTGATTCAGAAATCTTTAGTACATAATAATAAATAGCTAATAAAGTAGAAAACTACAGCAGAAATGACTCTAAACAAGAAGGAGTAAAAAACAAAAACAGAAGAGAAGGAAATCAAAATAATTAAATGTAAGATATTGTCTAGAGGAACATGATGGAAGCCCATAAAAAGGGAAAGTCTGTTCATAGCTACTACCAAAGGGAGTCAGGGTTATAAATGAGAGCCAGGAAAAGCCATGTTATTGACTAAATTGAAAGCAAATAAAAGACTAGACTTGAAGGGAAAAAGTTAATTTCTGATAGAAATGTAGAACATTTTGCCAAATGCAACAGTGCTGCATTCACAGGAAATGTCGATGAAGTACTTTGTTTAAATACAATCAAATCTCATCTTCCTAATTTCTTACAATCTTTCCATACCAGTAAATCTCCTTCCACAACCCCACATTTTCTTCCCCCTTTTGTTAAAATGCTTATGAGGCCAGTCTTTTATTCCAGTGCCTTTATAATCACTGAATTAGGTATAAACATTTCAGACTGGAAACAAGGTTACATAAGGGACAGCATGTGAGTTTCTCATATCTCATAACTATCTCCCAAGTTAAAAGTTGATTTTCCTTCTAGATCCATCTTCTTCACAATACATAGGCCCACAATCAGAACGTGGATGTTCCTGGAGTCCACTGCTGCTGCAGATGTCAACTGGCCCTGAAGGAAGTGTCCTTTCAGCTGATGTTGTGAGGCAGATGGTGAAGGACAGCTTCACTTAGAATATAGTAGAGTCGAATAATTTTTTTTATGTAATGATAGAAAATCTCACATATAATAAGGATGGCATCCTCCAGTCCATGTGCAAAAATTCAGGTTTTATATTTAATATATTTCTGTTCATTTTATTCTTGCTGTCCCAGGAAAGCAAGATGTCTCTCATTTGGTTTCTTTAGACAGATTTCCCTGCCCAGCTTTCTTCAAATCATCCTCTACAGAGCAGCTAGTGTTATTTATTTAATATCATCTGATCATGGCATTAAACCTGATTAAAAATCTTAGGTGTTCATTATCTCCTACAGAATAAAGTTCAAATACCTTAGGTTGCATTCTTAGGTTCTTACCACCTTCTTTCATATATTGTGTTCCAGTTAGTTGTATTTCTCTCTTTTCTTCTACATTCTATCAATTCCTTTAGCCCATTCCTTTCTCTTATACTTAGCACTTAATAGAACCCCAAACTGCTATTTCTCAATGAATGAATAAGTGAATGAAGTAATCTGTGCCTGCATGGTTCTGCAAGCAGCATTACTCCTTCCAGATTTTTTTTTAAATTTTTATTCATTTATTCATGTGTGCATAATTGATTGGGCCATTTCTCCCCCCACGCCCCATCCCCTCTTTATCCTCCCTACCCCCCTTGCTTCCAGGTAGAACTTGTTCAGCCCTTATCTGGAGTTCATAGTTCTATGTGGCCTAATGGTGGGTTGGAAAGAACCCACCATTAGTATTAAAACTGTAATATATGGTCTCAAATCCTGGCTCCATTTCATAGCTGGTGAACTTATTCTTTTGTTTCTCTTGGCTTATTTGCCAACTTATAAAATGAATATTTTTCTACAGAAGACTTATAAGCATGAAATATGTTTAATGCAAAAAGAAACTCTTGATAACTTATATAGTCATTCTCTAAGATTTGTGTTGATTATTCTGTCACTGCTTAAAAACTGATAAATCGTAACATGATTTACATAGCATTGTCATATGTCATTGTCACATGGATAGTAGAAATATTCACCATACTCTTCTTGATAAGCTGAGCAAATTTTTATATTATTTTAATGCTGAGGTCATGGGCAGCAGATTGCTCAGGAATTCTATTCACACTGGTGTGGGTTAGAAGTGGCCATGTGTGGTGAGAGCAGAGGGAATGTAGTGTTTCATGGAGCCTGGACTCTAGGAGACATCTCATCCTTATTCTTAGGTTCCATCTCTTTTACCTCTTTCACTTATGACTTGTAGTCACATATCTTAGGGTCACATGGCTTAAAGTGAGTGTCTTCCCTTGGACTTGGAGGATGACAAAAACTTAGAGTAACTTGTGCTTCAATAGCCATTACATTGGGTCTTGAAATAGGCCTTAAAGAATAACAATGAGTTTAAGTGACCAGAATGTAAGTGAGTGACATTCCAGGTCAGTGGAATTCTGAAATGAATACTGCCAACAGGGGAAAAAAAAAATCATTGGAAACTGAGCAAACTAAATGTCTGCAATTCTTGGTACTTGGTGACTTTAGAATTCCATCATGTTTTATGCAACATTATGATGTGTTTTGTTTGGGAGATAGTACAGTGAATCTAGTCAACAAACACAAACTGAAGTTAGCAATGTAGAGCAGTAAATACATCAGGCATTAAACTCTTTTCCTTAGTCCTCTGTTATTGTTTTATTTGTATTTTTATTTTGTATCCCATGAATCATTCCCTAATTTTCAAAAACAAACAATTCAAAGATATCTACCATCTCAACGAGTTCAATTAAATTGTCACTGGAAGATTTAGTACTATATTTTCTGTGCCTCAGATGATATCAGATTTTTATTTTTACTTTGATCACTGCTTTGACAACCTATCAACCTGAATAATACATATAAAAGTGCTTTAGAAGTTATTCTGCTTAGTAAGAATCTTTCCTCTGAGTAACTTTTATGATTTGATATAAATTCATTGACTCAACTTCTTCAGCATCCATTTTAATCAACAGTTGGGAAATGCAAAGGTGAAAATAGGTATTCTGAGGATAAGGTGCCAAAAGCCAGGAAAACATATATTATTTCAATAAAGAGTGAATTTCTGACTAATCTTTTGCTTTTTTATCACAACACTACAAGATATTTACAAATACTGAAAATTTAGAATGAAATTTTCATTTTTTCAATATTGAAAAAGGAGTTAACATGGAAACATTATCACTTTAGATTTAAAACTAAAAAATGGATCATATGATTAGTTATAAAAACATGAAAAATCTTCCATAGTTCTCTTGTCTTTAATTCAGTTATTGGCAAATGATTAGTCTTGCTTGTTGCAAACCAAGTAATTAACTTTTAAGGCACAAAGGCTCTAATTTAATTCTTTTTTCTTCTTGCATTAATGATATGAAAAATGTCTCTGTGCTGATGTCAATTTTATATCTTGTACTGTCTTTGTCTTATATTATTATATAAGCTAATGTTATTCCTAAGAATATTCTTTCTTCTTCTAAATTTTAGTATAAAATTTTATAGATGAGGACCTGAACAGTGTATCAAAAACTTTTAAAAGTCACAGAGCTCATAAATCTTGGAAATAACTTTGGAACCTAGGACTTAGGCTCTTCCATATCCCAGATAGATTAGTGAAACAGTCACAGATACTGTTCTGTGAGAGTTCTTATATCCCCCTTTCTTCTTAAGAGTGACTCTTGTTTCCTTCACATCTGCTTCATCATTTACTCATCATTATCTGCACTCTAAACTCCCCATGGTGTAATGATTCCTCTTCACAGGAAAACTGACCATATCCATATCACATTTAATAACTTTCAATGGTATAAAATACTGTAAATTCATAATAATCATGGGAGACAAAGACATTGTTACAATCAGAGGTTTGTATGCATAGCCAATTTTATTTCACAAAATTCTTTTCAACTTCTCTGAACTCCTAGCACAGAGACACACTGCCAGTCTTAACTGTGCCAACAAAGCTTAACAATATGAAAAGGAGAAAGGTCACATGAGATAAAATAATTTTTGTAATGAAAATAAGCACACTGAATTTTAGTTATATTCAGCCATTTCTCTATTTTATTTCCCCTTCAGTATATCTTCTGTACAAAGACACGATGTATGAGTTTCCCATAATTTTTACCTAACTATAAATTAAAGTAGCTTGCCACATCAAATATAGCAAATTTATTTAGCTGAATTTATTGGCAAATGAGTTCATTACAATTTTTTTTCCTTTTTTTCGATACTACTTTGAAATTAGAACCTTACACTTTTTAGGTATGTATTTTACTGCTTAAGCCACACCTCCATCCCATCTCTGCATTCTGAGTAGTTAGAATTGCAGATATGCTCCACCAAGCCCAGATTGTTGGTAGAGATGGGTTCTTGCTAATTTTTTACTTTGGCTGGCCTCAAACTGCTATCTTCCAGATCTCTGCCTTCAAAGTAGCTGGGATTATAGACATGAGGTGCTATTTTTAATTTTGTTAAAATATTTAAAATAAAAGAAGATAAATATGAGCTAAAGGCATTTAACAGTTTCCTTTCAAGTTTTTATAAGAAGCTAGGCTGATCTGTATGTAAAATAGTACTGAAAGTTCAATTCCTGGATGACTCAAATGAAGGCTGCTCTGAGACAAATGCTCAACCTTTACCTAAGGTTCTGTGATCTCTATAGTGAGCTGATGGCTAGGGGCTTTTTGCAGCAACCTTAAGAGTTCACTTTTCGTTCCCAAGGGGACTTTAGGAAACACCCAGTGCTGACCACAATGATTCTTTCAATTTATAAATGGCAAATATTAAACTGACAATAAAGTCAATCCAAAATTTACATGTATTTAGCTTTTTTGTAATTTTAAATGATGTGTTTGTTACATATATTGTATAGTGCTGGCATTTGACATATTTTGAATTAAATATTCAAAATGGGTTCATATTTGGATAGAATATTAAAGTAATAGTCTTGGTCTCTCTTGTTTAATAGGACACTTGAAACATTAACTTTGTAGAATCCCATTTTCTAGCTTCATGGTAATTATCTGTTTGAATTTAACAAGTTCTTTTTGCTCTAGCTATAACAAAATCTACATACTATAAATATGAAACTGGATTTAAACAGACATTCATGCACTAAAATTTTACAGCTTTGTAGATGACCTTAGAATTTGTATTAGTTTTTTTTTCTTTTTTTGTGGGTAGCGCTTGATTTATTCATTTAAGAAAAAGAGCTCTTATATACAAAACAAGATGGATTTTGTTTTCAAGCGTTAAAAGGACTCTTTAAAAAATTAAAGGGAGTATAAATTACACGGAGCGATTTCTCACAGAAGCACTTAAGTGAATGAATGTGTCATGCATTTCTCCAAATGGCTCAGGTCGGTACCAGGATCGCAGGGTCCACTCCTCACATCTCCAACCCAGAAGATGCTTGCTATGAATGGCAGGGGGTTGCACTTCTGCCATTGTGCACAGAAGTGAATTACTATTAAGACCCAGGTGCACAAGATATAGGAAATTCCCATGTTATAATACCAACAAAATTTAACTAGAGTAGACCCTGTGTCACAACTAAACCAGAATGCTGAGTCAATACAAACTTTATGACCCTCAGAGCCCATCATGGCTTCTGTCCCCACAGTAGCCACAGGCAACATGCCAAGACAGAATCACCTGGCCTCGCTGCAAGGGCCAGAGGCAACTGCCTGCAACCAAGTGAGAGCACCAGCAAGGCTCCTGATTCTGCCATAAGAGGTGACGCAGAAGTCCTTGTGGAGGGCTGTCTTGGTTGTTTGGTCACACCTGACTGGCTCCAGGTCCCGCAGGGCATGTGTGAGGAAGGCCTGATCCCACTGATGGACTTTGCCATCACAGGTGGCCTAGGTGTCTATGGATCAATCCACCCTCATGGCTGCACTATTCATCACGTGCACAAATCAAGAAGAGGATGTGGAAAACACACGAGATGTTTCCTTTTAGAAGATCAGTAAGAGCGCTCATATAAAAAGTTTTTTTTAGATCTTAGAAACCTCCAGAAAGAGGAGAAGACAAGACCCTGTATGACCACTCAGGGCTGAGCTAGACTTTCACACATGCCAGGGGTGACCAAGTAGTTGGCCATTGTGCGTTGAAGTGTTTTTCTAACCACAGGCTGTGAGTGCAGTCCTCAGAAGATGCAGGGACCAAGGGTCCTTTATGAAAAGTGCCATCGAACAGGTTCCCGACACACCTCTGACATTTTCAATCTTCCAGGGAGGGCAGCTGCCACCTCCTCCAGGAGGCCACAGCAGCAAGTGGCCAGAATTAGAAGCCTGAGTCTTTGACCCTACCTGAGACAGACAGAACCAAATGTTTGCTAATCTACTGCTGTTATGCAGACCGCAGAAAAGTGTAGTTAGGAACACCCTACAAAATCCAATGTTAATATTCTCAAAAAATATTTTTACAGTCTTTAAATAATTTACAATAGCAACAAAACCATATTTACCAGGACATATCTGTTGAATAAAAGTGTCACTTAATGTTAGTGCACATATACATAGGGCTAGACGGAAGGGACCCTGGTTTTTGTTCTTTCACCTATATTCTCTATACATATTCTGACAGGAGCAGAAATGCACAGATAAGTGGACATGTACACTATTTCCAGTGGATACCTCGAAGACCAGCACACGTGTCACAACTTGAGGACATTACCCTTCACGACTGTGCTGCTACCACTCTCCATCATTGGCTTCACTGCTCATGTCCTCCTGGTCCTGGATGTCCTTTTCCATGGCGCTGTGTGGATACTTCAGGTCTAGGATGTTTTCCTCAGAGGCAGAGCTCCTTCTACTGTGCAGATCAACCCCCCACCTCCATGCCTTTCAGTTTGGCCAGTGCCCACTGTCCTTCATGAGCAAATCTGGGCTTCCAAACATAGGGCTTTGGCCAGCCTATGTCTTCCTGAAGGCCAAGAGGGTTGGGCCCTGCAGTGGTGGCCTAGGTGAGGACTGAAGAAGCCAGCCTGCTTGCTCCCACACCACAGGAGCTGCTTTTTTGGAAGTGGAGGTGTGTCCTGGGGCCTACATCAAGGCTGGGTGGGACCCTGGCCTGCTTGTTAGATACCTGCTTTCACTTGCTCCCAAGGCCCCCCATCCACTCCAAGCTTAGACCTTCTGAGTTCAGTGCCCAGGTGCTGGGGATCCTCTTCTGGTGGGCAAAGTCACACCAGGGAATGACGAGGTTAGCCTGGGGTTCTGGTCTGGATGTCAGCAAGGTCCAGTTACCACAGTTCACATGAAACCTCCCTCTGGCTTCCCCATCCCCATCCTGCACCTCCAGCCTGGGCACTCACTTTGGCACTGCTGGGCAGCTAGCCAAAAGTACTTTCTGTAGGGCAGGCTCAGCCCCTCTCAGGCTCTGGTCTTTGTGAACATAACTACTTCTACTCCTCATTGGAGAAACTTTGGCAGAGATGGTCCCCTGGCGCTTCTGGGTGGTGCTCACTCTCATCTGCGCAGAGCAACAGGAGAGGGTGGTGTGCAGCAACTCGGGGCCTTCCCGCTCTGCACTACCAGGTTGGCTGTGCCCTGCCTCCCAACTCTCTCTGTGCTCCTTCAGTCACCTGAGGGTCTCCCCCAGCCCTCTGGCCAGATTTTTTCTTTGTTAATTAAATGACCCAATTTTATAATCTTAATCACACATTCAAATAATGTGTATTTCTTTAAAATGAAATTGCATACATATGGAAGTTATTAAATTCCAACGTTGTTAAAATATATTCACCAAGTACATAAAAAGGGACTGAGTCATTAAGTTTATTATATTGATAAATCACAGTTTATTAGGTTTCAGGAAGTAAGTCCTTTTAGTTGTGAGTTAGTGGAAGATGCATAAACATGTTTAACTCAAAAGCAGAATGAGGTGAATTGATACTGCGGAGCCTCGAATGGATTATTTTATGAACTCAGAGCATCCATCAGGAAGAGAACTGTTTTAGAAAACCAATGTGATTGTGTCAAAATGATGGGACTAAATTGGCCATGGCAAGGTTTGCTGAAGATTTTGGGCCATTTTCATTATTGATTGAATAACATTGATTATGTTAATTGTACAGAGCTCAATTTTCCAATTCACTTATTAAATTTGCTAACAAAACAAATTAACAATTTCTCTTTCATTAGGACAGTGTAGGTAGGCCCTATTTCTCATTAGTTTTGGAAAATTAAAAACAAAACACTAAAATTTCTCTCCTCTGGGCACCTTCCTGGATCTGCCACCCAATTCTAGGAGCTGTACTCTCCCACTTTACACTTTTCTATCTTAATAAGCTGCCTTGCTTTGCACTTAAAATAGTAAAATAAATAAAATCTCTCTCTTCCATCTTAAATCCTAGATCATTTTAAATTTTATCCATTAATTTCATTGTTTGGAACACTAGAAAAAATTCAGTTATTAATGCCCCTGGACTAAGCCATTATTTTCTAAGAAAAGAATGAGTAGCACATGAGCTGTTGCCTTTTTTAAGAATTGTATTCAACATAAGTGAAACGAGAGTAAATGGCTATCAATTTACCTTGTGGTATCTCTGACTACTCAATACTGAAATAAATTATGATATCTGAAAGTGTTAAAGAAAAGCAACAAATTAGTAGAGTTAATTTGACCAAAAAAGAGAACAAAAATTTCGTTGTTTCTTTCTGCAACGCAGTCCCATATTTTATATGATTTTGTTTTATATATATAATATGTGGGGGGGATGTATTTTGGGTAATTGAAAGAAAAACAAAGTTTTAGGAACATCTTCATGGGAAAAGATTAAAATATGAGTGGTGAGGGGTGGTGGAGTGGATTAAATGGTAGAGCACCTGCCTAACAAATGTAAGGCCCTGTGTTCAAGCCCCAGTACTGCAATAAAGACAGAAAAAACTATGAAACATGAGTTGGTGAATTCCTGTTAACTGAACATCACATTTTGGGAAAGTATATTTCTTTCATACCTAAATTTGGAAATGAGAAATTTAAGGAATTAAAACTAAATAAACATATTGGTCACTTAGACTTGTGAAGGTAAATGAGAAGACCTAGGTTTTCAGGGAGAATATGCAGGGTGACAACCTTAACATGAATGGCTGGGTAAGCATTCTTGTCATAAAAGGATAAGAAGGCAAAAGTCTAACAGGAACTCAACTCTCCTTCTTATACCTCCACCATGTGTGACAATGAAGTCTCTGGTGTCACACTATGTCAGAGAGGCTCCCACTGCACTCGTTCTGGAACCTGAGCAAATTATTTCATCTTTGGAGCTCAGTGTCTCATCTGTAGAATATTTTTAAAGAAGAACCAATCTCATAGAATTGTCAGATATATGTTAAATGTTTATGGCAGTGCTATACTAACACTAACTATAATTATTATACTTATGATTACTAAGTCCTATATTGTGTTAATGGCACACTTATGATAGAGATTGGTGTGTAAAAGTGAGTGTCAAGACCAACGCTTTAAAAGAAATGGCAGATCCAACCAGATAGAGTTTAGTATTTTTTAAAGGTTAACCTTCAGTTCCTTCTGTATCAATAACTCACTATTTTTCAGAACTCCTTTTCTATTCTTATACCTGTTTTTCTAAAAAGAAAATGCAGGTTTAGGTTTTACAGTAGAAGTAAATTGATTTCAGTCTGCTTTTTCCCATTATTGACAGTTTTCTTTTGTGATGTGCTGTACTCTTGTAGGAAGATTGTAACATCAAATGACCTATCAATGATCTTTGAAATGATGAAAATTCTCAATTTGCTTAAAACTAAATCTGCTTAAAATAGATGTCTGATTTTTCTGTACCACAGACATTTAAACTTATTACAAAATCAAAGGAAGGCAGAAATATTCTTATTGCATCCCCAAAGAATCATTACTCCTGGCATACACCTGAGCTCCCAATACCCTTACCTGCAGTGCTTGTTCTAAGTATCAGCTACTGTTTTTACATGAGCTTTACTGCTTCCTTCTTCCATAATCAGTTGAAACAAAACTATCTCCTTTTGAAAGCTGATTATTTTATCATGTGCTCAAAAATTCAGCTTTTTCACTCATAAACATAAACCATATACATTCTGCCAAAGCTTGAATTTTTCTTTGCTACATGTTTAATTTAATCTAAAAGTCAGTATGAAATAATTTTATAAAATGGGCCAATTTCTCCAGGTATCTGTGGAAACTTTTGGCAGATAAATTTCCTGGCAGGCATAGCAGGCAGTTCAAAGACAGACAGACCTTGAGATTTTTTTCTCAAAGGCTGAGCAAGCTGGCTTGCTTTGAAGGGGACAAAAAAATCTAGGTCAAATCATCTTTTCAAAGTTTTATGTGATAAAACTCTTGGGGAGGAGGTGTAAGTCCTTGGTCTGACTCATTTGTAGGTGAATCTGATGATAATGATTAATACAAAAGTCTTGTTTTTACACTTTTCCAAAGTTGTTTCTGTAGAAATTAAGTGTCCAACAATTATTAATAAGAGATTTTTGAAGGATTTAATATGCTTGCAGCTGCTCCCTAGAGTCAGGTATTTAAGGTCAAGGCTACAGACCCCAAATGTACTCTTTGAAAACAGTACATAAACTGTTTGCCTTCCAAACATTTGTTCTGAAACAGCAACTTGAAGCTAATGACATAAAGTCTGCTAACCCCAAGAACCATCTATCAACAATCTCTGAAACATTTAAAGCCCTGTAATATTTAAGAGAGGAGCTCGAGGGCCTTGATATCCACCCCCTCCTCACATATGTCAGCTTGTTTTAAATAGCTGGTTGCACCTCTAAGAAGAATATAAATTTTTGATATTCATCATCTCAGTCCCAGAATGATCATCAGCCTTGCTTTTGTAAATATTCCTTCAATTTATAGAGTATCTTGACAAAATTGAGATATTTGAAAACTTCTTTTATATCTCTAAAAAAATTCATCACTGATGCTTCTGTAATGAGGCCCTATAATATAATGACCCACCTTTCAAATTTGTTCTTTTTCTTCTTTTTTTTGAACATGGAGAGAAAAAATTTTTGTTAAAAATTGTTTTTCATTTTTCATTCATTTATTTATCAAAGAAATATTGACTGAATACCAGGTAAACCAGTTCCTTATGCTAGCTAATCAATAATGCTTTCAAAAAATGCACTCAAGTCAGAGACAGAGAAAGATATCTCTATGAGGAGCAGAGGAAGGCAGAGAGGACTAACTTCTTGGGTAACAGAGAAAGAATACTTCAGGAATAGGTTACATTTAGTATGTTTTTTAATTGTGAATAAATTTCTGCGTGTAGAACAGGAAAGGGTCTTGGAGACAGATACTACATTTGTTTTCCAAAAGTACAAAAATTAAATGAAACTACTGAGAAGAGGTACATGTGGTTTTAGGAAGAAGTTCCATGCAGTTGTTGGTAAGGAAGACTGGCAGAAGTCAAGGCTAAAAGACATTATCAGTGTAAAGGATTTGGAATGCATTTTTACTTGATGGACAAAGAAGAATCCATAATAGATTTAAAGGAGGGGAAGGAAAGGCCATATTCACAGCATGAGTTCTTTGTGAATTTCTTGGTTAATTAAACTGCTTTTATGCTTTAAAAATGTCTGTATTTCCAGGTCCTAGCACAGATTGAGGCAAATATCAATCCCTAATTATCATCTGTTGGATCTAGGGTTTGGTTCTGTGAGGGTCCCACAAGGATGCAGATAAAGAGTGGTGCCATATTTGAGATGTATTTTAGTATTGACTCCTCTTTTACACATTGACACTTCAGTGACTTTTTCCTCCTTTTCCTGAAAATTGGGAAATTCAGAGCTAACAAAACAATTGTATGTGATCCTCAAGGCTGGCATGCATGATTCTTAAAAAAAAATGTTTTTATTTAACTCTTATGTGGCTTTTATCATCAGCAACATAAAATATATTTAGGGGATATGTTGTTAATCAATGAATCAATATTGATTAAAAAAAATTAGTTCAACACTATTTATGTGCCTCTAGCCTTTTCCCACAGAAATGACTGTAAAAGACCCACAACCATGCAACATCAGACTCAGCCTAGATTATATGCCCTTTGGGAAGTGCCTGTGGTACCCTCAAGTAGTCCACAGTCTTTCTTGCAAAATCCCTGTATCCTCCTTATCTGCTTAATTTTTGTGGCTTCAGAAATATATAAACATTGAATTTCTAAGCTTCATTTTACCAAAAAAAAGAGAAAAAGGGGGTGGGATAGGATTGGAACGGTTGCTCAGTGGTAGAGCAGTTCCCCAGCATATGTGAGGCCATAGGTTTAATCCCCAGCACTGAAAAAATTAAATTAAAAAATCAAAAGATGTACATATTAATTTAACTCTTGGGTCTTCTGGAATTTCTTTCCAACTTTTACAAAAATAATAATTTAAGTGTTAAGATATTCAGGAACTATTCAGTCTATTTAATGAACTATAATGTCATAAAAGGAATTATTAACACTTCTGATTTGAACTTTCTTGTAAATACAAAGAAAGCCTGATAAATAATAACCTAGTGCATTATTTGGCATTTTAGAACACACCTCAATGTGCTCATATGCTGGTCACACCACCTCAGCACTTCACTCACAGTGTGCCTTGAGCCATCCTGCTATACCCTGAGCCTATATAAGACAGAAATGATCATCTCACAGAATTACCATCAAAATTGAAACAATATGTGTATATAAAAATACCTCAATAAAATACACTCGGTCATATTGTATTGTAACATTTACATAAGTAAATTATAGAAATTTTCATTAGGGAATATTGACCTTAGCACACTTGTCAGTAAATTACTGACAAATTAATATTTTCTTCATGAGACACATATATTTTACCACAACATGCTTATTATCCATCTCTCTTGAAATGATCTCAGGTGAAAGAGTTAAAAATATTTTTTGAGTGCCTACTTCAGCAGCATATATGCTAAAATTGGAATGATACAGAGATGATCAGCATGGACCCTAAGCAAGAATGACACAGAAATTCATGAAGCATTCCATATTTAAAAAAAAAAATTGAACTATTCCCTAAATGTGGTAGCTTAATACACAACAGAACTGAACATACATAACTATTGTGCCTTGGATGGGATGACCTTTTGTTATTCACCTTGGAAAGTTCAGGCATTGATAGCACAATAAAATTTAATAGTTTATAAATCCTTTAGAGTCCTCTGCTAAGGAGTGAATGTAACATTAATGGATTAGTTCAAACTAACTTAAGTTTCTGCATTTTCTGATTTAGAACTCCATGACCTAATAAATATCAGACTATTCCTTTAGTTTTACTGAGTTGAAAATGAAACATATATAAAATTCATAGATTTCCACTCTCAAAAGTTTTTTATCTTAAATTATTTACAATTTTTAATGAAATTCTTAACTCTATTTTCTTAATGTAGCTCTTTAAAATGATATAAAATACAGTAGAAAATTACATAATTACCTTAATAATCTTATTCTGAGTTGTCCCAGTTTTGGACGGTCTTAGTAGGAATTGGCATCTTTTGTCCGTTATTCCTTTTCATTTCCATAGTCCTCATGAGACTGAAGTTTAACCAGAGTAACATGGTTTAGGTGACAGCCTCTTGCATTTTTAAAGTCACAGTATTAAACATTAACTGTGAAAAATCACATGATTTTACAGTACAGTAGATCTACAGCACAAGCACACTACCTCACAATTGATTTGACTTAGGCACCCCTGGAAGGACTGGATTCACTGCTTTTAAGCTGTGTTTCACCCCAAAGTTCTCTATTCATGTACCTAACTCTGAGATAAAGAAGTTACTGAAATATTTCAGATTGGTGATTTTAGAGGCAGTGAAACATCTGACTTAAGTGATATCTGTGTCTGGTGATAATAATTTGCTAGAAACTCATTTAATGCAGATCCAAGCACAAAGGAAAACAAGTATATTACCTGCTTTTGTTAAATCTCACAGTGATTAGACTTTATAAACACATGTTTTAACTGAACGGCCTTTAATAACAACTGTGTATTAGGAAGAAAAATTCTTTCTTCCTCTCTAATGATGTTAAGACTCAATGCATGCACAATGTAGTTTCATCAAAGGTTTTAACCATATGTTCTCTGGAAAAAAATCTTAATATGAATTCGAAATATTTGCTCCATTACTTATTTTCACATTACTATAGGCAAAGTTGCATGCTCTCAGATGTGCAAAGCTAAAATAATTCCTAGTCATGGTTAGACTTAAAATATAATTAACACATGTTAACTTGAACCAATTGGACCACTTCATTGTAACTTAAAATTGAATTGATTTTTAAAAATTGTTATATATGATGAAAATACTACTTGTTTTTTTCCTTCTAACTTGATTATTTGTTTCCTGTTGAATGTTAGGAGTCTAATCACATATTCCCTTTACTTTCTATTTTTAAAACCCTTTTAGAACCCCAAAGTCAAAAATAATCCAAATGTTGGCTTTATTATGGTATCTGTTTCTTAATACAGATGAACAACCTTATTGGAGGTCACAGTTGGTTCTCTGACCTCCCACCTCATGGTTACTAAATTCACTTCATTGTTTTCTCTGTTAAAGTTGCAAAAGTTGGAAAATCATGGCTGTTCACATAATCCATCTCACCCCTGCTATGCAGTTTGCTCATGATGATTGTTTGCTAAGGAATTCTTCCTGCCTAGATATTGGGAGCACACAATTGTGCTGAAGATTGTAAAGTCTAAGAGATATTGAAAAAGACAAGTTGCAAGAAACATATAAGCACCGAACTGTGTTATATAGCAATGCAAAAGAATGATTGCGAGGATCTCATCAATTTTAGTTAACAGCATGAAGGAACAAAAAGTAGACCATTGGCTGAAGTAAAGTAACAGAGTGATACTGAAGTAAGTGTGCTGATTGTCCAAAAATGTGTATGCCATTAGATCATAGCAAGCAAGAAACTATTCATTTAATTTCTGCAAATATGAGAACTAGCAATAGCACTATTCAAAATAGTATTTGAATTTGTTAAATACTCCACAAATTCTACCTTGTAATTATATTATATCTTTAAATATCTTCTTTCTTATAAGTTTGTAAAACCTGAACAGATTTTGGAAATTATATTTAACTTCAACAAAAAAAACTTCCTGTGTCCTTGCCTCAATTTATATGGCAAGCTCAAGGCAGAGTTTAAAGCTGACCCATCAGTTGTTGGGCCAGACCTCTCTGTCAGGAGTAGCTCTACAAATTGAGCTCCAGCATATTCAGATTTCTTAAGCTTAGTTGTTTGGTTTTTTTTCTTGAGTAAGAAAATGCTTATTTTGTGTATGTGAAAAATGAGAAAATGCTAAATTGAAAATGAAAATTGTCCTAATTAGTATGACATTTTGAAGATTAATGGATAGCTTCCATTATCTTTAGAACATGGTGCCAACATAATACTTAATTCAATTATCTTGTATAAAAAACTGAGAATTAGTCTATACAATACATTCTTCCTGAAGGTCCCTTGTGTGAATGGAATTACATAAACAGACACAATTGAACTGATTTTAAACAAATCACAGCTTAGCAGATTTTGAAATACAGATCATTGTTCATTCACTTAAGGTACAGGAAAAACATTTTCCAGACTGTCTTTTACATTTTTTATTTTTTCAGTTGAATACAAAAAATCTGTGGCATTTTATAAAATTACAATACTGAAAATATTATTATGAAAAATTCAATTAAACATTTTTCATGATAAAATGAAAACCAAGGTGATCCTTTGTCCTCTTAATAAAACACCGACAACAAATGCTCCTATAGGACTATTTAGAATAGATATATTATAAAATTAGGTGTCTTAAAAGCTGATGAGAGAATAAAATGAAGTTTTTATAACTCTTACAATATTTTTACACCCAAAAATACTTCTTAAAAAAAAACCAGCCTAGGAGGATTCCAAGATGGCAGCTAGAGGGAGGAAGCAGAAAGCATGCCTCCTACAGTGAAATCTTAGAGAGACGCTGGAGACACACCTTGCAGGCAAAACCACTGAGAAGAGGCAAAACTTTGACCCCTCCATACCTCCAGCCTGCGCAGAGCATCTCCAATTCACGTTAAACAGACAAACCAGGAGGGCCCCTGGGCCACCAGTTGCCTGCAGCCAGATGGCTTGGGAAGAAGCAGACAAGGTGAGTTTAGCAGTACCACAGTACAGCCACAGACAACACTGGGTCAGAGCAGCATATTCCCCTGGACAGACTGACCTCCACCCGGGGAAAAAAGAGAAACTGAGTAATAAGCAATAAGAACAATAAAGACACATGGGAAAGAGGGTGGGGCACACTGAGCACCAAAGATTGGGGGAAGGGAATCCTTCCCGGAACTGTAAATAAACAAGCTGGGCGGGCCGGAGAGTCTCTGGTGGGAGAAGGGGCGTGCGCCCAGCAACCAGGAGTGGGAAAGCTTGTGAGAATGGCTAAGGGAGGAAAACTCCACAGGAGAGAGGGGAAGACCCACTTCCCACGTGAGCTGTAAACAAACACGCAGACCTGAGAAAGCGGGTGGAGTGTCACCTCCCCAAGTGTGCTTGGAAAGGGGAAAGCTTGTAGTACAGGCTAGCACACAGGAGAACTCTGAGTAAACAAAGCCTGTGGGGCCAGGTGAGTGTTAAGCTTACCCCTGAGATCTGCATAAATAACGCCTCCAGCAACAGCAGGGTGGCAGTAGCGGGCAGGCAAGCCATAGCCGCAGATACCATTCACAGAACTGTCTCCAGACTCTTATTTTTTTTTCTCTCTCCCTGCCTTTGATGAGAAACCAACCGAAATACACTTGCATGCTGAAAAACTCTCTGAAACTGTATTGCATTTGAACTTGGGACACTTTGTGGTTTTTTTTCTTTTCTTTGTGCAGTTTTGTTATAATTTATGCATTCCCCTATGATGAGAAAACTACAGAACAACATCTGAAGCACCGTCTCCAGGATTGGAGACTGAGACAGACAACAAAATTATTAAGACTGAAACTTCATTGCATTTGAACTTGGAGGGTTTTTTTTAATTAATTTTTTTATTATCTATTTTTCATTTTGTTTTATTTTATTTATATATATATTTCTTTCATTTACTTATTTTTTATTTTTATTCTTTTTTATTTTTTATTTTCAATCCTCTGTCTCTCTAATGCCTGTTCAGCTTACTGTCAATTAGTACACTAACGGTCCCTGTTTATACCTTTGAAACTATCTTGTTTGATTCCTTGTTTCATTTTCTCCTACTTGTCTGTTTATTTGTTTTCCCCTTTTCTTTAACTTCTTGCTTTACATCTCCTCTCACCCTTCCATTCTAAATCTTACCATTGTTACTACTACAAGCTAGAAAATACTTAATTGCACACAGTACAGGGACATAACAACACCAAGGACAATGATGGGAAGACAGAAAAAACAGGGAAACCAGTTTCCCCACAGCAAAAAATTAGTACAGGAACCAGAGGGAAATGAAGAAAACAGATACTCAGATCCAGACTCCAACAAAATGAAGATAAACTATGCCAAAGAACCCAAAGAAGCCCACAAAAATAATTTAAAAGAAGACATACTACAGGTATTCAATGAGAATTTTATAGAGATGATACTGGATATGGTCAATCAAAATGTACAGGAGACACTCAAGAAATTCTAAGACAACAAAAATAGAGAATTTGAAAAAGCAAAAGAAGAAATAAAGGAAACCATAGAAGGACTGTATAAACACCAAAGTGAAACAGAGAACACAATTAATAAACACATAAATGAGCTCAGGACAAAAATAGACAACATTAAAGAGGAAACCACCCAGGATATGGAAAACCTCAGAAAAAAGAATGAAACAGAACTGCAAAACAAAATGGAAGGCCAATCCATCAGAATAGAACAAACAGAAGACAGAATCTCAGAACTTGAAGATGAAATGGTAATCAAAGGAAAAGCTGAAGAACTATTAATTAAACAACTCAAGACCTGTGAAAAGAAAATGCAAGAACTCACTGACTCCATCAAAAGACCAAACTTGAGAATCATGGGCATCAAAGAAGGAGAAGAGGTGCAAGCGAAGGGAATGTGTAATATATTCAACAAAATAATAACGGAAAATTTCCCAAATCTAGAGAAAGATATTCCCATACAGATGCAAGAGGCCGCCAGGACACCAAACAGACCAGATAAAAATAGAACTACCGCACAGCATATTATCATTAAAACAACAAGTTCAGAAACTAGGGAAAGAATATTGAAGGCTGTAAGAGAGAAAAAAACAAGTAACATACAAAGGTAAATCCATCAAAATCACAGCAGATTTCTCAACAGAAACATTAAAAGCAAGAAGAGCGTGGGGTGAGATCTTCCAGGTACTAAATGAAAATAACTTCAACCCCAGGATACTCTACCCAGCAAAACTATCATTCAAAATAGATGGAGCAATAAAAGTCTTCCATGATAAGCAGACAAAAAACAATATGTGACAACAAAGCCACCACTACAAAAGATTCTTCAAGGGATTCTGCACACAGAAAGTGAAACTCAAACATGAAAAGACAGGCAGCACCAAACCACCGGAAAAGAAAAAGCAAGAAAGTAGAGAGTAACCTCAACTTAGGTACACACAATCAAACCTTCAAGTAACTAAGACAACTAAATGACAGGAATCACCACATACATATCAGTACTAACACTTAATGTTAAAAGACTTAATTCACCCATCAAAAGTCACCATTTGATGAAATGGATTAAAAAGGAAGATGCAACAATTTGTTGCTTACAGGAGACCCATCTCACTGACAGAAATAAGCATAGGCTTAGGATGAAAGGCTAGAAGAAGATTTATCAATTCAATGGCCCCTGAAAACAGGAAGGAGTAGCAATACTTATCTCTGACAAAGTAGACTACAAACCTACATTGATCAAATGAGATAAAGAAGGACATTCTATACTAATAAAAGGGGAAATAGACCAAAAGGAAATAATAATCATCAACCTGTATGCATCCAATGTCAACACAACCAATTTCATCAAACATACCGTGAAAGACCTAAAAGCATATAATAACTCCAACACAGTGGTTGGAGAGACTTTAACACCCCATTATCATCAATAGATAGGTCATCCAAACAAAAAATCAATAAAGATATACAAGATTTAAAATAATACAATAGTTCAAATGGACCTACTTGATGTCTACAGAACATTTCATCTAACTTCTACACAATATACATTCTTCTCAGCAGCCTACGTAACCTTCCCCAAAATAAATCATATCTTAGGGCACAAAGCAAGCCTCAGCAAATATAAGAAAATAGAAATTATACCGTGTATACTATCTGGTCACAATGCAGTAAAAGTAGAACTCAACAACAAAAGTAGAGACAAAAAACATGCAAACAGCTGGAAACTAAATAACTCATTACTTAATGAACAATGGATCATCAATGAAATAAAAGAGGAAATTAAAAAGTTCCTGGAAGTCAATTAAAATGAAAACATAACCTACCGGAACCTATGGGACACAGCAAAGGCAGTCCTGAGAG
Organism: Castor canadensis; assembly: GCF_047511655.1. NCBI lineage: Eukaryota > Metazoa > Chordata > Mammalia > Rodentia > Castoridae > Castor > Castor canadensis. Next base: position 100,578,436 of record NC_133386.1, on the reverse strand, counting down.
GAAAGTTTATAGCCATGAGTGCATATATTAAAAAGACTGAAAGATCCCAAATCAATGACCTAATGATTCATCTCAAACTCCTAAAAAACAAGAACAAGCAAATCCCAAAACAAATAGGAGAGAAATAATAAAAATAAGAGCTGAAATCAATGAAATAGAAACAATAAAAAACATACAAAGAATTAATGAAACAAAAAGTTGGTTCTTTGAAAAAATAAACAAGATTGATAGACCCCTGGCAAACCTGCCTAAAATGAGGAGAGAAAAAACCCAAATTATTAGAATCAGGAATGCAAAAGGGGAGATAACAACAAACACCATGGAAGTCCAGGAAATCATCAGAGACTACTTTGAGAACCTATATTCAAATAAATTTGAAAATCTTAAAGAAATGGACAGATACATATGATACATATGTAGATACATATGATCATCCAAAACTGAACCAAGAGGAAATTAATCACCTTAATAGATCTATAACACAAAATGAAATTGAAGCAGCAATCACTAGTCTCCCCAAAAAGAAAAGTCCAGGACCTGATGGATTCTCTGCTGAATTTTATCAGACCTTTAAGAAGAACTGATACCAACCCTCCTTAAACTGTTCCAAGAAATAGAAAGGGAAGGAAAACTGCCTAACACATTGTATGAAGCCAGTATTACACTTATCCCAAAACCAGGCAAAGACATCTCCAAAAAGAAGAACTATAGGCTAATCTCCTTAATGAACATTGATGCAAAAATCCTCAACAAAATAATGGCAAACCGAATTCAGCAACACATCAAAAAGATTATTCACCACGACCAAGTAGGCTTCATCCCAGGGATGCAGGGGTGGTTCAACATATGAAAATCAATAAATGTAATAAACCACATTAACAGAAGCAAAGACAAAAACCACTTAATCATCTCAATACACACAGAAAAAGCCTTTGATACGATCCAACACCATTTCATATAAAAGTCTAAGAAAACTAGGAATAGAAGGAAAGTCCCTCAACATTATAAAAGCTATATATGACAAACCTACAGCCAGCATTATACTTAACGGAGAAAAACTGAGACCATTCCCTCAAAATCAGGAACCAAACAAGGATGCCCGCTATCTCCACTCCTATTCAACATAGTTTTGGAATTCCTAGCCAGAGCAATTAGGCAAGAAGAAGGAATAAAAGGAATACAAATAGGTAAAGAAACTGTCAAAATATCCCTATTTGCAGACGACATGATCCTATACCTTGAAGACCCAAAAAGCTGTATGCAGAAGCTTCTAGACATCATCAATAGCTACAGCAAGGTAGCAGTATATAAAATCAACATAGAACAATCATTAGCATTTCTATACACTAACAATGAGCAAACTGAAAAAGAATGTATGAGAACAATTTCATTGACAATAGCCCGGAAAAAAATCAAACATCTAGGTGTAAACCTAACAAAAGATGTGAATGACCTCTACAAGGAAAACTATAAACTTCTGAAGAAAGAGATTGAGGAAGACTATAGAAAGTGGAGAGATCTCCCGTGGTCATGGATTGGTCAAATCAACATAGTAAAAATGTCTATACTCCCAAAAGTAATCTACATGTTTTATGGCCAAAAAACACATGAAAAAATGCTTACCATCTCTAGCAGTAAAGAAATGCAAATTAAAACCACACTAAGATTCCACCTCACCCCTGTTAGAATAGCCATCATTAGCAACACCACCAACAACAGGTGTTGGTGAGGATGCGGGGAAAAAGGAACCCTCTTACACTGTTGGTGGAATGTAAACTAGTATAACCACTCTGGAAAAATATTTGGATGCTACTTAAAAAGCTAAACATTGATCTATCATTTGATCCAGCAATACCACTCTTGGGATAGACCCAAAAGACTGTGACACTGGTTACTCCCGAGGCACCTGCACACTCATGTTTATTGTGGCACTATTCACAATAGCCAAGTTATGGAAACAGCCAAGATGCCCCACCACTGACAAATGGATTAAGAAAATGTGGTGTCTATACACAATGGAATTTTATGCAACCATGAAGAAGAATGAAATATCATTCTCTGGTAAATGGATGGGAATGGAGAACATCATTCTGAGTGAGGTTAGCCTGGGCCAAAAGACCAAAAATCTTATGTTCTCCCTCATATGTGGATATTAGATCAAGGGCAAACACAACAAGGGGATTGGATTTTGAGCACATGATAAAAGCAAGAGCACACAAAGGAGGGGTGAAGATAGGTAAGACACCTAAAAAATTAGCTAGCATTTGTTGCCCTTAATGCAGAGAAACTAAAGCAGATACCTTAAAAGCAAATGAGGCCAATAGAAAAGGGGACCAGGAACTAGAGAAAAGGTTAGATCAAAAAGAATTAACCTACAAGGTAACACACACGCACAGGAAATTAATGTGAATCAACTCCCTGTATAGCTATCCTTATCTCAACCAGCAAAAACCCTTGTTCCTTCCTATTATTGCTTATACTCTCTCTTCAACAAAATTAGAGATAAGGGCAAAATAGTTTCTGCTGGGTATTGAGGGGGTGGAGGGGGGGGCAGAGTGGGTGGTAAGGGAGGGGGTGGGGGCAGGGAGGAGATATGAAACAAGCATTGTATGCACATATGAGTAATAAAACAATAAAAAAATCAATTTTTGAACAGCTGTTGATCAAGAAAAAAAATTAAAGCAGTCAATAAAGTATAATCAACATTTATGAGCAGATCAGTAGCACTAACTCCAAATATAGACTATTGCATGGTACTCTAGCAGGACCCCTGAAAAGAGAAATTATAAATCAATACCATTGCAAACATATGAAATCTGTTCCAAAGGACTTTTTAGAGTGTGTTCATAAGTAACTGCTTTTGTAATGACAACACAGCTGATTAGGATCAATTTGGAACTTCCATTTTATTGAAATTTCTGTTACAATTTTGTTTGAACAAATCATAAAATACTCTTATATAGCATCCTAGTGATAGTTTATAAAATGTGAGGTTTGCTGTACTGTCAAGCTAATCACCACAGGGAATCATCAAGTAGTAATGACTCAAGCTTAGCCTTGTAACTGTTCACTGCTTTTACACTTCAACTGATAGAGTCCTGAGTGAGTCAAGAAGTTTTTAAAACTCTGTCATTCACTATTACTTGCTCCATGATTAATTGATACTTATAATCTATATTTGCTTGCATCTGTCATAATAAGAACCCCAGGAATAGACATAAGGAGTGTATACACAAAACTATGAAATTCAAATTAAAGTTTTGGGAACAATCCTTAAAAAAAAAATTCAGCCTAGTTTTTCAAATACTCCATTTAGAAACATGGAAGAAAGAAGAGATCCTCACTGTTTTCTTTATCTTCAAATTTAGAAGAAATGTCACTGGCTAATTCTCTGGAGAATTGTGCTGGTGTCTGGCTTCCATGAGAGTAAGCTCTTTTAATATATTTTGTTTTGACTTGTTTTAGAAATGAAGATTTGATACTACAAATAAAGAGGTCAGTAGGAAATTAATCAAAGGTAAGTATACCTGTAAGTAACATGATACATGATGCGGAGGCTTTGCACGTGAGATCATTCCTGAATAGAATGACAGGTACTTTTCTAGCCTTATTGAAGTTTATTCTCTTTCTACTTCTCTAGCACTGAGTACCCAACATTGTACCTGTATTAATGTTTCATATTAGTAAAGGCACAAAACTAGTATGAATTTAGTGAAACTCGTAGCTAACAAAATTCAAGTGTTTTATTATTTCTCCTAAAACATTTCCTAAAGGAACAAAACAGCATATTTGTGAAGAAAACCATACATAAGTATATATACTTATAAAATATTCCAGAAAATCAATGTAAGTAAATTGGTCTTACTGATTTTAATTACTCTTGTATTAGTTAAAACAATGCAATAATTCTCGTTGAAATCTACATAAAATGAATATAAGTTCCAAGTAAAACAATGCAGCCAAACTAATAGAACGTTGACTTGATGTCAGTAATCATGGGTTTTTGTCTAATGTAAAATGCTATACTGTTGTGCACATTCTGAGTCTCAGTTTTCTCATCTTAAAATGTATTGCTTATATGATAATGAGCTGCTGTTTGTCTTCAGTCTCTAACGAGGAAGAAATGATAACCATGACTGGCACAAACACTGTCTCTTAAAATATTTTTGCTTTAGGTTTTGGCTCAAATCCCCATTGCATTTTATGAGATATGTGATGTTAGACTACTGGTTAAAAATCTTGTTGGCATCAGGACTCTCCTGTGATCTTAAAATTTGTTGAATATTCCAGAGAGCTTTGGCTTCTCAGGACCACATTATAGTGCATTAAAGCTTACCGAGTCACTAATGTTAGGTCACTCACACATGGGTACCTCACTTCTCCTCCGAGTCTCTGTTCTCACCGGTTTTAGCATGATTCTAACTGATCTTCAGTAAAAAGAATTAATTTCCTTATTGGTTCCTCTAGCATATGGGGAGAAAAATGATTATTATCCTGACTTGATCTGTATATTTTATGTGCATATATTGTAATATCACAATTGTACCCCATTAATATATACAATTAATACTTGCTAATCTAAAAAGTAAAATAAATGGCTGTGACCAAAGATACTATTTTCAGGCTTTTATAAACAGCTTATGTCTTACTCCAGGGAGATCTATGCTAACTTTTCAAAAACACATCAACAAAATACTTCTATCCTCTCTATTCATGATCTCCACTCCCTCCTGCTGAAGGAGCTGGAAGAGTTTGCTCAGACATTTTCGAAAGAATAAAAATAAAGGTTTTAAATTAAATTTTTAAATGACAGAACTTTTACAAATACAGAATTGTGGCAAGTCCCTAGGGTGATACATCTTCAAAGACTGTTTTAAATCTATATGATGTTCAAAGTCAGGGTGTTTCCTCAAACATTCCTGTCTTACCCTGGCAGTATTTGCTTCTGCTTCTCCTTGACTTGTCTGGTGAAAGTGTAGGAGATTGTTTAACTTGTAGTCTGAGGTTGCTGCTTCCTGGGCCTCTCTATGAATCAAAATCCCTCCCACTAACTTCCACCACAATTCCCTATTTGAAATCACGAGTTCCCTAAATTGTGGCATGTACAGATTTCATTCCACTCATGGTTGTTGTGGGAACAAACTTCAATTGTATCCAACGAAATTGATATAGTTAGGAAAAAGTAGAGGATACTGTCATGTCGGCATTAAGATAATAATCAATTTCAATTCCAGGAGGCACACACTTATGAACTGGGTGTGATGAACAATAATTTCCTTGTGGTGAAAGAATATTTTGCAATTATATATGTTAGGAGGACTGTTTCTCAAATGAAACGTTCTATCAAAAGGAATAATCCTGAATGGATGGCTATTGTAATGTTCTAAAATGGTAACAATCATGTGATCTTTGTAATAATGCACAGAATAAAAAGGAAAAGAAAAATATAATTGCTAACTTTGGTTAGTGCTAACTTTGATTAGTGCTAATTTTGGAACAGCATAGGCATGAATCCAGCCAGTTCATGATGGGGGCACATAGTCCCCTCTCCCACATAAATTTGAATGACCCCACTATTTTTTACAGTGAATACTGGGAATCATTTCTTTTTAAAAATTTATTTTTGTATTTTGTTCTCAAATGCTATAATGCATATTCAAATATAGACAGTGGGAAATTTAATCTAGGAGTAAATACTGCAAGCAGTAATTTGAAGACTGAGGAAAAATGATAACGAAATATAAAATTATTTATATCAAGAAAGCACAGAAGGTAGAATATCATCCAATGATATAATTTTTATGTGAAATTTTATGGACAGGATATTTTTGATGACAATATTCATGGCTAATTTTTAAGCATTATGTTACTTTTTCAAATGTTATTTAAAATGAACTTTATGGCCTATGTATTGAAGTGATAATTTGAAAGTGTTGAGAAATTATTTTTCAGAAATTCCTTTTTAAAAACAATTAATTTTCTGCATTTTAAATATTTAGTACCATTCTCAAAATTGTATTTCTAGTATGAAATATATAATTCTAAAATAATGAAAAATATTATCAATGATTAAAATGCAGGCTTCATTAGAAGTATACCTATTTCAAAATCTCAAAATATCTCTCTGCAAAATCTGACAAGAAGTGTGACAACCGGTGCAGTGCACAAAAGTGAATTGCTGTAGAGTTCTTGTGTTAAAGCACCGGCCACATTGAGATTGCTAAACACGGGTATTTGCATAATGCCGTGGCCAAATCATGAGGTTTTCAGTATTGACTTGATAGCATCGAGGATGGCCGTGTTTCTCATATATGTGTTGATGGCAACACAGAATCAGTGATTATTTCAAGAATGTTAGAAACAGCACCAATAATTTCTCTCCAATAAATTCCTGAGAATTTTTTAAGAGTGGCAGTGAGACTTGAACTCAGGTCCTTTTGATTGCTAGGTGGGTGCTCTACCACTTGTGCCATGTCCTCAGCCCTTTTTACTTTAGTTATTTTTGGACAGGGTCTTGTGTTTTTGCCTAGGGACTGGCCTCAGAGAGTAATTCTGCTACTTGTGCCTCTCATGTAGCTAGGATTACAAGCATATACCATCAGACTCAGTTTATTGATCCAGAGAGGTACATTTTGCCTGAACTGGTCTAGAGCCGGGTCCTTCTGATTTCTGCCTCCTGAGTAGCTGGTATTGTAAAAGTGGACAACCATGCTCTCCCAAGTGCCTAAGATAAATTCCACAACAATGACCGTCTCTGTGTCTAGCAGCCACTTGACTTCCAGACCCATCTTTCCTTGGGTGGTGATTCAGCTTCATCTGTCTGTCCTTCTCTGTTCCTAATTCTTTGAATATTCAGAGTTGCAAATATTTAGAAAATGGGTAACTGATTTCATAAGTAATATGAATGTATATGTCATATTATAGGCAAAAATATTTTAGTAAATAATCTCTACATATCAGTATTTTCCTATATGTAAATGTTTGTGTGGTCTGGCTGTGGCCATAATGTAGTTGACAATAAAGTTTCTGTGAAAGAGAAGGAAAACCATCACAAAGATAGGTGCATGCACACATATTTAGCTGAGCATATGATCCAAATGGAAGAATCCCTCAAGATTAAAGCAATACTTATTTGCTTCATGCTTATTTGTTTATTAATATGCATCTAATAAGGAAATCTCAGGGTGATTTAGGACAAAAGGTAGTGCACAACAAAAGTAGTCTAAGAAATAAACTCTTCCCTTCAATTTTTACTGTAATGACTTCAATGTATTGCACAATAATCAACTGTCCATTACAAGCCAGGACATTTTCTGAGAGGCCAAACAAAGCCACATACAGTGGTTGGTTGTTCTTTCTGGCAAGGCAAGTATCTATTTTTCTTTATTCTCATAAAAAGAACACCTGTATTTTGTTTTTGTGATACTAAACTCTTGGATACTAAATTTTCAGTGGTGCAAAAGTGTGCTGTACTCCTTATCCTCACTGCACAAATCAGGTGTTAGCTTTATGCAATTTTCAGTTTTAGCTACAGCCCATGCAAACCAAAAATTATCAAGAATAGGCTTACAGGAATAGTAGGATCTGAAGAGACCTTCAGTCATTCATGTTAATTTTACCTGACTTGGTGTACCTTGGCCTTGCTTCAACTTCCCCAGGTTTCCCTATATAGTGTGAAAATATATATATATATATATATATACACACACACACACACACACACACACATTCACATGCATATGCAAGCACTCAAGCATATTTGTGTGTACACATGTTGTATGTGTGTCTTTATTAAATTATCCAAAGTTGGTTTCTACTGGTTGTATCCAAGGCTTGAATTTATAATAAAATTCTAAAGACACAGAGAGGAGTCAATGTGACAAGAAATAAGAAGTAAGGTTCAGTAGGAAGACCATATAGAAGGAAGAGCAATGACCATCATAATCAATTCCAGAAGCAGGTAATAAATAAGTAGTAGGATTAAAATGAATGCAACTGATTTTGAGAATGAAGTTCATGAGTACTATCAGAGAAAATTCTGTATGCTGATACACTGGGGCAGGGGGAGCCCACCAACTGGCAAGCTGCCCTTGCCTTTGTGAGGAAGGTGACTAAGTGAAGAAAAGGAAATGAGATAATAACTGTCTTAGAAAAGAGGCAGGACTGACACTGAGGATAAAATTCATTCGAGGTATTTGGGGAGGAAAAAAGGCACAGGAAGCATACAAGATAGGATAAGTCATGATGGAGTAAATATATAAAGCAGGCTAAAAGAATGTTAAAAAACACCAGAAGATAAAACCAAGGGCAGAGATTTCTCTGAAAAAACTAATAAGCCAAGAAATTAGAAAGTGCAAAAGCTTTGGATTTCAGTCTACACATTTTTACAAAAATGAGCATTTTCAGTGTTCAGCAGTTTTCAAAATTATGTGCAAAATGGTTCTAAGAAAAATAATAAAAACACTTCTTTTGTCTACTCTCAATTTTTATACTTGCACATGCTTTCCTTAGTTTTAAAAATAATTTACTTCTAAAAATGAAGACAGTTTGAAAACTCAATAAATATATAACTCTTAGTACTGTATCATATTGGTTCTACTTAAAGAAAAAGCAGGAAGGAAGCAAAAATAAGCTAACTAGGATATTTTATTCTACTCATACTTATATAGAAATAATTTGATATGGGTTTGCTATAAGGTTCTTATAAACCTACTTAACAATTTAGTTTAATTTCAATTATAAAACAGCCAATTAGATGTTTTATGATAGGTGATATAAAATTCATGAAAAAGTACATTATTGAATTAAAAACAGATTAGCTATATGTCAGATGATCTGCTCTCCACATACACAAAATTACAAATTTATAAACCTGTCATTATTTAATACAGTATTTTTCTTTATGAAAATATTTGTTGCTGATCATTGAACAGTTTGTACTTATATTTAAAGTAGCAGTCTATAATAACAATTGAAGTGGTAAATTAATACATTGAACTGTCCAAAAATGTATTAATTCACTTTGGAATTTCAAGTCTTGCAAACTTGTGGCATCTGCAAGTTGTACGCGACAGTGAGTAGAAAATAAGAAAATATTTTCACTGTACGTGTAACAAACAATTAAGTGCTGAATGAATAATGATTAATGGCTAGCTAATCTATAACACTACAGAGAATTCCTCAGGACAAGGCAATCAAGGAAAGCTATAAATTGTCAAGGACATTTGAAGTATCAATTGACAGATACATATTATAGGTGGAGGTTAAAATGTGTGTAAAAGTAGTAATTTCGTGAATAGTATAATTAGTGAAACTTTCTGGTGAGCCTGAACACTAAGAATGCTGATTAATATAAAGTAATATTATGATGGTTTGTGATGGTTGAAACTTGTAGAAACTTAAAATTCAGTGCTAGAGACTATAGATTGCATTCTAAAACTGTAACAGAGGATCAACAAAGGTGTTGGAACAGAAAATAGCATGGGTTTTTGCTGTACTATAGGAACAACATTCCTTTGTCTTTATTTTGGTGGTGCTAGTGTTTGAACTCAGGGCTTGTGCTTGCTATACAGGTGCTTTGCTACTTGAGGAACACATCCAGCCCTTTTCTCCCTGATTGTTTGTGAGATAGAGTATTGCTTTTTACCTAGACTTTCCTGGAACCAAGTACCTGCTTACCTCAGTTTCCTGGTATCTAGGATGACAGGGACACCCCACCTCATCCAGCTATTGGTTGACATGGGGTCTTGTGAACTCTGTCCAGGCTGGCCTGAAACTGCCTTCCAAGTATCTAGGATTGTAGGCAAGAGCCACTGGTGCCTGGCTAGGATGGACATTTTTACAAGAAAGTGTAGGATAAATAGGCAGCCAGGAGATCAAGCTTGGGGAAGAAGGGCAGCAAAGTAGAAAGTTTTACAATGCCTTTCAAAATATATTTCACTGAGTCCTTTCCTATCTGAGTTCATATAATGCTATTTCTATGATTAGAGTAGTGTTTGTCATGAGACTGATGCCCATTATTTGAACTGTCCCGTTGATATTGATCTTCTTTCTGGTCAGTTCATTATTCATAATTGTGCTCCCAGTACCTACCTCAAGTAAATGTTAAGTGAGCAAAAATCAAGATGTCAGAAGACAAAAATCATTGGGGATATTAGTTATGTTTATAAGATGATGAATCTCCAAGCTAATTAAGAAATCTAGGAGGAAACAGTACCAGACAGATGGAGAATTAGAAAACTATATGGTTTCAGCTATATTGAAAAAACAGATATCTGGACAGCTGAGACATAGCTGTGACCTAAGTATGGCCGATGAAATACTCCTGTACAAGAATAAATCTCAAGAGAATGCTACCAAGGCAAAAGGTTTTAGATGCTCTTCATCAGTTCCCAGCTATGACAGGGTGAGGAGTAACATCTCAACTTATTATTCTCTGGTCATATTATGCATTTATTTGGTCTTTCTTGTTAAGGGCTGGTTCCTGATTTCCCATCTCTTGGGTTAGTTATAGCTATGAAAATAAAACCTGAAAGGAAAATTATGGTGTCAAGTCATTATTAGCAAGAGTGATATATTTTGGTCACACATTTTGTTACACAGATAAACACACTAATTTGAAAACATTGTACCCAGATTTTGAAAAATTCTCTCTTCTTCAATGTATTAATAAAATCGTATCCTTCTTTTGATATGAATAAGAAAATACCTTTAAAAAAGCCTATATGTTAACTTGTAAAAGTAAAAGAGAATGCTTTGTTTATCTATTTAATTTTAAGTGAATTATTTAGGAGAGATTTCTCAATGTTGGCTAAAATTCTATTATGAAAACTTGCTATTAAATTTCAATACCAATTAAATCTTATTTCAATTATTTTGCTTTAGCCATGTGGGCATTACTTATTAAAATTGATGCTAATTTACATAACTGCCACTGTCAAAGCATCTGTTTAAAGGCTGATATTAATATATTAATAATTCTTATTTATGTATATGTGTTACAAGGCACACATAAGTATGTCTGTATATTTTTACATAATTACATTGATTGCTGCATGTTTATATGACAAAATCTTCAGGTAATGATGATAATATCCATTTCTTAATTTTTACTTAATATAATTGTTTCTATGAGATTAATTAAATACATTTCTAGAACTACAAAAACACAATAAAAATATTCTGTTTTTATTAAAAAAAAATAACTGTAGCTATAACCATGCTTAATGATTACACCTAAATATCTACAGAAGAGTAATACTGAAAGTTTAATATTCTAATAAGAATATAATTTACATTTATAGCCTATGTTTAAGTAATACTCGTATAATTTTATTATATATTAACTAGGTTTTCCTTTTTATATGTGTGCATTAAATTCCAGCTTTTAAAGTCACCTAAGTTGTAATTAACTTTTCATGATTGCATTATAAATTTTAAATTTATGCTTTCCTACTATTAAATGAATCTCTAAACATTAAATCAAAGTTTAAAGATTAAAGACACTTGAAATGTTGTGAACATTTATTTAAATGTTCACAAAGTTATGTAACCTAAATCTACCCACAAACAGAACTGCGTAATAGGTAAAGAAATCATGGATTACCTTAAAATTATTCTTAGCCATAAGTTGTTTCAGACCCAGCATGCCAGCCCCCCACCCAGTTCTAAATATTTTCTCTATGTAATCATATACATAGATGCATTCTGCTCTAGTACAGCACTGAGAGAAATAAAAAATTCCCATTTGTAATTGGTTAAGTAGAAAACTACAGGGTGTCACGGAAGTTTGTTCTAATCAGTTATTTTCTCACATACATAATTTTAAGTTTAATTTTACTTTAATATGAGGCCTAACTCCAAAGTAACGTAGAACAGGTTTTTCATTTAACTCAATTTAAGAAGCATGAGAATAAATGTTGAAATTATTTGAAATTTAGACAAAGCTACATTATAAATAACAACTGTGATCATATAGCTACTCTTGTTAAAAGTGTCTTTGAATAGTAGCATAACATAGATATCTGCTTGAGAAAATTATAGTTTTATTGGATAAAAGTAATTAAATAATTTGAACTTCTCATACAAGATTATATACTCTTCACTTGTGGAGTCCATCAATATATACTTATCCCAGTCTTTCTCACCTATACAGCAGTTGTACATTGATGAAGATTTCTGGATTCATTAATGGGAGATAAGGCCAGAAAGTTAGGAATTTTCCCCACAAAATGAATGATGCACTGCCAGGAAGCCAGGTTAGTAGTGAACTCCAAGAATCAAGATGTGCAACTCAGCAGAGCAACAGACAGCATAGAAGATACCTAACTAAATGTTGCTGAAAAATAGTTAGGAAAGTTTTAATAACTGAGCTGTAGGAGTGTATCTTGGGGACATAACTGAAAACTAATAAACTGAGGCAATAACTGGCTAAGATGGAGATGATGGTTTGGTAGGAATTGAAGTTTTGAGAACTGAACTAGGGGCATCCTGGGCACTGCAAGTCCCAGGTAGCTAGGAAGGAGGCAGAACATGCACGGCTGCCCAGTAGTGAAGTGAGATGAGAATGAAAATCTTGCTGGAATGGCTCACCCATTTGTCCTGACAAAACAGTGGTTGTCCATGCTGAGGTGAGGCATCTGAATTTCTCTGGTTAATTAATTCTCCTTTTGAAACATTTAGGATTCTCGGGATCGAAATACAAAACACTAATTGCTTTCACTAGTATGTTCTAAAGATGTGTTCTCATTACAGAAAGGCACACATTTTGGGGATACATCAATACATTCCCAGAAAAGTACCTATAAACCAATTTGCACTACTAATTAATTACTTAATTAATTTCATTTCCTCTGTGCTGAAGGCATGAAAAGAATTTACTTGGCAAAGCACATTCAGCTCTCCACTCTTTTACAGTCAGTCTTGCCTATGATTCATCCCATGACCTCACTACTTTTCCTTTGTAATCCACCATCTTCATCAACAAAGGCAAAGTGTCTACAAATCCAGTCTCATTTCATACCTTTACATGATATTAATAATCTCTCATATGGGCTGGAAAGTTGATGCCTAAAATCCTAGAAAAGAACATCCATATATCTGGCATTGTCAAATATAACAAAGAGACACTTTCTTAAAGGAATTATCAAACTTCTTTCCCAATGTAGTACTAAGAAATCACATCTGACTGATTTTTGTTCATAAAACCAGGAATAGATAAAAATCTGGTAATGAGATCCTCACTCTAGTGCAGACTCCTGCCTCAGCCTTCTATCTGTCGCTGGTGTTCAGCCCGTGATCCATTCCCGGATGGGTCTCAATGGAATCTGCTTTGGTATTTTTTTTTTTTGTCTTCTAATACATAGATTCTCTCTGTCCATGTTTGATTTCATTCCATGAATTGAAATGTATAATATGCATCTGTACTGCTGAAGAATTTCTTATAAGCTATATTTTCCCTTTTGCTACATGATTATAAATAAAAAGTACATTTTGTTCTTAAAAATATTCTTAGTTGATAATCATATTTAAAGGTAACTAAAAATCACTCTTGGTCTTAAAGGCTAGGAAAAATATTTTATTGAGGAGGAGGTACAACCAGGAGCTGCTGGAGACCTCTTTAGAGGATGCTCTCTCTGGAGACTGATGCTGCATAGGTACCTGGGTAGTAGACATCAGTAGGACAACAGGGATAAAGAGAAAGCTCTTATCCTCCTGCAGCCAAGGGAGGCTGGATTGGTCCAGTTTCCAGAAAGGTGTTAAAGACAAACAAAGGAACACTTGGGAAAAATTATGAGTGGCTCATCTTCATCAGGGGATGACTTCACATGAATGGCATTGCGAGTTTCTTGAGAAAAAACAATGGCAAAGAACTCTGCATTTCCTTGTGCACTTTGGTCATATGGATATTTGGTGGTTCCTCATTGATGCTTACACAAATCATTCAGATGCATAAATACTGAAGGAAAAGGAGAAAACACATTCTCCTAAGTAAAGAGGAAAGAAATCTTAGCAGCCATTTAATTTTATTTACATGTAACTGTATACTAGACTGTGACTTTGTTTCACTTTTAGCTAAGATTCTCCAAAATAGTTATGAATTACCTTTACAAACCAAAGGAAGGCACTTTTTATTGGCTTTATCATGGAAGTTACTGTAAACATATTTTGTGTCCCTTAATATCTCATTGATTGTACGATGCAAAGGACTTAACATCAGAGAAGTCATAAGATGTTGACGATTTGGAGAATATCTTTGTATAGCATTGTCTGTGTGCTGTGAGTCCTTCCAACTGTGAAGAGTTCCATTCCCACCACAGAGCAAACTTGGGAAAGCAGGGTGTCAAAGAAACCAGAATTTCCTATGTGTATGTTGGAATTTTTATACAAGTGTACACTGCTCTCTGCCTCTCACTCAAAAATCTAAGGGATAAGTAACTGACAGAAACTACTGCCATATGGCAAAATGGAAATGGGATTGGGCTTAGAAACTGCACTTCCAACAAAAAGAGAGTTCAATGTTGAATATTATGTGTCACCTCTGGACCCAAGATAGAAGTCTAGAAATGGAGAGAAAGGAGGGGAAATAGGTTTGGGCTGTCATATATCATGGCTAGGATGTACACTTTTGAAGTGTTGATGGGAACCCAGAAGGGAAAATTTGCAAGTTTTTGTTGGTAGTGGTCAGCTGACAAAGGCATTCCCTAGCAGTGTTGAAGACAAGTGGTGAGACTCAGTAGTATAGGAGAAGATGTTCCCAAAGATGCCACAGCAATGCCCATGAGCCTAGGTCCACTTAGGACACTCTTAGGAAGTATGCTTTAGATTAATGCATGACAAATCAATTTTTATGCCAAATGATTTGTTCTTCCACAATTGTTAACTCTAGACAGATCAGAGATCTACTAATAGCAATTAAACAAAATTAAAATAAGCACCTCTTTCCCTTATTGACTTCTTTGTAGAGTTGAGCTGTGGAAGGGGAAAACTTGACTTTTAGTGGAGTTTGAATTTTAATTATAATACTGAATTGGATATAAATTTTAATGAATTAGGACACTGTGGGAGATAAACCTACTGCAGGATATTTTTATTTCTTGACAGTGATAAGAAAACTTGTTTTATTTCATACAAGTAGTTGGGGGAAATGGATGAGCAGGGTTAGCCAGAAGAAAAGAACTAGTAGTACATTTTTAAAATTTTATCCTGAGATCCTTAACTTGTTCAGTGAACCACTTAACTTTGCTCCAAGCACATACAAAATTATTTACTTTGAAATCATCTTGACATTTGAAACTCTTAGACTACTGACATATCAGTCAAATTTTGGTTAGGAAAAGAGAACTTACTCTATCTTTCAGGCAGAAAGATTGCAGTTCTAGGAAGTAGAGGGTGACATAACCATGCTGTGAGGAGTGAAGGTCAGCACTCTCAGAGACCCATGAAAGGTTTCAAGAGCATGCCTAGACATCACTGTGGATTTCACGGCCCAGTGGTTGCTAACATAATTATTTCAGTTTGCAGCAACAACAGAAATAATTCTTAAGAACTCCATCCTGCCATCTCCACTACTGAAGTGGATGATGTGAGAGCTTCAAGAGTCACACCCAGTTATATTCTACCATGTGCATGTGTCTCACAATGAGAGACTCAACCACAGAACTGGTAAGGGAGGAAAAATCTAAAAAGTATTTTCTTGCAAAGAGTAGCAGGTATCCAGAGTTCCCAAACAACAATGCAGCACAATTAGTTTAGCACTTAACTATTTATGACTCTTTATGACTTTTTAAAATAGTGTCACATTTTATTGTTGTCATATTAATCTCTTACTGTACATTTTCTAAGTGTGTCATTCCAGAAGTCAGAAGTTATTTTGATTCAATCTCTTATTCTTTCAACTATAGTGGAAGATTTCACTACCTTTTAGACTTTCTGTTAGGCTTTAAGCAGAGAGGGTGAAAAGATACAGCTTCTCCTTGGAAATATACTTTTCTTACTCTCCACACTTTTGTGGACATTATGAACACACAAGTATTTATTGAAAGAGAGTCCATGAGTCTCTTGTTGTAAAGTATAAGCAGTGACCAGCTCTTTTCCCCACCCCTTTTCCCTCAGATGGTTGGAAATCAGCCAGATGATTACTGAGTTTTGTACAGCACTACAATGAAATCTAAGCTACAGAAGCACTGACTGTATTCAGACTGAAGCATGCCCATTGTCAAATGTGCTTTAGGGAAGGGGCGGGGGACGCTGGGCCTTGCAGGTGCATTATGTGACCTGAGATTCTTGAACTTTATGACAAAATCTTCATCATTTTCATGTATATGGAGCTTTGTTAATATGTTGCATACTTTGTTGGCTGTGTGAAGTAAACTGAAACTCTAATGAACACTTTGGAGTACACTTTAACAAAGCAGGCCAAAAGGGAGGGGCTTCAGGCACTGGTAAAGGGCCTAGATGTACTTTTCAATCCTGTGTGATGTTTAATTCTTACAACTAAAAAAAAAACAGTGGTAAATTATGGCAATATTTGAACTTTGGAAATGAGTACATCACGGTGTGATCACATTTGGCAATTGCTACTTTTAAAGTTGTTAATAGATTTTGTATGTTTTCTTTGACAAGTGTGTATCATATTTAAATTTTTACATCATCATAGCAAAAGGTGGAACTGGAGAAGAGGGGATGTAATTTTTCACAGGAATTTTAATATGAAATGAAACTAGTCATTTATTTATACAATAGGCTTACCTCAAAAACTGTTTTTTCAGATTTGCTATTCCTAATGTGGAATGTGACTTTATTTTTTTTTTAGTAGCAAATTTGGATGTCGACTGACAGACATAGCTTAATGACTTAATAGATTAAAATTTGAAAAAAGAAAGTCCATGATTGACTAATACATGAACAAATACATAAAAACTCATTTAGGCAATCCTTTACTTCTGGGACAGCAGAACACTGCAGGCAAAGAACATCAGGAAGGGGTTTGGGGTGATGTCCCGTCTCTGGCAGACCAATTGCACAAATTGTAGAATTGGGAGCTTCAGTTCAGAGATTAGAGCCTTTCCTCATACTGCACAAATGTAAAAGTGATCGTTTCACTTGGTGATAGTGGTTACGTGGGGTTTAAAGAGAATAATTTCATTTCATGTACTATGTACATAAGATTCCACTGTATCTCACACACTGGGGCACTGTGGAATGAGTAAGTCACACTTTGCTTTAACTTACTGCCTGTTAAAAAGAACATCAGGTGAGACTTACAGGGAAAAGGGATGGATTGGGAAGAATTTCCCAAAGTACAACATGCAGCCAGAGCAAATAAGCATGCTGGAAGGAGACACCCTTGACAGTGTTTAAAGACAGACTGAAGGAGCTTTCATGAAATTAGCTAAATGAACAATTTTCTGATATTCCCAAGGATTCCTTAAATTTCCCAGCTGGGTAAGTATGTACAGACATACTTGTCAGAGCTGGAGACTGAGTAGGAAGTACCCAGCCTACACTAATAGCTCTCACCCACAGTATGTTCTGTCTGACTCTGACCTGAATTACTATTTCTTTCCAATATTCAAGTCTGTTCATTTTCAAATATACTTGATCTCTGAAGGTTGCAAATGTAAAACACAATTAATAAATAAAACAAATGTCAAGGGAAAGCACAAAATATCATTGTTTCTGAATGCTAAGTTCCCCAGGTGACAGCAATGTAAAGAGCATATTAAAAGATGAAAAGAAAATAGCTCTGCTATTTAGGTGATCAAAAGAATGCCTGGATGATCAATTATGTATTTAAAATTCACAGATGTTCATTTTGCAATGTCTTTTCAAAGTAATAAAATGTCAGGGCATGACATGTAGTTTCAGTTAAGGGTTATAAGCTGTTTTTTCTTGTTTTTTTTCGGTGGGTGAAATGGTTAACAATTTTAGCATTTATACAGGGCTCTTTGAGATTACAGCTAAATCCTCTTGACATGAAGATGCCCTTGTTTCACTTGGTGGAGGCTTTGGCCTACTTAGGAGTTGGTGCACTAAAAGGCATATGCTCAGAGAACTAAAAATAAGAAAGAATGCCAATAAGAATACATAAATTTGACTGGGCTCCGGTGGCTCACACCTGTAATCTTAGCTACTCAGAAGGTGGGAGGCAGAGATCAGTAGGCTCACAGTTCGAAGCCAGCTTGGGTAAATAGTTCGTGAGATCCTATCTTGAAAATACTGAACACAAAAAAGTACTGGGGGCCAGGTTCAAGTTGTTGGGTGCCTGCCTAGCAAGCATGAGGCCCTGAGTTCAAACTCCAGTGTCACCAAAATAAAAAAGATATCTAGTTTTAATTATGTAGGCCTATTTAGAGTTCTCCATTCTGTCTCCATTCAACTAAATTTTTTACTTTGTCTTGTTTTTCAACAAAATTATTTTCTGAAATGTAGATTCATAAAAAAATTTGCAAGTTTAAGTGATTGTAAAATTTGTATTCACTCATTATTTTTTTTTCATAATTATTAACAAACCGGGAAATGCCTACATCTTCCTTTAGAGAAGAGTACAGTGTATTTAGAAAAATTCCTTAACGAATACTTGGGATGCAAGATATGACTCTAAAATCATGAAATACTTCTGGTTCGAAAGCTTTAGAAAGGAAGAAAAAAATTATTCTGGGCAGGATGAAGAGACAGGTATTTTCTTCTTCACAGAAGATAGGGCTATGACCAAAGGGAATAAAGAGGGAATGGACCAAGGAAAATGATGCCAATCATGTGATTGGGTTAGATGAAAGTACAAACTTCCCGGAATGATGAAAATTAAAAATTTAAATGGTAGTAAGATTATTTTATTTCATGACTGTTTTGGCTCAATGAAAATCTTTCCCTCTTTTTCCTCCTGAAATCTATAGGAAACCATCTGTGTAGAAGATCAGGCCAAAATGTTTATATAAGTAAATAAAAGAGATTCCCATCTTTAAAGAATTGTTTTGCTCATTTCTCCTTCTTGTATTTTATTTCATTCTTTCCCCACTGTGAATTTTCAATTTTATGTGTTTATAACTTGTTCCTTATCTGTCAGTGAAAGAGACATGGAACTATGATTACATTTAAAGAACCTTAACTTTCTGAGTTAACGAAAGCTAATAAAATACCTACTTCAATTCACAAAAATGAAATACATGCTTTGCCCACAGGATGCATGAAATATATTCTTGGATAAATAATTTTGCCATAGTGACCTTAATTTTTAAAGTATAAAGTATTTTTGAAATGCTTTCACATGCTTGAACTCAACCATGACAGATTTGAAATTCACTCAAAGTCCCAAAACTACATAAAAAATTTATATTTTTTCCAGAAATTTAAAAACTAGATGATAACCAAATTACAAAATATTGAAATTTAACATGTACTGTACTATATTATCACACCATTTAGTTTGTGTTCTATATGCATAAGGGCTACTTTTTATAAATTTTCTAAATTTTCATTTTCAGATTATCATCAAATTTGAAATTTTATCCTATAGCCTGACCATGTTTAGAAAAAAATGGATAAAGGGAAAGAACACAGAGTAAGAAGTGAAGGTATATATCATTTTTTTTTATAGCCTTCCATATAGATCTCTAAATTGAAGGAATTAAATGACATGCAATCAAGTATTTATTGCCTAAACAGGGTCCCAGAAGAATTCCTCTTCAGTATGACAGAATGCTGTACTACATAGGCTACTATCTATATAAAAATGTGAAGGAAAGCAGATTC
Source organism: Castor canadensis (assembly GCF_047511655.1). NCBI lineage: Eukaryota > Metazoa > Chordata > Mammalia > Rodentia > Castoridae > Castor > Castor canadensis. The sequence goes on along the minus strand of NC_133386.1, from coordinate 100,558,684 downwards.
CGCACTGTGGGCCACATTTTGGGGGCACTTAATAATGCTTTGAGTAAAATAATAACAAAACCTTTAAAAAGTTTCTTCATGACAAATTTGTGAGTACTTTTGCAGATATAAATAGTAATAGATTAAAAGGAAATGACTAGAACACTCCTAGGAGTTATAAAAAATATAATGATTTGCTATACATTTCAACAGTCAATAAATGATCTTGTGTTTGAAAAAGAAATGCATTTTGGTTAGAGCTCCTGGGTTCAACATACGGCAGGGATCTATTGTCTGTTTTAAATAATAACCAAAAGGGGAGTAGAAAAACGGAACTGAGTATGACAAACTGTAATTGATATGGCAGGCCTAGGGGCTTTCTTCTGCTCCTGTTTTGTGAAATGCTTTTAGCAAAATAAGATGATGCATGCAAGCAAACCTTTGTAAATAAAAACTGTAGCACTAACAGTAGGAATTTAGAAACATTCTTATTTAACTGACACATATATTTTGAAATACTCTATCACTCACATTTTTGATATCTTCATATCTTAAGCTGACAATCTTTGGGTTTTTTGGTTTATTTATTTATTTATTTATTTTGCTAAACCAAATCTTTTTTGAACTATGGGTAAAGTCCAATGAAATGTGACTGAAATAAATAGTTAGCATGATTAAAAGGGGAAATTTGTGTTCATTAACATAATATTCCCTACACACAAAAATGGCATAGAAGAAACACAACTTGCATACCGTTTAATTAGGAATCAAAACCAAGAATTAAAAGTCAAAAGAAAACCAAATATATCTTTTTGTGTGCAACAATCTGTCTAATCTGTTGGAAGAGTTAGGTATTTTTGAAATTTTTAAGTGTAAAGTCAGGAGGAAGAAAGTAAGGTAACAAGGAGAATACCAATTTACTAAAAATTCATCAGAGAAAAATAATCTGCTTAAAATTAGGAAGTTTTACTTATGATAAAAGAAGATAGATTTTCACTTGTACCACAGTATATGGGGCTACAAGCATAAATTTAGAGTACCATTGTCAGTTCTGGAGTCTGCAAAAAATTGTTTCATGAAGTAAAACTATGAATTCAACTACAGCAACAATCTCGAATAGATTTTCTGAAGTATGAAAATTCATTGCATTATGTTTCACTTTCACTCCTTGCCTTGATTTATTGACCATTCCTTTCAGAATCTCCTCCACAATGCTAACCATGTACCAGGGACTTACCAGTCTTCTCTCTTTGGTTAACAGTAACTTTCCTTGACTTCTGAATCATTATATGTTTCTGTGCCTCTTTAAATGTCACAAATTCTCACTATGTAGCCCCTTTAGGGTTCTTAATCCCAGGAATCTCATATATTTTTTCTTCCTCATGACCTTACCCACTCCTGTAGAGTCAACTGCCTCCTGAATTACTGTCTACAGATATTCCACACGTGCTCAAATTCATGTTAGTATTTAACCATTACCTTTGTAACGGAATAGGTTTCATCCTCCTTTTGGGCTATAATCCATATATACATGGAAATGCCACAGGGAAACTCCTTGTGTATCTATCTTAAACAAGCAAAAATTTCATTTTTTTTTTTCATTTACAAAATCAGAGAACAGGAGGGCAGAACTGGTCTTGCCAGGGGGATTGGTACCAGTGGGGGAGGGGACGTGGTGGGGAAAGGCTGTAGGAGAGTGAGTATAATGCAAATACTGTGTACACATGTATGTAAATGGAAAATGATACCTGTTGGAACTATTCTAGGAATGGGGGGTTAGGAAAAAGGAGAATGATGGAGGGGGTAAATTCAAGTATGATATATTTGACATATTTTAAGAACTTTGTAAATGCAACAATGTACCCCCACCCAGCACAGCAATAAAAAAAACTCATTCTGAGTTTTCTGTTTACATATATGACAAAAATCCACTTAGACATTCATTTTAAAAATATGAAACTCATTGACTTCCTCTTTCCTTTTACTCATATGTTACTAAGTGCTTTTATTATAAACTCTTTCTTAAAAATGTCTCCTTCTACCCATCTCAGCCACCTTAAGAACACTCTAGATGATTGTTCCTGGTGACTTAATGAGTACAATTCCTGCTGTCTACTGTTCACATGTCCTCTGTCAATCCATACTCCCACTATGAAGTCTGATCATGTTCCAGATTTGGTGAAATCTTACAATGCTGTTTTTCTTCAAATATATGTACATACACACACACACACACACACATATATATTTGTGTGTGTGTGTGTATGTACATAAATTTATTTAAAACCAATTTTCTATGGTATAATGCTTTGCAAAACTTAATATACTCTGTGATACCATGTGCAAAATATATAACACCATAGTTTTTGAAGTTATTCAATCCTAAAAAACTTTGCTTCTTTTTCTTTCTGTCAGATTTCTTATTCTATGGAACACCACCCAGAACCAGTTTTTTCTGCGAAACATTGGCGATACTGGATCAGGATTTAATCTGATCTGCTCTGAGTAGCAGTTTCCAGTTACTCCCATCCACAGTACCAATTATCCATTCTCAATCATATCCTCATGCTAGCCTACCCTCTGGGAGAGAAGTATTCATTATCTGTACCATTCTTTTGGACTTGACTGTGAAGGTGATAACCCAATTTAATGGATTTCCAACAACAGTGACATTAAATAAATGTTTGTTCATTAAACAAATGATTGAAGACAAATTCTATAGTTAATGGACATGTCTGTGTGCCAAATACTATAAGGACTAAAGATGAATGTTCCTTTATTATGAGAGCAATTATAGTTTGTATTCAATAAGATTGTTTAAGTGATTAAGTGAATAAGCATAAAGTATGGAGAACTTTCATAGTGTGTTACCAGTGCTATATGAGTTTGAGTTAAAATAAAATAAGCTAGAGAATTCCAGAGCTTAGCTGGCAAAGTGCTTTCAAAGACTAATGCAGAAGATATATTTGCAGAACCCTGATTATGTCAAGAAGAACACATTAACTATGATTTTTAAAAGTTTTGAATTGTATGAAATGAAAATAAAGGTGATTAATAAGTTACAGCAGAAATATTTGAGAAAGAATCTTAGAATTCAATGCTAGAAGGGAAAGGAAGAGTCTACGAGCACAAAGCCAGCTGGAGAATGACCAGTCACTATAAAACTACTCTTTCGTAAGAAAAGCAAACAGTGTAACCCCACATACCCAATTGTTTTTCCTTTTATTTCTTTTGGCAGTACTGTGGTTTAAACACAAGGCCACTTACTAAGCAAATGTGCTACCACTAGAGGCATGACTCCAGCCCTTTTTGCTTTAGTTACTTTTCAGATAGGGTGGTCACAGGTTTTTCCCTCCTTAGGCTAACCTCTGATAGCAATCCTCTGTTGCATTCAAAATATTTAGGATTACAATGATGTGGCACCATCCCTGAGTTGTATGTTGATATGGGGTCTTGCTAACTTTGTCCCCTGGATGGCCTTAAAAAATGAGCCTCCTTATATCTACTTCCTGAATTCCTGGGATTACAGGCAGTTCACCCAGCATATATCCAGTCTTTTCATACACAGATCACATTCCAGGCTCAATTAAATTGCTTTCTTCTTTAAGTCATAAGTAAAACAGTCTTTTTAATGTAGAGATTTTTTAGTACACTGATGGTTTCAGTGTAAGTAGCTAACAATGAAAAGTAAGTCAAATAAAGTATTTTTAATAAAACATACACAATTGAAGATCCTTAAATAATAATAATCATTTAAAGTGCTAAAATATCCAGAATTTTCATCATTAAATGAACAGGAGATTTGGACATTCCTTTACCCAGGCAGGTAAATGTATATTCAAATTTCTCTATTACTCTCTATACACAGATAAGATGCACGAATGACACACGCAGGAATCTCAGGTGCTCAGGGTTCTTGAGCCTGCTCTGAGAATGAAAGCACAGACAGGCTCTAACAGCAGAGGTTGGAAAGATTTTATTTGTAGAGAATTTAGTTGGAGAAAAGAGAAGAGAAAGACTGCGTATTGGAGACTGCGGGGGGACCCTGAACGTGATCCCGTGGGTTAGGGTGGGGAGTGGGTTTTATAGCTTACTTTTGCATTGCCTGAGGGTGGAGATGACTTTCAGATGCAAACAGGTGTTTCCTAGGGAGGAGAAGTGTCTCCTTGACCTCCTGCTATATATCCTCCAAGTCCCCCTGTCAGTGGTGGCCCTAACTGCTCTTAGGGATAGGGACTACAAAGTCTGTTCAGTAACTGCTTCCTGATGACAGGGGGTGATGGAGGGGCCCACAGAATCAGAGCTGACCATGAGAGGGGTTGTCAAGGGGACCACCATTGACAACCAGAGGCATTTGTAGTTTGATGGATTCTAGACGAGAAGAAACAAACTTGACATGTAAGTTTAAAATGTAAGGCCCGAATACAAGCAACAAAATAATGGCAACTCTAGGCCCCAGAAAGGGTAGGAACCAAGTCCTGGAGGAAAGCCAGGATTTTATTTGTTCCCATACCTGTGTAGAAACCCGTTTCAAGAGATTGCTCCCAAAGCCATTTAGCCTGTTGGAGAATGTAACCTGCACGTTCCTTTACAATGCCTGAAGTGTTTATATATGCGCAACAGGAGGTATTGGCAATGGTACATACCCCCCCCTTGTTTGGCTAAAAGAAAATCTAGGGCAAGGCACTGGTCCATTACCATACAGGCAAGGGACGACAAAGACCTTTGCATGTCCTTAATAACAAGGCTTACCTGGTCTTAGGTGTCCTCTACCACTTTGGTTAGGTTTTTTGCAGTTACATGATTGTCAATCACCCCATAACTGATTCCAGCAAGGGCTGTAACTGATGCTGTTATCCTTAAAACTATCAAAGTAACCTCCCTTTTATCTCTATGAGAAGCTGTTCCTGTTCATTGGGAAAATTCAGTTTGTTGTATTATAGTATTATTCCAAAAAGAGTAATATCATTATTGTTCAGGATTAAGTATTAGTTGGGCAATTGCCCAATTTCCTCTACTATGGTTTGGGTATAGACATGGCAGCCCCCATACCTGGTCCTTTTTCTATGACCTCCCTACAAAGAGATATCTTTCCTCAAGGCATAAGATATCTTGGGTGTTGTTAGCCTGGGCGTGGGAGGTGTCTCCTGGAAACAAGTAGTCAGAGACATTAAAGCTGCTGGTAAAAGATGGAGATGTAGGGAGTGGAAAGGTAGAGATATACAGCTTTCCTAATCCCATCATATATTTCATTAAGATACATCTGTGATGGCCAGTCATAAGTATGCAATAAGAGTTTTTACCAGTGAGGTTTGAGGACTCGTTTAGCTTGGAGACAAGACTCCCATTATAAGCATTAGCCCTAAGTATATCGGGACTCATAAAAGTGGGGCTCTTAGAGTTATTCATACAGCACCAACTGGCAGTGAGATGATAGTCACATTTAAGGATGGTGAAGTCAAAAATGTCTTTTTGGGATGTAGGCCCTAGGTCTTTTATTGATGAATGACCAACTGGCATATAGTTGTCTGGGACAGAAACATTAAACCTCCAAATTTTCATCTGAGAAATGAACTCAAGCCAAGAGTAAGATGTAGTAGGCTGGTTCTTCCATGGGACCCCTGTAAGAGGAACCATGGACCCTGAGTGAAATTTAATAGGACCCATGCCGGTAGGTAGGTAAGTGGTTGTTTGTTTCTCCTAGCAAACCCAGGAGTCTTTTAGTGGAGATTTTGGAAGGGCAGATGTTCAAGAGAGATTTAAGAACCCATTGGTTTTCCATGAAGGGCTGTAGCTCTTCCCATATGGGGGTGCTAGTGTACCCTGAAGACCAAGCCCCATAGCTATATAATTAGCAAATAAAAGGAACATGCTGATGCTGTCTTTTTGGGGCTCTAGTCTAGCTAGGGGGAGCTAACCCTATTTCTAAAGTAATTTGAAGCAGAATGAATAGACTGATTAGGAAGTTTGGATAAAGAAGGCTTATGAAGGTGACTTAGCTGTATCTGTAGGCGTTTTCTTTTTGAACAGCAGTTTTAATCCAGCCAAAAGTTCACACGAGAAGGAGGCAGACTCCAATTCTGGGTCTGGAGGTGGAGATGTGATTTCTGCAGAGGAATTCCAGCCCTTGATTCTCCAGTGATGGATCCAGGAATCCAGGCCGGCCACTCGCACTGCCTTCAGAGTAGACAGAATAACTGGATATGACCTCTCCCAGAGTGGGTTATTTAAATCCTGGGTTGGATTTGGAGACTTTGTTAGGACTAAGTCACCAGGGCAAGAGAGAGGAGGTCCCCTTATATCCTCCCTGGGGTGGCTTGTTTGATCTCCAAGAGCATTTGTTGGAATTTAGCAAGTTGAGTGACGTGGGAAATTAACTGAGCTGTCTCTTGGTCAAGAAGGAGGCCATTGGTTAGGAAGGGCCTGCCATATAGATTCAAAAGTGGTCAGTCCCTGCTTGCCTGGAGTGTTTCTGAGCCTGATGAGAGCAATAGGGAGGAGCTTGGTCCAGGGGGAGTGGGTTTCTTGGGCAAATTTAACCAGGTGTCTTTTTAAAAGTTCATTTGTTTTTTCTACCTTTCCACATGACTGGTCACGTCAGGCACAGTGGAGGTGGTATTCTATGCTTAGTGCTCTAGAGAGTCCCTGAATTACTTCAGCCCTAAATGCAGGCCCATTATTACTTTGAAGTTTTTTGGGGAGGCCAAAGTGAGGGATTATTTCTGTGATTAAAACTCAGACCACCTCCCTAGCACTTTCTGAACTGCAAGGAAAAGCCTCCACCCACCCAGTGAATGTATCCACAAATACTAACTGTAGTTTTAACTTTGGTCCCCATGGCATATGGGTAAAGTCTAGTTGCCAGTCTTCCCCAGGATAGGATCCCTGTCTGTGTTCCTGGTATCTGGAGTCTTTTATTATTGGGATTATTTTTTTTGACATGTTTCACATCCCTGTACAACATGTTGGGCAGTGTCCCTTAATTTAGTTGCCCCAAACATTTTGTTGACCAAAACCAAAGTATTTTCTAAGCCCAAATGGTAGAGTTGGTGGAAAGTCTTAAGAATTTTCCACTGGAATGCCTCAGGGGGCCATAACTTACCCACCAGCCTTGATGATAATTGATACCCTTGGCCTGAGGCTTGTTTATGTTCCTCTGACCAATAGTGTGGTCTCTCTAGGGGAAGGAGAGTGCTCTCCCAGAGGAGAGGGCCAGCTGTATATATTCCTGCATGGCTGCCCGTTCAGCTGCCTCATCGGCTTCTTTGTTTCTCTTTGTTATCTTATCTTCCCCTTTTTGGTGACCTCTACAGTGAATCACTGAGACCGCTTTAGGCAACAGAACAGCATCTAGGAGGGCTAGTATGTCACGAGCATGTTTAATGGAAGAACCTGTTGTAGTTAGCATTCCCCTTTCCCTCCAGATGGCTGCATGAGCATACATGATCAGGAAGGCATACTTAGAATCTGTACAGATGTTTACTCTCTGTTCTTTTGACAGTCTTAGGGCTTCTGTCAGGGCCACTAATTCTGCCAATTGAGCACTTGTATTAGGAGGAAGAGGATGGGACTCGAGGGTGCCAAATTCTGTCACAACTGCAAACCCTGCATGTCTGATACCATTCTTGACAAAGGAACTGCCATCAGTGTATAAATCTAGAGCTGGGTTTTTAAAGGGCCAATCAGTTAAGTCAGGTTAGGCAGCATAATTTTCCATAAGTACCTCCTCACACGAGTGCTCAGGTTTTCCCTCTGCCTCTGGTAAAAGGGATGCAGGATTTAGGCTCTGACAGGTCCTTAAAGTCATTTCTGTCCCTCCCAGAAGCTGGGCCTGGTATTTAAATAGATGGCTGTCAGACAGCCAAAATTCTCCTTTTGAGTTTAAAATTCCCCCTAGGTAGTGTGAGGTATAAATCATTAGGTGGCAGTTTATGATAAGTTTCTGAGCTTCAAGCATTAGAAGGCTTACTGCAGCCAATGCTCTGAGGCATCCTGACCATCCCTTGGCTACCTGATCTAACTCTTTGCTTAAGTAACCTACTGTCTGGGGAGTGATGCCCCAGAGTTGAGTCACCATGCCCAAGGCTAGTCCTCCCTTTTCATAGACATATAATTGAAACTTGTCTTGTATTGAGAGACCCAGGGCAGGACCTGTCATAAGAGCCTTCTTTAACCTGTGGAATGCATTTTCTGACTTGTCATCCCATTCAATAAAGGGCTGGTATCCTTCTGTGCTTCCTTAAGGATTTGATATAAGGGGCTGGCTAGGTCTGCATATCCCAGGATCAAATTCTACAGTATCCTGTGACCCCCAAAAAGGCCCACATTGCTTTAAAGTTTTAGGTAGAGGAAACATCAGGATTGGATGGATTCTGTCTTCTAATAGAGACCCCATTTCTTTTTCCAGGACAAGACCTAAATATGTAACCAAAGACTTACAATTTGGGCTTTTTCTTTAGAGATTTTATAACCTCTATCTGCTAAGAAGTTTGTAAGGACTCAGTGGCTCATGAAATGACAGACTCATTTGGCTCACAGAGCAGGAGGTCATCAACATATTGTAGCAGAGTAGCTTGTGGATATTGCCATTCTGCCAGGTCTTGGGTTAGAAATAACCCAAAGAGGTGGGGGCTGTCTCTGAATCCCTGGGGGAGGACAGTCCAAGTGACCTGTCCAGACTTTCCTGATATGTCCTCAAAGGCAAAGATAGGTTGATTTTTAGGGTGTAAGGGAATGCAAAAGAAGGCATCTTTTAAATCCAGGACAGAGTAGTAAGTAGTATCTGGAGGTATTTGGGCTAAAAGGATATAGGGATTTGGAACTACAGGATGGAGAGGCACTACTGCTTCATTGATCAGGCAGAGATCCTGGACTAGCTTCCATTTGTTATGTCCCTTCCTGACACAGAGAATAGGAGTATTATATGGGCTAGAGCATTCTATTAGCAGTCCCTGCCTCTTTAAGTCATTGATTATGGGAATTATCCCCCCTTAACTTTTGGCTTTAAAGGATAGTGTTTTTGATGGGGAAACCAGGAGGGGTCCTTGAGATGAATTAGGACTGGGGCAGCTGTTTGTGCCCATCTCATAGTGTGTCCATCCATCCACACTGTGGGGTCTATTGTTCCTCTATTAGGGGCAAGAAAAAGTACTCTCCTGGGGGTAAAATGAACTGTACCCCCAATTTAGATAGAAGATCTTGCCCTAGCTGAGGAGTAGGCATTTCTGGGACAATTAAAAAGGAGTGACAGAAATGAAAATCTCCCCAGAGGCAGGCTAAAGCCTGAGTGAAATGACTCTAGAGGCTGGCCTGATATGCTTTGAACAGTAATATTTTTGGTGGACCTGGGTCCAGGACAGAAAGGAATAGCTAAGATGAGGGCTCCAGTATCGATAAGGAGGCTGACCTTGTGCTTTCAATCATGAGTAAAACCCGTGGCTCCCCTGCTTTTATGGTGGTCACAGGAGCCTGTATGGGAGGCCCTGAGACTGGTCATTGGGTGGGAGGCTCTGACATCAGTTCCCCTGAGAACCAGGGACAGTGTGCCTTCTAATGTCTTCCCCAACAAATGGGGCAGGGTCACGGAGGTAGCTTTCTTTGGGGGCACTCCCTCCTAAAATGGCCTGCCTGTTCACATTGAAAGCGTGTCCCTGGGTTTGGACTTGGCCCCAGGGGAGCCTCTCTGAGCACTGAGATCAGAGCCTCCTGCTGCTTTTCCTGGACCTTCCTTTCTTTTCTAAGTCCGTGTTATAGTATACAGATGTGGCTACATGGACCAATTGGTCCAGATCTCTGCTCCCATCAGCTACCAATTTCTGAAGCTTTTTATGGATATCTGGTGCTGACTGTGTTAGAAATTTATTTTTTAGGATGATTTCCTCTTCCTGTGACTCTGGTATAATGTTGGTATGCTTTTGTAAAGCATCCTTAAGTCTCTGTAGGAAAGCTACTGAAGTTTCTAAGGGGATTTGCTGTACAGCTGTGACTTGGGAGTAATTAAGAGGTTTTCCCTTGGCTGGCCTTAGACCCTCAAGAATGCAGTGGATGAAATAGTTGCAACTCCATTTATCCTTGTCATTTTCAGGGTCCCACTTTGGATCATACCTAGGCACTGCCTGATCTCCTGTTGGAATTGGGAATGGAGGTTCCCTTTTAGATATCCAGTGCCTTTATCTTTCACCCCCCAGGTGAGGGCCCAGTCTGAGACAGGCCTATAGGGACACTTTTATCTAAGTGATAATTGTCTCCAGCTGTGACTACCTGATCTAGAACCCGCTTTTTCTCCAGAGAAGTGAGGGTCTGAGATAGCAATAGCATTGCATCTTTCCAGCTCAGTTCAAAGTTTTGGCTGACTTCTCTAAATGCCTGGATGTACTAATCTGGGTATTCTGTGTAATTTCGTAAATCCTTTTTTATTCCTTTAAAAAAAATTTTAAAGAAAATTTTAAAGAAATAAAATTTTTTTCCTTCACTCACTCTAAAAGGACCATGAGCTCTGTTCCCTCCAGGAATTAACTGTAGTGGGTAGAGTCCTGTGGGACAGCGTCTCGTGTGTGAGGTAGCTGGGTAAGGGGGAAGAAGGGAAGTTGATGTAGCATTAGATGGGTTTTTTGGTTCAAAGGAGTTTGGGGGCGTTTTGCAAGGGGTCACCATGGTCTGGATATCTAGCCTGCATTTGTTTAGCCATTCTGGGTGGTCTCTTAGGAAAAAGAACAGTTGAACATATGGAACTCAGGTCCACTTTCCCTCCATTTTACAGCACATATCTAATTGAAGAATGGTATTATAATTAATGCTCCCTCATTCTGGCCATCTTACCTCATCTCCCAGAGGATACTGTGGCCAAGACTGAGTGCAGTAAAATTTGAGTCGCTTTTGCTGAAGACTTTCTGGATCAAGATCTTTCCAATGTTTTAATAAGCAGGCAAGGGGGGATCCTTCCTGGATCCTTGAGGCTTGATTCCCTGTCTAAAAAGGGAAACAAGGGAAAATTGGTCACCTTAACAGAGGTTTCCTTTTATCTAAGCTTCCCCAGATGAGGAGAAACTCTAGTGGGAGAGGGCATCCCGCTCTCCCTTGCTCCTTCCACTGCCACTATGGGTAGAGTCATAGAGCATTTACAGACAGATATCTCAGCTGCACCCACCCCCCTGAGATGATCTTTGACCAGTCTCTCATCTATTTTGACTTGTCTGTTTGCCCTGTGACCCAGGTAGGCCTGGTTCTCCTCTACCAGCTGAACGCTTATAATTTAAAAAATAACTCTATCAAAGTAACCAAGAGGGCTTGCATAGCCAGAAGGAGGACCCCTTTAGAGGCATGGATGGGGACTCCTGATGAAGTGGACTTTTGGTTCCCCTATATATTCTGTGAGGCATATATGGTTTCTATGAAAAGAGAGAGAGAGAGAGCATCTGGAGGCTTTTGCTCCAGTAAGGGGCAAAAACAGAGACCTGCAGTTTTTGCCTTTTAACTGTTTTTTTTTTTTTTTCTCTTTCCCTGAGGGCCAGCTGCAGAACTTGTTTAACCAGTTAATTTGATGCTTGACAAAGACAGTTAAGCCTAAATTGGAGCCTATCACTTTCTGGTGCCTGTAGGGATTTTTCCCAAACTCCCTAAAGAAAGAAGCTCACTGCTGTTTAGAGCAAAGTGGGGAGGTGGACATTCATCCTGAACTGCCTGGGAAAGGGGAAGGAGAGGCTGAGGGTTAAGGGAAAAAGAGAAGTTCCATGCTCAATGCATGAGGGATTATTGATCATCCCTGCTGTCCAGGTCGATCCTGCCCAAAGGCAGTACTGGAGCACTGGAAGCAAGAGGTGACCTCCACTCTTGGGCCATGGAAACCATGAAGGAAGCAGGAGAGATCTGATTGTCTGTTTGCCACAGACATGGCTGGAGGGGTCCGAGACTTAGCCACCTTTAGGGCCTCAGGGCAGGTCAGGAAGTTACGTCTCCACACTGGGGAGTGCCCCAGTCAGAACACCTTTTATGGCTTGAAGACAAACTTTCCTTTCCACTGGCTGTTTTCGGACCTCCCCTTAAGCTGGTCAGATCTTGAAAGAGAGTGTTAGCATTTAAGGAGAGGAAAAAAGAAAAAGCCTTGGTGCAGTGAAGTTGAGTTCCACCCACGTAGCATTGACATTGTAGTACAAACCCCTGCCTGGCGTCCGAGTTTCCTCAGATTGCCTGCCGTACAGCTATAGTGGGCTCGGACCAATTCCTCACTTTCCCATGGATGAAACCCTCCTTAACAAGACAGAGAGAGGGAGAAAAGTTTGGCCTGAGAGTTCCACCATAGCTAGGTCATGGTGGGGGGTCTCTCCTGGAAAACATACTTCGCCGGAGTGCCAGACACTCATGGTCACATTCCTAGGCAGTCTTTCCCAGTTTGGCACAACCTATACCGACCTCAGGTGATGGCTGGTCCCTTCGTGGTCACCAAATATGATGCACGGATGACACGCACAGGAATTTCAGGTGCTCAGTGTTCTTGAGCCTGCTCTGAGAATGAAAGCACACACAGACTCTAACAGGAGAGGTTGGAAAGACTTTAATTTTAGAGAATTTAGTTGGAGAAAAGAGAAGAGAAAGACTGTATACTGGGGAATGCAGAGGGACCTGGAAATCAGTGATCATATGGGTCAGGGTGGGGAGTGGGTTTTAAAGCCTATTTTTGCATTGCCTGAGGGTGGAGATGCCTTTCAGATACAAACAGGTGTTTGCTAGGAAGGAGAAATGTTTTCTTGACCTCCTGCAGTCTGTCCTTCAGATATACTTATATGTTTATAAATTCAGTCCCACATGATACTAGAGTTATAAAATGTATTGAAATTACATTTGGTAATAACTATTTTTCAGAAAAAAGAAAATCAATGAATATAAAAATTTCTGCAATGGTCATTTTTTAACAATGTATTTCAATTATAATATTGATTTAATAGCTCGGAGTTTTATAACATGACTTCATTATAATACTTTTAAAAGTAGAAAAGTACCACTTAATATGAAAGCATTAACTAATGACCCTAATTTTTTCTTTGTTTGGTACCACTTTAATTATAAGCTAGAATGATCTAATGACCCTTAAACTCTTAATAGTCTTGAAAAATAAGATCTGGCTTAGAAAGAGAATAAAAGTATTTCATTAAAGTAATATTATCTTGTGTTCTTCAAAGTCAAGAACAGCCACATTATACTAATATTCCAAACACTAAGTGCATTAGCTGCAAATCTAATCAATCCACAATGTGTCACAAAAATTTCTTCTAGTCACATTCATTTTTGTACTTTTCTTGTCATTTTCTGATTCTTCTGACACCATCCCCTGAGCCTTGTTTTTTGAGACAGTGTTTCACTCTACTGCTCAGGCTGGCCTTGAATGTGCTATCCTCCAACCTTAGGCTCCTGAGTGTATGGGACTATACTGATCTTGGCCTTTTAACATTTTATTTACTTTTAAAACTGAACAGACGTCAAACTATAGTAATTATGATGAATTTCAAAACTAAATTGAGTTATTTCTCATGCTATAGATGTAGCAAGAAACAAGAGAAATTAGGAGTTTTTTTTATGGGTCAGTTCTCATATTTTGTAATATGCCCCATTGCTATCTGAAGTCCGCAAGAAAACAGTTAGACATCTGGTTAGGATATGGAAAATGCAAGTCATCTTTATTCTTTAGAGTAAGAACACACTACAGGGTTGATGGAGTGACTCAAGTAGTAGAGTACCTGCCTAGTAATCTTAAGGCCATGAGTTCAAATCCCAATAACACCAAACCAAAACAAAGAATAAAGAACAAACTGCAAAAGTCACCAAGTCAGAATTAAAGTAACTAATAATTATCTTCATTCCTAGCAAAGAAAGAGGCAGAAATCCAGAGCAGAATTGGGTATGGACAAACCAATTAAGACATAAACAAATGTGAAAGTCTATGCAGGGGTTATGGAGGTCTACAAAGTCAGGTACCATTGGGAGTGGAGTGAGACTCCACTTGCTCACAACTCTTTCCACTGGGTGTAGGTCTGGGGAAAACTCTGGGAATTTAATGAACATATCTGCATACAATAAAGGCTATAGAAAATAAATATATAGCTAGATATGGAAAACATTTCTTCTGAACTCAGAAAGAAGAAAATGATGTCCATTCTATTTTACTCACTATAATGCCTGAATTCTTAAAGAGTAATAAGGCAAGAGAAAGAATTAAACATGATTTAAATAGGGAAGGATGAATTCACATTTTCCCTATTTGTAGATAATATGACAGTATACTTAAAAGACCCTAAGGTATCTACCAAAAGTCTCTTAAGTTTGAAAACCACTTTTGCAAAAGTAGCAGGATACAAAATAAAACACAATAAATACAAAAACACAATAGCTTTTTGATACAAGAAACAGGTTGCAGAAAGAAATCAGAAAAACAACCCCATTCATAATACCGTCAAAAACATTAACTACATAGGAGTAAACCAAACTAAGGAGGTGCAAGACATTTTTTACAAAAACTATGAAATGTTGATGAAATGGAAGAAGATATCAAAAGATGAAAAGACCTCTCATGATCATGGGTCAATATTTTACAATTAATATTTTGAAATGGCCATATTACTGAAAGTAATATCATAATCTAGTAATATAATAATATAGTAATCTATAGATTCAATATAATTCCCATCAAAATTCCAATGTCATTTTTCACAGAAATGTAAAAGTCAATCCTAAAATTCACTTCGAAGAACAAAAGACCTCAAATAGTCAAAGCAATCCTCAGGAAAAGGAACAATGCTAGAGGTATGACAGCTGCTGAATTAACATTACACTACAAAGACATAGTAACAAATACAACATGGTGTTGGCAAGTCACATCGACCAAGGGAACAGAACAGAAGACCCAGAAATAAACTTAAACCTTTAACCATAGAATTTTATACAAAGGTGGCAATAAGGCAATCTCTTTAACAAATGGTATTGGAAAAACTGGTTTTCAACCTGTGGAAGACTGAAACTGGGTACTTACTCCTCACACTACATAAAAAATCAATTACAGTGGAATAAATAGACTAATGTAATACAAAAATCTTTGAAATTACTACAGGAAAACATTTCAAAGCATCGGAATAAGTAATGACACTTTGAATAGGATTTCAATTTCTCAGGAAACAAGAGTGAAAATTGACAAAGGGGATTACATTGAATTAAAGGGCTTCTATATAATAAAGGAAACAATTACTAAAATGAAGAAACAATATACAGAATGAGAGAAAACATTTGCCATCTATTCATTGGATAAAGAATATATAAAAAGCTCCAAATACTAAACATTAAAAGAATCCAATTATAAATGAGCAAATGAATAGACAATTCTAAAAAGATGTAAAAATGGTCAATAAATAAATCAAGACACATTCAACATCCTTAGCTATACAGAAAATGCAAAATGACATTGAGATTCCATCTCACCCTAATCACAATGGTAATAGTTAGGAAAGCAAACAAGTGCTGGAGAGGATATTCGGTGGAATGGAATCATTATATAATGTTGGTGCAGTCAGTATAGAAATAACTAGGGATGTTCCTCAAAAAACTAAAAAATAGAACTGCCATGTATATGATCCTGTTTTCTACTTCTGGGCATATCTCCAAGAATGTAAACCAGCATATAGTAGAAATACCTGCACACCATGTTTATATCAGCTGTGTTCATAGCAGTCAAACTGGTTTGGTGCCCACCAACTGAAAAATGGATAATGGAAATACGGTTTCTATCTACCATGAAGTATTATTCAGCTCAAAAGAAGAATAAAATTATGCTACTTACAGGAAAATGAACAGAATTAGAAATCATCCTGTTAAGAGAAATAAACCAAACTAAGAACAACAAAAATGACATGTTCTCTCATATGGGAAATCTTTACCTAAAAAAGAAAAAGAATGATGTGACTGTAAGATGGGGACGGTTGAAGGGAAATGTGGGAAACAAGAGTAAAAGCAGAGAGTCATAGGGGATGAACCTGATGGAGGTACTTACTATGCAGGTTTAAAATAGAATCATGAAACCCATTAAAATGCTTTTAAAAGCATGCAGGAGGAATAAGAATTATAGAGGGAGAGAATTTGATCACACTACCTTATAGGCATGTATGGAAATATCAAAGAAACACATTTGTATAACTTGCACATGCTGACAAACATTTAAAAAGAACAGGTATGCCAATACAGAAAGAAACTATAAAATAAATTCTTATAGATTTATTAGAAGTTAGGTGTATTCAAACCCTTAACAGATTGTTAACACAGAAAAGATGAGTGCTTTTGAAGATATTTAATAAAAGTTATGTAAATGATAACAAAAATAAGAAAAATGACCAAAGTACACTGGTATAAATATAAAAATCTAATCTATAATTTTAGAAATTACAAAGTTTTGGGAGCAGGGATGGAATTAATTAGAAAATCAGACAAGGAATGCAAACATTTTCTTTTTTTGCATTAAATAAACATGAAATTGTCAAAATTAATGAAATAAAACTCTTATTATCTATACATTATATTTTACAAAAATTGTTCCAACAATTTTATGTTGAAGAATAAAAGAGCAATTAATATTAAGTTCAAAAACTTAAATATTGCCTTATACTTAGATTAAGTGATATTCATTACTATATTAATAGTTTTATGACTTATTTCTTTAGTGCTTAGCCTTAGTTTTAATTTGTTGCTCAGATGAACTCACTGATGAGAATACAAGTTTCACAACACCAGCTATGTGTTATCAAGCATAATATCAAGCATAATATTAGCATCCTTTTTTAATATCAGCAGAATATATGAAACCTATGAAAAACAAATTCTAGACTACATTTTACTCATAAGTTTAATTTTTATGTAAAAAATATGTTTAATTTGAATTTATGTATGTTGCCAAGTTTCTATTTTTATCCTGTTTGTAAAGACTGATTTACATTAAGAAATTAGCCCTAAAGCATTTTTGATAGGAAAGAGTAGACTGCTATTGTTAATATTGATTGTTGATTTTGACAGGTTTTGGCCATTTAAAGTTTTAAATGTTTAGACTAATTTACAAATGTAAAGACATATTCAACTTTTTACCATTTTATTGAAAAGATGTAAAATATGTTATTATAGAGTGTTTCTGGTAATCTGTGCATGAAATTTGAAAGACACTAGAAATCAGAGAACTTTATATTACATTACTTTTATGTGCAAAGTTAAATGATATAGATTATTAATGTGTGCCACTGACCATAACCTTGGTTTTGTGATAAAACTGCTTCAACTTTATTATTGGCATATTGGAATTGGGGTTGCATTAAAAAACTGAATTCCTATTGTGATTATTAATTGATCAAAGTAGAAAGCTTATTTGTGACTATAAGTTTTGTGCTTAGAAAATATGTTTTTACCAATCAGTATAAGAGGGCACAAACTCCCACACGCTTGAAAAGGAGATGGAACCATTCATATGTGGTTTGTGAGATCTCTAAAAATAGAATAAATTTAGTAAAACGGGGAGAAAGCATTTATGATTAGGTTCACATCATAAATCTCATGTATTATTTTACTAAAGAGCTATACTTATTTAATATATATAGGTATAATTTTTAGTTTTTGGCATATACAAACATATCATTTTTTGTAAATAAGTCGTAAGTATAGCTCTTTAGCAAAGTAGAGTGCATGATTTTTAACCAAACCATTTTTTATTCAAGTGTCCTTTGAATAGGTACATGTGTATTTATATATTCTTCACTTTATTAAAATTTATATTACATGTCTAAATCAATACTTTGATTTTTTTAAAAAGTAGCAGAACATTTCCATGTCATATCTGATGGTTACCAATTTTTGTTTGAGTGAATAAATGATTGAAATAATTTTTTCATACTTCATATGTGGAAAATATATTACTTCGATTACCTTGATAAGATTGAACAACTTCATAATTATGATAGATTCCTGAATTGGTTGTTGCAGCCTTCTTTCCAGAGACTGAAAGAAGCAGTTTCTATCACCAGGATGCCACTTATTCAGTCTTTTTAAACATAGCTTTCAAAGTTAGTAGAGGTTATAGTTTTGTGTTTTCCACAATATTTGTGTTATTAACTTATGCTTTGATTGATTATTTGAGATTGTTCTATTAAATCGATATTTTGTAAATTTCAAGGACTTCTATAGTTCAGAATATACTTTGAAAGACCAGTGATCATAGTGTTTTTGACCGAGAAAAGTAGAATTATGAATTATTTACTATGCTCTCTTGCTATTGTGTTCAAGGACTACAGTAAAGTCGTATCATGCAACTCCTTTAACTATCATGAAAAAAATAATAATGAGCTTTTATTATGTCCATATCACAGATTTTTAAAATGAGCCTTAGAGCCCTTAAGGAAATTCTCTTTATCAAGTGACCAGTAAACAAGAGAAGAGTCAGGATTATCAAAGAGATGCATTTGAACTCAAAGTCCATGTTCTTCCTACTGCACCAAGAATATAATATCTAGCAACTATGCTGCTAAACTTTTGTGATTCTCATGCCTTCTAAGTTCAAATGAGGCCTAAATTAGTGTTTTAATGTTTAAATGAATCAACTGAGAATTCTACTGTAATAGAGGCTGTCATATAAGTAAAATCATATAGTGATTGTCCTTTTGTGACTGGTGTATTTCACTTAGCATAATGTCTTCAAGTTGCATGCGTATTGCATTAATATTTAATGGATGTAGAATTTCAGTTTTGTAAGATGAAAAGATTCTGGAAATTAGTTGCTTGACATTGTTAATTCACTCAACACTTCTAACCTCATACTTAAAATGACTAACTGATAAACTTAGTATTTTACCAGAACATAAAAAACTACATATTCTTACTTGGCAGGCCTGAGGTGATGCTGCTGCTGCTTTTACAAAGTGCTCCTGCAATAGTAAAGATGCAGACACTGTGCTCAGTGTCTTCATTGAGAAGTCACTAGCATTTGATTTGCATTGGCATGCAAAGCTATTAAAAGTGCTTACCCACTACTCCTCTGCCTTCAAACCATGTGTACATCTTCACTCTGGTAGGATGACTGAACAAAAAGTGCCCATTGCTTCTGATGCCGTTCAGTCCCCTAGAGATTTCAGATTCTACTTCTGTCTTTGGCTTTGGAAGCATTTTTGTCTTAAGCTTCTAGCATAATCGTGTCCTGAAATATCTTCTGCGATGATACATGTTGAAAAGTTTCCTCCCACTCTGACAACTAAGAAGTGAGGAACAGTTTCCAAGCTGCTGCTATATATCAAAGAGCCTGTCTTTTCAGCTTCCTTGACAAGTTGAATAATTTTCGTGAGTTTAAGAAAATGCCAGGCAAAATCTTTTCCAGATAAACAGCTGCCATCTGCTGAAAGAGCGACTTTAAACCCTGTGGGGAGGGAAAGTCCTACTGCAATCTTAATCCCAGGTTCCACCTTCCACCTTTCATACTTCTTTTGCTTGCTTGTGTCTAAGTGGCTCATCAGAATGGAGCAAGACCTATGGGCCTCAACTGCCCAGTCAGTCCCCCGGTTTTGTGCTTGAGGAAACCATTCTAACAGCCACTTATTCAAGGAATGAATGCAAAGTCATGACTTCTACAAATCCTGTCCTGCTTTGAACCTAACTTCAAGAATAATATGATAAAAACCAAGCAATTTATGGCAATGCCCATTTACCAGTTTTCTAACACCTAAGTGAAATGGCCTGACATGACAATTCTACATTATATGGCAACAGATTCTTTGAGCAATATCCTTTGATTTGGGGAGTGAATGTGATGCAAAAAGAATTAACAGAGAACCAAGAGATGCCTGCTGCTGAGAAAATAATCCTGAGAGCTGCATTGTCACTGACAGTAAAGCATTGTTCTATGGCTATTGAGGGCAGATTTTTTGTTATTGTTGTTTTGTTTTCTTTTTTTCCTTACTTTTCTATATCATTCCAATATATCCTCATTAACTGAATTCATTTTGATTCATGCAAACTGAAAATGCCTGATAACAATTAGTTTTCCCCATTGACCAAGCCTCAGTAAGTCTGAGTAAGTTTTAGCCTTGAAGAAAGCTGTGATATCCATGATCAACTGAGCTGGGTCAGACCAAGACTCTTATCATATCACAGGGTAGTGTCCATGCAACAGGTACCAAAAGACAGTTCTGTTCTTTTAAATTTAGAAATGGCACTTTTGGAAGAAGTACCTGTTTTCTTATTCCTATTATGGGTCTCTAGCAGTTGGTTTTAAAACTGAATGCTTAGCCAATCAAAATGCTAAAACTTGAGATTTTGCAAATTTAACTTTTTCTCTCTACTTGTTTGCTTTGAGCAAAGAGTGTTCATCCACATCTCCCAAGAGTACCTTACCACTTCTGTGCTCTTAACCCATACTCCTGATTTACAATCAAATGGCTGTTTATTGCCAGGAGGCTTACTTCATTCTACTAAGTCATAATCCCTGTATTTGTAAATGGAGATTTTAAAAGGTCTGCATTTTCTACTTCTGTGCTCTTAACTCAAACTCCTGATTTGTCATCAGAAAAATTTATCCTTTCTATTGCATCCTTTGCAGAGGCCTCAGATATAGCATGATTTCTATTCTTTTAAATCGCTCACCTTCCAATGAAGAGTCAGGTGATTTCCCATTTCTGCTAATTATTGCCACATGGTTTACTTCATTGTACTGAATCATAATCCCCATATTTGTAAATGAAGATTTAAAAAGTCTCCATTTTCTACTTCATATAGGTTTGTGATGATAGAAGATGATAATATACATGCAGGTTTTTTGTTTTTGTTTCTTTATTCATTTGAGAATATTGTGTTTGAACTCAGGGTTTCACACTTGAATCATGCTTCTAGCCCACCACCCATTTATCTCTATTTATTTTTTGAGCTAGTTACTTCCTTTTTGCCCAGGGCAACCCCAGCCTCCATAGCTGGTATGACAAACGTGTGCAAACACATCCAGCTTACATGGAGTGTTTTCTAATTGTAAAGTTTTACATGAGCTTTCTTTATGTATTACTTAGAGAACTACCCTACTTTCATTTTATTCAGTGAAAAAGAAGTTACTAAATGTAAATTGCTCTCAAAGAGAAAGATCTTTGCATTTAAAAATGTGCTGCCTCATTTATATTTATTCAGTCACCTATTTTAAAGTGTCACTTTTTTTGCCCTTATGAAATATATTCTTTTTGAACCTGTACTCATAGATTGTTAAGATGCAAAGATAAATAGAAAACAGAAAGCTTTGAATATCAGTTGTCAAAAATAATGCAATATTCTGCCTCTGAATTTTGATGAGCAAATCAACATGTTTAGTTTTCCATTCAGAAAAAAATAGCTATCTCACTCACTCTTTTTCATTTATATGATCAAATTAATATTGCTGTCACAGTGATCTTTATGTCTTTAAAACTAATCTAGGTAAACATCACCTATGAAAATGTACCCCAGAACTGTGTCTCATGCTTGCCAATTAATTTTTTTATCTATATAGAAATCCTAATCATACTAATGTTTATATCATGCCTTTTCTCTTAGGGAGGAAAATCTCTCAATTATCTTGTGCTGTTAGCTCAGACATAAACTTTAGCATTTATCTGAATATAAAGCATTTGGACAGAGAAGCCATACAGTTTAATGAGAACTTGGGACACCTAAGAGTTACTGCTAAGTATTTCTACTACCTTTTTTTGGGTTGCATTTATTGTCAGAGTAGCTTTCTGAGCTTTGTCTCATTTATCATTTCAAAACTGAGATTAAAGTAATGTGAAATTTCACTTTTAATGTGAATAAAGGAAGTATGATTATAAAAGAATATAGATATGAGGAGAGAAATATTATTGAGCACATTTCAAAGACATCAGACATTTAATGAATGACCTGGAAGAACATTCTTCATGAAAGGAGAGATAGTGCCGGTACTTTAAGGAGGTACATGATAACAGTGTCCACACAGCAATTTCCTTGACAGCAATTTCACCAGCACACTTACAAAAGATTCTGATGCAGCATATCTGTTTCACTTGTTATTTTCATCTCCTTGCCAAGAAACACATGTATTTAAAATTATATACTGCAGTAAATAACTAATTTAGGTATAAGTACCCTTGTCCTAAGAAATTAATGGCTTACTTCAAAAGAGAATGTCATGATTGGTTTTTAATTGAGTCATATAATTTCCATGGTTAGGGTTTTCACAGTATTTTTCCATTAAAGTCCACCACCTGACATGTTGACACGAAGAACAAGTTATTTACTCTGTTTCATTGCTCTAATTTTTGAAGGAGAATTAAAAGTTACTGCAATATCCAGCTTCTTTGAGTTTTCGGCATCATCTATTATTGGAGATGAGAAAAGAGGAATACAGTATTTATAATTATTTATGAAAAACAGGCCTTTAGGAACCCACTGTTAAGGTACCAGCCAATCATCTTTGTTACATATTTATTTTAGTAAGACTTTTCAAAATTAGAGTTAGTTAAAGAAACTGGTATTTTCCTAGATTTATAATGACTTGTTTGTAGAAGAAATATCATATGGGACTATTTCATTTTTTATATTGTTTTCATAATTTAAAACTCATATGCCATTTCTCATGTCATATATCCTGAATTTGAATTCTATTTATTTAAAGTTTGCTACCTGTAAAAATGGCATTGACAGGTTCATTTAGTTCTGTGATTTTTGTTTTAAATCCATGTACTTATTATATTTGTAGCAAATTGACAGAAATAAGAGTAATGCTTTACTTAGTTGAAGCTTCACTGTTTCAGTCATGGCATAATGTGGAAACCAAAGGGTCCCAACAAACAGAATTCAGCTTAAGGATTTGATTAAGAAGGTAAAGAAGAAGTGGAGGAGGGTTAGAGCACCCAGATGTTAGTAGATTTAGGAAACCACCTACCACTGCTGTACAGTAGAGAAAGTGAAGCAATGGTGTCACCTGAATGAGCACCATACCCTGGATGGTAGCTCAAGACACAGCGGGAGCATGGAGACATGGACACAGTGGCTGCTCTGATGACAGCTGTTAAGGCAAAGGGAAGAGAAACATATCTGAGTCTTTCTGGCTCATTTCTAGTCTCCAGAAAGTGTTTTTCATGGGCCGACTCAGCAGAATTCAGGCAAAGTGGGACCTGGGGAACCCTGCCTACAAAAGTCAGCCTTCTTAATGCATATTTGTTACCCCACAAGCTGTTGCATGTTTGATTTTTTAAAGCCCTCTAATCCCTTACACATTATCAAAATAAGGTCTTACTTCTGACAAAGTATGGAATACTCAGCAACAGAAACAACTTTTCTATAAAGGCAGAAATAGCATTTTCGTTTAGTTAATGGAGATATCCATGCTAACCCTTCCTTGAAGTAGCCTTTCAGACACAGACATTCATACCCTCAAACTGGCAAAAGCTGACTTTTGCTCTGCAACCCCCATCTCAAACACAAGAGCTCAAGTGAAGAAGCGTGAACTGGCATGCTCATGAACTATGTCAATGGCTCTGTGTAATCATTTTTAAAACAAAATAACCACTATTTTAGAAAAAATAAATGTATGGATGTTTCTCAATCTGTTACTTGATTTTTCCAGTACACATTTAATTTTCTAAAATAATTTTAACAATAAGCAGACCCTCCATTCACCCCACACATATAAGTTAGTGTGATGTGGCTAAAAGAAGGTTACTGCATGACATGAAGGATTCCCTCTAAAATGATTCGCTAAATGGTACTTACAGTTACTTCCTTACAAACCTATTTGACTTTGTTCAAACTTTGAATGATTATGAATTAAGTGCTTGGAAAGTGCTATTTTTGAAATGTTAGCGGTATCTAATAGCCAGTTGAAGAAGTGAAGGGTAAAGAAGTCCTTGATTTGAGGGGTTTTAATAGCTGTCTCTTGATGGATATCAAATAAATCCAAAAAAGTAACCTGAAAAAGTAAAATATTCTCAAGAAATTGGCTAACCACATATGTATTTACCTTTAGCATAATAGATGACTTTAGTCTTCTTGTTAATAAAAATTATTTTTAAACTGACAGAATCATACAAGTTATTTAAATTTTTTTACCTTATGTGTACAGTATAATACAGTGGTTGCCACTACTTCAAGGATGTGGACTCACCACCCTTAATGCTCCAGAGATTTGTGGCTCAATGATTGTATCCGAGACTTCTTAGTGAAAAAGTTGCTTTAACAGTTTCAGAGATGAAAATTAAGGATACCTGTGACATTTGTTTGACCCATAAGCAGTTATTCAGCAAATGCAACTACTTCACTAGCAATCACTATAGCAACAACAAGTAATTACTCTTAAATAGTAAAAAGGTGTCTTTGTTGAAATCATGTAAGTATCCTCAGATAATTCTAATCAACAAAGCAGTGATAGGTCCTTGGTTCTTTAAAGGGACATTCATTCAAAATTTCAGAGAAATATAAACACACAAGGAAAATAAGGTCTCTATTTATCAAGGAATGCTTGACAATGGTCAAGCATTTCTATTTTCCTAATAATTTTTCTATACACATACTGTGTGTAGAAATAAGACCTTATGGCAGGCCTTGTGTCACTGATTTTCATTGCTTCCCCATAGTTATCATTTACAGATTTATTATTAAAATGAATTCAGTTTTTAGAATATTTTTTGAGATAAGGTTGTGAAACGACATCCAAAGTGAATCATACACGGTTTTCCTCTATTCCTGAAACATTTTGTAGTTCAATTCAATTAGCATAGATTGAAATGTGCTCAATGCTTATATGTATAAGGCCCTGTGAAAAATTCAACTTCCCAATAGCTATGTTCTCTGAACTCTTTTTATTTTCATCTCAGCCAAATAAAATCCCACTCTATTTATAAATTTGAATTCTAGTGGTATTTGTGCTTCATGCTATAACACAGAAAGAACTCTAAATACTAGAATTTATAAAAAGGAAAATGCTGATAGTATACACATTTGTTTCTCTTTCTATTTTGAGACAATAATGTATGTTTCCTCCTGGGTTGGAGAAATGAGGCAATGAATTCTAGAACAATAGGCATGCCTATATGTAGCTTACAATAAAATTGCTCCTAACATGTAGTCACTGTTTAATCATTGATTTTTAAAAACAATCTTCAAAATACTTATGTAGATTTAATAATTAACATATAGACATTTGTTAATTTTTAGTGAGAAATTTAGAAGAGAAGAAACTCTCCAGTGGGTTCTGGTCAGTTCACATGCAGATCCCGGCATTACCTGAGAGTTTCTCATTAGTGGAGGTATCCAGGGCCTACCCAATGCCTGAATCAGAACCTGCATTTTTATAATACTTATCTTGTTTGTGTTTGCTTTAAAGATCAAAAGACTCTGGACTAGGCCTAATTTTACACAAATTTCACATGCTATTAGTTAACATCAGCCTAAGTAGCCAATCATTTGGGAAAAATAACTGGAGAATTTGGAGCATAATTAATTATACATGGAACTCTTAAAAGGCCTGGTGGCAAATTTATAAAAAATCTGCCACAATCTCTAGTAAATATGATGGTATCATTCTTAAATTACATTTTGTGTAGATAATTATTAATTATAATTACTAAACAACCAACTCTTTGTATTAACAGGAAAGAATTAAAAGAATTTAGAACCCTTTAGAGGTTATGTTTTTAAAAATCCATTAGAATAACCAAAGATTTTAAAAAATTTAAGATGAATGATATATTGAAAATTTGAAGGAACCATTTTAAGCTGCCTAGGGGCATTATTTAATAAATAATTGATTAAAATGTTTTTATTTGCTTGGCTGCTTGTGAACACTTTTCTCCTGTTACCAGCTAGGGAAGTCATAAAAATCTTTTAGGGGCATAAATTCTAGAAAAATTTTTATACTACAGTCAGCATTGGCCAAAATATTGTGCAATCGTGAATCTTATTTTATGAAAAATTAGCTAACCAAATTATTTTATCTATCTGACATCTGTAACAGGGTTAGAGAGTCTTGATAATTCTCCTTAAATATATCCATGCTGGTGCTCCATGAAAACAAGCTTGAGGCATAGCCTTGAAAAAATAAGGCTAACAGCTAAGAGTTCGCTGTGTCTTTCAAGTTTCTGCTCTCACTCTGAAGCATTGTGTTTTCTCCATCATGTTATTTCACTGTGGATGGCTTCTCATACTAGGTCTTTCCATCTCAGGAGTGGCTTCTGCGGAGAGTGGCTATGCCTTTGCAATTGCTATATCTTACAGCTTGTATTTTAAATTAGAGTACCTTAAATATGCTCTGAAAATTGCTGATTATCCAGTTCAACTTCATGTGATTAACTTCAGAACAATATGTGAGGATACACAAATTTTATTTTATAAGGAAGACTTCAGTTTTATTGATTACTGTATCTTTTCTAAAATAATGAATTATTTATGTTTAATACATATGTAAGAAATACAAAACAAATATCGGACTACCAAAGCAGATTATAATATATAAAAACGCTACAGTGTTTTCTGTGAACTTGGCATGAATATGCAATCCAAAATGGCTCGAAGATTTCATACAGAATCTTCTCACTTAAATAAACATTTTTAATGGGGAACTTTCTATAATCCAGGCATTTTTCCAGTTGCTGATGGTATTTCCATGATCAAAAAGTGCCAGCTTTCATTGACTCTGCTTTGTACAAGTAAAGTTATCTAAACATATACAACTCCATATCTTGCTATAGATACAGTTGCTATAGATGAATATGTGTGTGTTTGTGTGTGTCTGTGTGTTTATTTGGTAAGTTTGTGTGATCAGTTGAATGAAATAATATAAAGAAATTAATTAGGAGTTTGATGAAAAATATTATTTCAGTGATTGAGTAATTAAGAAATATTGTACTGAAACTGAAATTAGAAGAGAAATGAGTTCAGTTATTTGGGTGAAGAATTTACACTCGAAAGAATGAACACATGCATAGATCCTATGCTAGGCCAGGTGTGGTGGCTCACACCTGTAATCCTAGCCACTTGAGGTGGAAATTGGGAGGACCAAGGTTTGAAGCCAGCCTGAACAAAAAAGATTGCAAGATGTCATCTCAACCGCTCTGTGGGAAGCATAAATAAGATCATAGGCCATGTCAGCCCTGGCATAGAACATGATCCTATGTCAAAAATAACTAAAGCAAAACAGGTTCAAGTTGCAAAGCATCTGCCCAACAAGCACAGGGTCCTGAGTTCAAACTGCAGTACTAAAAAATATTGTATGCTGAAGAGAGATATTTCAAAGGAGCATTTAGTAAAACAATAATAGCTGGAGTACATGGAGAGTTTTGGGTAATAAAAATAGGGAAATAGATGTGAGTTAAAAACCGATAATTCTGACTACAGGAATCACTTACAGGAAATAAGAGTTGGGGTGGAGGGACAAGATACACTGTGGCAGTATATAGTCACAGACCAAGAATATATTGTGAAGGTGCAGACAATAGAATATCTCTAAGATAAACATGAATATTAGTAAATAAACAGGTCAGGAATGATTTTTGTCAAGAGCCAGTAAATGAATATTTTTGTTATTTATTGAACCAAAGAAGAACTGAAAAGCAGTAAGTTTCAGAGGAGCTCAACATACCTGTAAGCAGAAATAAGTAGAGATCTAGCAAACTCTTCTTCCTTTACATAGGTAAATCCTTACGCTGCTACCATGTTATCTTGGTTAACTATGTCTTCAAATAGAATGGTAAAGTTATAAATACATAAGTAGTCAAATAAAGAGTTCTTTCATCATATAAACTAAGTTTTGTTTTCACATAAAATTGTAATATCAGGACAAAGGTATGATGTAGTCCCTCATATGTTCAAGATAGAATTAAAAGATGAATGTATTATATAAACACATATATGATCATTTCTAATTTCAAGTCACCATCAATGGTTAGGTCTTCCCTAAGTACAGCAGATAAAGCACTGAAGAAACAAGTATATGAACTTCAAAAACAGAAAACAACTCTTGAACAACACATAGCATGTGCAGAAGTGCTGTATGACAAAGGAGATCATATGAAGGGTCTGATTTCATGCTTGGCAAACATGAGAGAGTGGGCTGCTGTGCCTGGAGAAGACCTAACTGTTGATGGTGACTTGAAATTAGAAATGACTGGATCAGAATATGCAGGTCACCTAGAAATTCAGCCAAAATGTGCTTTGGAGAAAATTGGTGTATGGTGAGAATTTAAAGGCATATTTACAAAGTGTGGAAAGAGTGAGAAAGCAGATTCACATTCAGTTGTTTGAAGATCTCACAGTTTATATTAAAATCCTTCACAATGCACTAGTCTATTTACAGTCACAAAATACACAGGTTGAACAGGTGAGTCAGAAGCTTCAGCAGAAACTTAAAATAATTATGGAACTTTATTTACAAAGTGGTATAGATTTAAATAGGAAATCAATAGTAGAAGAAAATTACGAGCTAGAGAAAGAGGAGGAACTTTGCAAAATGGTGGAGAATATTAGTCATGCAGATGAAGATCTGGAAAGCTACAGAAATCTGGAATAAAAATCAGCTGAGGCTTCTAAAAGACACAGCCAAAATTTGAAGGTAAAAAATGTGCAGAGGAGACAACAATTAATTGAGCTTGTAGACAAACATCCTCATGCTCCTGATGTTCCACAGACAGCATGTGTAGGGAGGATTTCACACGTGATCTCTCACCACTTGGCCAAGGTTCATCTGCCTCATCCAGAAAACATATATGGAGCTTCTCAATATTATTTTCCATCAGACAGTTCTCTTGTCAAGAATGGAGGACCTCCATTCTTGGTTAGAAGAGTATTCACCAAGCAGTGTTTTCCATCTACTGCTCCCAAGAATAGATTATTTTTCCTCCACATCCACATTAAAAAAGAAGTATGTTCTCCTCAGGTTTATTCCACCTGCAAATGAAACTGCTGCTTCAGAAAGTCAAAGACTGCATGTTTTCTCTTACATGTGAAATACAGGCCTAATATAAATACAAACAATATTATAAAAAATGGGTTAAGCTAAGGTGAGGTCACATAGGAGAAAGGGAGGGTGAAACAAAGAAGTTACGAATGTGAATATGGTTGATGTACTTCCTATACAAGATTGAAAATAAAATTTATTTTCACTACATCACGGCATTTAGAAAAGTTCTCAAAATATATCAAATATATCATATTTGAATTCACCCCTTCCGACATGATTATAAAATTTTTAAGCATGTTGAAATCACCATAATAAGGGGACTGAATTAGAAAAGAAAAAAATAAAGGACATGAATCAATTCATGTTATAATACATGTATAAATTTAAATGTTACAAGGAAACGTGTAGCTATCTTAAACAAACAAAAATGTATTTTTTTTTTCTTTACAAGATGGGGAACAGGAGAGCAGAGTAGGTCCTTTCTGGGAGGTTGGTTCTATTGGGTGGGGAGCATGTTGGAGGTTTAATACGGAATAAATATTGTGTACACATGTATATAAATGGGAAAATGTGACTTGTTGAAACTATTTCAAGAACGGGGAAATTACAAGAATGATTGAAGGGATGAATTCAACTATGATGTATTCAAAGAATGCTTGTAATTGCCACAATGTGCCCCCAGAACAATAATAATTAAAAAAAAGAGTTAAATGAAAAGGCAATCAAGGTTTTGAAAACAACATAAATTACAACTTAAAAGCTCTGTATGTTGAGATAATTCATAACTCTACCATGATCTCACTGGCTACAAATACTCTTTCTAACTTGATGAGGTTCTTCCTGGCAAAAACCATACTTAGTTTTGAATTGTTATTGAATCCAGAGTTGTTTAAAGAGTAATATATTATTTTTGCAGATTTAATAATTGGCCCAAATTTTTGGTTAAAACTTTTTGAAACTATGTGAAAATTATTTATTTTGTGCTACTCCCCACATTATGTACAACATTCTTTGCATAAAGGAAGTACTAAATAAATGTTATATGATTTAACAGAATTGCAGAAGGATTATGGAAAGGGCGCCATTAGACAATACTTAGCTTTTTAAACCATTTCTCTTAATTTCATTATCCAAAGCTTTTTAATAAAATGTTTGATACAATAATTTAACAATTAATACAAGTTTGAATTGTGAGGAATATTGAATATTTGAGACACTATAAAAGCATGGGTTTCTTTTTCTTTTTTCCAATTCTTTGAATACTGTACTCATAGAGTGAGCTGCTGAACCCAGTTGGAATGTTTACCTGAATATGTGTCCCTTAAGGTACTTTGTACCATCTCGATTAAATATGCTTAGATTGGGCTCTATTTATAATGATGCTCAGGTAAACTTTAGAACTCTGTTGAATCTTTATAATTTTATAAAAGATAATGAGGCTTCCCCCACCCAGGTTTGGCTGAAACCTAAAACTGGGGTGGATGGCAAGAAGAGGAACATCACAAACACGTGTAAGTGGGCTGTGGCATGTGCTGCCCAGGATATAAAGGTAAGAAAGTGGCTGAGGCTCAAACCCTGAGGGCTGCAGCCTGTAAACTTGGTATTGTCTGGTTCCCCACAACCACCCCCAGAGCCAGCGGCACAGTGGTCTGCCCCAGTTACCAGGTGAGTGCTCAGGTTCGAGACTTCTTTGGTGCCTTTTGTGTCCTACCCAGGCTGTGGCAAGAGACACAGATGCATTGGCACCATGAAGCAAGCCAAGGCTGCCACTCTGTGGTTCTTGAGGCTAATTCTGAGCCAATTCTACATTCTTGGGGCAACAGACCCCGAGGAGCTGAGATCAGGCCCAATTTACAGTGTATTTCCATGGGTACTGGTTATATGTGTGGCTGTGGCTATAATTGGATTTCTGACTCTTCTGCTCTTTTTGTGGTTTCATGCCATAAGAGAAAAAATACTTGTAATAAAGCTTTCTGGACAGATGGAAGAAAAAGGTAAAGTACTTTAAAACCTGAGCTTTGCTCAAAAAGAGGTCAAAGGCTTAGAATCATCTTTGAAGGAGACAGCTCTGAGAGGGTCTCAACAGAATTAGAGAGTTTGAAGGCAATACATGAAGAGCTGGAAAGATCCAAATCTCAAATTACAGATGAAATAGTCTTTCTAGAAAATGAAGTACAGGAGGAACAATCTAAATATTCTCAACAACAGCATGAAGGCAGGGCTATTAAAAACAGGGCAATCTCTAAATAAGGAAATAAAGTCCCTGACATCACAATTACCTAAAGCCATAGAGAACCACCTAACACTTCAGACCAGTGAAACACAACTAAAAGGCTCAATCACATAGCTTTGAAGGAAAACTCTCAACTGCAGATAAGACAGAAACAGCTTCTCCAAGAAGATAAAGCACAGAAGACACTAGTATGTGAACTTCAAAAACAGAAAACAACTCTTGAACACCACATAGCATGTGCAGAAGTGCTGTATGACAAGATCACATGTGGAGTCTAACTTCATGGTTGGCAAAAATGAGAGAGTGGGCTGCTGTGCCTGGAGAAAACCTAACCATTGATTGTGACTTAAAATTTGAAATGGCTGGATCAGAAAATGTGACTCACCTAGAAAAACAGCCAAAATCTGCTGTGGAGAAACTGGTGTATGGCATGATGTTAAAGGCATGCTTACAAACCATGGAAGCAGAGAGAAACCACATTCACACTCAGTTTGAAGTGAATAAAATAAAGCAAGGCCTCACATTTCATATTAAAATCCTCCATACTGAACTAGTCTCTTTACAGTAACAAAATACACAGGTTGAAGAGGTAAGAAGCTGCAGCAGAAAGTTAAAAAAAAATGATGAAACTTTATCTACAAAATGGTAGAAAACTAAAAAGGAAATTCATAGTAGAAGACAATTACCAGTCAGAGATAGAGGAGGAAGTATCCAAAAAGATGAATCTCAGCCATGTAGCTGAAGAGCTGGAGAGCCACAAAAAACTAGCCAGAACTTTGGAAGAAAAATTGGAGATTGACATTCTTTATCATCAAAAGGAGATAATGGAATATGAGAAAGGCAAGAGGCTTGCTTTGATTTTAACTGCAACAACTGAAAGACACATGCAAAATTGGAAAGAACACAATGCTCAGTGGAGATAACAGGTAAGTAAACGAAGACAAACTTGCTCCTGTCCTTAATGTTCCACACGCAGCATGTGGAAGGGAGGATTTCCCATGTGATCCCTCAACATTGGGTCATGCTTCATCCACCTCCTCCAGAAAACAACCATGGAGCCTCTCGAGATTATTTTTCAAGAGATTTTCCTGGCATACCATTTCCTCCATTCCCAGTTCACCAAGCAGTGTTTTTCATCTACTGCTCCCAGAGTGGATTTTTTCCTCCGTCTCCAAATTAAGAAAGAAGTGGGTTCTCTACAAAATTGATTCCACCTGCAAATGAACCTGCTGCTGGACCTTCCAAAGTCCAATAAGAAACCTAATTTGAAACCTTTTTTCAAAGTGTAAGATCTTTTTTAGCCAGAGACCTAGAAAAACATTTGGAGAGACATTGATTATCATAAAGTGATGATCATTTCCCCTGAGAAAAAAGGACATGTAACAGGCTGGCAGCTCAGACTGCTGAAATAAACCTCAAAATATTAGGAAACTGAATACCTCCAAGATACAAAAATTAATTGAAACAGAGAGTACATCTGAACTTTTAGAAAACATGCTTATTTTGATTTACTTCTCAGTTTCATCTTATATAACTGTCATTACTTAAGTAATTATGCTTTTCCTTATAGGATTATATTTCCTATTATTGCTTTTTCTAAATAGATGATTTAAATAAGAATCTTATTTTAGGAAAAGGGGACCAGGAACTAGAGAAAAGGTGAGATCAAAAAGAATTAACCTAGAAGGTAACACACACACACACAGGAAATTAATGTGAGTCAACTCCCTGTATAGCTATCCTTATCTCAACCAGCAAAAACCCTTGTTCCTTCTTATTATTGCTTATACTTTCTCTACAACAAAATTAGAAATAAGGGCAAAATAGTTTCTGCTGGGTATTGAGGGTGTGGGGGGAGTGGGAGGGAGTGGAGTGGGTGGTAAGAGAGGGGGTGGGGGCAGGGGGGAGAAATGACCCAAGCCTTGTATGCACATATGAATAAAAAAAAAAAATCTTATTTTATTTTATTTACATAGTATGGTTTATATTACTTTTGTATTATTCTAGATAAGATAAATATTTTAATTTGATTGTCTAATACTTTATTACATAAACAATAGGAAATTTATATATGTAATCTTTCAATAGAAATATTTTTCATGCCAAAGTCAGTCTTTATGCCTAGAAATGTATTTAGTATACTTATAAACAATGTGAAAGTAGCTTTATCTTTCATGAAATAAATTTTAATTAATTTAAAAAATAAAATGAAAATTTGAATGCATTTTTTATTAAATGATGTAATGGCAAGCACTTGTTTTCATAACTTTTTTCTGGTTTTGCACTACTGGGGCTTGAAGTCAGGAACTCATTCTTGCTAATGAGATGCTCTACCACTTGAGAAATGCCTCTAGACCACTTGGATAACTTTCAAAACATTGTAGAGGCAAACTCTTTTTAATTTTCTGAGATAATTTTTGAAGTAATGTTATAGCTTTAGTTTTTTACAGATTGTAAGAGTAAAAACACTGAAAAGAAGCTGGACCTGATTTAAAGAAACTCCCATAATTACCTAGGCTTAGGAATATATGTAGATGCAAAGTGCTTGCAAAATGATATGTAACATAGTTATCTCTTTGTTCTGAATCACAAGGAAGATATAATAAATACATCATTCATTGCCCCCCTGGCTACTCTATCTGAACCTGATTGATTTATTTGGCCATGTGTCTCTCAAATCATTAAATACAATAGTGAAATCTCAAGGATTGTTGATTCAACTTATTTATGATGATGAAATCTAAATTCTGTTAATTTATTTTTTGTGCGTCTCAAGTGGTAGGAATTTTGACTAATCTGACATGAGATAAGAAAGTTTCATGGTAAATCTGCCCTTTTTTTATTTCATTCTACAGAGAAGAAATATCACTAGATTACAGAAGTTTATTAGATTCAATTATGAACAACAGATTAACAAAACACAATTTTGGGTAAAATATTCTCACTTGTTAGGAAATTATCTGTGTGTAAAGTAGAGGAGGTTTTATTTAAAGTCAATAATTTACTGTTGCCTCTAGTAAATATTTACCTAATACACATATTCTGAGAATACATGTAAGATATGTAAAGCATGAGGGAATAATTCTTAATATTCCATTGATACTAAATAATATTTCAAAAAGTTTCACTCTCAGTTTTTGCTTAAAGGAAAAATATTTGTTTCAACTATGTGCTTCATAATTACTGAGGTTTCCTGGGGAATAAATGCTATTAAGTCTTTGTCCTTTTTCAAAAACAATTAGCAATGATATTCCAGTGTCTAGATTCAGTCCCTCAGAGGCCTGAAAGTTTCTGTCATGTACTTAAACTAGGTATTCTTAAACTAGATTACCTGTGGTTTAAGGAAATTTTTGAGGAATTTAAAACAACAAATGAATATAGCTATAAATAAGATAATTAATTGACTGCTATAGTCTAATTTGTCCTTCTGAACAGAAGAGTAAATAATTAATATTTTTGTGTTTAAAAGATCTGTATAAATGCCAGTGGCAGGGAAAAAGGCAAGAATTTACAAGGAAATATTAAAAAATAATTTCTGAATGTTAATTTTTAGACAAATCTAGGGAAAGTTTTGCCCATTCAGGTACATGAAGCCTGCAGGACACCAAACAGACTTGACCAAAATAGAACCTCCATATAGTACCTTATCATTAAAATCATGAGCACAGAGAACAGAGAAAGAATATTGCAGGCTGTAAGAAAGGAAAAAAATATATATATAAAGGTAAACACATCAAAATAAAGGAGTTTCTCAATGGAAACATTAAAAGCAAGAAGGGCATGGAGCAAAGTATTTTGGGCACTGAATGAAAATAATTTCAACCCTAGGATACTCTGCCCAGCAAAATTACCATTGAAAATAGAGCAATAAAAATCTTCCATAATAAGCAGAAACTAAAACAATATATGAGTACCAAGACATCATTACAGAAGATTCTACAAAGAATTCAGCACACAGAAGATGAAAGCAAACAAAATCAAGAGAGGACAGGAAGTATTAAACCACAGGAGAAGGTAAGACAAGGAATCAGAGAGTAGCTTTGATTCAGCCGCACACTATCAAACTCTTCAACAACAAAAACAACTAAATGTAAGGAATCACCACATACCCATCAATACTAACACTGAATGTCAATGGACTCAACTTCCCATTGGCAAACTGGATTAAAAAAGAAGGACCAACAATCTGTTCTTTACAAGAGACCAATCTCATTGACAGAAATAAACACTGGCTTAGGGTGAAAGGCTGAAAGAAGGCTTACCAAGACAATGGCCCCTGAAAACAGGCAGGCATAGCAATACATACATAAGACAAAGTAGATTTCAAACTTCTATTGATCAAACAAGCTATAGAAGGACACCTCACACTAATAATAGGGAAAATACACCAAAAGGAAACAAATTATTAACCTAGATGCACCCAATGACAATGCACACAATTTCATCAAACATAATCTAAAAGACTTAAAAGCACATATACAATCCAAAACAGTGATAGTGGGAGACTTTAATACTCCCCATCACCAATAGATAGGTCATCCAAACAAAAAAAATCAATAAATCATTTGGGTTGTAACACACTCGTGCATGGAAGCAATGCTAAGAATTTCTCTACATAGCTATCCTTATTTCAACTAGGAAAAATGCTATGTCTTTCTTATTGTTGCTTATGTCTACTGTTGTGTTCAACAAAATTGGAGCTTCTGCCTGGAAGGGAGAATGGTGGGGGGAGAGGGAGGTGGTGGGAGTTAAGGGGGAGAAATTGCCCAAACAATGTATGTATATATGAATAAGTGAATTTTAAAAAGCAAAAAAAGTTAAAGAAAAGAAATGCTAGAACTAAATCACACCATAGATCAAATGGACCTAATTGATTTCTACGAAATATTTCATTCAACATCCACACAGCACACACAGCAGCCCATGGAACTTTCTCCAAAATTGATTATATCTTCAGACATAAAGCAAGCCTCAGTAAATATAAGAAAATAGAAACATTCCCCTGCATTCTATCTGATCACAATGCCTTAAAACTAGAACACTACAAAAAAAAAAAAAAGCATAAAATTCACAAACAATTGGAAGCTAAATAACACATTGCCCAATGACCAGTGGGTCATAGATGAAACAAAAGAGGAAAATAAAAGTTTGCTGGAAGTTAATGAAAACGAAAACACCATCTATCAGAACAAAAAACCTAATGGTACATCTCAAACTCCTAGAAAAACAAGGAAAAACAAAACACAAAAAAAGTAGAAGGAGAGAAATAATAAAAATAAGGGCTGAAATTAATGAAATAGAGACCAAAAAGAAAAAAAAAATACAGAGAATCAAAGCAACAAAAGCTGATTCTTTGAAAAAATAAACAAGATTGACAATCCCCTGGCAACCCTGACTAAATGAGGAGGGAAAATACCCAAATCAGTAAAATTAGAAACAAAAAAACAGAGATAACAACAAACACTAAATAAATGCAGGGACTTCAAACCATACTACAGAACCATAACAATAAAAAACAATATGGTACTGGGGTACTGGCACAAAAGCAGCTATGAAGACCAGTGGACCCACATATGAATCCACACAGCTATGCCCATCTTATTTTTGACAAAGGTACCTAAAACAAACAATGAAGAATAGACAGCCTCTTCAAGAAATATTGCTGGGAAAAGTGGTTATCTGCCTGCAAAAAACTGAAATTAGATCCATGCATATCACTCTGTACTAGTATCAACTCAAAGTGGATTAAGAACCTTAATACTAGACCTGAAACCTTGAAGTTAATACTGGAAAGAGTCGGGAATTCCCTGGAATCAGTAGGCAAGGACTTCCTTAGTAGATCAGCAACTAAGAGAAAGGATGGACAAATGGGAGTACATGAAATAAAAAGCTCCTCTACAACAAAAGAAATGGTCTCTAAATTGAAGAGACCACCCACAGAGTGGGAGAAAATATTTGCCAGCTATACATCAGACAAAGGACTGATAACCAGAATATTCAGGGAGCTCAAAAAACTAAACTCCCCCAAAATCAATGAATCAATAAGTAAGTGGGCAACAGAACTAAACAGAACATTTTCAAAGAAAGAAATATAATTGGCCAAAAACACAGAAAAAATGCTCACCATCCCTAGCTATAATGTAAATGCAAATTAAAAGCACACTTAGATTCCATCTCACTTCTGTTAGAATGCCTATCATCAAGAACACCACCAACAACAAATGTTGGCAAGGCTGAGGGAATAAAGGAAACCTCATACACTGCTGATGGAAATGTAAGCTAGTACAACCACCTTGGAAAACAATATTGAGGCTTCTTAAAAATCTAAACATAGATTTGTCACATAATCTAGCAATACTACTCCTAAGGATATACTGAAAGGAATGTAACTCAGGTTATTCCAAAGGCACCTGTACATCCATGTTTATTGCAGCACTATTCACAATAGCCAAGCTATGGAAACAGTCAAGATGCCCCACTACTGATGAGTGGATTAAGAAAATGTGGTATTCATACACAGTGGAATTTTATTCAGTCACAAAGAAGGATGAGCTTTTGTCATTCACAAGTAAATGGATGGAACTGAAGAATATCATCTTAAGTGAAAGTAGCCAGGTTCAGAAGTCCAAAAATTGTGTATTCCCTCATATGCAGATTATATAACTAAAACAAATGCAGTAATATTATTGGACATGGGTCACACACTAAGGATAGAATGTGTATGGGAGGACTAGTAAAGGGAAGGAAACCTAAAATTTGAATTTGGCTGATGTGCCCACTCTAGGTGAGCAAATATAGTAATCTTAAACTGGCAGAGACCACTATGGGAAGGTTACCAGGAAGTAGTTAAGAGGTCTGGTAGAGATCAAACAACGTGTGTTGTCACACACATGTGCATGGAAGCAATGCCAGAAATCTCCCTATATAACTATCTTTATCTCAAACTAGCAAAAATGCTATGTCTTTCTTATTATCTCTATGTATTCTCTTCAATAAAATTGGAGAACAAGAGGGCAGAATAGGTTCTGCCTTGAAGCCAATGGAATGTGGGAATGGGGGGAGAAGAGGGAAAGGGTTGGTGGCTGGGTGGAGAGGTGGCCCAAAGAATGTTTACACACATGAATAAATGTAAAAACAATAAAATAAATATATTCAGGAAAAAAGTACCACTTCAAAAAAAGCTATTTCCATTATACTGAGCTAGTTCTGGTTCAAAAAGCTGAAGATTCTAACAGTAAATATAGGGGAAAAGGTTTTCCACAGAAGATGTTATGCACATAAAATATCATCCATGTACAGTATTCTCCATATAATAAAACCTGCAGAAACTGAATAAATGCATGTGTTTTCTATCAATTATTTAAGTGGAAGTAAATTACAAACTGTGTGTTCTGAAAGAGAACATGAGACAATTTGTCATCAAGGTAGATCTGTTAATGTTCAGTGCCTATATCATTTGGACAAATAGTAACTTATGAAAAATTACATGAGATAGTGAAAGAATTATTTTCAAAAAACATTCCTACTCTGATAAATTTGAGGTATAACTTGAAAAAAATATCATAGGACTGAACAATTCACTTACTCTGATAAATAGTATTTGTTAGAGGTGGGGAAGTGAGGAAGGAAAGAAGAAAGAAGGGAGGGAGAGGGCAATGGGGGAGTAAAGAGAGGGTTGTCAGAGGGAAAGAAGAGAAGAAAAAGTCACACTTAATTTTCGAGCTTCATAGCTCTTCAAGTTCTTTTTCTATTAATAAATGTATATGATATAGATAATGGAATGTATGGCTTATTTCAACATATGTAATTGAACTGTAAGTATATACAACAGCCATTGAAATAAACACTAGATTGAATAAGAATATGAGAATTTTCAGCATGTTTGCCTAGTATAGTACTTATTAGCCCATTAAAATCCAGTAGATTTTAGCTATCTAAAATTCTTTAAAAATTTTATCAGTGTGTATTTGTAAAAAAAAATGAGTTTCAATGTGATATTGTCATGTACATTTGTAGTGAAATTTGATCATATTCACCTTCCTTTACTCTCTCGATTCTCTCATATGCCTCTCCCTGGTCCCTTTCTCTTTTCTGTTTTCATATCTTTATTTTTTTTAAACTCTAGAATTTCACATATGAGAGAAAATATGTGATTTGTGTTCATGAATTTGGCTTATAACATGATTTCCTGTTCCACCCCTCTTTCTGTAAACATACAGTGTAAGGCTCTTAATTGGTGATGAGCAGAAAATGATTGCTACTATTACTTTCATTTCTTTCCTTCTCTCTTTTGGTTTTATTAGGACTTGAACTCCGGGGATCAAGTGATCTTCCAGCGTCAGTCTCTCAAGCAGCTGGAATTT
This sequence comes from Castor canadensis, assembly GCF_047511655.1. Classification (NCBI taxonomy): domain Eukaryota; kingdom Metazoa; phylum Chordata; class Mammalia; order Rodentia; family Castoridae; genus Castor; species Castor canadensis. The sequence goes on along the minus strand of NC_133386.1, from coordinate 100,519,161 downwards.
ATCAGGGTGAGCCAATATGTCTGGTGATTATTTTCATATAACTTAAACATTGAATGAATACATAACTTTACTATATTTATTTTATTTTAATTTATTGTTTATTTATTTGAGGTGCTCAAACCCAGGTTTATTTTCCTTTTTTATAAACAAAGACTAACTATTTTGGGTACTGTGCATGCTATTTGCCTGACAGTCTTAATTTAAACTATTGTTCCAGTACCATTATTTACAATGCTACTTTCACATAGAAAATTTCTAAGATACTACTCACTTCATTGTTGGTTAACTCTTATTACTAAAATTGACTATTTAAAATAAAAATAACTATATTTTCACTTATTTACTAATTTTTTGATTGGTTTCACTTTGCCTTAAATTTGCTTTATACAGTCTTCAGGAGCTCACACCATATAATACCTTGTATTACAACAATTTGCATTGCTTCCTTCTGCTAGTAAGATTCCAGTTCCATGATGTATAAAATTACCTGAATTACCATATTATCTGATACATAGTAAATGTTGAAATAGTGTGTTGATTGATATAAGATCTTTGATGTCACACTCTACATTTAATTTGAAAAATTGAGAATTACAGAGTTTAATACAGCCAAAAATCTTAGAGAATTGTTACAAAGGTTAAATGAGGTGATAGTTAAAAGTGTATATAGTGTGTGACATCTATATTGCTGACTATATACACTAGCCATTAGGTACTGTCATACATTTTTAAAAATGATGTTTTGATCTACCAGCCTACATACATTTGGAAATAATGAATATTAACCTCTTTGTGGTACTTTTCACTTGTTCATTCAATCTCATCACATTTTTAGTTGCAAAGTATATTATCCAACTTCATACTTTTAACAAAGCTTTAAAATACATAGAAGAAATGTTTTTATTCTTCACATATGAGATAGCTCTTATGTGCAGAAGATAAAATATTTTATCTAAACTCAAGTGATTAGCAAACATGGGACCTGAATCCAGACCTCTACCTCCCAGATTATCACTATTCTTCCTTTCTTTTTTTATGTTTTACATCCATTATCAGAAAATTTATCTCTTTGTGCAAAAATGTTACAATTAGGTATCACCAAGTTCCCATGAAATAATTTAAATGCATTTATGTTATTGAAATATCTACACTGAAAGTATATCCATTTAGTAAAATCCTGGAAGGCAATGAATACAGTCTAACAATTTTAAGAGGAGAAAAACTAGAGAATTAACACTTTGTTATGTCACAGGCAGTACCATGTCATGTCCACTGGGCCTAATGGAAGGAACAAACATATTCATGTCTTGTTATTATATTCTATATGAGCATGCGATTTCAACCTGACTAAAATAGTTCCCTGTGAATAATGAGCAATATTTGAACATTTAGTTCATGTGTTGAAGATTTGTTTTGTCCATTCAAATAACAGGTGGGTGGACTTTATGTGGTGTAGTTACAAAGTTCACATCCTCAGGAAAGCATCTCATTGTGTGTCCATAGGACTGATGATGCCAAGGCTGGTCCTGTGGAGATGTGTTGGAGCCAGCAGTGGGACCATGTCTGTGTGAGTTGGCATCTGGCCTTGTGAGAAGCTCCAAGGGACTGAGGCAAAAGTCTCAGACTAAACCTTGCCTGTGAACGTTTTTATCTAGCCTTGTGAGAAAGCTCCAAGGAACTGAGGCAAAAGTCTCAGGACCAGACCGTGCCTGTGTGATCTTCTATCTAGCCTTGTGAGAAAGCCAGATGTCCAGAAAAATAGTATTCAAGGTTCCCAGATGGCTTTGTGTCCTTCATATGTAAATAAGAAAGTTACGCTAATTGTGTGCTTCTTCTGCTTCTCTGTTCCTGTTTTAAAAGACATATAACAGAGAGTTAATTTTAACTGTGCTTCCTTGTACTAATGTAAACTTGACATGTAATACTTGGCATGCTTTTCCTGACCAAATGCTGTCTGTGTAAAAGGAGTTTATAAAAGCAGTAGTATGCTCCATTAAAGTGGCTATTGAGCAAGACTCAGTAGTCCCCTCATCTTTTACAGCTCCACTTACCCATGTCCTGCTGGTAAATGGCTTATAGAGATGTATGAATATTTTTGTAGAAAATAAAGTACCCAAGAAAAAAGTTGCTACTAACAATCACATATGCAAGGTTCACATGTTTGAACCTGCTGTTGTATAGAACAGGGAGACTAGTCTTTGATAGATGGAAAGACATATTTTTTGTGAGGGCTTCAATGTGGTTTTAAGGTTTTACCATGAAATAATTTGAAGATTTAGTGTGATCTGGCAGAATTTTTCAAACTCACATCTAAGGAGAATTTGAGATAAAAAAATAAAAAAGCACATACTCTAAACTCCTTAGGTATGATTTCCAGTTGTAAATATTTGAAAATGAATTTGGTATGTGTTCACTTAAAGATGGAATGACATATCCTACTTCCCACTCTTCCCCACTGAGGAACCACAAATCCATTTTTGTGAAATACATTGCCATTCTTCCTCAGAGAGACAACTTTTCTCATCGCAAAGGTTTATTTGAAGCACTAAAACTGACAATAGAAAACAAAATAGATATTGTTGTTAAGAATGAGATGAATAAACATTCATCAAAGAAGATCATTACTTTCAAGAATCTTTTCATATGAAAATTTTGAATTGTAACTATTTGATATTTTATCATAAATATTAATGTGCAATGACCAAACATTGTTCAGCAATATGTTTGAGAAAACTTTGAATATTAAGGTATATAAACTTTCTTGGTTATAAATTTATAAAAATTATACAAATAGAGTATAATATTTAACATATTGTTATTCATTTATGAGTTGCACACTTTTCATAAAAGCACAAAGTACAATTTTGCTTATCAGACTTTGGGAAATATTAGTCAAAGGATTCAAAACCTCAGTTAGAAATATATATATATATATATGTATGTATGTATATATATACATACATATATATATATATATATTTGAAAGATGCTAAGACTATGGATTTCTAAAATTTTAATTCTTAAATTATTTTTATACTGGGGCACATTATGGTCTTACAATATGCCATAGATGGACTCACTCCCTCTATAATTCTCCTTTAACCTCTCCACATTCCTGGAAGAGTTTCCACATGTCTCATTTTTTCCATTTTCATACATAAGCACATAATATTTCTACTACATCCAGCCTCCTTCACACATTCCATATACCTTTCTCCTTCCCAATTGTATTAATCTCAGAGAAGACCTGTTTTACCTTCCTGTTCTCCATTTTTGGAAAAAAAAAAAACAGGCATTTTTATAGAGGATGAATTTTCAGTGTTCTCATCACTAAAAAACTGTAAGAAAGTGCGGTAATACATGTGCTAATTAGCTTGATTTAGTCAGTGTGAACTTTATTTGCAATATGCATATATTGCAAACAATCATGTGGTATAACATAAACAAAAAAATTGGTTCTTTCATTCTTTCTAATACTCCTTACTTATATGAATGCAAAATTCCAGATAAATCTGGTGGGTAAGAAAAGCAAAAAATAAGACATAAATAATAAAATAGAATCATTATCCATTTAATATTTTAAAACTTGAAGACAAAGAAATAGGAATAAATAAAAATATAGTTTACCTTACAAAGTAATCCCTTATTTTGTGACTTTATCTACCATTGGTATTCTGCCATCAATAAAAGAATATTAATGAACTGTTAAATGGTTACTATCATACCCTTAACCTGCAATTCCTCTTGGAAAGAAATGTGGAGAATTATGTACCTCATAAAGACTGATTTATTTTGAAAAAAATTTATTTTATTAGCAAATATTGAAAAAGAAAATGAGATTAAGGACCTTTCTGAAGAACTACATGATAAGGTTAAGACATAAAATCACATGAGAAGATTTCTATAGTGAAATAAATGGATGAAGGTCTGCCAAAAATTTGCAGTAGAATAAGATGTTACAAATCTCATAAGCAACAACAATAGCAAGAAATGAGAAATTAAGGGATATTAAATTCTACCAATGAAAATATTTGTGGTTTTGTTGTTCTTGCTGTTTGTAAACATGGAAATAACAATCAGTTTTTATAGAAGATAAAAGATAGATTAAAATAGAGCATGGTATTACAAAGATCATTTAGGAAGCTGATAAAAGACCGTGAGAAGCTAAGCAAAGGTACCAACCAGATTTAGAAGTTTGAGGTGGTTCCTTCATATAGTATCACCAACAATGTTTAAATAATGCTTAGTATCCTCAGATGAGGCTGAGGGAGGAATGGTGAGGACTAAGAGGATTTTGTCTTAAATATTATGTGAGATAAGAATGGCAATGTTAATGATGGGATTAGAGTAGATGGCACTGATGAAACAGAAAGGGAAGGAACACTGCTCATCTCATTTTATGAAGTAGTATTTCACTCATCCCCAAGTCAGGAAAGGACACAGCAAAAAAAAAATGAACTTCAGGTCAATCTCTTAAATGAATATAGATGCAAAAATCCTCAATAAAATATTGACAAACTGAATTTAACAGCATATCAAAAAGGTCACACCATGATCATGTTGGTTTAATTCCATAAATTATTAAATGTTTTGCAGTATATTAAAAGAAGAAAAGAAAAAAAATATGATCTCCAGAAAAAGTGCATAAAAAGCCTTTGACAAAATTTAACATGTTTTCATGATAAAAGCTCTGATGAAACTAGGAATAGAAGGAATATACCTCAACATGATAAAGGCTATATATGACAAGCTTATAGCCAACATCATACTAAATGTGGGAAAATGAAATTATTTCCTCTAAAACCAAAAATGAGACAAGGTTGTCTGCTCTCTCTATTCTTATTCAATATAGACTAAGAATTCCTATCCAGAGCAATAACATAGGAAGAAGAAATAAGGAACACAAATTTGAATGGAAGTAGTCATAGCATTCCTACTTGCCAATGTCATGATCTTATACTTAAAGACACAAAAAACTCCACCGAAAAACTCAGACACCATAAACAGTTTCACCAAATTAGCAGGATACAAAATTAATTTACAAAAATCAATACCTTTCTATACACCAAAAATAAGCAGACTGAGACAGATTTTAAGAAACTATTTCCATTAACAATAGCCTCAAAAAATAAATTAACTAGGAATAAACATAATGAAGCATGTGAAAGACCTCTACAAGGAAAAGTATAAATTATTGAAGAAAAAAATTGAAGAAGACTACAGAAGATGGAAAGACCTCCCATGGTCAGGGATTGGTAGAATAAATATTCTGAATATGGTCACATTACCATAAGCAATCTTCATGGTCAATGCAATTTCCATCAGAATTCTAATGACATTCACAACAGAGCTTGAAAAAACAACCCCAAAGTTCATTTGGAAACAGAAAAGACTGCAGATAGCCAATGCAATACTGAGCAAAAAGAGCAATATGGAAGTATCATAATACAAGGCTTCAAAATATACTACAGAGCAATAGCAGTAAAAAACTGCATGGTACTGGCACAAAAACACGTATGAAGACAAGTGGAAGAGAATAGAAAAAGCAGATAGGAATCCATGCCAATGATTTTTTTATAACGGTGCCCAAAACATACAATGAAGAAAAAAACCACCTCTTCAACAAATGTTGCTGGGAAAACTGGGTATCTGTATGCTGAAAACTGAAAGTAGGTCCAAGTCTTTCACTTTGTACAAGTATATCAACTCAAAGTGGATTAAGGACCTCAATATAAGGCCTGAAACTTGGAATGTAGTGCAAGAAAAAGCATGGAATACATTGAAATTAATAGGCATAAGTAATGATTTCCTAAATAGAACTCAAATGGCTCAGTAGCTAAGAGAAATGGATGGCAAATGGGACTATATAAAATTAAAAAGCTTCTACCCAACAAAAGAAATTGTCTCTAAATTGAAGAGCAGCACACAGAATGGAATAAAATCTTTGCCAGCTCTACATCTGAAAACAGATTAATAACAATATTATACAGGGAGTTCAAAAAAACTAAACTCCAAAAGATTCAAGGAATTAATGGTGAAATGGGCAAATGAACTGAACAGACGTTTTTCAAAGGAAGAAGTCAAAATGGCTACAAATAATATGAAGAATTGTTCAATATCCTTGGCCATACAGGAAATGCAAATCACAATCATGTAAAGTCTTCAACTCACTCCTGTTACAATGGCTTACATCAAGAATACACACAATAACAAATGTTAGCAAGGATATGGGGAAAAAGGAAAACTCAAATACTGCTCGTGGAAATGTAAGCTAGTACAACTGCTAAGGAAAACAGTATGTAGAGTCCTCAAAAAACTGAAAAGAGAGCTGCCATATTCCATATTCCACCAATTCCATTCCTGGGGATATACCTATAGGAATGTAAGTCAGGTTACAATAAAGGCACCTGCACATCAATGTTTATTGCAACATTATTCACAATAGATAAGTTATGGAAACATTTAAGATGTTCCACTACTGATGAATGGATTAAGAAAATGTATTTATATGCACTGGAGTTTTACTAAGTCACAAAGAAGAAAGGATTTTTGTCAATTTCAGGTAAATGGATGGAACAGGAGAACATCAGCTTAAGTGAAGTTAGCCAGGCTCACAAGGCCAAAACCCACATGTTTTTTCTTATATGTGGAATGCAGACCTAATACAAATATAAGCAATATTATGAAAAAAAACACATGCTAAGGGGAGGTCACATATGAGAGAGGAAACATAAAAGAAGGAAGTTAAGAGGTTTAATATGGTTGATGTACTCTCTATACAAGATTGAATGTAGAATTTTTAAACCTGTTCAAATCACCATAAGAAGGGGACTAAGGTAGAAAGAAGAAAAATTGAGGAGGTAAATCAACTTAGGTTATAATACATACATACATGGAAATGTCACATAAAACTCCCTGTGTATCTGTCTGAAACAAACAAAAAACTCATTTTTTTTTCTTTTACAAAATGTGGGAAGAGAAGGGCAGAAAAGGTCCTATCTGGGGCAGCAGGGAGAGGGTTGGAAGATGCTACCAGTGGGAAGAGGGAGGAGGTGGGAAAAGGGTGTGAGAGTGTGTATATAGTGCAAATACTGTGTACAAATGTGTGTAAATGGAAAAATAAGACCTGTTGAAACTATTCCAGGGATGGAGGAATTGAATACCAATGTATTTGATATATTATAAGAACTTTTTAAAATGCCAGAATGTACCCCTACCCAGCACAGCAATAAAAAATAAAATGTTAAAAGATAATAATAATAAAATAAAATAAATTTTGTTTCAGTGGAAGTTATAGCTAGTCTTTGGTAAAGGTGAGAATCAGAACACATTCTAAAACAGGAATATTATTTAACATGTATAAAAATATGTACTTATATGTACACACAGCAACAGACATAAAGAGACATACACGAAATGTACATTATAGTATTATACATAATTATACTGGTAAAAGAAGATGCTTCATTGATTTGATATAATCATAACCTAATAATTGCAAAATTGACAAATTGGTTATAAAGTTTATGTAACAAATCAAAGGAACTATTATAATAAAAGAATATTGAAAAAATGACCTGATTTCATAATTTATGATAAGGCACATAGTTCATGTGATATTGGCATAATGATAAACACAGAGGTAACTGGAACAATATAGAGTTTCTAGAAATAAACCTTTAGATATGTTAAGTTGATTTTCAAACTTGTTCTAACCTAAACAAATGGAGGAAGAAGAGAACATTCAGCAAGTGGTGATTATTGTACATTCTTGTATAAATGGTAATCCACTTCTCTATATTTGAAATAAATTGGTATCTTCAGGATACAGTTTCTGTTGTGTTTGAATAGTAACTGCAACTTTAACATTTTCTTATATTAATCTTTAATCTTTCCTTAAAGAATTCATTGATTTTTAAAATTTATATATAACAATCATTAATATTAATATATAACAATATTAAAATATTGCAAAAGGAATATTGATTCTATGTTAAAGAGTTAAATAACACTTAATCATCTCATACAGAGATTGAACACTTTATGATTTTTTGTAGAATGAACATACATTATAAGCTATTTTGTAATCTATTTTTTCTCTTTGTGGAGTTATGAAAAGCTACATAAAATTTATGTTTACCATTGTTTTTGTATGGCTTTATCTTATTCTATTATTTTTACTTGTTAAGATTCTTTAAACATTATAGTTCAAACCAAAATCATTTGACATTTCTTTTTCTTGCAATTATACATTACACTCTTTTTTTCTTTCTTTTTTGAGGTACTGGGAATTGAACTCAGGGCTTCATGCTAGGCAGGCACTGTGCTGCTTGAGCCACAGCTCTAATTCTTTTTTCTCCAGTTATTTATTTATTTGTTTATTTATTTAGTGTTACTGAGAGTTGAACACAGGGCCTCCTGCTTGCAAGGTAGGCAGTCTACCATTTGAACCATTCTGTCAGCCTTTTTTCTGTTGTCTGTGATAGGGTCTCATTATGTGTTGGCCTGGACAGCAGTCCTCCTATTTGTGCTTCCCTGCATAGCAGAAATAAGGCACAGCACACTGTGCCACTCATTGATTGAGATGAGGATCTCAGGAAATTTTTGTGTGGACTAGTCCTGATTAACAATGCCTTAATCTCTGCCTCCTGATTGTAACTAGGATTACAAATTTGAGTCACCACACTCTAATAGCTCTGGTTATTTTTGGAGCATGATCATCCTATAAGTTTTGCACTATAGCTGCGTTAACTCACATGCTCCACCATGCCAGCTTTTTCTTTTGAGTTGGGGACTAAAGAACTACTTGCCTAGAGTGACCTGGAACTTTGATGCTCCTCATTTTCAACTCTCAAGTAGTAAATAATATTTTTCAGTCAATTTCATAGATACATGACCTTCATGCACATGCAGCTATGCATAAGTTTTTTTCTTTATCACTAAGACTATTTGCATTGAAGTTATTTTTTCTTTTGTATCATTTTACAGTAAATTGGAATTCAGTTTCATAAGATTTTTAAGCTAGGGATTTTTCTTAAAGAAAACACTAACTCAATTTAAAGAAAAGTTCCGTTATTTATAAATTGAAAATTATTTTCTAAAAATATACTTTCATTTTCCACACTTTTCTAATTTCTCAAGTAAACAAGGTTAATAACCCAAAGATTCCATTCTCACTTTTATGTCTATATCTCAAATCTAAAAATACTCCTGGGAGCAACACATTTGAACACCACAAACAGTATCCCTATTAATTTAAAAAAATATGTTTTTCAATTTATCAATAACAAAACTTTCCTACAAAATGGTAAACAGAATAAAACCCCATTTCATTAAATAAAAAATCAATATAGGAAATGACTGAGAAAAAGTTTTACCTAAAAACATTTCTTAAAAACCCTCCAAATTTTGTCTAAAAAAAGATGCTCATATTTTTACTAATGAAATAAGATCAGGGTACAAACACAATAGGATAGTCTGAGACAATAAGAAATTCTTGAGGTAAAAAAAGATAATTACAGAAATATTAAGGCCTATTGAAGTAAAACAGATCATTGATCTGAAGAAAGCAATCTTCCCTATTATTTTTTAAAGTTTCTATAATGTTATGGCTTAACTTCTTTCTATCCTTTTGACCATTATGCAGATTATTTAATATGCTAAAATATATACATATCTGAACTTTTTGAAATAAAAAATTTTTGGTGACACTGGGACCTCATGCTTGCGAGGCAGGCATGCTTCCTCTTGAGTTACTGTGCCAGCCATGCATCTGACCTTCTTTAAAACCTACTCTCTTAAGTCACAAACTATCTTCAATTGTATTCTGTCTCGCTGATTTTATTGACATTATTTAATTTTACTTTGCAAATATAAAGCAATGATCCTGAGAATTGAAAATACAATTTATATTATACTCAATATCACTTTTTTTTAATTCATTTAACATTCTGTGAAAGAATCTGTACTTTTCTTCTAATTATTATTTGCCAGCTGTCCCATATTCTTCACTAGGGAATATCAGAGAAAAGACTCTCACTTGGCTTTCATTTATTGCTATTATAACCCCAGAAAACTACTACTATGTATTTGAAAAAATATAAAGAGAATTCATTCTTGTATTTTTTTATTGTTTTTACATATATTCTCATGTATATATTTCAAAAAAGGTTAATTGGATATCTCCCAAGTATCAGATATTTCTCAAGTCTATATTTATTGATGGAATTCAGTTTATCACATATGCTAACAGGATTCATTGTTTGAGGATTAATCTTTTGCCTCTAATATTTATCACTAATTTCCTTCTGAAAATATATTTATATATTCTATATTCTAAAAATATATAATCAATTTATTTCATTAAAGATCATAAAAATTTTTAGTGATCAACATCTTATTCAACCTACTTTCTTAACAAGAATGGTCATATCTATAATCTTCAGTGAAAATTGATTTTAATGGCAATTAAAGAAATAAAATAGGGTAAGCAAACACATCAGAGAACCTCATTTAAAGCTATTTAAGAATAAGTGTACACCCATTATTGTTCATTTTATTAAAAAAAGTGACATAGATAAAATTGAATAAAGAAAATATTCCTATGTAATTGTAGTTAAATGAGAAAGCCAAGTATTTACTTTTCACTCTAATTTTGCCTCCACCTCTAATTTATTGCAGAAAGGTCTAATAAATTAAATAGCTGAAAGAAATTTTCAAATTTCTCATATAAAAATGTGAAGATTGATCTAGATTATCTCCAAGTTCTATGTAACAATCTTTAAGTAAATGATCTTGCTACTAATTTTAAAGCTAATAGCTAACTCTAGTTATGCTGTAAATTAAAGGATTTACAGCATTTAATACACATTATTTTCATTTAAAATATTTCTTTTCACATCAGTTTTATAGATAAAGTGAATGATTTGCTGTAAACTGTGTAGGTGTCAAAAGTAAAGTATAGTTTTCTACTACAAATACTGGAAATGTTAATTCACTACAGATAATTCACTTTTCAAGTGTCATTCATAATGCAAACTTTTTTTACAGTTGTAATTAGACCTTTTATACTTTATTATTTGTTTAAGTTAGTGAAATGAGCTATTTTATCTGTTCAAGAAAAAGTATATATATATATATATTTATTTATGTATTTATTATTCATGTATTCATATGTGCATACATTGTTAGGGTCATTTTTCCCTCCTGCCCCCGCCCCCATCCTCTCCCCTTTTCCCACTCCTTTCCGGGAGAACCTGTTTTGTGCTTTTCTCCAGTTCCACTGAAGAGTAGACGTAAGCAATAAGAAGAAAGACTTAGCATTTTTGCTAGTTCAGATAAGGACAGCTATACAGAGAGATTCCTAGCATTGTTTTCATGTACAAATGTGTTACAACCCAGGTTGATTCATCTCCAAATAATCTTTACACTGGTTCCTGGTCCCCTTCTTGTGTTGACCTCTGTTGCTTTAAGGTTTATTAATTTCTCTGGTGTTGGGACGTCAAATACTTTAATGTTTTGGGTTTTCTATCTAACCCCATACCTCCCATATATGTTCTCCCCTTGTCGTGTCACCCAAGTGTTACAACATTGTTGTATTTGCCCTACATCTAAAGACTGCATATGAGGGAGCACATACGATTTTTGGTCTTCTGAGGTTGGCTAACTTGCTCAGAATGATGTTCTCCAGTTCCATCCATTTACTTGCAATTCATAAGATTTCATTCTTCCTCATGGCTGAGTAAAATTCCATTGTGTATAAATACCACATTTTCTTGATCCATTCATCCGTAGTGAGGAATCTTGGTTGTTTCCATAACTTGGCTATTGTAAATAGCGCTGCAATAAACATGGTTGTGCAGGTGCCTTTGGAGTAACCTATATTGCATTCCTTTGGGTATATTTCCAAAAGTGGGATTGCTGGATCATATGGCAGATATATGTTTAGATTTTAAGAAGCCTCCAAACTTTTTTTCAGAGTGATTGCTCCAGCTTGCATTCCCACCAGCAGTGTACCAGGTTTCCTTTTTCCCCACATCCTCGAGAATACATGTTGATGGTGGTGTTTTTGATGATGGCTATTCTAACAGGGGTGAGGTGGAATCTTATTGTGGTTTTTATTTGCATTTCCTCTATGGCTAGAGAAGGTGAACATTTTTTCATATGTTTTTTAGCCATTTGAATTTCTTCTTTTCAGAAAGTTCTATTTAGTTCAGTTGCCCATTTCTTAATTGGTTCATTGATTTTGAGAGAGTTTAGTTTTGTAAGTTCCATGTACATTTTGGTTATCAGTTCTTTGTCTGATATATAGTTGGCAATTATTTTCTCCCACTCTGTGGGTGGTCTCCTCAGTTTAGAGACCATTTCTTTTGTTATGCAGAAGCTTATTAATTTTATGAAGTCCCATTTGCCACTTCTTTCTCTTAGTTACTAGGGGTCTGGGGTTCTATTGAGAATGTCCTTGCCAATAGCTCCAGAGAGTTTCCTGCTCCTTCCTGTACTAACTTCAGAGTTTCAAGTCTGATATTAAGGTCCTCAATCCATTTTCAGTTCATACTAACACAGGATGATAGACATGGATCTAGTTTTTGTTTCTTACAGATGGATAACCACTTTTCTCAGCAGAATTTGCTGAATAGGCTGTCTTTTCTCCATCATATATTTTTGGCCCTTTTGTCAAAAATAAAGTGGGTATATTTATGTGGATTCATATGTGGGTCATCTATTCTGTTCCATTGGTCTTAATATCTGTTTTTGTGCCAGTATCATGCTGTTTTTATTGCTATTGCTTTGTAATATAGTTTGAAGTTGGGTATTGTGATACCGAGAGCATTGCTCTTTTTGCTGATTATTGCCTTGGTTAATTCGTGGTCTCATGTGTTTCCAAATGAACTGTAGGGTAGATTTTTCTATCTCTGTAATGAAAGTTATTGGGATTTTGATGGGAATTGCACTAAACTTGTAGATTGCTTTTGGTACTATAACCATTTTTACTATGTTGATTTTTCCAATCCATGAACATGGGAAATCTTGCCATCTTCAGTAGTCGTCCTCAATCTATTTCTTCAGGGGTTTGTAATTCTCCTTGTAGAGGTCATTCACATTTTTTGTTAAGTTTACTCTTAGATATTTGATTTTTTTTTTGAGGCTATAATAAATGGAATTGCTTCCATATATTCCTTCTTAGTTTGATAATTGTTGGTATATAGAAAAGCTTATGATTTTTGTAAGCTGACTTTGTATCCTGACACCTTGCTATAGCTATTTATGGTGTCTAAGAGTTTTTGGGTAGAGGTTTTTGGGTCTTTCAGGTATAAGATCATATCATATGCAAATAGGGGTATTTTGACAATTTCTTTACCTACTTGTATTCCTTTTATTTCTTCTTGCCTAGTTGCTCTGGCTAGAATTTCCAGTGCTATGCTGAAAAGGAGTGGGGATAGTGGGCACCCTTGTCTCATTCTTGATTTTAGGGGAAATGGTTACAGTTTTTCATCATTAATTATGATGTTGGCAATAGGTTTGTCATATATAGCCTTTACAATGTCGAGGTATATTCCTTCTGTTCCTATTTGTCTTAGAGCTTTTATCATGAAGTGGTGTTGGATTCTCTCAAAGGGTTTTTCTGTACCTATTGAGATGATCAAGTGGTTTTCTATTAATGTGCTTTATTACATTTATAGATTTACATATGTTGAACCACCCCTACATCCCTGGGATGAAGCCAACTTGTTCGTGGTGTATGATCTTTCTGATTTGTTGTTGGATTTGATTTGCTATTATTTTATTGAGGATTTTTGCATTGATATTCATTGAGGAAATTGGCCTATAGTTTGCCTATTTGGAGGTGTCTTTGTCTGGTTTTGTTTTATAGTTCTATTCAGATGATTAATGTCCTCTTTGTACAATTTTGGATGGTTATAAGTATCTAGAAATCTCTCCATTTCTTCAATATTTTCAAATTTATTAAAGTATAGGCTCTCAAAGTAGTCTCTTATGATTTCCTGGATTTCCCTGGTCTTTGTTACTATCTCCCCCTTTGTATTTTTGATTTTTCTGATTTGAGTTTTTTCTTTCCTCATTTTAGTAAGGTTTCTGAGGGGTCTGTCAATCTTATTCATTTTTTCATAGAACCAGCTTTTTGTTTCATTAAGTTGTATTTTTTTTGTAGTTGTTCTATTTCATTATTTCAGCCCATATTTTAATTTTTTATCTCCTTCTGCTTGTTTTGGGGTTTTCTTTTCTTGTTTTTCTAGTTTGATTTGTAGCATTAGATCATTGATTTAAAATCTTTCTTACCTTTTAATATATGCACTCATGGCTATAAACTTTCTTCTTAGGACTGCCTTGGCTGTGTCCCATAGGTTCTGGTAGGTCTTGTTTTCATTTTCATTAACTTGCAGGAAACTTTTAATTTCCTGTTTTATTTTATCAATGACCCCTTGATCATTTAGCAATGTATTATTCAGCTTCCAATTGTTTGCATGTTTTTTACTGATCTTTTTGTTTTTTATTTTTATTTTTAATGCATTGTGGTCAGATAGAATGCATGGGATTATTTCTATTTTCTTATATTTGCTGAGGCTTGCTTTGTGTCCTAAAATGTGATCAATTTTGGAGAAGGTTTCAGGAGCTAGTGAGAAGAATGCATACTGTGCAGCAGATGGGTGAAACAGTCTGTAGACATCAGCTAGGTCTATTTGATCTATGGTGTGATTTAGTTCTAGAATATCTTTAATGATTTTTTGTTTGGATGACCTATCTCTTCGTGATAGGGAGGGTATTAAGGTCTGACACTATCACTGTGCTGGAATTTATATATGTTTTCAGGTCCTTCAGAGTATGTTTGATGAAATTCAGTGCACTGATGCTTGGTGCATATGGTGTGATAATTGTTATTTTCTTTTGGTGTATTTGCCCCTTTATTAGCATAGAGTGTTCTTCTTTATCTCATTTCATCAAGATATGTTTGAAGTCTGCTTTATCTGGGATAAGTATTGCTACCCTTGCCTGTTTATGGGGGCCATTGACTTGGTTGCTCTTCTTCCAGCTTTTCAATCTCAGCCAGTGCTTGTTTCTGTTGATGAGGTGCATCTCCTGTAGGCAGTATATTGTTGGACCTTCCTTTTGGATTCTGTTTGCCAATTGGTGTCTTTTGATGGGGGAATTAAGTCCATTAATGTTTAGTGTTAGTAGTGATAGGTATGTGGTGATCCCTGTCAGTTAGTTCTCTTTGTTTTTTAAGGGTTTGATTGTGTGTAGCTGAATCAGTGTTTCTCTCTACTTTCTTGACTTTTCTTCCTCTGTGGTTTGGTATTTCCTGCCTTTTCATGGTTTTGTTTGCTTTTACTTTCTGTGTTCAGAATTCCTTGAAGAATCTTTTGTAGTAGTGTCTTGGTGGTCATATATTGTTTTAGTTTCTGCTTATCATGGAAGACTTTTATTGCTCCATCTATTTTGAATGATAGTTTCACTAGCTAGAGTATCCTAGGGTTAAGTTATTTTCATTGAGTGCCCAGAAGACCTCACTCCATGCTCTTTTTGCTTTGAACCTTTCCATGGATAAATCTGCTGTGATTTTGATGTTTTACCTTTGTATTTTATTTGTTTTTCTATCTTGCAGCCTTCAATATTCTTTCTCTAGTCTCTGTGGTTGTTGTTTTAATAATAATATTTCATGGGGTAGTTCTATTTTGGTTAAGTCTGTTTGGTGTTCTGGAGGCTTCCTGTACCTGGATGGGCAAAGTTTCTCTAGATTTGGGAAATTTTCTGTTATTATCTTGTTGACTATATTACACATTCCTTTTGCTTGCACCTCTTCTCCTTCTTCAATGCCCATGATTCTCAGGTTTGATCTTTTAATAGAGTCAGTGAGTTCTTGCATATTCCTTTCACAGGTCTTCAGTTATTTGACCATAGTTCTTCAGTTTTTCCTTTAATTACCATTTCATCTTCAAGTTCTGAGATTCTGTCTTCAGTTTGTTCTATTCTGCTGGAATGGACTTCCATTTTGTTTTATATTTCTGTTTCATTCTTTTTGTGAGGTTTTCCATGTTGTGGGTCACTTCCTCTTTAATGTTGTCAATTTTCATTCTTAAATCATTTATCTCTCTAGTTATGGTATATTCTGTTTCATTTTGGTTTTTATAGAGTTCCAATGATTTCATTTATTTGTTTTTGTGTTTTCTCATATTCTTTATATTTGTCCTCTTGAAATTCTTGAGTGCCTCTTGTATGTTTTGTTTGACCCTGTCTAGTAACATCTTCATGAAATTCTCAGTGTTTACTTGCAGTATGTCTTCTTTCAGAGTGTTCTTCTGGGCTTCCTTGGATTCTTTGGCATAGTTTATCTTTGTTTTGTTGGAGTCTGGGTCTTGTATCTGTTTTCTTCATTTCTCACTGAATCCTGTACTAATTTATTTTGAGGGGAAAACAGTTTTCATCCTTTTTTTGTGTTCCCATATTTCCACTTGGTATTGTGTAATTTAGTGTTAGTTGAGTTACAATAGTAAAACTAACAAAACAAAGAAGAAGGAGAAAAAAGAGAAAGAATGAGAAATATAAGGAAAAAAAGAAAAAAAGAGAGAGATAACCAAGGAAAACAGCAGAAAGAGATGGTGGAGGATCAAAGAGCATACCAGACAGCCAAACCTCTAAAGGAAGGCAAAAAAAAACCACAAAAAATCACCAGTTCAGGAATGGTGAAATTTCAGTCTTAGTAGTTCTGCTATTATTCCTTTAGCATCTAGACCTGTCTCTGTCTCCCAGGCAAGTTTCGAGCCCTACTGTGGCAGGTGACAGGAGGGTGGGGTCTGACATCCTGCAGGTGGAGGCCTGTCATTGAGGCAATCTAACTGGCCTTTGGAGCATGGGCCTAGCATGCCTGAAGGGCATGGGTCTGGCAGAGTAGAGGTTGTGAGTGTCTGTGGATCACCAGCTTTGCATGTCTTAGGGGTGCAGTACCAGCAGAGATAGTGCCATGCTTGTGGATTGCCAGCCAGGCAGACCTGAGGGGTGAGGCCCAGCAGACATTGTGCTTGACTTTGCAGGCCTGAGGGGTGCTGCCTGGTGGAGATTGTGAATGTCTGTGGATTGCTGGTTTGAGGCCTTAGGGGTGAGTTCCATCCAGGCAGAGATCATGCAGTGCTTGAGGATTACCAGCTTAACATGCCTTAGGGGTGCCACCTGGCAGAGATCATGAATGCCTGTGGATCACTGGCTTGGCAGGCCCTAGGGGCTCGGTCTTGCAGAGATCATGCGGGTCTGAGGGGTGGGAGTTTGGGGGAGCATGGTCCTGGAGGGGCTGGGTAGTTGGCCAAAGGATCAGAGAACCCACAGCGTTGGAGCAGTGGCTCCACAGGCCTATAGGGTGTGGGTTGGTGTGCAGTGCCAGCTTTTCTTTTAGTAAATCCTGGTGCAGAGAAGCCTTCCACTAGCTAGGGGTTCAGAGTGCTGATGTTTTGGCTCTTGCTTGTGCTTTACCTCAGCCAAGTGTGCCCACTTTGTGCTTTACCTCAGCCAAGTGTGCCTCCAGCATCTCAGCAAAGTCTCTGGTTCACAGAGCTCATGCAGTCTGTGGCTGTATCCCAGTCTCCATCTTGGATCCAAAGTATGCAAAATTTTTAGATTTGAGAACATTCATCAATAGTAAAATAATCACAATATTGGAAATAGATGGTGAAACTGAATTAGTTTTACATATGAAATTAATAATATATGTGATTAAAATTCCTAATTTTGTTGTCTCAAAAAGGTCAGTGACCATCTAAGTTTTCATATTTTCTGTGTTACTGCTTGAACATATTTTCTCTGGACTCACAGCTCATTAAAGATGCATAATCTAAAGTTCTGACATTCAGTATTTATTCTTTGATCCAGAGTGGAATTTTTTTTTGAAGTTGATGAAAAAGAATTCTTGCTCTTTAAAGAACATGAGACAGCTTTTTCAAACAAACACCAAAATAATCATCAATAATTAAACTGTTATAGATAAATCTCATGTATTCAAAATTCTAAGACCAAATTTTACTTAAGAATTTAAAAAGTCTCTGACAGCCTTCTTATTATAATTGGTGTATGGAGAGTACTCATTATGCCTATTTAGTCTGAACCAGATCCTGATGTCTGAAATTTTAAAATTTGATTTACATGTTAATGAAGCATCATTATACTTAACTCATTATTCAACTAATTTAGAATATCTACCATGAATCAGTCTTGATGAACACCAAGACTATCATACTTACAAGCAAAAGACATGATATCTTTTCCCAAGGAATTGACAGTCTAGTAAAAATTCATGGTAAAGAAACAATCTCAACAAATATAAAAAGTTAAAGATCATGATCATGATTTGAAAATGCAAGGTCTTATAGCAGAACAAAAATGTAAAATCAATTAAAAAGTTTTTAGACCCTTGATTTCCATAATCTTTGAAAATCTACTCATTTGCAATTATTAAAATTTATAGTTTCATGCATTTCAGATAAAATTAAAACTAAAACTCTCAGAAGTATTGTTACATGTACTACCTCAAAATGAATTTGGCATCTGTTTTCCCTGCTTTCAAAAACAAATGTCCTAACTTGGCTATTGTGACTAATTCTGCAATGAACATGGCAGAGACAATAATCTTTTTGATGTACTGACATATGTCTTTGTGTATTTGCTAGAAATGTGATTGCTAGATCATATGATAATTATATCTTTAATTGTGAGGAGAAACTTCACAGTATTTTCCATAATGGTTATACCAATTTATATTCCACCAAGAGTGTGTAAAAGATCCTTTTTCTTCACACTTCTTTCAACACTTTCTTTTTTTAATTTGTGTGATACTGGAGGTTGAACTCAGGGCCTCATTTACGAGGTAGGGGCTCTACCACTTGGGTTACTCTGCCTGCTATTTTTAAATTGATTAATTTTGAGGTAAATGTCACTTTCTGCCCAGGCTGGCCTGAACTGCAATCTTCTTGCATTGTACTTCTGCACATCATAACTTGTATGACAGGTGTACTTCACTGCATCCAAAGGGGATTGGTTGAGATGGATTCTCTTGCACTTTTTGACTAGGTTGGCCTCAAAGCACAATCCTCCTTTTAACTAGCATTATAGGTTTGAGCCACCATGCCTAACCTTAAATCTTTGTCCCTTTGGTAATACCCATTCTACCAAGAATGAGGTAATATCTCACTGTGATTTTAATTTGTATTTCCTGATGATTAATGATGCTGAGCATTTCTTCATGCATTTGTGCATGTGTACGTCTTTTTTGAGAACCATCGGTTCAAGTTCTTCATGCATTTGTGACTGGATTCTTTTCTTGTAGTACAGATGATTGGGTTCCTTATAAATTTGAGTATTTATCATCTGCTAAAGACAAGTTTGCAAATATTTTACCCCAGTTGCCAGATTATCTCTTTAATCTATTTTTTGTGGGTTCTTTTCTTTGCTAAGGCTTTTGAGCTCAAGGAAGCATTCTCTATTTTGCATTTGTTACCATGCTTTTTGTGTCATATGAAATTATTATTGCTTTGCCAGTGTTGGTAACTCATGCCTATAAATCTAGCTACTTAGGAGGCAGAGATCAGGGGGATTGCTGTTCAAAGCCAGTCCAGGCAAATACTTCTCAAGAACCTATATGGAAAAAACTCATCACAAAAAAGACCTGGTGGAGTGGCTTAAGGCCCTGAGTTCAAGCCCCAGTACCACAAAAAATATATAAATTATTGCCTGGAAAAATGTCAAGAAAATTTTCCTTATATTTTCTTCTTTACAGTTTTGGTTTTAAGTTTTTAATACATTTTTTATTAATTTATAGATGTTATGTGACATGAATGCCCATCAATAGATGAAAGAATAAAGAAAATGTGGTACATGCAATACATCCTTGTAAAGAAGGAAATCCTGCCATTTGTGACAGCATGGATTAGCATGGAATTATGCCAAAGCCAAGTAAAATAAACTCAGAACATGAAGGTAAATAATGCATGATCTCATTTATATACAGACCCTTAAAATTTGAATTCATAGAAGACAGAATAGAATAATGGTTTCTTGGGCTGGGGTGAGGGAGATAACAGTGGGAATGCTGATCAAAGCATATAAAGTTTTATAATAGATAAATTTAGAAGATATACCGGACACCATTGTGAGGCAAACAAGATAACCACTACATTACAGAAACAAGTTAATGGACACCATTGTGAGTAAAATTAATAATACTGTATTCTGCACTTGAAATTCCTTAGATAGAAGATCATACAAGGTAAGATATGAAGTTTTGGTCACTTAAAATATACATGTACAAACATACATTTACATTTCACAATATACATGTATAATAAAACATACCTTAAGATATATAATTTTTTACTAGTTATACCTTAATAAAAATTGGATGAAAAGATAAAAAGGGAAAATATGGAAAAAATCCAAGTCATTAAAAATGCATACCAACTCTAGCATGTGTGTGAACATGGATTTCACTGCTCACTGAAAGACACTGATATGTTTTTTGTGTCTATGTGTGTATGTATGTGTGTGTGTGTGTGTGTGTGTGTGTGTGTATACATAGCTTTGTGTTTGAAAAATACCTTGCATCTTATATTTCAAATTTTGGTTTGCAAACATATTTTTTTAAATATTTAATCTTTTTTTCTCAAATTTTAGGTTGTTCTACATAGTGATGTTTTGCATGAGGAAAAATGAAATGGACAATTAAAATATGGTAAGAGACTTCATTTATCTGTTTTACCTCACTAATAATATAAGAAGGCCAATTAATAACCTATTTTAGATTATCTCATCTTCTTCTCTCTCGTGGAGTGAAGATATTTGACTCCACAAGTACAGATGTAGGTCCTGGGTCTGATAAGAAATAGCTGTGTGATTTTGAGAAAGTTTATAAACTAACCATGGTAGTAAACTTGAAATAATTAATTTCAAGTTACCATCACCTCATAATAAGCATCTGTCTCTTAATTTAATATTCTGTGTCAACTTAATTCTGTATATGACAAAGAATAGGTGGCTTGTCATTTGTTTATCAATTTGATAATTTAATATGCATTAAGCAAATAGGTATTGAATACATTCTAAGTGTAATGTATTGTATTATATATTTCAAAAACATCATCAACCTGTATTAGCAGAAAATCTGTTTGAAAATGCAGAGCTCATGAGAATGGGCACTTACCTACCTTCCCAGAGAAGTGCAGATGGATGTGTCCTAAGCAAGTGTACTTTTTTAGCTATTATTTCATAATTGAATCCAGTATGGAAATTGAGGGAGCTGAGGGTGATTGAGCTGTGCTGTCTGTCACCCCATTGATGTCCAGGGTTCATTCAGCTGATCTGGTTGAGAAGGTGGGTATCTCCTTTCTCCCTCACTGCTCCTTATGCATTCCTTCAGAAGCTGCACACTAAGTAGAAGAGTTTGACCTTCCCTGATAGAAGGAGGCCTATTCTTCAGTCAAGTCACTGTGCTTCCATGCTAGAACCTCCAAACAAGATGTCCAGGTCAAGTTGGATATTTATGTATTACTTACATTTTACATCAATGCACTTAAAGCTTTAAGAGGGAAAAACGATACATAACGAAAAGACTACAATTATTTTTGTAAATGAGAAAACATGTAGGGAAATTACAAAGCATTTAATCCAGTGCAATAGTAGGGATGGTAATATTTGACTATAGTCTTTTAAGTTATTACCAGTGAAAAAGTTTGTGTCAGTGTAATCATCATTTTGTAAAGCTGTGACTCAAACCCTTACCAAAACCTCAATAGAAGAATCTCAGAAAACAATTTTTCTCAACATCTCTCAAAACTAAATTACTAAATCTAGTAAAATAAACTTTATAGAGAGTCAACATATGATATAATAATAGGCATCTATCTGCTAATTTGAAATTCTATAAGAGAAAATTTAATTCTCTACTTTGGAAAGAATGGGTTAGTTGCCATTAATTTATCAATTTGATTATTTAACATTATCTACTAAACAAATAGTTACTGAAGGCATTCTTTATGTCATGTACTGTATATTTCAGACAAGTAAATATAATTTTCCATCAAGTTTCAAAGAAGAGTTAAATATGAAAATAAATGTAGTGCATCATAGTAATTGCATCATTGAAGAGAATGAGGGAATAGTTTGCTAGCACTATAGAAAGATACTTAGGAGAGATGGCATGGGAGAAAATGTCTGAGAGAAATAAACCTGAAATGATTTCATTAATACCTTTTAAACTAAAATTTGACTAAGGCTTGCACAAAAACTGTAAACTATGGTAAGAATTTTTCATGAGAAAGAAAATATAATTTATAAAACAGGTATCCTGAAGAGCAATACAAATAAAATAAACTACTCTCCTTTCCCTTTCAGGATGGAGTAACAGGAACCAGCTATAACTTTCTGTCTTAAGAAATCAGATGTAACTGATGTTGGATGACTGGCTATCCAGACTGTGATCTCTCTAATTATTTCATCATAATACTTGGCATGTGGGAACACAAACTATAAGAATTCTCTGTAAGTTGAGAAGACAGTGTTGAAAATTCAGGAAG
Source organism: Castor canadensis (assembly GCF_047511655.1). Taxonomy (NCBI): domain Eukaryota; kingdom Metazoa; phylum Chordata; class Mammalia; order Rodentia; family Castoridae; genus Castor; species Castor canadensis. Next base: position 100,496,593 of record NC_133386.1, on the reverse strand, counting down.
ACCAGTATGATTAGACTTTTCTTTGCACACTGCTTGAGAGAAGATAACTGTACAAAGACTTCCAGAGACCTAAATAGGGTGTAGGCTAAAACCTTCAACTGAATACTGAACATAATTATTTGAAGAAACCATGAGATTTGGAAGTATCCACCAGAAAAGAATAGTTCCAACTGAGAACTGAATAAGATGGGAAGCACATTGCTTAGGCAATATGTGCTGAGGCAAATAGACCTTAGTTGTCTCATGAGGAAGAAGAAAACCTGAGAATACAGGTAGCACAGAGGAAGATGAATGTGCAAAAGGGGCTAAGAAGTGGCTTCTAAAGAGTGAAGGAAAATTGGTGAGCACTTTAATGTGCCAGGACCATTCTCCTGTCAGATACGGTAGTGTTGATATAGTTTCTAGATTTTTTTCAAGTCTCTATAGCATTTGAACACAGAAGTAAAAGCTAGTAGGAAACTCTCCCTACACCAGTACAAAACAAATCTGCTATTGATGTCAGGAGCAGCAAAATGATTTCCTCAGTATAGATGCTTTTGTTCAGAAATCCCTTGTTGGGAATAATCTGTTCAGTTTTCCATAACAAAATGTCATAGGCTGGGTATCTCAAACAAAAGGAATGCATTTTCTGATATTTCTGGAGACAAGAAGTCCAAGATCAAAGTGCCAAAGTGCTGGCTTCCGTTGATGACCTTTTTCTGGCTCATAAAGAGACTCTCTCACAAAGCTTTTCTTCTGTGTGTGATGTCTCTGGTGTCTCTTATTCTTGTGAGGATTCCTCACTTAACCTCACGTACTTCCTTAAAGGACTTATCTGCAAACACAGTTGCATTGGCAGTTAGTAATTCAGCATATGAAATTTAGGAAGACACAATTCAGTGCACAACAAATACTGATTTCAGTTCAAAGCTGGGAGCTGGGAGCTGGAGACAAAATGAGAGATAAGAGGCAGTGTTCATGAAATCAACCTCATATATAACTGAGTATATTGAAGACTTAGAGAAAATTCTAAGACATGAGGATGAATTCCAGTGGAGGTCAGAGGATGGGGGACACTGAAGAAGGGTCCATGGCAGAATGAAGATTTGACAGAGGCCTTGAAAAAGAATAAGACTTCAAAGATTGGGATTGAAAGTCACTCTAAGTTCAGACAACAGCTTAGTAATGTCCTAATGTGATTTTTAGGAAAATATTTCTGGTGTGAGAGGAAAGGCTTTTTTCTGGTCATGTACAGAAAACTGTTACTTGATTTTTCTTTTCAGAGAAGATGAAAGTATGGGGTAGACATCTAAAAAAAATCGTTAAGTTGATAGATCTAAAATAGTAATCGAAGAAAAAGTATTTTAAAATGACCAAAAGAAAAGCAAACCAAAAAACACAAATATATAGTATAAATTAAATTACTTACATCTTTAATTGCTTTATATTTATGAAAAATCTTGATGTGTATGCTGTAATTATAAGAAAAAATATTTCAAAGTGTCATCCATCATTCTATCTCCAGCAAAATCATTTAGTCAAACAATTTCTAATAACTTATATCATAAATATTTATAATGATTTAAAAGAAAATATGTCTAAAATGCATTGTGGGCATGAATAAGATAGACATTGTATTTGAAATTTATATTTTTATCCACAATGACTGTTCATATAGAAAACGATACCTTCTAGGAAATGACTTAACACTATTCTTGAAGTTGATATCAAAGACATAAAACTCTGGACACATTTGTGGATTAAAATGATCATCTAACTTTAAGTTACTTACTTAATTTGATTAAAAACAAATCAAAATTCTACTTTATTGTTAATTGCAATGTTAATATACGAGTCAAAAACCACCCTATCAATATTTTTTAAACTGGAAAATAAAAGGTTGCATAAAGATTTTTTCAGTAGTAATATGCACATTCTTATGTGACATTTCTTGGGTCTTCAGCTGGATACACTTGGTTGATATAGAAACAATTTCTAAGGAAACAGAAGAAAAAGTCTGGGAATTACTGTCATTTGCTTTGTGGTGAAAGAGATGGTTAGTAAACAAATTGTAATGTCACTCTTAAATGTAGGTGCTGATCAAATATATTTAAAAATAAATGAACAAAGGAATAAATACTACCTCTTTCATGCTGGTAAAAATTTATAGATGAAATTATCTTTTAGTAAATCAGTTCTTATTGAATTAAAAGTATTAGCTGATATTCTGGTATACTCAGGTGGCAAGGGTCCATTATGTCATACTTAGACGGAAATCGAAGGCAGACTCTAGTAGCAAAGGTCAGAGAAGTGTTATTTTCAGAGAAGAGAAAGGAAAGTTTGCATGGCAGACATGCACTGGAACCTGGAAGGCAGAGGTCATGTTTTATAGCTTTTTTATTGCCACAGGGTGAAGACACCTGGTTCAAGCACGTGTCTCTTCGGAAGGAGATGAGTTTCTCCAGCCTGATCAGGTGTTTCTGGGGAAGGAGATGGGGCATTTCCCCCCTGGCTAATCCCCATCTTTTGGGAACACATGGACCTCCCGCAGGCTGCCCTTCATTAACAATATATTGCTTATACATTATAAGAAATGTATTAGTTGGAAAAATGATCATTATTTAAATTTGAGATAGTTTTAAAACTCCAGAGATAGTTTTAAGATGCTAATGGAAAATAGCTTAAATAAAACAAATTTATTATGCAAGAGTTAATAGAAGTTTATAATCAAGTAACATCTTACTCAAGTCTTCACTATATCACATAAAGAAGTTGAGATATGATTTAAACATAATCAGAAAATTTGAGGAGCTGAATTAGAATTCAAGTTCCCAAACTAAAATCTAATTTTTCCACTATAAAGTTTACTTCAAAAGTATAAGTTTAAAATCAGAGAACAGGAGGGTTGAACCTTGCTGGAAGGGTGTGGTACCAGTGGGAAGGAAAAGGAGGTAGGGAAAGGAGATGGGAGAGTAAATACAGGGCAAATACTGTGCACATACATATGTAAATGGAAAAATAAGACCTATTGAAACTATTTCAGGAATGGGAAGGGGGGGCATGATAAAGGAGAATAGTAGAAGGGGTGACTTCAAGTGTAATATATTAGATACATTGTAAGAACTTTTGTAAATGTCTCAATGTACCGCCGCACAGCACAACAATAAAAAAATAAAAATAGCACATGCATAGAAAAAATATAAAAAATCCAATTTATACTAACTATCCACCTATGTCCTTCCTTCATACTCTTACACAAATATGAATGAGATACAAGTCTTGCTTCGAAGCAGCTCATTGTGTCTGTAGTATGTGATGTGATGAAGGCAAATAGACAATTACACATGTAATTACAAGAATATCATTGTAAAAGAAGGGTCATAATAGAGTTATGGTACAAAATGTCCCAACCTCACAGAGTCAATTCTGGTTGTTTGACTTAACCTACCACAATTATCTACAGATTGTTATGAGAATGAAGTGAGAAGTTAAACTCATTGTGTTGAGCTCAATGCTAGAATGTAGAAAATCCTTAGGAGCTAATTAGCTTGCAAGAAAGAAGTTAAAGTGGTTTTGCAAGTATTATAACCTTTACCTTTCAATCTTTAGTTATAAATTGTCCTGTTTCATTGCTGACACTGTGAATTATAAATACCGCTATGTGTCTCTCCTCCTTCACTTCTTACTATGCTTTTACTTCTAAGTATTTTTGTCGTGATGCCATGTTGAACACTGAAATTCCACATCTGACTTACTCTAAGAAAGTGAGATGTTCACTGTGGCTTACCACTGGGATTCTACCTGTTACCAGAGTCTTCTGCTTTCTGTCTACCCTTTGTACTGTAACATTGCTGTTTTTTCTGACTTCTCACATGTTGTGGTCAGAATAATTAAATAACCATTCTAATGACATTCTTTTTTGAATAATTCTCTCCCTTTGAGTGTCGATGAATCCTATGACTATAATAAGATATCACTTGTAATCACATTATAATACAAAAGGGAGATTAAGTGGATTGGCCTAATCAAAAGAGCCCTTTAAAGGCAGAGTTTTCTTCCAGTGGTAACAGAAGAGGCATCAAGGGAATTCAGAGTGTGAGAGGGATTTGATATCAGGCAGGTTGTCTGTTGCTGAGATGGTGAGTATCACTCAGCACAGACCAGGAATGGCCTCTGGTGGCTGAAAGCTGTACCTAGCTGACAGTCAGTGAGAACAGAGACACACCAGTCCTATGACAGCAAGGAAATGAATTGTTTCAACAGCTATTGGGCTTGAAAGAAGACCCAAACACCAGATGGCATCTATGACTACAGCAAAGGATCTGTTCACACTGTGCCGGATGTTTGGCCTACAGAATTTGTAAAATGATACATTTATATTGTTGTAAGCCCCTAAAGTTGTGTTAACTTATTACACAGCAATTAAAAAAATAAAAATAACAGCATGATTTCTACCCTTTAACATTTGACTACTCCCAATCTAGTCTCTCCATTAATACTTCTTTAATCATGCCAAATTTGGACAGCTACCTAGCCAGGCTTTAGAATTTGAAGCTGACATACATTAGGGTGAACTTATTCAAAAAAGCAAGATGAAAAATGAGAAGTTATGTTTCTAAAATTTTTACATGCAGTTTCATTATCTGGTCCTGACCGTAATTTATTCTTTAAATAATATTTTTAGTATCAATAAAGGTAAGGCTGAAGTATTTTTGTTGTGGTTAACAGTTAGGTCAGCCATGTTAAGACCAGACTCCCTGACCTTACAGGTGACTTACTAGAAACTCCCCATCCAATCCCAAAGACTAACAAAAGGGCAGTTGTTAACATGTATCTCCCTGGATGGGTGCAAGGACAGTTGAGCAGACAGTAACCTAACCACAACTTATTCTTCTTGGTTGTCCATCAACAGTACTCCTTTGTGACCTTCCTGGTACTTTTGCACTAGCCCCTTATATCTAGCCCAAGCCTGTGCGTGGCGGTGAGCTCTAGCTCTATTGTTGGTGTCCCCTTCCACAGGGCTGCTGCCTGAAAAGTAAACCTGGGGGTGGTGTCTCTCTGCCTCTTTCATTTCTAACATTTAGAGCTGAAACCCCGGCGATAGTTTTGAGTTGGGGGAACAGCCTTCATCCCCAAACCACCCAACTTCTCTCTCATTTTTCCCTTCTCACTGTTTTCTTCATGACTCTGAAGCTATTATATCTTCTGCTGAGCCTCCCCATCATACTGACCATTGTTTTGGGTATGGGATTAGGTACAACTGCTCCTTCCAATTGGAGTTGAGCCCCCAAAACTATTGTTAGTCGGCTTTTTCCACCTAATATCCACACTGCTCTGGGGCCTAAGCTTTTGGTCATATATATGACCCTGACTTCCTATTCATCTGCAACCTCTTGCAGGGTCGATTCCACTCTGCACACTCAACACCAGCTGTGATTTCTACAGGGATTGGTAAGACCTGTCCTCTCCATCCAGCAATCCATGGTGCCTGTGTGTTGGTCTCTGGCCATTCTCACTATCAGTACTCCTATTTACCCATCTCCCTCTCACCTTCCAGTCATTCGACCCCTGGCAAGTCTGACCCCTGGTTACATAGCTCAGAGATATCTACCTATTGTCCCAGGTTCATTTTTCCAGATTTGAAAATTTTCTCCAGGGGACACCCTAGTGAATCTTCCTAAACTTGGCCATAGGCAATACCCACTCAAAGATTCCCTCTGACTCACTCCTGGGTGTCTTTTACAAAATCTGACTAAACAGAGCTTAAAGGGTGATCTAAACCAAAAACGATAATCCATTTTACTACAAAAATTTGACCTCAATACAAATTAGATAATTCCTCTAAATGGCCCAAATTTAAAACTTGTATTCCCAATGTCCTCTGAGATCTTAACAACTTTATTGAGAGAACAATCATAAAGTCAATTAAAAAATCTAAATATAATATGGCTAATGATTGGAGTTTCTTTTGGCCTGACCTCCTGGTCTCCCACCTAAAATTAATCCTCTCAGTCTGCCTACACACTCTACTAACAGTTTTCTCCTTTAAGTCATGCTTTTGAGACGGGTGATTTTTTCCCATTGCAGACATGTCAAGAATGGGGAGGAGCATTATTGTATCATATCCTGGTCTCTGCACGCGATGACCCTCAATTGGCCTGTTTGTTTTCCTGGCCAAGACACCATACAGTCAGGATTATGGACCCATGTCCTCATCCTCACTGTACACACAGGCAGGAGGGACCAAAGACAACATTTATCTTCTCTGTCTAAAATGCCCTACATATTTAAAATTACAATTTCAGTATTCCGGTTTATGGTATTAGCTAAAAGGCAAAAGAAAAGCATTCCTGGGTTTTGCTGTGTATTCAATAAGACATTTAATTTTTTTTTTCATTAGGCCTCTTATGTAAAATTAAATTTTGAGAGGCTAGTTCATTCTTCCTGTTTCCATACTTATAATCACCAGTTTCAATGGAGATATAATCCTTTTTATCACAACAGTCTACCCTTTTACCAGTCTGTCATATAAATTCTAATTTCAAAACAAAGTTTTAATATAAAATAAGAGGATAAACTTGTACACCCCTTCATAGATCCCATATCCTTTGTCCAGATAAAGATATGGGATGCCAACACCACACCCAGACTAGGCTCCCTAAATTTATTTGGCTAATAACAAAGCTACTATATCCCAAGATAAACTATTATTAAAAACACTCTCTAGAGGTAAATCTAAAGCCCTCAATATCTAAGAGTCTTTATAAGTTACTTACTTTATAGAAAAACAGTGTAGGATTGCCTTTCTTCATGGGTCTATAAAGGATATAAAAAGATACTAAAATATTTTTAAAAAATTAAAGGAAAATAAAAAAGTGCTACTAAATAAAAAAGGATTTTATAAAAAGGTTTTTCTTAAAGGACGAGGGATAAAACTGATCAGAAGGTTCAGAATGTCACATAAAATGTCCTGAGTGGGTCTTAAAAGTACATAATAGATAAAACTTACAAAAGCTTAGGTATGTGATTAAGTTGACTGTAATCCAAGGGTTACCTAAAGCTTTTTCTAGGGTCATGTTAAACTAGAACCTGATTCTCTATGTTCATAAAATAACAAGAGTATCTTAACATTTTTCTGCTCTAAGATCTGTAAAACAAAACAAAACAAAAACTGTTGTTAAAAAAAAAGATTTCATCAAAATAATTACTCATGTTTTCTGTTGATCTTTTCAAATTTTAATAATTAAAAAACTAAACCTTAACTAAATCAGAGTTCATTTAAGTATCTGTTCATGTAAAAGTCTCTTAAACAATCACCTTATATCTATGTGATAGAATAACGGTTATTTTGGGTAATTTTAGCATAATTTCCCCCAAAAAATTCTAACAAGTACCTATTTTCAATTTAGTCAGAGTTCTAAATATATATTTTTATTGCCTTTCTAGAAAACATTTTATTGTTGTCTGTTGACATTCTGCAGCATTTTTATGTTGTCAGGATATCATCTATAGTCCAGACGGAACTAAAAATGGATACCAGGTAAGAACACTTCTTCTAAACCTCTTTGTTGCTTATAATTTGGCCAAATGGGTCTTAATTGGCACCAATTCTCACCTGACATGCCTGGTCCTTCCTCTCCAATGTCAAAAAATATACAGGAAAACTATTCTGGCACAGAGGGACTTTCATTAACCAAAATGGATAATTGACAAAATCCTCAGAGGGCACTCTTCAGAGACAGTTTAGAGAAAAGAGGGGAAAAGCTGTCATAATCCAGATGGACTTATCTGTATCCAACCTCACAAAATGTACTAAAGCCAAGAGGTTTTAGAGAAGTGATCTTACACAGGGCTAGTAAACATCCAACACTTCCAGGCACCTCTGATAGAAGACAAACTCATATTTTAGGCCAAGGCCTTCTATTTAATAAAGACGAATTAATTTTGCTGGCTCCAACCTTATTTTTAGTAGTCCATGCTCATAGAGTTATTTTCCTGGGCAGTCTATTTGATTTGGAGTTTTCTGCCTTTTATTTACTCTGTATTCTACTTTATAAAAGTGTTTTTACTTTCAAACTTAAATAAGAAGTACTTTTGATTTAGCTGTCAGTTATCTATCCTCTTCTTCTGTATTTGTCACTGGCCAAAAGACCCTAGTTCCCTGGTTCCCCAGGAACTTGGACTGCTTTTATTAAAAGACACCAACTAGCTACTTGGGTCCATAGATTAACTAAAAACAACAACAACCACAAAACATGATATCTCTCCATTTTGTCTTTTGTACTTTGCTCTGAGCCATTCTCTCCTGCAGCCACCTTGGAGTCAAGAAAGGACAGAAATGTTTGATGACATCTTTCTGACAAGGAACTAAAACTTCCCCCAACCACAAACTCTGTTCAGAATGAAGTGACCTCCACATAGCAATTCCAGACTAACCCAGTCTCACCTGTGGTTAGGAACATTTACTGTGCATGACTTTGTCTCTTCCTCCCAGTTCTTTTCTCTACCTAGGCCTGTAGATAATGTCTGTACCCCAAGATCCCTTGGTTTTCTTTCTCATGCTGATAATTGTTGTCCATGTATATTTAACTACATGTCTCACCTTATCCCACAATGCCTACATTCCTTTATACATGTTGCCACTCAAAACCATGCCACTTCTACAGGAAAAATGCTGCTATTATGTCAATTAGTCCAGGATTATTCATGATACTTAAGAGACCTCAAAATGTGCTGCCAACCTCCAACAACAAACAATGGACAGCTGGGGATAGTGGTCTTCCTGGGCTAAATGCTTCTGCCTTTCATCCAGGACACTACCCAGATCCACTCAATCCTGTTCCTCCAATGGGCCTACTATAGCAAGAAGACCCTGTTAATAACCCCTGTCTTTAAGAGATGTCAACGTGCCACCTCAGCAGGAAGTAGCTAAATGAAATTTCATCCTATTTCTTATGTATCTATCTATCTACCAAAAGTCAGGAATGTTGGGGTTAACATTGAGGACAGCCATGTTAGGACAAGACCTCCTCCACTCTTGCAGGTGGATTACTGAAAACTCCAGACCCAACTGAAAATACTAACAAAGGTTCAATTATTAACCATTATTTCCCCACACGTGTGCCAAGGACAGTGGAATGGACAGTAACCTAATCACAACTCATCTTTCTTGGTTGTTTAGCAATGATATACCTTCATGACCTTCCTGGTACTTTTCCAACAACACCCTGTATCTAGCCCAAGCCCGTGTGTGGCATTTGGCTCTTTTGTTGGGGTCTCTCTCCACGGGGCCCAAACAATAAAGCTGTACTGATGTTTGAGCCATCTCTCTGCCTCTTCCACACCTCTTTCAATTCTAAAAATTTGTTCATTCTCAAATTTGAAATTAATTTGTTATGACAATTTCCCTGAAGTTGCCTACAACTATTGAGGACCAGTGCCCAGAGGGTTCAGTACTTGTGAAAACTAATAGGACCTAGATATGATTTAGTTCATATTTATCTCTTGTTTTTAGAATTATATTATTTCTGAACAAAGGTATGTGGAGTAAGAGTATAAGAATATTTCAATGATTAGGAACTAAAATAAATGACAGAACTAATAAAATTCTGACTCCCATAGGAAGCTGCTTTATTTCCCTAAAGACTCTCCTCTTTTGTCAGTCTTCTTAATGACATTCTCTTCATACAAAGAAAGTAGATTTAAATTTTCTAAGAAGCTAAATTCAATTTCAATCACAAAATTTAAAAAAAATCATAACAAAATATCTTTGAGCAGATTGACTTTGAGTTGAATTTAAATTAACTATATAGGATGAAGGAAAATTTCAAAGTGAGGATTCTAGAAATATAAGTTTACTATTTAAATGTAGATCTGCCTTTCCATAAAATCTATAACTTCTTTTACAGAAATTCCTCCAAGAAATGGCTGAAAATTAGATTTGAAACTTAATGAATTCTTTTGTTCAAACAAAATATTTAAAAGCATCATTGATGTCTGGATATTAGCATGGTCTGTATGTTATTAGTAGCTAAAATTTTTTTAAAGAAAATTGATGGCACTAGATGGAAAACTTCAAAATAGAAATCCTATGTATAAATGAATGAAAGCATATGTGAATAAAACCATTCAAATGACTCTCCTTATGAGAATCATTCAGATTAAAAGATGAAAAAACATTTTTTCAAATGATTATGAGACAATAAATATGTTGTTATTAACAAAGTCATTAGAAGTGAAATGTTGTAGTTAAAATTTGATCATACACAGCTCATCGTGAAGCTATCACCTCCTTAGTAATGTATAAAAAAGGTTATTCTCAAAGAACGTGTACCTTAATCTTCATTAGCCCTCTCAGTAGTATACCCCCACACTGTACCTATTTTAAAGTTCTGTCTTTTGCTATTAATATTTAAGTTGATGTTCAAAGGGGTGTCTCACTGTATCACCACTATGGGTATACTTCTGTTTGGTCTGTTCAACCCCTTCCATTACTCTCCCTTACTCCTTTATCTCTCACCTCTCATTTTGAACAGCTTTTAGTACACATCCTTACATCCCCTACCTTCACAGATACTACATTTTATGATATCACTGATGCTCTATCATTCTCTTTTCCTTTCCCTCTTTCCCCAACTTCCATAGAGTAGTTCCACTGTTATGAATATGTTCTACATATGAGTTTGTATGCATTTTCTGTTTAACACTAGTGGTTCTCTTTAAAATCTGGGTACACATGCACTTATGGTTTAAAAGTTTGGAGTTGTGATATTGCTTGTATTATAAAATGAATAAAGTAATGCCCATGTTATTTTAACTTCTTGCTTCTAAGCTAGATAATTAATGAAATTTCCAATAATAAACTGTCTCATTGGAATAATGTAATCAGGTAAAATGGTTTGAAATCAACTTCTGTCACCAAGAAATGAGACAATTGAGTCAATTAATAGAATATAAAAATGATTTAAGATATTATAAAGATTATCATTTTACAGAAAATATTTATTTTATAGTACTGCATTAATTTACATATATAAAATTACAACAAAAATTTTGGTGATTAATTTGAAGTGGAGACGTATTAGAAATAATTTATTCTCTTGCTTCTGTTTTCTCAGAGGAAGAAGATCAGATGGGCTGATTAACTTCATTGTCATTTCAAAGGAGATAATTGCTTGTTTATGTGATTGTCTAGTGCTTCTAATAAGGTCTTTTCTATATGATACTAATAAGATCTTTTTCCTAGATTTTTTCAAATGCTGCTGATGCTCATAACAGTTTTATATTATTATTTTATAGGGGACATATTATTTATTTCATCTTTGAGTCATATACTTTCTTGAAACCATTATTTTGTTTTAACTATTAGTAATGTCTGCTACAATCTCTGCAAATAATTTTCAATGTCTTGACATGGTTGACTCAGATAGAAACAGCCCATCTTCATGTTGATTTTTCTACCTGCACGCTCACGTGTTCATGTCAGACATCCCAGTGCGCTGTGCTAAGACATCTCATTAACCCAGCCTACAAGCACTGTGACCACGGGGCTACTCAAGAGAGAAATCTAAACTCTGCTTCTCAGCTTTTCTACTGTGAACACATTCTCGACACCATCCACTCTTATAATAATAAATATTTTGAAAGTTTATTTCACATTCTTATTCATTCTAACATTAAGAATAAGCATGGCTATAATTTATTTAGGCTTACTAACTCCAGATATTTGGTTAAGCACAGCACATATGTTGTGCTTCAATCTTTACAATAGCTGTATGCTGTGCTGGTGTTTTTCATTACCACATTAAAGAAAAGGTGAGGTGAGAAGTAAATAGTTAAGTAGATTCAAGACCACATCATTATTAAGTGGATGTGGAAATGTATATGTACACAGCTACCTTTGACTTGTTCACTTAACTTACATACCCTGCTCTGACATTCAGTTTCTGGACTCGCCTCTCTTGTGGTTTCACTTACCTGACTACACTTTGCCAAGGTGCCTCCAACCCTTCCTTAAATCTCATGAATTATTATTTATAATTTTTAGCATGTTTCACTAGTAGAGAAGATTGGACAGCTGATGCTTTGAGGCAGCTTCTACCAACTTTCCTTGGCATATCTGTATCAATACAGATATAGATGTCTATAAAATCCAGAGCAAACATCAAGTTCAAATTTCAGGTACTCTAAGTTTGAGGTATTAAATGGTTTTATGGTACTAGTTAGAAACTAAACAGACTATCTGGAGTTCAGTTTCTAAAAAAATGAAAGTTGGTGAAAGTTGTAGTATGACAACAATTTATATAGACTATATAATCCTTAAAATTAGTCAAAAAATAAGTGGTAATCCCATTTAACAGGTGAGCAAACTGAGGGTAAGTCAGATAATTTTCCAAAGCCAAAAAACTAGAGAACTTGAGAACTCTTTATACTTTTTGAATATTAATCCCTTGAGAATGTGACATTATTTAGAAATAATTATTACCAATGTAATTAGTTAAAATAAGGTCATATGGATAAAACAGGACCTTAGTTCATTATGGCATGAAGATACTGACAGAGAGAATATATTTAGTAACAAATACATTCATAATTTCAGCATCTGTGTCATAATTATGAAACTTCTATTTCAATATAATCCAATATCATGACTTCAGCATCTGCCTTGTGTTTCAATATATTCTACTTCTATATTTTCCAACATAACATTAACCCTCTCATTTGTTCATAGTGATTTATTACTGTTTCTACACTTCATACTGACCCGTTTTATACAAACACATGAACAAACCATGCATACACATTCATACACAAATATTTAGTATTCTAGCTAAAATCATATTTTCAAGGCACTAAAGCATTTAGATTATAAAATACTATGTTTAAGAGAGAGGAGTTCTATTCAACATGAGGACAAAAATTTCCAAGAATGAGTAGAAAATAATAAAACTAAACATGTATTTCACTCTGGACATGGCTCATTAATTCATGACAGATACAGAAGTCAGAGGGTCTTTTGGTGTCTCAAGGCAATAATCAAAAATGTCATTATGAAATTATCAGTGTATATTGTAATAGAGCTATTTTTAGACACAGTTTCATAGTTGATGAAAGTTTCTCTTAAGCCTACTTTTAACATATCTGAAAAATTAGTTTGTGTTTTTTTCCTTTAGTTGTCTTCAGAAGATGTCTTAAAATACTCTGTGGTCAATAAAACTGCATATAAAAATTAATAAAAATAATCTAATATATCAGCAAATCCTCTTAGTTTGACCTTCAAGGTAGATCTGATCATTCAAGCCTTCTCTACTGACACAGTGACCTGGGCCATGGTCTTTTCTCACCAGCATCAGGACGTTTGGCTCCTAACTCCCTCAGTATGCCTGGCTCACCAACACCCACTAATCTGTCCTCAGCAGTGCAGCCAGAGTGCTCATTTGAATGATTCCACTTCTCTGCCCAACTCCCTGTAACAATTGTTTGTTTCACTAAAAATACAAGAAAAGGTCCTTAAATGGTCTAAACTTCTTAGAATCTGATTTTCCCCTTTATCCTGTTATATATCTGACTTCATCTTCTGTAAGTTTCTTCCTGCTTACCTGCTCCTCCACATGCCTCCCTTGATATTTTCAGAGACTGTCAAATCTTAACACAGCACTGGCTGTTTGCTGTTTGTGGGATGTTCTTCCTCCTTATATTAATACAGATACCTGTTATCCCATTTGACTCCAGTAAATAGAACCATCTTAACCATAGTATGCTACTGTCTCTCATTCATCAACCCAAAACTTATCACACACCCCAGCTTCTTGTACTTTTACTTTTTCTTTTGTCCATATAGGTTATCACATTCTCCCTTTCCTTCTATCACTCTCTCTTCCTCTCAAATACCCGTGTGTGTATATTATGTGTACTTTCTTATAAAAATCATGCTATGTACAAATTCAGGCTTACTATGCTTAGTATTTATTACCTGTCTCTTCCTACTATAAATTAAGCTCCAGGAGGGCAGAAAATGTCTGTCTTATTTAGTGTGTAGAACTCATTTCATATACAGATTTCATAACATTGTGTATCCTCCTCAATAAAGTATGTTGCTAAATTGAATGTGTTTATTGAAGAAGAAAATAAGTTATCATAATCATTGTTTCACATATACTAACACTGTTAATTGATTTGAAAATATTTTTAGTTATTGACCTTAAATAAGATCTCAAAATGTTGCTTATTGGTGTTTATAATAGTGGCAGCCTGTCATTCTGCTGAACATGCTTCAAGTATAGATATAATTTGAGAGACAACAGAAATACCTTTAATTAATTTCTTAAGTACAGTGATGAACAATAAGAAATTGAATTGAAAAATATGTCTATGGAAAGGCAATGTTCCTCACTAGTCAAATTAGGAATCATGACACTACCTGTGGGAAAAAAATAATGAGAGCTTCAGGTTTTCATTCCAGTTTTGATTCCTCTCCATTGTTTACCCAATATTTTTTCTATATCTGGATTTTTCAAACTCAAATTCCAAAACCAACTCAAACACTTAGTTGAGGGGTTTCAATCATGATAGTGTAGGCCATTTCTTATCAGCAAATTTGTGCAAAGACAAAAATATTCAAACATAGGTCATTGACAGCTAATGAGTAGTTATTGAATAAATAGCAGGTATTATTACTATAATTATCCTTGAAATAAACAATTGTTTGTCTTTATCAAATTATATCCAGTGATGCCCTCTGAGTATCTGTGTGGCTTCTCAGTCAAATCATTTCCTCACAATGACTGTCCTCCCAAAGCCTTATTATAACACTGGATATGTCATAAGACTAGGTTATTGGGTTATGTCCTCCACTCAGTACATGAAATATCCACTATCATTCATATTCTCAATGCATAGTTGGTATTTTAACCTGAGTTTCTGGTTTATTTAATCCTTACTCCATACCATGTGGTTGTACTCTAAATGAATCTGGAATCAAGCTCTGTACTGACTGATTACCCAGAAATAAATCATGATCTCTTGCCTTTAATGTCTCACTAGCTGTTTAGAATATGCTGATACCTACTCAAAGCCATACTGAACAGGTGAATTTGATAAATTTTTTAGTTCCTTGCATGTTGACCTGCCCAGTTTCTTCCTTAGAAGTCAGAAACTCCAGCCTTATTTTCTCAGTCCTACTGCATTCTCTGCTTATTCAGTCCCAGGCTGCTACACAGCAGCTTCTACAAGTCTCCCTAACATTTGAAATAAACAATTGTTTGTCTTAGGTATCTTGACCGTATTTGTGGGAAAGTTTGTTAAGTTAATGAGTCATTGTGATTATTTCTAAAGTATGTGTTTTATAGTCTTTCCTGTAACTACATCATTATAATCAGTTTAAGTATTTGAGACACTTATAGTTTAAAACTGTTGAAGAGTCTGTATTTCTAAGCCATGAAAATAGATGCTATATCTCCAAAAACAAAGTGTAGAATAAAAGGATAATAATTGAGAAGTTTATATAGAGGATAAGATATTAAGTAGTTGAGGCTTTGCAAAGAGTTTGGCTTTAGTTGTAACTATTCAGCTTTTCTGTCATAGTACAAAATCAGCAACACACAAAATGTAAACAAATGCAGATTATTGTATTCCAGTGAAGCTGTCTTTACAAAAACAGTATTGGACCAAATTGGTCCTGCAAGCCATAATTTTCCATTCCTGGGATTCTACTCTTAACTTTTCCAAGGTTGCATGCTGCTGAGATGGATATGAGGCAAGAAGATGAAATTATCTTGAATATTTCAAAAATAGATTAAAAGAATGAAAATCTGCATGAAAAATGTAGATGAAATATTTCAAAAATAGATTGAAAGAATGAAAATCTGCATGAAAAATGTATATATTTCTATTAAAAACTGTAACATTCACACTAGTGTATTTTGGCTATAGTGACCACAGTACTATCCATATCAGTGACTAATTGGAAAGGAAATACAAATGATGAAAGCTCTTGAGTAGTGCCACCTCATACAATGCATGGCATTCACTTATGAGAAGAAGCTATGAGATGCACAGGAAAGAAAAAATGAGGTGTGAAGCCCTCATACATGCTGGCTTCCAGCAGATTCAGTTTGATCTGTAGGAAATCAGTATCATCCATTATTGGATTATTTCTAAATCTGATTAACTTTATTTATGCCGAGCAAATTAGAACAAAAGCATCTGGTTTTGGATTCAGAGTAGCTATGTCTATATTAGAGTAACCTGAGGAGGTATGGCAGGATGTACCCACATTTTAGATGTACACTGAACATCTCCTTTGATGTTTAGTGATTTTCACAAGAAAACGTCATCCTTCACAGTTGGTGTTTTGAAACTGTAAATATAATAATTAGAATTTTTGAAAGTCATACTATATAAACATGTGATGTAAAATAGATAGAAGTGAGGAAAAAGTTGTAGTTATTTTAAAAGGTGTAGTTCGTATCATATTTAATAAATTTTTAAAAAAGTAAATATTTTTGATGAATCCTGAGATAGGTATATATATGTGGTGTGCATGTGCATATGTACTTACAAACATGGTTTTATCATTTTGTTGAATAAAATAAGGGAAGCAATTTTCCATATTAATATTTAATGAAGTCATTATTTTAGGAAATATTTATTTCAAAATATTTATTATTTTAATAAAATTCTGATAAAATATTAGGTGTATAACAATAATGATTTCCTAAGACTGAAATTATAGTATTTTAAAACTTCTAAAAAATTTTCCTCAGCAAACAATTCTCCAGAAAGATGAAGCCAATTTAATCTTTCAGACATAAAGCTAGTGCCTTTCCTGTGAATGTTAATTCAGAGTACTGCAGTCATGAAAATGAATAGTTAAAATTTAACTCATAATAAATTTCATATTTTGAATTTCACATAATGAATTTAAAATATACTTTACTGTTTAATCTGTAGCACAATTCTTTTCATTCCTCAAGTGCTCAGCTTTTTCTCTTTGATTGAAAACATTTTATAATCAAATGTCTATTTTATAAGGCAAAACAATACATATATTTTGTTTTAACTATTTTTAAGATCTTAGTTAAGAAGGATAATAATTTTAGTAAATCTATTAAAATAGGTACTTGCTGTTCACAATTATTTTCTGGCTTTAATTTTGCTCATATTAAGCTTAAAATTTTCCATTTATATATCAAAATATTAATTTTGCATTTACTCAGATTGTTTAATGGATTAACAGTTATCAATGATTAATTTAAAATACTAATCACAATAATTATCCATAAATATTATTAATTAACCTTCACTTTTGAAGATACTGGTGTTTTAACTCATGCCTGTGCTTTCTAGGCAGATTCTCTACCTTTTTGAATTGCCTCCAATCCTAACCACTACTTTTCTTTTCACTCATCTAATCTAATGATTTGTTTTGCGATTTTATGTGGATAAACCAATTTGAGTTATAATATATATATAAATATGTATTATGAAACTGAGTGTAGCACTTATACAAACAAACATGTCTCTTTTCAAAAACAGAAAACAAGGTAAAAGTAAGATATACTGCAAACACTTTGTAAATGTCACCATACTCCCAGAACAACCAAATGCTGTACTAACAGATCAAGTCATTTAAAAAAATTGTCGTCATATTTATTATTGCACCAGGGTATTGGCCTTAGCTTAAGAAAGCAAACAAGGATGGATTAAATTCTAAATATTATCTTATTTGAGCCTACTTGAAATACCTTTATATGTTTTAAATGTTCTACATAGTAGTAAGAGCTTATATCTCTGAGTCCTCAAATAAGATACCACATTTCCACTTATGACATTTTATAATATTCAGCTCACTTTAAAATTTGTTTTACTTGTTTTTGAGAAGACATTTGCTTGCTTAATGTATCATTTGAAAATTTGTGCCTTCCAAAATTATTTTTGGAAAATCACAGTGCAAGGATATTAAGAGTTGGGGCCTTTTTAAAAAAAATTTTCATTTAGTCACATGTGCATACATTGTTGGGTCATTTCTACCCCTGCCTCCCTCCCTTACCTTCTCCCCCGTCCCCCCTTACTTCCAGTCAGGTCCTGTTCTGCCATTATCACTAATTTTGTTGAAGAAAAGACATAAGCATAATAAGAAAGACAAAGCTTTTCTGCTAGTTGAGTTAAGGATAGCTATACAGAGAGACATTGTTTTTGTGTACACATGTGATGTGTTATGACCCATGTTGATTCATCTCTAGCTGATCTTTACTTTGGTTCCTGATCCCCTTCTTGTGTTGACTTCTGTCACTTTAAGGTTTCTGTATTAGTTTCTCTGGAATGGGGACATCAAATGCTTTCATGTTTTGGGTTTTCTACCTATTCCTATATCTCCTGTATGTGCTCTCCCCTTGTCATGTGGACCAAGTCCAACTACATTGCTGCATTTGCCCTAGCTCTAAAGTCTGCATATGAGGGAGAACATATGATTTTTGGTCTTCTGAGTCTGGCTGACGTCGCTCAGAATGATGTTCTCCAGTTCTATCCATTTACTTGCCAATGATAAGATTTCATTCTTGTTCATGGCAGAGTAAAATTCCATTGTGTATAAGAACCAGATTTTCATCATCCATTCATCAGTAGTGGGGCATCTTGGTTGTTTCCATAACTTGGCTATTGTGAATAGTGCTGCAATAAACATGGGTGTGTAGGTGCCTCTGGTGCAACCTGTGTTGCATTCCTTTGGGTATATCCCCAGGAGTGGGATTGCTGGGTCATATGGGAGATCTATGTTTAGATTTTTAAGAAGCCTCCAGATTTTTTTCCAGAGTTGTTGCACCAGGTTGCATTCCTACCAGCAGTGTACCAGGGTTCCCTTTTTCCCCACATCCTTGCCAGCACCTGTTGGTGGTGTTTTTGATGATGGCTATTCTAACAGGGGTGAGGTGGAATCTTTTGTATAGTTTTGATATACATTTCCTTTATGGCTTGAGATGGTGAGTATTTTTTCGTGTGTTTTTTGGATGTTTGAATTTCTTCTTTTCAGAAAGTTCTGTTTAGTTCAGTTGCCCATCTCTGAATTGGTTCATTGATTTTAGGAGAGTTTAGCTTCTTAAGTTCCCTGTTTATTCTGGTTATCTTTTCCCTTGTCTGATGTATAGCAAGAAAATATTTTCTCCCACTTTGTGGGTGGTCTTTTCAGTTTAGAGACCACTTCTTTTGTTGTGCAGAAGCTTTTTAATTTTATGAAGTCCCATTTGTCCATCCTTTCTCTTAGTTGCTGAGCTACTGGGGTTCTATTGACTAAGTCCTTGCCTATACCTATTAGTTCCAGAGTGTTTCCTGGTCCTTACTGTACTAACTTCAGAGTTTCAGGTCTGATGCTAAGGTCCTTAATCCATTTTGAGTTGATAGTAGTACAGGGTGATAGACATGGATCTAGTTTCAGTTTGTTACAGATGGATAACCACTTTTCCCAGAAACATTTGTTGAAGAGGCTGTCTTTTCTCCATCATAAAATTTTGGGGCCTTTGTCAAAAATGTGGTGGATATAGTTGTGTGGATTCATATCCGGGTCCTCTATTCTGTTCCAGTGGTTTTCATGTCTGTTTTTCTGCCAGTACCATGCTGTTCTTACTGCTATTGCTTTGTAATATAGTTTGAAATCAGGTATTGTGATACCTCCAGCATTGCTTTTTTTGCTGAGTATTGCCTTGGCTATTCGTGATCTCTTGTGTTTCCAAATGAACTTTAGGGTAGATTTTTCAATCTCTGTGATGAATGTCATTGGGATTTTTTGGGAATTGCATTAAACATGTAGATTGCTTTCAGTAGTAAAGCCATTTTTACTATGTTGATTCTACCAATCCATGAGCACAGGAGATTTGTCCATGTTTTGTAGTCTTCCTTGATATCTTTCTTCAGGAGTTTGTAATTTTCCTTGTAGACATCATTCACATCCTTTGTTAAGTTTAAATGCCTATTTTTTTTGAGACTATTATAAATGGAATTTTTTCCATATAGTCCTTTTCAATTTGTTCCTTGTTGGTGTATAGAAAAGCCAATGATTTTGTAAGTTGACTTTGTATCCTGCCACCTTGCTATACCTATTTACGATGTCTAAAAGTTTTTGGGTTGAGTTTTTTGACTCACTAAGGTATAGGATCATATCATCTGCAAATGGATATTACCTATTTATATTCTTTTCATTTCTTCTTCTTGCCTAATTGCTGTGGCTAGAAATGCCAGTACTATGTTGAATTGGAGTGGGGATAGTGGGCACGCTTTTCTTGTTCCTGATTTTAGGGGAAATGGTTTCAGTTTTTCTCCATTAAGTATGATGTTGGCTGTAGGTTTGTCATATATAGCCTTTACAATGTTGAGGCACATTCCTTCTATTCCTAGTTTTCTTAGAGATTTCATCATGAAGTGGTGTTGGATCTCGTTGAAGGCTTTTTCTGCATCTATTGAGATGATCAAGTGGTTTTTGTCTTTGCTTCTATTGATGTGTTATATTACATTTACAGATTTGCATATGTTGAACCACCCCTGCATCCCTAGGATGAATTCGACTTGGTTGTGGTGTATGATCTTTCTGATGTGTTTTTGGATTTGGTTTGCCATTATTTTATTAAGGATTTTTTCATTGGTATTCATTAAGAAAATTAGCCTGTAATTCTCCTTTTTATAGGTGTGTTGTCTGGTTTTGGGATGAGAGTAATATTGGCTTCACAAAATGAGTTAGGCAGTGTTCCTTCCCTTTTTATTTCATGGAACAGTTTAAGAAGAGATGGTATTAGTTCTTCTTTAAACGTCTGATAGAATTCAGCAGTGAACCAATCAGGTCCTGGACTTTTCTTTTTTGGGAAGCTCTTGTTTGCTGCTTCAATTTCTTTTTGTGTTATAGATCTATTCAGTGATTAATATCTTCTTGGTTCAATTTTGGGTGGTTGTAAGTTTCTAGAAATCTGTCCATTTCTTCAAAATTTTCAAATTTATTAGAGTATAGGCTCTCAAAGTAGTCTTTGATGATTTCCTGGACTTCAGTGGTGGTTTTTGTTATCTCTCCTTTTGCATTTCTGATTTTACTGATTTGGGTTTTTTCTCTCCTCATTTTAGTCAGGTTTGCCAGGGCCTGTCAATCTTATTTATTTTTTCAATGAAACAGCTTTTCATTTCATTGATTTTTTGGGTTTTTTTTGTTTGTTTCTGTTTCATTGATTTCAGCCCTTATTTTAATTATTTCTTTCCTTCTGATTCTTTTGGGATTTGCTTGTTCTTGTTTTTCTAGGAGTTTGAGCTCTAATATTAGCTCATTGATTTGAGATCTTTCTGTCCTTTTAACATAAGCACTCATGGCTTTAAACTATCCTCTTAGGACTGCCTTTGCTGTGTCCCATAGATTCTGGTATGTCATGTTTTCATTTTCATTACCTTCCAGGAACCTTTTGATTTCCTCTTTTATTTCATCAATTACCCTTGATCATTGAGCAATGTGTTGTTCAGCTTCCAATCTTGCAAGTTTTTTACTGCTGTTTTTGTTGTTGATTTCTGGTTTTAATGCATTGCGGTCAGACAGAATGCATGGAATTATTTCTATTTTCTTATATTTGCTGAGGCTTGCTTTGTGCCTTATGACCAATTTTTTAGAAGGTTCCATGGGATGCTGAAAAGAATGTTTATTGTGCAGAAGTTGGATGAAATATTCTGTGGACATCAGCTAGGTTCATTTGGTCTATGGTGTGATTTAGTTCTAGGATTTCTTTATTGATTTTTTTGTTTGGATGACCTATCTATTGGTGATAGGGGAGTATTAAGATCTCCCACTACCACTGTGTTGGAGTTTATGTTTTTAGGTCCTTCAGAGTATGTTTGATGAAATTGTGTGCATTGATGTTGGGTGCATATAGGTTGATAATTGTTATTTCCTTTTGGTGTATTTTCCTTTTTATTAGTATGGAGTGTCCTTCTTAATCTCATTTGATCAATGTAAGTATGAAATCTTCTTTGTCCATGATAAGAATTGCTACTCCTGCCTTTTTTTGGGGACCGTTGGCTTGGTTAATCTTCTTCCAGCCTTTCACTTTTAGCCAGTGCTTATTTCTGTCAATGAGGTGAGTCTTCTG
This sequence comes from Castor canadensis, assembly GCF_047511655.1. Lineage (NCBI taxonomy): Eukaryota > Metazoa > Chordata > Mammalia > Rodentia > Castoridae > Castor > Castor canadensis. The sequence continues at coordinate 100,474,508 of NC_133386.1, read as the reverse complement.
TAGGCAGCAGATTGTTGGATTTTCCTTTTTAATCGAATTTGCCAATTGGTGTCTTTTGATGGGGGAATTTAGTCCATTAACATTCAGTGTTAGTATTGATAAGTATGTGGTGATCCCGGTCATGTAGTTGTCTTTGTTGATTAATGGTTTGATTGTATGTAGCTGAATCAGTTTTACTCTTTACTTTCTTGCCTTTTCTTTTCCTTTGGTCTCATATTGCCTGCACTTTCATGGTTTTGTTTTCTTTCATGTTCTGTGTGCAGAATTCCTTGGAGAAACTTTTGCAGTGGTGGCTTGATGGTCATATATTGTTTTAGTTTCTGTTTATCAAGGAAAGTTTTATTGTTCCATCTATTTTGAATGATAGTTTTGCTGGGTAGAGTATCCTAGGATTGAAGTTATTTTCATTCAGTGCTTGGAAGACCTCACTCTATGGTCTATCTTTTAATATTTCTGGTGAGAAGTCTGCGGTGATTTTGATGGGTTTATCTTTGTATGTTATTCGTTTTTCCGATCTTATAGCCTTCAATAGTCTTTCTCTAGTCTCTGTACTTATTGTTTTAATGATAATATCTTGTGTGGTAGCTCTATTTTGATCAGGTCTGCTCTGTGTTCTGGAGGTTTCCTGTATCTGCATGGGCATAGTTTTCTCTAGATTTGAGAAATTTTCTGTTATTATTTTTTTGCATATATTATGCATTCCTTTTGCTTTCAGCTCTTCTCCTTCTTCAATGCCCATTATTCTCAGGTTTGGTCTTTTGGTGGAGTCAGAGAGTTCTTGCATTTTCTTTTCACACGTCTTAAGTTTTTTAACATAGTTCTTCAGTTTTCCTTTAATTGCCATTTCATCTTCAAGTTCTGAGATTTTGTCTTCTGTTTGTTCTATTCTCCTTGAATGGCCTTCCATTTTGTTTTGTATTTCTGTCTCATTCTTTTTTCTGAGGTTTTCCATATTGGTGCTTACTTCCTCTTTAATATTGTCAATTTTTGCCCTTACTTCATTTATTTCTTTGTTTATGGTGATCTCACTTTCAGTTTGGTGTTTATTTAGAGCTCATATGATTTCATGTATTTGTTTCTGTGTTTTCTCATATACTCTATTTTTTTGTCCTGGAATTTCTTGAGTGCCTCTTGTACATTGTGGTTGACCATGTCTGGTAACATTTCAATGAAATTCTCATTAATTGCTTGTAGGATTTCTTCTTTCAGATTGTTCTTGTGGGCTTTATTGCGTTCCTTGGTATAGTTTATCTGTTTTGTTGGAGTCTGGATCTGGGTATCTTTTTTCTTTATTTTGCTCTAAATCCTGTACTACTTTATTTTTTGTGGGGAGAATGGTTTCCATCCCTTTTTCTTCTTCCTATATTTCAACTAGGTACCATGTCTGTCCCTGGACTATGTGTAATTTAGTATTAGCTGGGTTACAATATTAATACTAACAAAACCAAGAGAGAAGGATAAAAAAGAGAAAGAGAAAGAAAGATAGAAGGATGAGAGGAAAGAGAAAAAAAAAGTGAGAGATGGTGGGTGCTCAAACAGCAAACTAGGCAGCCAAACCCTTAAAGAAGGGAGAAAAAAAAATCACCAGTTCTGGAACAGTGGAATTGCAGTCTTAGTTGTTCTGATGTTATTCCCTTAGCCTCCAGCCCAGTCTGTGTGTGTCTCTTAGGCAGGTTTGGAGCCCTCTAGTGGTGGCCCAAGCGGGAGCCTCATAGAGCAGTTATCTGGAAAGCCTGTATAGCTGGTGCCAGGCCCCAATGGGTGGGGATCCTGGCAGGGCAGGGATCCAGCAGGGCCCGAGGTGTGGGGATCCCAGCAGAGTGTGGATCCAGCTCAGGGCTGATGTCTGGTGTGGCCAAGGGGTGGGGATCCCGGTGATGTGTGGATCTGGCACAGCCTTGGGGGCAGGGATCCCAGGGGGGCATGGATCTGGCATGGGGCAGGGGCCCGGCACAGCCTCAGCCAAGTGTGTCTTCATTGTCTCAGCAGGTTCACTGTTTTAGGAGGTCATGAGGTCTGCAGCTCTTTCTAGTCACCATCTTGGATATTGGGAGAGTTGGGGTTTTAAGGATGTAATAAGGTCATGGAAAGGTTGAGGGGTTGAGAGCATGAGTTCTGCCTTTTTATCCCTTACTCCCCATGAGGACATTTAGAAGATGCCATCTACAAGGACTGAGCTTTCATTAGACATGGAGCCCACAAGTGTCTTGATTTGGACTTCCTAGCAACCAAAAGTGACAAACTTTTATTCTTTATCAATTGTCCACTGTATGGTATTTTGCTCTAGGAATACAAAGGAACTATGACACATTTTTCACACATTTTCTAAGTGGTATACAATAAATAAGTGTGTATAAGGCATTCTGACTTGTTTATACATTAAATGGAATGACTACTTCTATTTCTCAGCACTGAGAAAGATTTTGCAAGGGAACTCTTGCAGATTGTTTGTGGGATTGTAAATAGTGCCTGCATCATGTCAAACAGTATCAAGTTTCCCAGAACAATCAAAAATATAACTATTGCATGATAAATAAATCCCCTTACTAGGTATATTTCCCAAAGGAAATGAAGTCAGTATGTTAAAAAGGCACCTGCACACGCACGTTCATTTTGACACTATAAGCAGGCATCAAGAAGTGCAATCATAAGATGTGGAGCTGAGTGGGTGGGGCACAGAAGTGTCCTCACTCCTGGGAAATGGGGCTGTGGAGTCAAGTTGTCCCAGGCTATCTGTCCAGGCATCTGCACCATGTCAAAGGTTTTCTTTAAGATCATGATAACTTTTAATCCATACAAAGTACACAGCATTTCTGAAAGTACATCTTTCACAGCAATCTTAAAGTTTGCAGTTGAAGAATTTAAGTTCAATACAAAGTGCAACTATTACCAATGATGAAATAGGAATAAATGCTGTACAGGCTGTCAGAAATATTTTTCTAAAGCATGGTTCAGAACCCCAAATTATTCCTAGAGACAGTGTTGGAAGTTTTTAATATCTGCTACTCATACTATTCAAAGTAAACATTGGTATTTTTGTCATAAAAACTTAAATCAGGCATTTGAGACACTATGAAAACACCAAGAGTCAATGAAACAATGAAAGCCAACACATGGTCCTTTCTTGTTGTTGTTCCCTTCATGTGAAGAGGGAATAGTTTAAGTGTAGTATACTACCGCCACAGAAAGTCAACAAAGATTTGTTGATAGCTACCTCACAACACAAGTAGGGTGTTCATTTGTGGGAAATGCATTACCCAACTGTGTTTTTATAACTGGAGGATGACTCTGATAATTCTTTCTGAGAACATGTGGAAAATTAAAATTTGCTGAATCTCACGTGATTGGTGTTGAGTTCAAAATCTAAAAGGATTATGGATCATAGGTGGTGGTTTGCTAACTACTTCTGACTTGTGCACTCATAGTTTGACTCTTAAGCATAGAGTTTATGATGTAGTAGATATTTCAGTGAATAGTTACCTTAATTTTTTTATCAATTTCTTTTAAGTTTCAAACTCCATTTGTCATGAAAATTTTAATTTAGTATCGAGGAACCAAAAATTGACGTTTTTGATCTACCTATTATGTGTATAAATTTGTCCTACACCAAATAGTTTTAACAGTGATCTTGCAGAATCCAATATTTTTAGTGATGGCAATTCTTTATGGTAGAAGCATTGTTTACTAAGTTATGCATTCCTTTATCAATCTCTTTTAATACAAGGTTTATGACAGAACCCATTGCCTTCTTGAGGATAATATTTCTGAATATCATTAAGAAAGAATATTAGTGCAGAGATCTGGTTTTTACAACAAAGCTTAAAGAAATACTGATTGGAAATTCTGAGGAGTTAGGCTTATTGAAAAGACTACTTTGAAGAAGTTACTAACATAAGTCATCCAACTGGATAAGAAGCCAGGGCAGGGAAGATGGGAAAGCCTGAATGATCAGGCCCCGGGCAAAAAAAAAAAGAAAGCAAAAAAGAGCAACAGTGTAGAGGAACAGAAAACTGTCACAAAGTGTCACAGAAAAAAACAACTGGTTGGACAAAACTTTGGAGTGTAAGTTGGGGAAAACTGAAAGAGAAACAAAATACTTCATACAGTCTTAAGCAGCACAAGGTAGTTAGAGAAATCAAAGTGTAGACCTTTGTCTCTGTGGAGGTGCCAGCTGCTGTCTTCTATAAGGGACTTATGAACACACCATCTCAAGCCCTGGCATGCCTGGAGGAAGCTAGTGTGAGGAGCACCTACTGCAAGGCACCTGAGTGATCCACAAATGAGGATCTGTCAGTGGAGTCAACTCCGGCTGGGGCTCAGCTTGGACCTGCAGGTCTGCAGGCTTCCAGGTGCTAAGCTCCAGTGCCCTTCCTCAACCACTGTCCCAGAGACCCACAGAAGCAGGGTTGCTGGCGGAATTAAGTGTTTCCAAGCCTCCATTTCCTGTGATATAAACAGCTTCATTGCTTCACAAACAAATGTTTGTTCCATGACCCAGACATTCATGTCTCCCCAGATCCCCAGTGGTTTGGGACTGACAGCTTAAAAAAGGCATCTGAATGGGATACTTGTTTCCTGGGTCACCCCAAGGACATCACCATGGAGAGATGCTCCATCCCACCATGCCCCTCAATGTGTGTAAGGCCTGTGTTTCATACTTCTTAAGAAACTTTGTGGAATGTCTTCAGGTAGTGATGAGGCAGGGAGAGGTAAGGCCAAGCCCTGTTCCCTGGCCTTACTGACCTCTTTATGTAGCAGGTATGGCCTATGACCCAGCAACATCTCAACCTGCAGGTGGAGCTGGGAGTCACTAGACTGCAAGGCCCCTCATGGGTGGGCCAGGGGCTAGCAGGACAGCTCTGCTCCCAGTGGCCTCTGTGAGAGGGGTCTCTGGGGAAAGAGCAGCAGCAGCTCCTCCAACTCTGAGGCTCCCAACAACTCTTGTTCATGTGGTCTTGTGTACTGACGTTTGCCATGTTGGGAATTCAAAATGGAAAGTTAAAAAAGTTGTGTTCACTTATGCCTACATTAAAAACAATGTTACTGCCTTAAAATTTAACATAAACAGTGTACTTAGTGGAAAATATTTTGTAAACAAAACACTGGCATTGTTCGATTTAAAAAAATCTACAAATGTAGGCCTTGTCATCATAAAAATTTTAAAATATCTCTTAGGAGAAGCCAAAGAGTGCTGTGCATAATGCAACATTTTATTTACCTTTGCAGAGGAAATCAATATCTGTGTGTATCTTGAAGATGAAACAAAGGTTCATAGTGACTCAGAATCAGTGTTTGACCTGCTGTATTTTAGATGGTGAGCTCTATAGAGGCAGGGTTGTGTCTGTGTGATTCTTTCCAACCTGGAAATGTAGGTTTTCAATGTATCCTTGCTGAGTTATTCATGAGTAAATTCTCTCAACAACATTTTTTACCTTAGCATGTTTCATTGTCTTCTCTGCCCTAGGTTCATTGGGGGAAAATATAAGAAAATGCAGCAGAATCAGCATTTGAAGGGTGACATTGGTAGTTTAGGAAATTACCAGAGAGATATTATTTTACTAACAAATTGATGAGTGAATACCAGGATCAAAGGAAAAATACTGCTGATATGAAAGGGCACTATTAAATGTTTGGGAAGGTTTAATTTTTTTTGTTTAAAAAATCTGATGCTCAAAAGCCCTGTTCTTATAAACTTAAGCCTTATTTAACCAGAGATTTGTGAATAGCCATTCCCTGAAGTTTTGGATTATTTTAAATTTTCCTCCTTGTTGCTTTTAGCACAAATGTCTTCCTGCTACTTGCATAGATAAATTTATTAATGTCCTGCACTATACAGTGATCTATTGAATGCTTTTGTTCTTTGGTTTTGAAAATTAGGCATAATTCTTTAAAACATTTTATTAAACAAGTAGACATTTTGTTGTTAAATGTTATCTCTAAATTCTTTGTGCAGAATGTTTTGAAGTGGTTGTTGTGTTTAGCTTAAATATTTTGCTGATCCGAAATTAATATGTTATAAAAATACATTTTGTTGTACTGTTAAATAGAAGAGCAAACACACTAAATGCCCATCTACTAATAAATGGATAAAGAAAATGTGTTATATACACATTGGAACACTATTGAGTCATAAAAAATGATGACATCCTGTCATTTGTCAACATAGATGGAAATGCAAGTCATGTTGTAAAGTAAAATAAGACAGGCATGAAAAGTACCACATGCTCCCATTCATGTATGGTATCTAAAAAAGTCAATTTCACAGGAGTGGAGAGGAGATTGGTGATTGCCAAAGTCCAGGATACCATAAATTGCATCAGTGGATACTAGTTACAGTTATATAGAAATAAGAAGTTCCTGTGTGCTACTGCAGAGTAGGGTGAATATAGATGATAAAATGTTTTACGTGTCTTTTTAATCTAGAGACAGAGTTTTGAAAGTTTTCATCATAAAGAAGTGGTAATTATTTAAGGCAATAGATATAGATACCCTAATTTGAATATTACACATATGCATCAAAACATCACATATTAGCCCATAGTGTACAATTTTTGTACACTGATTAAAATTACCAAAAAAAGAATGTGATTGAATTTTATGAGCCATTTATATTTTTGAGTGTTTGGGGAATGTTAACAGATGCAAAAAGATTTTAAAATGATGTGAATCTCTTATAAAAAAGAGAAAAAAAGCCATAGTGAATTATAAGTGGAATGCTCTTAGAGTATTTGGATCAGGAAGCTTGTGGACCTTTCCTATATCCTTCTCAAATCACTAGTAGAAAGACTAGAAAATCATATTATAGGAAAATTGTGTTGAACTACTAGAACATGTTCCCTTTTTCTTTTAAAGTTTATTTACTTTAGGTGGTAAATAGAACCATATGGACTGGTCCAGTTTAGAAGACAGTTGCAAAAGAAAATGTGAATTCAATTTGGCAGAGTTGTCATAAAACTGCAGAGCCAGCAACCATGCATTTCTTTCAAAGGGTGCCCAAACTCACAGAAACATGTCAATAGAAGCAACTCATAGGCTTCTCTCTAGTAGGTGGAGCTGTTGTCTGGAGTGCAATTTTAATCTCAATGAAAAGTGAGGAATTTGCCTGAGGTAGGGAGCCTAGAACCATGTAGCCCTTTTATACTGTTCTAATATGAACCTTACATGCAGCAAGGAAGACACAGCTCTTAAATGCCACTTCAGAAAGATAAAAGAAATCCCTCCTTTATCAATTCCATACTTGCTCTGTATTTTGTCAGTGTCATGGAACTCTTCAAGGTTTTAGCAGTACAGTCCATTCAGGTGGGGATAATCTTTTCTCAACATGAAAAAGTAGACCAGATTTTTAAAATATCATTCCACCTATACTTTTAGTGGCTTCCTCAATATTGATCTTTTTCACACAGCTGAACTAGTAAGCGTGCACTGTAATGCCAATTTGAGGTAGATGTTAGTAAAACAAGAATGAACATTTCAAAACTTGTCTGTATGTGAGGCTGGTCTCTTGACTTGGTGGTGACCTTCTATGTTTGGTAGGACCACATACCATGCAGTTTATAAAAATGGTGTGATAATTAAATTGAGACTATTTTAAAAGTTAATTAGGGGAATCTATTCAGCTAACACTTAAACTTCATATTTTAACTTTTTGTTCTTTTTAATTTTTTTAAATTTTGATTTTACATTTGCTCACATGTATATACATGGTTTGGGCCACCTTCCTCTGCACCCTGCCCACACACACCTCTGGGCAGAACCTGAAATTTTCGGCAATATATTCTGATCTAGTATACTCTCTATATGTTTTAAGTGATAATAGTAGAAAAAGATGAGACAGGCATATTTTTTTAATTGATGTAACTAGGGATGTCTTTAAAAGATGAAAAATTATCTTTTCCTTTTTATACACTTCACATGATAAAATACAGTGAAAATACCTTTGGGAGAATTTGGTATTGAATATATATCCCCGTGAGGAAAATGTCTATTTTTGCTATAATTTTAGGTTACCTACTGAGCTCTAATTTATCTGTGACTAAACACTATTATTGAGAATTTACCTAGGGTAACCAAACAGTCATACTTTTCTTCATAAACATATAATACAGAATAATCACAATGCTTACATATTTCCATATTAAGTTCACTTTTACAAGAAAAAGTATAAATAAAAATAGTTTTGTTTTCATTTTATAAAATTTTTCAAATGTATACATTCATGTAATTTAAAATTTGCTGACTTTTGTTTTATTACAAATTTCTGTTAGGTAATATATATTCAGCCTTCCATATCTCCAGATTGTGAATGCACAGACTTAAACAGCTCTGAGTCACATACCATGTAGTTAGACCTATGATGGTATATAGGTAAAGAGTTTTTTTATGCCATATTAATTTTGTTTTAGGAATTAAAGTGTACTGGAGGAAGTGTTCAGGATATTCAGGAAACATGGATGTCTTTGCAGGTGTAATAGTGATGATTTAGGGTTTTTCCTGATGTTTTGAAGATTGGGAATTTGTATATGAATACCAGCTATAATAGAGGTTAGTGATATAATAATATCTGCACCTAAATTGTGAAAAAAAATTTTAAAGAAGAAAGTAACAGCAATTAAGATAGCTTTGTATTGCATAAAGTTGTATAGATTTAATGGAAGATAATAATAACCCAGAAATTGATCCATGTGTCAACTGACTTATCACATGTGAGAGTCATTCTTTGAATAGAAGACCATCTTTTATGTATATGATTATTGCACAATTGTCTAACCAACCAAACCTTTCCTTCAGTGCTTGGTAAATTTAAGGTGGAGTCTGGAAAAAAGACTGATTGATTATACTGCATAGTATTTGTCATTAAAGGACTTAGAAATAATTTCTTTGCTACATAAATAAGATGGGTTACAGAGTTCATGCTAAGAAAGAGTAGAAAAAATTGAAATAATCAGTGTGAGGAACATTTTATAAAGCCAACCCAAAAAGATTGATTGTCTAGAATAAATAACAGCTCAGTTGAGGAAAACTACAGGACTTCCAGTGAATAAGCCATGAAAATGAGTACTAAGAAAATATACTCTGGGTACTGACAAATATAGCAGTCCAGTATGTCAACATTGGCTTTGCCAGATCTACTTTCTCCCCTTGTCCATGCTATCCTCTCAACATTGGAAAACCAATTTAGAGGGCACCCTTACCCTCCAGCTGCTGGATATGTGTGGGAAGTAGGAAACACCAGGAACAGATGAAAAGACAACAGAAGAGTGAGGTTGCTTACATATCTCCTAGTGTCCTACTCCTAAAGCCCACAGCTTTTGTGAACTGGCAGCTGTCCTCTTTAGAATCTTTAGTCCTTGCAGGCCTGATGCTAATGCAGGTGATCTGCTGTCACTTGTCTTTTCAGAACCATACTACTCTTCTCTGTTTTCCTTAAACTCTAGCCATATCTTTGTTAATCTCTCAGATTAGGTTTTATATAATTGGAGTGCATTATCTGTTCCCTGATGTTACCCTGACCAATACAGTGTATGAGCATATTGAAGCAGGCCAGTAAATGATTTGTAAATAATTATTGTCTCTAAATTGATTAAGAAGGCAAGCAAACTGGAGGGAACTTGGAGATTTGGATGAGGACAAAAACATGAGTCTACTAGGAATAGAAGGATGGTACCTCAATATAATAAGGCTATATATGACAAACTGATAGTCAACATCATACTTAATGGGGAAATACTGAAACCATTTCCCCCAAATGAGGAATGAGAAGAGGGTGCCCAAACTCCCCACTCTTATTCAACATGGTCTTGGAATTCCTAGTCAGAGCAATAAATCAGCAAGAAGAAATAAAATGAACACAAATAGGTAAGGAAGTAGTCAAACTATCTCTATTTACACATGACATGATATTATACCTAAAAGGTCCAAAAACATAAACAGCTTCAGCAAAGTAGCAGGATACAAAATCAACTTACAAAAATTAGTAGCCTTTCTATACAGCAACAATGAACAGATTGAGAAAGAACTTAGGAAAACAATTCAAATACTTAGGAATAAACTTAACAATGGATGTGAATGACCTCTACAAGAAAAACTACAAACTATCGAAGAAAGAAATTGAAGAAGACTACAGAAAGTGGAAAAATCTCCCATGCTCATGGATTGGCAGAATCAACATATTAAAAACAGCTATACTACCAAAAGCAATCTACATGTTCAACACAGTTCTCATCAAAATCTCAATGACATTCATCATGGAGATTGAAAAATCACCCTAAAGTTCATTTGGAAACATGAAAGAACTTAATATATATTGAAAATAACAACTAAATGCTGTTTTGAGTTTAACTAAAAATCTAGGGAATTATGACCTGCATAGTTTGAACTGTTTAGGAGATACTTTACTCTCATTCATGTCCGATAAACTACTTTCATTCAGTACTTCAGCTAGGCCCATCTGTACAGCATACTTTCTTAATTTCAACAGTTTTAGCAAGTTTTCTAAAACAACAGATCATCAGTAGTCATTTTTGAAGTAAAATCAGAATACATCAAGTCTGAAAAGATAGTTCCTGAAAGGACAATGGATAAACAATTCTTATTTGAACATAAATTAACATCCAAATTACTTGATAGGGTAATTGATTCCTGCAAGGATGAGGCTAATATCATTCTTTTTGAAAGGTTTTCTGAAGAAAACAAAGATGACAATTCTGCAAATGCCACTGATGGTGTTATTTCAGTAGGAAAAGAAAATGAATGCCCAGAAGTGATAGTTTGAGTTCCCATTAGTGCATACCAGATGGCTAATATCTCTGAGTTCATCCAGAATGTCTCATAAAAGTTGGACTCTTTGCTATGCAAAACTTGATCTGAGAATTCATGAGAGGATTTTATTTCAGTCATAGAACATGTTGCACATGTTTGACTTAATTTACTTAAAGAATCAGCAGCCTGTGATTTGATGTTTGTGAGTCTCCAGTTGTTAGATGTTTCAGTAATAACCTGCTATTCACTGGGAATGGAGCCCTGTGTACTGAATTGGTGCAGAGCTCATGAGTTTAAGATAACTACCTGTTTGGATATAGTTATCTTAGCAAGAAAAATGGGATACATTCTCCAGTGTTCTCTTTTTGACAGTAAGGAAACAGCTGAATATTCTTCAGTATCCTCTTGAGCCCTCCTAGAGACAATTGGAGGTACACTTGAGGAAGCAGTTGAGCAGGAATCCACGGGAGAGTAATGAGTGCCTATTTAACTCAGTATCAGCCCCTGGAATGCCACTAATTACTGAATTCATTGTGGTAGCAGAAAAAAGCAACACTCTGATAGTTCTTAAATATTAAATATGGTGTAAGAAAAATTAAATCTGTCCTTCAGGAAGAGATGATAAATGGGGTCCTCAATTTGCTCTCAGGGAAAAAGAGTGACGGAGTGGTTGATACAGTTTGTATCACAGGCATGAATAATGGAGATTTTTTTTCCCAAACAATTTGTGCTGGGTCATGAATGCCAAAATTCAGAAATTGAGAAGAGGAAGCATCTATGAAAGAAAGAAGACTGTGTTTTGCTGACTGCTCTTGAGTGGAAATCAGATCATTAGGAAAATAAGTTTTAAAGGCTATGCTAGTTCTTAATACTGCCAAGTAAGTGGTTGCAAGACTATCATGCTTGAAAATATCTGTTTCGGGTTTTTAGAAAAGAAAAGAAAAAAGAAATCAGAAATATGAATTAAAAATGAACAACTTTGGCCCTGGGCTGAATCTTTAGCAAACTCCATTGCCACCTCACAGATATTATATGCAGACAGGTTTGGCTTGGTAAATCACATCCTAATACAAACTGCATAAATGGAAAATATCTTATCCCATTGCATGGGAAGGCCAAAGTCAGAACAATAGAATTACCCAGAATTGACACATTCTCAATCACATGACTGTTTTAAAGTATAAAATGTAAAAATTTAAACCTTTGTCATTGGAAGAATCAATGGATATTTTACATATTAAGCTAGAAATACTAGGAATATAATTTATTTATTAAATAGAGAAAAGTTTTTACATCAGTTAACACTATATTTTTATTCAATTCTTTCAAAGAACAGAAATTATGTAAAGAAAAATTAGACTGAGCTACCTTTTTGTTTAGAATACACAGCAGTGTTCAAAAACACTTTTTTCTTAAACAAGAAATACCTTGTAAAGGCTTGTTATCACTCTGATTATCCTGAGTGACATTGACTATATGAACAGTGAATTTGGAATTTAGCATGCAGTTTAATGTTATTTTGAAAAAAATGAAACACAGAAAATTTAGATGCTCCATAGGCTTTCCTAATTGCCTATGTACATTATACTTTTTAAAGTATACATTTAAAAATGAAATAATATAGCATTATTTGATTTAGTAAATTAAATTATAGTACATATCCAAACAGACCCAGGTTGTCAAAATACTTCAAAACAGAAAATAAGCACTTTTTTTAATATTTATGTTTTTCAAATAAATTGTTAGGATTTTAAATTACTAGTAGTATAAATTCACATATTCAGTTGATATTGAGCAAAGATAAAATGAGGCAAGTAAAGTTTTTTTAAAAATATATTTTATTGATAGTTTAAAATTAAAAGCACTAAGCTATGGAAGCTGCCCCTTCTTGGAGGTCATTAACGGGCAGTAAGAGAGCATCATCAGTCCACAGGGTCATTCACGTAGTCAAGAGACATACTCCATCAATAAGGCTCCCTGACAGAAAAGGCAATCCTAAATCAGTACACCAGAAGCATTGAGATCTGCAGGGAGGCCATCTCACTCTTCTGTAATCTCACAGCATTCTAAGGGAAGTAAATCACCAGAAGTGCTCATGCATCTGGGCCCACCAGAAACTGCAGAGATACTAAAGACATTACCTCAGAAATACAGAAGGAAACCTGTATCTCAAGAAGAAATGGGATTTATCCAGTGTGGAGGTTCATATCAATCATTGCAGCTGCTATTTGTTATCAGACAAACTATATTTATAATAAAGGACTTCCAAAATTACAAGTGAAAAATGCATATTAAGCAATCTTAGTAAATATTTTGAAAAAAATGAAACACAGAAAATTTAGATGCTCCGTAGGCTTTCCTAATTGCCTATGTACATTATACTTTTTAAAGTATACATTTAAAAATGAAATGAGCTGAAATTGAGCTTCACTATCTACCAAAATTTACACATCAGAATATACATCTTTAGTTAACATTTTCCCACTGATTCAGAAAGAGTATTTATTAGGAAAAACCATCAATATTCTTAAAGCTAAATTTAAAACACAAAACCAACAAAAATTCTCAAACAATTCTACATCTGTAAAAAACAATGCATCTTAAAAAAAGAAAAAATTGAAATGGATGAGAAAATATGTACTAAAAATAAACCTTTCTCTTTTTTTGCCTTTATTGTTTTAATAGGTGGGGTTACATTGTGACATTTACACAGGTTCCTACAATGTATGTATCAAATACATCTTACATGAATTTACCTCCTCAACCATTCTCCTTCACCCCCTACCTCTGATTCCTGGAATAGTTTCAACTGGTATCACTTTTTTAAAAAATTGATTTATTTATATAATAAGAAGAATAAATGTTTGTTCTTTAGACCTTACATCCAGGAACACAGTATTTATTTCAATTTATTTAAGTATTTTTGACATCTTTCAGTGGAATTCTGTTTCATATGCATGCTCCACACTTTTTTCCTTTTCTTTTATCATTTTTGCATTTACTTACATATGTACACATTTTTTGCACAGTATTCACCCTCCTTTCTCATATTTTCTTGTACTCACCTGCACAACTGGGGAAGTATTCATTACAGTCCAGTCTGGTCACATTTGCAGTTGGAATGGTACTGACCAAAGCATCACAAATGTACAAGGCATATATTTGTGTAGAAATGCCATCTATTCTTGATGGGAGGTGAGCAGTTAATTCACCTGTTTTATGATTATAAATAAAATGGAGCAGGTCTTCCAAGGACAGTCACCATAATTAAATTAAGCTCATTGTTTCTTTATTTCTGAGACAGAATTTTTAAACTTTATTTTGGGGTTCATTTGCATATTCATAGTCACACGAGATAGTTCAGACCATTGTCTTGTTTGATTTGAAACTAAAATCTTTATTGTAAATATACCCAAATTTGAAAAGTAATAAAATCTTTCAAAGTTGGGACGTTCTCTATAATATGACTAAATTTATTCTTAATTCCTTTAATTTCAAGTCAAAATACTACCTTATATTTGATTTGAGGATTTTTTTTTCTGGTGAATAACTTGTACTCAATGGCAGTCAATGTGGAAATAAAAGTTAAAAGATAAATTATACTGAAAGTCATGTTTATTTGGAATCTATGAAAATGCAGTATTTACAACAGATAGTTTGAAAATATTTCATAGGATCTTCAAATAATTTTATTTTGTATTGGCTTATAAAGGTAATATTTGTATAAGCTTATTTTGACATGAATAGCCTATTTCTACCATATTATTATAAAATGATATATGCAAAAACATTCTTAGCTAATAAAAAGGAGGATTTTTATGTAAAATAAATAAATGCAGAAGGATATGGGGGATTGTCTTTTAAAAGGACAGTTAAAATTAGACTTCTTGAATCACTTTGATCTTTAATGAAATGTAATTATAAAATGATTTTTAAAATAAAACTACATGTCAATTTCCCAGTGCTAAAAACATAACCAACATACATTCCTAGCTACTGGTCTAAAATGTGCCCGAAATTGTATCTTCTTTGCACAAAATGTCACGTGTTTTCTTTCATATGTGGAATATAGATCTAACACAATGCAGAAATATTATGAAAAAATGGTCACACTAAGAGGAGGTCACACATGGAAAGGGTAGGGTAAAAGAAGAAAACTAAGAATTTGAATATGAGTGATATACTCTCTATACAAAAATGAATATAGAAATCTTAAATGAGCTGAAACCACCATAAGAAAGGGACTAAGGCAGAATGTAGATAATAAGAGAAGGTTAAGCGATTGTGTGTATAACGCATATATACAAGGAAATATTACATGGAAACTCCCTGTGTAGCTACCTTTATCTCAAACTAGGAAAAATGTCATGCTTTTCTTTTTATCTTTTCTCTTTTGCAAAATCAGAGAACAGGAGGGTGGAACAGGTCCTGCCCAGGGAGAGAGCTGGCATTAGTGGGAGGTGAAGTGGTGGTGAAAGGGAGTAGGAGAGTGAATATGGTGCAAAAAATGTGTACACATGTATGTAAATGCAAACGTGATACCTGTTGAAACTGTTCCATGAATTGGGGGGGTGAGTAAAGAAAAGCTGTGGAGAAGGTGAATTCAAGTATGATATAGTTGATACATTGTAAGAACCTCTGTGAATGCCACAATGTATCCCCACTCAGCATAGCAATAAAGGGAAAATTTTTTTAAAAATCTATCGTGTGAGGCTAGATGTGGTGGCTTATGCCTATCATCCTAGCTAGGAAAGGGGCCGAGATGGCAGAGCCATGGATTGAGGCTATCAAGTGGGGAAAATGTTAGGAAGACTCCCATCTTAACAAATAAGCACTTGGTGTGATAGTGCTTGCCTATAATGCAAGCTATGAGGAAGGCAAAGATATAAGGATCATGGTCAGAGGCCAGCCAGGGCAAAACTCCCAAGAACCTATCTGAAAAATACCTGAAAAACAAAAAAAGAGCTGTGAGCATGGCTCAAGTGGTAAAGCACTGCTTATCAAGAACAAAGCCCTGAGTTCAACTCAGAAATTATACATATAATTTCATGGTTCTTTCTTAATTTCATGCTTACTATAGTTTGTTTGTTTTGCCAATATAACCTTCATTCACTCACCTGCCAATTATTTACCTGCCACTAATGAAATAATGAGTTACTAACATTTATTGCAAATAGTTGCCAAGATGATGGGCATAATTTCTATAAAATATCATTTATTTTAAAATGAAAAGATTCTTTCTGATTCTAGATTGAAGAAAATCATGCAAAAACAGATCCCTTGAATCAGAGCTTCATCAGCATATATTCATCCGTGTTCTTGCAGATATTTAAGTAGTCTTCCATCTTTTCACTCAACAAATATTTACTGATTAATGTGTAAATGGCAGTTACTGCTAGTGCCAGGAATGAACTGGCAAATGATACAGGTAGAGTTTCTTACACTGTATAGCTTTTATTTTTGTGAAGAAAACATAATTTAAAAATTAACATGTCAGCAATAAGTGATTTAAAGGTAAAATATTCCATGAGAGGAAATAAGAAAAAGCAACAAGGGCAGTTTTGGAGGGAGTGGTCAGGGAAGTCATCTCTAAGTTGGGAAATGAGTTAACTTGGAGAGTTGAGAAAAGAATATTCAAGGCAAGCAGAATGGCATTACAAAGGCCCTAGGGCGGGAACATGCTTGGTGTGTTTGAGGTCAGAGATATGGCTAAGAACCAAACAATGTAGGTATGATGATTTGGTTATTTGAGCTAATCTGAGAATGATGAGAAGCCACCATAATACTTAGAGCCAGAAAGTGATATCGTCTGATTTATACATTGAAGAAAATACACTCCTAAGGAGTTTGGGTGTTGGAAAGAAAAGAAGCTGGTGTGCCAGTTGGAAGCTTGCCATGGTCTACATAAGAGATAAATGTAGACTTGCTGGGGGTAAAAATAGTGGATGGATACTGTGAAAAGGTTGCAGTTAGACTTTATTAGCATGCTGATGGACTGCATGAATGAGGTGAGGATGAAAGTTTAATGAATGATTCCTAGATTGTTGTTCCAATTGATGGGATGAATAATGGAGCAATTTACTAATATAAAGATGAGCCAAGACCAGTTACAGATTAGGGGTAGATCAGTATTTAAGAATACATTAAATTTAAGAAGTGTACTAGCTATCAG
Source organism: Castor canadensis (assembly GCF_047511655.1). Taxonomy (NCBI): domain Eukaryota; kingdom Metazoa; phylum Chordata; class Mammalia; order Rodentia; family Castoridae; genus Castor; species Castor canadensis. The sequence goes on along the minus strand of NC_133386.1, from coordinate 100,457,578 downwards.
ATATAGATGTGTAGTGGCAAGTTAAAAACATGAGTCTCTCCCTAAGGCAGAATTATTTCTAAATCATTTCAATTAAGTAAGAAGCTATGATTTAAAGAATACAAGTGATATATCATAGTTCTAATTCTCTGGTCAAAGAGATAGAAAATCGCAAAGCGAAGATTAAAACCCAAGGAGTGAGGCTCCATAGCCCGTATTCACAGCTTGTGAAATAGTGTTTATTATCTCAATGATTTCACAATCTAGTGAATTACGGATTTTTTATTCTATTAACAATAATGTTTGAAGGCAAAATTGTGTGTCTCATTCTTCTACTTGAAATGATATATAATATAGAACATAATCCCAGTATTTATAATTAATTTAGTATCTATGTAATTATGTTATATAATCTAAGTTTCTTAGTACTACTAAGCCAAATTTACTCTGTAAAGTTTCTTTTTTAAAATAAGAGGCAGCATGAAATTTTTCAATACTATTAAAATATGCTGTGTCAGTGTATTCCACTGTTTATACACAGAGATATCTACATAATTTGTGGGGACTGCTGCAAAATGAAAACATAGAGCTCCTAATTAAAAGTGATTATTTCCAGTCAGTGACAATAAATGGGGAATGGACAGAGGGTGTTTTCTAAGATTCTCTAGAACTCATATCATACAATATGATATCAGTCTACTTATTTATACTATTTTTGCCAAAGGCCATATAATACTGTATCTACCAGCTTGCTCTAAATGTTATTTTTCTTCTTAAAATGAAAATTAGAAGAAAGAGTTCATATGATTGGTATGCCAAGTTCATGACATAATGTTCATTAGAGAATTATAAAGGAAATTTTAGCAGAGGAACCAAGATAAAGTAACTAAGCAAATCAGTTTCTAAGTGTAGCCCTTATCACTCCATCCATTACAGAGATAGGCAGCAGTATAACCCTCCCCAGGTGTGTGCCACAGTGAAACATTCACTTATGATTTTAAAACTCTCACATTTTATTTAGAAAAGCGTCATTGCACTGATGTTCTCCTCAGTACTTGATTTCTGCAAATTTTGCATCAGTTCCATAATTTCTGATTCTACAAAAATTTCGTATATAAACTTACTATGTAACTCTCATGTCATAAACAGTCATAATACCAATCACTAAATTTATATCCAATTGGAGTACTTCTTACCATAACTCATTGGTGTGAAAAGGTGGAAAAAGTTCCTAATTTGAATTTTATTCCTATTCTGTGTGAGTCAGATACAATTTTTAAGAATTCTAAGAAGGACTCTAAGACTTCCAGTCTCTTCCAACCTTCTAGCCTCCCATACCCACCTCGAGTTGAGAGGTGCACAACACAAACTATTGAGAACATAATGAAATTTTTACCCATGATTAGATTATGCTATGATATAGTTGGCCTTAAAAAAGGGTGGTTATCAGAATGGGACTGAGACATTTAGTACAGATCTTTCTTGCTGATTACAAGGGAGGAAGCCAAAGATTTGAAGTGCAAGGAGGATTTTCGAGATAAACTGGAGCAGATGACAGCAAATTCAGTTGGTGTCCAGGAGTGGAGAGAAGCTCCCAGCCAATCACCACCAAGGGAACAGGGGAATTCATTCCTATAATCAACCACAAGTAACTGAATTTTGAAGACAGTTGAAATGAGATTTTTCTACCAGAATCTCAAGATAAGAATAAAATCCACTCAGCACATTGATCTTAGGAGTCCCTGATCAGAGAAGCCGGTCATGCCATATCTGACTTCTGAGTTGATAAATGGGTGTAGTTTTCAGTTGCTAAACTTTTAGTCATTTATTATGAACCAATTTATTATAAGCCAGTAAAAAAATGATTACATTGTCCTCCCAACCATACCATTGTTGAATATCTAGAACCTTAGTACTTTCCAGTCTCAAAGACCTGTTAATGAATCATACCACCAACAGGTAGTGCAGTCTTCAAGTTTTATTGGCATTTGTCCCAGACCTTTTTATCCTAAGCTCATTCCACACAATCTCCCTGTCAAGCTTTGCATTTCGTTGGAGAATGCTGGATTTCTGCTGGTTGCAAGTACCTGATTTCCTTACCAGCTGGACTCTACTAGTGGGAGGCTCTGGTGTCACAGTGATGGGCAGAAGAAATGGAGAAGCCATGACATTCCTTCTCCTTTCTCCATTCTCTTTGCACAGTGATGTCTTTGGCAGCATTTGTGTTCCTCTGCTGTAACTCCTGTGACTTTTAGATCACTTTGCTTATGTACCTGAACTTTACCTGTTCTCTTTGCCCACCTACCTGTAGTAATTTTGTGCTATTGCAAATTTCCGCTTTGCTTACCTCATTATTTCCTGATTGGATATCCTCCCTGTTCCTTTTAAGCACTCTAACCAATTTATTTTTTGGTCTCTGATTTGAAATTAATCAGGGTTTTTTTTTTTCTTCAACTTCTTCTGTTTCTCCATTATTCCTAGAAGTGTTGTCATCTATTCAAAGACCATAAATATGCCTGTATATTGATAAGTCCCCAAATTATTTCTCCATTTCACATTCTTCTATAGTACATATTTGTGTGTAACTAATTACTTATCTAACATAAACTACTTAAGTATCTCATGGATGCCTTTCAGTTGACAGGCTCAGGATTGCCACCAACTAAATCCTTTCACTCTAGCATGTTCCTCTCACCATCCATCACATTTTAGGAAATGTCTCACCATTACTCTAGAGATCAAGCCATCCATCATTTCTTACACTCGCTTGTCTTGTACATCAATTAGTGCCATGTTGTGCTGTCTTCATTTGTGAAATTATTTTAAAACTAGGCTTTTTATAGCTGCGTTTCATCACAACTGTAGATCAAGCCATCATTATCTTTCATATGAAAACTGAGATAGCCTTGATGGTGTTTTCACTCATGATTCTAACCTCCTTCCAGAACTTTCTTCAGAGAACAACAGGCATAACATGTGTATCCAAACAAGATCACATCAGTCCCCTATTGAAAAACTGTTTAATATATTTGTATTCCTTTTAGATAAAATCCAATTTCTCAACCCTTCTTGATTCCCTACATAATCTGAGTCTACTTATTTTTGCAGTCATTTCTGCTCTTTGCTCTCAGCATACTTACTGTGCTATATTCACATTATCTATTCCTATCTCTCCCAGACAAGCAGAGATATTTTTCTTCTCATGATCTTTGCATGAAGACAATTCTATCATATCTGTACCTTAACTCTTCTCTTAGGTTATTTGTCCTGATCCACAAGTCTTAATTATCCATTCCTTAAAAAAAACTTCCCTGTCATCTACATTAGTTTTCTCTCTGTGTAACTATTTCTTTTCCTTCTGAACACTAAGTAAACTTCAAATAAAATAGTAAACAAATAATATAATAATAGAAACTTAAGTGACAGAGGAAGATTAAGAATATTCCTACTAGCTGGACAAATGAAATTAAAACATTTATATAAAATAAAATTTATTCCAGGAAAAAGTAATTCTGAGGTCTCTACTTTCTTAAAAGATAATTTTATTTTTGCTATTGAGTTTGCTACCAGATCCTCAGGTGGGGATGCTTCTGAAATCAAAGTTTTGTTGTCTTGCTAAATAATGTTAACCTGTGGACACACTTTCTACAGAACTAATGAATGGTGGAATAAGGATCTTATTGAGGGTATTGAAACAGAATTTTTTTCCTACTCTGGCCAGAAGATAATGCAATAAGAAAGGCAACAGAAAACATAGGTCAGGGGAGAAGACAAGGTTAATACTGGAGGCAGATGTTCAGGAAATAGAGGTTATTGTAGGAAGTTTTTGAGGAAAAAGGGTGAGACATTGTTTTAGAGTGAAGGCCTTACAAGCATATTTAGTAAGAATAGAATATGTGTCAGTTGGCTTTCAAACTAAAAGATTTGACTAGGTCATTCATCAGCTTAAAAATCAACAGTGGAGTACCACTCTTCTTAGGAAAATGAAAAACAACTTAATCTAACAAATAAAGTCATTGTATATTCCAATAATTTATTTCTTATCATGTTTTCACATTGGCTGTGCTAATTCTTGTTTAACATATGGTGTTTCCTTCCTGAACCTCTACTGTTACCGGATGTCTAGTCTCTGGAAAACTCAAAAGGCATTTAGACACTCATGTCCCATGAGGAAAGAGTCCAAGAATGATATGGAAACATAGTAAAGTTTATTAAAAGTGAGGAAAGTTATCACTTGGGCCAGGTGGGATAGACGCCCACCCCACGATCAGTGTTTAAAGGGCCTTTTATAAACTCAAAGGGCAAAAGTGGGAAAAACATGCGCAGTCTTTGTGGGATGGATTCACTCTGAATTACGCACAGGAGGTGGCATTGATACTCGTGTTTTAAGCAAAGGGCATTTACCTGAGAGGTAATTGAGGATAGGGAACAATTGTCTCAAGGCTTTCTGACTTACAATCTTTACAACTTACAACTGCAAAGGATAGCATTGGACTGAAATAAGGGGTTTAGCATGCCCCTTATTTCAGGCCTCATGGTGCCTGCCATGCCAGAGTCCCCAAATCTCTATTGTTAGCTTACCTCACCATTACTGCCATATATTTGCACCCTGAACCTAGGTGGCCTTGGTACTCAACTTTTTGATTCAGCTCAACATACTCATGGAAATTTTCTTTTTTTTTTTTTCATTTTTCTTTTATTATTCATATGTGCATACAAGGCTTGGTTCATTTCTCCCCCCTGCCCCCACCCCCTCCCTTACCACCCACTCCGCCCCCTCCCTCTCCCCCCCCAATACCCAGCAGAAACTATTTTGCCCTTATTTCTAATTTTGTTGTAGAGAGAGTATAAGCAATAATAGGAAGGAACAAGGGGTTTTGCTGGTTGAGATAAGGATAGCTATACAGGGCATTGACTCACATTGATTTCCTGTGCGTGGGTGTTACCTTCTAGGTTAATTCTTTTTGATCTAACCTTTTCTCTAGTACCTGTTCCCCTTTTCCTATTGGCCTCAGTTGCTTTAAGGTATCTGCTTTAGTTTCTCTGCATTGAGGGCAACAAATGCTAGCTAGTTTTTTAGGTGTCTTACCTATCCTCACCCCTCCCTTGTGTGCTCTCGCTTTTATCATGTGCTCATAGTCCAATCCCCTTGTTGTGTTTGCCCTTGATCTAATGTCCACATATGAGGGAGAACATACGATGTTTGGTTTTTTGAGCCAGGCTAACCTCACTCAGAATGATGTTCTCCAATTCCATCCATTTACCAGCGAATGATAACATTTCGTTCTTCTTCATGGCTGCATAAAATTCCATTGTGTATAGATACCACATTTTCTTAATCCATTCATCAGTGCTGGGGCATCTTGGCTGTTTCCATAACTTGGCTATTGTGAATAGTGCTGCAATAAACATGGATGTGCAGGTGCCTCTGGAGTAACAGTCTTTTGGGTATGTCCCCAAGAGTGGTATTGCTGGATCAAATGGTAGATCGATGTCCAGCTTTTTAAGTAGCCTCCAAATTTTTTCCAGAGTGGTTGTACTAGTCTAAATTCCCACCAACAGTGTAAGAGGGTTCCTTTTTCCCCACATCCTTGCCAACACCTGTTGTTGGTGGTGTTGCTGATGATGGCTATTCTAACAGGGGTGAGGTGGAATCTTAGCGTGGTTTTAATTTGCATTTCCTTTATTGCTAGAGATGGTGAGCATTTTTTCATGTGTTTTCTGGCCATTTGTATTTCTTCTTTTGAGAAAGTTCTGTTTAGTTCATGTGCCCATTTCTTTATTGGTTCATTAGTTTTGGGAGAATTTAGTTTTTTAAGTTCCCTGTATATTCTGGTTATCAGTCCTTTATCTGATGTATAGTTGGCAAATATTTTCTCCAGAAATCTTCTTTAATGTGTCATCACCACACTTTCAGAGACTATGGTAGAGAACTCAGTCATGGCCACTATCATATTGTGATTGTTGTATGCTATATTTTGCTCTCCCAGTAGTCTACAGCAAAAAATAGTCCTACTGTGTATGGTTCAATGTGGGAAATGTTCAACTGAAGTCATGAGACATCATCCTCATAAATTTGGTTTCTACTGAAATTTGTAGGATGTTTATTTTTAAAAAGCTGGTGGAATACAAGGTCCAGAAAGAGAGAATAAAATTTAAATACTGAATAAAGCTACAATCTGTTAGTAAACTGTGTATATGAAAATGAATAACATAGAAAAATTATTCAAGAGCATGAACATAAATTGTATATTTCTTTTTTTTTGCTACTAATAAACTGCAAACTTTATTGGGATTTCTTTTTTTTTTCTTTATTCATATGTGCATACAATGTGTATTTCTAATACTTTCTAGTACCGATGTCATTTTTTTCATTTTTCATAGTGACAAACATACCTGTGCATAAATAACATAAATTATTTAAAAAATTTTTTTGACTTATCTCTTGTATCATGGATTGCATTAATACATTATTTGTAGTACATTTACTGTGAATAATTGTCTACTCAAGATAGAAAAAGAAAACTAAATTCTAGATAAATGTTAAATAATTTTTAGAAACAAAAATAATCTATATAGCAGTAACATTATATTTTGATAGAAAACATGTAGAAGTAGTCTAGCTCTATTAAGTTGAGACAATTAAGTTGAGATGTCATCATTCTGGCAAGGTCACACACATGGGGTCTGGTGGGCCCAGCTTCTGAGGGGCCATAGTTAGGTCCTTATGGTTGTGAAGGGGTTCAGCAAGGCTGAATGGCCTTGCATGACTCTGAGCTGCTTGGCCTGCACACAGAAGAGGAGTCATTGCAGAGAAAGGGCGGCGTGTACGTAACCATCGACACGTGCGGAGAACTGGTCTGTTTGGGAACCACACTGGATTGAGCATTGCAGAGCTGGGCTGTTTGCAGAGAAGTTCCCAGTGTGCAGCTGGCTGAGCGCTCCTGGCAAAAGCATGCTGGGTCCTCACCTGGTGAGTAAAGGGTGAAGCAAGTGTACCGGTGCCTGTTGCTATGATGCTGTGCCCAGAGATGCCTCCACAGTCTACGTCCTGTGCATTCCCTTGAGACCTGGGCTATGCTCAGCATCTGGGGCCTGGGAGAAACTACAATCATTTACACATACAACAAAAAGTCAGATAGGTGACGATTTATGACTGCAGGTATGGAGTGCTCAATCAATCTACAGACAAAGCACTGGCTGTCCCGCATTGTGGAAATGACCTGGGTTTGCTTGGGTCCGCATGGGGCAGGGGAGGGGGAAGGGGTGGGGAGGGGGGTCAGAATGACAGATTAGAAGTCACTTCTGGGAGGCCTCTTTCTCTATTGGCAGGTAGCAAGGGAAGCTGGTAGGAGTGAGTCTCTGTACTCATTACCCAGGTTCAAGTCCTAACTTCTGGACTTGCTAGCAAGGTGACTGTGAAGGACTTCCTTGTTCTCTTTGTACCTCTGGGTCCTCGTATGTGACATGGGGACAGTGGCAGCACCGGCTTCACAAGCTCCACTCAAGGCAACGTGTGACAAGGTACTGCCCACAGTGCTGGGGCGTCTGCCATCATTACCAGAATGACTGAGCCCGGGGGATGGGCAGAAAGACTGTCCATGTCCTGGCGGGCCTGGCATAGCAGCAGGGAGAAACACACAGGAGAGGTGGCAGGCTCCAGACCAGCTGCACCCACACTTGCCTTCCCACTATCCCCTGTTCTATAGATCTGAAGACTCTAAGTAGTCCACGAATCCTGTGCTCAGCCCTGGTCACACAGAACAATCGCTGTGCTCAAGGTGGGTAGACCAGAAAGAAAGGCTGAGGTACAAATGGCTGAGTCTTCTCTGTTTGCTCACGTGCCCTGGCAAACTTTGTGAGTTATTTTAAGCCTTATGCCTCGCTAGTGCACAAACAAGAATAGCTAGTTTCCGGACGATGGAAGCTTTGGAGGCAGTGACAGAAGCTGAGGGCCTACTCAGTTTCCACACAACTGAGAAAGAAAGCAGAAAACGTTGGGCCTCTCTGTGGCTTCCTCAAAGGAAAAGCAGCAGTAGGGCACCACACGGCGGGGAACGGGACGTCTCCTTACTGAGGATTCTAGTGTCACAGGAGGCAGTGAAGAATGAGAACGCCACCACACCACACTTGTGGGACCCCTGGACGCAGGAATGACACATCCAAGCACTAACGTCACAAAAGGACACCCAGAGGCACGAGTTTTCTGAGTGAAGGCTCCAGCCTCTCCTGTGGATGCCTGCAAGGCCTCTTTGGTTCTAGCCAGCTCCTGTTCGTTTTGCACCAGCTGGACCCGGAGCTCGGTGGCCCAAAGGACCTCGAAGCCCTTGAGGCTTTTGCGACTTCTTCATGTCGTTGGCCAGCATCTCCTTCATCTCTCAAGGGAGGTGCACTTCCTCCTGGAGCCAGGCCACTTCCTCCAGCAGGAGCACCTGCTGGCTGCTGTCGCCATAAGCTCAAGAGGAGGGCGCGCTAGTGCGGGGCCAATCGCCCGACCCCGCCGTGTGGGCACACTGCTAGCAGGCTGCGGGTCCTCGGCCTTAGGACCGCTCCCAGGAGCCCGAGTGTGCAGCAGGAATGCCACGTACCCTGGGGGCGCTGCCCGCGGGGCACGGGGTACTCCAACCGCGCGGGCTCACAGCCCCGGGGGCCGATACAGCATCCGAGCGCATCCGTGCGACACCTCGCTGCCCACCCGGCTCCAACGCGCACAGTGCCAGGTCGCTCAGTCCTGCCTGGAGCAGCCCTTCCGCGGCCGCTGTGCGCAAGGAATCCAGCCGCTAGGCTTTCACGTGGAAACGACCCCGTCCCGCCGCTCCTCCTGCCGCTCCTTCCAGGCTGGAGAGGGCTGCAGCTGTCCTGTTTCTACAGTCTTAATGAATGACACAAAATAACTGAATTCTTAGACTGATCTTATATACAAATTACATTAGATATGTGCTTTAAGTTTGAATTTTACAGAGGTAGGCATATCAATGGCACAGGTCATGTTGGGTATATTACTGTTTAAATTTTAATTTAAATACTTGATATTATATTGAATTCAACATAGCATTATAATATTGAGAATCTGCATCAGTCATTATGTCAGAATAATTTCCCAAATATCTTAATCAGTATAAGTGACTAATACAGTAACATTTCTGAAATCCTAATGCCAATAACTTCCTTTAATGGTGGTGTCCAAATTTCCACATCATTGAAGTCAAGTAATTTGAACATTTCCCTGGGAATCTTCCACTATCTATGCATCACAAGTCCTAGACATTAATATTGATGAACAGCCCTGAGTAACTACAAGCAAAGGAGCTACTGGAATATTTTTCAAAGTCAAAAACGCTGAACTCATCTACTCTTTTAGTAATAGATAAAATAAACCAGATGTGCAAGTAAACTATGCTGTGCTGTAGATCAGTATCCCTTATGAGAGCAATAAGCAACAGGTGTCATTCCTCCCAACTCACTGACACTTGATACTTTCATTTAATTTTAGTTAAGGAAGAGTGGGGAACTTAGGGCAGGCACATTGAATATGAATAAAAAAGACACATAGGCCACAGAGAAGTCACTGAAATCCTGATGTTTCTCATAGCAATGGCTGAAAAAACAGAGCAACAGAGAGTGGTTTTTATCATCCCAAAAGGTGGTAGATGCAGGTTATCTTATTTCTTACTTCCTTTTTCCCAGCCAGGCTTTAATTATTATATAATATACTGGCAAATATAAAACACACCATTTCATCTGTTATAGTGTAAGAACCATGTGAAATAAGAAAGTTTTGGAATAAAAATCCAAATGGATTTTTAAGAGCTATGTCAGTCTACTCAGGCTGCTATCACAAAAATACTGTAACCTGAGTGACTTATAAAGAAGAGAAATTTACTTTTTTATGATTCTATAAGCTGAGTACTCCAACATGAAGGGGCTGACAGATTCAGTGCCTGGTGTAAACTCAATCACTCATAGATAGTGCCTTCTAATTTGCCCTCACGTGGAAGAAGGAATTAGCTATCTCCCTTTGGTCTCTGTATTATTGTTATTTTAATAAGAATATCTATAGATAATTGTGGGCTTTATATACACTTCAAGAATATTGATTTGTGCAATTCATGAACATGGACTGTCTTTCCATCTTTTTGTGCTGTCTTCAATTTCTTTCATCAATGTTTTATACTTTTAATTGTAGATATCCTTCACTTCTCTTTTAAGAACTAAATGGGGTAATGAATCCAAAACACTCAGACTAGAATGCAGTTAATGTAACAGGGAAGAGGATCAGAAGAAAACAGACAAGGCCTGAGTCCTGATCAAGTAACAGGGGGGAGGGGAGGGGATAGCAGAGTGATAAAACCTAAAGAATTCAAAGGTGAAGAAGATCACATAGGACTAGGGTAGAAGGGTACTTAGCTCTAGGCTGAAATAGCCTATAGAATTGCATGTAGCCATATATGGGGTAAACCTTGATTTTTAATTTTATTGCCTCTGTAACCTGCTTGCAAGGGTATATAAGGTGAGACCCCTTTGTTCTTTTAAGTGTTTCCTACTAAACTGCCTCAGTGTCTCACATCTCAGCTAAAAGCCTCCTGCAACATTTCTTGAGGGCTCGTCCAGGATTGAGGCAACATGGTGAGTTATCACTTCCCTTGTCACCAGGGTGCATCCCCCTGGACCGCCAGAAGGAGATCCCCATTAGGCTTCAATCTGATCTCAGCTTGATCTGAAAGGGGATTCATCTTCCTGGCGGGTTGGGATTAGGGCCTCAAATCCACAACAGAACCCAGTGAGGCACAGGAACCTGCAAAGGGAGGGGACACCGCTCATCAGATTGGTAAGAACCCAGGTTTAAATTCAAGCCTGCCTCAGGAGGCAGAAGGGGAGATTGATCACCTCCCAGGGGCCACTAGTAACTGCCTTTTGGGGTGAAACTGTGTCTCTCAGGTTCAGGGAGTGGGATGGAAATACTGTGCTGTATGAGAGTGTGTGAAAGTGCAAGCCTGAGAGACAGCCCAGCTGCCAAGCGAGTGAAAAGTCCTGATCCTGATTTCCATGGTGAACTCATAAGGTCAAGGGTGAGCCCTAAGAGAGCCTCCAGTCTGAGATTTATATGGACGCACTATGGCCAGAGAGACACCTCAATTCCCACAAGGGGTGCAGCAGGAGATGGACAAAGCAGCTGTTTTTCCAAAATCCCTCCCCCTCCGTGTCTGGTTGGCAGCCTGGCAACAGGAGGAGATGGGCAGAGGCCAGAGTAAGACCACTCCCTTGGAATGTATGGTTAAAAACTTTAAAGGGGGATTTAATGGAGATTATGGAGTTAAGTCAACTCTTAACAAGCTTAAGTTCCTTTGTGAAGTAGATTGGACTGCTTTTGATGTAGGATGGTCCCCGGAAGTGTCACTAAATAAAACTGTGTTTAATGAAGTTTACAGAGTAATTGAAAAAACCCCTAACACCCAGGAGTATAGGAAAAGCCAAGAGTCTTAAAGTGGTCTTCAAAAACCAGACTCTTGTTTATTTAAATTCAGGTAGCAATTTATTGGGCAGGCTGAGGAGAAATCAGAGACTTTCAGTCTTGATGGGTAGCTTTGGTGCCCCAGTTTGCACATCTTCACCCAAAATGGGGATCCTGAAGGAGGACTGGAGTTCAGCACTAACTGAGCTCTTACAAAAATTAACACATGAACGATGGAGTTGCACTGATACAAAAGATCTGGTCTGACTTAAGAGAAAAGGAATGTTACAGAAGGATTGTAAATGTAGAGAGGGAAGTGGAAGGAATGGAAACAAAATTCATGGAGATAGAGAAAAAGTGAAATGTTATAAAATGTTTGGAGACAGAAAAAGATAAAAGGTTTAATACACTCCTTCAGTTGAATTTTTATGTCTTGAAAATAAAAAGTAAATAGAAAACAATTTAGGATTATTAAAATATGCCAGAAATACTAAACTTGCTGGCACCTTTACTTCTAGGGAATATAAACAGACAAAACCTACCTAAAAGGGTGAGACCAAAAACAAGAGCAACTTTGTTGCTAATTAAAAAAAAAAAAACTGTTCCCAAAGTTGGTACAGTAGGCTTGGTCTGATATTGAGACAGTCATGAGCTGCTTATGTTTCCCTTGTTAATGGCTGGTCATATTATGTATCCATCTGGTGGTGTGCTCACAGTGTGTATGTCTAAGCATCTTCAAAAATGGTTCTTAAACTGTTGCTATAAGGTTAATATGATACTTAAGGTGACAAAAAAACCAAGGTATTTATTTTAAAGATCTCTGTTATAAACTGCTTAGGCTTTTTGCACATAAATATGTAAGCATCTTGAGAACAGTTCTTATTATAAAGTCCATGTAAAAAATTATTACTCTGTTCTATTACTACTTTTTAAGAAAACCAGTTTTCAAACTTATTTCAATCAGTTCTCACTAAGATGCAGGCATTCAGGTGTTAACACAACAACTCAGACCAGAGGAGAAAAAGAAGAAAAAGAAAAGAAAAGGAGGGGCCACAGCCTGCAGCAGGAATCTTAAAATTTGGGGAGTTAAAGAAATGACCTTAGCATGTTTCATTCTGCCATATATGCAATCTGGAATTCAATTCTCTCTTATAATACATGGGTCTATTAACAAATAGGCTTTCTATAAATCGATTTTACACAAAAATAATTTCAAGTTTACTAACTTGTTTTTTTCATACAAATATAAGGTTCTAAGTTAAAAGATTTTACGAGTTAATTTCAACATATATATATATGATATTAAAGATACTGTTTTTAAGGTAAAAGGATAAAAAATACTTAGAAAAAAGATAAAGACAAGCTCTTCTGGGGTTACAAAATAAATTATCATAAAGGTATAGAGAAAGTTATCATAAAACGATAGAACTTATAGATGCTTATGTAAGTGATAAAGTTGACTAAAACCTAAGAGTTACATTAAAGGTTTTGTAAGATCAAAATTTAATGTACTGTTGTTAAAATAAAAATTCTCTAAACTCGTAACAACAAGGCTATCTTTAAAATATTGCATTGTTCTTGATAACATTTACAAAAAATTATCTTAAAATGTTTTTTGTTTTATCAAGATAACTGTCAGGAATTTTTGATGCTATAGGTTAATCCACAAACTTGTCAAGACAACAAGAGTTTATTAAAACACAGAGAGAAAAGAGGCAGCTGAGCACAGGGAGTACTGCTGCACTTATATGCACTTATATGAGAGTTAGGACAGATTTACTTATGTAAAACAAAGCCAAAGTACACCCTCCAGATAAGATTAAAAGAAAAAACAAACTCAAAAAGGAGCACTGCATTAGAAGTCAAGACCTCCAATTTTTATTGGACTCAACAGAGTGGAGATGTTAGTTCTTTTCCTTTCACAGTTTAGATGGAGGGAATTTTTATCATGGAATGGGCAGATTGGGCCTGTTATTTTAGGGGAGGTTCCATTGACTACATGAACCATGCTATATGACATGAACCATGTGTTAATGTTAACAATCTGGAATATGATCCCTTGTCAACATCTGAGCCATGATTCGTGGCCACTATGTTTCCTAACTCCACACTTAGTTCCCATAAATACTTACCTGTGTTCTCTGGTAAGGTTAACTACTAAGGCAACTGAGTCATGTTCATTTAAGAGTTGGTTTATGTTGGGGTTAACAATGAGGACAGCCATGTTAGGACTAGACCTCCTCCCCCTTGCAGATGGCCTACCTTTATCTCCCTGGATAGATGCCAAGGACAGTTGGACAGCAGTGACCTAACTACAACTTATCTTTCTTGGTTGCCCAGCAACAATATCCCTTAGTGACCTTCCTGGTACTTTTCCACTAGTCCCCTATATCTAGCCCAAGCCTGCATATGACAATGGACTCTAGCTCTATTGCTGGGGTCTCCCTCCACAGGGCTCCTGCCTAAATAAATAATAGTACCCTGTACTGGTGTTTGAGCCATCTCTCTGCCTCTTCCATGCCTCTTACTTTCTAACAGTTTATTTAAAGCTTTCTAGATGACTTCATGGTTAAACCACTGTTGTCTTGGGTTGTTCTAATACAGTTGGTACCCTATATGTGTCTGTGACTGAGCTATTTGGATTTACCAAAACTGTTCTTTTCCCCCACAACTAATAAAAATCTAAGATTTTACTTCAAGAACAAGTAAACTCATATGAACATATAACCTCAATAGAATTGTGATGCTGTTGCTGGTTCCTGTATATTAAATATATTTATGTTTTTCAAGTACATCAAGCCTTTTAAAATACAAAATTTAGATAAACATGGTAACAAAAAATTAGTGGTACTGATATACTGTTCTGTTAGTCACTAAATTGTCCATCAAAATTTTAACCAGGACTCTTAAGTTTTTGTCATTACAATTCTGATCCTTCTGGGGCATTAACAATTAAGTCCATAAATAAATGACTGTAATAAGTACTTATGTGTCACCCTGGTTAGCTTTTTAGACATCTGCTTTTGTTAGACTTGGTTTTGTATGGTCCTTGTTTAGAAGCCCACCATCTATGAGCCACTTCTTCTAAGCCAGTTTGTTGCTTAAATTTGGCCAAAATGGTCTGTTGGGCACTGACTCCCACCTGATTTGTTTGTTATTTCCCTCCCCACCTCTGATGTGGGACCACAATCAACCAAACAGACAAAATCCAGAAAAGAGCAACCAATTATAAAAGATCTTCAGTTTGAGGCCATTTCACCCTGAACATGTCCAATCTTGTGTAATCTCAAAAGCTAAGTAGAGTTGGGCCTGGTTAGTACTTGGACAAATCTTCAGAAGAGACTGCTCAGAGACAAACAGTTTGGAGACAAGGGGGAATGCCATCAAAGTTCAAATGGAGTCACTGGTACCAGACCTCTCAAAAATAACAAAGGCTGAGAGGATTAAAGAAATGGTTCCTATGCATGTGTGGTTATGTGACATTAAAGTCCTTCCAGACACAAATTCATATTTTTAGACAGGGTCTTCTACTTAAATACAGACAAAATAACCATTTTTACTGGCCCTGAACATGTCCTTTGATACTTAAAGATGGTGGCTTTTACTTTTTTTTTAAATAACATGTTTTCTTGGACATATATACTGGTAATATATTGTTGCCATGGTAATTCTACTCAGTTAAAAAATAAATAAAATAAAATGTTCACCCATTAAAACCCCAATGGAGGGGCCCTTTTGTTGTTGTTGTCTTGTCTGCTATTCCCACTACAGTTAAAGTTGCAGAGATTGCTCCTTGGATCCACCACAGTGGAGTCAAGCCAGCTTCTCTCAAATGGAAATGCATCCCTGATCTGGCTCCATGGTGTAAGATCCCCCCTCTGGAACCTAAGCACTCTCCCTGGCAGGACTTTACTTCCCAGGAAACAAAAGGGGACTGAGAATAGTGGGACAATAGCCCGGTTGTAGTCATCCCAAAAGCTGACTAGTCTACGCATGGCAGAAGCTTGAGGAGCCGACTCTCTAACAGGATAAATGGGTTGTTTTTCACAACAGTTATCACACTGTAATGCATTGTCACCCCTTGTCTGTATCTGTTGCTGTAGTTCTCACCCTAGTCTTTGCCATAGGCTTGGCAGAAACCACCCTTGCTGATTGGTCTCATGGTTAAAGGTTTTTAATTGCTCTCTTCTATCTCTTTTGAACAGGATGCATATTTACTATTTATTGTAACAAAGGACAAAATACGAAGCCCTCGTTCACATGGGGAAAGATGCCCCTCACTCCACCTATGGCAACCATAACCCTGTAAATTTCACTGTACTTAACCCATCTCATTAAACATGGGAAAAGTAATTAGTATAAAAATGGATAAAAAGGGTCATGTCCCTGAGAGTCTGATACAGCTCAAATGAGTAACTGTTACCCATGAGAGTTCCTCATACCAAGTTTTCACTCTTTTTATAAGGAGATGAGCAGTTAATTTTTCATCTCTGCCAAAGCTAAAAACTTGTTCCTCTCACTAGCTGAGTCCATAGCCCAGACACTAAATGTTACTTCATGCTGTTTGTGGGGGGACCTATATGGGAGACTATTGGACTTGGGAAAAGGATGACAAATGACATCCTGAGTAAATCATCCAGTACTCTGGTCTTACCTCCTAGGCAAAAAATGGTCCTAGGGATATCATACCCCTATATATATACTCAACCACATCATCAGGCTATAGGCTGTTGTTAAAATTATAATTAATGAAACTGCAAGAGCCCTCAATTTGCTGGCAAAACAAAGTACTAAGATGTGCAATGCCATGTGTCAGAACTGGCTGACTTTAGACTATATGCTTGCTTCTGAGGAAGAAGTTTGTAAAAATTTAACTTAAACATCTGCTGCTTACAGATTAAGGATTAAAAAAAAAGTCATAAAAGAGATAACATACAAAATGAGAAAGCTTACCCATGTACCCATCTAAACTTGGAGAGAATGGGATCACAAGGACCTGTTTGGAGGATGGATTTCTGCTTTAGGTGGATTCAAAACTCTGATAAGGGCAATGGGCCTAATCCTAGGATCTTGGTTAATATTGCCCTGCCTGGTTCCCTGGGTGCTGTGGTTTATCAAGACTATTGTAAAAGCCATTATAAAAATGGCTATAAAATACAAACCCCTAAATTAAGATGAGGCTTTTTGGCCCTAGGTGTGTCTGAGCATCAAAGAGGGGAATAATGTAGCAGGGAGGCGATCAGAAGAAAACAGACTAGACCTGAGTCCTGATAAAGTAACAGGGGAAGAAGGAACAGCATAGCAGAGAGATAAAACCTAAAGAATTCCAAGGTGAAGAAGGTCACATAGTACTAGAGGTAGAAGGGCACTAAGCAACTAGGCTGAAGTAACCTATAGAATTGCATGTAACCATATATGGGTTAAACTTTGTTTTTTAATTTTATTGCCTCTGTCACCTGCTTGTAAGGATATATAAGGTGAGACCCCTTTGTTCTCAAGGCTCAGCCTTTGGACACTAGTCCACCGGGTCTGTGTCTGCACAATAAATGTTTCCTGCTAAATTGCCTCAGTGTCTCATATCTCGGTTAAAAGCCTCCAGCAACATTAATGCTTCATAAATGATAAGTATTTTATGGTCCAAGTGATGTTTTAAATTACTCTATTATTATAGAAATGAATGCATTATATATTTTAATGGTGTGTGGCACTGCATATAAATTATAATATGCTACCTAATTGCTTTTGGTGATGCAAATAATTTTATCATAGGATCTATAAATTATTTTACATGATGTCTTATGAACTGAACACTTACATTTGCACAAAAATTTGAACATGATATCTGTAGCAGCTTTATTCATAACTGCCAAAACTTGAAAACAGCTAATATGTTCTTCAGTGGGTGAACAGATAAACAATCTGAGGTGCATCCAAACAATGAAGTGTGGCTCAGTCTTAAATAAGTGAAATCCTAAGTGAAAGGCATGGAAGGATTTAAATTCATAACACTAAATAACAGAAAACCAATCTGTAAAGACTGCATACTGTAGGAATGCATCCTGGGAAATGCAAAATTAGGGAGTCAGGATAAAAGTCAATGGAGGTTTGGAGAAGTTGAATCATAGAGGATTTTTGGGCAATATCACTATTCTGTAAGATACTGCAATGATGGTTACATGTTCTTATACCTTTGTCCAAACCCAAAGAATGTATAACTCCAAGAATGAACTTAAACTATGGACTTTGAGTGATAATAATATATCAATTTAGGTTAATTAATTGTCAGACACAGGCATTTGATAGTAAAAGAGGCTATGGATATGTTATATGAGGGTCGTTTCTGCTCTCATTTGCTATGAAGAATCTTAAACTCCTCTACAAAATAGTTTGCTGAAAAAGATTATTTAGGTGTATGTTGTTGAGTTTTGAAATGTTTCCATGAAAAAAAGAGATATGAGACAAAAATTGAGGATGAGTAGAAGAATTGGGAGAGTGGGCAGGATGGAATTGAGAATTACTCCAGGTAAAAGCCAAGAATGTACAAAGACACATAGCTAAGACTTAGAAGGTAAAAAGGAGGCTGGAGAACACACAGCTCACAGGAGGTCTGCCAGGGTTAAGGCAAGAGAAGCACTCAGGAAGGACACCATTGTGCAAAGTCTTGTTGACCAAGGAAGCCTATGGTTTTACTTTTACTTTTGTTACTTTTTATAATTGTATATATTTATGGGACACAGCATGATAATTGTATATATGCACACAATGCTTACTGACCAGAGTAATTAGCTTTCCCATCTCCTTATCAGTACTTTGTGTTTGAAGACTTCCAGTACTTCCTCTCTTCTTATTATTCATAAAATATATAATTGTGAACTGTAGTCATCCTTCTGTGATGTAGAACAACAGAACATATTACTTTGATCTAGCTGTATTTTGATATCTGTTATCCAAATTCCCTTTATCCATTCTTCTGTGTTCCATCCTTCCCAGTCTCTAGCAATCATAATTCTACATGCATATCTACATTTCTAAGCATCTACACAAGAAAGGGAACATTTGTTGTCTTTTCATGTCCAACTTAATTACCTTAAAATAATGGCCTCCACTTGTATCCGTTTTGCAGCAAATGATAGGAAATCATTCTTTTAAGGATGAATAATATTCTAGTGTATATATATATTTTCATTTTCCACTCAACCATTGATGAGTATCTAGGATGATTTAATTTCATTACTACTTGGAAAAGTATAACAATAAACATAGACTTTCAGTATCTCCTTGATATCTCATTGTGGTATTGATTAATAAAGACATTGACTGTTTTTTCATTAATTTATTAGCCACTTTAATTTCTTCTTTTTAGAAGTGTCAGTTCATATTATTTTCCTGTGACATTATCTAAGTTTTTGACAAGCAAAAAATTAAATAACGGGGCTAGAGTTGTAGCTCAATGTTACAGAATTTAGCTAGCATGTCTTATTCAATACCCAGCAGCACAAAATCAAGCTAAGAATAAATAAACAAATAAATAATCCAACTATGATTTAATTTTAAAGAATAGTTTAACAGTATGACTTTCTCATACCTCACCAATACCACATACAGGAATATACAACTATTAGATATGAACATAGTATAGAAAAAAGAACACTGATCTTGGGCAATTAAAATTCTGTTTAATTCATAATTTAAAAAAATTAACTCAGTTTTTCAATGGACTAGCAATGTTATTTTATTCATGTCTGAGCTTTCAAACCATCCACATTTTTGACACATTAGGAAAATGAGGCTCAGGGAACTTTAAATTTAAAGTTAAATTTAATTGAATGCTAAACTATAAAGTCTATTTTCCTGTGAGTCACTATGTCACCAAATATACTCTAGGCTTCTATCAAATTCAAAAGTACTCTCTCAATAGTAATATTTAAGGAAAAAAACAGATACCTTAAGATGAGAGAGGATAATTCCAAGACTCACCTCCCACATGAGCTGTAAACAAACGCGGTGTCTGGCAGGAGCAGCAGCACCGCCCAGCAATCAGGAGTGGGAAGGCTTGTAAAAGTGGCTGTGGGAGGAAAACTCCACAGAAGATGGGGCAAGACCCACTTCCCATGTGAGCTGTAAATAAACATGCAGGCCAGAGGAAGCAGGTGCAGTGTCACTTCCCCCAGTGTGCTTGGAAAGGGGAAAGCTTGTAGCTGAGGCTTGCACACAGGAGAACCCTGTGAGGCCTGCAAGGCCAGGTGAGTGTTAAGCTCACTCCTAAGATCTGCATAAATAACACAGCGAGCAACAGCAGGCTGACAGCAGCAGGCAGGTAAGCCACAGCTGCAGATAGCCATTCACAGAACTGTCTCCAGACTCATTTTTTTCTGTGTCCCTACCTTTGATGAGAAAACAACCGAACTACACCTGCATGCTGAAAAACTTACTGAAACTGTATTGCATTTGAACTTGGGACACTTTGTGGGTTTTTTTTTTTTTTTTTTGCAGTTTTGTTCTACTTTATGGGTCCCCTTTGATGTGACAACTACAGAACAACATCGAGGCACCATCTCCAGGATTGGAGACTGAGATGGAAACCAAAATTATTAAGACTGAAACTTCATTGCATTTGAACTTGGAGATATTTTTTCTATTTTTCATTTTGTTTTATTATATTTATGTGTACATATACATATTTCTTTCATTTACTTATTTTTTATTTTCCCCTTATATTTATTCTTTTTATTTTTTATTTTCAATCCTCTCACTGTCTCTCTAATGCCTGTTCAGCTTACTGTCGATTAGTGCACTAACACTCCCTGTTTATATCTTTGAAACTTTTTTGTTTGATTCTTTGTTGTGTTTTTTCCTACTTGTCTATTTGTTTTTCCCTTCTTCTTTAACTGCTTTGCCTTCCACCTCTCTCACCCTTCCATTATAAACATCACAATTGTTATTATTACAAGTTAGAAAATACTTAATTGCACACAGTACAGGGACAGTAACAACACCAAAGGCAATGACAGGAAGACAGATGAAAACAGGGAAACCAGTTTCCCCACAGTGAAATATTAGTATAGGAACCAGAGGGAAATGAAAAAAACAGATACTCAGATCCAGACTACAATAAAATGAAGATAAACTGTGCCAAAGAACCCAATGAAGCCCACAAGAATAATTTAAAAGAAGACATACTACAGGTACTCAATGAGAATTTTATAGAAATGACACAGGATAAGGTCAAACAAAATGTAGAGGGGACACTCCAGAAATTCCAAGATAACAAAAATAGAGAATTTGAAAAAGCAAAAGAAGAAATAAAGGAAACCATAGAAGCACTGTATAAACACCAAAGTGAAACAGAGAACATGATAAACAGATAAATGAACTCAGAACAAAAATAGACAACATTAAATAGGAAACCACCCATGGTATGGAAAACCTCAGAAAAAAGAACAAAGCAGAACTGCAAAACAAAACAGAAGACCAATCCAGCAGAATAGAACAAACAGAAGACAGAATCTCAGAACTTGAAGATGAAATGGTAATTAAAGGAAAAACCAAAGAACTACTAATTAAACAACTCAAGACCTGTGAAAAGAAAATGCAAGAACTCACTGACTCCATCAAAAGACCAAACTTGAGAATCATGGGCATCGAAGAAGGAGAAGACGTGCAAGCAAAGGGAATGCGTAATATATTAAACAAAATAATAACAGAAAATTTGCCATATCTAGAGAAAGATATTCCCACACAGATGCAAGAGGCTGCCAGGACACCAAGCAGATCAGATCAAAATGGAATTACCCCACGACTTATCATCATTAAAACAACAAGTTCAGAAACTAGGGAAAGAATACTGAAGGCTGTAAGAGAGAAAAAACAAGTAACATACAAAGGTAAACCCATCAAAATCACAGTAGACTTCTCAACAGAAACATTAAAAGCAAGAAGAGCATGGGGTGAGATCTTCCAGGCACTAAATGAAAATAACTTCAACTCCAGGATATTCTACCCAGCAAAACTATCATTCAAAATAGATGGAGCAATAAAAGTCTTCCATGATAAGCAGACAAAAAAACAATATGTGACCACAAAGCCACCACTACAAAAGATTCTTCAAGGGATTCTGCACACAGAAAGTGAAACCAAACTTAACCATGAAAAGACAGGCAGCACAAACAAAAGGAAAAGAAAAAGCAAGAAAGTAGAGAGTAACCTCAACTTAGGTACACACAATCAAACCTTCAAACAACAAAAGACAACTAACTGACAGGAATCACCACATACCTATCAGTACTAACACTTAATGTTAACAGACTTAACTCACCCATCTAAAGTCACTGCTTGACAAAATGGATTAAAAAGGAAGATTCAACAATTTGTTGCTTACAGGAGATCCATCTCATCGACAGAAATAAGCATAGGCTTAGGATGAAAGGCTGGAAGAAGATTTACCAAGCCAATGGCCCCCGAAAACAGGCAGGAGTAGCAATACTTATCTCTGACAAAGTAGACTTCAAACCTACATTGATCAAACGAAATAAAGAAGCACATTCCATACTAGTAAAAGGGGAAATAGACCAAAACAAAATAATAATCATCAACCTGTATGCACCCAATGTCAACGCACCCAATTTCATCAAACATACCCTGAAAGACCTAAAAGCATATATTAACTCCAACACAGTGCTTGTGGGAGACTTTAACATCCCATTATCATCAATGGATAGTCATCCAAACAAAAAATCAATAAAGAAATCCAAGATCTAAAATATAAAATAGATCAAATGGACCTACCTGATGTCTACAGAACATTTCATCCAACTTCTAAACAATATACACTCTTCTCAGCAGCCCATGGAACCTTTTCCAAAATAGATCATAGCCTAGGGCATAAAGCAAACCTCAGCAAATATAAGAAAATAGAACTTATACCGTGCATACTATCTGATCACAATGCAGTAAAAGTAGAACTCAACAAAAAAAGTAAAGACAAAAAACATTCAAAAAGGTGGAAACTAAATAACTCATTACTTAATGAACAATGGGTCATTGATGAAATAAAAGAGGAAGTTAAAAAGTTCCTGGAAGTCAATGAAAATGAAAACACAACCTACCAGAACCTATGGGACACAGCAAAGGCAGTCCTGAGAGAAAAGTTTATAGCCATGAGTGCATATATTAAAAAGACTGAAAGATCCGAAATCAATGACCTAATGATTCATCTCAAACTCCTAGAAAAACAAGAACAAGCAAATCCCAAAAGAAACAGAAGGAGAGATATAATAAAAATAAGAGCTGAAATCAACGAAATAGAAACCAAAAAAAAACCATACAAAGAATTAATGAAACAAAAAGTTAGTTCATTGAAAAAATAAACAAGACCGATAGACCCCTGGCAAACCTGACTAAAATGAGGAAAGAAAAAACTCAAATTAGTAGAATCAGGAATGCAAAAGGGGAGATAACAACAAACACCATGGAAGTCCAGGAAATCATCAGAGACTACTTCGAGAACTTACATTCAAATAAATTTGAAAATCTTAAAGAAATGGGCAGATTTCTAGATACATATGATCATCCAAAACTGAACCAAGAGGTAACTAATCACATGAATAGCTCTATAACACAAAATGAAATTGAAGCAGCAATCAAGAGTCTCCCCAAAAAGAAAAGTCCAGGACCTGATGGATTCTCTGCTGAATTCTATCAGACCTTTAAAGAAGAACTGATACCAACCCTCCTTAAACTGTTCCATGAAATAGAAAGGGAAGGAAAACTGCCAAACACATTTTATGCAGCCAGTATTACACTTATCCCAAAACCAGGCAAAGACACCTCTAAAAAGGAGAACTATAGGCCAATCTCCTTAAAGAACATTGATGCAAAAATCCTCAACAAAATAATGGCAAACCAAATTCAACAACACATCAAAAAGATTATTCACCATGACCAAGTAGACTTCATTCCAGGAATGCAGGGGTGGTTCAACATATGAAAATCAATAAATGTAATAAACCACATTAACAGAAGCAAAGACAAAAACCACTTGATCATCTCAATAGATGCAGAAAAAGCCTTTGATAAGATCCAACACCATTTCATGATAAAAGCTCTAAGAAAACTAGGAATAAAAGGAAAGTACCTCAACATTATAAAAGCTATATATGACAAACCTACAGCCAGCATTATACTTAACAGAGGAAAACTGAAACCATTCCCTCTAAAATCAGAAACCAGGCAAGGATGCCCACTATCTCCATCATATTCAACATAGTACTGGAATTCCTAGCCAGAGCAATTAGGCAAGAAGAAGGAATAAAAGGAATACAAATAGGTAAAGAAACTGTCAAAATATCCCTCTTTGCAGATGACATGATCCTGTACCTTAAAGACACAAAAAACTCTACTCAGAAGCTTGTAGACATCATCAATAGCTACAGCAAGGTAGCAGGATATTAAATCAATGTAGAAAAATCATTAGCATTTCTTTACACTAATAACTAGCAAACTGAAAAAGAGTGTATGAAAAAAATTCTATTTACAATAGCTTCAAAAAAATTAAATACCTAGGTGTAAACCTAACAAAAGATGTGAATGACCTCTAAAAGGAAAACTATGAACTTCTGAAGAAAGAGATTGAGGAAGACTATAGAAAGTGGAGAGATCTCCCATGCTCATGGATTGGTAGAATCAACATAGTAAAAATGTCTATACTCCCAAAAGTAATCTACATGTTTAATGAAATTCCCATCAAATTTCCCATGACATTCATTAAAGAGATTGAAAAAATCTACTGTTAAATTTATATGGAAACACAAGAGGCCATGAATAGCCAAGGCAATACTCAGTCAAAAGAACAATGCTGGAGGTATCATGATACCCAACTTCAAACTGTACTACAAAGCAATAATGATAAAAACACCATGGTACTGGACAAAATACAGACGTGAAGACCAGTGGAACAGAATAGAGGACCCAGATATGAAACCACACAACTATAACCAACTTGTCTTTGACAAAGGACCTAAAAATATATGATGGAGAAATAGCAGCTTCTTCAACAAAAACTGCTGGGAAAACTGGTTAGCAGTCTGCAAAAAACTGAAACTAGATCCATGTATATCACCCTATACCAATATTAACTCAAAATGGATCAAGGATCTTAATATCAGACCACAAACTCTAAAGTTGATACAGGAAAGAGTAGGAAATACTCTGAAATTAGTAGGTATAGGTAAGAACTTTCTCAACGAAACCCCAGCAGCACAGCAACTAAGAGATAGCATAGATAAATGGGACCTCATAAAACTAAAAAGCTTCTGTTCATCGAAAGAAATGGTCTCTAAACTGAAGAGAACACCCACAGAGTGGGAGAAAATATTTGCCAGCTACACATCAGACAAAAGACTGATATTACCAGAATATATAGGGAACTTAAAAAACTAAATTCTCCTAAAACTAGTGAACCAATAAAGAAATGGGCAAGTGAACTAAACAGAACTTTCTCATTAGAAGAAATTCAAATGGCCAAAAACACATGAAAAAATGCTCACCATCTCTTGCAATAAAGGAAATGCAAATTAAAACCACACTATGATTCCACCTCATCCCTGTTAGAATAGCCATCATTAGTAACACCACGAATTACAGGTGTTGGCGAGGATGCGGGGGAAAAAGGAATCCTTTTACACTGTTGGTGGGTATGTAAGCTAGTACAATCACTCTGGAAAAAAATTTGGAGACTACTTAAAAAGCTAAACATTGATCTACCATTTGATACAGCAATACCACTCTTGGGGATATACCCAAAAGACTGTGACACTGGTTACTCCAGAGGCACCTGCACACCCATGTTTATTTTGGCACCATTCACAATAGCCAAAATATGGAAACAGCCAAGATGCCCTACCACTGACGAATGGATTAAGAAAATGTGGTATCTATACACAATGGAATTTTATGCAGCCATGAAGAAGAACGAAATGTTATCATTCGCTGGTAAATGGATGGAATTGGAGAACATCTTTCTGAGTGAGGTTAGCCTGACCCAAAAGACCAAAAATCATATGTTCTCCCTCATATGTGGACATTAGATCAAGGGCAAACACAAAAAGGGGGTTGGACTTTGAGCACATGATAAAAGTGAGAGCACACAAGGGAGGGTGAGGATAGGTAAGACACCTAAAAAATTAGCCACGATTTCTTGCTCTTTATGCAGAGAAACTAAAGCAGATACCTTAAAAGCAACTGAGGCCAATAGGAACAGGGACCAGGAACTACAGAAAAGGTTAGATCAAAAAGAATTAACCTAGAAGGTAACACACACACACAGGAAATCAATGTGAGTCAACTCCCTGTATAGCTATCCTTATCTCAACCAGCAAAAACACTTGTTCCTTCCTATTATTGCTTATACTCTCTCTTCAACAAAATTAGACATAAGGGCAAAATAGTTTCTGCTGGGTATTGAGGGGGTGGGGGAGAGAGGGAGGGGGTGGGGTGGGTGGTAAGGGAGGGGGTGAGGGCAGGGGGAGAAATGACCTAAGCCTTGTATGCACATATGAATAATAAAGCAATAAAAAATAAGAAAAAGAAAAGAAACAAACAAACCATAAACTAAAAAAAAAAAAAAAAAAAGAGAGATAGTCAGTCATTACACTTAATATCTCCTTAGGTCTATAGAGTAGTCATAATTCTACTATATTCCTTTTATCAATAGGAAACACTGTTCCGAGATATTGGAGATTATCCATAATAGCTGTGTCATGTCTCTTTACATAAAACATAAGACAATTTGTTGTTTTCAGTAACTTACTTCTGAAACAATAAACTGCATTTTCATTATAAATTATATTTATCTTATGCAGAATGCTTCCACTTTCCATTGCTCAAAAAAAGTTTTCATTCAAGTTTGCACTTTTTCTTCCTCCCCAAAAGCATTATTTCCCATGAGTAATAAAATATTAAGTCACTGTATTGCTCCAAAATATTTAGACTGCATATCTTTTTTTGTTTGTGATGAAACTAGTCCTAAAAAGCAGATTGAATCTTTTATTCCAAAGGCTACAGAATATTTGGCTTTCTCATTAGCAGTTAATTAGTTAATTAATCTGACCCTCATACAAGTTAGATAAAGATAATTATCTAAACCTTAGAAGGAAGTTGTAATGCTTTGTTTATTGTAAAAGCTCTCCTAATGATTACACAATTTATCAGTTACTTTATTATTATCTTTAAATTTTATTACCACAAATGGCATAGTAGTTGCCTCTTATTCACTCATCCTACAGCTTCTTACACTTTGAATTTATTCCTAACTTTCTTACTATTCCCTACATACTTCTCTTCTCCATGTAAGTCAATAGCCACTTTGAGTGAGAAATTCAAATGGATATTTTATAATATTTTGAAGATTTACATATGACAGTATTAGATATATATTTAAGAAAGGAGCAAATTTCAGTTGAAAAGGAGCATTGTCGTGTTTTTTATTCATTAGGTAGGATGTGAGTCTATCTTTTTTCCCCTCTTTTTTGCTAATTTGAATGTAAAAATTGTGTTTATGGATTTCTTTATAGGATTTTTCAAGTACTTTGCTCTTGTACTTGTTCAAAGGATGTGTTTTGTTTGATCTAAAACATCAATGACTTGAACTCAAATGTGAATAATTGTTAAAATCAAGAAACACTTTTTAAAAATAAAATGAATTATGAATTTGATGAAGAATTGTATCTGCTTAATTTATTTATTATGTAAAGACAATAAGTTTTAATCATTAATAGGATGTCATAGCACTGTGAACACAGAGAATACTTAGCATCTGTTAACAATGTTAATTTGATATCATGAAGAAGAAAACATCAGAATCCAGCAGTCAGTTTTGCTATCCTGTCTCTTGATTTTGAAGATGACATTTAAAACCAAATACTGAAATTTCACTGTCCTGCTAGAGAACTCATAGCTTCTTTTTCTCATTCATTAAGTAGTCTCTCCTTTCAAAACTGTATTTAATACAAACATAGCTACTGAGAATGTACATATCTGAGCTTTAATTTAAAAATACAATTAGCACTTTTATTGACTACTATTATTTCCAAAATAAAATCTGACATACTGACAGCCCTGGGTTAATACATGGATCAGTTTTGTTTGGTACAAATTCATTTCTGGATGAAGAAATAAACAGCTCTGATCAAATTAAAAACAGGGATATGATTGTCTTCAATATCTTAGCAAGGATAGGACATTCAACAAATTGTGTTCTATCAATTAGATTCTTTTTCAGAACATTTGAAATTCAGAATCATATAAGTAATTTAACCTTGTTTTGGTTCACTGCTATATTTCGGTCTGATAAAAAGAATAACCTGCATTAATTACCAGTTTATCAGGAACTGTTGTGTATTTAAATATTAAGAAAAACTTCGTACTTCAGTCCCTTATCGTGATCTAACAAAAATTAATTCTTTGAAATGAAGAAAAAAATAACTTTCTAACTTCTAATCAAGCTAAATTACTCTTCATTATGAAACAAATAATTGTAGTAATATTAACTTTCAGTAATCCTATAAACATTGCTGAATTAGCATGTTATATGACAATCTAATTGGTAAGAGCTTTTAAAAATCATTTAAATAAAAAGAATATGGAGCATCTTTTTCTCATGGTCTAGCAAAGAAGATGGATATTGAAAGCAAGTTCAGGTTATCATAAATGAAATTAATGTGAGAATTGCTATAATTGTATAACCAAAAGGAATAATGCTCTGAATTGTGCTTTGTTGTCTCATGTTAAAACACAGAAATACATTGCTTGCATATTTCTCAGAATTTGAAATCATTTATATAGATTAGATGTTATATTTAATTAATTTATTATAGAATATATGTATAAGACAATTTATATACTTTTTTATTCTCTACATGTTAATGGAGTATTTGACTTCCATCCAAATTAATGATTTTCAAACAATTCCGTGAGGGTGTCTAGAAACTCTGGTATATAGGGCAATCATTCAAGGTGACATACCTAAAAAGGTTAATTAGGATAAAGAAATCTATTTTTTGAAAGATACCTCTAATTACAAGAAAATATATAAATGTTCCTCATTAAGTATCTTTACAGATCCTTTCATTTTGAAATAATCACAAGATTTTTTGGTTCTGGACATACATTTAAGGATTTTGTTCAGAATCACTCCCATTTTTAAAACAAAAATTCGCTGAACAAATTGAAAATCAACAACTATCTCGTAGATTCTCCTCAGAGAATCAGGACACAGGGCAAATCACTCTCCCAATCATTGGAGAGACAGGTAGATGACAGAATCATAAATACCAGAGCAAAACTACTGCTAAGCCAATATGAGAGTAGCAAAATAAACTGTAATTTATGAAATAAATTCTGAAGGCTCAGTGAGGACAGGCTTTAGAGTTGAGAACTCCAGGGCAGTTATAGAGGATTCTCGCATTTTCATGAATTTTAGTCCCAGGAGTCATATCAGCTTCTCACAGAAAATGCTGGAGGAAAATCTCTTTCATTTTCCAACATGGGAGGAAAGAATAACTGATGTGAACTCCTCAATTAATAATGGAGTTCTGTCCCAATAAAGCAATCATACATGGAAAATAGTGTAAGCTGAAGGTACATTTAATATACCTAACCTACCAAACATTCTAGGTTACCAACACAGTATATTATAGACTGTCAGTTGAATACCTGTGCAATTGTGCACATGACTGACCAAGACCTGGAGATTTACTGGTGCTACTTAGCCTTACAAAAGAGTGTCATGCCACATATCCCTTGTCAATGAATAGATCAAAATTCAAAATTAAATTACTCTATGAGTGCATATTGCTTTCATTCCATCCAAAAGTAATATATATATATAAATATATATGTTCACTCAAAATATTCTATTATTCTGAAAAAAGCTTGTCATCAATTGACACTATTTTCCCAGAGTCTAATTGGTTTAGAGTAAGACGAATATCTAACAACCTCCTATCTTTCTTGTCTTCCCAAGGAGGAGCAATCTGAGAAGCATACATGAAGAACACAGCTCAGAGATGCAGACTTACTAAAAATCTAATCAGGGCCAGTGAAATCTTATTCCGCCACACATTTTACTATTACATTCTTAGGTTTCCTTTATAATGGAGGATTAATACTGAAAAAAACTGTATGTCTCAAAGATTTTTTTCAAGAAGAATTCCCTCATGAAATACCAAGACAGAAGGAGGGATAAAAATACGGAATTTTTAGCCTGTGACACATATAACTATAGCAAACAACAAACAGTCTGAATTCTAGGCAGTTAAACATAAAACTACAACTCAAAGTTTATTGATCTCAGTTCCTTCTATTTGGCACTTCATGTCCAGCTTTACATATGAAGCTACAAGGCATACTGAAAGCACCCCCTCCCAACTAAAAAAAAAAAAAAAACTAAAGAGAAAGAGCAAATATGAAGCTTATATTCAGATATGTCAGAGATGAAATTATCAGGCTGGGAACTTAAAACAAAAATAATTAATGTGCAAAGAGAGCTTATAAAACACTTAAACTATGGTGATTCAAACAAAAAAACAGGTATTGTTCTCTGTGCTTTTAGGAATACCACAATGTCCAGCATCATCCTCGCCCTCAAGGATGTTTCATTGTAGCAGAATGGATGGAGAAAGAAAGAAATATACTACAGTGAGATAATGGATACAGTCTCTTTCTATCTCTTGTGGTGTAAAATGACCTGACTTTCCCCCTCTGTGAACTCTCAACTCCTCGCTATTCCCAATTTCTCATGCATATTTTATATATATATATTCCACATGCACATTTTATGTTCCGTCCTAATGCATATCAATTTACTTTTCTTCTAAGCCTTTAAACTGTTTCATTAGTTTAAGACTCTTAACCTCTTTATTTTTCCTAAATAAGTACTTCATAAAGGACATAGGCTACAAGTGAAGTTTGACATTTCCCCAGATTTATTATGCTTATTTTTATATCCCATTTACAATTAGTATGAGTTGGGGAGGGAAAAAAGAAATCTAAAAAAGAAAGTTTTCAATTATTTTATTAATTTTCCATAACTGTTTGCAAAACAGACTTGTTATTCCAACATTTATCAAGTGAAATTAATCCTACTATTTGATCACTCAAAAAAGTATTTTCAACACTTTCTTTGAATTTATTATTTTCCAGCAAAATATTTCACCATCTATTGCTATTAATAATTTACATGTGATTTTCAAAGGTATATCTTCAGGAACTTTAAATGTCTGCATACTATTATAACATTGATGCAAACAATACTTTGATGTGAAATTATTTTTTAACAAACCAAATTCCCTTATCTTACTTATTTTAAAATACAATTAATGCATTAACAAAAATTGATTCCTTATTATTGCTTTTCAGCTTTTTAGAAGCCCTCTCTTGTGCCAGACAAAGTGGTACACACTTATAATACCAGTTACTGGGGTGGTGGAGACAGAACAGCCAGTGAGAGGCAAGCCCAGGAAAAGTTAGAAATACACTATCTCAAAAATAAAATACAAACAAAGGGACTCGGGGATGGCTCAAGTGGCAGAGACCCTGGGTGCAAACCCCAGTACAGCACACACACATGCACACAAACTACACTATTGCTTGTTATAATGTATAAAGTATATTTTAAAGTTCCATTTTAGCTTCTAAATTTTTTAAAGGTGATTATCACCATATACTAATATATTTATTATCTAGATCTGACTTTATTAAAAGAAAGAACATAGAGAATATATTTATGTTTCAAGTTTGAAAGGGCATATGCCAGGGATTTGACTATTTAAAGGAATTTTAAGGATTTGGTGTAATAAATTATTTGTATTTATAAATATATACCATTTATGCCCGTCATGACAGCACACAGTTGTAATCCTAGCTACTAAAAATGTAGAAATGGGGAGGATCATGGTTTGAAGACAGCACAGGCAAACTGAGTCAGTCCCCCATCTCAACCAATAAAAATTCTGGGGCATGGTAGTTCATGCATATCCTAGCTAAGTGGAAAGCATAACTAAAAGGATCACACTCCAGGCCAGCCCAGGCATTAGAGTGAGACCTTATTCACAGACATAACTAAAACTAAAAGGGCTAGGGGATACAATTCAAGTGGTAGCATGCTTGGCTAGGAAGGGTAAAGCCCTGAGTTTAAACACTAGTACCATAAAATTTACATATATATAACTTACAAAATATATTCTCTATGCTATTTTTACTTTTTAGTATCTGGCTGTATTGGCAGAAAAATATGGTTAAAGTTAAATAAAGTGTATAGCTCAATCTTTTTCTCTTTCCACTGACTCTTGAGGAGGCAATATGGTATAATCTGAGTAGTTAGAAATTCACTTCCTAGCACCAAATACATTCTAAACTCAGGCATTAGGATTGTCAGAAATTCATTCTCAAAGATCTGTCCATCTGGGAAAACTAAAAGAAAAATCCTTTCCCAAGGGGAAAGCTGAGATTTGAACAGTCTCAGAGAAAGGGAGAGAGGTCTGTTTTAGCTCATACATATTCCTTGAATATGTACTATCCCCTGGAAAACCCTTCAAGAGGGAAAAATTTCTGACATAAGCCCAAACCCTTCTGCAATTGCTTCCCAAAATTCTTTTGTTTGGTGACAGGTATTGACCATTTTCTTTTCAATTCCATTACCCCTGACAAAGACTCTTGCAGATCTTTCAGGTCTGAGAGTTTGATTATATCCAAATTTATGCACCTTCTTAAGACTCTGGTCAGGCTTTGCATTGCCTTAAATTCGGATTCCTAAATATTGCCTTGGGTCACCTGACTGAACCCTTTTTCCAACTGTTCTGGCTTGGTCTTAGGCGGGACTTATCTGTCTATTCACCATAAATTTAAATATGCACTGAAATTCTCAGTAATACACTTATCAATTGCTGTTCCCTTACTATATTCATGTGCTTTGGTCAGGTTTAATAAATAATTGTGCTCTAAAGCTGTCTTTTAATAGAGATATTTTACCAAGGGAAGTTTATTCTCATTTTAGTAGAAATCAAATTAGTTTATATTTGCTAAGGAAGCAGATTCATCCTCCTTGGTCATACAATACTCTAAGTCCAACCTTAGAGGTAGTCTATGTCCTTGGGCAAGACAAAAATTTTGCCAATACTCTGAAAATTATTAAGCAATTTCTCCATTGCTTTATGCCTTCCAAATGCATTAAAACATTAAAGGATAGTACATTAAGTCACTTGTACCATAGTGTGGATCAATATATTAGAATGCTTTTCTCCTGAAAGGAAGGACTAAAGGTGCAAGGGAAAGATAACAAGAGGGTAAGGGGAATGCTGAGAAAAGTGTAATGTGTACAGACAGAGAAGGAGAGGAGCACTAAAGATTAACTTTTCCAAGCCTATTTTTCATCATGTAATATTCTATTATTTGCTGCATTTCAAAGGCAAGTAAAACAAAACCCAGTTAGCATAACAAAAATCACCAACAAATAATCTTTACCACAAATCCAGGCATGCATAAACATTTTCTGTGCATATCCTGTGAGAGCTCAAGATGATAATGCACTCATGAAGTTTCTCCTCATGAGATTTCCAGTCCATCCTGTCACACATAATCATTTTCTAGTAATAATGATAATGGAGGTAGTATATATTTATTAGCACTATTTGTGACAATTGGGCAAGGTGTTTCATGAGAATTATGGCAATTTATCATCTATCATTTTATCACATAGCTACTGGTAGTAACTCTGTTTAGGACATGAGAAAATTAAACTCAGACAAGTTAAATAACTCAGTTTAAAATCGCAGTTGTGTATTGATGGAAGCTGGTACATGCAAAGTTTCAGTTCTTAACTGTAGTGCCACTCAACTTTACATCTTCAAATATCTTTTTGTTTATTTTACCTTGCTTGAATACATGGAAGATGACATAACAAACACACTGCAAAACTCCACTCATGTGAGTCTTAAATTCAAAGGAAAACACTGTAGGTATCTAGATATGCAATGTTTTCTTATAACAGTTCTAGTATAGTTAGTATTTAAAGCCATAATTCTACATAACATGTATATTCCATCTGTGCTCAGCTGACCATTGAATCAAAAATTCTTATTTTCCATATAAAAAGTTTGAGTATGTGTGTTTTTAAAAATTTTGCTAGTTATTTTTTTCTTCATTTTCATCATTAACCTAGCAACTAACATTGCTAAGCTCTCCACAAGATAATATGTGAGTTATGGTCTCCTGGGTCACATTGTAAAGCACTGATTATTTCAAACAAAATAATTACTTATAATGAATCTCAATACGTGTAGCATGTTATCCACCCCTAAATACACTAAATGTTAACCTAACTACACTGTCCTACATAGAGACAACAGTTCTTTACAAGCAGCTCTCACTACTTACTGACTTACTATGTCTAATTGAGATTTTTTTTAACCTTTCTGTAGGTTTCTATATATTATCCAGCACCATTTAATCTAAACAGTGGCTATTGAGAAATGCAGTCTTATTCTTGTTTCAACTTAATAATATATTCTTTTTGTTCTTCCCTGATAAGTTATAAGAGAATAATTAAATAAGTATTCTAGGATACTTAAAAAGTAGTCATGCAATATGGCTTTATAAAAAGAAGAAAGTCCATGTTTAAATATGTGTTAATAGCTATCAAACTGAGATGTAGTTGCCTCAAGTCTAACTTTATCAAGTCCTTTTCCAAGAACTTTTCCACTTTGCAATGCTCTTTCATGTGTTGAGTTGACGCTATAGGGATCTCCACTGAGTAGGCTTTAAAAAGTGATACAGGGAAAAAAATTTTCCAGGACTTAAAATAGAAGCTTCAAACAGTAATTTACATGTCTAAATCTCACAATTGTACTGGTGAACATAAAAACATATATCATGAAAATATTTTTACCCTGATAATGGGTTCTTCTAAAAGTAAAATACATCAAAGCATAATAATGCTGCTTAGAAATTCCTATGATGCATGGGTACACTGTACTCAGCCAGAACAGGTCCTTGTTCTCTATGGCACCGAAGAATTGAGGATAGAAAACTCTAGCAAGGTGAAAGCAAAAAAGGTTTATTTGCCAAAAAGAGAAAGTAGAAGGTTGCTCTTAAACTGAGGAGTGCCTCCAGCAACGGGGTCCAGGAAACAAATATCCCTGAGGGGTGTGGAGAGACTCTTTTTACTCACCTTGTTGTGGTTCTTTATCTGCCCTGGGCAGCTGTCTCTCTAGGGAAGCTATTTCTGGGCTAAAGCTCGCTGTTTTTGCTCCTCAGAAGCAGTTCTTCCATGATTCTGGTGATCTTTATTTCAAGTCTGCCATCCTACTTCTCCTTTCTGTACATACATCTAAAATGACACTGTAAGGAATACTAGAAAAGTTGAAGGTACAATTCAGAGTAGTTATTGCAGGCTGAAGAGATAATAATGTGCCCTGAGAGGGATACAGAGGAGACAAGAATTATTGGTAATATTTTATTTCTTGAAATAAATGGTAAGTCCACTCATGTTTACTAAATTATATGTATATATGTGTGGACATATATACTTTTTACTTAATAAAATTCTTCAAAATATGTTTTCAACAATTAAAATGACAACATAGTTTTTCTCTTTTTTCTCATACTATGGCAGGTATGGCAAAACTTTAAGTTATAAGAACTATAAAGAAAAAATGCCCTGAACCAATTAAACAGGCAAAGAAAACTTTCTTCAAGAGGTTTTTTAATGGGAGAATGAGACTTTTGCAATAGAGAGAGCTTCAAATCAACTCCACTAAAACACATTAGGAAAAGAGGATTTTTTAAAAGCTGGATGAAGTAGTGGAAGACAAGTCGAAGATCGGAGTGATGGGCGTGATATCGATCATTTGTGTTTCCTCTTTGTCACATATTGAAGCTAGGCTCCCACCTTTACTGGAAGACTGGCTGCTAGCAGCAGTATGTACTTCCAGGATTACTTTCCAAGGGATGATTCCCAGTTTTGTGAGAAAAATATTTATTTGGAAAACTGGCTAGAGACCAGGAAATATACTCATCTCTGAAGGATAGAGAAAAAATATACAACTCAAGTTTTCTAAAATAAATGTTTTAAGACAAGCTTAGAAAGAGGCCCACGTGAAGCCTGGTCAAAGTAAGGGGAACATTAAGGCCCTGAACTTGGTCAAAATCAATAGAGTAGGATAGAAGATAAATTAGTTAGGGCTGAACAAGAAAAACAATACAGAACAAAATAAAAAAAAAACCAACACTCTAGGTGTTTAAACAAAGATGGCCTTCTCATGGGAATGGGATGTTTTCACATTGATTAGAAGAAAGTGTTGGAGGAGTAATTCCAAGAATCACAGACAAAATTCTCTGCAAGATGCCCCCTTAGCCAGAATCAGGAGGGAGAGAACTGAAAAGCCAACGTTATAATGGTTGAATTCAAGAGCTCACTGTGTATTGCTGGTAAACTAGCTCTCCAAGGAGGCCATCACAACACCCCCGCTGCCTTTCCCTGCCCTGAAGCTCTTGATAGAACATCGATTGCTCAACCTGGCTGCCTCTTTTGCCTGAGCTACTTTTTAATTTACAGGAAGTCAGTGATGAGCAGTGAGATCTGCTGAGAAAAACACTCACCTACATGACTTTCTTTCCTACAAGAAACTGCTGAGACATCCATAGGGAGATTCCATAGGAGCCTTCAGATATTATTAGTGAAACACAAGTACATTCATAACCTCAGCTTAAGAAGCATCTAGAAATTGTAGCTTTTAATTTTCTTACCTCTGCAGTAAACAAAGCCATAGTAGACAGGAATGGATGATGAATGCCAGTCATACTCATCAAAAACAAAGAAACAATTAATAGGTGGTTATACTGGTATAGGGAGAGGTGATGATAAGAAATAGAAATAGAAGAAAGTAATATAAATCAGGCAAATAAATACCCACTGGGCAAGATTTTAGAAAATGATCAGAAGCAGATTTACAGGGACCATATTATCCTTTGAGTCTCATACCTGTTTTTGTTCTTTCAGAATGAAGCAACTAACTATACAGAAAAATATGGTTTTATAATTAAAAACAAGAATCCCCAAATTCATTAACAATGCCGAAAAATAGTGATCATATCATTATCATATTAAATTTTCAGTATTACTCTAACATCTGATACAAAATAGAAAATAAATAAGTACTTGCAGAGTAAATGATGTCTATGCAGGTGAAAACAAAAATGACTTTACATGTCACAATATGATGAAAATTCAAGTGATTAGTATCAAGGGCTGGGATGTAGCTCAGTGGTACAGCCCTTGCTTAGCATGTGTGAAGCCCTGGGTTTGATCCTGGCACCAAAAAAGAAATGACAAAACAAAACAAAAAAACCCTCCTCAAGTAATTACTATCAATAACTGATTATTTTGATGAAAATTCATGCTTACACAAAACTTTAAATGTGTCAGTATGTATAACCAGAAACACTGGCCAGTTTTCATACTCTATGCAATGCTATAGCATATTAAGCATATTAGTTACATTAGTTGTGTTTATTAATGAAAATAAAAGTCACTGTTTCAATGAATTCTATATTTTCATTTCATTCTCCTTCTTAGTGCCAAGCTATTTGCATCCAATCTGGGAAAAAGAAAATAAAATTAAACCTAAACCTAAGTTAATTCTGTCTTACTTGTTAATATATAACCCAGTAATTGGATAACATGAATTAAGGTTATTTTCTTTCCTTAGTCGAACTCTAGAATATTTAGAGGAATTGATTTTTATATCTAAATCATCATAAAGATACAATTACATATACACATATTTCATGTTAAAGATTATTCAATTTTCATGGTTAAAAAGAAAGATGTTTCTCTATCTCTTTTGTTGTAAATACAGAAATCCCATCCCTGGCTTAGTAATTTGTGAGTGCTGATAGCAGATGTTATCTGTGTTTATTTCTGTTTCCTTGCCCCAAGGACATTGTATGCAACATTTCTGCTTCAAAATGAATAATGCTACTTGAAAATCTTAATGTGTGTCTGCAGTTTGTATCATCACCTATGTAAACACCACTGTACCACACCTAGGTGTAAGATGCATCTGGGCACAATGACTGCTCTAGGGAATGAGAACAACTCTGGACAAAGCATTCACATTTTCAATACTGAAAGTGTACCCATCATTTTCAATTTATTCATAGTGGGATAGCTCTAGTTTCATTTCAGAGGTGATAGACAGTGTTGTATAACACTGAGTGAACTACGTAGACTAAAAGCAAAGTAAATGCATTTTGATTTTTGTGACACCAAACTGAACACCTGCATTGATACTTCAATAAAAATGAGATCACTGCACGTTCACTACATAGACACAGAATGATCTCCGCGATGAGAACTGTCTTCAGTGACATTCAGGCTGCACTTTGCATGGAGATTCTGTGCAGAGGGAGACTGAGGGCTGAAATCAACCTATGATCTAGTGTCAAACATGGTACCTTGTTGGCTGGGAGGAAGAGGCATAGCTTCAGTCTGCTCACAGAGAGAATTCAGGTTTTATGCTAACCAAGGCCCTTCCAGTGACCCACAACATTGTACCATAACCAAATTGTATTTTTTCCAGTGGGTGCTGACCTTCATGAGTATCCATTGTGATACAATTTCCTACAAGGATTTGGAGATTAAGCTAAATAACATTTAGAATATTTTATAGACATTTATATCTAGTTCAAATTTCAGTTTGAACTGATACATCAGTTTCAGACACATCTGATGGAAAAATGCATATTTATTTAGTTTCAAAGTTGTGTTGTGTTCAAAATGTTCAGGAGGACCAAGCCTTTTGGTATAGAGGAGGCATCCAGGTTGAGAACTGTGCAGTAAGAGAGAGATGTTGTTAGACATTGAAAGGTAATTTTGGTGATTGACAATATGAGGTGAATTTAAGGAAGATTTCCACCACCAATGGGAAACAAAAAATAACAATAATTTAGAGAGCTTAATTTTAAAAGAGGAATGTGGCGTCAAAGCAAATTTCTAAAAATAAACAAACTGTGACAATAAAAACTTATCTGGTCTCCCAGTAAATATTGAACTTCTAAACATCATGTAGGTGAAACTCACTGCAGCAAGCATAGTCACTACTTTGTATGAACTTGCACAAATCGTAAAGCCCCACTAACCCCTTCAGGGGACCCAACAAAGAGAACTTTCAGATCCTGGGGTATCCATAAGCTGTCTGAAATCTTCTGTGGAATCTGTGTATAGTGAGAATTATTTTAAGTATCTGAAAATATCCCCCAAGTATATTCCTGTTGTTGGAGAATGTTCAAGAACTCAGCATCACTGCAGGGAGGATTTAAAAAACTGTTGAAGATGAGTAACTAAAGGCATAGGAAAAGAGCAACAAGTCTGCAAATTTAGAAAAGTAAAAGAAAGAGGGAAAAATGCTTAGACGTGAATTGTTTATAGCAATAAAGAGCTAAAGAGACAGAAAGGGCCAAAAAGATGAATTATTTATAAACACCCTTTTTAATCAATTCAGCTATCCTTATCTCAACTAGTAAAAACCCTTGTTCCTTCCTATTATTGCTTATACTCTCTCTTCAACAAAATTAGAGATAAGGGCAAAATAGTTTCTGCTGGGTATCGAGGGGGTGGGAGGGAGAGGGAAGGGGCGGGGTGGGTGGTAAGGGAGGGAGTGGTGAGGGGAGAAAAATGACCCAAACATTGTATGTACATATGAATAAAAAAAAGAAGAAAAAAAAAAGAAAACACCATAGCCTGGAGGACTTATAAACAAAACAAATTTACTGCTCACTGTCTGGAGGCTGGGAAGTTTAATAGCTAGTAACTGAAAGATTCAGGTAAGGGCCTGCTTCAGGCTATGCCTTGTGACTCTGTCCTCACATGGCAGAAAGGAACAGCTGACTCCCCAGCACCTACTGGATGAGAGCACTTATCTCTTTCATGAGGGTTCCATCATCCCAACTTCCAAGCCCAATACCTGACTTCTTACTATATTATATTGGTGACTACATTTCAGGAGACACAAATATTCAGACCATCCTAGCAACTGTTTCTTCAAAAAAGTCAATTTATTCAGTTTATCCATTTCTGTGCCAAAAATTGTTGAAAGAAATAACATTGTCAATACTAAAAAGACCCAACATTTATAAAGCACTTACTGTGTAAGTAAGTAATTGATGTGAAGATCAGGAATTTGAAGCTTAGAAAATCCATGCAGTAGATATTATACTGCAAGCATTAGAATCTCCTGTGGCAGCCTAAGTGACTGCTTTCTAGTCTTACAGAACATTCATCTCACGTTTTTAAAGCTTAGCCATTTCTTAGAGCTTGATTGACAGTCAACAAAACTACTGATGAAGGTGACTGCCACAATTGTATTAAAAGACACATATACATATATATGAAAACATATATTTAAAACTGCATGAAAACACACATATGAAAACATATTTTAGAATATATACACTGTATGCTTATTATTTTTTCAATAATTACCTTGTTGACCTTTGCAAATGTATCCATTGATGTAATCTTCACAGTTTGTATCAGGTGAACATGGTGATAAAGAATGTCCAGTTATATTATTTTCCCTAAATTGACCAGAAAATTCTGGAAGACATCTGAGAAACAAAAGTGAAAAATACAGGTGAGCAAGTCCCACATTCAAAGGTGTTTTCAGAGCTCCAACAAAATGTAGCTGGCAGACTGTTGATAGGATATAATGGAATGAACAGAGACCCCAAAACAATGGGCCCAAGTCCCATACTTATGAGTGTGACTCAATTTGGAAAAGAAGTCTTTGCAGATGCAATTAAGAATCTTAAAGCGAGGTTATCCTAGATTAACTCAGTGGAACTACAATGACAGTGTCCTTATATGAAGAGACATTAAGACACATGTGTGAGAAGGCCAAGTGACAATGCAGGCAGAGATTGGTATTATGCAGATGGAAAACAAGGAATATTTGAAGCCCTTACCACCTGGAAAAGGATGGGATGGATTCTCCCCTAAATACTTCAGAGCAAGCTTGTCCTTGCTAACTTCAATTTTGTGTTTCTAGTTTCCACAATTGTGAGCAAATAAGTTTCTTTTAAGTTAGTAAGTTTGTGGTAATGTGATTTTTCATCCCTAGGAAATTAATACAGGAAATGATATTAATATGTGTATCGTCTCAAACACATGAATGAATAAATAAATGAATATCCTTACGGAACAATGTCATAGATGACAGTTCTGAAGTTATAGTCCAAGAACTGTTAGAGGGACCACAAACATTGATTAATGTTCAGTGTTCACTCACGATCAGTAGCTATGTATTGCTGAGTGTCTACAGCATAACAGACTTTTTATGAACTCCAAGAATGCAAAGAAAAGTAAAAGTTTTTAAGTAACCTCAAGAAGCACCAAAATGTAGGTGAGAAAATAGACAAACAACAAATGCAGAAATATGATGTATGCATAATCAGCATGTAGAGAAATGCATTCCTAACATGGCAAAGAGAATATGCAAAGGTGAGAATAAGAAGAATGTGTGGCTTAAGCCAGAAATTACAAGTCATCTTAAATGTGTGAAGGCACAGTAAAAATAAATAAATAAATAGGCATTGAGCTTTATATAGTATTAGGTCATAGGTTTTACTAGAGCTAATTTTTGCTGATAACTTATTCACTTAAAGTAACTTTACCAAATGATTTTTAACAGGACTAGCAAATTACAAATATAGAATTAAAACATCCTATATTCACCAAATTGAACAACTCTATTAAATTTTAATAAACATGAAGACACTTGCTTTAATAATGCAAAAATTATGCCTACTGTAAATGATCTAACTAGCGAAAATGAGGTAGCTATAGACATGATCAAACAAGTTAGAGATCTTTCATGCTAAATTCTCACTGGATTTAATTGCAGGCTCTTTCTTGATCAATAAATAACTCATTTTGTGCCATAAAGATGAAATCTTAAATGTTGAATTGATAGTGCAAACATGAATCTCCTCCTTTTTTAGTAGAGTTAAACTTGTGACACTTTTCTTTTGCAATGTGGATTCTCATTCACTTGGGTCTTTTCAAATTTTTAAATTATATTTTGAATTATCATACACTAATAATGTGAGGGGTTTTCCATGCAGAGGTACAAGATTATTTTAATCAAGTTATCCCCTCCATTATATTCACATTTCTTCCTCCATTTGGCTCCCTCTTTGTTTTTCTTTTACACTTTTCTTAGCATATATTAGTTGTACAGAAGCATTTCATTGTTACTTTCATGTATGAGCTTACAATGTATTTTAATTATATTCACTCCCTCATTTGTTCCTCCTTACCACCCTTCCTCCCCAATTAGAACAATTTCAACAGGTTTCATTATTCTATTTTCATACACCTATGAAAAGTACATTGATAGTATTCACCCTCCTTCACCCTTTCCTTGTGCCCTCTCCCTTCCCACTGATACTTACCCTGAATAGGACCTGTTCATGCCCTTCATTTTTTAAATGTATATTGATTGTTCAAGAGGGTTTCATTATGGAATTTCACACGTGTGTATGTCGTGTTTTAGTTGGCTTAACCCCCTCTATTATTTACTCATTCTCTATCCTTTCAGAGGAAAGTATTCTTTGATGGTGTTTCCTTAAGTAGAAAATAAGCAAATTTAGGGCTGATTTTCTTAATAGTCAAATTGTTCCCTGTCTTCTCTTTAGTAGCAATTGTTATTCTAAATGTACTGTGAATTTACATACCTGTCAGAATTATGTTAAGAATCTGAGCTTGCTGAGTGGCTCAAGTGAGGAGTGTTGGCCTAGCAAGAGTGTAATCTGAGTTCAAAGCCCAGTTCCACCAAAATAAAAAAAAAAAAAAATGAATCCACTTGCCCATATTCTTACTTGCCATAATATTAGTATTGCTTTTATTTTCCACTGCAAAGGAAAAATCTACCTACCTTATAGTGAGGCTTTGGGGTGGGGGGAAGGGAATAGTTAGTTCAGGAACTTTCCATATATACCCACTAAGTTTTCTTTAACTTTATTTCTTCTTTGGTTTTTAATTTCTTTGGTGGTATTGAGGATTGGACTCAGTGCCTCATGCTATCTAGACAGGTGCTCTACAATTTAAGCCATATCCCTACTCCTTCCTGGTTCTTGTTATCTTTCAAATAATCTCATGTTTTTGCATGAAGAAAATCTTGGATCTAAATTCTCCTGCCTTTACCTACCGCCTAACTGGGGTCACAGGTGTACACCATCACAACCAGCTTGTTTTGCTGAGATAGGGGCTCCGCAATTTTTTTGCCCAGGATGTCCTCGAACAGATCTCCAGTCCCCAGGTAGCTGGGATTATAGATGTGAATCACTCCACCCAGCTCCTCTTTTATTTATAATATCTTACATTAATGTGGTACATTTGTTACCACTAATGAAACGATATTGACATGTTGGCATTTAACAAAGTCCATATGTTTTATATTTCCTTCATTTTTACATAATGTTCTTTTTTCCATTTCAGGATCCTGTACAGAATGGATTATCTTCAGTTGCCAAAAGTCTTTGTGCTCCTCTAGACTGTGAGGTTCTCATATTCCAATTTCCTTCTTTTTGATGACCTTGACAATTTTTTATACTGCTTTTCAAATTAGGCTTGTTTGATGGCATTCTCGTGGTTTCAGTGATGTTATGGGTTCAAGGGGGGAAGACATTATAGGAAAATGACATTCTTGCATATTATCAACAGTGGAGGGTCTGACCAGTGGGACCAGGTGGGATCCTCCACTCAAAAAGAATGATTTCAGGGTCAGAAACAGCATACTTTCACATAGCAAGATTTATTAAAAGCAAAAGCAAAAAATTTAAGCTGGTAAGTAGGCAGAAAGCAGGTAGCCAAACTGAATTATCAAGTATTTAAATACTCAGTGATTAGACTATGAGCACATGATAAAAGTAAG
The DNA here is from genome assembly GCF_047511655.1 of Castor canadensis. Taxonomy (NCBI): domain Eukaryota; kingdom Metazoa; phylum Chordata; class Mammalia; order Rodentia; family Castoridae; genus Castor; species Castor canadensis. Next base: position 100,414,162 of record NC_133386.1, on the reverse strand, counting down.
AGCACACAAGGGAGGGGTAAAATAAAATAAATAAATAAATAAATACTCAGTGTGTCAAGATTTTTATGGTCATTGCTTAATGATTAATTTAATAGTATGTTCATAATTGTGGAGTCTTCCTGAACAGGCATGAGTACTTCAAGAACCAGGTAGATAGGAAGAAGATACCTTACAAGGTCCATGGGTCCATGGGTCCAAGATGGTGATTAGTGAGGTGGTGCCTAAATAAAACCTCAACTTTAATTATATGTTAACGAGATTTTTCCCTGACTTTCTACAGGCTTCTATTGACTTTCTGCAGAAATGAACCAAATTCAACACAGCATAGGAGATTCATAGGACCAACAGAGGAACAAAAGGTAACACTGAAGTTTTAATCCAAGGTGAATAGGACTCAGGGTTAGGATGTGACACTGAAAGCTCTCATCTAATTCTTGGAGGCTGCTGCTGAGCCAGACTTCGTCTCCTTATCTGAGACTCTATCAATACTAAATTAAGATTACATTTTAGAAGGAAGTTGCTATGTACATCCCAGACATAAGGCAAGAGAAGTTATGCTGCATCTTCTTAAAGGAGAAAGTATTTTTGAGATTTTCAGTGGGATTGCTTTGTATCCATAAATCAAGTTGGGAAGAAATGATATCGTAAAACTAATGAGTCTTCAAATTAATAAGTAACATCTCTCTACTTATTAAGATATTAACTTTCATCCATCAGTACTTTATATTTTTCCACAAACAGGTATCATGCATGTTTTGCTAAATTTATTTCTAAGTATTTCATCTTGAATAGTTCCTATTTAAAATGGTATGTTTATTTTGTTTTGTGTTATTTTTCATTCCAAAATGCCAATATTCTCTACTGAAATGCTATAAACTTTTGCATATTGATTGACCTCAGATCTTTCAACTTTGTTACACTGCCTCATGAGTTACAAGAGTGGTTTTCAAAAAAGAGAATTCTTGGGGTTTCCTACAAAGACAATTACTGCATATGTGAATAAAGAAAGTTCTGTTTCTGCTGCGCCTTTAAATATGATCATATGATTTTCTTATTCATCTAATCATATTGACTAAATGATTGATAGGATAATGATATGACTATATATTAGTATAATAAGTTGTATTGAATGTTGCTCTAAGAATGTTAAACCAGCTGTTTTACTAGAATGGACCCTACTTACTTATTTCAGGCTTCAAATATGGTCATCTTCTTGTTATTTTCAAAGAGCCTATTATTTCAGTTTTAAGCTTTAATGCTAACTTTGTTCTTTTCTCATACAATGTATGAGATATTTACATTCTTAGTTTTAGTAGTAGATTTTAAAAATCCTTAAAGAAATAGAAGTTTACCACAATTTCTAATCTTATATCCCATGAAAATATTTATACCATGAAGTGTAAAGACCTCTAACATATGGGAAATTGAATTTATTACATTAATATTATAGATATTTTAATTACATACATATTCACTTTGTAAACATTTTAGTGAAATATCTGAAAGATTAGATTAATATACACAATTTGTCTATACAAATGGATTTGTTTAAAAACTGTTATGACACTGCTACATTATGACACTGTGTTCAATCTTTTTAAAAAACATGACTTGCTATTTCACCTAAAATGATTTCCTCTAGGTTTATGCATATCACCACAAATGATGGGATTTAATTCTTTTTAAGACTAAAGTATTCTATTGTGTATGTATACCACATTTCTTTTTCCATTTTCTGTCAATGATCACCAACATTGATTCCATATCTTGGTTATTGTGAATATTGCTGCAGTTAATATGGGAGTTCACATACCTTTCCAACATACTGATTTCATTTCCTTTGGATGTATAGCAGCCATATGATTGCTAGATCATAAGGTAGCTCTGGTTTTAGGGTTTTGTGTGTGTGTGTGTGGGGGGTGGGGGACCTCTGTAGTATCCACACTGAGTTTTTCATACAAGAGAAGGCACATAAATTTCAAGTTATTTCTAAATTACAGCATCATACTTCCATTTTCATCTAGATGCCAAAAATTTAGTTTAAACTTTTATTGTCACATGGCATGAGCTTCTCTTAATTAAAAATACTGCTTTACTCCCTGATGTGAATAAGTTGAAAAAAATAGTCATTTAGCTATTTGTGGATACTTTGATAACCTCCTGTCTTGTGTGCTTCCCACAGCCTTCTGCTAGTCGCCACGCCTGCCTCGACCTCATCCTGCACACACTTACTATGACCTCAGTAATGTTGTGTCTCAGTGTTCCTTTTATACGGCTGTCTATATTTCACATTTATTTATTTATTTTTAACAAAGACAAAGCATTTTTGCTAGTTGAGTTAAGGATAGTTATACAGAGCAATTCCTAGCATTGCTTCCATGTACAAGTTGGTTCATCTTTAACTGATCTTTACACTGGTTCCTGATCCCATTCTCATGTTGACCTCTGTTGCCTTAAGGTTTCTGTATTAGCTCCTCTGGAGTGGGGACATCAAACGCTTTCATGTTTAGGGATTTCTACACATCTCCATCACATTTATTAAGATAGACATAAGGATATTTCTTTTCCACTATGTTCTTCACTGCTCCTCTTCTTAAGGTAAAGCAGAATTCATACTGACTGTTGATCCTGCTGTCCATGAAAGGTTCTATAGATTGCACTACACCAACATGAAAAATTGGTTAATTTAGCAAGTTAAATTATGAGGCACATGATAGAGAAAATTTTTCAAACAATATACCAAATGAACAAAATAGTGGCTGGCATTATATTATTCGGTGAGAAAAACTATGGAGCATAAGAAATTGAATTTCCACCCCACGTAGTTGATTCTTTTAAGAAACCTTTTCCTGTTTTAGTTTCAATGGATAACAATTTAATTTAAATGTGGCTTAATTCAACTTATGTATCCTACTGAATTTTTATTTGCATTTGAAATGTTTACTGTAGATTTAAATGAAGTATATTTGCAATTTCTAACACCATTTGCTTGGCTTTGATATATAATTGAATAGATGCACTTTAATAACTTTCAAGGAGGAAGCCACATAACAAGAATCAACTTTAAAAACATTAGCTATAAATACTCCGAAGCTCAGTGATTATTCATCATCAGGAAATTTGCTGAAGCCAATAATTTTCAAGTCAGAAAGTTTATCAACTGTCAGGTATGTATATCAGTTCATACATAATTTCAAAGTCCTCATAGCTCTTTTCTGTGACTTGTTTGCTTTTTAAGTAATTAATTACATATCTGTCTAAAATTCCTTTTATTTAGAATATGACAAAATATGTTATATGTATGAAAGGTAACAAATAGCACTTAAGCATGAATAAGGAGGCTCTAAATAGGAATGCACACACCCTAGACATAACTTGTATTTAAGTTTATTCACTTATCTATGTCTTAATTTAAAAAAATGCAAACTTTTTGGAATTTTCAACTTATTTCACTGTGAACACCATAGTTCTAAAAAAATACCCACACGCATAAAACAAACATATAACCATTTTACATGTCTTTTATCTCTCTGTGCCTTGGCCTCTTTTTTTTATCCTGGATAATACACTACATATAATCAACCTGTAACTGAACCTGTCAATCAACTTATCTATGTCAATGAAATTCAAATATTTTTACTTATAATTATCCTTCTTGTGAATGTTCATGTATTTACATCATCTTCTTCCTCTTATTATTTCTACAGATATTTTGATATTATAAACAACCACATCTCTGGAAAACAACCAACAACAGGTTGATAACTCGAGGGTCTCCTGGTAAGCATGCAGAGCCATTGACCTGACAGGATGGCCTTGATAATCAATCACTCACTATCAGTATTGTATCCAACAGCCTGCAGTGACTCTTTGTATCTGTATCAGCCCTCTGCCACTGGCTTTAGCAGACCACTTTGAACCTGGTGGGACTCTAACACTTTCTTTGCCTTCTGTTATCTATAATGTGTGATCTGAGAGTTAATAGTATTAATTAAGATTAGGATAAAAGAAATTTTGACAATTGACCCACAGCTATCGAGCAAATTCAGCAGTACTTGGCAAATTAATGCCAACAAAATTGACTTACCTTATGTATTATTGGTATTCAATAAATTCTGACAAGGTGTAATGACACAAGAGCATCTGTCTATGTTGCTGACAAAAATTGCTCAAGAAAAAAGTTGCTGTCACTCATCCCAGTGTTTTCTATACTATTCATTTGAAGATAGTATGTCTTCTACATTTTAAAAGATATAAGGTTTTTAAAACTTTTTTGATTCATTTGCTATAAAATTTTTTGGTAGAATCTAAATCATTATGTATTTTTTCAAATGTGTAGTTCAACCACCTTCTAGCCTTAAGTAAGACACTGCAATGTAATTCTAATTGATATGTAAAATAAGTATTCTTATTAACATTACCTAAATTATGAGTCTTAAAGGCCATTCTTAGTTTATCATTTTTACTTCTAACCTGAAGAAGTCTACTCTCATTACTATAATTATGCCTACAGATTAACAGAATATTCTCAGAAAGCAATTACTATAATGTAAATCTAAGTTTCTTGAGACTAATAATCAGAGTATTGTTTAAATAGCTGTTTAAGCTACATATGGGCAAGTCAAATAATCTTGATAAGTAAGAAGTGACATTACAACTCAGTTATGAATGAACAAAACTTGAAACAAATCTTTTTTATAGATATTATTGCATCCTAGTTTTTGATAAAATGCTTTCAGTTCTGAATCTAAAATCCTATAAATTTTACAGTGCTAAGTTATTTCAGTTTGGAATACTCTGTATGCAGAAACTGACACCAGGTACAGATTGTTTATTTAGAACATAATCCAAATGAGCTGAGGTGAAAGAATGGAAAGAATAAAACAGGGAAAAAAGAAAGTCAACTGAGAATGCATTATTTAGCAGTTACTACTGTGGGAACTAGAGCTAAAGTACAACTGTATTGCTTTCATAATTCTTTCATATTTAAAAAAAATGGAGCCTATTTCCTCTCTCATAGAATGTAGTCTGAACTCAGTGCTTTATTTCTAATGAGAATATGGTAGCATGTGTCTTCTTTTTTCTCTCTTTGGATCTCTTCAGCAAGCTAGTTGCTATGTCATAAACACACTCAAGTAATATTATGGAAAAGCCAATGAGGAAAAGACCTTGATTCCCTGGTCACCAGTTCCCTGAGAGAGCTAAGAGGATCCTCAAGCCCACTGAAAATCTCCATATGACTTTAACCCAGCTAGCATCTTAATTACAGTCTCCTGAAAAATTTCTGAGCCATAACCACACAGATAAGCCAGGCCTAAATTTTTGCCTGCAAATATTATGAGAATAAATGTTTGCTTTTTTAAGGCATTGAATTTTGGTGACAATTTGTCAAATAGTAATAAAAAACTTGTAAATATTGAAAACCTGTAAAGATCTGTGGCCCAGGAAAATCAGTTTTCCTCAAAATGACTAAGAAATGCACCAATTGTCCACTATGTTTTCCTATTAGTTAAAGGTTGCCACAAGGAAATTAATATTTCCAAACGTCTAAGTTGAGATGCTGTCTATGAGTGCCCTTAGAAAGAGCTCTAAATTTCCAAAAAAGCCTTAAAATGTAAAAATATAGTCTGTTGAAGTGAAATATAGTAAACAGACTGGACAACTGTCTACCACACATGAGATGGGAAAAGTACCAAAAGTATGTGCTTCATGTACCAAATGTGGAGCCCCAATCTACTTCATATGTTAAATAACATTTCAAAAAAAAGTGAGGAAAGTAATTTAACAAACCAAAACACACTGATATCTTTTGCTCACATGAATTTCTTAGTCCACATTCTTCTTCTAGCAAAAAATATATAATATGTCAGAAAGGAGGCTTTAATTCTGGGGATTATTTTAAGAAATAGTAAATATAAAAAACAAATTCAGCAATGAAATTCATTTCAATTTGTTATAATTTCTAGCACTGTTGTGTACTACTTTTCCATGATCAGAATGATTGTCTCATAGCAAAATTCTGGATGAATAAGAGAGGAAATTTTACATTATATTGCTCTAAAATTAACATTATAATGCAAACAAAGTTTTTTGAAGTTCAATTTTCTAACTATGAACTATATACTATGCAAGGTAATTTATACATTTTTGAAACTCCTCAAAATAAAATCAAGTTATAAAATATTTCTATTCAATCAGTAAGTTCAAACCCTTTATCTGCTTTGAGATGAAATGAAAGAATTCTGACATTAGGCACAATTTTGGGAGATTTTGTTGAAAACAGTGTTCCCCATAGGAAGAATCATTTTAAATCCTGACCCATGTAGGGTCCCAGGTATGAGTGAGATTTATGGGAAAATTGTCTAAAAGTTTTGTTTCTTTTGAATGTCCACATTTTCTCGGGTTGGATTTATTTTAAAAACATATTTAAAAAGTAGTTATAAAATTTTTTAGCACCTTTACTATGTCAAAGAACAAAACATTCAATGCAGCTCATTGGGAATTTCAACAGCTTTAATGTCAAAATTATATTAAAATGAATCTCTATTATATTTTAAACTCACAAAGTGTGAATCACTATGTCATCTTATTATTATGATGATATTAAACATCTCTAATTTTTCTATTCACTTGAAGACATCCTATGAGTAAAACTGATGCATGAATATTCTACAAGTATACTGATGCTTGTATTCATCTTACAAGCACTAGAAAATGTTTTTTATTCACAGATTTTTGCAACAAATTTTTCTACTTAAATGGGGACATCCCAACCTTGGTAACTCATTCTTCATAAGACAGTCTCTATACCACTCACAATCCTTATCACCCATATGTGGGAGAATTATTTGTTCCAACAATGAGATTCAAGCTCCTACCCTCTACTTCACAATATTATACTTCATAGATGTTTTATTCTGTGTGGACATTAGACTCTGTAAGTGGACTCACTGATGTCTGCTAATAGAGAAATTAAGCTTCTTTTCTTAGAAAAAGAAGTTTTATACTACTTTATTTTTATGCAAAAGTAGCAAGTGATTAATACTAAAAGAGGCATTTTGGTGGAGGTGCTTTGTATTGTACATTTTCTAAATACATTTATTCTCAATGTTTATTTTCACATAAGCCATGTGGTGTATACATTTGTATCTGTGCAGATAGACAGATGGCGCATACAGACATAAACACAACTGCACTCTTATACACAAAAATATGATAAGGAAACTATCATGGGTAATACATGTAATTTAGATTAGATTTAGAGCGTGATAAATAATATAAATTAAACCAAGTTAAAAGGGGACAAGAATTTCACAATATGTAGTATAAGAAACAGGTATTTTATTTAATCATAAAACACTAAAGTACATATATTTTAAAGATTAACTCTGGCCTCAAAAGAATAAATTTCAAAATATAAGTTATTTTAGTAGCCATCATAACCTCAGACCCCAAACGATACTATGTTATCTTATTACATTACCTATCTTTTGACAAATTTCATATATTTTTCTTTGTTTTAATTTTTTAATTGTGCAACTAAAGAGGTTTCATTATGACATTTCCATACATGCTTATTGATCAGATTCATCCCCTCTACTACCCTTTCTTATCCTTCTCCTCCTTTCATCCATTTGTATTCTTCATATTCCCTCCTTTACTTTCATGTACTTATCCCCCTTCAATCCCACATAAAAGAGAAAATATGTAATACTTATCTTTCTCCATCTGGTTTATTTCACTTAATATTATGATATTGAGTTCCATCCGTTTTCCCAAAAATTACATAATTTCATTCTTCATTATAGCTGAATAAAACTAATCATCTTTATATGGTACATTTTCTTTATCCATACCTCTGCTGACAGGCAAATTTATGCTAATCACAGAAACTGGTTATTATGCAATGGTAAACATGGGTACTTAGGTATCTCTAAAGTAAGCTCATTTTGATTCCTCTGGGTATATACCTAGAAGTAGAATAGCTAGATCACACAGTAGTTCTATTTTTAACACAAATTATATTTTAATGAAATTATTTTAAGACTTTGTGAATTTCCCACTTTGTCCCTTTTAATCTTTAACATAAAATCAGTATTTTTCAATAACTTCTCTGTAATGAATCTTATTGACTTTCTCTTGTTCAATTTTAACCAGTTAAACTTCATCTTATCTCCATTAGCAATTGTGTATAATGAAAAATTCTCCAGCAGAACTTTTGCTAACTTCATAAATCCCTAAAACTTTGACAAAATTTTTACTTTTTGTCCTACATTCATTTCTTCTAAATTTATGTGACATTTTATCACAGACTAAATCCCATTTCCTCTATTGATAGATAGCATTTTGTTAAAAGGCATGTTTGAGTTGGAGTTAACAATAAAATTGAGAATTTTTGTCACTCACACAATATTATAAAAGCAAGATTTGGAAAATTAGCAGTAAGCAATGGATACTAAAGAGAAAATGATCTTTTCAACCCAACTAATAATATGTATTTTGAACATTATTATGCTTATCTAGGATGTATCCTTGTGGATACGAGACTACATAGAATGAAAGTCTAAGTCTAAAAAATGACTGCTTTTTAAAAATTTTCATTGTTTCAGAAGATCCAGCAGAAATGAATGCCTGCACAGTATGCTTGTCTCTAGAAAATTGCTGTTTCTGGAGTTTACTTTTGTTCAGTTTTACTTTACCATTTATCTAGAAATTTAGCACTTATATACATACATACCATTTGAAATTTATATGTATATACATATATATATATGTATATACATGCTGGACTAAAATATATAATGGTATATATCTATATTTAAATATGATACAATGCCTCAGAATAAGTAAAATTACTGGAATCCTTTCAATTTTGACTAATCCTGTCACTAATATACTCAACATGGTAAGAAATTCTCCAGCATAAAATAAATACCACATCTTTAATTCTCCATTAAGAAAAAACAAACAGAAACAAAGTAACACATGGATTAACCACTCAGAATTCTACATCAGCTCATATTTAATCAATACATTGAGTGGACTCTAACAAATTCCTTTGAGGTTGTTTATATCCAGATAATACACACTTTTCATAAACATTTATGGAATTAATTAAACATATGAAAACACTGATTAGTTATTGTGATTTTTACCTTTTCACATAACTGAAAATTTCCTAATGATTATTCTTTGTAATTTTATATTTCACTATTAGAAAAATACTCTGCTAAAGAAAACACAAACTCACACTCTAATTATACAGACTAATTTACATAATAGACTCATATTTGCCCTAAAAGAGGTTGATGAAAGACCAGTCATGAACTATGCACAACTTATGGCTAGAAATAACTATGCCATAAACTATCCCTTCTTTTTACTTAGTAATTTTAGCTATCATACTACGAAAACTGAGCTATCATATGGATATATATATTTACTTACATGTTTAAGATGGCTTACCTTCTATTTCAATTATTTATTCTCAAGTTCAAATAATATGATTTCTAAAAGGGATACCATCAGTCATGAATTCATAAACATTTACAAATTTGAAAATTATCTAGTTGAAATTGGATGAGGGAAATAGAGTTTATATGTAGAGAGGCACAAATGATAGTCCTTGCCATGCTAAGCACCTCACACACAAACTTATTTCTCGTGTCCACTGAGTGCTGATGCCTGGCCACTCAGAAAGTTTATCAGCACCTCTCTCCAGCTAACAACATGACATTTTTGTATTGTACAAAATGCTGTTGAAATGAGGGTCTGCTTACTGGTTAAAGAAGGTTACTCCAAACCTATATCTTCATTATAGAGAAGCCTAAAAGTTACATTGTTTTAGTACCTAATATGTTCAAAAGATAAAATCAAATGTATAGATTTTATGCATGAGTGTATCATCAGAGGGGCATCTCTCTCTCTTTACACTGTCGCACACACACACATACACACACCCATACACCCCCACACACAATTAGTCAGATTTTGTATCTCTATAATCAAAATCTCTGACTAATAAAAAAAAATGGCACCAGAGAAGTGGGGTTGCTTTTGTTACTAAATTTGACCATATGGTTTATAGGCCATTGGGGCTAGTTCTCAGGAAGAACTTGGAAGAGTTTGGAGAGATGCACTAGAGAAGCTAGAATACTACAAAGATAGCTTAATGGGCAATTCTGGTGGGAGTTCAGAAGACCAAAATGATAAAAGCAATGTGGACATAAGGACTGTACTCATGAGGCTTCAGGTGGTAACACAAACTCTATAGGGAACTGGAAGCAGTTTGTGCTACATTCCTATAAATATTGTGTATACATTTTGTCTGTGTTCTGAAACTTTGTGGGAGGTTGAGTTTAAAGGTGACAGATTGAAGGTGGAAGAAATTTCCAGAACATATAACATTGAGGCAGTGGCATTGTTATTGCTGGTTGCCTTTAGCCAAGTTAACAGAGAGAACTGGAAGCAAAATACAGAGGCAGAAAATTTGAAACAGATGCACTCTGGCCAGGAAAGGTGTGAGTTGAATGTTGTGAATAAGAAAGGTCTGTTTGCTAAAGATACTATTGCAAAGAAAGAAAGAAAGAAAGAAAGAACTTGGAACTGCCACAAAAGAAGCCTGAGAGCCTCTAAGAAATTCACCAGACCCCATATATCATAGACTTCAGTGTATAAAATTATAAATTCTTATGAAATACTTTCTTTTACTATCAAAGAGCTGCCAGAGTACCCTGCTCTACCTAAGGAAGTGTATTCACAGGTTCAGTTACCCAGTACTCAGAGACTATAGAAGCTATGGTCCAAGAGGTCCCAGATACTGCTTAAGCTAGCAGCAGACCTTGCAGTTATACAAAATGCGGGCTTGAAGGCATACAAAATGCAAGAGTTATGGGATCTATTTTTCAAAGGAAGGTCTGTGAGATCAAGCAATGTATAGCAGGGTCAGATTCACTTCAAGAGCTCTGAAAGAGCTATGTATAAAACTCTGAGGATGAAGGATAAGCTGCATTGGAGACCCCAAGAAGTTAGAGATGCCAGAGCATGGAGCATCTGCCAAGGAAAGCTGTAGGCAAGGAGCAACCAGCCTGAGAGAGGTCATTTGAGCTGCAGAAGGAAGTCTACAGAGGAGGGGTGGCTGCCCAAGCTCATATAACACCAATCATTAGTGCTGCAAATGCTGAACATAAAGCTACAGAATTTAATGCTTACACTACTGGTTTTCAATGTTTGGCCTGATCTTTCTTTGATATTATCCTGTTCTTTGCTTTAGAATGGGAATGTCCTCTCTGTGCCATTGTATGTTAGGAGCATGCAGTTTTTTAAAATTTATTTTATTTTATTCTATTCTTTATTTATTTATTTGGTGGCAGTACTAGGGTTTGAACTCAGGACTTCATGCTTGCAAGAAAGGGACTCTACCCATTGAGTATCAGTACACTTTGACCTTGGGTGTTTGAACAACATTGGAACTGTTAAGAATATGCTGACCCTTAAAGCTGTATGAGATGGAACCACAGGCAGAATGCTATGGCTTAAAGTGATATTTTTGGGTGTCAAATTGATGAGGAATGTACTTGTAGTGATTAATCCTGATTGTCAGTTGGTTGGATTAAGAAATGCCTTGGATGCAAGTGAAGTAGACCTCTGGGTGTGTCTGTGAGAGTGCCTCAGAAACCATTAGATCGTGATGACTCTAAATTAATGAATGGATTAATCATTCCATAGATTCAAAATATGATGACATTGTTGGAATGAGTCAACAAGAGAAGGTGTAGTCTAGCTGGAGGAAGTAGATCACTGGAGACATGTCCTTGAGTGCTACATGTTGTCCTTACTACATTCCCACTCTGCTTCCTAGCTACTGTGATATGAACTGTTCTGCTCTAGTATGACTTCCTCATTATGATGGACTGATATCTCTAAAATCATGAACGACAATAAATAATTCCTCCCTTGGGTTTTTTATGCCAAGTATTTGGTCACATCATTAACAAAAGTAATTAATACCTATATATTAGTTTTGATGTGAAAACTTCACTCAAGCAGTACCAAATTAGATGTCCTTACAAAGGGACCTGACTGTGCTTTTAGAATGTAGTCTGAGAAGATAGCAAGTCAAGGTTCTCAGTAGCAATTTTCCCACCATTTATATATGGTTCCCCTTTCAGTAAAGCCAGTAAATTCAGGGAGAAGATTAAAAAGATGGGAAAATAATTTTTGGGCAAAATCATCCCTAGAACCAGTTATTCCTAAGATTAGAATCATAATGAAACATCTCAATTTTGTGAGCTATAAATGTTCTACATTATTTTAGTAGGTTGAGAGTTTTTTTTAACTTAAAGTTGACTGAGTGCTAAAACAGCATTTTTGTTATGCCATAATTTAAAAGAATTGAGATAGAGAAAATGGGAATAAAACAATAATAAGAGGAATTAAAATAGAAATCCTTTATTGTTTTGTGTGGCAGAATAATTATGAAAATATGTTTAATACTTATATTTATCTTAAATATCCAGGGAAGTAATAGAAATTATGATATGACATTATAAAAAGATGAATGACAATCAGAGAATCTATACATGTACGGTAAAATATATGTTGCAAAATTTATGACTTCAGCTACCTGAATTGATGTACAATTGAGATAAATAGAACACATGCACACACACACACACATCGGAGTCAACACGGTGGGTGGCCTGGTTTTCCTGACTATGGTGTATATCATAATCTTAATCTTAGAGTGATCATTTACCTGCACTAAATAACTCATACTCAAAACAGTGCATATTTACTGGATGGAATTTCCCTATGCAAGTCTGCAAAATGCAGCAAGAGCATGTCAACTGTCTAAACTCCTTTATTTGTAGACATTTTCTACATAAATTTGTATTACTGATGTTTATAAATACCTAAGTCACATTTAATAAGAAAACAACTAGAAATTGTCAGCAATGATTCCATTCAGCAAAGCATTATTATTTCCTATTAACTAGCCTTCATGAAGTAGCTAAATTTCTTTGGCAAATAAATATTATTTACCATTTCTGTTACCACATAACCAATAGAAAGCTTTAGTTTTATTTCACTGCTTAAGCCCATGCTAAATACTAAGTAATTGGGAGATGCTTAATGATTATGTTTAATTATCTGAGCAATGAAACATCAAAGATCAAAAACCAGGCACCAGACTTGCCAAGTGTTTGAATTTAAAAAAAGAAAAAAAGAAAAAACAGAGGTGGTAATATTTCAATGATGTGCTTAAACAACTTGAAGTAGAACTATTTAGATGAATTGCAATATTGGATCCTTTATAGGAACACCAGTTCAACATATAATCATAGATCTAATATCAACTCCATAGGAAATAGAAGGCCAGTTTTCAGTTTAACAGGAAAAAAGAAATAGAAGTATATGATATTAAGGTGTGTAATACAGTTAGAATTGTGGAGTTACTGACATGACAGAGAGATGAATAAAACATCTGACAATTTCTAGCTATAAGACCTGGATATATGATGCTTTTCATCTATATATAACCAAAGATTTTTCATCTACAATTTCAGGATTACATTAGAACCAGAATGATACATTTGATTTTGAATGAATTTAAACAAAAAGTGTAATAATAAGTAAAAACTAAATTCAAAATTATGCTTAATACAATTATATTGAAAATAAGGATAGCATGATATGTTTCAGTAAAAGCTACCTACAGTCCTAGCATTTGGAATGCTGAGGTGGGAGAAACACTTGAGTTTACAAGTTCAAGAAAAGCATGGGCAATATAGTAAGACCCCAACTCAAAAAAAAAAAAATAAAGAGAAGGAAGGAAGGAGGGAGGGAGAGGAGGAAGAAGGAAGAAAGGAAGGAAGGAAGGAAGGAAAAAAGTAAAGTGAAAAGAGCAAAAAGTAAAGGAAATGGAAAAATCGTGGGAGGACATTTTACATGCTAATGAATTTTTGGCTTTTTCTTCTTAATGCTTATGTATTTTACTATTATTTATATTATTATATATAAAAGCCATAATTTTGAGATGTGTAAGGTATACCCTGGTCTCAATGTTTTAAATCCACAAAAAGAAAGAAATATAGTTAGTTACTCTTTAACTATCAGTGAGGTATATTTTAATATCTTCATATTTCTATCAAAATTCAAATAATGTGTTAGATATATGAGAGTTATTCGAAATGTCAGCTAAAGTAGGGAATCAGAACTGCTAAGCTTTGTGACTCCAAAAACCTCCTTGAGGCCTTGCAGGTACACTTGGGTAATTCTGATTGCTCTTAGCCAAAACAATAACCATAGTCCCATGAGGTGCAGATAAAATTCAATGACTGACCATTAAATCAGACTATAATTGCAACTAACAATGAAAATCCTACCCAGCACAGCAAGCAAGCTGTATCTAGCCTCCAGGCCTGGGAAAAAATTCCCTGACATTTCTTGTTTTTCCTTACTTCTCCCAACAAGCAGAAGACAGAGCATTAATTAGAATCAAATTCTGTGACTTCCTGGACTCCTAGCCAGTGGAAAGCCTCCCTATGCCACTCCACACTGAAAACAGCATCCCCATTTTTCCCAACCAGCTGGCTCCAAAGCTATCTGCATGAAACTGCAGAAGGAAAAAGTGAGCCTAACACAGCACACGTGGCTCCCCTATGCATCCCTCAAACCCCCATCCCCGGGAAGAGTCCAGCACAACCCTTGAGCAGACAGAGCCCCACCCTCCAGGAAAATTGAAAAACATAAACAGTGAATTGTAATCTAACACTGATATCAGAGGTGGGGGTGGAATGCTGAGCCTGCCCCAGACAATGGGGGTAATGCAAGGAGCCAAAATCTCAGTGCTGAACTCTCAGGTGAGGGTCAAGGAGCTGAACTCTCAGTGGCAAACTCTCAGTGATGCACACATAAAGCAGCAAAGGCTGAGAGTGGAGGAGGGGCAATAAGCCTGCCCAGCAGAGCCAATGGCACCCAACAAAGATAGGGAGAAGCATAAAGGCCTAGAAATGGAGTGGAGTGAAAAACCAACCTCCCAGAGGAACCACCAGCACTCAGCAAAAATCAGGAAAAGCACAAAGGCTGAGAGCGGGGGTGCGGTGACAGGCCAACTCCCAAAGCAGGGAAAGAAGTAGATCCTGAGCTGATCTCTGGGAAAGAATGCAGCATTAAAAACAGAATTGCTCCAACTTGCTGAGGGAGGAACTGACCAATCAGAGCTGCAGCTGAAGGGCAACACAGCTGCTGCTAGTGAATATAACATAATAATAACAGATAAGGCTGCCAGCCTTATCTCACCTTACAATTCCAATTAACTTATGGATAGAAAGACCAACTACCACTCAGAAGCCACTCATCTGCTGAGACCACATCAGAGCTTCAGCTTGTATGCCAATACTGGGATTGGACACCCAAGGAATAACTCCAGAACTTTACCAATAGATTGAACTTTTCATGGTTCTTGAACCTGGTGCTTTGTATTGTGTCTCACTTTTTTCCTTTTTTATTCCTTTATCTTTAAATTCATCATCACTATTCTCTTATCCCTATTCTCTCCCTCTATACTTTCCCTCTTTCTTCTGTACTACAATCCAATGTTCTCCCTCCCATTTACTCTTTCTGCCCCTTCTCACACACTCTTTTCCCTGTCTTCACCTCATCTTCCTATCTTCTCCCAGCCTGTCACCACAGGAGTCCTCCCTCCTACACATTTGTCACCTGCTGACTAGCCTACTGCAACAACTATACACAAATCAAGTGCACTGCAATCCCTGACACAAACATTCTACAGGACAACAACAGAAATACACACACACACACACACACACACACACACACAAGGACCACAAAACCAAGCAGCCCCAAACCTTTTCCCCCACCATCTACCTTTTTCTCACCTCCCCTTTTAATGCCACCCTTATCAATTTCCCAAATTTCCATATCTAGCCTAAAAAACATTCCCCCCAAGTCTGACATTTTATACATAATATCACCAAGGGGTCTTGTATATAATACGTAAACAACTGTTCAGGCATTAAACCCGTGAATTTGTTATTGCTAAATTACACTTCCAGATCAGGAACAGATAAAGCACATAAACCTAGCTAATAGGTAAGTTACTCTCAACACCCAAATTAAATCAGGAAAAGAAATCAGGCAATCAAATCCACCAACTAGCCTATCAAAAATGTAGTTGCACAGCACAAAGTGGAGGGATGGGAAGAAGAAGCAAAAATGGACACCACTATCCTCAGTGGGAAATGAAGAAAATGGATATCCAGTTCCCGATCTCCACAAAACAATAACAAATGTCACTAAGGAGCCCAGTGACACAAACATAAAAACACTCAAAGAGGAAATCTTGGAAGAAATCTCTGAGAAATTCTTGACAATATCTGTCTGATATAGTTATCCAAAATTTCCAAGATGCACTCAAGAAATTTCAAGACACCAAAAATAAAGAACATGAAATGACACAGAAACAAATAAAGAAACTCAGAGAAGACTTCAACAAACATCAAAGTGAACAAAGGATAATATAAAAAGAGATATACATGAATCAAAGAGAACAACACAAATTATAAGAGGAGTTGACCAAAGATATGTAAAACCTCAGAACAGAGAATCAAACAGAAATTCTGGAAAAAAAGTCACTTTAGTCAAACCAAAAACACAGTGGAAGGCCACTCCTGCAGACTAGAACAAGTAAAAGACAGAATCTCTGAGCTCAAAGACAAAATAGAAATAAAAGGAAAAACAGAAAAAATCTTAGTCAAGCAACTCAAGAGCTGTGAAAGGAGTATGCAAGAACTCAGCAACTGAGAATCATGGTCATTGAAGAAGGAAAAAAGGTGCAAGCCAAGAAGATATGTAACATATTCAAAAAAATAATAACAGAAAATTTCCCAAATCTCAGGAAAGTTTTGCCCATTCAGGTACAGGAATCCTCCAGGACACCAAATAGACTTGACCAAAATAGAACCTGCCCATGGCATATTATCATTAAAATAACAAGTACAGAAAATAAAGAAAGAATATTGAAGGCTGTAAGAGAGAAAAAACAGATAACATATAAAGATAAATCCATCAAAATAATAGCAGATTTCTTAACAGAAACCTTAAAAGCAAGAAGGGCACTGATAGAAAAAAACTTCAGCCCTAGAATACTCTATCTAGCAAAACTATCATTTAAAATTGATGGAGGAATAAAAATCTTCCAATATAAACAAAAACTAAAATAGTATGTGACCACCAAGCCACCACTAAAGAAGATTCTACAAGGAATTTTGCACATAGAAGATGAAAGCAAACAAAATCTCGAGAGGACAGGAAGCATCAAACCACAGGAGAAGAAAAGACAAGTAATCAGAGAGTAGCATTGATTCCACTTCACACAATCAAATCCTTAAACAACAAAAACAATTAAATGGCAGGAATCATCACATATCTATCAATATTAACAGTGAATGTTAAGGGATTCAACTCCGACATCAAAAGACACCATTGGCAAACTGGATTAAAGAGGAAGATCCAAAAATCTTGGGTTTACAAGAGATTCATCTTATTGACAGAAATAACTACTGGCTTATGATGAAAGGCTGGAAGAAGGTATACCAAGCCAATGGCCCCTGAAAACAGGAAGCAGTGGCAATATTTATATCAGACAAAGTAGACTTTAAAATTACAGTGCTCAAAGAAGATAAAGAAGGACATTTCATACTAATAAAATTGCAATACATCAAAAAGAAATAACAATTGATTCCTATACGAACCCAATGTCAGTGCGCCCAATTTCATCAAACATACACTAAAGCACTTAACAACACATAGAGACTTCAACACAATGGTAGTGGGAGAATTTAATACCCCTCTATAACCAACAGATAGGTCATGCAAACAAAAAATCAACAAAGAAATCCTAGAACTAAATGACACCATAAATGAAATGGTCCTAACTGATGTCTACAGAATATTTCATCCGACAATAACATACACATTATTCTCAGCTGCCTTTTGAACTTTCTCCAAAATAGGTCGCATCTTATGGCACAAAACAAACCTCACCAAAAATAAGAAAATGAAAATAACACCCTGCATTCTATTTTATCACAATGCATTAATACTTGAACTGAACAACAAAACCAACAGCATAAAACATGGAAATAACTGGATGCTGAACAAGACCTTGCTCAATGATCTCTGTGTCATAGTAGAAATAAGAAAGAAAAGCTTCCAGGAAGCTAATGAAAATAAAAACACAACCTACCAAAACATATGGGACACAGCAAAGGCAATCCTATGAGAAAAGAACCAAAATTAATGAAATAGAGACCAAAAAAAACAAAGAAACAATGAAAAAAAATAAACAAATCAACAATCCCCTGGCAAATATGACTAAAATGAGGAGGGAAAGAACAAAATTAATAAAATCAAAAATGAAAAAAGGGAGATAACAACAAACACCAAGGAAATCCAGGGAATCATCAGAGACTACTTTGAAAGCATATATTCCAATAAATTGGAAAATCTTGAAGAAATGGACAAATTTCTTTATACTTATGACCATCCAAAACTGAACCAAGAGGATATCAACTACCTAAACAGATCCATAACATGAAATGAAATTGAAGCAGCAATAGTTTCCCAAAAAAGAAAAGTCCAGGACCTGATGGATTCTCAACTGAATTCTACCAGACCTCTTCAATGAAAAACCAATATCAACAACACTTAAACTTTTTCACAAAATAGAAAGGGAAGGAACCCCGTCTAACTCATTCTATGAAACCAGTATTCCACTCATCCCAAAACCATACAAGTACACATCCAAAAAGGAGACCTACAGGCCAAGCTCTTTAATGAACTTTGATGCAAAAATCCTCAATTTAATAATGGCAAATTTAATCCAACAACATATCAGAAAGATCATTTATCATGACCAAGTCAGCTTCATCCCAGGGTTGCAGGAATGGCTCAACATATGCAAATCAATAAATTAAGAGAGCACCTTAATAGAAACAAAAACAAAAACCAAATGCTCATCGCAACAGATGCAGAAAAATTCTTTGATAAGATTCAACACCACTTCATGACAAAAGCTTTAAGAAAAGTAGGAATAGAAGGAATGTACTTCTTCATTATAAAGGTCATATATAACAAACCTATAGCCAAAGTCATACTTAATGGAGAAAAACTGAAACTATTTCTCCTAAACTCAGGAATGAGAAAGAGTGCACAGTCTCCCCACTGCTATTCAACCTAGTCCTGGAATTCCTAGCCAGAGCAATAAGGGAAGAAGAAGAAATAAAAGGAATGCAAACAGGTGAAGAAATAGTCAAAATATCCCTATTTGGGGATGACATGATCTTATACCTCAAAAACCCAAAAACTTCCACCCAAAAACTTCTAGACACCATAAACAGCTTCAGCAATGCAGCAGGATACAAAATCAACTTACAAAAGTCAGTAGTGTTTCTGTACACCATCAATGAACAAATTAAGAAAGAATATAGGAAAACATTTCCATTTACAGTAGACTCAAATAAAAATCAAATGCCCAGGAGTATACTTCATAAAGGATGGAAATGACCTCCACAAGGAGAGCTACAAACAACTGAGGAAAGAGATTGCAGAAGACTAAAGAGAATATAAAGATCTCCAAAGCTCATGAACTAGCAGAATCAACATAGTAAAAATGGCTATACTACAAAGCAATCTACATGTTCAACACAATTCCCATCAATATTAAAATGACATTCATCATAGAGATTGAAAAATCTACCCTAAAGTTCATTTGGAAACACAAAAGACCATGAATAATCAAGGCAATACTCAGCTAAAAGAACAATACCAGTGTTATCACAATGCCCAACTTGAAACTACAGAGCCATAGCAATAAAAACAGCATGGTGCTGGCATAGTACCAGATATGAAGAGCAGTGGAACAGAATAGATGATGGAATATGAATCCACACAGCTATGCTCACATCTTTTTTGACAAAAATATACATAGCATTTTCATATGTTTCAGCTGTTTGTTTTCTATTTTCTTCATGTTCGTCTTATTTTTTTAGTTTTCATATAAATATGTAAAATTTTCCCAGACAAATTAACTGAATAACAATCAGAAAAAGTGGGTAATTCTCTTCAAATTAGGAAAACTTGTGTGCTGTGTCACTGTACTGGCTGGTGTTTTTTGTTTTGTGTTTTTATTTTTTAATTTGACCAGACTACAAAAGACCATCTAAAGTACCATAAATTGACCCACAGGGCTGGGAGCCCTGCAAGAGCCTGGGAAATCCCAGACTGCAGAGAAAAGTAACAATCACCATGGCCTGTCTGCTAGCTTATGTCCCTCTGATACTAAAGAGAGGTGCCTACAATCCATTTGGCTGAGTTTGTTGATTTCAGTTCTAGGGAATGCTGCATAGTCCAGCTCAGCTGATTGCACCCCTCCAGGAGAAAATTCTGTGGCCTATTAAACTGAGGGAAATCTCCCACCCTGCTGGTAGATCTTCTCTATACAAAGAAAGATAGTGTGGGTGAAAGCTAGCCAAGCCTAGGTAAAGAACTCATTTGATCACCTTCTAGAGCCTAGGAGCAAGCTGAAACTGACTGCCTTACAAGAACAGAGCTTTTGGCCAAACTGCCTGAACTACATCTCCCAGACTTGCCCAACAGTAGAGACCAGCCAATGCTCTCTGCTCAGCTCCCCATGACCACCATGGAGAACCCACTTAACCAAGCAAGCTGTACTTAACCAGTGGAGCCTGTGGCTACAAAGCCTGAGTGGAGCCAGGAAAGAATGAAGAATTATTAAAGGAATATGCAAGAACTCTGTGAGTCTATTAAAAGACCAACCCTAAAAATCTTGGGCATTGAAGGAAAAGAGGTGTAAGCCAAATGTATAGTAAAAATATTCAACAAAACAATATCAGAAAATTTAGAAAACTTCCTACATCCCAAGAAAGAACTGCCCATCCCATTATAAGGGGCCTCCACCACAAAGAACACCCTTGACCAAAATAAAACCTCTCCACAGCATATTATAGTTAAAACAATTAGCACAGAGAACAAGAAAAGAATATTGAAGGCTGTAAGGAAGAAATGTCAAATAACCTATAAAGGTAAGCTTGTCAAAATAATGACAGATTTCTCAACAGAAACCTTAAAAGGAAGAAAGGCATAGAATGAAGTATCTCAAGCACTGAAAGAAAACAATTTCAATCTTAAAGTATTCCTCCCAGCAAAGCTATCATTCATAATTGAAGGAGAAATGAAATCCTTCATCATAAACACAGACTAAAACAATACATAACCACTAATCCAACACTTCAGAAGATACTGAAAGCAGTCTTACATACTGAAGAAAGTAAACAAAGCCATAAAAGGATGGGAATAATTAAATCTCAGGAGATGTGAAGATGGGAAGTAGTATAGTATCAAAGAATCACTTGCACTCAACATATACACATTTATAGCTAAAGTAACAAAATGTCAGGAATTACCACACACCTCTCAATATTGACACTGAAAGTTAATGGTCTCAGCTCTCCAATCAAAAGACAGAGATTGGCAAGGTTAATTCAAAAGGAGATCTGATGATTTGTTGTTTTCAAGAAACCCATCACAATAACAGAAAAAACATTGACTTTTGGTGAAAAGGCAGAAAAAATGTTACAAGCTAATGGCACCCAAAAGTAAGTAGGAATAGTTATATATATATTAGAAAAAGTAGATTTCAAACCTTAGTCAGAAGAGACAAGGAAAACTATTTCACATTAATAAAAGAAATGAACACATCAAAAGAATATGAAATTGTTAGCATATATGTGCCAAACGTTGGCATCCCCAGCTTTGTTAAACAAACAACCCTGACACAGTGATAATGGGAGATTTCAATACTTCACTTTCACCAATAGATAGGCTATCAAGACAAACAAACAAAGAAATTTCAAAATTAAATGATACCATAGATCAAATGGACTTAACAAACATCTATAAAATATTTCATTCAGCAAAAGCACAATATGTGTCCTTCTCAGCAGCCCTTGGAAATTTCTCCAAAATAGATCATATTTTAGGACACAAACCAACATTTAACAAATACAAAGAAACTGAAAACCCCCTGCATGCTGTCTGACAACAGATGCTTGCAAGGATCTAGGGGAAAAGGAACCCAATATACTATTGGTGAGAATGTAAATTAGTATAACCATTATGGAAAACACTATGGAAGCGCCTCCAAAATCTAAAAAATAGAATGACTTTATAATCAGCAATACCACTCCTGGGGATATAACCAAAGGAATGTAAGTCAGGGTACAATAAAGACACTTGTACACACACATTTATTGCAGCATTATTTATAATAGCTAAGCTATGGGAAATGTCCATAGGCCATACAACTGATGAATGGATTAAGGAAATGTGATCTGTCTATCTATTTGTATGATATGTGTGTGTGTGTGTGTGTGTGTGTGTGTGTGTGTGTGTGTGTGTGATTGGATATTTATACTGTGACATTTCATAGTCTATGAATTATTTGTGTATCTAACAGGTTTTATGTTGAAATATTACAGAGTTGCATAAAAACAGCGCATTTCTATGTTTATTAGAAGAAAAAATAATAGATTAATATTGAATAACCAAAATGCACATGCTTTTTCTTATAATATCTTAATTTATTACCTAATACATTGATAATAATTCTCATGCTTGCAAATGATGTGCCAATTGTCACATATTAATGCTGATTCTATAATTCAATATTCATTTAAGAATTGAGAAAGAAAAATTTGCTAAAAAAAAAGAATGTTAATGCTGTCTAAGAGGGGTTTAAAATAAGCAATCACAAAATATGTGGTTGTTCTTATAATGGACAATTTACATGAATATGTGGAATTAATGCAATCAAATGTTATAAAATGCTCTGAAGTTGGTATTATATGGTTTATCATTATTTCCTTTGTCGGCAGTAAGATAAAATGAGAAATACAGCCGTTAAAATTTACTGATTCTTAAATCACTTCAGAGCACAAGTTAGAAAAAATGCCATCAGATAAGATACTTATAAAAGCCATTTTCAACAGTGAGAGAAATTCATATATGACTCATATGAGTTAATGCCAAGTAACTATTCTTTTAGGAATAATAATATTATATATCCACTGTCAAAAACCAAGAGCTGAATTTTGATACTTTGTTGCTAAGTTTTCCAAATTGCTTCCTTATTTCTTAAATATTAAAGTATTGACTTACCTCTTATTCTTGTAAAACAAAACTAAAAAATAGGGTGCGAATTTTTCTGAGTTATACACATATGCATGAATTACCTGCAGTGGGGCTGGTGGTGGGGTCATATAGAATGCTGATGATAAAAGATAGAGCAAACATTGCTTGACAAAGTTCAGTGATTTCAGTAGAACACCTGAAAATTGTGACGCTATTGTCTGTTAAATACATGATTTCTTTTGTCATCAATCTTGATTCTTTAGAAATACCTTGAAATCTGCATTTTCTGACAAGAATAAATCTCATTAACTGCTCCATTCCAAATGGCCAGTTCTGTCATTGCAAATTTATACAGAGACAGCTATACGTTATTAACAAGCTATGAAAAGTCACTGGCAAAATGTCATCAAAGCTGAGACATAGCTGCACCTTGGGATTCATATAGCAAACAGTTTAGTTTTAATCATCTTGGGCCACAAGATGTTTTGACATGTAAGTCTCAACTTTTTCCTCTTTAACTTGCACTGGAATTAGACTGCTATTATTTCAGCCATAATTTTTAGCTTAAACTATGATGGGAAGTTTTACCTTCTAAATTAAAAATGTCAAAAACATTGATCCATCAAGGCCTTATCATTCATTTAATCAATGCTTACCTGCAGACCTCTTTACTCCAGCTGCCTCCAAATAAAGAGAGCAAGGACAGCTATAAAACTCAAGCAGCTTTAGCGTTGCCAGAAGTTTTTGAACTATATGCTTTCTGTTATATTAATACCTAGGAGGAATGACCTTGCTGAACTGCATTAAGATAGTTGATTGATTTTACTACAGTATTTTTTTATTTTGGTCAAATAAGTACGTTTAATAATTTAAGATATGCACTTGCATTAATTTGTTCAAAATTAGGACATCAATCTTTGGTTAACATGAATTGGCTAAATTTAGCAATAATATTTCATTTAAAATAATTAATGTATAATAATTATATTTTTGAATGTTATAAAAAATGACCCTATTTCTTCTTTGTGGAGTAGCCATAAAACAATGTAAAACTAGAATATTTTTTGTGTGGCACTGGGGGTCTAATAGGGCCTTGCACATAGTAGATAGAAATAGGATTTTTAAAAACTAATGACAGTCAGAAAATAGACATATCAATAAAAATTCATTGTACTATATAGGTATCTCCTAACATGTTGTATACATTAAATGTATGTAACAAGATTCATTTTGAAAAGTAATCATCAGCAAAATTCTACCAAACATTGCTTGAATTAATAAAATACAACACATAACTTTATGACAAAACTTTGTCTTACTTCAATATTTTATGTGTATATGACAAGTTTCAGATCAGCAATCACTAAAAATAATTACCATATAATTCTATTTCCAAATTATTAGGACTTAAATATATTCAAGATAAACTTTACCTTACTTCCCACATATTTTTATTTATCGTAACAAGTCAATATATAACATATCTCATAGCAATTAAATATATAGTAAAGGTGGTTATGGATTGCATACCCTAAAAATATGAAGATTATGTAACTGAAATAAAGAAGAGGACATTTATACAGAGTTCCTAGGAATATAAACTCACCATTTCATAGTGCCTTGTGAAAAGATAATTGTTTTTTAAAAGTTAGGATTTTTAAAAAGCTTATGTTCAAATAAATTGTTTCTTACAGGTTTCTATCGCATGGCTTCCATTTTAAAATAAACATATATGATAAAAATCTGTTATAAATAGTACAATTACTTTATACATGAAAAAGAAGTAGACTTATCACAGCACAGCTTCTTAACTGTTTTAAGACAGATCACACACACACACATATGTATATATGTATTTATAATATTTCTACCATTGATTTTGGCAGGAAATATATATAAGAAGTTACCAATGTTCTTCAGACTCTTTGGCAAGTTGAAAATACCACTTTTATGTTTGCTTCTATTCCCTCTTCTTTATTTTCTGAACTATATTCAAGTATCATTTGCTAATTGTTGATTTTGTATTTTGTACCTCTAGCTTCCATACAATGATTAGTAAAACAGACATGATCCTCACAGAGACAGCAATTGAGTAAGGAGAGAAAAATAAGTATAACACTGAACACTATATTCTACAATGTTTTTGAAGGCATCTATTAGAAGAGTATACCTAATTTGCTGGGTGGGTGGGACATAGGAAGAGAAAGCTTTCCATTCCTGTTCTTTTGCGAACAAGCTGAGAGAGTAATAACAATTATCTTAGAACAATAGTCTTACAGTAAGCACATCAAATATTTAGCCAACTTCTTCTCCAGACTTGACTTGGTGGAGGAGGCACTAGATTCTTGAATCTACCAGTATTTGGATGCCTTGTTTGGAACTCTTCAGAAGCAGAATCTGAACAAAGATTTAAGGTAGAAGTAGGATTTGGGTACATATAAAAAATGCCTAGAGTTGACTAAGAGGATAGATGAAAGACAGTGTTGAAAATGAAGTTAACATTCTTCAGTTGGCTGTAAAAGCAAGTGATCAGAGATTATTTCCCTAACAGACCCTGGTCAAAAATGAAAAACACATTTCAGAATTATCCCACATGATGGGTCGATTTCCACCCTAACTCCTATCACTTGTGGGCTGGAGACTAAGTTAGGGGGATGGTGAGGAGGGGAGACATTATTAGTTACCCAGAATATCAATTTTCTTTGCATGAAAGTAGTTCTGGAAGCCCTCTGACTCATAGATAAATATATGGTCACTTGGAAGTTGCTTTTAGCAAGTTGTATTGAATAGATCAGACAAATGTGAGTGCTAGACAACAAGCTATCTAGCATTATTTGCATCTCTTAAAATTGCTGATTACTTTGGTTTTATATTTTTATCTAATAGAGATGCAGATAATTTTTGTTCACTAGAAAAAAATCTGAAAATGTATCATTGCTTTTCCTGTAGTACAGTTACCTAATTTGTATCTGAGACAGCAATATTATTCTCAATCTCTTTATTAAACTACTTATTAATTTATATCCATTAAATGCTTTATGAACATGTGCTAACATTTGACAAGTTTTCTCATTAACTGATGAGCTGAATGAATATTTTACACTTGTTATTACATATTTGCTTAAAAGTCCTACATAAATGGATAGGTAGTTATAGTCCGTGGCACAATACTAAGTATCTATATGCATTCTCAAATTTAATTCTCAGAACAGTATATTGAGATAACTGGTAGTGTTATTTTCATTTTATAGATAAGAAGGATTGCGTTTTAATAAGATGAAGCATTTGCCCATAGTTACACTACTGACAAATAACAAACTTGGATTCTCACTCAAGAAAGTCTAACTTCAGATCTTTCTGCTACACTTCCGTGCCGATTTCATGTAACTGCTCTAGATATTTTCTTGTATCAGCCTCAGTTGTCTTTACTTGACCAAACAACTACCAACTAATTGTTCACATTCATACCAAAGATGATATAAACTTGCATATCTTTAAACATGAATTGCTCCAAGTGAGATAGTTCTTTATCCAAGAAAGTCAGATTCTTTATTTTTTTCTTTATTCATTTATTCACGTGTGTACATTCTTTGGGTCATTTCCTCCCCCTGCCCTCAACCCCTTCCCTCTTCTCTCCACACCCCCTTGCTTTCAGGTAGAACCTGTTCTGCCCTTTTCTCCAATTTTGTTGAAGAGAAGACATAAGCAATAATAAGAAAGACAGAGTGTTTTTGCTAGTTGAGATAAAGATAGATATACAGAGAGATTCCTAGCATTGTTTCCATGCAAAAGTGTATTACAACTCAAACTGATTCATCTCTACCTGACTTCTTCACTACTTCCAGTCATCTTCCCATATAGACCTCTGTCATTTAAGGTTACTGTATTAGCTCCTCTGCAGTGGAGACATCAAACATTTTCAAGTTTTGGGTTTTCTACCTTTCCCTTTTCCTCCTGTATGTGCTCTCCCCTTAGCATGTGACCTAAGTCCAACAATATTGCTGCATTTGCCCTAGATCCGCATATGAGGGAGAACATACGATTTTTGGTCTTCTGAGCCTAGCTAACCTTGCTCAGAATGATGTTCTCCAGTTCCATCCATTTATTCCAGAATGATAAGATTTCATTGTTCTTCAGGGCTGAGTAAAATTCTATTGTGTATAACTACCACATTTTCTTAATCTATTCATCAGCAGTGGGGCATCTTAGCTGTTTCCATAACATGGCTATTATGAATAGAGCTGCAATAAACACGGGTGTGCAGGTGCCTCTGGAGTAACCTGAGTCAAATTCCTTTGGATATATCTCTAGGAGTGGGATTGCTGGATCATATGGCAGATCGCTGTTTAGTTTTTTAAGAAGCCTACATATTGTTTTCCAGAGTGTTTGCACTAGCTTTCATTTCCACCAGCAGTGTATGAGGGTTCCTTTTTCCCCACATCTTCTCCAATGCCTGTTTTTAGTGGTGTTTTTGATGATACCTATTCTAAGAGGGGTGAGGTGGAATCTTAGTGTGGTTTTGATGTGCATACCTGTTGCTTCCATGGTATTCCCAGCTCTTAACTCTACTAACTTCAGAGTTTTGGGTCTAACATTAAGGTCCTTCATCCATTTTGAGCTGATATTAGTACAAGGAATAAACAAATCTAATTTCAGTTTTTTGCAGGCAGATAACCACTTTCCCAGGCAACATTTGTTGAAGAGGCTGTCTTTTCTCCACAGTATGTTTTTGGCACTTTTGTCAAAAATAAAGTGGATTCATATGCGGGTCCTCTATTCTGTTTCACTGGTCTTCATGTCTGCTTTTATGTCAGTACCATTCTGTTTTTATTGCTATTGCTTTGTAATATAGTTTGAAGTGGGGCGTTGTGATACCTCTAGCATTGCTCGTTTTTGCTGAGTACTCCCTTGGCTATTCATGGTCTCTTGTGTTTCCAAATGAACTTTAGGGTAGGTGTTTCAATCTCTGTGATGCATGTTATTGGGATTTTGATGGGAATTGCCTTAAATTGCCTTAGATTGCTTTTGGTAGTATAGCCATTTTTACTATTTTTATTCTACCACTCCATGAGCATGGGAGATCTTTCTACCTTCTGTAGTCTTCCTCAATCTCTTTCTTTGTAGTTCTTCTTGTAGATGTCATTCCCATTCTTTGTTAAGTTTACTCCTAGGTATTTGATTTTTTTTCAGGCTATTGTAAATGGAATTGTTTCCATATATTCTTTATCAATTTGTTCATTTTTGGTGTATAGAAAAGTTAATGATTTTTTTAAGTTGATTTTGTATCCTGCCACCTTGCTGTAGATGTTCATGGTGTCTAGGACTTTTTGGGTAGAGTTTTTTGGTCTTTAAGATATAGGATCATGTCATCTGCAAATAGGTATATTTTGACATTTTTTTTTTAACCTATTTGTATTCCTTTTATTTCTTCTTCTTGCCTAGTTATTCTGGCCAGGAATTCCAGGACTATGTTGAATAGGAGTAGAGATAGTAGGTACCCTTATGTCCTTCCTAATTTTAGGGAAAATGGTTTCAGTTTTCATATATAGCCTTTACAATGTTGAGGACATTCCTTCTATTACTAGTTTTCTTAGAGCTTTTATAATGAAGTGGTGTTGGATCTTATCAAAGCCTTTTTCAGCATCTTGACCTGATCAAGTGGCTTTTGTCTTTGCTTCTATTAATGTGCCATTCTTTATCTTTAAAAGAGGAAATTAGATGAAGAATTTATGAATTTCCATGAAATAATAGAAGTAGTCTCCCTGCAGTTACCAAAGATTTCTTGCTAAAATATTGCTAAAACTTAAAAGGTTTTATAGTAATTACATATAGTTAGAAAATATAAAAAACATACTCTAGTGAAGTATGCCATCACTTATAAGGAAAAACTCCTTATTCTTCATTTTCATTAGTTACACTAAAAAGTCTAAATAAGAAAGGCTTTTTTACACTAAAAAGTCTAAATAAGAAAGGCTTCACTTAGATACCACCACATATGGCAAAATGAATTGTTAGTTACCAAATTTTTCATAGTATTGGTAAGTGAACTGGTCCACTTACCAGTTACACTGTTTGAAAAACTAATCTTAAAATCTTGGAGGCTTAAAATAACAAAAGTTTACTTCTGGCTTATAAGATAAATCTATCACAGATTCATCAGGGTTGCACTCCTTCATCATTCTTCTTATTTTGGACTTGTTTGACAGAGGATTGATAACAACCATATCAGGAAAAGGAGTGATCTCTGGGAAGTTTCTCACTAGTACCTAATTGTTTTAT
This sequence comes from Castor canadensis, assembly GCF_047511655.1. Lineage (NCBI taxonomy): Eukaryota > Metazoa > Chordata > Mammalia > Rodentia > Castoridae > Castor > Castor canadensis. Next base: position 100,384,648 of record NC_133386.1, on the reverse strand, counting down.
CCTCAAAGGAACATGTTGCTTCCCAGTCAAATTCATTAGCCAAAAATACTGATCCTGCTCCACTCTAACAGAAAGGAGCCAGGAAGTACCTAAAAAGAGGTAGAAATGGAATATTTGGCCAAAAGATCCTATGGATACTTCAACTTACTAAAAGTCCTATATCCCCTAAAACTCTATGTGCTGAAATCCTAACCTCTAAAGTGACAATAGTAGCAGAGGGGACTTTTGGCCAGTGATTAGGTCATGAAGGATTAGTGCCTGTATAAAACAGGGAGTTTATTTGATCTTTATACTGGAAGGAAATAGGGAGAAGATGCCTAGCCATCTACAAACCAGGAGGTGGCACCTCACCAGAAACTAGATAGGTTGGTGCTTTAAACTTGAACTGCGCAGCTCCCAGAAATGAGAGAAATACCTTTTTCTTTTTGTTGGTATTAACATTGGAACACAGGGCCTCATGCTAGGCAGGTGCTCTACCACTAGAGCTATTCCCCCAACCCTAAGAAATAAATTTTTACCTTTTGGAAGCTAGTCACTTTATCCTGCTTTGTTGTAGAAGCCTAAAAGGATTAAGTACTATCAGATAAAGTGAATTCATTCTCTATATTTACATCTATAAATATATCTATCTGTATTTATTTATAACATACGTAAATCTGCATCTATATCTGCATGTGCGTCAAAAAGATGCACACATAAAAAGGTTTTCTTTTACCTATATACATATCTGAGAAAGTACGAATATGATATAATAGAAATAAAAATAATATAGACTTCTACAATTTTCAAAAAGAAGAATATTTTTATAAAATGTTTATATTGTAATAATGTACTAGAATTCATGAAGTACTATGTGTGTGGTATTTTGTAATTAAGTTGCAAGTTCACATGTTTTTAATAAAATAGTGAAATAGTCATTTGTAGACACATGAGGGATAACCCATGAGAAAATAAGAGTGAGGGAAAGACAGGAAGAACAAAATACAATTAAACCATAGTAACTGCTTTACATAAGGGATTTATCCAAAATTGGATTTCAAACTATTGTTCTCTAAATCAAATTCTGCTTTGCTTGGCTCAAAGGTTTTTCTTCTTTAGACTATACTTTAGATTCAAGGTTTTATATAAAATTTACAATCAGAAATAGCTCTAGTCACTATGAATATTGGCATTCTCTGGTATTTGTATTTTCAAAATTATCGTTATTTTGAAAGCATATTTATAATATATCAAAAAGCTTAAGTTAATGGATCATTAAGATAAATGTATAGAGGCATTTAGAACACATCACAGAATTATTTTCTTACTAAAATAAGAAGCACCATTAACATTTTCCTGCTTTAATTTACCAAGTTGTAACCCTTTTTTACTTTCAAGTACCCATTTCTTTTTGACCATCCTTGTCTCAGTTTCTGCTGTTCTCAGGAATCTGTGCTCATCTATCTTCTAAAGCTAGTCATGCACTAACATTTCATGTACTCAGCCTCTTCATTTGAAGGAGAATACTCTGAATCCCATTTCACCCTTTTGCCATTTCCCTTCACCATTCAAAGAACAGGTATTCATTGCTTTCATTTTTAATTTGTCATTTACTCTTTAATCCATTCAAAAATAATAAACAATAATTACACTGTGGAAATATTCAAAATAAAAGATCATTTCAATATTATTTTAAGATTTTTATCAAATAATATTTTCATTGTTTTACTATTTACATATGAACAAGTAAATTCACATAAAAAGACACCTAGAAAAATAAAACTGAAAATGGTTTATGAGGTGATAAGAAGATTTAAGAAAAAGACCATATAATCAGAAAAATAGGTTGGGCCTTCTATTTGTAGATAAATGTTTTAAGTTAAAGTGTTTCAAGGTTTTTCATGCAATATCACATTTGTACGGATTATAAAATGCATCTTGTTATCCACCACATAAAGTTTCTTTTTCTTTTTTGGGGGGGTGTATCTGGAGTTGAACTCACGGCCTACACCTCGAGCCACTCCACCAATGCTTTTATTTGTGATGGGGTTTATTGAGATAGCATCTCATGAAGTAATTGTGTGGACTGGCTTTGAATCCCAATCCTTCTTATCTCTGCCTCCTGAGTAGCTAAGATTACAGACATATAATGCCCAGCAAAGTTTTCTTTCAGTAGTTAAGAATGAGCACAAGAATTTGTATTTATAGCTGAGTGATTGCCTTCAATTCTAGTACTCAAGAGAATAAAGCAGGAAGACAGAGAATTTGAGGCCATCCTGGGTTGCATAGTGAGTCTGTGTGTCAAAATAAATAAATAAATACTCATATTTGTGACAAGTTCCTAAGTAAGGTGCTGCTGCTGCTACTATTGCAGAATCCACATTTTTTTGAGAACCATGGTTTTACATAATTTTTTTAAAGTGTCTTGAATGGTCTCTTTAAAAATAATAATCTAGAACCAGCAAACACAGTAAATATAGACAGTAACAGTAATACATCTGCATGTTACATTACCAATTATACTAATGTTAAAAAGACAGAAAAAATAAGTGCTTGATGGCTAACGTAAAGCAAATCATATGGTAATAATATTTACAAAAGCCTGTCAAAATAAGATTTTGCTTGTTTTAAAAGTACAGAAAAGTAAACAGGTGCTGGTGGGTCATGCTTGTAATTCCAGCTACTTGGGAGGCTGAGATCAGGAGGATCACCGTTCAGGGTCTGTTTGGGCAAATAATTTGTGAGACCCCATCTACAAAATAACCAGAGCAAAATGGAATGGAAGTATGGCTCAGGAGGTAGAGTGCTTGTTTTGTAAACATGAAGTCCTGAGTTCAAACCACTAAAAAAGAAAAGTAGAGAAACATGGTAAATATATTTAAAATATACTTCACAAAGTGTCCCTTATGGTGATGCAGATGGAAAAAAAATGAAAATAAATGTTAATTGTAAATGCTTACCATATGTTTCACTTTAAGATATCTTTATGTGATATGATGTATTCCTCTTTTAGTGTCCTCTGTCCCTATTTATGGCATTATTCCTCATACAAACTTCCAGGTTAAAATCACAATTATTGTTTGACTGTCACTCTAGAAAACATATTAGCCTCAATTCACTAATTATGAATAAATCACTTATTTTTACTTGGCACAGTGGCTCCTGCCTGTGACTCTATATACTCGGGAGTTAGAGATCAGGAAGATCATGATTTTAGTCTAGTCCAGGAAAAATGTTCACAAAACTCCATCTTAACCAATGGCTGGGTGCAGTAGTGTGTGCCTGTCATCCCATCTATGTGGAGAAGCACAAATAGGAGTCATAAAGGCATAAGGTGAGACTGTATATCAAAAATAACCATGTCAAATAAAGGGCTGGAGAAGTGGCTCAAGTGGTAGAGTGCTTGCTTAGCAAGTATGAGGCTCTGCGTTCAAACCCCAGTAATGCCAAGACAAAAAGAATTTGAAACCAGAGTTTTGGACTCCTGCACCAAACACCTGGAATTCCACATTGCAAGTTCAGCCACTTGCCCCCATACATCAAGTAACGAGGCATGGCTTAAGGAGACAAAGACCTGTGGACAGGGACAAAGATAAGCATAACAGTCCCAGTCACAGGTGTGAGCTTGTTCACCATTATCTCAGTTCTTGCTCTGAGAGAAGTTCTGGAGGTTTTTATCTACAGTCAGTTCCACCTTGAGGAGGCTTTAGTATTAGGGTTAGTTTCGGTCCCTTGTCAGGTTATAGTCTGTCTTTTCTGGAGCTCAATGTAATTGCATTGTGACTGCAAAGAGAATGACTTAGAGCAGAGACAGATACAAAATGGAGGAAAGATGCTTTTCTTTCTCCTGTAGTTTCTGCCTTTGTCATCCCGTGCCCTGCTGCTGTTATATTGCATTATAAATTCTCTATGAATGACAGTTTTAGGTTCATTCTATATTCTTTATAGCAGTTTGTCAATTATTTTTGTGAGGAAAATAGTGTTTTCTGTCAAAGTATATCACCATCTTTGCTGCTTGCAGCTTCAGGTTCTTGTTCACTGAACTCACTTTTGGTGGCAAAATTACTACTACCCCATCCCCAAATTCCAAGTATAGCATTAGATAATCATGAACAGAATGTGCACCCAAATTTGACCAATCTGAGTATGGGGGGCAGGGCCCCACCGCATAAGAAATAAAATGAAGACCTATGGTCTGCTCTGTGTGCTTGCTGTGGCCATGTGCCTGAACACGTTCTGCAGAAATAAATTTTGTCTTGCTGAGACAATTCTCCATTTCTGTGTCTTCAATTGTGACTTCAGTGATCCTCAGGGGTCTTATTTCTAACTATTTGCATGCTCCTCTGGGATAATTCCCTCTGGGAGAGGTGCTCAGAAGCCCCTTTTCCCAAGGGAGATGATTCTTTCCTCCACATCATGGTGGCCCTGGGTTATCGAAAGGCCAGTGCTCTTGGACTGGAGATTCATTATGGGCCTGAGTTATCTTGGCAACACAAGGAGACAGGGCCTTAGTAAGCACTGTGGCATCCGAGCTATTCTGTGCACAGACCAAGGAAGGTAAGAAATGCCATGGACTGGCAAAGTATTGCTTGGTACTAGGGGAGGATTTTGAAGGTTGTGTGAGAGTGAATGAAGCATGTCTGAAACACAAGGTGAGGGTGGAGCCCCAATCTGCAGTCCCATAGATATCCAGATGACTATATACAGCTTAACAGCAGTCCATACAGACCTTGTTGGGGGCTTATACCAACCTGCTTATTGCCAAGTAGTGCCACCAACTAGATATTATCCCTTGAGGGAATCTGTCAGAGAAAGACAAAGCACATAGGGTACTGTGAAAGACACCACAAGGAAATTAAGGAGGTTGAGCAACTACCATGCATTCTCACCAACTAGATAGGTTGGAATGGGAACACCACAAGTAAAAAAGAGCTCTAAGGAAGGTGAAACTCATATAAATGGCATGTAGCTGAGCTTTGCAGCTGCTTCTCTCAAAAACCTCAATTAGGTTTTCTTCCACCTAATTCTAAGTTTCTAAGTCTGTCTAAACTCTTTACTGATAGCTTTTTTATTCATTTATTCATATGTGCATACATTGTTTAGGTCATTTCTCCCCCCATCTCTGCTCCTCCCTCTCCTTCCTCCTTTTCCCTCCCACCTCCCTCGCTTCCAGGCAGAACCTGTTCTGCCCTCCTCTCCAATTTTGTTGAAGAGAAGACATAAACAGTAATAAGAAAGACATAGTATTTTTGCTAGTTTGAGATAAGGATAGCTATACAGAGAGAAGCCTAGCATCTCTCTGTACTAATAGTTAACCCCTTCAAATCTTGCTTTCAAGATGGAACACTTTTCCCATCACAGACATGTCAAGACCAGGAGAGGAAACAGGTCATGTCCAGGTCACTGCAGATGGCAACTGTGGGCTCTCCTGGCAAAGACACCATGTGATTGCTGTCAGGGTTTTGGACCCATGCACTCAGCCTCATGTGCACAGAAGCTAGAGGGACCAGAGAGGAAATTTCAATTTTTCTGTCTAAGCTTTTCTTTACCTTCTACAAGTTCCCATGTGTTTAAAATTGGTACCTTAGTATTCCAGGTTATTACATTAGCTAAAAGGCAACATGACATCCCTCTTCTTGTGTTGTGTTCTGGATTGAATAAGTCATTTTTTTTTTTATGATTATAAATGCTCCTTCCCTGAAATTCAGTCCTGATGGGCTAATTCATTGTAGCTTTTTCATGCTTACTAAGATAGCTAGATATCATCAACTTCATTGGAGATTTAATCTCTTTTCCTTGCTTGACATACAAATTCTGATTTAAAAACTAATTTTTTGTATAAATTAAGAGGGTGGACTCATGCATCCTGTATCCTTTTTCCAGAGAAGGATATAAGATGCCAGCTTTCCTCCCAAAACTAGCTTCCTAAATGGTCTTTAAAAATTCTGACTAATAACAAAGTTGTAGCAAAAGGTAAACTATTATCAGAGGTTACTTAAAAAGCACCCTCCAGGTGTAAATTTGAAGTCTTACAAGAGGCAATTTTAAGTTAAGATCCCACTCTTTGATCCTAGTTGTGTGTCTCAATATTCCTAGTAAGGGGACCCCCTACACAATGGGGAAGCCCAGGAACCACCAATAAGGACTGGGGAGTGCAATGATTAGAAAGGGAAGCCTCCATAAAAATCATTTCATGTTTAATTAGTCATGCCCATTAAGGTGTAAGGAGACATCTGTCTTTAAGGGAAGAGATAAATTGTTGCAAATAAAGGAACAGATGCAGATATACATGGCTCCATTTCTGTCCTTTCTTCCTTCTGTCTTTCTTCTCCAAGCACAGATTGAGATAGCATAAGAGAAAATGCAGTTCTGGTGATTCTCCCTTAGGATTTTATGAGCACTGCTTATTGCACTAAGGGTATTACTAACTGTATAAAATTTTAAAAAGGAGGGATTAAGAAAAGCAATATATGGCCAAACCTAACATTAAGATGCCACAGAAATGGATTTTAAAAGATTCCAATTGCAACTTTGGTATTTGAAGCTATTTGTGTCACTTTTAAACAGATTTTGAGTTTCTGCAGTTTATCTAACAGGCAAATTTGGATATTATTTTGGTATTTAGCAAACAATGGAGGGTACATATTAAAACAGGAGGTTTAAAGAGATCTGCTGTCAATAGGAAAAGGGGACCAGGAACTAGAGAAAAGGGTAGATCAAAAAGAATTAACCTAGAAGGTAACACACAAGCACAGGAAATCAATGTGAGTCAACTTCCTGTATAGCTATCCTTATCTCAACCAGCAAAGACCCTTGTTCCTTCCTATTATAGCTTATACTCTCTCTACAACAAAATTACAAATAAGGGCAGAATAGTTTCTGCTGGGTATTGAGGGGGGGGAGAGGGAGGGGGCCGAGTTGGTGGTAAGGGAGGGGGTGGGGGCAGGAGGGAGAAATGACCCAAGCCTTGTATGCACATATGAATAATAAAAGAAAAAAAAAAAAGATCTGCTGTGATTTGCACAAATTAAAGACCCTGAGTTTATATTGTTGCTACTCTAAGGAAAATTCTGTCTTACACATGGCTTAAAAGGCTTTTCTGTGAGTGCACTCTAGTTGTTTTTATGTGTCTTTGTTTTTATTAGTCTTGCATTTATGATAGTTCTGGAATTCTAGGTCATCTATGCACACTTAAATTGACATTTATAGTATGCCTAATTTAAAACTTCTTTTTGCATATGTGTGTGCTTAAACAGCATTAAAGTGACTCTTATTACATAGTTAATATAAAGAAATTACTGTTTCTCTTCTCTTTTCTCTCTCAACTGTTCTGTTACCACTTTTTAGAAAAACCAGGTTTTCAAAGTTTTATTTCAACCAGGTCTAACTAAAGTACACACATTATTTTATGGACAGTAATCTTGATCTGTTTCATTCTGTCTTATATTCAAATCTGTCATAATTGGATGTGTCTTTAAGTTATTTGTATAAACAAATAGTTTAAAATTGTCTTTCTTCAGGGGTCTATATAGTAAAAATAAGGCTAATTAAAGAGACAATTTTGTTTAAATTTAAAATTCTTATAAAAATTATTTAAAATACAAATTATGAAGTCAACAATTAGAAAGCATATACAAAGATACTGAGTTTGTGTTTGGGAAAAAAATTAAAGGGAGAAAAAGTGCTTTTGGAAAAGAAAGAATTTTGTAAAGAAATGTTTGTCCTAAATGTAAGGTACTGTCAAATAAAGACCACAACATGTGTGGAAAAGAAACATTTATTAAGATCCAGACCACAGAACTGTCACTCTTGGGTTCAGAGTGAAGCAGCTTGGCTGAATTGGGTAGTGGGCTTTATAGGAGGGGCCAAGCCATGGTGGAGGGAGAGAGTCTCTGGTCTCTGATTATCTGTGATCACCAGATGGAACAGATCGACATGCCTGGCTAGTTGAGTAACTGGAAGTTCCTGAGTTGTTTTGCAAGCCAAGAAACAATCACAGAAAAGAGCAGGGGAGTTGGGCAAGCAGTCATAAATCAGGGGGTCTGGTTTGAGTGCTAGCCTCGGAAACTTCTGCCCACAACAAGAATGCCAGGGACCTAACATTCCAGCCTTTTGTTGGTATTATGGGTGTTGATCAATCTAGCTACTTCATGCTGAGTGGGGTCATCATTAAGGAGAATTTGGCTAGAATTTGGAAATCTGTAAGGTCCCCAGGAGCAGAGGTTGATGGCTTTTCCCAGGCTTCATCTGCAGACAAGGCCAATTGCTGGGAGAAAGTTGTAGTAGCATCTGGTGGGAAGTCTATCTACTGAGTTCCCTGAATGATCCTGGAGGCATCTAGGGTTAAAGAGCATTTTATTTCCATCTTTCTATAGTAGCCTTTATAATGGACCTAATAGATCATATAACCAAGGGAAAGAAGCTGGGAAGTATTATGCATGCTGTTTTGAGATTAGAAAAATTGGCCAGTGGGTGAGGCTGGGGTTTCATGGGTTTGGAGTTCCCCACCACTGAGTCTCTTGGACTGTGTCATTGTAAAACTTCTGTCCTAGACAAGTTAGGTCCCCCACTAGGGTGAAGAATTGTTTTCCATGTCAGTAGATAGAGTAATTCCCAATAATGGTAGTTTTAAGGAGCCACAGGACTGTCCTGTGTCATGGGAATGCACTTTCATTGAGAGGCACTCAGGGGTCTAACTCCCTTGCCTCCCAGGGCCAGTGGTCTCCCATGTTGGCTCCCCTGCACACATAGCATGAAGTGACATTTAATATCTGGGCTATAGATTCAGCCAGTGTGAGGAACAAGGTTTTAGTTGTAACAGAGATAGGAATTTATCTGGCATTTCCTCATAAAAGGAGTGGAATATCTGGTATGGGGAACTCTCATGGGTAACAGTTGTTAACTTAAGGTGTAACAGAGTCCCAGGGTCAACGTCTTGGCCATCTACCCTTATACTAGTTACCTGTCCCTGTGTCAAATCAGATGACTTAAGTACAGTGAAATTTATAGGGTTACAGATGCCTTGACTGCAGTTAGGGGTAGTAGTGCCTTTTCTGAAGGAGGGCTAAGTGTGTAGCCCCATGCCATGTGGCCCATGAAACACAACTCCAATAAGGGCAAAAATGATAACCTTCATTATTACATGGCCAGGAGTTGTCTCCCCAGCCCATAAATTTTTCATTGATGCATAAATCCTTTCCCAACCTCAGCCTCCACAGCCACAGCTTGTACCTCCACATAGTTTGTCTATGGCCGCAGATGCATAGGGATCCAGATTCTATGAAATCATGTAACTCCCAAGAAAGCTTTAAGCTGCTTTTATGGTATGGGGCAGTGGGAAACTGAGGATTGGGTTGATATACTCATGACTCAGGGAGTGAGTCTGTCCCTTTAAAAACACACCTAGGTAGGTGACCTGAGGGAGACATAATTGAGCCTTCTTCTTAGAGACTTTGTATCCGCAGAGGCCAGAAAGTTTTAAAAATGACTTAGTTGCCCTACAGATAGGGGGCTCTGTGGCTCTGCATTGAAGAAGGGTGGCCTCTGGGTAGTGCCAATCTAATAAGTCTCTGGTTAGAGCCTGTCCACAAAAATGAGGGCTGTCTTTAAATTCTTGTGGCAAAACTGACTAGGTTAGTTGCTGTGAAGCATTTGTGGGACCTTTAAAGACAAATAGAGGCTGACTGTCAGAATGCAGGTTAAATGTAGCACTTTTGGATAAAAGAGAGGTTTAGCTCATCATTTTACATAAACTGACACTTTTAACTTTGCAAAAGTTTGTACCATATTTAGATTAAGTATAGACACAGAACACAGTTATAAGGTGGTCATTTAAGAGACCTGAGCAGATATGTAAATGAACTCTGATTTAGTAGTACTTAAAGCTTGACAAGATCAACAGAAAACACAAGTCCTATAATAGTTTTTTTTGTAGATGTTACTCAGAGCAGAATATTATTAAGGTAGCCTTATTTTATTGACATAGAGAATTTGATTTTAGTTTGACTTGACCCTAAAAATCTTTTAGGCAACTCTTAGATTATAGTCAACTTTAACTTTATCACACACTGAAGCTTTTATTATACACTTTTCAAACTTACTCAGATCTTCATACAACATACTAAACCCTTTGATTGCTTGTCCTTATCCTTCCTATTTGAAATAATCTTTAGGACAAACCCTTCTTTACAAAATCCTTTCTCATACAAAAAATCATTCATTTTTCCTTTAACTTCTCAAAAAATACATTCAATACCTATCTATATCCTTTCCAGTTGTTTATTTGGTAACTTGTATTTTAAAATTAACTTTTATAAGAACTTAAAATTTAAATAAAACTGTTTTTCCTTTTTGGTTGGTAGATGAGACTGTCCACCCCCACCATGGAGATCTGTGAAGGATAAAGTTTACCTGAAAAGTCAGGTAGCACCAGGTAGGTGATTGCAGCCTACCTGCTACTTGGACGGTTACCCTGGGCTGCTCCAAGGTGATCTTGAAAGGTGCTGGGGTCCCAGAGCCATGTCAGTCTTCTGCCACTAGGCCTAAGAGGTCCATGAGGCCTTCACTCTGTTGAGAGTGGGAGTGGGAGACTGACCTACCTTGCAGAGACAAAGAGGGTCCATCATCCTTCCAGTGTCTACTCCGGCCACATGATGGACAGGTCCTGGCAGCAGGATGGTGAAGGGCAGTTTTTTTTGCCCAGTGTCCCATGTGGGTGCATTTGAAGCAGGCCCGTGGAGGCATGTGTTGTTGTCCAGCCCATCTTGAAGTTGGAGGAGGTGGCTTTAGAGCAGCTGCCAAGATCTGAGCCTTTCACTGGTCTTAAGCCTCTTTTCAGTTATTAAATACCTTAAATGCCATTTTCACAAGATCTCCTTGGGGGGGGTTGAGGGCCATTCCCTGCCTGTTCAAATTTTCTTCAAATATCAGAAAAGGATTGGGAGATAAAATGAGAGTTGAGAATAATTATTCCATCCTTGGCAGATGGGTCTCATAATAAGTCATATCATATGCTTGGATTAGGTATTTAAATTATTTAATATAGGAGGCTGAGCCATTAGAGAAGGAGCCAAGCCTCTTTTCAATTTGGGAGAGATCAGTCATGAAAAAGGGCACAATGAACTCTGATAATGCCGTCAGCTCCTGCTACTTCCCGGAGTGGTTAGAGATGGGCTGAGCATGCTTGGGAGGAGGTATGGGTGTAGGTATGGGATGCATGTGGGGAGGAGAAGGGTGAGAGTGTAGCAGGGGCTGAGGGCAAGGCTGGCAGTGTTGGTTCCTGAGGTCCTGATGGCTCAGGGTCAATAGTGACCACTGTAGAAGGGGAATAGGGTGGTGGATGTTTGAGAGAGCCAGCAGAGGTGGAAGAAGGGGGTGCTGAGACATGGGAGGATGGAGTGGGAGAAGAGATTGATGTAGAGGACTGGCAGGAAGAGTTGGGAGGTGGGCAGACAGAGCCTGTGAAGTCACAATTAAGAGAGTTCAGTGGGAGGGAGAGACACAGACTTTGAGGGGAATTTGTTGCTGGCAAGGAGGATTTTAATAGCATTACAAGATTGGAGCAGGGAGGGTTGAGAGCAGAGAGAAAAGAAACCTTGGACGAATGGAATTTTGGATCATTTGCCATTGTGATGGCAGAAATTGTTAACATTTAGGAATGTGTGAAAATCAGGTTACATATTGTCTTGGAGACCAAGGGGGAGGGTGTGGAGAAGGCATCCTGGTGGATGCGTCTAATGTAGAATGGGAGGTCCCCATAATATATAAGAAAAAAGGAGAGAGAGAGAGACTCAGAGAGAGACAGAGAGAGAGAGAAAGGCAGGTGCCTTGGTGAGTTTACCCTTCAGGCCAGTATAGATCTGGGTCAAAATCTAGCCTCCTTTATGTGACTCAGGCAAGGAGAGCAGAATCATCAGGTTGCTGTTTGGTCAAAGTAAGCTGAAGGGGCTGTTGAGCTCTCATTCTAGGCAGAAGAAAGGAAAAAGGGAGGGAGAGCAGGAGAGAGGGAGTGAGAGTGGGAGTGTCACCTGGATGGCTTCCCAAGGGTGGGCATCCCCGCCTGGGTTGCCATCAAGCAGGAAATGTCCCAACTAGTTAGCCAGGCATCCCCGTGCTAAGCGGTGGGTGCCCCAGTGGGCAGGAGAGGTGTACCTGGTGTAGTCACAACTTCAGGACCAGACAAAGCAGGTAGCCCTGGCAAGAGGGTCAGGTGGAGAGCTGTGGAAGAGAGACGCTAATGATGGATGGGAAAGCTGGTAAGGAAGTAGGGTCCAAAATCCACAGTCTGGAAGCACATGGTGTCAATTCAGCAGTCTGGGTTTGGGAGAGGGCAGGACATGAAAGCCAAGGGAGCAGCCCAGGCCTGGAGTGTCCTGTTAATCTCTCCTGGGTTTCGGCACCAGATGTAAGGTACTGTCAAATAAAGACCATGCCACGTGTAGAAAGGAATGATTTACTGGTCCATACTGCAGGGCCGTCACTCTTTTTGGGTTCAGAGTGATGTGGCTTGTCTGAAAATGGGTAGTGGGCTTTATAGGAGAGGCCAAGCAATGAGGGAGTGAGAGAGAGTCTCTGGTGTCTGATTATCTGTGATCACCAGATGGAACAGGTCAACATGCCTGGCTAGTTGAGTAACTGGAAGTTCCTGAGTTGTTTTGCAAGCTGAGAAACAATCAGGCAAGGAGAAACAAGCAGTCATAAATCAGTGGGTATGGTTTTGGTGCTAGCCTTGGGATTTTCCGTCTGCCCCAAAAATGCCAGGGACCTAACATGATCCTCTTTTAAATATTATGAAATGAAGGAGTAAATGAGTGAATGAGTAAATAAATTGTTATTGTCATGATCTTATAATCACACTTTTATCTTCACTCCATGGCTGTCTTTCTTATACTTTGTGCATTTTACTATGCTGGGGTAAAAAACATATGTTCATATTAACAACATATGTTCTTGCCCTCAACTGTATTAGAGGGTATAATATTTTCTATATTACTGTTGGGTCTGGAGACCTAAGGCAAATGAGTGAGAATCCCATCCCCCATGAAGAGCACTTTCATTGTTACATCCTGAGGAGATGGAGGCCTACATTCCTGCATACTAAAGGAGAGATACAGATGTGCCACAGGGCTGATGAGCAAAATGCTCTCAAAATTGCTTCCCCTCCCCCAGTAAAGGTGCAAACCAAAGCAGTTCACCTGAGAAAGCCCCTGAATCCATGGCCAATGAGAAAAACCCACCGAACCCAGAGTTAGGACGCCCTTTATGGACCCCATCTTCACCCTCACCAGTGCAGCCAGTTACAGGCTTCTGGGATCTGCTGCGCTTCTCTAGGTGTACCCTTTCCTTTCTCTCTAATAAATCCTACTTTATATACCAGCTTTGGCCCATCATTCAGCTGCCTCCCAAGCCAGTTCTCTGACCTGTGAAGGCAAGGACCCTCAACACCGGGCACATAACACTTCTTTCAAAAATGGGAAGATTCATTTTAACATGACCATCATATACTTATTTTATTTCTTTTGTTAGAAAACAAAATGAAATAAATTGGTTTACTTCAGCTTGAAATGTGTAAGTCATCCTAACCAAACAGAATTAAAAAGTTAGCAGCTGTTAAAAAAAATCTCAGAATTGCCTATGTAGCAATTGTTAGGAAAAATGCCACTCTCAAAGAAAGCTCACGAGAAAAGTCTCATGTCCATAGAGCAAAGTTTAATGGCAGGCCCAAACTGCCAGGCTGGCCGAGGAAAAGATGTTGTAGCCCTGAGTCTGGGAGAGCAGTGGCTTTTATAGAAGGGGGAGGGTAAGGAAGTTAGTACAGGTACAGTAGTCTCTGGTAGGGTTAGGGCTGTCTTAGAGCAAGGGAATTTGTTTAAGGGCAGTCTTATTTAATAGATTCATCTCAGATATTGAGAATCACAAAGAGTCTAGGGAGACAGGAAGGATTCTATCTGTATGAAATATAATCTGTTCCTAAAAAAATATTTGGATTCACCCTATGATATTAAAAATGGGAGAACTAAATGTGCACAATGGTAGAAAGATGAGAGAACAGAAAAAGAGAGAGGGAGAGAAAGAGAGAGAGACAGAAGGAAGGAAGGAAGAAAGGAAGGAAGGAAGGAAGAGAGAAGAGATAAGAAAAGAAAAGAAAGAGTCCTAGAAAGTAGGTATGTGTCTTAGTTTTGTGGAATTTGTGGCTGAAAAGTCCTGGGTGAGTACTATGAATGGGAAAACCAGGAAGAAATAGAAGAGTTTTAGAAGTAATTTTGTATGTAATGAAATACATTACATAAGAGAAACAATTAAGTGTTGCAATTCCTTTTTAATTACTTCTGAGCACTGGCCCCTAGTATAACACATGCAAATCTCTAAGAGCCTCAGTCATTTGGGCCTTGAAATTTATAAAGGCTATGTGTGTTCTATTTACTTTTAAAATGCTATTTCTTTAGATTTTTAGTTCTTTTTGAAAGTTTAGAGTGGTAATGAGAGAAACGTGTAAAAATATCATACTTCGCTTAAGGCAGGCTACATTTTAGAAAAGTTTGTGATTCTTAGAAAATATATGACTTAACATTGTTTTCCAGATTGAACATTCCTCTCTGTCTCTGAGTCTTTTCTTTTCCAATTGCAAATGTGTGTAGGGTATCCACATCCTAGCTCAAAGACAACTAAAACTACCTTCACCTGGCCCGGTGACCACCCATACCCCTCTCCACTCACTGATTATTGCTTGGGAATCACCAGGTTATTTCATTCCCATAGGTTAGCATAAGTTTTAAAAGCACCTGGAAAGAAGAAGCACACTCTTTCTGTTTCCAGCTTCCACCTTGTCCCACCATGCCCCCTTTTGTAATTCTGTTCACTAATTTTTATAAAATTCCATTTACACTCATGCATCCTGCCCTTGATTCATCCATGTGGAACAAAAAGAATTTGGAAATCTTCTGATTAGAGACTGCACCATTGCCATTAACAAGCTGATTTGATTTGCAAAATGTTTCTTACTCCTGCATACCTATCAAGAGTCCTTAGAGTTCCTCTAACCTTGTCTTTTTCACAGGGTCCTCTCATTACTTTCCTTAAAAAATTCATCTTAGAAAATTTGTGAGTGTAAATGTTTCTGTCTCTTTGAGTTGGAAATCTTCCTTTAGTCTTTTATAAGTATCTTCCTTAAGGACTTGGGAGCCATTCCCTTGAAACATGTTTGAAAGACAATGTCGTTAGAAGCCAATCTCTGTGGGAGGTGGGGGATTCTAATGGTGGTGGACTCCAAACTCCAAGTTTTAAAACTTCCTTCCATCACAAAGCATACTTGACTTTTGGGTAACCTCAGTTAACAAACACAGAGACTTAGGATTCCCTCCTCTCCCTACCCTCAAGCTCTTCAAACATCCCCACCCCTTGTTTCATAGAAGATGAGCTCAAACTGAGTTATGGCCTTTTGCCTATGATAATAGCCTTGAGCAAAATTTTCCTTTTCTGTTTAATTTTGTTCATTACTAATTTTGTTTTGACAATACAAAATGGCCAAAAAAGAGTGGAGGGGATCATAAAAATACAAGAAAAACACAGACAGAACTCTGTACCCTTTACCTCGTGGCTGTTCTCGTATTGACCTAGCTCCTGGCTGACCACCCAGGAGGAAAACTCATTTGCTCTGGTTCATCTCCTTTTATAAGCTCTCCTGAAGACTTTACCTTAAAAAAAAAAAATACATCCCAAGAAAGTGGCTCATGTGTTAAGAATATCTGCATAGCAAACGTGAGATTGTGAGTTCAAACCACAGTGCTGCTTAAAAATAAATAAATAAATAAATAAATAAAAGGGCCAGGTTCAGACATTAAAACTAAAAACTAAAAAGCCAGAGTAGCTAGCCATCCCCTCCATTTCCTTTTAGATCTTTAAGTTACATGACAGGGCTTTCAGCATTTCAGGGCTACCTGTATTGGCTTACTTTCTTTGAGTTGTTAGCAAGCACCAAGTCTCCCTGGATGGGTGGAGGGCCAAACAAAATAAGACATGTCTAGCAAATGGAAATTTTAAAGCACAATTTTTTGTCCTTGCTATGTGAGTAGTCCATGATGATCCCTTCCTGTTTTGGCACCCATCTTAGCTACCCAGATCCATTATCTTTGACAACCTATATTCCCCATGTTCTCCAAAGTGTAAGAGATGGGGACCATACTTTTGAGTCTCTATTCCCATTTCATGCATGGGAAGTAGGAAATGTTCTCCCTTGCCTTTTTTCCATTTCTCTATTTTTATACTGTTTTGCTAAATTCCTTTCCTAATAAATTTTACTACCACTTTTACTACGTTTTCTCATCTTGCTTAAATTCCTTTCTTGCCAGACAAAAGAACCAAGATGTTTATCAGAGCTAAACTTTCTGATAACAATCCTATTTCATGACCTGAAAATTCATAAGCTCTGCAAATTCATGTATTGAAACTCAATATCCTTAACCTGATGGTACTGAAAGGTGGGCCTGTGGGCCATGATTAGCTTGTGAAGGTGGGGCTTTCATGAATGCGATCAGTGCACTTTCAACAGAGACTCCAGGGAGCCTTCTAGGCCCTTCCATCAGGCAAGCAGACTGAGAAGGGGCCATCTATAAACCAGAGACTCGGTCTGTTAGAAACTCAAACTCACATATGCCTGTTCCAAAATTCTAAGCTATAAATTTCTGTTATTAATAAGCCATTCAGTTCACAGTATTTTTGTTAAATCAGCCTGTACAAGAGACAACATTGTCTCTTTGAAGCAGTATGGTGGTTTCTCTTTACAGAGGTGTGGGTAAAGCTCAACCTGATAAACATTTGGTTTTAATTCACTCTGTAACAGACTATATTGTTTAATAATAAAAAGTGCAGAAATACACATTGGATACTTAGCTGGCAAACATTTTCCTAAGGCTTCTCGGTTGCATTCTCTTATTATAATTGGAAATTTCATTTAAAACATAACTTTAGAGGAAGACGCTAATATCCACATCAGAATATGCGTATGAGAGCCAGGAATGCTGGTGTGCACCAGTAATCCCAGCTACGCAAGAGGTGGAGGTGAATAGGCAGGCTAGCTGGTAATAGGCAGTTTAGCTAGGATTAAAGTGGCCCTGAACAATTCCACTGTGACATGAGCTGCCAACAATAGGCAGAAGTTGACAGCACCTTTCTGTGACCTTGAAGGATGGAGAAAAGTGAAAGTGTAAGGGAACTGAATGAGGACCACTAAGACCATGGTCTAGATTGGATAAATTTCAATCCTGTATGGCTAAAAGGGCACAACCAATTAGAATGTTGCAGATATGACCAATGGCCATGCTGCCTTCCTCACAACTAATTATCACAGAGATTGAACAATATCCTGGAGTAGATGAATAAAACCCCTAGACTCAAACACTGTGATAGCAATCCTCTATCTGTACCCCTCTCACACAGTGAGAGCTATTTCTTTTCTTCCCAGTTGCTTTAATAAATGTCATGCCATGCTGTATATGGATTTCATTCTTCGAGTTCACAAGAAAAGAAGACCTGAGGATGAGAAAGAAAAGGCAGCTGCCAGTCAATGAGTTGTTATGTCAGTAGACACTACATAGAATTGGGAGCTGCCTGTTGTGGAAGTAAAAGGCTGTATAACACTTGTCTGATGCTCAAGAAAACCACTATCAGGTGTAGGACAATTGCAAGTTCAAGGCCAGCCAAGGCAAAGTTATTGAGACCCTCTTTGAAAAACAAACAAACAAGTAAGCAAAAAAGGCCTGAGGGGATAATGCAGGTGGTAGAGTGCTTCCTAGAGGGCCTGGGTACCGGTGAAATAGGTTAGGAGGTAGACTAAACGTAGGCAATTTAGAGTCAGCCCTGTCTGATGAACAGCACCCACAAAACATGGGGGTTTCAGTGGAAAACAACAGGTATAGAAGCTATGTGATGTGAGACCCTTTCCTTCTAAAAGGATGTCAGACATGATGATAGCCTTCCAGTAACTACATGCAAACACCTGGCACATAATTAAAAGGCTGATAGGGCCAGGAACGTATGGACAGCACAGGTGCACACATAATTGCCCTGTGGCATGGGGGTGGGGGTGGGGACCTGGATTATTGTTGGCCAATAAGGGGAGATAATTTAGAAATTCCTTCACTACAGCAATATAACCATGTAGACAAAGACAAACTGGTGGCAACCCACTCCTAAGACCTCCACAGCACCCCCTACCGCCAACTCTCGGAGCTCTATTCTTTGTTACTTTTCTTTCTCAATAAACTCTCCTGCTTTACTTGCACTGGGTTTCCTGAGATAAGAACTCAGAATGCTGACCCTTTCTCTGGCTGAACACATAAGCCAGTAAGGTTGAGTGGAGGCTTTTGGTCCTATACAAATTTTCTGTATCATAATCCCCGGTGCCACAATTAAAAAAAATAAAGGTATGCATGCTAATATAATTATGCCAAGTGTTTGGAACTTAGCCACTTTACTGCTGGGCACAAGATTTGCTGCATATCTGAAAACAACATCATTATAGAGTATGTTGATAAATAACTTATGATCACCTCATCATAATTATATATTGCAATTAAGATAAAGGTATCCACTAAGAAGAAATATGTATCCTTAAAGGGCAATTATTTTCTTGAATCCTTAGAAATCAATACTTTTTTATTATGGAACTATTCTGTCTTTAGAATATTTATGGGTACATTTAGAGAAAGCCATTTTTTAGACTTATCTTCCAGAGGTTTTTTGAAATTCATGTTAAGTTTTGCTTTTGAATAGTCTATCCCTTTGAAATTGTGCTTAAGTCTCAATAGTCCATTCCCTAGCCTATGCTCCTTTTACAAATCATCATACTCAGCCATAGTCACACATAGGGAGACAGCATCTTTGTTTAGGTGCATGTGCACACAGTCTGAGTCTTATTTTTTCCTGCCATGAACTCTGTATGTCTTCATGACTTTGAAAACTAAACTTTCTGCCTCTTTCCTAGACTAGGATTCTAATTTAGGCATAATGGGATTTGAACCTCCCTCAAGCCTTTTAAAATATTCAACGGAAGCATAAAAGAAATAGCAGAGAGACATTCACTTTTTATTACTCTGTATTAGGGGGATATTGTATTGCATACATACTAATGTAAATTCCTCTAAAATATATAATTTCTACCCTTTTATTCTCTCATTGTTCCTTTTCCACAATCAATTTGGATTCCTGAGACCTTATACAACTGGACTAAATAGCTTTCAAAGCCAATGTGTCTTCGTCTTTTGAATTCAGCAATTGCACACTAGATAGAAGCTATAAGTAATAAATTTTTCTTTGTAACTTTTCCTGACAACAAGAGAAAACATTAATTTAACTTCTCTGATTGAACTTGAACCAAGGACTGAAAAATAGATAAGTGATCCAAACTATTTTCTTTACTACTCCTGCCCAGTAACCCTCAAAGGAAATGAAATATTGGCAGTATCCTAAAACTTACTTGAAAGAAGACCTTTCATATTTGGGAAAAAATATAAATACGACTTAAAAATTGAAAAATACTCCTTTTCAGCTTCTACATAGCTTCTACATTTCTCTAAATTTAGTATTGCTCCACGTAAAGCTAAGTGGAACTATTGTAACTTTGGAATCAATTTTATACTTTTTATAATTCAAAAGTATGTATTTCAATTATTTTTAAAACCAAAATGCCATGGCAGGATTTCAATTTCAGGATATTATTACCTACATCAGTATTTTGTTGGACTACTGGCCCTTCTGTCTGCTTCCAAGGTGAATATTGAACAATCACTTCAGGACAGAGAGGCCACTACAACAATTATTTTGATTGAGAACATATGAGATGGAAGATGTACATTATTTATGCTGACCATAGGGACAGCACAGTATAACTGAGTTATGATAATACTAACTCCTTTATCATGTGAACAGATGGTAAAAAGTAACATGTTCAATTGCTATTTGAATACATTATCTCATTCTCTGCCCTTAATATCCTAGTACTGCAATTTCAACATGACTCAAAATTTCAATGTAGTGCTGCCAGTAACCACAGAAAATTTAAAAGTTACCACCAATTTTTTTGCCTTATTAATAACTAGAAGTTAGTTTTACATTTATTCATAGTATCTATGGAAAACCTTAGTCAGAGCTTTCAGGAACCAAATGATATCTCCCAAATGTGATATTCTTTGGCAAAATAAGAAATAATCAAAGGTAATAATTATTAATCTCATTAATCTCAAAGAATCTTAATCTTCATTAATCTTAATGAAACCTACAACAGTGTATATTAAGTGTGTCTTAAAGGAAATTCATATAAGGTTGCAAAGCAATAATCAACTTTAGAAAAAAAGCTAAATAAACAAAGACTTGTTCTCCACCTTACTCTGAAAATGATTTTTGATCAATTAACATATAAATTAACCAATTAATGCAATGCTTGATTTAAAACTTGCTGCAATTTAGGGACTTAAACAAATTACTTGTGATGTAATAATAGAAAAACAATGAAGTAGTTCATAAGGGCTGAAGGACTGAATAACTTTTCAAATGTTTTAGGTACATATAAATATATAGGGCATATAATGCCCTATAAAAGTTGCATAAAGGCCTATGAAATTCAATAAATATTTAAAATCTACTCTCACTGGTATCATGAATTTATCCATCTCTTTTATTGGCATACGGGAGCAGCAGTATAAATGTTCCTGGGACGCTTGACTTTTTTAGAAGAGGGCAGCTGATACATCATGTAGAAAAATGTTCAATAGGTACATGGAGAAGAAAAAATGTACCTATTTCTTTGAAAATTGTATTTGCTAATATTTCAATTTGGCAAAGTGTGCCATATTTTTCCTTTATATGAGGGGAAGAAATTTAAGAACTTTTATTAAATAAGTTCAAGCACTCTGCTTTTATACAGCGAAAGCACAATTACTGTCAGTACTCTATACTCATCTGGCAACCTTAACAGTCAGTTCATGGAATTTCTTGAAGAAGAAAGTTTAAAATTTAAATAAATTGTTATTTTACT
The DNA here is from genome assembly GCF_047511655.1 of Castor canadensis. Taxonomy (NCBI): domain Eukaryota; kingdom Metazoa; phylum Chordata; class Mammalia; order Rodentia; family Castoridae; genus Castor; species Castor canadensis. The sequence continues at coordinate 100,363,641 of NC_133386.1, read as the reverse complement.
TTAAAATCCTGCCCTTCTATTTGCTATTATTTTTGTACAATGAACAATTTTTTTGTTTGTTGGCAGTACTGGAGTTTGAACTCAGGACCTCACAATTGCTAGGCAAGTTCTCTACCACTTGAGCCACTCCACCACACTTGCTTTTTGTTGGGTATTTTGAGGATAGGGTTTCGCACACATTTTTGCCTGGGCTGGCTTTGAACCACAACCTTTTTGATCTCTGTCTCTCAAGTAGCTAGGATTACAGGCATGAACCACCAGCACGATGTGCACAAACACTCTTAATTGCCTCAGGAATAGAAATCCTTGGTTGATTTTGCTTTTACTTACCTGCAAAGGAACCTTCTGAAAGTTTTCCTTCCTTTTATCTGCTATGCTTCAATCATTTCTGGCATTAATACACAGACATTTCTACCTTGAATATTTAAATGTTCTACTCCAATCTCTTTTGGAAAAAAAATTTAAGTTTTAGTACTTAAGCATTTCCCCAAACTCACTTTGTCCACATGCATAATGTTTGCCCTCCCCCCATTACCCTCTTTTACCTGCCCATTGTCCCTCTATCTGGCCACCTTTCTCTTCCCAAATAGTCCCCCTGCTACTTCTGTGTGCTTTAAAAAAAAAAAATCTAGACCTACATAGAACAAAAAGTATGATATTTGTCTTTCTGAGTTTTGCTTATTTTACATGATATGCCAGATATCAAACAAAAGAAGTACTATAGACAATAAATACATGAAAAGCTATGTTTAGCCATCAGGGAAATGAAAATCAAAGCTACATTCAGATTCCATTTTACTCCTGTGAGAAAGGTTATCATCAAGAAAACAAAGAACAACAATTGCTGCCCAGGACGGGAGCAAATGTCTGTAACTGTTAGAGGGAATGAAAATTAGAAATTAGTACAGTAGTTCCTCAAAAAACAAAATAGTAGTCCCAAATGCTCCAGCTATATCCAAATAGGATATTATGCATACCATCTGGATCATTGTTACATGGAATACAAGTGTTTATAAATCTTTAACATTGGCTAGTAACTTGGTCTTATTCAAATTTCTTTAATTATTTTATAACTGGTTTTAGTATAGTTTTATTTTTTAAGCAGTTTGCAATCAAGTTTTATGCAGTGTTCTCATTCATTTAATCTCGTATGCTCAACTATTAAAAAAAACCCACCATATCATTTTATGTAATATCTGATATTATGCACTTTGCTAATTTTTAACTGAGTTTTTTCCAGACTCTATATTTCTGCTGAAGTGAAAATCACAATTAAAGGCCAGATTAAATCGTGCAAGTGATTTTTGGTTAAAAATAAGTCAGTTCTTTGTAGAGTATCACATGAAGACACGTACTGTCAGGTTGTGTTACAAGTAGCTTAACATGATAATCTCTAGATCACTTTCTTCCAAAGTATAGACTGTCAATTAATTTATAAATAGCAAATATGCCCTGTGAGGCTTTTAAAGAATGATGAAAACATTTTTCTAAAGGTTTTAACATCCACCAAATGTTCTACTTGATTAATTATTTAATTATAAATTGGAATATCATAATTTTTTATTTATTCATCCTCTTCACACATAACAAAGTGACATTTTTTCCCATCAGGTGGGGATCAACTATAATTTCTCTTAAAAAGACAATGTAAATAGGTATATTTTTCTCTTCATTGTTAATGCTAAGAATAACAAATTTAAATAATAGTAATTTTCAGGGGCTATAAATGTTATTTCCCTTTTTCCTTCCCTTCTCGTTATAGTAACACAGAGAAATCAAGGAATTAAAAAAATTTTTTTTTCTTTATTCTTTATTCATACATACATACACTGTTTGGGCCATTTCTACCCCCCGCCTCACATGCCCTGCCTTTTCCCCCATCCGCTTCACATCCAGGCAGAACCTGTTCTGCCCTTTTCTCCAATTTTCTAGAAGAGTAGACATAAGCAATAATAAGAAAGACAAAGCATTTTTGCTATTTGAGATAAGGATAGCTATACAGAGAGATTCCTAGCATTGCTTCCATGCTCATGTATATTACAACCAGAATTGATTCATCTCTGCCTGACCTCTTCACTACTTCACAGTCACCTTCCCATACTGAACTCTGTTGTTTCAAGGTTATTGTATTAGTTCCTCTACAGTGGGGACATAAAAACTTTCAAGTTTTTGGTTTCCTGCTTATCCCCATTCCTCTCTAATGTGCTCACCCCTAAGCATGTGACTCAATTCCAACAACACTACTGCATTTGTCATAGATCTAAACTCTGCATGTGAGGGAGAACATAGAGGTTTGGTCTTAAGCCTGGCTAACCTCTCTCAAGATGATGTTCTCCAGTTTCATCCATTTACTTGAGGATGATAAGATTTCATTCTTCTTCATGGCTGAGTAAAATTCCATTGTGTATAACTACCGCATTTTCTTAATCCATTCGTTTGTAGTGGGGCATCTTGTCTGTTTCTATACCTCGGCTATTGTGAATAGCCCTGCAGTAAACAAGGGTGTGAAGGTACCTCTGTAGTTACCTGAGTCGCATTCCTTTGGGTGTATCCCTAGGAGTAGGATTGCTGTATACTATGGCAGACCTATGTTTAGTGTTTTAAGAAGCCTCTGTATTGTTTTTCAGAGTGGTTTTACTAGCTTGTATTCCCACCAGCAATGTATGAGGGTTCCTTTTTCCCCACAACCTTGCTAACATCTGTTGGTGGTGTTTTTGATAATAGCTATTCTAACAGGGGTGAGGTGGAATCTTAGTGCAGTTTTGATTTGTATTTCCTTTATGGCCAGAGATGGTGAGCATTTTTTCATGTGTTTTTGGCAATTTGAATTTCCTCTTTTGAAAAAGTTCTGTTTAGCTCAGTTTCCCATTTCTTGATTGGTCCATTGATTTTTGAGAAGTTTAGTTTTTTGAGCTCCCTGAATATCAGTCTTTTGTCTAATGTATAGCTGGCAAATATTTTCTCCAATTCTATGGGTAGTCTCTTTAGTTTAGAGAGACCATTTCTCTTGTTGTGCATAAGTTTTTAATTTCATTTAGTCCCCTTTGTTTATCCTTTCTATTTGTTGTTGAGCTGCTGAGGTTCTATTGAAGAAGTCCTTGACTATATATATTATTTCCAGAGTGTTTCATACTCCTTCCTGTACTAACTTAAGAGTTTTGAGTCTAGTATTAAGGTCCTTGATCCATTTTGAGTTGATGCTAGTACAGGGCAATAAACATGGATCTAGTTTCAGTTTTTTGCAGACAGATAACCACTTTTCCCAACAACATTTGCTGAAGAAGCTGGCTTTTCTCCATCATATATTTTTAGGAACTTTGTCAAAAATAAGGTGGACATAGCTGTTTGGATTCAGATCCGGGTTCCCTATTCTGTTTCACTGGTCTTCCTACTTGTTTTTGTGCCAGTACGATGGCTGTTATTATTGCTACTGCTTTATAATATAGTTTGAGTCAGGTATTGTGATACCTCCAACATTGCTCTTTTTTGCTGAGTATTGCCTTGGCTAGTCACGATCTCTTGTGTTTCCAAATGAACTTTAGGGTAGATGTTTTAATCTCTGTGATGAATGTCATTGGGATTTTGATGGGAATTCCATTAAACATGTAGATTGCTTTTGGTAGTATAGCCATTTTTACTGTGTTGATTCTACCAATCCATGAGCACAGATCTTTCCACATTCCTTAGTATTCATTGATCTTGTTCTTGAGGAGTTTGTAGTTCTCCTTATAGAGGTTATTCACATCCTTTGTTAAGTTTACTCATGGTATTTGATTTTTCTTGATGCTATTGTAAATGGAATTGTTTCCATATATTCTTTCTCAATTTGTTTGTTATTTATGTATAGAAAAGCTAATTATTTTTGTAAGTTGATTTTGTATCCTGCCACTTTGCTGTAGCTGTTTATGGTGTGTAGGAGTTTTTGGGTAGACATTTTGGGGTCTTTAAGATATATGATCATGTCATCTGCAAATAGGGATATTTTGATAGTTTCTTTACCTATTTGTATTCATTTTATTTCTTCTACTTGCATATCTGCTTTGGCTAGGAATTCCAGGACGATGTTGAATAGGAATGGGGGTAGTGGGCACCCTTGTCTGCTTCCTGGTTTTAGTTTTCCTCAATTAAGTATGATGTTGGCTATAGTTTGGTCATATATAACCTTACAATGTCGAGGACATTCCTGCTATTCCTGGTTTTCTTAGAGCTTCTATCATGAAGTGACGTTGGATCTTGTCAAAGGTTTCTGAGATGAGCAAGTGGTTTCTGTCTTTGATTCTATTAATGTACTTTATTTCATTTATAAATTTGAGTATGTTGAACCAATCCGGCATCCCTCAGATGAAACCAACTTTGTTGTGGTGAATGATCTTTCTGATATGTTGTTGGATTCAGTTTGCCATTATTTTATTGAGTATTTTTGCATCAATGTTCACTAAGGGGATGGGCCTATAGTTCTTCTTTTTGGAGGTGTCTTTGTCTGGTTTTGGGATAAGTGTAATACTTTCATAGAATGAGTTAGACAGTGTTCCTTCCCTTTGTATTTTGTGGAAAAGTTTAAGGAGAGTTGGTATAAGTTTTTCTTTAAAAGTCTGATAGAATTCAGCACAGAATCCATCAGGTTCTGCAGTTTTCTTTTTTGGAAAACTCTTTATTGCTTCTTCAATTTCATTTTGTTATAGATCTATTCAGGTGATTGATAGTCTCTTGCTTCAATTTTGGATGGTCATCAGTATCTAGAAATTTGTCTGTTTATTCAAGATTTTCAAATTTATTGTAGCATAGGTTCTCAAAGTAGTCTCTGATGATTCCCTGGATTTCCATTGTGTTTGTTTTTATCACCCCTTTTGCATTTCTGATTTTATTGATTTGGGTTTTTTCTTTCCTCATTTTAGTCAGATTTGCCATGGGGCTGTCAATCATGTTTATTTTTTCAAAGAATCAGCTTTTTGTTTTGTTGATTCTTTGTGGGGTTTTTTGTTTGTTTGTTTTTCTTATTTGTTTGTTTCTATTTCATTAACTATGGACTGTATTTTTATTATTTCTCTTCTTCTATTTGTTTTGGGTGTTGCTTGTTCTTGTTTTTCTAGGAGTTTGAAATGCAGCATTAAGTCATTGATCTGAGATCTTTCTGTCTTTTTAATATAAGCACTCATGGCTATAAACTTCCCTCTCAGGACTGCCTTTGCTGTGCCCCATAGGTTTTGGTAGGTCATGTTTTCATTTTCATTAACTTCCATGAACTTTTTAATCTCCTCTTTTATTTCATCAGTGACACATTAATCATTGACCTATTTGTTGTTCAGATTCCAATTGTATATTTTCTGCTGTTGTTTCTGTTATTGAGTTTTAGTTTTAATACATTGTGATCAGATAGAATGCATAGGATTATTTTTGATTTCTTATATTTGCTCAGGATTGCTTTGTGCCCTAAGATATGATCTATTTTGGAGAAAAGTTCCATGGGCTGCTGAGAAGAATATATACTGTGCAGAAGTTGGATGAAATATTCCATAGACATCAGCTGGGTCCATTTGATATATGGTGTGATTTAGTTCTAGAATTTCATTATTGATTTTTTTTTGGATGATTTATTTATTGGTGATAGGGGTTATTAACGTCTCCCACTACCTGTGTTGAAGTACTTTTAGGTCTTTCAGTGTAAGTTTGATAAAATTGGGTGCACAGATGTTGAATGCATATAGGTTGATAGTTCTTATTTTCTTTTGGTGTATTTCTCCTTTTATTTGTGTGGAGCATCCTTCTTTATCTCCTTTGAACAATATAAGTTTGAAATCTACTATGTCTGAGATAAGTTGCTTCTCCTGCCAGTTTTCAGGGAGCCATTGGCTTGGTAAATCTTCTTCCAGCCTTTCATCCTAAGCCAATGCTTGTTTATGTCAGTGAGATGGGTCTCCTGTAAACAACAAACTGTTGGATCTTCCTTTTTAATCCAGGTTGCTAAACAGTGTCTTTTGATGGGGGAGTTAAGTCTGTTAACATTCAGTGCTAATGTTAATAAGTATGTGATGATTCCTATCATTTAGTTGTTTTTGTTTTTTAAGGGGTTGATTGTGTGCAGCTGAATCAATGTTACTCTCTCATTCCTTGTCTTTTCTTCTCCTGTGGTTAGGTATTGCTTGTCCACTTATGGTTTTGTTTGCTTTCATTTATTGTGTGTAGTTCCTGGAGACTCTTTCATAGTGTTGGCTTGGTGGTCATGTATTGTTTTAGTTTCTGCTTATCATGGAAGACTTTTATTGCTCCATCTATTTTGAATGATAGTTTTGCTGGGTAGAGTATCCTAGGATTAAGTTATTTTCATTCAGTGCCCGGAGTACTTCACTCCTTGCCCTTCTTGCTTTTAAGGTTTCCATAGGAGAAATCTACTGTGATTTTGATGGTTTTACCTTTGTATGCCATTAATTTTTTCTCTCTAACAGCCTTCAATATTCATTCTCTATTCTCTGTGCTTGCTGTTTTAATGATAATACTTCATGAAGTAGTTCTATTTTGGTCAAGACTGTTTGGTGGCCTGGAGGCTTCCTGTACCTGAATGGGCATAACTTTCTCTGGATTTGGGAAATTTTCTTTTATTATTTTATTGAATATATTACAAATGTCTTTTGCTTGCACCTCTTCTCCTTCTTCAATGCCCATGATTCTCTGGTTTGTTCTTTTGATGGAGTTGGTGAGTTCTTGCATATGCCTTTGACAGATCTTGAGTTGTTTGACTAATAGCTGTTGAGTTTTTCCTTTAATTTACATTTTATCGCCAAGTTATGAGCTTCTTTATTCTGCTTGTTCTAGTCTGCTGGAGTGGCCTTCCATTGTGTTTTGTGTTTCTATTTCATTCTTTTTTCTATGGTTTTCCATATCATGGGTCATTTCCTCTTTAATATTGTCTATTTTCATTGTTAATTCATTTATTTCTCCATTTATAGTGTTCTCTGTTTCACTTTGGAATTTATTTTGGGCTCCTATGAGTTCATTTATTTGTTTCTGTGTCTTCTCGTATTCTTTATTTTTGGCATCCTGAAATTTCTTAAGTGTTTCTTGTATGTTTTGGTTAGCCATGTGTAGTAACATCTCCATTAAATTCTCAGTGATTACTTGCAGGATTTCTTCTTTGAGGATGTCCTTGGCTTCACTTATCTTTATTTTGTTGGAGTCTGTAACTGGGTATCCATTTTCTTCATTTCCCTCTAAATCTTGTATTAAATTATTTGGGGGGAAAGCATGGTTACCATCCCTTTTCTTTTCCCATCACATCACTTGGTACTCTCCAACTATGTTCTTGATAAGCTAATTGAGAGTTTCAGTCACCTGTTTTTTTTCCCTCTGTTTAATTTTATTTTGTGGCTGTATTGGGTTTTTAGCTCAGTGTGTGTGTGGTATTTCTGTCCCTGGTCTGGGTGTAATTTAATATTAACTAATTCAAAATAATAAAACTAACAACAACCAAAAAGACCCAAAGAAATCAATAGGGTGAGATGAACAAACAAACAAGAGACAAAACAAACAAACAAGCAAAAAAACTCCAGGTAAAGGAATGATAAAATTTCATTCTTAGTTTAAGTTCTGGTGTTACTCTTCCAGCATCCAGTCCTGCTGTTGGTATTTAAGCAGAATTTATGTTATAGTCTCGCCAAATGGTTGGCTTGTAGATACTGTTTTTTTGGTTTTTTTTTCTTCTGTCTTTCAGCAGCAGCTGGTTGGTCATCTCCTTCAGTGAAGTGTGGCAGTTCAAGTTTGAGTGTTGTCCTCTGGTTCAGGAGATCAGCTCTGGAGCCCACCAGCTGTCCTGTTTTGAATTTAGCTTTTTGCTTTGCTTGTTTACTGGGAGCTTGTTTCTTTGCCTTGCCCCCTTTCTTTAGGGCAAGGACAGTTGTTAAGGTTTGTTTTTCAATTTTGCAAGGCAATTTGACTTTGGGTGTTTCTCACTGGCTCAGCAGATGAGCTTTGCGGTCTGTTACCTGCCCTGCAATGTTAAGCAGTTGCTTATCATTGACCTGCTGTAGGCCCTCCTGCCTTTTGAGCCATTGTTCACTGATAGTTCACATGGAGATTAGCTCCTTGCCCCTCTCCCCTTCTCTGGTGTGCTTTCAGAGTTCCTACCCATTCTTCTGTATGCTACTTTTTTGTTCATTATTTATTGTTCAGTTTTTTCTTTGTTTTGGCAGGGTGTCAGTCTGCACAGGAGCTCTCTGGTTTACCCCAGGGTGGCTGGGGGAATGCCACATGATGCTTGGTGCTCACCTATTTGGTCTGCTGAATGTCTCCCACGCAGGTTTGGAGCTGGCTGTTGGCGGCAGCAGCCCATCTGTTTTCTCAGTGTAACATGATGTGGAGAAGCTTTCTATGGGCGAGGGGGTCGGGGTGTTGAAGTTTTGATTCTCCTTGGTGTTTTATTTCCTCCAAGTGTGGCTCCAGCATCTCAACAAGGTTTTTGATTCATTGAGCTTATGCTGTCTCCTTCTGCACTCTAGCCGCCATCTTGGATCCTTTGAGGAATTATTATTTTGTTTTCCAGTAACTTATTGTTATTATTCTTTTAGATTTTCACCTTTTATCAGGTAAAATGCTAAGTCAAACCCCACTGAAGAAGGAATAGCCTTTTAACAATGAAGGACATGATTGCATAGAGGTCATAATAAGGGGAGGGCTTTAGTAGGAGGTACAGGTGTGATTAGAGAAACAAAGTGCCCTGTCCTATCAGCTCACAATCAAGACATGTGTCTTCTCACTGGGCATGGGAAGGCCACCAGCACTTCTTATCTCTTTCCATTCAGAGGTGCAAAGGTGATATTCATAGTTCCTGTGACTGGCAATGTAGGTTTCTCTCCAGTGCAGGAAATGTTTCCCAGTTACAGTTGGCTTACAACTCTAGGAAAGAGATTGGCCTGGCTCCAGCCTGCTTGTAAATGGAGGTCCACCAGACAGAGATTCCCTGATATGACAAATTTTACCCAGAACATAGAGCAGTTGTTCAGAGATTTTGTGCAGGGGTAGAGGCAGTCCATAAGACAGTCCTCAAACTTTTTCCAAACAATTGAACTTTACTTGAAACAATGTCAGGAGTTCAATTCAATCTTGAAAACAATGAAAGTTTTGACAAGACACTTTCTCATGTAAGAAAACAAACTTTAGGCCCATTTAATTTCTGGAAGAATAAGGGAATAAGCCAGAACAAAACTTAAAAACCAGTCTCAAAAATAACCACTTTAAATACTGGTGCAATAATTTATATCAGAACTACTGTCTTACTGATAAAAATTTAAAATTTAAACAAAACACAAAAATTACAAAGCTTAAGATATTGTAGAATGACTAAAACAAGGATGAAATTGGAGGGGATTCAAACTTTGAGAAGAGAGAATTGGACTGAGTAGAATTTATTATTGTAGAACTACTGCAAGAGGGCAATATCCAGTCTTTGTGTGTTCCCTAATAAGACTATTTAGGAATCAAGTGCAAATTTCTAATTTTGTTCACTTGATAAATTAGAGAATAGAATGTGACAATAACAACAAGAATAACTAGAAGATGGGGGAGGCAAGTGCTGGGAATGGAGTTGACATGAAATGAGAGATAAAAAATCTTCATGAAATTTTTAGGTCCCTGAGTAACACCTGAAGAGTTCCTGAACAGGAAATCCCTGAGGATCGAGAAGGAAGGCAGTAGCTGAAAGGCTGTGGTGGCTTGACAGAGCCTTCAGCTCTTTCCTACCCTAGGAAAGGTAGAGTGTTGAGTTTTAATCCTGCCTACTTCTCTGCATGCTAAAAGAAAACTCATTTCTTTAAGAAAGGACAGAAGAAGCCAGAGGGTCTATATCAGATCATCTGGAAATGTCAGCAAATAACCAAAATTTTCTATATGTAAAAAGAAGCAAGGAAATATGAACCACATGTTAATTTTGCATTGGATTCTCCAAATGATTTAGCCAGTCTTAATAAGCAAAAAATGTAATATGGACAATATATATCTATCCAGTGATTTAGAGGAAAACATGGCCACATAAATTCACAAACAGAAAATATCAGCAGAGAAATAGACTCCGTAACAAAATAGGAAATGGATTATTTTAAGTGAACATTAACTAAAATGAAAATGTGTTGGTGGTGCTTACTGGTGGGTGAGAGATGGCAAAAGAAGCTACCAGTTAAACTGAAGTAACATGAACAGAAATTTATAAATTGTTAAGAACGTACAAGAGAAAAACAGTTGAAAATGAATGGGAAAGAAATGACGTGTGGTAGAAAATTATTTGACAGACTAATGGCTACAATTCTCCCAAACCTGGTGAGAAGTGTGAGTTTCACATTTAAAAAGCTCAGGAACTCAAAGAATTTATGCAAAGTGAGTACAACCTACATATATTTTAGGCAAACCACTGAAAAGCAAAAGCAAAGAAGGTATCTTGAAAGCAGATGAACACAAAGCAACTGACTTAATAAAAGAGAATATCTCTGTGAATGGTGTGAAATAGAAAGGGGGACTGTAAAATAGTAAAATGATATCTTTAAACTTTTGAAAAACTACCTTCAACAGCAGCAGTAATATGAAATCTGTCAGCTGAAAAACAAATGTCCATTAAATATATTCTCTGAAATGAAGGCTAAGTAAAGTAAGACATTTTTTAATAAAAAATAACTGAGATAATTCACTTACAGTACAAAAATTACTGATGTGATATTTTAGTGCATGACAACTGCAGTAAAAGTGAATAGAACTGGATCCAAAATGGTGGCTAATGTAGGGAATCAGAACTCCTAAACTCTGGACATCAGAAAACTCCTTGAGATGTTGGAGCTACACTTGGATAATTCTGATTGCTCCTAGCCAAAATAATAACTGCCATCATATTAGATACGGATAAAATTCAAAGACAGACCCTTAAAGTAGCCTTTAAGTGCACCTAACAGCCATGAAAATCCTTCCCAACACAGCCAGCAAGGTGTGTCTGGCCCTTGGCCCTGGGAAAATGACCTTACCACTAATCTCACTCTCTCTCCTCTCTCTCTCTCTCTTTCTCTTTCTCTTTTCTTCTCTTCTCCCAACAAACAGAAGTCAGAGCATCAAGCAAAATCAAACTCTGTGACATCCTGGATCCCTAGCCTGTGGGAAGCCTTCCTACATCACAGAGCACTGAAAAAAGCAGCACCATATCTCCCTGCCACCTGGCTCCAAAGTTTCCTGTGTGGAACTGCAGAAGGAATATGTGAACATCACACACAATTTTTGACTCCCTTACCCACCCCCCAACTCCTCAGGAAAATAAGATAGTGCAGCCCCTGGCAGACTAACACCCCCCCCCGCCCCCACAACAAAACTGAAAACATAAACAGCAAACTGAAATCTAACACTGACAGTGGAGGTGGGGGTAGAATGCTGAACTTGCCCCAGAGACCAAGAGTGGGACAAGGAGCCAAACTCTGAGTGCTGAAAACTCAGCGACTTGTGCATAAAGAAGCAAAGGCTGAGAGCAGAAGCAGAGTGACAAGCTAGCTTTCCAGAAGAGCAGCCAACACCCAGCAGAGCTTGAGAGAGGCATAAAGGCTGAGAGAGGGAGTGGGGAAACAAATCAACCTCCAACAGGAGCCACCATCCCTTAGCAGAGATCAGTAAAATCATAAAGGATGAGAGCAAGGATGAGGCAACAATCAAACCTCCCAAAGAAGGGCAGGAGGTGGATTTGGAGCTGATCTCTGGGACAAACAGCAGCATTCAAAACTGAATTTCCCCACCTTGATGGGGGAGGAGCTAACCAAACAGAGCTGTTGCTGAAGGGAAACAGAGCTGCTTCCAGGTCAAAACAACACCTCTGACTGTCCAGCATAAGCTGGCAGTCTTACTTCACCTCACAATTGCAATTAATCTTGTGGACAGAAAGACCAAATATCAATCACAAGCCACTCACCTGGTAAGACCACATCAAAGCTTCCACTTGTACACCAATACAAGGATTGGACACTTAAGGAATAACTCCAGAACTTTTACCAATAAACTGAACTTTTTGTGGTTCCTGAACCTGATATTTTTTAATGTGTTTCTTTTTTCTTTTTCTCTTTCTTTTTTATTCCTGCATTAACTTCATCATCAGTATTCTCTTATCCATATTCTTACCATCTTCACTTTCCCTCTGTCTCCTGTAATACTATACATTGTTCTCCCTCCTAACTACTCTTTCTGCCCCTTCTCATCCATTCTTTGCCCTGTCTTCACCTCCCCATTCTAACCTTCTGCAACTTATCACCACATTACACTTCCCTCCTACATAGATATCTGCTGTTTAATAGCCTACTGTACCAACTGTACACTACCCCTGCCCCTGCAAATCCTGACACAAACATCTTCCACTACAACCACAAAAAAAATCTGAACACACACATTGGCCTCAAACCCCAGCAGCCCCCAGACCTCTTCTTCCACCCACTCACCCTTTTCCTGCTCCCACTTTTTAGTGCCAACTTTACCAATCCCCAAAATCTACAACTACCACATAAATATGATCCCCCCTCAACTTTGACTGTTTATAGATGTTATCATCAAGGGGTTTTCTATAACATGTAAAGAACTGATTTAGTGAATTTGTTATTGCTAAGTTATACCTCCAGATCAGGGACAGAAAGAACACAGCAACAAAGTAAGTCACAACACAAAAATTAAATCACAGAAAGAAATCAGGCAATCAAATCCACAACTAGCCTACCAAAAACATAGTTGCACAGCACAAAGTGAAGCAATGGGAAGAAGCAGGGATGGAGACCACTCTCCTGAAAAAAATAACTCAATACAGGATTTAGTGGGAAATGAAGAAAATGGATACCCAGTTCCTGACTTCAATAAAACAATGATAAATGTCACTGAAGGGCCCAGTGACACAAATATAAATACACTCAAAGAGGAAATCTTGGAAGAAATCTCTGAAAAATTTATGGAGAAGATAATAGACAGGGTTAAGCAAAATGTCCAAGATGCACTCAAGAAATTTCAAGACACCAAAGATAAAGAACATGAAATGACACGGAAACAAATAAAGGAACTCAGAGAGGACTTCAACAAATATTAAAGTGAAACAAGGGACACTATAAAAAGAGAGATACATAAATTACAGAGAACAACACAAATTATAAAACAAGAGGTGAACAAAGATATGTAAAACTTCAGAGGAGAGAATCAACTGAAATCCTGGAAATAAAAAGTCCTTTTAGTCAAACAAACAAACAAACAAAAAAACAGTGGAAGGCTACTCCTGCAGACTAGAACAAGTGGAAGACAGAATCTCTGAGTTCAAAGATAAAATAGAAATAAAAGAAAAAACAGAAAAAATCTTACTCAAGCAACTCAAGAGCTGTGAAAGGAATGCACAAGAACTCAGCAACTCCATCAAAAGACCATTCCTGAGAATCATGGGGGGCATTGAAGAAGGAAAAGATGCCAAGGGGAAATGTAATATATTCAATAAAATAATAACAGAAAATTTCCAAAATCTCAAGAAAGTTTTGCCCATTCAGATACAAGAATCCCCCAGGATACCAAACAGACTTGACCAAAATACAACGTGCCCATGGCATATTATCATAAAAATAACAACCACAGAAAATAGAGAAAGAATATTAAAGGCTATAAGAGAGAAAAATCAGATAATGTATAAAGGTAAATCTATCAAAATAATAGTAGATTTCTCAATGGAAACCTCAAAAGCAAGAAGGGCATGGAGTGAGGTAGCTTGGGCACTGAATGAACATAATATCAGTACTGGGATACTCTATCTAGCAAAACTATCATTCAGAATTAATTGAGAAATAAAATCCTCCCAACATAAACAAAAACTAAAAAAGTATGTGATCACCAAGCCACCACTACAGAGGAGTCTACAAGGAATTCTGCACACAGATGATGAAAGCAAACAAAACCTTGAGAGGATAAGAAGCATCAAATCACAGAAGAAAAGACAAATAATCAGAGAGTAGAATTGATTCCAGTGCACACAATCAAATGCTTAAACAACAAAAATAACTAAATGGTAATAATCACCACATACCTATCAATATCAACACTGAATTTCAATGGACTCAGCTCCCCCATCAAAAAACACCTTTTTTCAAACTGTAGTAAAAAGGAAGATCTACCATTTGGCAGAATCAACATAGTAAAAATGGCTATACTACCAAAAGAAATCTACATGTTCAACACAATTCCCATCAAAATCCCAATGATATTCATCACAAAGATTGAAACATCTACCCTAAATTTCATTTGGAAACACAAAAATCTCAAACAGCCAAGGCAATACTGAACAAAAAGAGCAGTGCTGTAGGTATCACAACAGTTGACTTCAAATTATACTGCACAGCCATAGCAATAAAAATAGCATGGTACTGGCACAAAAAAGATCAGTGGAAAAGAATAGAGGACCCAGATATGAGTTCACACAGCTATGCCCACCTTATTTTGGATTAAGGTACCAATAACATGTAATGGAGAAAAGACAGCCTCTTTAATAAATGTTTCTGGGAAAAGTGGCTATCTGCTACAGAAAACTGAAACTAGATCCATGTCTGTCACTGTGTACTAGTATTAACTCAAAGTGGATTAAGGACTTTAATATCAGGCATGAAACCTTGCATTTAGTACAAGAAAAAGCAGGGAACATCTTGGAAACAATAGGTGTAGGCAAGGACTTCTTCAGTAGAACTCCATCAGCCTAGCAACTAAGAGAAACGATGGACATGAAATTAAAAATCTTGTTCACAACCAAAGAAATGGTCTCTAAATTGAAGAGACCACCCACAGAGAGGGAGACAGTATTTGCTAGCTATACATCAGACAAAAGACTGATAACTAGAATATAAAGGAACTCAAAAAACTAAACTCCCCCAAAATCAATGAACCAATAAAGAAGTGGGCAATTGAACTAAATTGAACTTTTTCAAAGGAAGAAATCCAAATGGCCAAAACATACATGAAAAAATGCTCACCATCCTTGACCATAAAGGAAATGCAAATCAAAACCACACTAAGATTCCACCTCACTCCTGTTAGACAGAACAGCATCAAGAAAACCACCAACAACAAATGTTGGTGAGGATGTGTGAAAAAAGGAACGCTCGTACACTTCTGGCAGCAATGTAAGCTAGTACAACTACTTTGGAAAACAATATGGAAGCTCCTTAAAAAACTGAACATACGCCTGCCATATGATCCAGCAATACCAGTCCTAAGGATATGCACAAACAAATACAACTCAAGTTACTACAAAAGCACCTGGACATCCATGTTTATTGCAACATTATTTATAATAGCCAACTATGGAAACAGCCAAGATGCCCCACTAGTGACAAATGGATCAAGAAAATGTGGTATTTATACAGAATGGAATTTTACTCAGCCACAAAGAAGAATGAAATTACATCATTCACAAAGTAAATGGATCACTTAAGTGAAGTTAGCCAGGCTCAGAAGGCCAAAAATCACATGTTCTCCCTCATATGCAGATTGTAGAGGAAAACAAATGTAGTAATATTATTGGGCATGGGTCACACACTAAGGGGTAACAAGCATGGGAGAAACAGGGAAAGGAAAGTAAACTTAAAACTTGAATGTGGTTGATGCACTCACTGCAGAGGAGTGATTAAAATAATCTTAAACTGACAGACCACTATGGGAAAAGAACCAGGAAGTAGTGAAGAGGTCTAATAGCCATGAACCAATGTGAGGTGCAAGGTACCAGTGCATGGAAGCCACGCTAGAAATCTCTCTGTTTAGCTGTCTTTATCTCAAACTTTTTATCACCTACGCTTTCTCTTCAGCAAAATTGGAGAAAAGGAGGGATGAACAGGTTCTGAAAAGACAAGGAGGGTGGGGGGAGGGGAGGTGAAGGAAGGGGGAGTGAGGAGGTGGCACAAATAATGTATACACATGTGAATAAATGTATAAACAATAAAATGAAAAAAGAGTGTGGAGTAACAGCTATGACATGCATGAATACACATAGAATATTGCTTCTATATTTTGCAACTCATGATTGTTTAAAACAATTATAACAGTTACTGGAATATTTTACATATATATATATATATATATATATATATGCACATACACACAATAATGATGGTGTGATGGAGTATAAAAGTTTGGCCAGGTTTTACATTTTATAATAAGTATTACAGTTTCATTTCTAGCTCACATGTGTGAAATTAGTGATTTAATAACTGGAGCAACAATGCATATATGATATGAAGGGACCCAGTCAATAGGAGAATTAAAATGGAATATTGAATATCATAAATGCGCTGAAAAAGAAGACAGAAAAGTCAGTAAATGATCAAAACCAACAGGATAAAAAGAAAACAACATGGTGGACCCAAATCCAACCAAACAAATGATTACATTAAGTGAAATGGAAATAACTAACAACTTGAAATAAAATGCAAAAATTCTCAGATGGATAAAAGCAACAATAGGGGCCAGTGGCTCACACCTGTAATCCTAGCTACTCAGGAGGCAGAGGTCAGAAGTACTGTAGTTCAAAGCCACCCTGGGCAAACAGTTTGAGAAATCTTATCTCAAAAACTCCCTTCACAGAAAGGACAGGTGGAGTGACTCCAGGTGTAGGCCCTGAGTTCAAACCCCAGTACAGCAAAAAAAAAAACAACAAAAAAGATAAAAAATTTCTCATACCTGTTTACAAAACTGTTAGAAAATTGAAAGAACAAAATATTTCAAGGATAATATATCCTCACCTTAGAAATTCAGAATTGATTTATATTTTTAAAAGTCAAGTAATATGTAATATTAAAATTAAAAAATATACATCATCTCAATAAAAAATATCAACAACAATTAACATCTATTGACAATAAAATATTTTAGTAAAGTACACTTGAAAATAACTTTCCCCATCTAATGAAGAGCAGCCATGGAAGAAAGAGCAACTAACACTACAGTTCATAATAAAATCTTAGCTCCTTAACCTATAAGGTCATGAACACAGCATGGATGACCAATGTCAATCTTCTATTAGATAGTTTACTTAAGGTCAGCCAGTGTAAACCAAAAACTTTGAATAGAAAGAAATAAAAATGTTACTATTCACAGAGAACAAGGGTTGCCTTCATAGAAACCCTGTGAAACCTACAGAAGGACTTTGAGGACTAAGAAGTGAACTTAGGAATTCTTTAGGTTATGGAATCTGTACACATAATACATGACTATTGAAAATCCTTAGTGCTTTATATTATTAAAGAGAGAAAATGAAGTTATGTTCTTGTGTTTTCTTTTTTATAAAAAGCAAATGACAACTGTTGAAGATTAAAATTAAAATGTGCAAATAAATAATAGCCTTTCGTTCAAAAATACAATGTGGAGTTTTGTTTAATTTGATTTTGAATAAATAACAATTAATTTGAGAATAGAGTGCACATTCTTGAGTTAATTATTAATATAAAATTCTGTAATGTTTTCACACTTGTGCTATTGGTCATAATTTTCCTTTTCACTTCAAGTGTCAATCCGGCTAAGGGTGATTCACCTTGTCTTAATTAAAATGAGACAGCCATTATCTTCCAAGGTAATTTGACTTTAAACATAGTTGGACAATTTTTACTAATTTTAAAGAAAAAGTCTTAGAAAGGAAGAATAGTTCTTTTTTTTTTTTTTGTGGTACTGGGACTTGAACTTGGGGCCTATCTTGAGCCACTCCAACAGCCCTTTTTTGTGAAGGGTGTTTTCAAGATAGTGTCTTTCAGAGCTATTTGCCCAGGCTGGCTTCGAACTGTGATCCTCCTGATCTGTGCTGAGTAGCTAGGATTACAGCATCAGCCTCTGGCATCCAGCAGAATAGTTCTTTATGATGGATATTTTTGTAGGTAGAAAAAAAATAAGTGAGTTTCACACAGTTTTTCTTCACAGATGAAAATAAAGGGTGGATTCCACAGGTATGAAGCTTATATGCTTACAGCATCATGGTTCTCTATGTTTAAAGATGATACAAAATCATGTTCAATCTGGGACCAAGACAGTGAGGACATGCACATATGCAGAAACACACACACACAGTTATGTAAAACAAGTTTACCAACTGCTACATATATGCTTAATTAAAAAAGAAAATGAAAATTAACAATTATGTATCAATTTATTAAATTGATCAATTTTATTTATATAACCATAGCAAAATGTTATAAAGATGAGATTCAAATACTTATATAAGATATTTGAATAGGCTAGAAAATTAAGTCAGGAGCATCTTCAGTCCTCCTGTGTATCAGATGCTTCCAAAGTTCTAACTGCTGCTCTCTGGGCTCCTTCACAATTCAACTGTCAAGAGTCATGCAAAAAATAAAAGATTACAGAAGACATCCATTATTCATTTATTTATTTACTAAACTTTTTTGAATACTTAATGCTATATTTGTATTGTGCACTGTAGATACAGATATAAATATTTAAAATCATGAGTTCAAAAGTTTGAGTATAGAAATATTTACATTGCAACCAATTCTATGGGGAATAAGTCTTATTAGCTAAAAGTAGCATTTTAAGTAGGTATTTTTCTGGTAAATAAAATGAGGAAAATAGGAAAAACTTTAATATCTGTTAATATGAAATGTATGAGTAAATAATGACCACAATATTTTTTCACACTGCCAAAAACTAAGAAAGTTCTGAAATTTTGCTTTACTTAAAAGACTAAGGTATTAGTATGCCAAAGTCTTATGGAGGTGGCAGAAACGAAGAGACAAATTCAAAGGACTTGATATTCATGGCTTGGCTAGTAGCATGAGTTTGATTGTTGCATTTGCCTCTTTTTTTCTACCAATCCCAAAGTGACAATGTGCAGTGATCCAGGTAATTCGAGTTCATGGAACGCGTATGCAATACAACCAAGGAACCCTGAGTTTGGAAACTCAAATTTTATACACCAGGATCTAAACCAGTCTGGCCATTGCCCAAAGGGAGATATTTTCTTTGTTATTGAAAACAGTGAACACTGATGCTCTCTATTTCTGGGGAGAGAATTATATTAGCCATCCAAAGCTGTTTGTTCCATAAATATCCTAGGAAAAATAGAAGTTGTCACTTTCTCTATGAGCAAGTTGTGCAAAAGCCTGAGAAACCAATGGAGAAATGTTTCCCAGCACACATTTTAAGATAATAAAACTATTCAGCACAAAATCTTAAAATATATGTATTTTTAAACAATTTTGATTTTAGTTCATGGTTATCAAAGTTTTAATTTAAATAAGAAGTCAACTCAGTATCAATACCTATATTTTTTACATGTGGATAAGAATTGCACATTGGAAATAAAATGTTTCTTTATATTTCTTTTTTTTCAGGATATGTTAATTGTACAAAGGGGTTTCACTGTGATCTATCCATACTTGCATGTAATGTATTTTGATTATTTTTAACTCTTCTTCCCTTCTGTCTCACTTTTTCTTTTTACAATTCTTAATGGGTCTCATTATGCTAGGAAATAAAGTATTTCAATAAACCTCCAGCATATGAAAAATTTGACACTTCAGAGAATAATTATTGAGACACTCTATTTACTATCTACTGAAATGTTTTAAAATAATATTTAGCTATGTTTATAAATATCATTATCAATTTGAAAAGTTATTCTTCAAAACTTTTCAAAAAAATAAAAATCCCCAAATTTGTTTCATGTACCAGCGTTCTGAAAGATGTCAGTATGAGTAAATATCAGTTCTTAAAATCCATCAAAAATAACAATTTGGTGGACAAAATAGTACAATAGCAGAAAAGCTCACCTATGGTAAAAATTGCCATTATATAGGCTCTAAATTGTAGATACAATGTACAATGTACATTTTCATTTGAAAAGTTTGATGGGGTGCTGTAGGAAATGTACTATGTCCCGTCCTGCAGGACACATCAGCGTGGGTAGCGAACCTAGAAGGGGAAGAATGAAGGGACAAGAGACACGAAGGGACAGCAAGACAGGAGTTCTGATCAAGCTGCAAAATTTTATTGTTCACACAGGGGTATTTATGTGCTGAGGGAGTGAGGGGTACGACGAGGTGCAGGCTGGTTGGCTGGTTCTGCTATAGGACTTCTGATAGGGTGCACGTTCGCGCCGGCGGCAAGGTAAACTCCCGGAAGAGAAGCAGGGATGGCGCCATCCTGTGCTGGAGGTGGAGAAGTTGGGACAAACAACCGTGGGCAAGGTCAAGACAGAATGGCTCACAAAGGGAGCCTTGTCTCCGACAGTACTACTTTTTCATTTAAATTTCAATATACTTCAATATTTATGGAAGAATCCAAAATGTCTTTTTTTTGGCTGATCAGAGGCACAGAAAGAGCACATGCAAATGAAGTACACGCTCCCTCTGCAGTCAACAGTGGCAGAGTTCTTAGAGGGCAAATGTTAAACTATTTCCCTTCTTTACCTTAGCATTCCACTAGAATGGGCAAGACACTAAGAGAAATTTCCTTTTCATTTATAGATGATGAACGTGTAGAGGAATAAAACGCTGACTTTCAAATTAAAATCAAGTAACTTTTAAGAAAGTGACAAGTTTAACTTTAATTTAGGACAAAAACCAATCCTCAATGATATGAACTGCTTTGTGGGCTGCTCTACTTCCTATTCAATGGTCTATCTTCTGGTGCAAGGATAAGACAGGTCTAGACTACTCTGACAAGTTTGTTTGTTAATAACAAATGCACAAGGAAGTACCAAATGCAAAAGTGATGAAAAGTTAAAATTTTGTTGAAGAAATACTACATGTAATATTCAAAAAGTATGCTTTTGGTTAGATAATAACGATAAAAGATGTTACTTGTTTTCTCCCTCTATTAAAGAAAATACAGGTTTTAAAAGGAAAAAAACAAAAAAATGAAAATGGGGAGTTTTGATTGGATAAGATAATGATGTTGTAGAACTTGAAAATAAATTAAAAGCTTATCTATAAGAACAAAATGGAAGGAATGAAAGGAAAAAATACCAAAACAGATACAAAATTAGAAAAATCTCATACAGAGTGCAAAAACAAGAGAGAGATGAAATTTATAAGAGCAACGCATGTGGATTATAAAGGTATAAAATGATGAACATATGAGTAATTAGTATCTTCAAGAAAAAAAGAGAAAATACATTTAAGAAAATCATACAAATAAACTTTAATAAAAAAATGAAAACATTAAATATCTGTAATTAATACCACTAGTAAAAATACTACTAATGATTTAAATTAACACATTCAGAACAGAATTACTGTTTATTAATACTGGAGAAGGAATGTTATAAATTTCCTAGAAAAACATAAATATTATAAGGGAGAACTTAAAAATACATGATATCTGCTCTATACTGTCAAATATACATCATATACATAAGTTGGAAGCTATTTTCTAGGTTCAGTATTAGATTCACAAGTCAGAAAGAAAGTGTTCTGGTTTTTAGGGTAAAGGAGATTGATGGATTCAACTGCTGATATTTAGATAAATTGAATTAGGAGGCATCTCAAGTATGCCAAGACTTTCATGTTATCTCATCCTATCATTCTAAACATTATGATTGACTACATCATCCAATCCCATTCACAAATGTGAATTGGTGCATTTAATATACAATCCCCATCTGCTTCATGGTACCTCAGTGGTAGAGCACTTGCCTAGCATGCATTAAGCCTTGGGTTCCATCCCAGTACTACAAAAAGAAATAAAATGAGTAAATATCAACTCTAATAGTTTTAATTTTTATTACAAGAACATAATTATAAAGCAAAAAATAAAGTTCCATAATTTAAGTATATATATCAGAAAATAATCCTAGCAGAAAAAAAATCAATTAAGTGACAGTGAAGAGGGAGAGATTAGAAAAAATATGAGGGCATTATAATGCTTTTATATTTTACAGAGAACATAAGAGGAGCCAACATTGTTACACTCTTTTTGAAGAATAATTTTTCAGTGAGGTTTCATGTGCCTTAAAATTTCCTTAATTAAACAAACAATTCTATCTTGAATAAGAAATCTGATAATAGCTGGGCAGGGTGGTACATGACTGTCATGCCAGCTACTGAAAAGGTGGAGACAGGAAGATCACAGTTTGAGTCCAACCCAGGAAAAGTTGAGGAGAGCCTCTCTCACAAAGGTTGAGGACATGATTCACAAGGAAAGTACTTGGTTAACAAGTGCAAGACCCTGTGTTCAATCCCCAGCAGTGCAAAAAAAGAGGAAAAAAAAGGAAATCTAATAAACAAATGAAAAACAAAATCTAAAAAAATGAAAAGCATAATAAATCACTGAAAGTTTTACAATATGAAAATTCTGGATTAATATTCATGCAATTATATGTGGAGTCACTGAGTTATGTATATATGTATTAACATTGAAAAACCTAAAATCTATCAGGAATAAAGTTTTAAAGTATTTTCTTATTAAAACATATTTTTGTAATTGCGTTTATATCTGTACCTTGTTAAATTTTAGCATATGTATTCAATATACCTCATATGTATTTAACACTTCTATTAATTTTTGTTTCTAATGAGTCAGTAAAATAGTAACTGACTACATGACTGGCCATCTAGAGTACATGTCTCAACCCTCACTGAAGGTAGGTTTGGCCAGGTGATGGTATACTGATGCTCCTTGACTTATGGAGTTATGTTCTCATAAACCTATCATAAATTGAAAATATTGCAAATCAAAAATGCATTTAATATAACTAATCTATTGAACATGTAGCTTACCTATGCAGTGCACTGGAGAGCATATTTTGTTAGCTCTCTTGATCTCATGGCTGACTGGGAGCTGTGGCCTCATGCCTCTGCCCAGGCCTAGCATTGCAAAAGACTACCACTGCTAGCCAGGGAAAAGATGACATTCAAAATTCAAAGTGCAGTGTCTCCTGCCTTCTGCACCATCACAAAGTTAAAGAATTGTAAGTAAAACCATTGTAAGGCATGGACTGTGTGAAAATCCCTTGGAATATGATTTCTTCTCTGAGGCTAACAGGTAAAATATTTGCTGTAACTTATTTATATTTTTTTCCTCCTGGATTTTGGAGCAATGTCCTGTAAAAATATGTCAGATCCTGAGAGGGATGGAAAGCAATGACTGAGTGACTTTGTGAATCACAACTGCTCTACAAACCTGGACAGGGTTTATAATTACTGGATGGCAACAAGAGAAAAAATAAACAACCTCACTATGGAGGCTGAATTATCTGATATGTCTTTGTTAAAGCAGCTTAGCCACGCTCTTTAAACAAATGTGAAGGGAACATGTTTAATGATTTAAAAATATAGGAATTTGACTGTCAATTGATGCAGAGTGTAAGCCACAGTGAAGAACTTCATGAATTTTAAAGCATAAAATTATGGAAATAGACATATATGCTGCAAAAATGGCAGGAAAAACATGGGGAGCCCACAAAAATACAACTGAAGATTTACTATTTAGCCAAAATTTTAGCCATTGGCAGATCAAGCAAACAAGTTGAATAGGAGAGCTGAGTAGAAAGTATGCTGGTCGGATGGATACTATTATAAAATCTGTTGGCACAGCAGTTCTAGCAATTGGGTTTAAAAAATAGTTACACATGTTTCCAAAAACATACCTGCTTTGGGCAGTGTTGCATGTTCCCAAGAAACACTCATCACAGTCTATATTCCAAATAGCTTACTCAGATATTCACTTGCTTTGGTAAGGAAAATTGTATCCAAATTAGTTTTACCAATTTTCTTTAGCTCTTTTTTTGTTTGTTTGTTTTTTTTAATTTAAAATTTTTTTTTCTTTCTTTCTTTTTTTTATTGTTTTATTATTCATATGTGCATACATCTTTAGCTCTTAATAAATGAGCCTTGTAAATCTTAGTTCCAATTCCCAATTTAACCCTTTTAGTCTCAGTTCTGGATTTCTGGAGAAGTGTCTTTTCTGTCCAGATGTACTTGGTTGGAGACAGTCCTCCATAGTCTCTCATGTTTCTGCTTTTCATGTGGACAGAAGCAATGTCCTGGGCTATATTCCCAAGGTATTTTGTCTTCCTCCAAGATAAAGTACATATTTGTTAGCTGCTCAGGAAAAAGATAGATAATGTCTCCCTTTAGGACAAAGATGGGGTAGGTTTACTAACAGCTGTCTTATAAAAGATTATTGTTTCCTAAAATTCTCTGGACTGTGATGCAAGCTCACTACACATGCAGCATCTCCCTGTCCACATTGCCGTGTGAAACACCATGATGCTCACAATGCTTGCCGCTCAAAAGAAAGCATGCTCCACCCTGAAAAGCACCACATTTAATGGAGTTCTTCCTTAAGCACTTTTTCTATACCCAGTTAAATGTCATTACTATTGTCTTATAAGTGTTTTCTTCTTGGACATTCTCAATTTTGTAAATCTATAAATTTATCCATTTTAAACATTTATTTGATAATTTATGTTGAATAAATATAACTATACAATTAACTTAAATAAAATATGTGCCATGTACATGGATAGTCTATTAGGAAAATCAGAATTTCATTCATTATAAATCACCTCTAGGTGTTGCTGAAAAACTGAAGATACTAGTACCAATGTTGGATATAAATATTGTAGATCATTATCATCCAAGATGAGAAGTGGAGTGTATGAGTTGGATGCCAAAAATGAAACCTTGTCCTAGAGGGACAAATGGTAGCACATTGTTCTTATTAAAATGTGAGCTATTCATTATAATGATAGATGATTTAAGTTCACAGTATGAAAATTAATAAATCATGAATTATTACAAAATGGTTGTTTCGCTGGTGGCATTTTCTTTAGGCATATTTCCAAAATGTCTGTAATCTTTTTGTCCCCTTCAGCTAACAATACAGGAATTTACATTTTGGTTTATGATAAAATCATTTTTCATACTTTAATACATAAAGAATTAGTCCCTCAATTTTTTTTTCTAAAATATGAGGAAACAATATGAAAATATGAATACTTTGCAGAAGATACACACCTAAAAGTCAATGCTCTTTTTGGAAATGGGTTATTGGGAGAAATACACTGAAAAAATACATTTTCCTAAAAGGAAATGACTATTTAATGATTAGATACTCATGGTACAAGTGTGAAATCTTTGATTCAGAAAAATTAAGCAATTTGCCCAAGGTTGTACAGCTGAGAATAATACAGGCAAAATCAAATCCATGCCATTTCATTATGTGGATGTTCTCCCATGGCATCCAGAGCAGACTGTCATGTTCACAGTAACAAATTACTCATAAAATGCATGGCTTAATGTGAAAATATTTTTATGCTGCACATGTACATTATCTACATATAAAAATGAATACTTAGCGTATATCTCATATTGTTCTTCTATATACAATACCTAAAATTGAGCTAAATTTAGATCAACATGTAATATGAGAAGTTAACTGAAACAAAAGGGATTAAAAATAGCTTTATTTCTAATTTATATATGTATACATACATGTACATACACATGTACATATACACATACATGCACATATGCTGTTGGTGTTGTAGTTTTAATTCATTAGACACCAGACTTTAATATTATACTCTGCCATGAAAACTGAGGAGAGCGCACAAAATTCTCTTTCAATGAGAGCAATTAGATTGGGTGTGCACGCAAGCAATGAGTCTCACCAGTTACATTTATTTGTTTCCTGTGTTGTATTTATGAGCATAGTGAAAGGCTCTCCAGGATCATTTCACAGCTATATTGTCTGGAAGAAAGACCTGCCAATGGTGGATTCTACCTAAGGTAGGACTGGCATTCTTATAATTATTCAAGTTATTCAAGTTTCTGTGCAGAATAAATGTCTAAAAGAATGGTGCTCCATCTCTGTGTAGAAATGTTCAAAATGGGCTGCATGACCTTTTCTGTAGTGGAATAAAAACCCAAAACCAATAAACACACTTATTTAGTTCAGAACAAAGGATAATTTAATTAGTGAAGGCTCCCCACTTGTTGCATGATGTTGCTCCATTATAAAAATTGTATGGATAATTTCAGAACATAGGTTGCCATTACTCACCATAAACAAAATAAAATAATCTTTATAGTATATCCACAGATGGCCTAAATTTTACTTTCTTCTCATATTTTCTTTTTTTCTAAGTGTAAAGGCGGAGAGTTTATTGAGATAGAAAAATAAATTGGAAGAATAGTGCCCCCCATGTTGGGTGAAGGATACCAGGAGAAGGTATCCCTGTTCTGGTCTTTTTTTAACCCACAGTTGAAATTCTTTAGGAAACACCCTGAAATAAAGTCATTAATAAATTCCTTAGAGCTGGGAGTGAGTGGGTGGCTCATGCCTGTAATCCTAGCTACTCAGGAGGTAGAGATCAGGAGGATGGCACTTGGAAGTCAGCCTGAGGAACTAGTTCAGGAGACCCTGTCTTGAAAAAAACCACCACAAAACAGAGCTGCTGGAGTAGCTCAAGTGATGAAGCCCCTGCCAGCCAAGGGTGAGGCCTTCAGTTCAAATCCCAGTACTGCCAAAAAGAAAACAAGAAAGAAATTCTTTAGAAATGATGAGTTATCGGTGTTTGAAACATAGATTTCCCTGTTAACAAGTTGCATAGATTAGCACTGGGGTGTAGCTCAACAGTAGAGTGCCTGCTTAGCCTGCACAAGGCCCCTGTGTTTGATCTCCATCACCAAAACCAAATAAACAAAAACAAAACTGAATAAAAACCAAAGAGTGAATGATTGTCTAGATTACATACTAACTTGTTTAAAATAATCATAGCTACATAACTAACACATATAGATATTTTGGCCTATAAAACTTGAGGAAAAAGTTAGGTATGCATGTTCTAAGCTGAATCTGTACTTCCACAAATAAGGTACAGGTTTAATGAGAAAAAAATGGGTCAACAAGATGGAGATTGGGTTCAGTGCTCTTCTTATTTTCCTAAACAGAATCACACCATTGCTACTGCCAACTTGTACTTAGAACTTAATCTTTGTCCTTCAGTGTAAATGATTTTAACCCTTTAAATTTTGAGTACAAACCTATATAGTGTGTATTATTGTTATCTCTTCTTTGTGAAAGGAAAAGAAATACAAAAATAGTTAAATATATCACCAAAATCAAACTGATAGTGAATTTAGGCAAACAAACATTCCCATGTTAAGGGATTCTTGCTCTATGGTCCACACTCTTAAACATCATATTACAGGGTGATTAGTCCCAAAGGTCCCTTTGTATTGTAAGAAAACAGTCTTCTCTATCAAATGTGTGTCACCAGTTTAGTTGCCTGCATTGTCTGTAGTTCCAGCTTCTTTGTCTGGATTCTTGTTAAGCCCCTTTGTCTGCGAAAATTTCCCAACACACTATGTATCTTAATCCCTCCCCTGAGTTGGTATAGAATTTCAGCTAGTTGAGAAGATTGTGAACTTTTGATCTGGACCAATACAGATCAAGAGGCAGTATTACTTGTGTTGGGTACATAGGAGGGGCAGACTGTTCACCTCCCTTTGTCCTTGTTCTCCTGGGTGTTACTAGCTAGTTTGCTAAACTTTAGAAAATTTAAAAAATAAGATAAAATTAGATAATTTTTAATGACCAAAATTCCCAGTTTCTGCCCACCCCTTTTAGAAAAGATTACTTAAATTTGACTTAGTGTATTTTGTAATGAGAGTAAAGGGTAAAGGCGCTTAATTCAAGGAAGTGATAAAAGACAATATTGATGGAGATTAGAGAAAGCTTGGAGGAGGAAGGCACTAAGACTTGTGAGGCAGGCAAATAAAAGTTTAGAGAGGTTTGAGCAGAAAGAGGAGTTCATTTGGACATCTGTTTTGCAATGTTAGACCTTGGAGTTAAAAATCACTAAAATAGAGTTTCAAGGGAGTAATTCTCCCCACTCTGTCTCTTTTAGAAAGTCAGGAACAAAAATCTGTTAAGATTCTTAGCATTATTTGTGCACTATATTTGTGTTTCTTTAGCATATAAGACATGCTGTGATAGGTTACAAAGTAGATTAACAATGAGTTATGATAATTTGAGAACCAAATACATTCAAAGCATCAATAAGATACCAATTGAGCTAATCCTAGCTACTCAGGAGAGATCATGGTTCTAAGCCAGCTGGGGCAAATAGTTCATGTAACCCTATCTGGAAAAAAAAACCTTCCCAAAAAAGAGCTGGTGGAGTGCCTCAAGGTTTAGACCTTGAGTTCAAGCTCAATATTGAAAAAAAAAAAAAGATTGGTATTTTGAATGTTAGTCGTAAGTAATAAAATAATTGATATGATGTAGGACTGTTTTGAATTTAAAAATAGGCTTTTGCCAAACATTACTGTTACATCACAAATACAGAAGGACTGATAGTTTCATGAAACAATATTGTTACATTGTGCAATATGATCTCATTGGTCACTTACTTCTTTCCAGGATATAGATGAGGCAGATCACCCTCTACTGAATGTTGCCAATATTTTTGTAAAACATTTGTGTAGGTTTTCACTAAAGGTCTTACAGATCATTAGAATTGTGCTGAGGACAACTTATTTTATAGTTCAAAATCACAACCCTGGTTTTCACTTTATGAAATAATACAGTTATTGCCACCTCTAATAAGCCTAAAATTTATACAGCAATTTTGTGGACCAGAGGTCTAAGGACAGAGAAAAAGTATTTCCTTGAAAAATACTGTAATGCATGTTACAGCAATAGACATATCTATAAAAATACAAATTTCTGACTAAGCATCTCATCATCACAAGACATGAATCGGTTGTTAATTTTTTAAGTAGATATCCCAATGAAAATAATTAAAAAGGCATTGTATACTTCAACAATTGGTTGTATCAATGTTGATTTATACAAAAACAAACTTAAGAGAGCTGTCCAAAGTAGAAAACAACACTGTCCTTTAAGAAACCTAGGTGCTCTTGTTTTCAGAAAGTAGAAAGAATGTCTCTGTATTAAGAAAGTTCACACTGTTGAAAAATAATGTTCTGTTTAAAACTCTGAAATTTTAAAATTCTAGCACATACATATGCCAACAATCATTTCTAGATTCATTTGTAGTGACAACAATTCATTTGTCACTGAATTTCTTAATAAAAGGAAGGAAAAAAAAAGCTCTGAGAAATTGTACTTTATGAGTTTGTATATTATATACTTGTGAAGATGAAAACCTATTACATATGATCAATAAGGATCATAACCATTAACCAAGAGACCTATTTGGTGGTAGTCTGAGTGAGCATCACCAGAATATATAAAGAACAAGCAGCTGTGTCTTGTGAGTCAGGTTAGAATTAGGGAAAGTTTGGGACTGAAATCCTTCCCTGACTAGGCTTAAGAGCTCCATTTTATGCCAGGCACTGGTGGCTTATACCTGTAATCCTAGCTACTTAGGAGGCAGAGATCAGGAGGATCATATTTCAAAGTCAGCCCAGACAAATAGTTCATGAGAACCTATCTTGAAAAATCCATCACAAAAAAGGGCTGGGTGAGTAGCTCAAGGTGAAGACCCTGAGTTCAAGTCCCAGTACAGAAAAAGGAAAAAAAAAAAGCTCCATTTTAATTACAATAATTTTTAAAGAATGGGAACTTCCTCCCTCATGGGTGGAGTACCTAAGAATTAACATACATGTAATAAGGCAGTCCATCCAGCTCCTCCCCCTGGCTCAGAGATCAATGAAGCCAGATAATGACACAACCATGCCCCTACCCACTCAGTGAATACTGCATGGGAATCACCTGGTTCCTCCCTTCCCATAGGTTAGCATAGGTCTTTTAAGCACCTGCAGAAAAGAAGCATGCTCTCTGCCTCCAGATTCCACCTGGGCCCACCATTCTCCTTGTTGTGTTTCCCTTCCCTAACTTTTAATAAACTCCATTTCAACCATGTTTCCTGCCATGAATTCTTCCTGGTGGGACACAAAGAATTTGGAAGTCTTCTGATCACAGACTCCACTGTGCTGCCAACACATTCTGAAGAAGCAAGATAAATAATATCTATTCATTCAAAGGTTTAAAATTTAATGAGGAAGATATTCAGGTATACATGTGATATATAAAATAGAATATGAATAATAAAGTGGCTTGGGAGAAGAGACTGGAGTCTTCTTAATATTTCCTTTTGTGTCTATGATTGGATGGGTGCAGGCATGAAGGGATTTTCATGAAAAACGTAGTTGTTTAAAGAAATCTATTGTTTTATTCATTTTATAACATAGCACAAAGGTCACATTAAGTACTCAACTACTATGTTAAATGATAGCTGAATTAGTAAAATATTTTTTAAAAGATGAATTCAAGTTAGCTAGGTAGGTAAAAACGAAAATATTCTTTTGAGTATGCTATTCTATAGCATGAAAGAAGTCATGTGTGAATGCATGTGATGAAAGGTGTTTGTGAATGTGAGTTCAAGAAATATATTTTTCTTTCACCCAAAATAGAGCGCACAGAAACAGTAGCTATGAAGCACAAAGGGCATGTTGATTAAGAAGAGAAAGAGATGGTAGAAATAGGATTAATGTACTTCAGGGAGATAGCTTGAGTAGTAATAAGTGCATGGTGATGAAGGAGTAGAAGGCCCATAAGGAAGGGACTTTGGGAGAATTTTATGTTAAGCAAGGAATAATAAAGACCAGAGCTAACACCATTGTAAAACAGAAACAAGCTAACATCAGAATTGATGTTCTGGAAAAAGTGAAATTTCTGAAGCTTATATATCTTTGTCAGAAAAAAAACACCAATTACAGAACAGTTCTTATACAACGAAGTGCAAACTATAACAGACCAACTCCATTACTAGTACCACTCAGAGCCATTGTAGTAATTTTCTGAACAAAATGATTTCTTCACCTGTCTTGCTATCTCTTTTAAATCATGGAAAGGTTTGCATATTTCAAGACCAACACCTTGCAAAAGAAACCGAAATGTTCTAAGATGAAACAGAAAGCAATTGTGCCACAGAGCCAAATTCTCTAAGGCAGTGGAGTGTAGCACAGTTTGTTTCAAAGGATCAAATTCACAGAGCCACATATCAAAACAAGTGTTAGAACAGGCATTCTGAAAGCATCCCCAGCATCACTGACACACTAAAAATATTCATAAGTCAAGCTAAAGTAGGTTCCGGTAACCATGCATCGCTATTCATCTTTTGAAGTGCAAAACAGCCAAGGGAAATGTGTTCTGTGAATGCACCTAATATAACTTTGTAAAGTAACTTAGTGTTGTAAAATGCCAGTAATATGTGTAATAAATATAAAATCAAAGCAGTAAATATTCCTTCAAATATACTGAAACTTTCACAAGCATCCCCTTATGGGTTCCCAAATTTGCCTTCCAAAACTGCAGCAGGCAAAAGATTCACTTTGAACTTTCTCCCTCTTCGAGTTCAATGCTGCTGGTCTGAGTTTTATTGCAATGGTCACCCGTACTCTCTACATAGGGTGTGACTGCTTTCAAATTCCTTTCATAATAGTGCAGCATAAAAACACAATTGTGTCTCAAGCTTGATCTTTAAATGGAATATTTTTTAACTGACTTTGAGTAGAATTACTATTCTTCCCACTTATGTAAAAGAGGAAACTTTCTTCTTATGTTTATAGAAGTCTAGGTGTAAATTATTCAACTTATACACGCATTCCTGAAAGCAAATACTTCAGCAGCTTGCAGCAGGTACCCTGGGGAGTGTAGGGGACTTAAAAAAGAACCAGGACCTGAAAATTTCTCTTTTAGTGAGATAAGTTAGAATTACTTCAGTAATGAACTTTGGAGATGAATGATCTGCATTAGAATCATGGTTAAATAAAGAAGGAAATATTTAAGATTTAATGAACAATAAGCACTAGTAAAATATTACATGAGGAGAGTGAGGGGAGACAAAGATAACCCTCTGATCTTGGGCTTGAATAATTGTGTGATCATCTCAATAATAAGGAAGGTAAAAAGAAGAAAATAGGTATGGGGATATTATGTTTTCTTTTATAGTTGCCTTATGTAGATTACAAAAGTAGATTAAGAATAGTCAATATGAATAGTTTCTATTTGGCTCAATCATGGCTGTAGTAAAAAAGCAATGTTATGTAGTGGATTCCCCAGTGACATACACACGTGTTTTAATATCCCCATCCTCCAGTTGATGCATATGTAATGTGGGAAAGCTGTTCAATTTACCTAGGACATTTTTGTAATCTATAAAATAGCTAAATTAATGAGATTTCCCCACCCCACCCAGTTTATGAGAGAAGAAAATTCAACTGTATAAATTACCTAAAACTCAAAAAACACTTGAAAATGTGCACCCATTCCCAACTATTCCTAACTCCTTTTTAGTTGTGTTAAGGTATAGTCGACAAAAGCAAACTGTAGATTAAGGAATATAGAATTGCGCACATCTTCCAAAAGTGGGTATCAAATTAAAGTACATGACTAGTGAAATTATGCTATGAGACTTTACTCAAAGTCCCACATGTGATGTATTGATGTTAGGAGTGTTTTACATTTTGGTTCAAAGATGATAAGGCCATAAATTACTGTGTAATGGTTATCAGGCCACAATAGGAATGTCAAAACCTTAAAAGATATTGAGAAAGAATTATAATGTATATTAAACATCTCACTGTAGGAATTCCTCACAATTCTCTTTTGTATTTATTGGTCTTTTTGTTATTTTTTAGTGTGTGCAAGGAGAAGATGAGAGAGAATATAAGAGATTAAACATCATTGTGGAATGACTTTGCTCTAAGATATTTTTCTGTCTCTTTCTATCATCAGATATAACAGTTGTTTTGAAAA
The DNA here is from genome assembly GCF_047511655.1 of Castor canadensis. Taxonomy (NCBI): domain Eukaryota; kingdom Metazoa; phylum Chordata; class Mammalia; order Rodentia; family Castoridae; genus Castor; species Castor canadensis. Next base: position 100,330,890 of record NC_133386.1, on the reverse strand, counting down.
CATAAACTTATTCCAATGTAATTGAAGTATAAGCATATAATTTCACCATAATATGAAATTGTGCTAGCTTATGCACTAATGTTTCTCTGACAGTTTACGTAAATTTTAGTCTTGTAGACTGACCCACGTAGGAGTCAACAACAGAGCAAAAACGTATCCATCAAATACCTGCTATCTCTCTCATTTCAACACTTTCTACAACACACACATACACACACACATACACATCTGTAGTTTCTTCATTCCATCTTACTTCAAATAACTCTTCTTCCACCACTTCACAATCCGCAAGCTGAAAACTTCTGATGTCTGCCCCCTCAAAAGCAAATTCCAAGTCATTTGCAAGGTAAAGCATATATTTTATGTAATTTGGAGTCTATTAATATTTTGTTCAAATGTAACCCTGATACATTTATTAAATGTTATATCTTATCCACATTTTCTCTGTTAAATTTATTGTGTAATATTTGCATAGTATAGTACTTTTTAACAAGTGCATATGTGCACATGGCAGAACTGACTCAATCAGTGAACTTGACCAGGTAACATGATCCTACCCAGCACTAGTTTTCCTTTTCTATGAACAAGGAGAATATTTGTATCAATTTCACAGGACTGTTAAAAATTAAAGAAAATAATGGGTCTGAACTTGTTTTTAAATGTAGAAAAGTGGGTCTGTGGAGTGCCTCAAGTGGTAGAGATCTTGCCTAGCAAGCACAAGGCCCTGTATTCAATCCCCAGTACTACCAAAAGAAAAAGAAAAAAGAAAAAAAAAATTGTTTTAGCCAGGTGTTGGTGGCTAAACCCTGTGATCCTAGCTGCTCAGGAGGTAGAGATCATCTGGGCAATTAGCTCAGGCAAAATAGTTCTGGAGACCCTATGGAGGAGGGACTCTTCTCCTGGCAAGCAGGGTAAGGGCCTCAGATGCACAATGGAACCCCATGAGGCACAGGAACCAGCAATGGGAGTGCTGCCCGCCAGACTGGTAAGAACCCGGGTTTGAATATTAGGCCTGCACTTAAGTGGCAGAAGGACAGCTTGGTCACCTCCCAGGGTCACTAGAGTAACTTTGAGCAGAAGGAAAACTGTGACTCTTAGGTGCTGGGTGTGGGGTAGAGATGTTGAATGCCTGCATTTGAATGTGTGTGAATGAGACATGGGTTGACTATGAAGAGAGTGTGGAGTCCCAGTCTGCGGGACTGTGGTGAACTCATCTGGTCTAGGGTGAGCCCTAACAGGGCCTCTGGTCTGGGCTTTATACAGACTCACTGTAGCCAAAGACATACCTAAATCCCAGTGAGGGGAGTGGCCAGAGAAGGATGAAGAAAGTGAGAACCCTGTCTAGGCATAGTTCCTGGCTGGGCAACCTGTCCAGGTCATTGATAAGCGGTGTGTATTGTACTTCCATGTGTGTGGGAGAAGGGGCCCCTTACCTTCTCCAAAATCCCTACCCTTCTATGTATGTGTTGTCATCTGGTAAGGGAAGGAGATGGGTGGAAATCAAGTTAAAAACACTCCCTTGGAGTGTATGGTTCAAAACTTTTTTTAGTTTATGGACTAAAAAGAAAATAGACTGTAGTTTAATCCATTTAATGGAGAATATGGAGTTAACTCTTAAACTTAAGGACATTTATGAAGTAGAATGCCCTGTTTTTGGTGTAGGGTGACCCCCAGAAGGGTCACTAGATAAAATTGTGGTTAATGAAGTTTATAGGGTATTTGTACAGATACCTGGTCACCAAGATCAATTTCCCTATATTGACTGCTGGCAGGATGATGTCCTTAGCCGGCCCATGTGGCTAAGGCCTTGTCCAGAAGAGGCCTGTAGAATTCTGGTAGCTTGGGTGGCCACAACTTCCAAGTGTAGAGAGAAAACAAAGGAGCCTATACTGACTGAAGAACCCAAGGGAATACCACCAGCCTATGTCACTTTATCCACCTCTGCCACCAGCTCCCAGTTCTGCACCTCTGCCTCCGACACTGGATGGGGATATCCAAGGGACAGTCACACCTGTAAAGTCTGACCTGGACTTCCGTGGGGTTCCAACTCCCTTGACGTCCAGAGTTCTATGGACCTCATGCCCACTCAGAGTCTGCCAGTTCTCACTCCACATCCCCAATTGGATCGGGGGCATTCAACCAGTCTCCATGAGGACCCCTCCTCTCATCAGAATCCAGCTGCCTTTCAGATGACACTGAGGGAAGCCCAGAACCCCATGTGTTATGACCTGGGAGGCCAAATACAAAGAGGAGGACAGATATTTGTCTACCAGCTCTTTTCTACCACAGACCTCCTCAACTAGAAACATTCCCCCTCACAGAAAAGCCTCAGGCTATGATTGATTTGATGCAATCTATCATTCAGATAGATTGTATGTCCCCAATGAGCCAGGGACAGCTTCTTCTGACTCTTTTTAATACTGAAGAGCAGTGCTGTACAATGTTGGCAGTCCTAAAGTGGCTAGAAGATCATGCCCCTGAAGACACGCTAAATTCCCAGGCATATGTTCAAGCCCATTTCCCCAAGGAAGACCCACATTGGGACCCCAGTGATGTCTAAGATTACCAGCAACTTGAGCAGTATCAGGAGGCATTATTTGGAGGCGTGATGGAAGGAGGGAAAGAGGCCATGAACACGAGCAAAATATCAAAAGCCCTCCAAAGGCCAGATGAGAGCCCCAGTGAGTTCTATGGGTGTTTGTAAGACTCCTTCCATTTGTGCACCCCCTTCAACCTGGGAGCCACTGAAAACCAGCAGGTGATTAACACCACAATTTTGGCCAGGCCCATGGAGATGCAGGGCAAAAAATTGCAGATTTTTTGATTCACTGTAATGAAAACTAGCTAGCTTCTGGAGGTAGCCAGAAAGGTTTTTGTCAATGGAGATGAGGTGGCTAGATGGGAGGTCAACAGGAAGATGAAAAGAAAAGTAGATCTCTTTACAGCAACCCTTGCTGGACAGTCAGATGGGCACTATTGAGCTAATCCTGGCACAGAGAGAGGCAATCCCCAAGGACAGTGAAAAATGCCCCCTGTATGCCCCCACCCTAAGAAGGAAGTAGGATGAAATCAATGTGCCTACTGTCATCAGGAAACGCACTGGAAGAATGAATGTCCCCAATGAGCCAGGTACTCCCAAAAGGCCCCCGAGATCAGAGGCAGAGATCAGGTTATTGAAGGAAACTATCAGCCCACCTGCAGGGGAGCCAGCCCCAGGGAGGAAAATATTGTCAGTTTGGCAGGCCTGGAAGGCTATGAGGAGGACTAGGACAGACTGAGCTCCATTCTACTGGGCCCCCAGGAGCCTATGGTCTGAATGAAAATAGTGGGCCATCCTAATGATCACATGGTGAACATGAGCCTAGAACATTGAGTTGTGACCCAATCAGTGTGCCTTCTTTCCAAAAGCCATAAAACTATTATCGGCTACAGAATATTGGGTCTACTGCCACTTCTTAATGGCTAGATTATGCAATTTTGGGAGCCATGAAGTAAGGCATGAATTTTTCTATCTCCCTTATTGCCTGTGGGCCTGTACAGTAGGAAATGGTTATGCAAACTGAGTGTACAGATAACTTTTGATTCAGATGGCACAGCAAACTTCAAGTTGAGAGGACCTGAGGCAAAGACTCTAATCCTTATGGTTGCACAAGAAGAGGAATGGCAGCTCTATTTCCCTGAAGGGAAGCCTTTTGAGAGTCCTGAGCTTCCCTTCCAGATTCCAGGTGTATGGGCTGAAAATAATCTCCCAGGTCTGGCCCAAAATGTGCCCTAGCAGTCACCACTGCCCTGGTGACAGAAGCAAACAAACTCACCATAGGAAAAGAACACACTGTCTGGGTTCCTCACTCGGTCCTGACACTCATTGAGTATAAGGGAAACTATTGACTGACTAACTCTCGGATGGCCAAATACCAGAGTATGCTATGTGAAAACACATATACGGCTGGAGGTTGTTAAGACTCTAAATCCAGCCACTCTATTGGCAATTGACTCAGGCCCCTGGGAGATTGACTGCTTAGAGGTTATGGATGAGGTTTTTCTCAAGTCAGGCAGATCTAACCAATCAGACTATCAGCAATCCAGATATTGAGTATTGCACAGATGGCAGCAGCTTTGTCTGGGATGGCACACACTTGGTAGGTATGGGGTGGTGACTTTGGACTCAGTCATTGAGGGTTGCTCACTGGAGGTTGGGACTTCTGCTCCAAAGGGTGAATTTGTCATCCTCACAAAGGTACTTCAGCTCACTGCAGGAGTATGAGTAAAAATTTGCACTGGCTCTAAATATTCCTTTACAACTATTCATGTCCATGGGGACTGATAGAGATAGGACTCGGGAGGAAAAAGTATCAACTATGGGCAGGAAATCCTAGAACTGCTAGATACTGTGTGGACCCCTAAATGAGTGGCAGTTATGCATTGCTGAGGTCACCAGAAGGGAGGTGCAACAATTACCAGGGAAAACTGGAAAGCTGACAAGGAGGCCAAACAAGTGGCCTTTATGAGGGGACCAGCCCCAACTGTTCTGACGGCTGTCTTGTTCCCATTCTCCTTAGCTGAATGGGACCCATGGTCCACTCCACAAGAACAGGCTCAGTTTAAGAATGAAGAAGGAAATTTTCTACTTAATGAATGATACAAGTTTGCCAATGACTACATTGCTATACCTGAGGCCCTTTCATTTGTCAAGCAGTTCCACAAAGGACCTCATTAAGGATGAACAGCCCTTGATGTCACCCTGTCCCAGATTTTTATGTTCCCAGGCACTCCAGTATAAGCAAGGCAGTATGTGAGAGATGTAGCCTATGTGCCAAAAATAACCCAAGACAAGGGCCAAGAGCACCTCCCCAGGCACAGAGTGTTGGTGGAACTCCTCTTGGAAACTTGACTGTGGACTTCACTGAAATTCCATGAGCTTATTAAGGATGCAAATATTTGTTGGTGTTTGTCTATACCTTCTCAGGATAGGTGAAAGCCCTCCCCACACAGACTGAAAAGGCCCGGGAGGTGGCCAGAAGTCTGTTAAAGGAAATCATCCCTTGGTTTGGAATACCTGTGTTTATTGGTTCAGATAATGGTCCAGCCTTTGTTGCAAATGTGGTACAGCTGATGGCTAAGGACCTATGAATCACCTGGAAGTTACATACTGCCTATCGCTCCCAAAGTTCAGGAAAAGTAGAACACAAGAATAGACCCCTAAAATTACAGTTAGGAAAACTGTGTCAGGAAATCCATCTGCAGTGGGATCAATTACTGCCCATAGCATTACTAATGATTAGGTCTAGTCCTATGAAGCAGACAGGGCTCTCACACTTTGAAGTCCTTTGTGGATGCCCATCCCCCTTAATCAAGGGCCTAAGGGGGGACCTTACCTTGAAATAGGTAACCTTACCTTGAGGCAGCAGATAAAGGCCCTTGGGTTGACTCTCTGATAGATCGATGACTGGGTCCGGGAGAGATGTCCTGTCACCCTGACAACACCCATGCACCCTTACAGGTCAAGGGATGCTGTCTGGGTAAAGGAATAGAATGCTCAACTGTTAAAGCCTCATTGGAGAGGCTCTTTTTTTGTTATTTTGTCTACCCCTACTGCAGTTAAAGTAGCAGAGATAGCTCCTTGGATCCACTACAGCCAAGTCAAGACTGCTTCTCTCAACTGGAAGAGCATACCTGATTTAGCTGCATCACGTAATTTCACCCTCTGGAACATCAGCGCCAGGCAGGGGATGTTCCTTGGCAGGACTCCACTTCCCTGGAAACAACAGGGGATAATGAACAATGAGATGACAGCCCTACTCTAGTCTCTCCAGAAGCTGAATAGTCTATGCCCAGTAGATGCTCAAACATGGGACACATCCCTGCTTTCCACTATACATTTGGACTCTTACTTTCCAGGTTGGCCCTTGCAAGGTTTCCCCCATGTATTGAAAGGTGTAAGAGAGCCTCTGTTGGGACCTCTGCACAACCATATTTTGTATCAAACACCTGTCAACAGGCTGGATGTTACATTGGCTCCTATACTCCTCAGGTTTGTGATGTTGCTGGTAGGTCATACTGGAAGTCCCAGAGTAAGGGAAACAATGCAGGCTATATTTGTCATGGAAAGCAGGGAGAATGACTCTGTTGGGGTTATTTGGCATATTGGGGAAGCTCTGATGGTGGGGGAGTCCAGGACATAGCTAGGGAAAAACTTGTTAGAGAGCCAGCACACCAGCTGTCAAAGGTACTCTCACCCCGACTGGGACCACTGTATAATAAAACAGAGATGAATTATGCAAAGGATTGGACCTCTTGACAATAGGGAAAAATCTTGTAGCCTCACGGAAAGGATTGCTAAAGAACTAAATGTCTCAAACTGCTGGATGTGCAGAGACATCCTCATGAGTGAGTAATGGCCTTGGAAAGGGACCAGTTTAAATGCTTACCAACTTTTGTTGTGGAAACAACCTATAACTAGAGAAGAGAATAACCAACCTCTGTCCTGGATTCTCACATCAGAGGTAATTAGGGAAGAGTGTATCAAAAGAACTGGGTCAGAGTATGAAAAGTGGGTGGGGGAAACCCCTTGTTAAAGGGTACTGTCTTGTAATGGGACTGATTTAACCCAGTGATCCTAAATGGTATTACACATTGCTCCCATTGGAAAACTGTTCCCAATGTCATGATTCTCCAACCAATGACAGCCTCTTAAATTGTTCTACTACCAGGAAGGAGAACCTATTCTGAGGCATCCCCAAAATTGGCAAATATTAGAATAACCCCAACAATACTGACCCAGTGTGGTGGAGGGCACCTGATGGGTTATTTTAGGTATGTGGAAAGTGAGCTTATACCAAACTCCCTAGAACTTGGAAGGGAAGCTGTATTATAGGATTTATCTTGCTTAGGTTCTTCCTCTTGCCCAGCCTCCAAGGGGAATAGCTGGGGGCTCCTCTTTATGAAATACTGGGGCCTAGAATAAAAAGGGACCTCGAGGCAAGGAGCTGACAGAGACGGAGAGAAGACAAGTGGCTTCCCAGAAGATTACTGAGACCTATGGAGCCACCTGGGCTCAGGAAGGAACTGGGGTTATGGGACTCCTATCTACATGCTCAACAGAATTATTAGGTTGTAGGCAGTCATGGAAATTATTACCAACCATACTGTCTCTGACCTGGAGCTATTGGCCAAGCAACAAACCCAAATGCAAGCTGCAATATATCAAAAGCCTGGCTTTGGATTATCTTTTAGCAGAGGAAGGGGGGGATATGTGGAAAGTTCAACTGATCAGACTGTTGCCTTCACATAGGTAACAATGGTTAAGCAGTAATGGAAATTGCCACTAATATTAGAAAGATGGCACCTGTATCCATGCAGGTGTGGAAAGGATGGGACCCAAATATTCTGTTTGGTAGGGGGTTCTCTGCCCTGATAGGAGAAGTGGGTCTAATCTTGGGAGTGTGTCTGATGGTACCCTGTCTGGTTCCCCTGGTATTGCAGTCTATCAGGATCACTATGGAGGTCACTATAGAAAGAAAATCAGGCCTTCCATGTAATTATGCTATGGAAATTTAAACCCCTATATCAAGATGATGCTCTTTAGCGGTAGGTGGGTCCAAGCAACAAAGGAGGGAATAATGTAGCAGGAAGGAGGACCAGAAATGAAACAGACAGGCTGTGTTCTGATGAAGTAGCAGGGAGGAAGGGATGGCATAGCAAAGAGATAAAACCTAAAGAACCCAAACTTAAAGAGGGTCACATAGCACAGGGATAGAAGGTCAGGTAGCACTAGGGTGAAGTAGCTTATAGAATTGCATGTAGCCATATATCTGTTAAACCTTGATTTTTAATTTTATTGCTTCTGTAACCAGCTTGCAAGGGTTCTCGAGGCTCAGCTTTTGGACACAAGTCTGCTGACCCTGTACAGGAAGAATAGAATGTTGTTTCCCTGCCCCAGTGTCCAGTGTCTCTGTTTGAGTTTCCCATAGCATCAATACCACACACAGACACAAAAAAATAAATAAAATAAAAATAGAAAGTTGGTGCTGGGGATGCTGCTCAGAGACAGAGTGCTTGCCTATGGAATTCCAGGCCTGTTGTGAAAGGCCAGGCCCTTGATAGCCTGTGGGAGAGGGGTTACAGCCAGTTCTTCTGGGAATAAAAGTCAACTCTCTTTGTCTTGAAAATCTAGTCAAAACAAAGACAAAAATAGACCCATGGAAAGCAGACAAAATCCACCTTGTATCTTAGAGAAGCCCACAGGCTTTACTTGCAAAAGTAAAATTTGCAAGGTGAATTGTGGTTTTTAGATTCATAGATTTTATTTGAAACAATTGCTTAAAATGAAAAAAAGTACCTTTAGGAATGGGGTGTGGCTCAAGTACTAGAGCACCTCTGTAGCAAGCAGAAAGACCTGAGTTCAAACCCCAGCACTGCCAAGTAGATAAATAAATAAATAAGTACACAAATAAATACATAAATAAAAAATGGGGTGGAGCATTTAGCACACACTGGTAATATCATGGTAGAGATGCTTCTCAATGGATGTATGATGGGATTATGTCTAGATGATTGTAAATGCTTCTAACACACCTCACCTACTGAGAATGATAATTTATACGCAAGGCACACTGTGGAGTATTGGTTCTTTATCTTCACGATCACATGATGAACTGGAATCTACAGTTTGCTGCCACTGTCCCACATCTCAAGTGAGTATCATACTATATTTCCATAACCCAAAGAACAATCAAAATGCAAACATTCATTCATACTTACCTGGCAGGAGAGATACCATGATCACGAAGGTGGTTTTCCCAGGGTGAGGCTTACCCATTGCACTCCGGATGTGCTAATCCCTGCTATTTCCCCAAGTGTGGGAAACTCGACTGCATAATTTGTGGTAATGGGGGACTGTGTTCGCACCCTCTCCACTAAAAAAAATTTTTTTAAAAATTGCAAACATTTAAAGTACAGTTTCACTTCCATACCAAAATAAATTCAAAACAATCTTAAGGTGAATCATCATAATTATCATCTGCAGTTATAAATTAAAAGATGTTCACATACACTAATCTCTGGAACTCATAAATATAATAGGTTACATGGAAAAAACAGCCACATATTCACTCATGTATCCATCTTTCTCTGTCATTCTACCTATTCCTCTATTTATTTGTACATTTAAATTTCAAAATGATTTTTGATGCTTCATTTGGTACCCTATTTAAGTATCTAAATGCGCAAGGATTTGTATTTTTTATGACTACCTTAAGTGAGTTTGATGAGCTTATTTCACATTAAGCACATTTTATGGATTTTATAGGTAGCAATCAGTAAATGGAAAGAAATGAAATAAATTCTCTTTATATGCTCTAAGCCAAATATCCCAACTATGGTTTCATTCTACAACTAATTTTCAAATGTCTACAAATGACAGACTATAATCTCAGAATTGTTGATTTATTAAGACCACAGAAAACAGCAGAAAAAAAAACCCAAAGATACAAACATCTGTCCCTATGGAGCCCAAATTGAGTAAAAAAGTTCAAAAAAATAACATGGATAATTAATCAAGTGAGCTATATCAGATAATGAGAGTGCTTGAAGGAGGGTGAGGGAAAGCAGGGAATGGGGATGAGCATCAAGTGGGTTCCACAGGAAACTGCAATTTTAAAGTAAGGTAGTTAGAGTCAGATAACTCACTGGGAGCATCTAAGCAAGGAAAAAGGAAGTAGGAGATCAGGCCTGGAGAGTATCTCAAGAAAACAGTTTCAGGTGGAGGAAGTACAATGTCCCAAAGCAAGAAGTGAGACTTAGTACTTGAGAGCATTCATCCATCCTCCAATCCATATTCATTGATGTCCTCCCTGAAATGGGTCAGGCACTCTTATGGACAGGTGGGTTACATCAATGAACATCAGCCCTCCTTTCTTCAGGAAACTTACATTCTGATTAGCCACTTGAAAAATCCATCCTACTCCACCTCTCTTCATTCTGAAAATGAGGCAAAATAATTTTTTTTTCCTGTTTATGAAGCAAGAATATAGTGCTAACTTCAAAATGGAGGGGATGAACTAAACTGGGGTATGTATATATATGGAAATGTCACAATGAAACCCCCTGTATAAACACTGTACACTACTAAAAATATTTTTAAAATAAATAAAATGCTAATTCCTCAGGGAAAAAAAGAGTACTTAGAGCTTAGTTAGCCAAAAAGTATACAGTACTATGAATGATTTTTAAGAATCTTCTTGGCTGGAGCAGTGATCTAACACTTCTTGTTAGTGAAACTAACACTTCTTGTTAGTTTGAGTTTTGATCCCATGTATTTAGATACATTTATAGGTCACCTCAGTTGGAACCAGATGACATTTGCAACAAGTTTTATTTTGTGAAGATTATTTCCTAGAGTCTAACACCCAGTGAATGGAGTCTGTTTATTCAGACATTCCAGAGTAATGTATGTTGCACAAATAAAATAAATCATAGATTTAAGGAAAAGCTAAAATGCTGTCAACTGGGCTGTAAATGATTCAACATAATAAATAGTATAGTAGAATAGAAATGGCTCCACAGTTGAAGGCTTCAGTTTGTGATCAAAGGAAAAAAGATATGATTTAGGTAGGAAAGGAAACAGAGTGTTGTGTGCAATTTTAACAATGGAGATGATCTACAAGAAATACCGTATATTAGGTCAGTGTGAGAGATAGTTGGCTGTATAAAAAAAGGAATTTTGACAAGAAAGAGGAGAGGACAGACCTGACAGCTCACAAATCAGTATCGTGAGCTGCACAATGCAGACAGCCTAACTGAATGTGTGCCATGCTGATTCACAGTTAATTTATCACAATCTAAGGCCACAGGGTATGATAGATGGGCAGGACTGTTACAATGTTTGTCAAAGAAAGAGGCAGGAGAGGGATATTATAAATAAAAAGAGAAGGTAGACAATGTTCTATACTGGCAAAATATTTTCAATAACTTATCTGAAAAACCAAATTGAAACTAACAATTCTAAAAGCAAAGATATTATTTGAAACAATGTAGGGCTAGATTTAAATACTATTATGCTTTCTCTAAAAATATAACAGCTCCTGAAGTCCATCAAAAATTACTTATTGCCAGGAACAAAATATATTTCACTAATACTGTTTCCTGGAATAGTCTCAAGAAATAATAAGTTCTTTTCAAATAGGATTGACTGCTCTTTTTGACAAAAGTATTAGAATTCACCTTTTTCTGTACATTTACATCAATTTTAATTATTATTTTAAGACATTTTTACACAAGCAAATGTTAAAGTTATGGACTTTCTGTAGAAACAGAAAATGAATAAATTAGATAATGGATTCCCCATTTTCCCTTCAATAGTGACATTAGACACCTGATGTTGTGCAGACCTCCTGTATTATTATCAAAAGGACAATATCTCAATTTTCAGTGGCTAAAACAAATTCCCTTCAAATTCTAAATACTCCTGGGTCAGTGTATCTGTAGCAGTAAGTCCTTGTATTACAATATGGAAACAATAAAATGTAATGGTTCCATATTGAGGATTTCAGGGGAGGCAAGAAAGGGCCTAAGAAATCAAGCCCAGGATTTGAGAACAATCAGTCATTGCAGACCGAAGACATTGAGGCAGGCATTCTATGTCAGCCTATGTCAGTGTGCTCTTAACAATTGTGCCCTACTGACTCATGAGCTATCCTTTTACCCTTGTCAGTCACATATACATGTATAATAGAAAAAGTGAGATTAAGGTCAAAACTCTTTCAGATTTAATGTAAGAGTAGAAAAAATACAATTGCCGCTTCCTTTAAAAATCAAGCATACCTGTACATCTATTTTTGTAAATGACAGAGTATCCAGATATATTTTCTACTTATATCTGAAACTAAAATCAACATTGGTAGTTTCTTTAATAATCTTTATTGAATCATATTTGTGAATATTATATGACATCATTGCCATTTGTGGTCATCCATAAGTCGCAGAGCAATCACACCTCCTAATAAATCTTACATCATTCTCTTCATGATATTGACGCCTTTCATTTGCTGATGCAAGAACTCTTTCATATGTTGAAGCAGCACCTGTGATCTTTGTATCATTATCCTTTATGTCTAAAATCATTTTCCATAAATCAATATCCTTTTCCTTGAAGATGGCCCTACAAAATGAGTTGCTATGTTCTTGTTTGAGCATTGCTGAAAGGTTGGATGTGGGGCTATAAGTGACAGTTGGGGGACCTTTCACAGGTCCTGTCACAGCCTCACTCCATTAACTCTGGCCCTGGTGAGCAGACTAAGCAGTTTTATCCTAATCACTGCACCATGTCCAATGGTCTTGTATCTGTGCTTGTTCTAGCCACATCCTGCTTGCTATCTGTAACCGCATTTACCTTAACCTCATGGGGGTTGTGCTTCCATCAGGTGCCATCTGCTAACACGTGGATCCTGAAGGATTTATTTGGCACTCATAATTTCTCAGTGCTGTCATTATCGTTTTAGTTATTTTTTGAACATTTAATATAAAGGATTCTGCTGCAGTGACAACATATTTGGATGTGATAGTTATCTTTAAGAGTTAGTTTAGGTTGGATCTCCCACAGGAAACTCAACCTGCCACTCACCTTAGATTTCTCTTTATGCATCTTCTCCACACAAGTGTGGTTTAACAGCTTCTGGTGTCTTGGTCACCAGCACAAACAGGTGACACTGCTGCAGTGCTGTGAAGATGAAAATTTGGCTAACTTTCAAATTCCAATCACTGATACAGATTTTTATTTTAAGTATAGGAGGTAGGTCTGCCTTCACATTTACAGTATGTTTGCCATGGTATCACTTTAAACTACAAAAGTCCATATGCTGCTCAAAAATCATAAAGACTATAATCCTATTATAAAAAAAGCATAGGATTTAATATTAAAATTTTATTTATTTTTAAATTTTGTATGCTAACATGAAGCAATGATGAATAGGCTAACTACAGAATCTTTTCCAAGGTATCAGAATAATTTCATGACAAATTTAACATTTTTATATTTTATGTACATCATTCGACATATACTTCAAGTGTGATACCATTTTGTGAAGGTTAAATAAATGTTTTCTGTGAATCAGTAAAGATTTCAAAATTAAAGCAAATAACATAAAACTAAGGCAAATAATAAACCACTTTAAAATAATTTGTAAGAGATGGCTCCAAATTCTGTTAGAAAAATTATTGAGAAAATAATCCTTTCTGGTATACTCAAATAAGATACTACATTGTCTTCTCACCACATTCTTAATGAAAATGTAGAAAAAAACAAACCAAGCAAAAAACTTCAAGATAAAAAAAGAGTATATATATTGAATGCAAAAAATTTAAAAAGTAGAATAAAATAATATTGAATGCTGGTTCTCTCTAATCTCTAATCTCCAATCTCCTATTTTTGGTAACAAAATGAAGAAAACTTAGAGTTAAGATCCTCTTTAAGTTGAATGTGACTTGTGCAAGTTATGGAATCAGCCCATCAACAGATAAATGAGGAAGAAAATGTGATATATACACATTATGGAGTATTATTCAGCTATATATAAGAATAAAATCCTGTCATTTGCAGGAAAATGGATGGAAATGGAGATAATCCTGTTCAATGAAATAAACTGGACTCAAAAGACAAAGATCAAATTTTTCTGTCATTTAGATATAAAAAAATAACCAACAGGATATGAATATAAAAATGGGGGTTTTCAGTGGGAGGTAGGAGAGAGAAAAGATAGGGTGGAGGGAAAATAGGAAAATATGATCAAAGTATATTTTATGTATGTAGGAAAATGTCACAATAGAAGCCCTTTAAAATTCTTCAAAAAGTTTAAAAGGGTAAGAAAGAGAGGGTGAACATAATTAAAGTGAATTATATGCATGTATGCAAATATTACAATGAAATGCTTCACATTGTATGATTAATTTGTGCTACTAAAGATAATTTCTAAAAATAAAAGACCTTCTTCTCCAAAAAAAGATTTATGTGGCTTTTAATAGAAAGATGTGAACTGTCTCCTTCAACCATGGTAGAGTTGCATATCCAAATAGAAAGTCATCATAAATGAAATGGGTGATTATGTGATGCTTGAATAAATGAGTAATGCAGACCATTCATTTCATTCCCTTCATTAACAAAAGGGTTTCTGGCATTGTGTCATTTCTTGCTGTGTTCTCCATTCCCATAGCCAAAGTTTTGTATATCATTGTATTTCCCACTCAGAATTCCTGAAGCAATGATTGAAATCAGTACAAATTCTATCATTTTATCTTTCTAGAGATGCAAAAAAAAAATAATCTAAGGTAAGAATCAGAACATTCTTATCCCTTACTCCTAGTGTATATGTCATATGAAATCTGAATTATCTATTCACGGAAACACGTTTCTAAAGTACTATCATCCTTATGACTATCTTTTTTTTTCAATTTGAAAATGATCACAGTAATGTTCTGTAAGGAATTTCTTATACAAGTAATCAGAATGATTAAAACTTTAAGACTGAGTTATAAAAGTTTCATTTCTCTTTTTGAATTATATTGCTCTTACTAGGTTACCTCCCAATATTTTAAATAACAAATCTTTTTAAAACTTGTATTGGTATATAATAGTTGGATAGGGAGGATACACTGTGATACTTACATATGTATTTACAATATATCTTGGTTGGATTTACCACCTCTATCATTCTCCCTCATCCCCCTTCTCCCTTCTTAGAATAATTTCAATGGGTTTCATTCTTCTATTTTCATATATGAATACAAAATACATCCACCACATACAACCTCATTCACACATTTCTTATGCCCACACTCTTCCCACTTACCAGTCTTTTCCACCCATGGAAAAGATCTATTTTATCCTCTTTTCATTTTCTTACTTTTAAGTGTATGTGGGGGGTTTGCCTAGGTACTTCAGTCCTGTATGTATTGTGCTTTAATCAACTTAACTCCCTTCCTCATTACTTATTCTTTCTCTAACACCATGCTCCCTAATATTCCACAGCTTACTGTGCAATACATTATACTGTATTCATATGTAGAGGAGTTGCTTCATTCTCTAACTTTTTTTTTCCCTAACTGCGTTAGGTTGGCCCTTCAGACACTAATACAATTTCAAACAATGAATCTTAGGAAAACTTTTACGTGTTCTCTCTAGTCTTATCCAAAAATTCTTTCTTGAATTCCTAGTGGTGTTTTTGTTTTTTTGTTTTGTTTTGTTTTTAACAATAGCTACTCCTGTTCTTCTACGTAGGTAAGAAAATGATCAATACTGCTATTTTCAAGGTGGTCACTTGGCTATCTAGGATGAATCCCTACCACTTGCTGTCTACACTATTATAGTTTGAATATAAGATGTCCCATCTGTTCATGGTTCAAGGCATGGTCCCCAGTTGGTGGTGCTCTTGTGGGGTGGTGGAAACTTTGGGAGGTAGTCCTCTCTGAAAGAACCAGGTTACAGGAGGCCTGCTTTTCAAGGACATATTGTCACTGGTCCCTTCTTGTTTCTCCCTCTATTTTCCGGCTGCCACAGGTGAGCAATCTGCTCCACTACACCTTCTTTGCATGATGCTCTGCCTCATAACAGGTCACCAGATGGGACCAAGCATCTAAGGACTGGAACTTCTGAAACCTTGGGACCAAATATACTCTTACTTCACATGGACTTTAATAACTTAAATAACTGAGTTGTCCTGTAATTTTCATTCTGTTTGCACATGTATCATCCAGTGGTCACTGAGACAAATACAAGTTTCTTCAAGAATTTCAATGCCTCTGCATTAGTCAGACATCACACAGCAATAATATCACCTTTTGGGTCATCAGGAAGCATAGGTTATTGACTATTTTCTCTCTTTCTTTTCAATTCCAGAATTACTTCTGAAATTGGAGAAGAAAAAAAAATCTCAAAGTAAAGTTGAAGATATCAGTTTTAATAATATAGACAAAAGGAAAGGTGAGGGTTGTTTCTGTGTTCACAAGATCGCCTGATTGATTTTTATATGAACACCATCATAACCACAATTTCATCATGTGATGCTCAGACAATGACCTAATCCTGGAGTATAGCATAAGCTCCACTCATTTTTTGGATCAAAGTTAATTGTAACATAATTCAAAGAAATAAGTAATCAACTTGCAAAGTGTCCAGTGAGAACATTGTCTAAGACAACACATCCGAGTTCCATGACTGCAGTCATATCATCATTTCTAGGTCTATTTAGAAATGAATTGAAATCATTTTCAAGACTCTATAGTTCTATGAAACTCAAATGAGATATGTTACATTATCACTTAGGAAATATTCACTCTGTCATTTTTCCATGGAAGGAGATAATATTTCCCTGCACAGTTGACATGGCAAAATTCACTTTTTTTTTTTACTGTAGTGCATTAGATTATGATTCAGCAATATTGACCCACTGTTGTTTTTCTTCTCCCCCATAGGAGAATATTACATAAGTATATAATATATAATTAGTTTATTTTTGCACAAGCTTTGAAAATATTGTTCCACTTTTCTGAATTTCCCGCTCTTTTTCTTAAGTGATCTCAAGTATATTTCCAGGAAAATTTCTCCTTCTTTAAATAGCTCATTTCCTGTTGATTTCTCATTGTGTAGAATTTCTTAGCTCTTGTTGTCTTTTACTATTCATTTGATATCACACTTTTTTATTGTTTCTCCATGGAGTTAATTACGTAACTTACTTCTCTCTTGATGTAAAACCCAAGATCTTGTGGCAAAAAAGTGATAATGTACTGATCACTATCCCATGTGCTTAAAAGTCTGTGCTGTATTTTTGTGACTATCAATGTGTAGTGTTAATAGCAAGGAAAATAATGATGAGACCAGATATGCCACATGTCTGACACTATTATATTACTAATGTAAATATCTCTTCTTGACAATATTTGTTCTAAATTTTGACCTAAATAAGCATCCCTTTGGAATAGTCATTCAATGTCTAATGTCCACTTATTTCTGTGTTTTTGTTTTCATTGCAGAGGAACCACAATTGCACTTTGGAAAGAAGAGAGTCAAAGGTTTGCTCAAACAATATCATCATTCACATGGAACAGGAAAACTCTCTTGAAAAATAAGGCAGAGACATTAGAAAGTAAGTTATATGAATTATTTAATTTAATTTTCAAGGAAATGGCAAAATTCTTTTAAAATAACAGAATATTATTCTGTTATAATAGCGTCAAGATAGCGACCTTCAACACAATAGTATTTTGCTGCAGTTATTTTGTGGAAATAGTGTAACAGCATAATGTCAGAATGAATTATTTTTCTTAATAAAATTTGAAGGTTTTATGTAGACACCCTGCTCTAAATTATTCATGGTAAGATCCAGAGTTTTTCAGTATTATAGAATAGCCTATTATCATGTTATTATAAAAAGGATTTATTACTATTGTTGCTGTGTTGTTTCTCTGTCATCCTCTAACTTATAACTGACATTGCAGAAGTATGCTGACATGAAATAGAGTAGTCATAATGTAGACTCCACAAAATTTCAAAATTAAAGTGTTTAGTAAAAATTAACTTATGGTAAATATAAGCATTCTGACTTCCTCCTATTTATGTTCAAATTTAGATAGTGACAAAATTGCATAGATTTTACTTGCAAATAATCTGTTCATATGAGAAAGAAAATCTAAAAAATTCAAAATAAAAATAAAAACCCACAAACTTATACTTTCTTACTGAAGTATATCCATTATGCAACAATTCATTAGTTTAATTTTTTTTTCTTTATGGTGGATTGAATTAAGGGCTTCATGAATTTAAAGCAAGTTCTCTACCACTTGAGCCACAACTTCAACACTTTTGTTTGCTTTTTGTTTTTGAGACAGAGTCTTGATAATTTTACCCAGGCTGGTGAAGCATGAGCCTCCTGTCCCCATCTCTCTTGTAGGCGAGATTACAGAAACCATGCTGGATTTCATTAATTTAAAGGAAAATGATTGAATACACTTGAATTACTTCATATATTACTGAATGCTTATTTTTGGGAAATATAAAGATAGAACTATTTATAATTGTCACATTGATAGTGCCTGAAAATCATTTGTTTTTCTTTTTTGACATAAATGTATTTTGATATTAGGAAAATTGTTGGGTAGCTATTTAATAATGTATATAATGCAGTCACATTGATAGTTGCTAATTCTTATTAGAGATAGATGGTAATTCTTATTTTGTATTAGGATAGAAGTAAACAGAGTCCAGAATTCATTATTTCTGTATTTTCTCACTTTTAGTACTTGTTACATATACATACCAGGTTTTCCCAGACCTGAGACAAGCATGGCATATACAATAGTGAGTAAAATCAGACCAGGGAAGTACATTAATTATGGAAACAGAAAGAGAATGAAGTACACACAAGGAAATATGAAATTTTAATCTGTGAAAAATACCTTGAAGGGAAATTTCATTATAATCTGATGAACTTGTCCTTTTCTGGGGAAAATGGAGTTCACTTTGATACTTTATATTACCTGATGATGTTTCATTTTCTGGTCCTTCTCATTTTAAATAAGCATCTTTTTCCTAATAAATTCTATATCCTGAGTTGGGAGGAACAAGGTAATATGCCATTTTTAATTCTTTAGGTTGAATCTAGGCACATGGAAGATGTAACTTACAGCTTATAAAGTTCGCAATTGTAATAGAAATCTTATGATAACCACTGTGATATGTTTCTAAAGATACAGCTTTAAAATGTGCAATCACAATAAAATGCATTGCTTTGCCAAAATAGCCTAAACAGACATTATTAATATAGGGCTTCTTTCCATCTCTAATTCAATACATTTTCAACAGTTTTACTACATGTTCTACTTTGGTAGAAAGGCAAGTTTTATTGAGTAAAATGCAACTTATGAAGTTATGGTTGCATGTGTGATATTAAGAAGTGAAGTGAAAATACTAGAATTTGTGCAGAATTCCTATCATTCTGTTAAGAATGAAATAGGTATCATGAATTTCTGGGGATTCTGCTTTCAAGTTAAAAGATTTTATATCCTTGCACTTGCTACTGGTATTGTGCAATATAAAATAGACTGTAAGATTCATGCTCATTTTAATGTTTTATCTTTTCCTTATTCAACATAATATCCAATTTAAAAAATTAGGACAAAACCAGAGAGAACCCATTGAAGAAAGGGAAAAAATTGTGTATCAACAATTTTAACAGCATTTCTTCCCTACTGTTTGAATAGATTCCTATTTTCCTTTTTTACCAGATCCACAAATTATTCAGACATCCCTCTATGGCCTCTAAAACTCAAATAGACTTTTCCATTCTTCAAGTGGAAGGGGTTAGCCACACAACACTAAGTTTAGTCACATCTCAATAAATATGTCATCACTACTTGGTTTTTGTAAAGTAAAATCATTTATACAAACTAACAAATTAAAACCATGCTATGATATCATTTCTCAGAGGAACTTGTAATAGTTTAAAATCCAAACAAGGCTTACAGGTGAAAATTAAGGGCAATTGTCTCATGCTTCAAACAGGGAAAATTGATTTTTTGTTTATGGGCTATTATATAGGTTTTTCTACAAAGACCAAAGTTTATCATTAATTACTGTGAGCATAAATAACAAAATGTGCTATCATTACCATGGTACTGAAAAGTTCTGGTAATGCCTTTTAATCTCTGATTGTATCAGACAGGTCTGTTAATATTTTTTTAAATTATTTATTCTTTTTTGCTTTTTTATGTGGTTCCCATAATTGAAAATTGAACCTAGGACCTTATTTTTTTATGATTTTATTAACATATAACAGTTATATAGGGGGATACATTGTGATATTTGCATGTGTGCTTAAGATATATCTTAGTTGGATTTACTCCTTCCATCATTATTCCTCTTGCCACTCTCCCCTTCTTAGAACAATTTCAACAGGTTTCATTCTTCTATTTTCATATGTTGATATAAAATACATCCACTATATGTAGAGACTAGTATGGCAGTTTCCAGCAGCTAAGGTGAGAAAGAAAAATGAAGATAGATGATGGCCAAAGTTTCAGTTATGCAAGACAAATCAGTTCATGACTACTACTATACAACATAATGGTTGTAACTAACAATACTATATTCTGTACTTAAAATTAGCTAAGAGGGTAGCTCTCCCACCCACCCCCAGGACATTTTATTTTCCTCTTTTCTTTTTTTAATTATAAAATTTTTTATCAGGATATATTCATTAAACAGGGTAGGGTTTTGACGTGATAATTCCAATCAGACTTATGTTGTATATTATTTACATTTCCCCCATCATCTCTCCCCTCAGCCCCCTCTCCACTCCACCTGAAGCAATTGCAAGAGTTTCTTAGTTCTGTTTCATGTAGATATAAGAAATCCATCAACCATATACTGTCACCTTAATCTTTCCTTCATCTTCCTCCTTCCCACTAGCACTCTCCCACCCTCCACACACACTGTTCCTATTTTACAGTCGTGGTTTTTGTTATGAATATTTAATTTGGCATTCAAAAGTTTGTCTCAATGTAGGCCCACTCTGTGTGTGCTTTACTTTGGGCTATTTAATCACTTCGATTGCTCTCCTTTATCCCTTTACTTCTTGCCCTCCATTTTTCAACAGAATTCAATACATATCTTATATCCTCTACTTTCATATCTTATGTTATATGATATTACTGATGCTTTATCATTCTCTTTTCCTTTTCAAGTGAGTAAATCTTAAGTTAATGTATTCATATTGATAATGAAGGCAGAATGAGGAAACTGGAAAATGAGGAATACGTATGTGGCCTTCATGGTGTGTTAGATTCACAAGTGTATCCTCATTCCCAACTATCATATTGTGTACAGTAAGTATATGCAGCTATATACAAGATAATCTTACATCAATAAAGTGGTTTAAAAAAGGAAAAGAAATAACTCCCAACTCCAGTGGCTCATGCCTGTAATCCTAGCTCCTCAAGAGGCAGAGATCAGAGAATCATGGTTTGAAGCCAGCCAGGAAAATAGTTCATGAGACCCAATCTTGAAAAAACCCACACAAAAAGGGCTGGTGGAGTTGCTTAAGGTATAGACCCTGAATTCAAACTCCAGTGCCCCTGCTCAAAAATAGAGTCCAGTTATTCAATAGGTGGAGATAGGAAGATCATGTTCAAGGCCAAGTTGGGAAAAATTTAGTGACACTCTTGTCTCAAAAACATGCCAGGTGTGATGACACATGCCTGTAGTGTCAGCTGTTCAGGAGGCAGAGGTAGGAGGATAGTAGCTGGAAGCTTTGAATTCAATCCCCCTTACCACAAGGACATATACAAGGAAAAAAAAAAGATGGAAAGAAGGAAGAAGGAAAGAAAAAGGGAAAAGGAGTATTTCCCAGAAAGTTACAGAATCTCAGAATGGATAGTGAATGGTTTCATAACACACTGAGGGAGACTAATGATGTGCATACAGGTAGTAAGCCTTGTCAAAGCTTCCCACACCCAAAGTCAGGCATGAAAGGCAAAAAGCAATATTTGACAGACAGGGGAGCTGGACAATAATGAAATTCAGTAGTGATCTGGAATCCTGAAAGGTGAAAGATGCTTTTTCTTTCTTCCATCCCTGGGATGTGTTCTTACATTTGTTTGTTTCCCTGGGAATAGTGGAGGGAATTCAAAAGTGATCTCCATTGAATTTCCCTCCAGCCAAATGAGAGGATAACTGCAGGTAGATAAGAATATTTGAGTTTGTGTCATAAGACTAATAACTGCTATAAAAGTCTAGTTTAAAGATTTACTTTATTCATGAAAATAGTCTGTGATTTATTTAAACATTGTTGGTAGTATCTACAGGGTGATGGATTCACTTTTAAAATATGACCTGTGTTGTTAACAAAAGATAAAGGGCAGCATCCACCCTAAAACACTTTCATCTTCCGTACCTCTGGTCAAACCACACTAACTGCTACCATCATGGAAATGAACATCTTTATTTGGAAAACTTCTATATATTTTTTCTTGGTTATAGAAACAAAAAATGAAGATTTATTGTCAATCTTCAAAAATATTTCTAGCAGTCTATGTCATTCCTAACAACTGATAGTTATAAAGTTCTCTTCACCAAATGTTCTATTGTTATCCTTTTGACTTTTTTCAAAGGAATTATAGTAATTTTTTATATTACTATATATTTACTATAATAATTAGAGAAATTTTATAATATTATAAAACATTGTAGCATTATAATAATTTTATAATATAATTTGATCTCACTTTATGAGATCAAATGACATGCATATGGCTTAGTATATTTGCAGAAAATAAGGATATAACCCTTTCATTGATTACATTGTCTAATGTGTTCCAAAGAAATCACATGACATCTTTTTATTATTTTTGATTTTTGTCTGGATATACTATTTACATTACATATGGGTAGGAAATGTTTAAAATCTTTTCAAACAAAAATCAGAAAATAATTGATTTTGCCTTAAAAACAGAGCAAAGAAGCAAAGCACAAACTGAAATAAAAGGAAAATTATGTCAAAGTACTGCTCCTCTATAGTAGACAAATACTCCCCAGCCTATTTTAATGATTGTTACTTAACTCTAAAATCATAAAATATTATCAAGCCATTTTCTGTTTCTACCATTAGATAATTTATATTGCATGCAAAGCTCTTTGTAACTTGGGATATGTATTTATATCTTTATATACTGATATGAAAATACTTATAGAAGTGTTGCTTAATTGACAATCATTGAACAAATTGTGCTATCATGAAGATCCTTATTTTCTAACATTTAGAAAAATAAAACAGATATTGTATGGTAAAATTTGTTGTTTTAGAAACATCAAATCTCTAACGTGCATTGTCACTGAATCAGTTCCAATTGGCAAAGAAATAAGGAAATGAGTTGAGAACCACTCAGGGTATACACACTAATTTATAAATTGAATTTTCCAGTTAAAAGATGTAAAAACCAAATTAGTTAAGACTTATAGAAACAGATGTTTGTTTTGTGCTTCTTAGCAGAGACCAGATCCCTAGGGGCTACATTCAAGTGACACAATCAAGGCATCTCATCAGTGGCCAGTGTTGGCTTATTTCTGGCCATTTGCTGGGACAATCCTCCTGTATTCACAGCATAATAGCACCCAGAGAAGAATTTCACTGTCTGTATGCAACCAATGTCAGAATATATGGGAGGAAGTTGAAAGTTAAATGGACTGCCATTCACATGAATACAATTAGCTATTGAAAAACAATCAAATTTGTGCTAAAATGTATATGTGTGTGAAAAAGCATATGCACAATATATGTAGATTGCAAGTACTACTAGTTTCAGAGTATACTTACGTAAAAATGCTTTCTGTTTTTTGAGGAAGAAATAGAAAATTACCCAGAAACTTTACCTCAGAAAAGCATCTATTTTAAAATTTAAAAGAGAGCAAAGGAAAAATAGAAAACCATGTTAATTACTTGAATTATATGTATATTCATTCTATATACATGCAGACACACACACACATCAATTGTAATTTGCATGGTAGTGGTTCTTAGGCAGAATTTCCGGGCATATTGGAAACCATTTTTTTTCAGAAATGTTTTATTATTGTAAAGAGATATGTTTGTTATTAAAAGTTAAAATAGGTGCAAGCAAATTTGTACCCCTGCTTTCTACTGTCTCTAAAATAAACCTTTATATACCACACCAGGGGACTCAGAGTGTCATACACCCAATGTCTTTTCCTGCCCTTATGAGACAAAGATACAAAGTTTCATCATACTTGAGAATAGAGTCTCACAATTTAGAAAACTATGGCTTCAATCTTTCTTTTGAAGCTTTTCGAACAATTAAGTTTAGATCCAGTAATTTGACTTTCCCAAAAAAGCATACCAATGACTGAATAATGAAATGTATTAGACAGATGAATGATAGAAATGCATTCCATTAGTTAAATGATGGAGGAAGGAACATTTCAAAAAGTAGTAAATTTATGTCAATATATAATGCAAAAGTTGCTTAAATTGTTTTTGCTGAAAAACACTGACTCCTTACTTGGGTCCACAAATTACCTAACAACAAGAGAAAATTCCTGGCATCTCTTTTTTTTTTAACCAGTTTTCTTTTGCTCTAAGTCATTCTCCTCTACAGTCACCTTGGAATCATAGAAGGACAGGAATGATCGATAACATCTTTATGCCAAGGTATTGAAACTACCCCTAAGGAACAGCCAAGCCTTGCAAGATAGACCACCGCTACTACCTATAGCCAAAATTACCTATAGCAATGAAGTTTCACCCTGAAACAAAAGTAATCATGTCTTTAGAACCAGATTATTCCCCTCAAGTGGTGACAGCAATTACTTCTCTAGAACCCTTGAAAAACAAAGAATAAGATAATGGTCTTCAAGGCCCCACTGGACCAATCTAACCACTGGAACAGTCCTGTGACCATTTAATCATGTATACCTTATGTCCCTTGCTTTAATTTGTTGTCCATTTAAAGCTAAAGATCATGTCTGTACCTCAAAGATGGTTAAATATGAACTGAGTGCTTACTTTTCCTCTTCCTATGGCATGTCCTGAGCTATGTAATATATCTCCATTCTCTGCTTTTCACTGTTACCAACTCTATTTGGCATATAGGGAGTGGAAGCTAAGGAGTTGGGGCCTGGAGTCTAAAATGCCAGTTTCAATAGTAAGAGTCATTTATGAACTTAGTAGGGATACAAATTTTTTTAAATATTTCTTTGGGAAGTAATTACATTTTAATTATTTTATTTGAGGCAGAATTAATGTAATATAAATTTTGCCATTCTGAAGTGTAACATTCAGAAGTATTAGTTCATTCAGAATGTTATACAACTCCTACTTTTATCAAGTTTCAAAAGATTTTCCTTACTCCAAAAGAATATATTATGCTCATTAAGCAGTCTCTTAAGGTTCATTGTTCTGGAACTTAGACACTGGGAAACCAAAAAAAAGAAATATACCAATATGTAAAAATTTCAGGAGAATACAACTGAGGCAGAATAGATAGATGAAGAGAAAGAATAATTATATTACATTTTCAGTAGTACTGGAGTTTAAATTCAGGGCCTCCTGCTTACCAGGCAGCAAAGTCTACCTACCACTTAAGCCACTGGATTAACCCTTTTTGTGTTGTGTATTTTTGAGATAAGAGTCTCTTTTTGCCCAGGCTGGCCTCTAACCATGATCTTCCTAATCTCTGTCTCCTGAGTAGCTAGGATTGCAGGCATGAGACACCAGCACCTGCTGATTGTATTTAATAAATATTAAAAGGGCAAGACTTAGACATTGGAACCAGGAAGTAAATACTGAAAGGCCAGAACAACTAACACCCCTCCCACCATCTCCTTCGAGATGTTAAGTTAAAGGATAGGGAGACATCCAGGGGCTCTCTGTACCTGCCTTCTCTTTGATATGTGAAGAAGTTTCAAGCTCCTTGAACACACAGGAACAGAAAGAATTAAAGTCATGTCTGGCAAAGGGAAGTCTTAAAACTCACTTATTTTTCCTGTTGTTAGTTAGGTCTAGATGACATCTCCATGTTTTAAAATAAACAGCACTAACCTTGGACATGCAGACCCATTGCCTAATGACCAGTGGTTACTAGACTACAGGATCAAGTGTTTTCCCTCAGCTCAGAGATTATGAAGACTACAGAGGAGAGCCGTCATGTTGGGTCATTACTCCCATTTCTTATGTGGGAAAAGGTAATGTTTCTTTTTCTCCCACTTCTTCCTACTTCATCCCATTGTATTAAAATAAGTCCTTGCTAAAACTTACATACTGTGAGACTCTCCTTTTTTGTGAGACACCTTGAAACTTTGTTCATGTTTGTGGACCTAGGTACCTGTGATCTTGCATGGAAACTGCGAACATGAGGAAGCCCCTCATTCCCTCATTCCTCCTTTGGTCACAGAAACTTTTCTCTTTTTTTTGATACTGAGGTTTGAGTTCAAGGCCTCATGATTGCTGTGTAGGTGCTTTACCAATTAAACCATCCTACCAGCCCTTTTTTGTTTTGGTTATTTTTGAGATGGAGTCTTTCTTTTCTTGCCTTGGCTGACCTCAACGGAGATCATCCTGAACTCTGCCTCTTGGGAAGCTAGGATTACAGGCATGAGCCCCTAGCACCCAGCTAGTCACAGAAATTTAATATGGGTTTTGAAACTTCATGACGACTCTGTTATGGAAGATGTTGTCTGAAGACTCTTGTCAGAAGATTTTTGGAATAATTCAGGCAATAGGTTGGATGATTTCAGTTTTCTATGACTGATTAATTCTCCTACAGTCTATATCTGTTATTGGAAATAGGAATGCTCATCAAATTTCTGTTTGTTGAGAGCTAATTTGCTTGGGGTGGTCTTTATCAAAGCCACAGCTTAGGAAACATCATTTTTCTCTCTAAAACTGCTCTGTAGACTGCAAATATGTACCCATTCTCCAGGTAAAATTATAAAGTAATGCAAATTTAGCATAGTTCTTATGAATGCAAGCAAAACTACTTTACAATTATTGGCAAGGTTCAATGAGAATTTCTTGTACTCAGAGGGTGATATAGTCTAGATGCAAAAGGTGACATATTCTTGACTGTTCAAGAAAGAAAGACTTGGGTCTGGATGCAAGTATCTTTAATTTCTAGATAGTGTTTCTCTTACTAGTTCCATGGCTTCTCTAAAATATTTCCCATATGTCACTTTCATTTTTGACCCTGTAGCTCTCCATTTTCAGAATCACTTAATGGTTCCTTTATCACTCTCAGTCATCAGTTTGAGCTATAGTTTGTGTAGTGGAAAGACAGTATGTTGAGGTGTTTACTTTGTGTGTCACTAAGCTAAGATAGACTTAGTTCTTTCTTATGTCTTGGGTTTGTTAAAAAAATTGGAACTACCTTTTCCTCTGTCTTTTACTAAGTCTACCCAAGAAGAGGAGGATAATTGGATATGTTACAAAGATTTAAATTCTGTTTTCTGTTGCCTGGTTATGAACATGCATTTTGTCATGTTTTTACTCTTCTTTTGTGTGTTTAATATGGTAACAATTTTGACATATTTACCCTTTATATAAACTAAATTATTTCCTGTTAAATAAATGCCATCAATAATGGAGCATAGACATTTGCTTCATTACATTAGTAGTTACATTGTATTGTGAGATCCTCAGGAAACAAAGTAACACTTTTCAGTGTAACTTTTATTCTCGGGCTTTGTATTTATAGAATGTGATTTACTAGGAAATAGGCTAAATATAATTACAGATGCACATCAACATGTTCCAGAGATGCTGATATTCCAGCTACTTCAAAAAGGACAATTAGGGCTCCCAGAACTATTGTAACTACATTGCTTATCTTGGCTATTGTATCATCTGTGTTGTGGGATGAGAGGGCAGGCATGGGAAATGATGCTGAATACACTGGAGACCATGGAATGCCTTCCCAAAACAGGCAGGCCTGCTGACTTAAAGTCAACTCAAAAGAAGCAGACACAGTACAGCTTTCTGCCTTTTCTCTGTTTGTCTAAAAGTAGGACATAGATTTATAAAACAAAGATATTCTGCCCCTCTCACCTTACCAAGGAGAAAAGGAAATTATACCAGAGGAACAATCTTTACTATGTACATTTATCTTCCATTTACTTGTCTTTCCCCAGCTTTTACACATAGTGACTTGAAGTCCTTTTCCTTTTTTGCCATGTCTCTAAATACTTACTGTTATTTATGGAAGGTGGTAGGTATATATGTTCAAATTCAAAGCTACCTCTTTGAGCACTACTCGTTCTATGGGTATCTATTATCTATATATGAAATGTACATGCTGATGAGCTTCCCTTTGTTTTCCTCATGTCAATTTGTCTTTTGCAATTAGGTCATTTCCAGCTAAAAACTTGGATATTATTTTTCTCCTGAAATTAAAAAAAAATTTTTTTCTATTCATTAGTTACTGCTAAAGTATTATTGCCTTTCTTTTTAAATCTGGGGAGTGAACCCAAGGCCTTATGAATGCTAACCAGCATTCTTAACACTTGAGCCACAACCCAAGCCCTTTGATTTTCATTTTTGAGATGTGGTCTCTCTCTAACTTTCCCAGGGCTGGCTTCAACCACCATCCTCCTGTGTCCACCTCCCTGAATTATTAGTTTTAAATCTTTGAATAATTTTTTCTTTTACTTCTTTCTTTCTTCTTGTTGTTGTTCAGACTACACCTTCTTTTATTTTTTAAAGCCATCTTGAATCTTAGTTACTCACCTTTGCCTATGAACATCCATATATAGTAGGTTGTATCACCCTACCAATTCTTCCTTAATAAAACTTTCCCAATCCCAACTCACTTTCTCAATCTTCAGTATCCAAAGTTGCCTCTGTGGATAAATACATTTTAAATACCTACCTAAAAATCTGAGTTTGCTGTTCCAAAGAATATATTAATCACAGTGACCCACTGACAGCACAGAAAGGAGGGATTCAGGGAATCTTATGAACCGAGAGGAAGTAGAGATTGGGGAAACACAGGGGAATCTGAAGTATGCATGTATTGCACTTACACAAGTGGGCATGGGAAAATGGGGCCAAAGTCTAAAACTGCAAAAGAACAGCATGGTTATAATTATACACAAACATACACATTACCTTGCTTTGTCCTGCACAGCACCTACAAAACTCTCAATGACATCATGGTATTTACTATTATACATAGACAAAAAATAAATTGACATTTATTTGTGAGTTATATTAAAAAAACAAAAATGAAAAAACAGCATGCCTGTTACCATACCTCTAACTTTGCTGTAATGATTCAGGTTTTAGACAATTTAGAAAGTTTAAACTATAATTTTCAAAGTCTGTATTCCAGAGAACTTATGAGTATCTCTTAAGCCCTAGTTAGTTATTTTAATTTTCTTATCAAAAGGGCAATAAGATGCATAATTACATAGATGACAATGTAGATTATGTGTTTTGCAGTGCTTTGGTCATGTAGTTTTAACCTTTTAAAATATCTGATTTGTTTATTTAAGACCTCATAACAGGACTTAGTTTATTAGAAGCTTGTTGATATAGGCTTTAAAGTTTGGTTTGGACTCAAGTGTTCAAGGCATAGCTAGAGAAAGGCTTCTAATTGCTAATATTTGAAAGTTTATCATATGTCAAACACTGCAAAGTATAGGTCACATAGGTGCACTCTCAAAAGTCATAAAATCGTATAAATTTGTACTGCTTCTAATAGATTAAATAATTCAAGCATCAATTCTAAAACCAATTTGCAAGTCACCTTGAATAAGAAAATAGAAACAACTTGGGGTAAAAGCCATGAACAGGAATTCTGTGTCTTGTGGCTGATGCATTTTGTGTTTCTGACACATCTAAATTTGTCTGATATCTAAATTTGTCCACATCTAAATTTGGTGCCCTACTTGTGCTGAAGGCAGCTGCTGTGGTGAGGATTCTATGAGGACAGAAAAGCCACAGACCTTCCAGGCTCTCTTTCCTTGTTCTGTCACACAAAACTTGTTTCTTAAATTCTGCCTACCTAGAGTACTTAAAACTGTCTAATAACTCAAAAGAATTGAATGTTTGCTTATGCTACTTTGGGTTTTTATTGTCTGCAAAGAATAACTTTCAAACAAATGGATTTTGTCAATGAGGTAATTGAGGTCATAAGAAGTTAACAATATACCTGAGGTCACAGGAATCATGAATGACATTGTTATCAGACCCCTTCACCAGCCATAAGGTCTGGCTAGGTATTCCGCTTATCCCCATTCAGAGAAAATGACATAATAAATATAGAAATGGACAAATGAAGGGTGAGTGCTGGTGGTTCATGCCTGTAATCATAGCTACTGGGGATGTGGAGAACCAAAGAATAATGGTTCTAGACAAGACCAGGCAAAAGAAAGCTCATGAGACCCCCCATCTCAATGGAAAAAAGCTGGACACTGTAGTTCATGCCTGTTATCTCAAATACAGTGGGATGCTTAAAATAGAAGAATCTGGGTTCATTCAGGCCTGGGCACAAAAGGAGAACCTGTATCCAAGATAACCAGAGCAAAAAGGGCTAGAGGTATGACTTCAGCAACCATGAGGCCCAAATTCAGGTGCCATTGATACCAAATAAATAAATAAATATGTAATCCAAACAACAAATAGACAAATAAATTCATTTATAGTTTACAATTTTGCTAAAATTGCAAAGGGAGAAAAATCTCAATCTGTCTTTGACTTGCTCATTGCCACATCATGATTTAAAGGAAAAGACACAAAAACCAGGAAAGATGTACAAGGAGATAGTCTTCCTTCTGACCACAGGGCTCAGGAGCCATCAACCTCACTCCTAGCATGGAATTTCCTGGAGGATTCCTAATCATTAGATTCCCAATATATCATCTCCTGGTTGTGGACTCCAGAACACCTGGGGATCCACAGCCTAGCCTCCTTTCTCTGCAGCCCCTAAAGATAATCACTGTGATATTGTGTAGTTGTTATTTTTTCATACACGTTTTGAATTTTATTACTTGAGTAAATGATGGAGTTTAGTAAAAAAAGGCTTGGGCATGATATGTCATAGAAAACATTTTAATTGTACAAATATTGAATGCCTTAGAGTAATCACAGTCACTTTTTTACATTTCCTATTTTTTTAGAACTATTATAATTTCTAATACATTGCTAGAATTTTATTTTGTTATGCAGTATATTTGTATTTTATTATCCTGTTTGAGATTAATATATAGAAAAGAGATACTTGGTCTCGGACCTCTTCTGAATGATCATGGTGTTCATTACAAAAAAAAAGAGATAAAAGTGACTTAATATTTTCTTACTTTGTTATATTCAAGGCTATGTTTTAGAAAGATTTTGCTAAATGCTGAATATATAATTCAATAAGGAGAAAAAGAGGTAATAAAACTGTTAGATGTTCTTCCCGTACTTTATATATAAAAGGATAAATTCCTACATTCTTATAGTACCATAGATACAAGAAATAATATAATTACAAAGACTAACAGTAAAAAATGAATAAGTAGAGATAACAAGAGATAAATTGAAAATAAGGAGGAAAATGAAAGAATTCATTTAGTGTAGCTAAATGGTAAGCAATCTTTTTATCATCATAGGTTTCACCCAAAGAAAGCTACAATAGAAAGAAAATAAGCAAGTTAGGGTTACGTATTTTAAATGCATCTGCATATGACTGGGAGTATGGCTCAATCAGAACAGCCATTGCCTAGCAAGCATGAGACCCTGAGTTCAATCCTCAGTACTGCACAAAGGAACAAAATCCCAAAAAGTTATCTGCATGAAATTGGATGAATCTACTCAAAAGTGAATATTTGGAAGAAGGCATGACATAAAAGTAGTTTTAGATTTTTAAAATTTATTTAATATATATGTACAATAAAAATACTTTGAATTTATGAATTAAAAATGTTACAAAATACACAAACATATGTCAAAACAATGAGAATTATTTTTGTACTTAAAATTCTTCTATAGTAAATTATCAAGCCAAAGATATTTTTCTAACCAAAACAGACATAAAAATTTATTCTGTCATAATAGGAACATAGAATGACCCAACAAATACATTTAGGATTAAACACAGATTTTGGTTGTAGCTGAAAATAAGTTTTCAAAATTTGTTTTAGAAGCAAGTACATCTAGTTTCAAATCCTTTTAGAGTTTGGATTTGCTTTCTGAATATATTTAAAACCTGCAGTACCACCAAAACATAATGGAAACATTACATCTTCATTTAATGATACATTGTAGGCATTCCTGATGTTAAATCTGAGGTTTTTATTTGACAAATACTTTGCTTTTTAGTTTAGTCATCAGATACACATAAGTTATAAATGGGATTAGACCCATAGCTGAATTCAAGCTGTAATGTATTAAAACTTGTTTCTAAATATCTTTAAAAAGCTGTAAAGCTGTAACATTATTTCCACAAATTCCAGATGTGTTAAATTTGTCAGCACATTTACTAATTTTATCATAGTAATTTTGTAAGTTTTAAAACATTCAATATACTGAAGGATTTTTTTACTCAGTGTAGGGCAAATATTCTTGGGTGAGGCTTACAATGAAAGATACTTAAACATTTGTGTTTTTATGTACCATAGGCCATTTTAGAAAAAAACCCTGAAATTCACACTAGGTACAGATAAGTTTAAAAAACAAAACCCAACAAATCCCCTGAATTAAAAAATAATGGCATACATGGTGTTTTCTACAAATGTGATGTTCTATAATGAAGGTACTTAGGGAGAAGGGGATTAATAGTTATTTTGGCCTTAGGCTCATTATGCTATTTAAAAATTTGATAGATGGATATCACACAAAACACACAGAGACAAACATAATATCTGATTTACAAAAGGGAAAATCTTAGGATGAAATTGAAGGCCTCTATTACCTACTTTTATTCTACTTCTCCATCCTTATCCTTATCCTTATCCTTTTCCTTAACACAATAATGAAATTATCTGTTTTCCAGGAAATATGTGTCCTGAAGGAATGTTCTTCATCATCTCTCCACAGAGAACCTTGCTCATCCTTGAAAAACCACTCTTTTGGTTCTTCCTTGGTTCTCTAAGGAACATGAATGAAGTCTCTGTTCTGCTCCTTTAAATTTCCTCAGACTTCTATTTTAATGCATACTTCCGTGCCTGGGGATTATCATTTACCATATCTTTCTTGCCCAAAAGACTGAATATTTTGTGAGAAGATCAATAACTTATTACTCTTTGCAATTCCAGCATACCAATAAATTGCATATAAAAAACAAATACATTTTGATTACATGAATGAATAATGGGATACATATTTTGATGAAATAACTCAAATAATTTAATTTGTATTACTTAAAATCTATACATCTCTTTAACAAAATATTTTACCAATCTACTGAATGAGATAGGATAAATATTACACTGAGTTATAGAATCAGCAACTAAGTGTATTCCCTCTGTTCCTATCTCAGGTAGTTTGTTATTTCTCTTCTTTCACATATACATCTAAAAAAGAATTCTTTCTTTCTTTTTTTAATTTTTTGGCAACACTGGGGATTGAACTGAGGGCACTATGGAAGTTCAGGAACAATTTATTAACAGGTCAATCATGACATACCTCGTAAAGTACATGTGAATTATTTAATTGGCAGTGTTCCCGGGCTTTGGTCCTTGCCTCAACATTTCATTCATAGTGTCCCTAAGAAAAATCTCATTTTGGAAATCCCCATGCTCTCCTTCACATGACTTAAGACTTTTATGTCTTTAGTTGATATGAACAGTCTAATAAATAATAAAAAGCTGCATCTAATTTACATAGATAATATATAACACAGTAAAAATTTCAATAAACATAATATATATAATATTGGCAATAAAGACAAAGAAAATGAAACTGTCCACTTATAATATTTCAATCTTTTGCACAGTAGCAATAGCAAAAGAAATTTTCATCTAAAAAACTGCACAAAATATTTTGGTGAAGTTAACTTTGCCTTGCTAATCCTATATTTGTGGACTATCATCAAAGGTAACAACAAGGCCAGGCACCAGTGGCTCACATCTATAATCCTAGTTACTTGGGAGGCTGAGATCATGAAGATAACAGTTCCAGAACAACCTAAAAAAGAAGTTGGTGAGACCTCAACTCAACGGAAAAAAGTTGTGTGTGGTGACATGCACCTGCCATCCTAGGGATTGTGAGAAGTTTGAAATTGGAGAACTGTGGTCCAGGGTGTCCTAAGCAAAAAGTGAGACCCTATTTCCAAAATAAGCAGAGGAAAAGGGGCTGGAGGCATGGAGGCATGGCTCAAAATGTAATGCACCTCCCTAGCAAGCTTAACACCCTAGGTTCAAATCACAGTACTGCTAGTAAAATAAATAAATTAATTAACTAATTAATTAATAAAATGGTTCCTGTATCATGGCTTATAAATACATTTTACACTTGTCAGTGTGTATGCTGAGTCCAAACACAATTTGACACAAGCCACAGTACTGCTTATCCTCCCATCCCAAACCATTTGATCATTTGGATTGTCCCTTCAGTATCTATACGCCTCCATTCTCCTCAAATTTTGCATACTGTACAGCTTCTCTTATTCTTGATTATCCAGGCTGGTGAGGATGTTCAGATAATGCATTATCTTGTACGTAGAGTAGCCAGATATCAAGGATTGTACACAATGTTCCTAGTTACATCACTGAAAAATTCCCTTGGTGCTTGGCAAATCTTACACTCTACAACTTAGCTTCTGGTATAAGATTGGCACAGAACAGAAGTGACCTCAATGTAGTCAGGGCAGAAGACAGAAAGAGAAATAAAATCTGAGAGAGTCTATCTATTCCATTGAAAATATTTCCCCTGGCTGAGCAAAGGAAGTTGAGACTCTAGACTCTTCAAGTGTATCTAGAAACAAGCTGTATGGATCAGTCTTCAATCTCAGTGCCTTCAATTGAGGTTTGTCAGTTGGAGGTAATGAGCAGGTAAAGCCCGGTGTATTCACAAGGTTGAGTGGTGCAGCCCACACTACACCAGGCAGGGATCTTCATGGGGAACCCTGGGATGACAGAGGCTGAGACTTAAGGAAGTGGAGAGACAAACACATTAACTGACTTCAAACTACAGAGCCATAATAAGAAAAGCAGCCTGATACTGACACAAGAACAGACATGTGGAACAATAGAATAGAATAGAGGACCCAGAAATTAATCTATGCAACTACATCCATCAGATGCTCAATAAAGTCACCAAAAACATGTTATAGAGATGACACTCTATTCAACAAATGATGCTGGGAAGATTGGATATCTGCATGTAGAAAACTGAAACAAGATCCCGGTATCTCACCTTGTAGAAAAATCAATCAAAAGAGGGGCAATAAGGAGAGGGGTTAGAAAGAGTAATGTAGATGGTGTCAATATGCTCAGAGCACATATTATATACATGTATGTAATTATCACAATGAAACCCCTTCACACTACTAATGTATGTTAATAAAATTTTTTTAAGTTAAAAATGTATCAAAAATCTTAAAACCTGAAACTTAGAAACTGATACAGGACAATACTTTAAAATATGGGCAGAGCCAATGACTTTGTGAATAGAACTCCAAAAGCTCAGGAAATAAGAGCAATAAAGGACAAATGGAATAGTATCATATGAAAAATCTTCCGCAAATCAAAAGAAAAACTACTGGGGTTAAGAATGAGAGAAACTCTACTAGTTTCATTCATCTGCCAAGTAATTAATATCTATAATATTTGAAGAACTCAAAAAATTAAATATCGAAAGGACAATTAATTCAAATAAATGAGCAAATGAACTGAACAGTTAATTCTCAAAATAAGTAGAAGTGGTCAATAAAAACATGAAGAAGTGTTCAATATCCATAGCCATAATGGAAATACAAATTAAAACTGCATTGAGATTCCATCTCACCCCAGTCAGAATGGCTCTCATTAAGAAAACAAATAGCAACAAATGCTGGAAAGGTGGGTGTGCTGTGTGTGGGAGTGTTGGTAGGAATGTAAATTAGTTGCAATTGCTTTAGAAATCAGTAAGAAAGTTCCTCAAAAAATGAAAATAGAGTACCATATTACTCTAATATACCACTCCTGGGCATACAGCCAAAGGAATGTAAGTCAACCTACAATAGAGATACTCACAGTCATGTTTATTGTAGCACAAGTCACAATACACAAATTAGGGAGTCAATTTAGGTGCCTATCAACAGATGAATGGATAAAGAAAATGTTAAATATATACATAATGGAAAATTATTCAGCAATAAAGAAGAATGAAATTGTATAATTTACAGGGAAATAGATGGAATTGGAAATCATCATATTAAGTGAAATGAGTAAGACTCAGAAAGACAAATATCACAATGTTTTCTCTCATATGTGGAATCTTGCTCTAAAAAAAGTTAGAAGGGGACTATGTGTGTGTGTTGAGGGGAAAGTTACCAGAAGAAATATGGAGGGAAAAAGAGAGTATGATTGAGGATGAATATGATCCAAGTACATTTTATGCACATTTGACAATATCATAATGAAATCTATTTAAAAATTGTGAAAAAGCCAGGCCCTGGTGAGTCACACCTGTAATCCTAGCTACTCAGCAGGCAGAGATCAGGAGGATCACATTTCAAAGCCAGCCAGGCAAATAGTGTGTGAGACGATATCTTAAAAATACCAGTACAAAAAAAGGCTGGTGGAGTTGCTCAAGGTGTAGGCCCTGAGTTCAAACCTCAGTACTGCCAAAAAAAAAAAAAAAAAAAAAAGTGAAAGCGAATGGAAGAATTAAAAAATACAGTGGGTGAATATGAAAGTGTATTATACACGTGCATAAAAATACCACAATGAAACTTCTCTCTTTGTACAATAATGTATACTAATTTTAAAAAGTTTCAGACATTCAGGAGTAACATTTGTGGGGTCTATTGCAAAGCAAGGTGACTACCATTAATGTGTTATTTCATATTTTAAAATTGCTAAGGGTGGATTTGAAATGCTGTCACTGAAAATAAATGATAAATATATCAAGGGACAGATATGAAAATTCACCTTATTTGCTCATCCCATAATGTAACATGTATGAAAATATCATATTGTATCCTACACGAATATATGGGATTATTTTTTGTTTTAAAGTAAAAGCAAATAAGCTTTGCAACTGTTTTGATGTCTGTGTTGAAAATGAGGAGAAAAGAAATGAACGCCCTCTTCCAGCAAGCTACAGAAGGCAGATGTCCTGTTGCTGCACTGTGCACACATTAGGGATTCTGTTCACTGATTGCCTGCAGAGCCATCTGCCACAGTATGAGCTTAAATCATGGGCTTCCTGAAAGCCCATGAGGTGGAGGTGACATCACCTACTTGTAATGTTTCTCTGAAGAGCAACATGAGAGTGATGAAAGAGGAAATCAGGCTTATTTCTCTAACTCTGTTGAGAGTTAGACATGATTAATTCCTCCAAAAGACTCATCTTCTCTTTTTTTTTTGTTGTATTTCTTGCTTTCTTCACAGAGAAAGAAAGAATGTGTGTGGGAAATGTGAAAATATATCTATTTTCACATATTTGAGAATGCACACAGACACACAGCTTTTTGTAGATAGAAAAGTGTCCATTTAGTACCTTGAGTCTTTTTTTTTACAAGAGTGATTATACTGTTTTGTACACCAC
Source organism: Castor canadensis (assembly GCF_047511655.1). Taxonomy (NCBI): domain Eukaryota; kingdom Metazoa; phylum Chordata; class Mammalia; order Rodentia; family Castoridae; genus Castor; species Castor canadensis. The sequence goes on along the minus strand of NC_133386.1, from coordinate 100,293,667 downwards.
TGCTTTATTGTTTTGAAAGAAGAATGCATTTATAGTATGTTGATTTTAGTAAATATATCTCTAGTCTACCTTAGGCTTGAATTGCTGTAGTTATAAGATGGAATTATTTTCATTAGTGTATCTATAGAATACCACATTAGAAAGAAACAAACTCCTTGTGGAAGTATAATAATGAAGTTATTGAAAATAAATGGGCAAAATCCCCAACTTTAAGAGTTTCTTGCCATGGTTATTGTTTAACAATTCTTCAGTGTTTCTTTTATTTTAAGGAAAAGCATTTTTTATTCAATATTAGAAATTACCACATGAATAAATTTAAAAACAATGAAGTCAGATTTTAAAAATATCTTTATTGGTATATTTCAGATTTGATAAATTCTGAAAATGTTAAGTTGTTGGTACTCTATTTTCAAATAATTAAGGACAGAAAAATATTTCTTAGCTATACTAAGAAGAAAATACTTGAAAATCTTTTAATAAGTATTTACATCACCATTTGTTAAAGATACAAATGTAGACAAATTTAAAGTCAATCCTTCTAGGAAGGTGAAAAGTGTGGGGAAAAAACCCATTACTTTTCCCATCCTTGTACTTTAAGATAAGATAACATAGAGTTTCTAAAGTATTATTTTTCTTCTCCTCTCCTTTTCTCTCCTCTCCTTTCCTGCCTTCTTTTTTTCTGTGTAGTTATTTTTCATGAGAAGATACCCAAGAAGCTATCTATCGTGCTTATTCTAGAGACACTTTAATACCTGACTTATTGAAAAACAAATTTGAGGAACTTTCACAGATACTATATGCAAAATTTTCTACATGTATATACTTTGTCACTACTTAATCCTTTGGAAAGATTTGAATATTTATTAAATTTTTATTATGGTAAATGTACAAAGGGGTCTCATTTTGGTATTTCCATACATGCATATTCTGATCAAATTCATCCCCTGTATTACTTTTGTTATCCCCTCCTCCATTTATAAAACATTTTAAATGCAGTACATTACTCCATTTTCACACAAGTATGATGTACTTCCATCATATTCATTGCCCCCAAACCCTCTCCTTTCACTGTCCTTTCTCACGGATTTATATTCATGACATTCTTTTTTTTTATCTGTATCTGCATATGAAAGATAACATTAACACGTGATATTTGTATTTCTCAGTATGGGTTTGTTCTTAACATGATTATCCATTTTCCTGCAAATGATATTATTTCATTTTTATGGATGAGTAAATACAATTTTGTAATAGTAATTCATTTGGGTTACTTCTCATTTTTAAAAAATGGCTGAAAAAGGCAAAAGGTGAATAGAAGGAAAGTATTTTCAGTTGCATAAGAAGAAAGCCAAAGAGAAGTCAAACATTTTTTAAGTCTAGAGATCATTCAGAGCTCTGAATAACTGCAAAGGAAAACACTTTGACATTGTGTGTGCTATGATATCATTGGGATAATCAGAAAACATTTGATGAAGTTAAAAACTGAAGTTTTAGAATCCATGCACAAACAGATCTACCAAATAAAGAGGCATGGTGAAGGGCAGAGAAAGGAGATTTATTGCATGGCTCAGATCATGCCATGGGAAGAGGCAGAGTAAGAACTCAACCTATTATCAGTCATTTTTGGGGCACAGACATGAGTTATAGGTTTAGATAAATAAAGAACTGGGAGCAGGGGGAAAAGTATTCATAATTAAATAGTCCTGGTCACAAGTATGGCCTGATTGACTCTCATTCTGAGGGATCCTAGAAGGGTTCCAGAGATGTTACCGCTATTACCACTTGAGGGGAGCAATCTGGTTCCCATGAGATGATTACTCCTGTTCCAGGGTGCAGCCTCATCATTATAGGTATTTGTCCTCATTTGGAGAGGTGGTCTGTCCTTCAAGGCTCTGGTGTTCCTTATAGGAAGTTTCAATCTCTTTTCATAAAGATGTTAGTGATCATTCCTGGCTTTCCTTGATTTCAAAGTGGCTGCAGGAGAACATGGTTTGGAGCAGACAATAGATACAAAATGGAAACAGAGATGCCAACTTTTTCTCCTATTTTTAGCTAATTCATGGGCCCAAGTAAGGAGTCAGTGCTTTTCAACAAAAGCAGTTTAAGCACCTCTTACATTCTCATGAGCTGCAAATATTCCTAAATTAAATAAATGTAAAACTATTTGCTGACAGCTAAATTTCAGTCAAAATACTACTTAACATTTCTATTACTAACATGAAGCAAAATTTAAATTAGCATAGAAGAATGAGAAACAACACAATAGTAATGTATTAAACATTTATGGTTAGTATGTAAATTTTCAATATAAATACATTAGAATAATCACAGTAGGAATATCATTGAAAAGTGTTGGTATTAATTAAAATTAAAATTCTGCAAAATATTTAAAATAAGTAGGAAAATTTCAGAACACATGTTTTTAAGTAGAAAACAAAAATGATAATATTAATAATATTTTCATGCATATATTTAGGAAAAGAAAAACTCATACAAAATGAACAGAGGTGATGATATTCAGTTGTATTTCATGAGTGACTTAGAAGGGTTGGAGAGAGGCCTGATGGTATACTTTGGTCTTGCAGAAATGTTAATTACCTTTCTGGTCTTTGTATAAAATTCTTGGCAAGAAATTCTTTCTATAGGGATCAACAATGTGAACTATTTCCCTTAAATGTTTCCTTGATCTTATTAGAAAGTTTTATTATAACTTCAGGGTAGCTCTCTGACAAGTTGATAGGGATATATTTCAATGAATTTGCAACCATAATATCAGCCCTTGGCTGATAAAGGTTCAGAAGTACAACTTTTTTCGTGAGGTGATTTGAACTTTAAAGAAAATCCACGTGCAATGAGCTACCTCATGGATGGGGACTTGACTGCTGTATTATCCCTTACCTCCCAAGGGCATGCTGTCCATGATCAAATCTCACCTGCTGTTATTCAGAACCTTGAAATCTCATTAAAATAGCAGAGAGGGCACCAGAAGATCACCAGAGCATTTTTCAGGGCAATAGCAAGGCAAAGCTTACATATTTTACATTGATGATGGGGATAGGAAAACAGTATTGTCAATTGTGTAGGAGCTGAATTAGGTTTGTTGAGTTGCTTTCTGAAGTTACTTAGTGGCTTTTTGTTGTACCACAATCCACTGTCAGGTTGTCACTTTGATATTCTGGGAAGATAGACTTCTGCAAGAGAAAAATAAAACTTACATTACTTTCTGCTCAAACATAATGTGAAAACTAAGTTTTCATATTAAACGTTAATGGAAAAATTAATAAACAAGGTGTGTCTTATTATATTGTGGCAGAGATGAATAATTTTAAGTTGGTAAATGTTTTGCAGATGAGAGAAACATTGGGAATTTATGGGATAATGAATAATTGGTGTTGTTTGAAAGCATGCATTCTTAGTAGGGGTTATATCACCATTAAGGAGCTGAAATTTTAGTGGCTGCAAAGTTCTTATATGTTACAATGACCAGTGACACTCTAAAATGTATCTTAACCTGACAAGATATTTTTCCTTAGAACTTCATTTTATGTAGGACAGCAGTCAGAAAAAAGAAGAAAAAAACCCTTCTTCTTAGTACCCTTACTGGGGGGATAATAAAAAATCATTTAAAAAACAAGAGATAAACATTACACTAGAACCAGCTGTATTTTTTCTGTTATTCAGCTTTTGAATGTCATTTTTATTAATAGTAACTATTCAAGATATATGGAAGGTTATTCCCATTTTATAAATATAGGACAAAAAAGGACCAGAGACCAGGTGACCAGTCCAACATCACATAGCTTATACAAGCTGGAGCTATTTGAACTCCACTTTCAGTCATTTTGTGTGATGTTGGGATTAAACGTAGGGCTCTGTGTATGCTAAGCAAGCACTCTTCTAGTGAGCACTTCACACTCAGTCTTCATCAATGAATTAACCTGGCTAAATCACTAGAACCTGAAGATTGGAATATTGGAACTAAAAGTATCTTGGACTACTGATAAACAGTCAGTTACTAAGGATAACTTATCTCCAGGTTCTCTTTGTCCCTGTGTTTATCTTTCACCTCCCCTTTTATTTTTATGTGGACCTGTACATCCGAAGGGTGCTATTTCCACTAGTTGAGTAGCAGACTTGTGTTTCTTTCCTCAAAGCAATAAAAGGTGCTAGAGAGCAGCAAAAAAGTGTCTACTTTCAAATTTTGTCTTTAAAAACTCCAGTATGTCAATTTTCCTCCACTTCTGACCCTTCCATCTTCATCCTGGTATGCTGTAAACTTAAAAAACATTGTTCTCCATGACCAACAGTTTTGTATGACATCCATGTATCAGTACCGTAGAAGGAGGATTAAGCAGGTTCTGATTAGAGTCCCAAACTCACTTCCTCTACCAGGGCCATGTTAAGTTTGTTATATTTAAAATATATTAAGATAGATTTTGCCAAAAGGCAAAAAATTATTCTTAACCAAAATCAAATAAATGAATAAAATGTTGCCAATGGCTTTGTGACACCAAATGAAGTTTAATGACAACCACTACTTTTGGAAGCTCCAAAAACAAGAAGACTTAAATGCAAATATATCAAGTAGTTTAATAGATATACACTAATTACATTTGCTTTCAGTAAGGTCTTAAATATCAAGAATGTGTTGTTAGTCTTTTATCTGCTGTCCCCACCCCTTCCACAATACAGAGAATATCATTTTGCTCATATTAGTGGTTCAGTAAAAGTCAAATTGTCATTATCCACTTTAAAGTATAGCCATAACTGCTCCATGTTTCATAATCTATTCATAGTAAAGGAAATTGTTACCATAGAATAAAGATTTCTTTAAGTGGAATGACCCAAACTTTATTTGATTAAATAATTCACTTACTCAGAAAACAGATACTTACCTAAAACCTCTTCTTCTATAGAACATTTGATAGAAATTATAATCAAAGTTGTGAAGCTAATAGATGAAAAGCTGCCCTGGAGCAATTATAGTATGGGAAATGCAAACATGTATGGCAAACAAACACTGGGCAAACAAATACAAATGCTAGGCATACAATATAGTTACTTCTAATTGTTCTTTTCCTAAACCCAGCCGTATTACTCTTACTGGATCCCTTAAAGAAAATGGCTGAAAAGTATTGAACTACTAATTGCTGTTGATATGTGACTTATGGGTACTTTCGCTTGATTAAGTATTTATGCACACACACACACACACACACACACACACACACACACACACGTATTTTCTTTTACTGTGGTTATATGCATGTGATCTACCACTAAGCTAACCCCAGTCCCGAAATTGAAATAAAACAAATATCCTCTTTCACAGCTTTAAAAATCTCACAGCATAGAAAAAACATTGGAACCACAGCATTTACTCTGGAAGCAGAATGTATAATTTGTACAAATAGTTGTAGGGATAGACAGACCTTTAAAAATATGTGCCAAAAGATTTCTACCTTTTAAGGTAGGAAAGTCACCAAGGCTCACTGAGGCCAAAACGTTTGTCAGCATCTTCCTGAGATAAACAAGACTTTAACATGTGTACAATGCTCTCATTCTTTACCATCAGTGCATGTCAATGGTATTGTCTAGAACAATATTTATTTAGAGAAACATCAAGATTTTAGAGCATCCGGTAGTAGATTCAGCAGTCATGAATCTGAGCTCCTTTAGTAGTGACCAGGGTAGGAAATAATGGCACTCCTCCATACCCTTGGAACTACTGAATAAAAATGATAGCTGAGAGTTTGAAGATATTATATTTACATCATTGTTGGTTGATATTATTGAAAGGTGTTGGTAAGGACTTCCTGCAATGGGTCAGGCAATAAATATTTTTGGCTGCAAAGACTGAATGATCTGTGTTGCTGTTGCTGAACTCTGACTTTGTAAATCAAAAGCTGTCATAAAAATACTGGAAATGACTAGGTATGGCTGTGGCTTATAAAACATAATAGATATTGAAATCTGAATTTCATATAATTTTCCCATCATGACATTGATGTTTTTAATTTGGTTGCAAACTTATAATCATGTAGTAGTAGTACTCAAATGAGCTTTTACACTTATAACCAGAACTTCTTTTTTGTAGAAAGTATTTGTACAAAAATGAGTAGTAGTAGTACTCAAATGAGCTTTTACACTTATAACCAGAACTTCTTTTTTGTAGAAAGTATTTAAAAAGTTAAAGTCAGAAAAAATTTTTAGAATATTGCAGTTGGTAGCACTAGATACCAGCAATATCAACAATAATGCTAAGACCACTTTCTTTGTGGTTGTCTTCTAAGATACAGCAAAAGCTTACTTAGATATGAGTTTGAACATCCACAAAAACTCAGAAGTATTACAATGCTAACTACTTCTCTGCACAAGAGAAGTGTATAAATTAAATTAAAACAATTGCTTTAATTTAATCGTTGTTTTAATTCAGTTTTTGCCAGTTTGAATTTTCTTTGGAATTGACACTGATGAACACAAATCCCTTTAAGTAACTTTTTATTCCTCTGACTCCAGGATATCTCTTTTTCCATGTTCTCATTTTCTTTCTGTTAGGGTACGAGAATCCTATTCTTCCAAGAGACAGAGAGTCACGCGTGAATGCAATCAACAAAGCAGAGTTTATTGAGCTGGCAAGCCAGGGTCAAGGTCCCACACAGACACACAGGTCCAATTGGGCAGACAAGACCTCGAGCCTCTTTAGGGAAGATCTTATATAGGCCCCTACCGGCCATTACAGCAAAAGCCTGCACAGTACATAGCCAATGAGTTTGTAACACCACATACATTTCCAGCCTATCCATGTAAGAGTACATTACTTCTTAGCCTATAGATTCAAGGGTCAGTATTCGCGCACGCGGTTACATTTAGCAAGCAGGCAGGGCACATCTTGCACGTACTTCTAGTCGTCTTTTGCAGTCTGCTCACATTCCTCACATTCCTCACATTCCACCTGCCCCCATCCTGTTTATCTTATCCTGCACGGGGCATCCTGTGCTGGCTTTACTGGTTTCTGCTATGGGGATCTGCTGGGGCAAAGGGCACATCCTTTCATTTCACAGTTCCTCACACCTCACCTCCTTTCCTGTAGTGTAAGTTTAAAATTGCTCAAATTTTGGTTCATATTCACATGCACTATTTATTTAAAAACTTTGTTCTGTTTGTAGTTTCGTCTAGCCTATCATACCTAGTATTTATTTGTAATTCTTCTCTCTCTGCATTGCCAAATATTTGCCCATTCCCATGACACTTTTCAAACAGCTATATTATCTTTTGCTGGGTCAAGTGTACTTCTGTTGAGACTTTATTTATTTATGCTGCTGTATTATACCATATTTATTTTTCATTTCCATTCTGCTTAGGGCTCCCTTTATTTATTCTGATATTATTTTGTTGTTCTTTTTATTGTTTAGTTTTTTTTTAATTTATTCATTTTCAATTGTTAAGTTCTACTACACATAATTAAGGGCATACATTTTCCTTCCACTGCTTCTGTCTGTATCAGTTTTTAGTATGTGACACTTCATTGCAATTTACTTATCTAAATTACTTATTACCTCTGATTTTGATCAAAATCAATTCAGTTAGTTGTTCAGTTTATATATTTTCAACTTTTATTGTATTGTGGCCAGTGAGTATTGCCCAAAGGATTTATGACTTACAGAATTTATTAAGATAATTCTTTGATTCCATTCATACTCATTTTGCGCTGAGTTCATGAATGTCTTAAAAGAAAGGTCATTTTTGTGTCTTCTGTACTCAATGCTTTAAATGTAAGAACAAATTATCTCATTACATTTTATAAATATTCTATATCCTAATTTCTTTTTTCTAATTCAACTTTTATATGCAGAAAAAATTAATTCCATAATTGTATTTACAAATTATTTATTGTTTCAATAAATATTGCTGTATTGTTTTTCAAGTTTTTAGTACAACATGAAAAATCCTGTTTCAATTAAGTTCTTCGCATGTGCTACTGTGTTCTTGTTAGAATTTTTCTATTATTTTTTTGGCCAACAATTAATTTTATACCAATATCTTCTTGTACATTGAGAATAATACATGCTTTAGTTTTGTATGCCAGCCTAAACTGTTTTTATTATTAAAAATATATTTCACTTCAATGAGCAAATCTTGATATAAATTTTCATCTACTGTCTCCTACTGTGAGCTGGAAGTCAGCAGGGAATAGTAAGTGCTGGAAACATATAACTGCCTAGGACATTCAAAACAAAATTATTTCTAAGATGCTAGAAAGTACAAATTAACAAACAAAACAAAAGTGCTCTGATTACCACTCCAAGGTGTCACTGTGAGACACATGCAAAATTCTACACTTCAACTAAAACAGTTCTCCTGACGTGAGCTTACTAAATGTTCCCCCAAGTCCATATGTTGAAGTCTTTGCACCCACTGTGATGGTAATAGAAGATGGAACCTTTGGGATGTGGTTCAATCATGGAAGAAAATCCCTTTGGGATAGGATTAGTGTCCTTGAGAAATAAAGAGGTTCTTTTGTCCCCTCTACTACATAACAATACCTCGAGAAGACAAAATTTATAAATCAAGAAGCAAGCCTTCATCCAACCCAATGTTGTGACCTTACACTTTTCAGGCTCTAGAACTGTGAGAAACAAATTTCTATTGTGTGTTAGCTGTCCAGTTTTTGGTGTAGTGACTCAAATTTGCTAAGCTGCTTCTTCATGTACTTCTCACCACAAGGTCATGCATGTGACTTCTTATTCTCCATTCATCAAGGCATTTCATATAGTCCATTTTAACATGGTTTTATCTCCATAAAACTGTCCGGCAGTAACAGGATTTAAGGAGGACCCTGGTTTAGACCTCCTACCTTTCCCTTTGGATATGAACCAATCAGGTAAGTTATTAACATCTCTGAGCTTCAGTGTGCTCTTTAAAAGAAGTGTGAAATGTGTGTTGGGAAGAGTAAAGATAACTTATGAAGGAAATTGTAAGATAAAATTCCAAGTATTTTGTATTTCATGTTAATCCTTTCCTTTCCTCCATGTACGCATTCTAAATATTATTTATTTTTTCTTTAGTTTACAAGATCTTCTTAAGAATAATCTTCTTATTAGTGGTTGTAATTCAGGGTGAGAATATTTAGTGTAGAAATCATTATTATCAATTATAAATTTTTCCCATTACTGTATCTGTGTTTTTTATGTTTTCTTGTCAAAAGTCCAAAACATCACAGATATGCAGAAAAAGGTAGTAAACATAAAGGCAATATATCTAAGTTTAAAAAAGTTAAGAAATATAATTTCTTGTTTTCTGTCTCATTTCATCTGAGACTTATCTCTCAGTAATAACTACATTTAAAAAAAAAATATTTACAAACCCTTTAGCATTGTCAACTTGTAAATTTACCAGTAAAAGAAAGCTTGCTGCAGGCTTTTGGTGGTCCATAAATATATAGAAAGAACTAAATAAAAATGGGCTGCAGAAAAAGTAAAACTCAAATATTGTACAAATCACCCAGCTGCCTGGGCTCAGAAAAGACAGGGTTTGACAGCTCATTTGAGGACTTATATTGCCAATCGACATACTCTGTTGTTTTAAGCAAAGCTTTTAAAAATTTAATGCTTGAACAGATCTAGAAAACTTATTTTTCTGACCAGATATGCTTTTCCTATTTCCTTGGCTTAAAAGTTTCATAGGGTGAGTTTTAAATTACTCTGGAAATAGCTATAGGGTATCCAATTTACACCACAAAAGATGTACTGGCAGAACCAGAGAGTTCTTTGTGTAATGCTACAGAATGGTTTATTCAAATGATACAGGCCATTTCTTAGGCCTGTGTAGGGAAAATATAACCCTTCATATTCTATTTAAATATATTCTCTGGCACTCTTGAAGGTTTATTTTTAAATGAAGATATTTTATTCATATTTTTCTGATTATTGCTATTTCTATGTAATTATATAAAATTATCAGAAATAGAAGACTGTTTACATGTGTTGTACTTAAAGTAGAGCTATGTTGTAAGCTATCACCACAATTTCATCATTATTCTTCATTATTTTTAAATAAAAATACAAGCATATAAGTAATAATATTTGCCTGTTTTTGTTTGTTTGGTAAGTATCATTTGCCAAACTATCAAGTATCACAAGTTGAAGTGATTGACATGGCAAAATTTTTTTATGCTTCATTAGCTAGAGTAACAAGTCAGTAAGGAACTTTCTTGTAATAAGGTCCCTGCTAGATTTCAGATGTTATCTAATTTTACAGCAGATTGTGATATAAAATGAGGAAGGCAGACTTCCATATTAAGTGGAACTCTGGCTTCCATATAATAACACTTTAGCTGTTATTCTTTATGCCTTAGACCCTAAAAGCACTGGACAACAACCATAGTCCCTAATTTGCTGGTGAACATGCTACTGGAATGTTGAATCCAGTAAAGTTAAATAACCAAAAGAAATAAATGGCACCTCAAAGGATGAAGAAACACGGTGCGTAAGTCTGTGTACTTCTTCTTTTACTGTGTTTATAGTGGCTTTAATACTTGACCAAGAAATAATTAACAGATTCTGGGCTTTGCTTCTCTTAACTGTCTTTTTATTTATTTTTTTTGCTTGATTTATTACTTCTGTATTGATTAGATTCTTAATGAGATCACAACAAAGTTGTTGCTTCTAAATAAATGCTTTGCCAGTACGGAACACCATAAACTACAGGTGATAAAATATTTGCAATTTCCCCTTCTTTTTATAAATTAAGAATTTCCTCCTTTCATCCACATACAAAGTGTTCTGGGGAAATAAACATTCTTCATGTTCTAAGTTGCTTCATTCTTTTTCAGTCAGACTTAAATTCTCACAACAGTATTAACAATCTTAACCTGAGGAAATTGCCATGAGGTGAAAATAGTCTCAAGACATTGAAAGCCTTAATTAGAATTTGAGTGGTACATTTATTCAATGCCAGTATACAATATTATAGTATGGAAAAATAACTAAAATGCATATGAATATTTAAGGGTAACATTTAGGCTTCATTGAGATTTCAATGTAATCAAATAATAGATGATGTACTTCTTCTCTTTTAAATTAATTTGTTGATTTAATCTTTTGCTTTTAGAAGGGGATTGTTAGAAGTAATCTCCAACAGAGACTGACTCAAGATTTCAGTGCTCCTGAGAATCCAGGATGCTTTTATACATGTGTCTCAGACATGTCAGTGGCCATGCCTTCAAGGTGAAAATTTTTCTTACCATGACTGGTAATGGCTTAGATATTTCTTATTTTGAAGTTGAAAATAGAGATGCTTTTAAAGACTGAAAAATAAAAAACAGAAACATCTGAATTGCTTGCTTTATGTTCAAAGAAATTTATAACAGCTTAGACTCCAAGTATTAAAAGGGGACAAGATGAAAGTAGTCCTAAATATCCAGTGAGGTCATACATAAAATAGGGGGAAAGGTCATCATATTTAATCATTTTATTCTCATTTACCTTTCAAAACTACCCAGGTCTGATGGATTCCAATTAGCAGATCTTCTTGTTCTTGGTTGTTTCTGTAAAATAATTTAAACATAACTCCTTTTCCAAAAAAAAAAGAACATTGCTTGGTCAACACCATGAAACATAAACTAGTCACTGGGGAAAACATTTCCAAAACACATTATCTGGTAAAGAAGCAGTATTCAGAATCAACAAAGAACTGTTAGCAATTAAAAACAAATATTAAAGAATCTAAGCAAAAGATGGTCAAAATATCCTGACACATCACTGAAGAAGATTCATCAAAAATATGTTATGTCAAGACCCTTATCATCTGTTATTAGGGAATTACAAATTTGAACTTCGAAACATTACTATGCACCTACTATAATGTGTAAAAAACAAAACACTGAAAACACTTGCGCGCCGGCAAGGATGTGATGCAGCAATGACTCTTAGGTGTGGTAGTGGGGATGTAAAATGGTACTGGTCACTTTGGGAGGCAGTTTGGAAGTTTTTTTGCAAACTAAGTGCATTCTTACTATATGATGCAGCAATTTCACTCTTGAAATTTACTCAAAAATACTTCAAATTTATGTCCACACAAATATGTACAGAAGTGTTTACATAAGATTTCTTCATAACTGCTCAAAGTCAGAAGCAACAAAGAACTCCTTTGATAGGTGAAATAAATGAAGTGAGATATATCCATACAGTGGAACAGTTTTCAAGATGGCAAAAAATGAGCTGTTAGCCACAAAAATATCGAGAAAACCTAAGTGCTAAGTCAAAAAAGCCAATCCAAAAAAGCTATGCAGATACTATATAATTTCAACTATATGACATTCAAACTCTAAGGACAAACTATGGAAAGTGTAAAGAGATCAGCACCTGTTAGGATTGGAGTTAAGAGGAGAAAAGCATTGGGGAGAACAGAATTATTTTAGGGCAGTTAAATTAGCCTGTATAGTACTGTAATTGTAGATATATGTCATTATATATTTGTCAAAACTCATAGACTATTTAACACAGAGAATAAATCCTAATATAGATTATGGATTTAAGTTAGTAATCATATATCAGAATTGGATTACTAATTAAAATAATGTATCACACTAGTGAAATACATTAATAAAAGACAAACCTGGGGTGGAGGGACATGTGGAATCTCTTTACACTTTCCACTCATTTTGCTTTGCAAACTTGAAACTGCTCAAAAATAAATTGCTTAAATTGAAAACTTTTAAATGTTCTGGTTGGTAAATTAATTATGAAAGGAAATGGCCAGATCTGATTATGTTTTACTATTGTTCACACCCTCCACATATCACATCCTGGAGATTGCTTTTCTCCAAAAGACACTATGTATGGTCATTTATATAAATAACTTCCTTTAGAGTTTTACAGTATATAACCTATAATAAGGTATGCAATAGCCATGTCATTATCTCTTCTTAAACTCAAGAATGAACACTACCTAGGGGTTGCTTGGCATTTGGTGTTTTCTGAACATAGAGACCAGGGAATGAAATCCCTAGGTATAGGAGACAAATAAGTAGACATCTGGGAGAGGCTAACACTATAAGGGCAAACTGACTGATGCTAAATGAAATGGACTTTTACATAAGGATTAAAATAAATATGTTTTATACTCTTACATACAAATTGAAAGAGATACCTTAATAATGAGAACCAGAAATAAGATCTCATTTAAAAATAGGCTTCTGGCATTTGAAGAAATACAAGAGATGAAGAAAAGAGCAAAATGGATGAGATTTTTAAATATTATAACTGTTATGACTGAAGAAGGAATTAAATCAATGAATTGGAAATTCAGCTTGAAGAGAGTATGAATTCAGTCTAGATTGCACTGTATTCCCATGAACAAAAGCACAAACATAAACATAACTGCCACTATGAAATTCAAACATTTAGTGAAATGTTTGCCCTGTTACAAGTTTTTGCATATTTGGGCAAGTTACTTAAGATTTGATGATTTTTATTTAAAAAACTACGTTTGTATTACTTAAAAGTCTTGGACACAATTATGGAATTCTACAATGTAACTTTACTGTGTTATAAAACTTCATTATATACTCATAATATATAGCACATGAAAATGCTATATATACTATATTAATGTATATACTATAAAATAATAATTAACTAAGCAACTATGTCTAAAGAAATATGAAATATACTATTAAGGAAAAGATAATTGGCAGGAAAGTAAATTTTGTCTTTCATGCTCATCAATATTCAAAGATATTCTTTGCAAAGTTAGTAAGTAATATACATTATGATTCACAAAACATTTTCACACATTACCTTGAAGATTCAAAATCTATTTACTTTTTCAAAAATAAACACTAGTTTCTTAAGTTCACAATATTAAAAGTCAGTTAACTTGGTAAGTTGTACTTCCAGAAAACACTTATAAACAATATGAGGAACTTTCTTTTTAGCATTACATAACCATTTGGCCACAATAAAAATGTAGCACTTGAAAAAGAACTTTTAGACTTTTCTAAAGATGTTTTTATTTTTTCTCACTGTTCAGCTGACAGGTTCTATTGAAAGAGAAAGAGTGAGGGCAGATTTTTTAATTTTTAACTTGCTTATCTCTTAATTTTTATACAAAGCCTAAGCAACATTGTACCCTGAAACCCTGAATATCTTATAATTTCTCAATGAGCACTGTAAATTATAAAATATTACCAAATTAATCCAGATTACAGGTTAGACCTTTTCAAGCACTTTATTATTCCCCTCTCCTTTGCTATTTCTATGCTGTTCTTGTTCCCACTATACAGAACAGGCGGCATTAAACTGAGGTTTCCATGCAATGCACTGCTGAGAAGGTGATTTCCCTACTTAAAGTGCTTCTAAGCAGCCCTACCGAAGATGCTTAGCATTCACACCAGCTAAACAGTAAGGATAGAAATATCTTTACCAAATCACATTTTTTCAGACATTTTGCAGAAAGGGAATCATGATGTGAATGTCAGGTAGTTTCATTTTATACTCAAATAGGAAAAATAAGTCTGATTTTAATCTTATCAAAACTGCATTCCTACATAAAGAATTAATGACAGATAGTGAATAAGGAAGCATATTAATTGATCAAGTACTCCTCTAAAAATTAATTTGGTTAGAATTAGATGAATTTAGCTTAAGGAGCCAGATTCATTCTAACTGATCCTTAGTAGTCTGGCTTAGGACCATGATCTGAATCTCTCTATGTTTGTAATGAAGGGTCGTTTTAAGGTAAGTTGTACTTTCACAAATAGCAATTCCATATATACATCATTTTTACAAACAAAAACTCCATCATATTGAACTCTCATGGTCACTTTCTACTCAAACTACTAACAATATAAAAATTTTTTGTGTTATGGTTCAGTAATAGGACATTTGTGCAAATACACACATGCACACACAAAGCTCTTTTGTTGTTTTTCCTGCTTGTCACACAACACATTTTCTCTTACTTAGTTTTGAATTCACTTCTTTGTATTAGGATACAAGCTAAATTTTAAAAAAGAAATATTACCTTTTTTTTTACAGGTAAATCAGAGAAGACCAGTAGAACATAGATCCATAGTTAGATTTATGTTATCCAAGTCTAAATTGCACAGCCTAGATTTATCATGAGAAATAAATAGAATGCTTCTATATAGGCACAGATGTGACCTTTAGCACCAATACAGAAGTGCATATGTTTAGATTTTTTTTCTCATTACTTCAATAGTTTTCAAATATAGAGCCATTCAATAGCAAATACCTATATAGTGTTGAAATTTTCAGACAATTTACAGAATGTCATAACCTGAATGACATTGTTTGCTAAATATATACGATAGTTTGACTATTACTTTTATGTATGTATTTAGAAAAATCTTGGACATAAGAAGTTAAGTTTTAAAGAACTATATAATTATAATAAATGACATCAATGCATCAATATACTCTAAATATAGGTAAAACATGGTTAGTAAGAAAAAATTTTCTATCTTCCTATCACATTTTGAATCAGATATTGCCAGAATTAAAGTAGATTAAAAAAATACATTTTATACCAATGTTCACAATGTCTTTTACAAGAAAAGTCATATATATGGGTTTTCAATTTTCATATGCATATTATAATTGTTAGAGAAAAAACAATATGTGAATAATTAACTTTTGTCCAGTAGCAAATTCAGGAACTCCAGATTTTCATGCACAGTTTTCATTGTGAGAATGTTTAACTTGCTCAGCACCACCGAATCACACCTATCACAGCAACTCAGGAGGCAAAGAGCAGGAGGACCTTGTTTCGAAGCCAGCTCGTACAAATAGTTTGTGAGACCCTATCTTGCAAAAACCCTTCATGAAAAACAGCTGGTGGAGTGCCTCAAAGTGTATGCTCTGAGTTCAAATCTTAGTACAACAAAAAAAGAAATAATATGTAGACTTTCTGAGGATTTTAGATTCTTAACAGACTGGGAGATATTTATAAAGTGTCCTGTTATTTAGTTTACATAAAGATAATTTTGGAGATCATAAATAAGTCCTCAATGAAGCTATTCTTTTAGAGTTATTTCTGAAGATTTTCATGGGTTAGTAAAAGATACCCTGACTTTATAGGTACCTCAGTGGAGAAGACACTGTACACAATGATTTAGGTTTTTGAGTTTTCCAAATTGGAAAAACTCAAGGATTCTTGTTGTGGCCTTCAATGTAGTCACAAAAAGTATAGAAATTTCCACATAATTAAATTATCAAGATAACCTTTATGAAGAATTTAATTGGGTTAAATTATCTTATATTCCTTCCTCTCTTTCTCCATAGCATGGTTTCTCAGCTTTGGCACTACTGAATTGATGTTGGATAACTCTTTGTTGTGATTGTCTTTTTGTGAATTATAGGATGCTTAGGAAATACCCTGACTGCTACTCATTAGAAACTAGTAGGAATTATCTTCTCCAGTTATAAAATTGTCTCCAGAAAGAACCAAATATACTCTGGGAAACAAATTTGTAATCACTTGAGAATCACTATCTTAAACAATGCTGTGAAATTTATTATAACTCTTTTTTGTTGTTTGGGACATAAATCTAGATTATTAAATTTAAGAAACAAACAATTTCCCTTTATATTTTCATTCTGCGGTAGTATGATAATGGTTTTCATTTTGGCAATTATTTTACTCTTCAATTAATAATTACATCACAGAAAAATAGATATTTAAGACTTAAGAAAGAAGGAAAGTAAAGAAAAAAGTGTTAAATTACCCTGATTTCTGTTTCATTATGTAATCCATCTCTAGGAAATATCCATATCACATATGTCATTAACATGCTGCAAAATAATTACTAGTGTTTGTTGTAGCCATCTGAGGAGTTTAAGTAACTTTTCAGTCACAGAATATTAAATTATACTGAGGCAATTTTAGGGCTGGGCATATCATTTTATCAATAGATCATTACTCAGTTTTATTGTACATATCCTATACTAGAAACCTTGTTAGATTTTTAAAATAAATAAGATATATTTTCCATCCTCAAAGCCATCTATCTATCTATAATCTATCTACACACACACACACACACACACACATACACACATATATATATGGAAGACTTTCTCTTAATGGATGAATGTTTAAATGAATTATTTATTATGATCATGCAATTAACTTGCTTTAAATTAATATTGTCAAGAACAAATATTGCAAAAACAATATTCATAGCATCAGATCTTTCTTTCTCTTTAACCAAAACAAAAAAAGAGAATAAAATATTCTACTCAAGTAAGGAAAATCTCAAGCATTCAGGAAACTAGAAGTAATAAATTAATAATGTTAAAAATTAATCTAAGACCCTTAGTACATTATAATACAGAAGATAATTAAATTAATTTTATGAAACTAACTTCAAACTATAAGCCGAATTTGATATGTACTGTAAGAGCCAGCAGATTAGACTTTGCCTGTGTGAGTTAGTATCTCGCCTTGTGAGAAAGCTCCAAGGAACTGAGGCATAAGTCTCAGGCCCAGACTGTGCCTTGTGAGTTGGTATCTGGCCTTGTGAGAAAGCCAGACATCCAGAAAAACAGTATTCAAGGTTCCCAGATGGCTTCGTGTCTTTCAGATGTAAAAAGAAAGTTACACTGATCATGTGCTTCTCCTGCTTCCCTATTCCCGTTTTAAAAAAGACATAATAAAGAGTTAATTTTAACTATGCTTCCTTGTACTAATGTAACATTTACACATAATACTTGGCCTGCTTTTTTCCTTTTCTGTGTAAAAGGAGTTTCTAAAAGCAGTAGTATGCTTCATTAAAGTGGCTATTGAGCAAGACTCAGTAGTACCCCCATTCTTTTATGGCTTCAGTTACCCATGTCCAGCCGATAAATGGCTTATAGTTGGCCCCTGAACAGGCATCATGTATGAAATTCTATAATCCAAGTGAAGACTATAACATTTATGAAAATGTTCTTATAAAAAGTAAATTAAACAGAAGCATTTAGGTTTTTAAATTTTTTTAAATTAATGATTTGGAATAATTTGCTAAGAATGAATTCAGGCAAAAAAATGAACATGTACTTCTCCAATAACAATCAAAGTTGGGAACTGAAGAAATAGAAAAACAAATGGATAAAACTCTTAAGTTTGAATTTTGGCTATAGTTGACTCTGAAAATCAATATGCTTATTACTCATCCAATTGATAAATTCTGTGAAAAGGAAAGTGGAACTAGGTTTCCACTTGTTGGAATGTTTAACTATAACAGAATGACAGATTCTCACAAAGAAAGGAAGTATGACCAATGTAGAGTTGTCAGAATTTGAAAATAAAATTAAAATAGAGAATGACAAGTAAAATATGAATTTCACATAATTATTGAATAATTTGTAGGATACATATTTCCCAAATACTGCATGTGCTTTTTATACTGGTACACCAGCCCCAAATTTATTGGATCAGCATTTCTTGAGGTGGGACTAGGGCATCTATTTTTTTAAGTTCCTCAGTAGTTCTAATTGGCAGCAAAGGTTTAGAATTACTCTATTTTAAGATCATTTATTAAACAAAATTCCTGTAAGATATATCAAATGAAATTTGCATTTCAAAAAAATCACATGTTTTCCCACATATGCAGATTACAGACCCAAAACAAATGCAGTAATATTATTGAACATGGGTCACACACTAAGGGGAGTACATGCCCAGGGGAAATAGGGAAAGGAAAAGAAACCTGAAACTTGAATTTGGTTGATGTGCTTCCTGTTGAGGAGTGGATAAAGTAATCTTAAATTAGCAGAGGGCACTATGGGAAGGGGACCAGAAGTTGTGAAGAGGTCTGGTAGACCATTGAACCAATGTGGGTTGCAATTCACAAGTACATGGAGGCAGCACTAAGAATCTCTCTATATATCTATCTTTATCCCAAACTAACAAAAATGGTATGTCTTTCTTATTGTCTGTTATATTTTCTCTTCAACAAAACCAGAGAAGAAGAGGGAGGAACAAGTTCTACCTGGAAGCAGGGGTTTGGAGGGTGACAGGGTAGAGGGTAGGTGGCACAGACAATGCAAAAATGATAAAATAAAAGAAAGAAAGAAAGGAAAAGAACAGAAGAAACAAGTACACAAAACTGAAAAACAGAAAACAGCTCTTGAACACCACATCACATTTGCAGAAGTGCTGTATGACAAAGAAGATCACATGCGGAGTCTGATTTCACACTTGGCAGACATGAGAGAGTGGACTACTGTTCTTGGAGAAGAACTAACAGTTGATATTGACTTGAAATAAGAAATGACTGGATCAGAAAATACAGCTCACCTAGAAGTTCAACCAAAATCTGCTTGGAAGAAACTGGTGTATGGTGCAATGTTAAAGGTATGCTTACCAACCATGGAAGGAGAGAGAAAACAGATTCACATTCAGTTGTTTAAAGTGAATAAAGTAAAGCAAAACCTCATAGTTTATATTAAATTCCTTCACAGTGAGCTAGCTTATTTTTAGTCACAAAATACATGGTTGAACTGGTGAATCAGAAGCTTCAACAGAAAGTTAAAATAATGAAGGAACTTTATCTATGAAAAGGTAGAGAACTAAACAGGAAATTAATCTTAGAAGAAAATGACCTGCTAGAGATAAAAGAGGAAATTTGCAAGAAGGTGGAGAACCTCAGCCATGTAGCTAAAGAACTGGGGTGCTGCAAAAAGCCAGAAATCTGGAAGAAAACTTGGAGGCTGACATTGTTCATCATCAAATGGAGAAAATGGACAATGAAAAAAATGAAAGGCTTACTTTGATTTTCATTGAGACAACTGAAAGACACATGCAAAACTTCAAAGACCAGTTAAGTGACCTTGAAGACAAACATGTTCATGCCCCCGATGTTCCACACACAGCATGTGGAGGGGAGGATTTCCCACCTGATCCCTCACAATTGAGCCAAGCTACATTCACCTCCTCCAGAAGACACTCATGGAGCCTCTCAAGATTATTTTCCAAGAGATTTCCCTGGTGCACCATGTCCTCCATTCCTGGTGAGAAGAGTATATTCACCAATCAGTGTTTTTATCTACTACCTCCAGTAGTGATTGTTTTTTCTCCACCTCCACATGAAGACAGAAAGGAAATGTTTTCAGGCTTCATTCCACCTACAAATAAACCTGTTGCTGGAACTGCCAAAGTCCAATAAGTAACCCAATTTTGAAAACTCTTTTCAAAGTACAGGATCAATTCTTGCCAGAGATTTAGAAAAACATTTGCAGAGACATTGATTATAATAGAGGGATGATCATTTCCTTGGAAAAAAAAAGGGACATGTGACTGGCTGGCAGCTCTGACTGCTGAAATAAACCTCAAAATTTTAGAAAACTTAATGTCTCCAAGAAAAAAATAACTAAAATAATTGAAACAGAGTTTGCACTTGAACTTAAGGAAAATCATCCTTATTTTGACTTATCTCTCATTTTCAGTATATATAACTGTGGTTACATAAGTGATTATACTTTTCCTCATGGGATTATAAATTCCAGGATAGTCTTTTCTAAATAGATGATTTAAGTACTAATCTTATTTCATTTAATTTAGGTGGTAAGTTTTATTTCCATGTTATATTATTCTAGAGAATATATCTATTTTAACTTAATAGTATATCTATTTTAACATTATTACATGAACAATAACAGGAAATTTATATAGGTAATCTTACAATGCAAATAATTTTCACCCCAAATGCTGTATTTTTGCCTAGAAATCTATTTAGAATACTTCAGAAAAATGTAAAAGGAACTTTCTGTTTTATGAAAAAATTTTAATTTGTTCAAAAAAATGTAATTTGAAAACTTTTTTTAAATGATATTATGGTGAGTAGTTACTTATATAGTACTTTTTTTTCTTTTTGCATTACTGGGGCTTGAATTCAGGGCCTTGTTCTTCAGTAGGAAGTGCTTTACCACTTGAATACTACCTCCAGACTGAGGATAGCTTCTAAAACATTCCATAAGAAAACTTTTTAATTTTCAGATATAATTTTTAAAACAGTGTTAGAACTGTAGTTTTGATGTTACCTGGCACTTGCACTAGTAAATGCAACATTAAAAAACACTGTAATGGAAATTGGACTTGGTCTGAAGAAACACCCATAATTATCTAGGTTTAAGAGTATATGTGTATGCAAAATAGTTTAAAAATGATGTGTACCTTAGCTATTTCTTTGTGCTGAATCACAATTAGAGAGGGATAAATAAATACACGATTCATTGTGGCCATGTGTCACTGTACCTAAATAGATTGAATTATTCTGGCATATGTCTCTGAAATCAAATACAGCAGTGAAATCTCAAGGAGATTTGATTCCACTTACTTGCAGTGATTAAATCTAAATTCTATTAAAATTTTTTGTGAATCCTCAAGTGATAGGAATTTTCACTAGTCTAACATGAGATAGTAAGATTTTATATTTCTGACCTTATTTTTACTTCACCCAATGATGGGGAAGAAATCTCACTAGATTACATAAATTTATTAGACACAATAATGAACAGAAAATTAACAAAACATGATTTTTAAAAAATTTAATCATTTGTGCATACATTATTTGGGACATTTCTCCCCCTACCTCATGCCCTATCCCTCTCCCCCCAGGTCCCCTTGCTTCTGAACAGAATCTGTTCTGTCCTCTTCTCCAAATTTGTTGAAGAGAAGACAAAAGTGATAATAAGAAAAAGTATTTTTGCTAGCTGAGATAAGGATAGCTATACAGAGAGATTCCTAGCTGTGCTTCCATTCACATGTGTATTACAATCCTAATTGAATTACCTCTACCAGACCTCTTCAATACTTCCCAATCACATTCCCACAGTGACCTCTGTCATTTTAAGGTTACCATACTCACTGCTCTACAGTGGACACATCAAACACTTTGAAGTGTGGGGTTTCCTACCTTTCCCTATTTCTCATGTATGTGTTCTTCCCTTAGAGTGTGATCCATGTCCAATAATATTACAGCATTTGTCTTAGCCTTAAAGTCTACATATAAGGGAGAACATATAATTTTTGGCCTTCTGAGCCTGGCCAACATTGCTTAAGATGATGTTCTCCAGTTCCATCCATTTACTTGTGAATGACAAGATTTCATTCTTCTTCATGGATGAGTAAAATTCCATTGTGCATAAATAACATGTTTTCTTAATTCATTCATCAGTACTGGGGCATCTTGGGTGTCTTCATAACTTGGCCATTGTGAACACTGCTGTAATAAACATGGGTGTGCAAGTGCATCTGGAGTAACCTGAGTTCCATTCTTTTGGGTATATCTCTAAGTGGGATCGATGCACCATACAGCAGATCTGAGTTTAATTTTTTAAGAGGCCTCTATATTGTTTTCCAGAATGGTTATACTAGCTTGGATTCCCACCTGCAGTGTATGAGGGTTCCTTTTTCCCCACATCCAGGACATCATTTGCTGTTGTTGTTGTTTTTGATGGTAGCTTCTAACAAGGGTGAAGTGGAATCTTATTGTGGATTTGATTTGCATTTCCTTTATGGCCAGAGATGGTGAGCATCTTTTCATGTATTTTTTTGGCCATTTGGATTTCTTCTTTTGAAAAAGTTCTGTTTAGTTCAATTGCCCATTTTTTATTGGTTCATTGATTTTGAGGGGGTTAGTTTTTTGAGCTCCCTGGATATTCTGATTATGAGTCCTTTGTTTCCTGTACAGCAAGCAAATATTTTCTCCCACTCTGTGAGTGGTCTCTTCAGTTTAGAGATCATTTATTTTATTGTGCAGAAGTTTTTTAATTTCACATAATCCCATTTGTCCATCCATTCTCTGAGTTGCTGAGCTGCTGAGGTTCTATTGAGGAACTTCTTGCTCCAGAGTATTTCCTGATCCTTCCTATACTAGCTTCAGAGTTTCAGGTCTGATATTAAGGTGTTTGATCCATTTTGAGTTGATAGTAGTGGAGGGTGATACACATGGATCTAGTTTCAGTTTTCTGCAGACAGATAACCACTTTTCCCAGCAACATTTGCTGAAGAGGTTATCCATTCTCCATAGCATGTTTGCGGAGCCTTTGTCAAAAGTAAGGAGGGCATAGCTGTGTGGATTCATATCCAGTTCCTCTGTTCTGTTCCACTGGTGTTATATCTGTTTTTGTGCCAGTACTGTGCTGCTTTTATTGCTATTGTTCTGTAATGTAGTTTGAAGTCAGGTATTTTGATACCTCCAGCATTGCTCTTTTTGATGAATATTGCCTTTTCTATTCACAGTCTCTTATGCTTCAAAATGAACTTTAGGGTAGATTTTTCAATCTCTGTGATGAATGTCCTTGAGATTTTGATGGGAATTGCATTAAACATGTAGATTACTTTTGGTACAGTAGTCATTGTTACTATGTTGATTCTACCAATCCATGAGCCCAGGAGATCTTTCCACCTTCTGTAGTCTTCCTTGATCTCTTTCTTCAACTGATAGCTCTATTACCTTTCAGCTGCAGCTGCTTGGTCAGCTCCGCCTCCAACAAGGTTGCTGTTTAAGTTTGAAATCTGCCCTTAGGTTCAAGAGATCAGCTCTGTAGTCCACGAGTTGTCCTGCTTTGCTTTTTGCTGTGCTTGTTTACTTGTATTTCCAGACTGCAGGCTTATTTCTTGGCCCCATTCCCTTTCTCTGGGGCAGAGGCAGTATTCCTTCAGTCCTCCCTGCTGTCAGTGTTTTATGATGGTTTGCTGTTTGTTTTTCAATTTTGCAGGGCAATTTGACTTTGGTTGTGGTTCACTGACTCAGGAGATGAGCTCTGTGATCCGCTACCAGCCCTGCTTCAGAGAGTGGCTTGTTGCCCTCCTGCCTTCAGCCTTCCTGTCTTTACAGTGTTTGTTTACTAATAGTTCATGCTGAGATTAGCTCCTTGCTCCTCCCCCCTTCTCTGGAGCAATTTCAGCTCTCCCACCCTATCTGCTGTTGTACTAGATTACATTTTGCTGTTTATTGTTCCTTTTTTGTGGGGGGGATTCAGTCTACCCAGGGGCTGTGCTGGTTTATCCCAGTGTGGCTGAGGGAACTCTGCGTGATGAGTGGTGCTCACCTGTTTGGTCTATAGAATGTCTCACAGGCAGGTTTGGAGCCAGTGGCAGCAGCTGAGGTAGTTGTGGTAGCCTTCAGGTTTTCTCAGCATAATGTGTTGTGTGGATGCCTTCCACAGGCTAGGGGTTCAGGGTGTTGAAGGTTACATTCTGGTTGGTGCTTTGTTTACACCAATTGTGGTTCCAGTGTCTCGGCGAGATTTTGGAGTCAGAGCTCAGGCGATCTGTTTCTGTATCATAGTTGCCATCTTGGAGCTCCCTCCTGACTGCTTCATTAATGATCTGGAGATCTTGAACAAGTGTCCATTTATCTGGTCCTTATATCCTAAGGAAGTGTCCCATCTGGGTCACTTGCACAGTTGTGCAAGGCCCTATCTCTAAAAAACCCCCACAAAAAGGGCTAGTGGAGTGGCTGAAGGTGTAATCCCACTTCTCCTGGCTGGCATCAACATGAAATAGCATCAACATGAAATGTTAATGGTGCTGGTGCAGTCTGTGATCAGAAGACTTCCAAATTCCTTGTGTCCTACAAGAAGAATCTGTTTTAGGACATGGTATATAAATGGAATTTCTTAAAAGTTAGGGGAACGTGATGGGGCCCAGGCAGTATCTGGAGGCAAAGAGCTAAAACATGATTTTGGATAAAGCAAGCTCACTTGCTACAAAATTATCTTTGTGTAACTATAAAAGGTTTTACTTAAAGTGAATAATCTCCTGGTGATCCTAGTAAATATTCATATAAAACACATATTCTGAGAATACAATTAGGATGTGTAAAGCACTGTAGAATAGCTCTCCTCAATACTCCATTGATATTGAATAATTTTTCAGTATTTTTAACTGTCAGTTTTTGTTTAAATGAAAATTATTTCTTTTAATTTTGTGCTTCACAATTACTGAGTTTTTCTGGGCAATAAATGTTGCCCTCAATTTTTCTTATTGTTCTTCCTTTTCCCCCAAAATTTTTCTGTATGTTCTATGAAGTCTTTTTTCTTTTTCAAAGCAATTACTGATAATTTTCCAGCTTCTAAGTACAATCGCTCAGAGACCCAAAATTTTCTGTCTTGTACTTAAACTAGGTATCCTTTAACTAAATTACCTACAGTTTAAGGAAGTTTTCAAGGATTTTAAAAATCCTTGATATATCTGTGAATAAGATATTTAACTGACTGCTATACTCTAATTGATCTTTCTGAACAGAGCAGTAAAGAAGTACTACTTTTATGACAGTGTCAGGGAAAGAGACATAGACACACAAGTGAATATTAGAAAGCAATTTGTGGCTGTAAATTTCTACATACATATGGTTTTAACTTTGGTTTATGATACATTGCAATTACACTGATTATCTGGTGTTTGCCAATTATATGACAAAAGCATTCCCATGAATGAGTTCAGGAGCATTTGGCTTCAGGATGGCTGGACTCAGGGGCATCAATAATATCCTTTGATATGCCCCTTCTCTGCTACATGGGATCTCTTTTGGGTCAAAGTAGCCACCAGAGTGACAAGACAGTATCTGAGCACTCTAAGTAGAAATAAGTCATATTTCTAAGATACTATAGTAATGCATTTGATTATCCTGCATTGTACCCATGCACATCCTCAACTAACTGGTATTGTTCTCTTCAGGGAAGAGAACTTGTGACAAAAGGAAAGACAATATGTGTAAGAAAAAAGAAAAAGAAAAAAGAAAGTGCTATAAATCTTCACTATTGTTGTCTCTCCCAATGCTGTCATTAGGTGTATATCTTTAGCATGTTTTTTTTATACCCAAATATAGGATCAAGCATTCTTCCATTCTTTGATATATATAGGGTTTTTCTCACTCATTCATAAGATCACAACATTCCACAGAGATAATAAATAAATAAATATTAAAACAAGTATATATTCTTTCTTTATAAGTACAATAGTGATTTCCATTTGTCAACATCAAGCATATTGAGTTGTTTCTGAAAGGCTCATTTAGTAGATCTCAGGGTTTATGTGCTGATTGCAGAAGTATAAAAGGGCAACACAGATGTACAAATTGGCTGGGATGGAGTATTCATGACAAACATCTCCATTTATGCATGGGTCAGGGTCACATTAATTTATTTCTTCACTTTTGAACAGTCCATTAAGAAATCACATTCACAGAAGAAGTAAATTTTCTAAAATACACTTAACTCATTTTTAACTTTATTCTTTACATTTTCAATGTATTTATTCCATTGAACTAATAACTGGTATTTTAAAATTTATGACAGGATTAATAAACAACATACTGTTAGAAATATTGCTTTCCCAATATCTTGAAATGATTTCATGTTTATTGCTGCAAAAGTGACTGTATTGCTTCAAATAAGAGTTAAGAAGCCTTTGGTTAAAATTTTGACATTGTCTGCTGAACTAAACCTTCCTACTGAGAGATCCAAGATGATGACTAGGGTACAGAAGCAGAAAGCCTAACCTCCATGAATGCAAAACCTCCCTGGTAAGTTGGAGCCACACCTGGATATCTCTGACTGCCTCTAGCTAAAATAATAATTGACATTACATTAGGTGCAGGAAAAACTGATCACAGAACTCATCTCTTGAGTCAGTGAGCAAAGCCCAAAGTCAAAATGCCCTGGAAAATTGAAAAACAAACAGCAAACCATCATAACACACTGACAGGGGGGAGGGTAGCTGATGGAACACTGACTTGGCACCAGAGAAAGTGGGTGGGGCAAAGAAATAATCCCACAGCCCAGAAATCCCAGCAAACAAGCATAACCAAACACCACCTGGAAAGCAGGACAACCTGTGGACTACAGAGTTGATCTCCTGAACTACAAGGCAGCGTTCTAACTTGAACTGCCCCACCTCACTGGGGAAGGAACTAACCAAACAGCTGCAGTTGAAGGATAACACAGCTATCAGTTAGGGAAATCAATAGCTCTGACCACACTGCATGATCCAGCAAAGCTACCTCACCTCACAATTTCAAATTAACTGGTAGACAGAAGAACAAAACACTATTAACAAGCAAATCACCTGGTGAGATGACATCAGAGCTTCTGTTTAATGCCAATACCAGGACTGGATGTGGAGGAATAACTCCAGAACATAAACTAAGACTGAAATTCTATTGTTCCTGAACCTTGTGGGATTTTTGGGGTTTTTTTTTTTTTTGGTTTTGTTTGTTTGTTTATTTCCTGTTAATTTTTGTTTGTTTGTTTGTTACTGTGGGTTTTCTATTTTTATTTCTATTCATATTACACATTGTTTTCTTTCTATACTCACAATTTTACCATCATCATCTTCTCATCCCTACTGTCACCCCCTTTACTCTCCCTCCTTCTCCTATGTTAAAATCCATTGCACTCCTTCCCAACAACTCACTTATCCTTTCTCACCCACTCTCTCTGTTTTCACCTTCCAATCCTATTCTAAACCAACACGACACCAGACTACCCCTCCCTCCTACTCACTCACCACCCACTGACCAACCTACTATGACAACTTTATACAACCCCAAACCCCTGCAATCCCTGACACAAGCACCCTCCACTACAACAGAAATACACACAAACACACACAAGGACCACAAAAACCAGCAGCCCTCACAATGCTTCCCCTACTCACTCACCTCATTTTGCTCTTCCCCCTTTAGTGCCACCCTATAGAACTTCCCAAATTTCTACAACTGGCTTAACAAATACCTGCCCCAAACTGCCACTGCTTGTAGATATTACCATCAAAGTGTGTTCTATATAACATATAAACTACTGGTTAGGTATTGAACCTGTGAATTAGTAATTACTAAATTACACCCAGACCAGGGACAGAAATAGCACACCAATTTAGTAAAACCAACACAGCAACAAAACAAAAGTTAAATCAAGGGAAAGAAAACAGGTGACTAAAACCACCAAATAGCCTATCAAATATATAGCTGCACAGTAACAAGTGGAGCAGTAGGAAGAAGAAAAAGGGATGGAAACCACTTTCCTCACAAAAATAATTTAATAGAAGATTTCAAGGGAAATGAAAACAGGTACCAAATTCCTGACTCCAACAAAACAAAGATAAACAACACCAAGGAACCAAGTGATTCCAACAAAAATACTGAAAAGAA
This sequence comes from Castor canadensis, assembly GCF_047511655.1. Taxonomy (NCBI): domain Eukaryota; kingdom Metazoa; phylum Chordata; class Mammalia; order Rodentia; family Castoridae; genus Castor; species Castor canadensis. The sequence goes on along the minus strand of NC_133386.1, from coordinate 100,265,502 downwards.
GAAATCCTGCAAGTAATCACTGAGAATTTCATGGAGAAGATACTAGACATGGTTAATCAAAATATACAAGAGTCACTGAAGAAATTTTAAGACACCAAAAATAAAGAATACAAGAAGAAATGAAAACAAATAAATGAACTCATGGGAGCCCTAAATAAAAACCAAAGTGGAACAGAAAACACTATAAATAGATAAATGAATTAAAGAGGAAAATAGAATATATTAAAGAGGAAGTGACATATGATATTGAAAAACTCACAAACAAAGAATCAAACAGAAACAAAAACACAGTGGAAGGCTATTACAGCAGACTAGGACAAGTGGAAGACAGAATCTCAGAACTCAAAGATAAAACAGAAATTAAAGGAAAAACTGAAGAACTGTTAGTGAAACAACATAACACCTGAGAAAGGAATACACAAGAACTCACAGACTCCATCAAAAGAATAAACCTGAGAATCATAAGCATTGAAGAACAAGAAGAGGTCCAAGAAAAAGGGATTCATAATATATTCAATAAAATGATAACAGAAAATTTCCCAAATGTTGAGAAAGTAATGCCCATTCAGGTACAGGATGCCTCCAGGACAACAGTTTTGACCAAAATATAACTTCCCCATGACATATTATCATTAAAACAATAAACACAGAGAATAGAGAAAGAATATTGAAGGCTGTAAGAGAGAAATAAACAAATAACAGAAAGGTAAACCCATCAAACTCACAGCAATTTCTCAACAGAAACCTTAAAAACATGAAGGGCATGAAGTGAGGTATTCCAGGCAGTGAATGAAAAGAACTTTAACTCTAGGATACTCTACCCAGCAAAACTATCATTCAAAATACATGGAACAAAAATCTTCCATGATACTCAGAAACTAAAACAATATATGACCACCAAGCCACCATTACAAAAGATTCTCCAAGGAATTCTGCACAAAGAAGATGAAAGTTAACAAAACCATAAGAGGACGGGCAGTATCAAACCATAGGAGAAGACAAGACAAGGAATCAGAGAAAAAAAATTGATTCAGCTGAACACAATCAAACACTTAAACACCAACAAAAACATTTAAATATCAGGAATTACCACATGACTATCAATATTAACACTGACTATCAAATGACTCAACTCCCCCATCAAAAGACACCATTTGGCAAAGTGGATTAAAAAGGAAGAGCCAACAATCAGTTGTTTACAGAGACCTATCTCATGGACAGAAATAAATACAGGCTTAGCGTGAAAGGCTGGAAGAATATTTACCAAGCCATTAGACTTCAAAAAAAAATCAGGAGTAGCAATTCTTATCTCAGGCAAAGTAGACTTAAAACTTACACTGATCACATGAGCTAAAGAAGGACACTTCATACTTATAAAAGGGGAAATAACAGCAAAAGGAAATAACAATTATCAACCTATATGCACCCAATCTCAGTGTACCCAATTTCATCAAACGTTAAAGGACTTAAAATCATATATAGACTCCAGTAAAGTGGCAGTAGTAGACTTTATTTAATAACCCTGATTACCAATAGATAGGTCATCCAAACAACAAATCAACAAAGAAATTCTAGAACTGAATCACATCATAAATCAAATGGAACTACTGATGTATATAGAATATTTCATCCAATATCTGCACAATATACATTCTTATCATCCCAAGGAATTTTCTCTAAAATTGATTATATTTTACAGCACAAAGCAAACCTGAACAAATGGAGGAAAATGGAAATTTTCCCCTGCACTCTATTTGACCACAATGCATTAAAACTAGAATTCAGCAACAAAAACAGCAGTAGAAAATATGCAAACAATTGGAAGCTGAACAACACATTGCTCAATGATTAGTGGGCCATTGATGTAATAAAAGAGGAAATTAAAAGGTTCTTGGAAGTTAATGAAAGTGAGAACATGACTTAGCAGAACCTATGGGACATGGCAAAGGTAGTCCTAAGAGGAAAGTTTGTAGCCATGACTGCATATACTAAAAGGACAAAAAGATCTGAAATAAATGACCTAACACTACATCTCAAACTCATAGAAAAACAGAACAAACAAAACTAAAAAAGCAGAAGGAGAGAAATAATAAAAATAAGATCTAAAATGAATTAAATAGAGACCAAAAAGCCATACAGGGAATCAATGAAATTAAAAGCTGTTTCTTTGAAATAATAAATAAGATTGACAAACCCCTGGCATATCTGACTAAAATGAAGAGGGAAAAAACCAAAATCAGTAAAATCAGAAACACAAAACAGGAGGTAATAACAAAGACCAAGAAAATCCAGGGAATTATAAAAAAAACAACTTTGATAACCTGTATTATAATAAATTTGAAAATCTTGAAGAAATGAACAAATTTCTAGATAATTAGCACTATCCAAAAATGAACCAAGAGTATATTAACCAACTAAACAGATCTATAAAACAAAATGAAATTGAAGCAGCAATAGTCTCTAAAAAAAGAAAAATCCAGGACATGAGGGATTCTCTGCTGTATTCTATCAGACTTTTTAGAAGAACTAATACCAATTCTCCCTATGCATTTCCACAAAAATAGAAAGGAAGAAATACTGCCTACCTGATTCAATGAAGTCAGCATTACACACATTCCAAAAACAGACAAAGACACATCCAAAAAGGAGAATCTATGTCTTTCTTGTGATTGCTTACATCTTCTCTTCTACAAATTTGAAGAAGAGGCCATAACATGTTCTGACTGGAAGTGAGGGGGTGGAGAGGATAGGGAGGTGGTGGGGGGCAGGAGGAGAGATGGCCCAAACAATGTATGTACATATAAATAAATGAATAAATAAACCAAAAAAGCCCTTCCTATTTCTTTAATGTAATTTTTTAGAGATGATTTCCCATATTATATGCCTGAAACTATTTTTAATGGATTATCTTTAGCAAATGTGATGCTTGAATTGCTAGAACATTTAACAAAGTGCTCCTTTATGTTAAACATAGGTTTTTGGTACAGTTTTTAATTTTTGCTTATTGTTTTTGGTTTTGGTTTTAGTTATTATTTGCTTATTTCTTGAAACATTTGAAAAATCTTCTAAAAATATCTAAAAATATTTGCACATTGTGAAAAATTTGAAGAGAACACATACAAAGTTGAAGCATTCTAATCATTTTCATACCATCAATAATCTTGTATGTCTTAGGCTTTTCAAATACCACTTCATATAAATCAACTTTCATCATAATAGTCTAGGTCTGATTCTAAAAGCAGAAGATTCTAACAGACAAATTATAGAACCAGGTTTTCCACATAAATTATTATTCATATAAGGTACTATCTAGTATAACAATACCTGCAGATAGTGAATAAATGAATGGATTTTCCAGCAACTAATTTAGTGGAAGCAAATTATAAACTGTGTGTTCAGAAAGAGAACATTAGTCAATTTGTCATCAAGGTGGATCTCCAAATATTGAGTGACTGTATTATTTAGACAAGTAATATCTTTTTTAAAAATCAAAGGAATGTATCAGAAGAATTATTTTCAGAAAAAATATGCTATTCTGAAAAATTGTATTATAACTTGAAAAAAATCATAGTATTGAACAACTCACTCCATGATAAACAATATAAGAGGTGAGGAGAGAGGGGGAAGGAAGAAAATAGGAAGGCAGGGAGGGAGAAAGAGGAGATGAAAGAGGAAAAGATAGGGGAGGGAAGGAAAGGAGGTGGGGAGGGTTGGGGAAGTGAAGGAAATGGGGAAAAAATATCTTTTTGAAGCCTCAAACTTCTTAGATGTCTAAGTACTTTTATATTAATAAATGTAGAAGATATCAATAGTTGAATGAATGGCCTGTATCAATATCTGTAATTGAACTTGAAGTAGATACAGTAGCCATCGAAGTAATCATTAGATTGTGTAAGAGATGAGAGTTTTGAGCATGTTTGACTAGTACAGTGTTTATTATTAGCTCATTCAAGTTAAATCCAGTGGATTTTAGCAATCAAAAATTCTTTAAAAATTTTAAAGTGTATATTTATATGTAATACTGGTTTTCAGTTTTTTATTCATCTATTCATATGTGCATACATTGTTGGAACCATTTCTCCCCCCTACCCCCAGCACCATCCCTCTTCTCCCCACTACTCCCATCACTTCAAGGCAGAACCTGTTCTGCCCTTTTCTCTCATTTTTTTGAATAGTAGACATAAGCTTGTTTCAAGTTTTGCTCATTCTTGTTTTTCTAGGAGTTTGAGATATAGTATTAGGTCATTGATTTGAGGTCTTTTGTCCTTTTAATATATGCACTCATGGTTATAAACTTTCCTCTGAGGACTGCCTGTGCTGTGTCCCATAGGTTCTGGTAGGTTGTGCTTACATATTCATTAACATTCTGGAACCTTTTTATTTTCTTTTATTTCATGGATGAACCACTGATCATTGAGCAATGTGTTGTTCAGTGTCTAATTGTTTTTATATTTTCTGCTGTTTTTTTTGTAATTGAATTCTAGTTTGAATGCATTGTTATTAGATAGAATGTGTGGGATTATTTCTATTTTCCTATATTTACTGAGGCTTGATTTGTGACCTTAGTTATGATCAAGTTTGGAAAAAGTTTCATATCTGCTGGGAAGAATGTATATTGTGCAGAAATTGGAGGAAATATTCTATAGACATCAGCTAGGTCCATTTGATCTACACTGTCATTTAGTGCTAGAATTTCTTTATTGATTTTTTTGTTTGGATGACCTGTATATTGGTGATACAGGGGTATTAATGTCCTCTACTACCACTGTGGTGGAGTCTGTGTATGCATTTAGGTCCTTCAGGATATGTTTGATGAAGTTGGGTGCACTGACATTGGGTGCATATAGGTTGATAATTATTATTTCCTTTTGGTGTATTTCTTTCATTAGTATGGAGTGTCCTTCTTTATTTCATTTGATCAATGTAAGTTTGAAGTCTACTTTGCCTGAGCTAAGTAGATTTCCTTTTTAATCCAGTTTGCCAAAAGGTGTCTTTTGGTGGGGGAGTTGAGTCATTTGACATGCAGTATTAATATTGATAGTCATGTGGTCATTCCTATCACTTATTTGTTTTTGTTGTTTAAGGGTTTGATTGTGTGCAGCTGAATCAATGTTGCTCTCTGATTCTTTGTCTTTTCTTCTCCTGAGGTTTGAAAGGACTGCCTGTCCTTTCATGGTTTTGTTTGCTTTCATTTTCTCTGTGCAGAATTCCTGGGAGAATCTTTTGTAGTGGTGGCTTGGTGGTCATATATTGTTTTAGTTTCTGTTTATCCTGGAAGACTCTTATTGCTCCATCTATCTTTTTTTTTTTTTCATTTATTCATATGTGCATACAATGTTTGGGTCATTTTTCCGCCCTACACCCACCACCTTCCCTTACTCCTACCCTCTCCCTTCCCCGCCTCCACTGCCTCACCTCCAGGCAGAAACTGTTTTGCTATTATCTCTAATTTTTGGAAGAGTGTAAACAATAGTAAGAATGACAAAGGGGTTTTGCTACTTGAGATAAGGATAGCTATATAGGGAGATTCCATTTTGAATGATGGTTTTGCTGAGTAGAAAATCCTAGGATAAAAATTATTTTCATTCAGTGCCTGGAATACCTCATTCCATGTCCTTCTTGCTTTGAAGGTTTCTGCTGTGATTTTGATGGGCTTACCTTGGTATGTTATTTGTTTTTTCTGTCCTGTGGCCTTCAATTTTCTCTCTCCACTCTCTGTGGTTGTTGTTTCACTGATAATATATTGTAATGTTAGTTCTATTTTGGTCAACTCTGTTTGTTTTCCTGGAGGATTCCTGTACCTAAATGGTCATAACTTTCTCTAAATTTAGGAAATTTTCTGTTATGATTTTATTGACTATATTGCAAATCCCTTTTGTTTGTACCTCTTTTCCTTCTTCAATGCCCATGATTCTCAGCTTTGGTCTTTTGATGGAGTCTGCGAGTTTTTGCATATCCTTTCACAGGTCTTGTGTTGTTTGAGTAAATAGCTCTTCAGTTTTTCCTTTAGTTTCCATTTTATCTTCAAGGTCTCAGATTCTTTAGTCTGCTTATTCTAGTCTGCTGGAGTGGGCTTCCATTGATTTTTGTGCCTCTGTTTCATTATTTTTTTCTGAGGTTTTCCATATCATGTGTCACTTCCTCTTTAATATTTCTATTTTTGCCTGTAATTCATTTTTTTCTGTATTTATAATGTTCTCTGTTTCACTTATGTGTTTATTTAGGGCTCTTATGAGTTCATTTATTTGTTTCTGTGTCTTCTCACATGCTTTACTTTTGGTGTCTTGAAATATCTTGAGTGTTTCTGGTACATTTTGGTTAACAATGTCTCATAACAACTCCATGAAGTTCTGTGATTACTTGCAGGATTTCTTCCTTGTGGTTTTTCCTGTGGACATCATGGGGTTCCTTGGCATCATTTATCTTTGTTTTGTTGGAGTCCAGAACTTGGTACCTATTTTCTTCATTTCCCTCTGAATCCTGTATTAAATTGTTTTTTTGGAGAGAATGATTTTCATCCTTTTTCTTCTTCCCATCACTCCACTTGGTACTGTAAAACTATGTTCTTATAGGGTAATTGGTGGTTTCAGTCATCTGTTTTCTTTCCCTTGGTTTAATTTTGTTTTGTGACTGTATTGGGTTTTTAACTAAGTCTTTGTGTGCTATTTCTGTCCCTACTCTGGGTGTTATTCAGTATTATCTAATTCACAATAATAAAGTAAAACAAACAAACAAAGAAATCAAAGGGGGAGATAAACAAACAAGAAACAAAACAAACAAACAAAAACTTCAGGCTCAGGATAAATAGAATTTCAGTCCTAGTTTAAGTTCTGCTGTTATTCCTCTTGCATACAGTCATGGTATTGGTATTTAAGCAGAAGTTCTATTGTAGTCTCACCAGGAGGTTGGCCTATACGTAGTGTTTTATTTATTTATTTATTTTTCTGTCTTTCAGCAACAGCTGCTTTGTCAGCTACTCCCCTAGTGAGGTATGGCAGCTTAAGCCTGAATGCTGTCCTCAGGTTCAGGAGATCAGCTCTGTAGTTCACCTGTTGCCCTGCTTTGGAGTTGCTTTTCACTGTGCTTATTTACTATGAGCTTGTTTCTTTGCCTCACCCCCTTTCCCTAGGGCAATATCAGTGATCTGTTAGCAGATCCCCCACTGTCAGCTTCTTGTGATGGTTTGCTGTTTGTTCTTGAACCCTGCAGAGCCATCTGACTTTGAGTACTGCTCACTGGCCCAGGAGATGAGTCCTGTGGTCCACCACCTGCCCTACTTCAGGCAGTGGCTTATCAACCACCTGCTGTGAGCCTATCTGCCCTTCCAGCCATTTCTTTACTGGTAGTTCTCACGGACATCAGCTCCTTGCTTTTCCCCCTGGTGCACTTTCAGTAACCTGCCCCCTGTACTGTGCACTTGTTTTCAGTTAGTTGTCAGTTTTTTTTGTGTGTGTTGGAGGGGGGTCAGTCTGCCCAGGGGCTATGCTGATTTATACCAGTGGTGCTGGGGGAGTACAATGTGACACTTGGCACTCATCTATTTGGTCTGCTTGCAATCTTCCAAGCAAGTTTGGAGTTGGTAGCTGGTAGTGGCAGCAGCCAACCTGTTCTCTCAGTGTAATGTGGTGTGAAGAAGCTTTCCATGGGCTAGGGGTTTAGGGAATCTAAGTTTCAATTCTTTTTGGTGCTTCACTTCCATCAAGTGTAGCTCCAGTGCCTCAGCAAGATCCCCGATTCACAGAGCTCACACCATCTGCCTCTGAACCCCAGATGCAATCTGGATCCTGCTCCAATATTGGGTTTCAATGTGATATTTTCATACACACATACACACACACACACACACACACACACATATATATATAATACTTTGATCATATTCACCTCCCATTACTCTCTCTTGTCCCCTCTTGCCCTCCCCCATTCTCTTTTCCTATTTTCATATCTTTATTTTTAAATGTTAGATTTTAACATATGTGATAAAATATGTGATATGTGTTTTTCTGACTTTGGTTTATTTCACTTAACATCATGGTCTCCAGCTAGTTCCAAATTTATGTAAATGTACCATCTAAGTCTTTTAAATAGTGGTGTGCAGAAAATGATTAGTACTTTCACTTCTTTTCTTTTCTTTCCTTTTCTTTTTTGTTTTTGTTAGGACTTGAACTCTCGGTCTCAAGTCATATTCCAGGCTCTCAAGCAGCTGGTATTATTAGGATGAGCCATAAGTCTGTTCGTTACTTTCATGTAAATTGGACATTGAATGAGTAAATACCTTTACTATTTTTCTTATTTATTTATTTGAGGGGCTCAAGCCCAGGTTTATTTTCCTTTTTTAAAAAAAATGGACTTAAAATTTTGTTCACTACACATACTAATTTACCTGACAGTCTTGGTTTGAACTATTGTTCTAGTACAAGTATTACAGGGCTACTTTCACTTACACAATTTCTAAGATATTACTTGTTTTATTTTTGGTTATTTCCTGCACCCTGTTACTAAGATTGACTATTTAAAATGAAAAAAATAATATATATATATATATATATTTATATATATATATTTGCACTTATTTACTAATTTTTTGGTTGATTTTAGTTTGCCTTAAAATTTTCTTTGTACTGCCTTCAGGAACTCACAACATGTAATACCTTGATTTATACCAATTTGCATTGCTTCCTTCTGCTAGTAAGCTTCCAGTTCTTGATGTGTAAAAGTCACCTAAATCACCATATTATCAAGCATATATTAAATGTTGAAATAGCATGAATGTTGATTGATACAAGATCTTTGATGTTAGACTCTACCTTTCATTTGAGAAATTTAGAATTACAAAGTTTAATGGAACCAAAAATCAGAGAATTATTAAAAGGTTAAGTGAGGTGATGGTTAAAAGCATATATAATATATGACATCTATGTTGCCAACTATGTACATTGGCAATTAATTGCTTTCATTTTTTAAAAAAATAATATTTTGCTTTACCAGCCTAAATTGTGTTCAGAAGTAATAAATATAAATTTCTTAGTGAAACTTCATTTTTTCATCAAGGCACATCACTTTTTTAAACTGTCAAATACATTATCCAATTTGGTACATTTAACACAGCTTTAAGAGACATACAAGCAATGTTTTATTCTTCATGTACAAAATAGTTGCAAGTGCAAAAGATCACATGGTTTATTCAAAGATGTATAATTAGAAAACTTGGGACCTGAAATCCAGACCTCTACCTCCAAGAGTCTCACTTTTCTTTCTTTTTTTATGTCTCAAATGCATTACTAGACAATGTAACATGCTGCAAAAAATGTAATAATTAGTTATCACTGAGTCCCCATAAATTACTTTTATAAAAAAATTTTTATTTTATTCATACGTGCATGCAATGTTTGGGTCATTTCTCCCCCCTTACCTCTCCCCTTACCCCAACTCCCTACCTTACCCCCCTCACCCCATGCTACCCAGCAGAAACTATTTTGCCCTTATCTGTAATTTTGTTGAAAAGAGAATATAAGCAATAATAAGAAAGACAAAGGGTTTTTGCTAGTTGAGATAAGGATAGCTATATAGGGAGTTGACTCACATGGTTTTCCTGTACATGTGTGTTACCTTCTAAATTAATTCTTCTTGAACTAACCTTTTCTCTAGTTTCTCATCCCCTTCTCCTATTGGCCTCAGTTGCTTTAAAGTATCTGCTTTAGTTTCTCTTCATTGAAGGCAACGAATGCTATCTAGTTTTTTAGGTGTCTTACCTATCCTCATACCTCCCTTGCGTGCTCTCACTTTATCATGTCATCGAAGTCCAATCCCCTTGTTGTGTTTGACCTTGATCTAATGTCTGCACATGAGGGAGAACATACGATTTTTGGTCTTTTGGGCCAGGCTAACCTCACTCAGAATGATGAAATCATTGTTTTCTTGACATAGAATTTAATTATTTTACTGCAGAACATTTTACTTATCCTCTGTGGTAATACACACACACACACACATACACACACACACATACACACACACACACACACACACACATTTTGGCTAAGTTTTCTCTATCTTGAAGCAGTCTATATTCTTTTTTACTTATGGTTTTCTAAAAAATCAAAATGATCTTATATTTGTTTGAATTTTTCTAGGCTCTGGTTACTCCCTTTCCATTCTATGAGTGCATGGGAAATGATATTGGATAATCCCTTTATTAATTTCCTCTTGATATCTCTTTCTGGGCATATTATAAATCAAATGTTGCACTTGTGAATATTTTATTAATTTTCTCATTTTATCCTTTTATCTCTATATTTTTTGAGTAAGGGGAAGAGAAGAGGAAAGGATGTTTGATTTATGGAAACTGCCTTAATTTTATCTCTGAATTGTTCTGTTTAATTTTTAATTTATCATACTGTTTTTCATTTCTAGATATTTTTTCTTATTTTTTTGTTAGGTTTTTTTCTTTATTTTTTTGAGCTTTGTTTTTATAGCTTGCTATTTTGTGGTTGTTGTTTTGTAAAGATGAAAAAGTGGATGCTTTCTCTAAGAATACTGGTTATATTTTTGAAGCTTTTCTATTACTTATGATTTCTGATTTCCTCTTTAATGTTTGATCTCTTTTATGTTAAAGGACTTATCCACATGTGTAAGGATCCCTATCTGTCTGTTCTAAATGAAGAATGAGGTGCTAAATATCAGATTTGAATTTCTCTTTGCATGCAGAATTTTAAGTATTTGGTAGAAGTGAAAGTGACTACAGAGGGTCCCAGTTGAGTCATTAACATCTTCAATAATTAAACTCACCTTCTTGGTGGAGGGAAAGCTGGTCTTAGTTGTGGAATAGAAATTGTGAGTCTGAGCACCTGTGATTCTAACAACTAATAAGAGCAGGCGTGGGGATCTTTGTTATTCAGTGTGTAAACTTTCATCACTCCAGGGTTCAGCATGAAATTCCTGGCCTACTCTGCACAACTCTTCTGCTTTAACATTTTACAGAACGTAAATTTTCAATAGATTCCCTTTGTGTTCATATGGATATATGCTGTATGAGACAGAAGCAGAGAGGATAACAATACATGGAATGGTGAATGCATTCAGGTATCTAATTGCTACTAGTAGTTAACTTTCTAGAGCCTTTTGTTTCAAATCTTTGTGTGGCCTACCCCTCTCAGGAAACAATGTATTCAATTCTATTTGTGGATTCACCAATGTCTTTTTGAGTGTTGTTTAATTTCTTTAACTATGGTCTCTTATTTCTCTTGTCTACAAACTTATCTACAAATGAGCAGTTTTCATCTTTTTTTTTTCAAGAAGAGAACATGAACACAGTCCCCCACTACAACAAATTATGCAGTTGAGTGTCCAACCTTGGGGATATCTCATGGGTCAGCACATCTGGTGTACCAGTATGTACTATAATACTCTCACCATCCTGTCAATGGCAGTGAGTTATTGCCAGCTAGCCAATCATGAGGATCAAAAATCAATACAGTGTACTGTGTGACTAGAGGTTTTGGATATTGTGCTTTTACTTTCCATCATGCCTAGAAAATGCCCATTGCAGTGTTTCTTGCTTCAGTTGTTTTAAATGCATTTTTGACTTAAGATATTTTAAAGTTACAATGGGTTTTTTGGGGTGTAACCCCATAAGTGGATGAGCACATGTATAGCATTAAAGGAACACTTTGAGCCATTATGACCTAAATCTTTATTGTTTGTTAAAACACTTTTATAAGTACATAATATTTGTACAGAAGATTTCTTTATGACACTTCCACATATGTGTATAATACACCCCAGATTGGTTCATCTTCTCCCTTATCTCTCTCCCTACTTCCTAAAATGACTTCAGAATATTCAGTGTTCCATATTTACACAGGTGTAGAAAATTCATTAACCATATTTGGTGTAAACTTGAATTGTGAGAAAAGTTGCTCCAAATATTCAGAATATTTAATGATCTGTCATTACACATTTATGCAAATTTCAAAGCTAAAATGTGAAACTAGTATGTGAAAATAACTTACCCAATAATGGGTCACAATGTTTTTGTATATTTGCTTTTTTGCTCATCACTATGTTACCTTCAGAAGAAAACCATCTCCTAGTACTAGTTAGAGGAGGAAATGGAAAGACCATAGGAAAATGTAATTCCTGTCTGAAAAATGACTATGTGAATGGATTAATCATTGTATTTACCAGTGTCAGAGTTATCTTAATTTCTTAGATATTTTTAGCTGTACTTTACTGCTTATTTGGGTAAATTATTCAGTTTTAAAATATTTATAAATTAAAAATTCAAGAAGTTTATTAACATATTTCTCATAAAATTTCCACTATGACCTAGGAGAAGAAATGTTATATGTAGGCTGAGGGGATGCTATTATATGGAGGACCCTAAGTAATAGCAGGTAGTAGAAAAATAATGAGTCCCTTTAGTAGCTAAAAATGCTTCTCAACTGTGTATTTGACAATTTTGTTTAAATTTCGTTTTAGCAGAGAGTTGTAAATTAGATATTGCACATGTAACTAGATTCTGTAACAGATCTGATCAAAAATATTAAATTTGATAGCTCCCATTCATTTTATTTATAGTCTCAAATTCACTGGCTTGAGTTTCCAGAGAAAATTTTCCAGTGAATTTCATTGTTCATAGTTTGTGTTGAACTACCAGAATATGGTTTCCTTTTCTCAAATGTTCTATTATATCATTTACAATTAAAATGTTTTACAAACTTATCTGTGAAGAAGGTATTTCCATCTTTTTTTCTTCTGGTTAAATGTTTAACATGAGACCTATTATCTTAACAAATGTTTCAGCATGCAATATAGCAGATGTCTAGATCTGTAGGAATTTACTCATTTTGTATAATTAAAATTCTATACCATATAAAGAGCAGCTACCCATTTTCCTTTTGTCTTAACCACTGGCAACCATTCTCTTCTCTGTTTCTATGAGTTTGACTATTTTAGACATTTCAAATAAACTTAATCATGCAATATGTGTCCTTCTGTAATTCACTTATTTCATTTAGAATAACATCTTCAAAATTCATCCATGTTGCTACATATGGCAGTAATCCCTGTTCTTTTATCCAAAGAACTGAAAGGAGAATATCAAAGACAAATTCGTGTCCTCTGTTCACTAAAGTATTATTTACAAGAACCCAGGTGTAAAAACAACCTAAAGGTTAATTGTTAAATAAATAAATAAAATGTGGCATATAAATACAATGGACTGTTTTTAGCTCATAAGAGGAAGGAATTATAATTGATATGAGAAATTCTGATGGCCTAGTTATGGCACAGTCTGCCCAGAATAATAGAGCATGGCATTAATTGGCACTTGACGTAGCCAACTCAGCTCCATTGTGGTCTCCCTGTTTCAGTAATTTTGATCTCTGGAAGCTTGGGTTTGTTGTCTTTGGGCCTGTAGTGATGTGGTACATCTTTACAGGGAGCAAATAGTGGAGCAAACTGCTTGCTTGCTGGTGATCAGAAAGCAAAGAAAAACAAACGAGAGGCCAGAACACAGACACCCATGCTAACATGTACCCCATGTGACCTGAAGATTTCCATCTGTTTTAAAAATTTATTTTAATCTAATATATAAAACAAAAAGCTGTACATGTTAAAGGGATACCAGATGACATTTTGATAAATGTGTATATTGTATAATGCTTAAATCAGGTAAACATTAATCACTTAATGTATTTATTATTTATCCTCACACATTATCATTTCTTTGTGGTGAGAATTCAAAATCCTCTCCTCTAGATTTTTGAAATGCAGAGCACATTATTGTTATCTTTTATCACTCAAATGTGCAATAGCATATCAAAACCTATGCTTCCATTACACTGTAATTTAATACCCATTGATCAACTTTTTCTCATACCTCCCCCATCTTAAAATCCTCTGGTAACCACCATCTTATTTTTAACATCTATGAGACCAATTTCTTATTCCATATATGAATGATATTATGTTGTGCTTGTCTTACAGTGCCTGGCTTATTTCATTTAACATGATGATCTTCAGTTCCATACATCTTGTAACAAATGACAGGATTATACTCTTTTATACATATACATTCTGTATATGTACCACACTTCTCTTTCCATTCATAAGTTGATGCACACTTTTGTTATTTCTATTTCTTTCTATTGTGAAGAGCACCATAATGATACTGATTTCATTATACAACATACTAATATAATTTTTCTTGGACATATGAACAGGAGAACTGGATTATATGGTAGATCAATTTTTAATGTTTTTGAGAAACCTCTATACTGATTTATATAATGGTTGCACTGTTTCACATTCCTACCATAAGTCTGCAAGAGTTCTCTTTTCTCTACATCCTCACCAGCACTTGTTATCTTTAAGATTTTGATTATAACCTTTTCTTACCAGTGAGATCTAATGTCTCATTAAGTTTTCAACTTGCTTTTCCTTGATATTTAGTAGCACTTCTCATGTATCTGTGGGACAGTCACATGATACACACACACACATACATGCACTTTGGGCTTTTGTACCACAGAGATAGAAATAGAAGTTGTCTTTTATATTCTAAGTGTGCAGAGTATGATAATTTCATTTACTAAAGGGATATAAATTGTAGAAATATCACTGAGGAGGAGCAAAATAAAGTATGATAAAGTTGGAACTACAGAGGAAGTAGATATGGTAGGTGTCAGAGAAGAGGCATATTTGTTGCTATGGAGAAGATATCTATTGTTGTTCTTTAGTAGGGTAGGTTATGTTTCCACTTATTATAAGGCATATTTTCATGCAGCAATGAATTTTGAGGAATGCTATTACATACTTCAAAGAAGTAAATCCTGAGAACCAAAATAAAGATCTTGGTGAATAATCTCACATTTAGCCCTCTGACCTTCTCCTGTCAAGGAACATTGTGAATATTGCAGAAATTTTTGGAAGGATCAAAAGATATGTTCTTTCCTGATTGTTGTAGGTCAACATACAGTCTTTGACATTTTTATGAGCATCAGTTAATAGGTAAAACCAGTAATACACAAAATTTGATTTAGAGAAGAACAAAAAGTGTGGTACTCCTCACCAGCACACACAGACTCAGATGTCCTACCTGTGAGGGCCTTCTGCACAGCTTCTGTGAGTCTACAAAGTATGTGGGTGGTGTAGAATGAATAGCAATTGAGGAATGAAGGAAGATGGTTTCAAGACAAGTATGTTGACTGCATATAGCTACTGATTTGTAGAATGCCTCTAATGCACGCTGAAACTAAGTGGATAATAATGCCTACAAAAAAATGAGCAAGGATGCATCATGATGCTACAGAGTCTTTCAAAATAAGGGAGACAAAAGATTTCTGAAAATAGGCCCTATATCTTAGTCACATAATCAGCATTTGTTAGTTTGTTCCACAATGGAAGGTCATGCTTGTAAGCAGAAGCGATTATCCTAGCAGTCATTTTAATGGTACAAATTTATACCAGTTACAGGAATGGGCCATTGTTTAAGAGACAAATAGGTTTACTGATGAACAGGTTAAGGACAGAAAGTGAGGAAAGGCACATCAAATTGGTTGTTCTACTGTGATTACCACCTCTAGGAAGGACAGACTAGCAGTGTGTTTCTAAAAGCCCCATTTAGGAGAAATTATGTGAGACATTCTCTTGCAGGTCTAGGCTTACAACTCAGCTGTTTCACCAAGCACTTCTCAAGTTAGTGGTGTGTCCTTAAAAATTTGTAGTAAAATAAAGAGTCTCCTGCATGTCCTAGACATCATTTATGCCTCAGATATTTGTTATGACCCAAGAATGTGTGTGAGAGATATCAAAATGTTACTAAAATCCATTCTTTCACCATTCTTGTGACTTAAAATATTTAGAGAATTAATGTATTATTTCTCTTACTGGGGGCTGTGAGTGTGGTGAGGGACATTCTTACCAGTTGCATTTTTTTAACACTCTCCATGACAGCCACTGACATATCTGTGTCTCCAAAACACTGTGGCGTCTCAAACAAGGAGAAAAATCTAATAGATCCTAATCAGGTCAAGTAATATCAGTCAGTTCTACCTTCCAAGTACCAAATATTGTGAGATATGCTATGCAGAGTCTGATAACAAATAAAAGAGATTTAATGAGTTTTAAAGAGAATTATGAGAAAAAAAAGCATAGTGAATATTATAGTATTCCTAGAATGGGAGGAAGGGAAAAAAATAAGAATGATGGAGGGGACAAATTCAACTAAGAGATATTGTAAGAACTTTTATAAATGTCACAATGTACCCCTAGCACAACATTAATAATATTTAGAAAAAGAACAGTCTTAATCATTGAGAATATAAGGTAGCAGAATTAATGATCTTAAATATTAAAGTTAAAGCAAGAATTGATAAAAATAATAGTAATAATAACAGTATTAAAAATGATAATAGTGATTTCCATTCATGGCTCCCAGTTCAACGAGTCTCAATTACTTCACCAATACTTTATGCCCCAGAAGTCTTTTATCTAAATATATTTCCATAAGACCATGACTTTCAAATTTGTTGGTTCAGTTTTAGAGAAATCTTGACTGTTTTCTGTATTTTTGTTTTTCTAATCCACACTAATATAATCATAGATATCAAAAGTGGTAAATTTTATATTTCATATAATAACATCTCATGTCCTTGACCAATTGTAAGAGATTAAGCTGATCCACATTCTCTGTTTCTAAAATTAGGGTTATATTTATAAAATTAAAGGTGTCTATAACATATGATTTTACCTTCTATGAAACATTCTGGATAGACATTTTAAACAGGTTTAACTAAAGTGCTTGTGTGAGAGTGATGAATATCCTAATCTTCATGTAAGCTTAAACAAGCAATAGACTCATGAGATCTCTAAATGCACAAATGCAAACTGTCTATTTATGTTGCCAAGAAGCCAGATGGCATTCAAGCTTTAAAAAAAAAAGGGTTTTTCATATCCGTACACATCTGCTTGCTCCAATTATTAGATACTCAAAGGAGAGAATAGGTAAAAGACATTATACAACATAAAATGGAAATTTTATGGTTAAACTAAAGACTCATATGTGTGTATTAAGGTTATTATTTTGTCTGTACTACTTATAATATAGCAATATTAAATAACTTGTAATTAAGATTAGAAAGTCCCCTATTAAGAAGCAGATCATAGGGATGTGGGTGAGGGGGTGGCCCAAACAATGTATACACATGTGAGTAAATGTAAAAATGATAAAATAAATAAAATATAATTTAAAAAAATCCAGATATTAATTCAATCCAAAATTTAAGAAGAAGCAGATCACTTCTCTAATTTCTTTGTAGAGATTGTAAATTGTAATTAAGTGCATAATGAATACTTTTAATACATAGAGATATGAGAATGTTTTCAAACAACAAAGAACATATCTGATAGTGAGCTGTTTGTGGATACGTAGAATCAGGTCCTTATGTTTCAAATTAGGTGAACTTTTATTTCTTAAAATGTCATTAGATTAATCTAAATAAAAATAAGACTAACTTCATGTAAGAGATGTCCTATTATCTATATAATTCTTCACATCAGTTCATGATTCTTTCTGGCTGGCTCTTTTTCATCACTTGAGTTATAAGGACTAGAGATAAGAACTCATTCTGACTGAGCCATGGTGGTATATAGGGAAGGAGACTGAATATCTCTTTTCAATTGAACCAGAGATAATGATTATTGCATAAATGCTCAGGACATTTTTGCATTTGATTCAATATAATTATCACAGGTTTAAAAAACATAATAATTCTTGACTGTTCATTTTATTCCTGCATTCAGTAAACAGCAAAATGCTTTATTTTTATCCTTTCTTTCTCTCCCAATCCCACTCTATCTTCTCCATTTTTTTTTCTATTCATATGTGCATAGAAGGTTTGGGTCATTTCTCCCCCTCCCCCCACCACCTCTCTTACCCCTGGACTCTTCTTCTCCCTCCCACCCCCTTGCTACACAGCAGAAACTAATTTGCCCTTATCTCTAATTTTGTTGAAGAGAGAGTATAAACAATAATAGGAAGAACCAAGGGTTTTTGCTAGTTGAGATAAGGATAACTATATAGGGAGTTGACTCACATTGATTTCCTGTGCATGTTTGCTACCTTCTAGGTTAATTCTTCTTGATCTAACCTTTTCTCTAGTTCCTGGTCCCATTTTCCTGTGGCCTCTTTTGCTTTAAAGTATCTGCTTTAGTTTCTCTGTGTTGAGGGCAACAAATGCTATCTGGTTTTTTTAGGTATCTTACTTAACCTCATAACTTCCTTGTGTGTTCTCACTTTATTATGTGATCAAAGTCTAATACCCTTGTTGTGTTTGCTCTTGATCTAATGTCTGCTTATGAGAGACATACGATTATTGGTCTTTTGGGCCAGGCTAACCTCACTCAGAATGATGTTGTCCAATTCCATCCATTTACCAGCTAATGATAACATTTCATTCTTCTTCATGGCTGTGTAAAATTCCATTGTATATAAATACCACATTTTCTTAATTCATTCATCAGTATTAGGGCATCTTGGCTGTTTCCATAACTTGGCTATTTTGAATAGTGCTGTAATAAACATGGGTGTTCAGGTGTCTCTGGAGTAAACTGTTTCACATTCTTTTTGGTATATCCCCAAGAATGGATTGCTGGATCACATAGTAGATCAATGTTTAGTTTTTTAAGTAGCCTCCAAATTTTTTTTCAGAGTGATTGTACTAGTTTACATTCCCGTGAGCAGCATTGGAGGGTTCCTTTATCCCCGCATCCTCACCAACACCCGTTGGTGGTGGTGTTGCTAATAATGGCTATTCTAACAGGGGTGAGGTAGAATGTTAGTGTGGTTTTGATTTGCATTTCCTTTATTGCTAGAGATGATGAGCATTTTTTATGTGTTTTTTGGCCATTTGAATTTCTTTTGAGAAAGTTCTGTTTAGTTCACTTGCCCATTTCTTTATTGGTTCATTAATTTTGGGAGAATTTAGTTTTTTAAGTTCCCTATATATTCTGGTTATCAGTCCTTTGTCTGATGTGTAGCTAGCAAATATTTTCTCCCACTCTGTGGGTGGTCTCTTCAGTTTAGAGACCATTTCTTCGAGCAAAAGCTTTTTAGTTTTATGAAGTCCCATTTATCTATGTTATCTCTTAGTTGCTGTGCTGCTTGGGTTCCATTGAGAAAGTTTTTACCTATACCTACTAATTCCAGAGTATTTCCTACTCTTTCCTGTATCAACATTAGAGTTTGGGGTCTGATATTAAGATCTTTGATCCATTTTGAGTTAATATTGGTATAGGGTTATATACATAGATCTAGTTTCAGTTTTTTGCAGACTGCTAACCAGTTTTCCCAGCAGTTTTTCTTGCAGAGGCTGTCTTTTCTTTATCATATATTTTTAGTGTCTTTGTCAAAGACAAATTTGTTATACTTGTGTGGCTTCATATCTGGGTCCTCTATTCTGTTCCACTGTTCTTCATGTCTGTTTTTGTGCAAGTATCATGCTGTTTTCACTGTCATTGCTTTGTAATATAGTTTGAAGTCAGGTATTGTCATACCTCCACCATTGTTCTTTTGACTGAGTATTGCCTTGGCTATTTGTGGCCTCTTGTGTTTCCATATAAATTTAATGTTGGATTTTTCAATGTCTTTAATTAATATCATTGGAATTTTGGTGGGAATTGCATTAAACATGTAGATTGCTTTTGGGAGTATAGACATTTTTACTATGTTGATTCTACCAAACCATGAGCATGGGAGATCTCTCCACTTTCTATGGTCTTCCACTATCTCTTTCTTCAGAAGTTTATAGTTTTCCTTGTAGAGGTAGTTAACATCCTTTGTTAGGTTTACACCTAGGTATTTGATTTTTTTTTTGAGGCTATTGTAACTAGAATTGTTTTCTTATATTCTTTCTCAGTTTGTTCATTATTAGTGCATAGAAATGCTAATGATTTTTCTATGTTGATTTTATATCCTGTTACCTTGCTGTAGCTATTGATGGTTTTTAGGAGCTTCTGAGTAGAGTTTTTTGGGTCTTTAAGGTATAGAATCATGTCATCTACAAATAGGGATATTTTGAGAGTTTCTTTACCAATTTGTATTCCTTTTATTCCTCCATCTTGCCTAATTGCTTTGGCTAGGAATTCCAGTACTATGTTGAATAAGAGTGGAGATACTGGGTATCCTTATCTAGTTCCTGATTTTAGAGGGAATGGTTTCAGTTTTTCTCTGTTAAGATAATGATGACTGTAGGTTTGTCATATACAGCTTTTATAATGTTGAGGCACTTTCCTTCTCTTCCTAGTTTTCTTAGAGCTTTTATCATGAAATGGTGTTGGATCTTATCAAAGGCTTTTACTGCATCTATGGACATGATCAAGTGGTTTTTGTCTTTGCTTCTGTTAATGTGTTTTATTATGTTTATTGATTTTCATATGTTGAACTAACCCTGCATTCCTGGGATGAAGCCTACTTGGTCATGGTGAATGATCTTTTTGATGTGTTGCTGCATTCGGTTTGCCATTACTTTATTGACAATTTTTGCATCAATGTTCATTAAGGAGATTGTCCTATAGTGCTTTTTTGGAGGTGTCTTTGCCTGGTTTTGGGATAATGTAATACTGGCTTCATAAAATGTGTTAGGCTTTTTTCCTTCCCTTTCTACTTTATGGAACAGTTTAAGGAGGGTTTTTGTCAGTTCTTTTTTCTCTCCTTATTTTAGTCAGGTTTGCCAGGGGTCTATCAATCTTGTTTATTTTTTCAAAGAACTAACTTTTTGTTTCATTAATTCTTTGTATGGTTTTTTTGGTTTCTATTTCATTGATTTCAGCTCTTATTTTTATTATTTCTCTCCTTCTATTTGTTTTGGGATTTGCTTGTTCTTGTTTTTCTAGGAGTTTGAGATGTATCATTACGTCATTGATTTGGGATCTTTCAGTCTTTTTAATATATGCACTCATGGCTATAAACTTTCCTCTCAGGACTGCCTTTGCTGTGTCCCATAGGTTCTGGTAGGTTGTGTTTTCATTTTCATTGACTTCCAGGAACTTTTTAATTTCCTCTTTTATTTCATCAATGATCCATTGTTTATTAAGTAATCAATTATTCAGTTTATAGCTGTTAGCTTGTTTTTTGTCTTTACTTTTGTTGTTGAGTTCTAGTTTTATTGCATTATGATCAGATAGAATCCATGGCATGATTTCTATTTTCTTATATTTGCTGAGGCTTGTTTTGTGCCCTAGGATATGATCTATTTGGGAGAAGGTTCCATGGCCTGCTCAGAAGAATGCATATTGTGTAGAAGTTGGATGTAATGTTCTGTAGAAATCAAGTAGGTCCATTTGATCTATTGTATGTTTTAGATCTTGGATTTCTTTATTGATTTTTTGTTTTGATGACCTATCTGTTGATGATAATGGGGTATTAAAGTCTCCCACAACCACTGTGTTGGAGTTAGTATATTCTTTTATGTCCTTCAGGGTATGTTTGATGAAATTGGGTGCGTTGACATTGGGTGCATATAGGTTGATAATTGTTATTTCCTTTTGGTCTATTTCAACTTTTACTAGTATGTAATGGCCTTCTTTATGTCATTTGATCAATGTAGGTTTGAACTCTACTTTGTCAGAGATAAGTATTGCGATTCTTGCCTGTTTTGGGGGGTCATTGTCTTGGTAAATCTTCTTCCAGCCTTTAATCCTAAGCCTATGCTTATTTCTGTTGGTGAGATGGGTCTCCTGTAAGCAACAAATTGTTGGATCTTCATTTGTAATCCATTTCGTCAAGCAGTGCCTTTTTATGGGTGAATTAAGTCTGTTAACATTAAGTGTTATTACTGATAGGTATGTGGTAATTCCTGTCATTTAATTGTCTAGTTGTTTGAAGGTATGATTGTGTGTAGCTAACTTGAGATTACTCTCTACTATCTAGCTTTTTGTTTTCCTGTATTTTGGTGCTGCCTGTCCTTTTGTAGTTATGTTGGGTTTCACTTTCTGTGCAGAATACCTTGAAGAATCTTTTGTAGTGGTGGCTTTGTGGTCACATATTGTTTTAGTTTCCTCTTATCATGAAAGACTTTTATTGCTCCATCTATTTTGAATGAGAGTTTTGCTGAGTAGAGTATCCTGGGGTTGCAGTTGTTTTCATTCAGTGCCTGGAAGAGCTCACTCAAAGGTATTCTTGCTTTTAATGTTTCTGTTGAGAAGTCTGCTGTGATTTTGATGGGTTTACCTTTGTATGTTATTTGGTTTTTCTCTCGAACAGCCTTCAATATTCTTTCCTTACTTTCAGTACTTGTTGTTTTAATGATGATATGCCATGGGGTAGTTCTATTTTGATCTGGTCTGGTTGGTGTTCTGGAGGCCTCTTGCATCTGTATGGGAATAGACTTCTCTAGATTTGGGAAATTTTCTGTTATTATTTTGTTGAATATATTGTGCATTCCCTTTGCTTTCACCTCTTCTCCTTCTTCAATGCCCATGATGCTCAGGTTTGATCTTTTGATGGAGTCAGTGAGTTCTTGCATTTTCTTTTCACAGGTCGTGAGTTTGTTTAACTAATAGTTTTTGTTTTTTCTTTTTATTACCATTTCATCATCGAGTTCTTAGATTCTGTCTCCTGGTTGTTCTATTCTGCTGGATTGACCTTCCATTTTGATTTGCAATTCTTTTTCATTCTTTTTTCTGAGGTTTTCCATATCCTGAGTCCCTTCTCTTTAATGTTGTCTATTTTTCACCTGAGTTCATTTATCTCTTCATTAATCATGTTCTTTGTTTCACTTTGGTGTTTATACAGTGCTTCTATGGTTTCTTTTATTTCTTCTTGTGCTTTCTAAAATTCTCTATTTTTGTTGTCTTGGAATTTCTTGAGTGTCTCCTGTACATTTTGGTTGACCATATCCAGTATCATCTCTGTAAAATTTTCATTGATTTCCTGTAGTATTTCTTCTTTTAGATTGTTCTTGTGGGCTTCATTGGTTTCTTTGGCATAGTTTATCTTTATTTTGTTGGATTCTGGATCAGAATATCTGTTTTCTTCATTCCCCTCTGGTTCCTGTACTAATTTTTTGTTGTGGGGAAACTGGTTTCCCTGTTTTTTTCTGTCTTCCCATCATTGCCCTTGGTATTGTTATTTTCCCTGTACTGTGTGCAATTAAGTATTTTCTAGCTTGTAATATTAACAATGCTAATATTTAGAATGGAAGGGTGAGAGGAGATGGAAAGCAAAGAAGTTAAAGAAAGAGGGAAAAACAAATAAACAAGTAGAAAAAACAAAACAAACAGCAAAAATGTTTCAAATATATAAACAGTGAGACACATTGTACTAATCAACAGTAAGCTAAACAGGCATTAGAGAGACAGAAAGAGGATTGAAAATAAAAAATAAATAAAATAAAATAAAAATAAAATGAATGAAAAAAGAATATATATATATATATATATATATATATATATATATATATAAAATTTCCAAGTTCAAATAAAGTTTCAGTCTTAATAATTTTGGTATCTATCCCTCAGCCTCCAATAATCCTGGAGATTGTGTCTCAGGAGTAGTTCTATCATTGTCTCATCAAAGGGGAACAAAAACTAAAAACAAAATGAAACAAAAACAAAATTGCACAAAACAAACAAACAAAAAACCCACAAAGTGTCCCAAGTTCAAATGCAATAGTTTCCGTAAGTTTTTCAGCATGCAGGTGTAGTTCGATTATTGTCTCATGAAAGGGAGAGAGAGAAAAAAATAGTGTCTGGAGACAGTTCTGTGAATGGCTCTTTGAGGCTGTGGCTCACTTGCCTGCTGCTGTCAGCCTACTGCTGCTGGAGGCTTTATTTATGCCCATCTCAGGAGTGAGCTTAATAGTCACCTGGCCCTGCAGGCTTTGGTTACTCAGAGTTCTCTTGGGCATGATGCCAGTGCTACAAGCTTTGTCCTTTGCAAGCACACTGGGGGTGGTGACACTGCACCGCCTGTGTGTTTATTTACAGTTCATGTGGGAAATGGGTCTTCCTCTCTCTCCTGTAGAGTTTTCCTCCCCCCACCGCTTTTACTAGCTTTCCCGCTCCTGATTGCTGTGCGTGTGCCACCACTCCTGCCTTTGCTGGTCAGCTTGTTTATTTACAGCTCATGTGGGAAGTGGTCTTCCCCCCTCTCCTGTGGAGTTTTCCTCCCAATGCCGCTTTTATAAGCTTTCCCGCTCCTGGTTGCTGGGTGTGTGCCGCCATTCCTGCCTTCACCAGCCTGCTTGTGAGGGATTTCCCCTCCCCTCCTTAGGTGATGAGGGCACCCTGCCCTCTTTGCTACATGTTTTCTTTGTTGTTATTGCTTATTATTCAGTTTCTCTTCTTTCCCTAGGTGGGGGTCAATCTGTCCAGGGGGCTATGCTGATCTGGCCCACAACTGTCTGTGGGAGAACCGTGTATGGCTTAGCTACCTTGTGGTCTGCGTCTTCCCAAGCTGTCTGGGCACTGGCATCTGGCAGCGGTGCCAGAGCCCTCCTGGTTTCTCCATTTAACATGAAGTGGAGAAGCTATGCATGGGCTGGAGGTGTGGGGGAGTCAAAGTTTTGCCTCTTCTGGGTGGTTTTTCCTGTAAGGTGTATCTCCAGCCTCTCTAAAAGGTTTTACTTTAGGAGGCTTGCTTTCTGCTTTCTCCCTCTAGCTGCCATCTTGGAATCTCCTGAACTTTTATCTTCTCCCTTATCAACATCACTGCCCGATACACATTCCTGTTGTTTTGATCATTACTATACTTAGCACTTTATTTCTGTAAGCATATACATTATTCCCCCAAATTATTTGTATATGTAGAAATTTAATTTTCTGACTCACAGGCTTCATTAAGAATCCTGTCTCATTATTTACAGCAGTAAGTCCAGTAACCAGAAAGGCACCTTTTGAAAGTGTCTTTAGGGTCTAGTTGTTATATACCTCACCAAACCTATTTTCTCACCAAATTACATTTTTATTTGCATAACAATAATGTACTTGTAATTCACTGAGAATTTCCTTGTTCTGATTTTTTTTTCTTTGTCTTTGATATAAGATGTATCAGTGTAATGATCACATGCTTTGAGGCAGAGGTCGAACACATCTGTTGTGATATTTATAATATTTTCTGAATTGTTTGCTGTAAACTTCTGCCATACCTAAAATACTTGGATGATGCTGGGAAAACTTTTATGACTAAAAAGCAATCAAAATTATGCTTTTGAAATTGAAAGGAAAGTTTTGTGCATATAAATTGTTCTATAAGAGATGTTGTTAAAGAACTGAAGTATGGTGTGAATGCAGTGATGCCTGACCTGTGGCAATGCAATAGTTCCATTGACAATAAGGAGCATGAGCATTCCTTTCTTTCCTTACTACACAGTGTCTTTGATGAGAGAGGACCATTAAACCAGACTGCAGAACAAAGTGTAATTCAATCTGTTCAAGTCAGCAGAGATCAAATTCTAATACTGTTTTTATTATGGAATATTTGGAACTTTCTGAAAACACTTTTAAAGAACTGAAACAAAAAAAGAAAAAATTCTTGAAGAGCAAAAAGAAGCAATGAACTTTCAGTTTTTTTCTTCATGCATTGAAAGTTTTATAACCCTATGTAAATATAGTGTAATAGGATAGTTTTATCTGCACTTTTTTCAACACAAGCCTTTCCAGTTTTAAAGAGTTCCTCCTTACATAGCCTTCAGATTCCTTGTCAACTATTTACATTAGCATTATTACATAATTAGACAAATTTATATATTTGTCACATTGGTAAGAGATAATTTTTATGTTATATTATTCCTTACATTGAAAGTTCTTTTATTTTTTATTTAAGAAATTAAACAATAATATCAATGTAACATTTATTTCTTTTAAATGTGAATATAATTAATGATAAAATGTAGCTAAATTTGAAAATTAAGCTGCATTCATAGGTAATTATTTTGAAAATTGAAGAAAAGGATTTGAACTTTGAATTTTAATTTTTGCAATGGCAAATGTCAGATTAATCTGTAATAACAGATACATTGATTTCAAACTATTCGACAGTATGTGAGTCACTATTTTCCTTCTATCATGTGAATAAGCTCTATTACTAAAATAATGGGATGTTTATGCCATTAAAAAAAGAAATTTGTTTAAATTGTTACAAATGAAATATAAGAAATGCACCTTTAGATTCAAAAAGGTATTCACTTCCAGAAAAAAAAAATGAACGTATTAAACCTCCATGTTTTTCAGGCCAATCATTTATTAAAGGATTTTTTTTTTTTATTGTAGTGCTGGGGATGGGTCTATTGTAGCATTTACAGAGATTATAATGTATCAAATATATCACAGTCAAACTCATCCCTCCACTGCTCTCTCTCATCCCCCACTCCCCTGATTCATGGAGTAGTTTCAACAGGTATCATTTTTTCATATACATACATGTGTATACACTGTTTGCACCATGCTCATCCTCCTACCCCTTTCCCTGTCACCTACTGCCTCCTACCAGCACCAACTGCATGTCACTCTCTAAGAACCTGTTCTGCCTC
This sequence comes from Castor canadensis, assembly GCF_047511655.1. Lineage (NCBI taxonomy): Eukaryota > Metazoa > Chordata > Mammalia > Rodentia > Castoridae > Castor > Castor canadensis. The sequence goes on along the minus strand of NC_133386.1, from coordinate 100,238,971 downwards.
CTTGCTCTCTAATTATATAGAAAAAAAACATGAAAGATAAAATGCGAAACATGATGTTTTTGCTAGTTTGAGATAAAGATAGCTACACAGGGAGTTTCCTTGTGTTGTATCCATGTATACAAGCATTACAGCTCAAATTGCTTCATCCTTCCAGTCCTCTTCATTCTTCCCCAGTCCACTTATCATGGTGCCCTTGCCAGTTTAAAATTTCTATATTCATTCCTGTAGAGTGATCACGTAAAATTCATTCAAGTTTTTAGTTTCCTTCCCTTGCCCTATCTCTCACTTACACAGCCTACCCCTGAGTGTGTCCTATGTCCCATAGTATTGCTGCATTTGGTTTAGGTCTACAATCTTCATATGAAGGATAACATGTGGACTTTGGCCTTATGAGGCTGGCTAACTTCACTTAAGACGATGTTCTCCAGTTCCATCCATTAACCTGTGAATGACAAAACTTCATTCTTCTTTGTGGCGAGTAAAATTCTGTTTTGTATAAGTACCACATTTTCTTAATCAATTCATTAGTTGTACATCTTGGCTTAACAAATGAGAATAGTCCTGACTCACCTTCCTTTAGGTATATCCCTAGGAGTGGTATTGCTGGATCATATGACAGACCTATTTCTAGATTTTTAAGAAGCCTCCATACTATTTTCCACAGTGGTTGTGCTACTTTACATTCCCACCAGCAGTGTATGAGGGCTTCTTTTTCCCCACATCCTCGCCAGCATTTGTTGTTGATGATGTTCTTGATGGTAGCTATTCTCACACAAGTGTGTGGCATCTTATTGTATTTTTGATTTGCATTTCCTTTAAGGTGAGCATATTTCCATGTGTTTTTTTAGCCATTTGGACATCCTCCTTTGAAAAAGTACCATTCAGTTTAAATGTCCATTTCTTTACTGGGTCAGTGATTTGGAGGGACTTTGGTTTTTTGAGTTCCCTATATATTCTGGCTATCAGCCTCTTGTCTGTTGTATAGCTAGCAAAGATTTTCTCTCATTCTGGGTGTGACTGCTTCAATTTGGAGACCATTTCTTTTGTTGTGAAGAAGATATTTAGTTTCATGCAGTCTTACTTGTCAACCCTTTCTCTTAGTTGCTGAGCCACTGTGTTCTACTGAGAAAGACTTTGCAGATGTTTATTGATTCCAGTGTATTTCCTGCTCTTTCCTATACTATTTTCAAGGCTTCAAGTCTGATAATGAGGTCTTTAATCCACTGTGAGTTGATATATGTGCAGGGTGACAAACAGGAGTCTTGTTTCAGTTTTCTCCAGGCAGATATCCAGTTTTCCCAACAACTTTTGTTGAAAAGGCTGTCTTTTCTCCATCATACGGTTTTGGCATCCTTGTCAAAAATTAGTTGGACATAGCTGTATGGATTCATACCTGGGTCCTCTATTCTTTTCCCCTGGTCTTCACATCTGTTTTTGTGCTGTACCATTTTAAGGCTATGGGTCTGCAGAATAATTTGAAGCTGGATACTGTGATGCCTCCAGCATTGCTCATTTTATTCAGTTATTCTCCTAGGTATTCACAGCTTTTTTATGTTTCTACATGAACTGTAGGGTTGATTTTTCAATCTCTGTGATGAATGTCATTGGGATTTTGATAGGAATTGCCTTGAACATGTATGTTGCTTTTGGTAGTATAACCAATTTTACTATGTTGATTCTGCCAATCCATGAACATGCGACATCTTTCCATATTCTGTCAGTGTTCCAATTTATTTTTTCAATGTTTGTAGTTTTCCTTGCAGAGGTCATTTACATCCTTCCTTAAGGTTATTCCTATTTGGTTTTTTTGAGGCTATGATAAATGGAATTTTTTTTAATATTCTTTCTCAAACTGTTCATTGTTGTTTAAAAAGGCTACTTATTTTTGTAAGTTGATTTTGTATCCTACTACTTTACTGAAGCTGCTTATGGTATCAAGGAGTATTTTGGTGGAGTTTTTGAGAACTTTTATGTATAATATCATGTCATATGCAAATAGGGACCACTTCAGTTCTTCTTTACCTATTTGTATTCCTTTTATTTCTTCTTCCTGCTTTAATGCTTTCACTAGAAATTACAAGACTATGTTGAAAAGGAGTGGATAGTGTTGCACCCTTGTCTCATTTCTTACCTTTTCCCATTAAGTATGATGTTGGCTATAGGTTTGTCATATATAACCTTTACTGAACCATCCCTACATCCATGGGATGAAGCCTACTTGGTCATGGTGAATGACCTTTCTGATATGTTGTTGGATTTGGTTTGCCATTAGTTTATTGATGATTTTTGCATCATATTCTTTAAGGAATTTGACCTGTAGTTCTCTTTTTTGGTTATGTCCATGTCTGGTTTTGGGATGAATGAAATACTGGCTTTGTAGATTGAATTAGGCAGTGTTCCTTTCCTTTCTATTTCATGGAAAAGTTTAAGAAATGCTGGTGTTCATTCTTCTTTAAATGTCTGGTAGAATTCAGTGGAGAATCCATCAGGTCCTGGACTTTTCTATTTGGGGAGACTTTTTATTACTGCTTCCATTTCATTGCATATTATAGATCTGTTTAGATGATTAATATCCATTTGTTTAGATGATTGACATTTTTAGTTTTGATTGGTCACATGTATGTAGAAATTTCTCCATTTCTTCTAGATTTTACAAGTTATTTTATGTAGGTTCTCAAAGTAGTCCCAGATGATTCCCTGAATTTCTTTGGTGTTTCTTGTTATCTCCCCTTTTTTGCTTCTAATTTTATTACTTTGAGTCTTTTCCATCTTTGTTTTGGTCAGATTTGCCTGGGGCTTTTCAATCTTGTTTATTTTTGGAAAGAGCCAGCTTTTTGTTTCATTGATTCTTTGTACTGTTTTTTAAATTTTGGTTTCTATTTTATTTATTTCAGCCCTTATTTTTATTATTTCTTTCTTTCTGCTTGTTTTCAGTTTAGCTTACTCTTGTTTTTCTAGGGCTGTTTGATGTAGCATTAAGTTATTTATTTGACATCTTTCTATGTATTTAATATATGGACAGATGACTATAAGCGTTCTTCTTAGGACAATGATTTATCCCATATGTTCTGATAGGTTGTGTTTTCATTTTCATTAAATTCCAGGAACTTTTTGATGTCCTCCCTTATTTCTTCTGTGATCCACTGATCATTGAGCAATGCCTTAGTTCAGCCTCCAATTGTTTGAGTATTTTCTGTTGTTGCTTTATCTGTTGAGTTCTACTTTTACTGTATTATGATCAGATAATATGCAGGGGGTTACTTCAAATTTCTTATATTTTTTGAGACTTACTTTGTGACTTAGGATATGGTCTGTTTTGGAGAAATTTCCACCACTTGCTAAGAATAATGTATATTGTTTTGTTGCAAGAAAGAATACTCTATAGACATGTCAGGCCCATTAGATCTATAATGCCTTTTAGTTTTAGGATTTCTTTGTTGATTTTTTGTTTGGATGACCTATCTATTGTTGATAGAGGGGTATTGAAGTCTCCCACTACCACAGTTTCATGGTCTATAAGTGGGTTTAAGTCTTTTAGTTTGTTTAATGAAGCTTGGTGCAATGACAGTGGGTGCATATAAGTTGATAATTGTAATTTCCTCTTGATGCACTGGTCCTTTTATTAGTATGAAATGACCTTCTTTATCTCCTATGACTAATTTAAGTTTGTAGTCCACTTTGTCTGATATAAGTATTGTTTTCCTTGCATGTTTTGTAGGCCATTTGCTTGGTAAATCATCTTCCAGCCTTTCATCCTAAGCCAGTGTTTGTTTCTATAAATAAGGTGTGTCTCTTGTAAACAGCAGATTTTTGGGTCTTTCTTAATAACCCAGTTTGCCAAATGGTGTCTTCAATGGAGGAGTTAAGTACATTAACATTCAGAATTAGTATTGAGAGGTATGTATTGATTCCTGCCATTTGGTTCTTTTTGTTATTTTAAGATTTGAGTTTGTGCAGCTGATTCAGTGTTACTCTCTGCATGCTTTTCTGTTCTTCTCATGAGGTTTAATACTTCCTTTCCTTTTGTGGTTATGTTTGTTTTTATCTTCTGTGTGTAGGAATCCCTTCAGAATCTTCTGTAGTGGGGCTTGTTGTCATATATTATTTTAGTTTCTGTTTATCATGGAAGACTTTTATTCTTCTATCAATTTTGAATGACATTTTTGTTGATGGAGTGCTCTAGGACTGAATTCCTTTTTCAGTGTTTGAAATACTTCACTAAATGCCCTTCTTGATTTTAAGGTTTCTGTTGAGATGTCTGCTGTTATTTTGATGGATTAATTTTTTTCTCTTATGCCCTTTAATATTCTTTCTCTGTTTTCTGTGTTAGTATTTTTAATGATAATGTGCTCTGGAGAGGTTCTTTTTTGGTCAAGCCTGTTGGTGTCCTAGATGTTTCCTGTACCTGAAAGGGCAACTCTTTCTCAAGATTTGGGAAATTTTCTGTTGTTATTTTGCTGAATATGTTACATATCTGTCTATCTTGCACTTCTTCTTCTTCTCTGATGCCCAGGATCCACAGGTTGGGCTTTTGATGGAATCGCTGAGTTCTTGCATATTTCTTTTGCAGCTTTTCTGTCTTTCTTCTAAGAGCTCTTCTGTTTTTCCATTTCTAGTCAGTGAGAGTGGCTTTCCCCCATATTTTTTATTTGATTTAAGGACATTTTTATTTTCAGAATTTCTGTTTGATTCCTTTTTGGGAGGTTTTTCCATATTTCTGCTAATTCCTCTTTAATATCTTATGTTGTCCACTTTATTTAATATACCTCTTTTTTATAGTCTCCTTTGTTTCACTTTGGAGTTTATTGAAATCCTCTCTGAGTTTATTTAGTTGTTTCTGTATCTTCTTATGGTTTTTATTTGTGGCATCTTCATACTCTTTGAGTTCTTCTTGTACTTTATGTTAAACTGTGTCTTGTAGCTTATCCATGACTATCTCAATGATCTCATCCATAATTTCTTCTTTGAGTGATATTTATGAATATCATTTGGCTCATTGGTCATAATTAGCATCATTCTGTTTGGCTCAGGAACTGGGTGTTCATTTCCTTCATTTCCCACTAAATCCTCTACTGAATCATTGGTCTTTGGGGGGTTGAATTTCCTGGACTTCTTATTCTCCTCATGCTTCTATGATGTGTTGTGCTTCTATGTTGTTGAGTGGCTAACTGGGGTATTTAATTCCCTGTTACCTTTCCCTTGACTCAATTACTGTGCTATGTCTGGCTTAGTCATTAGCTAGGTTGATGTGCTTTTTCTTTTCTCTGACCAGGTGGTATGAATTAGTGATAACAAATTCACTGATTCAAGGATGGACTGTCATTGAATTTCCAAAATATGTAGGAAGCTTCTTGGAGATATTATCTATAAGCCATGGAGACAGGAGATGCAAGGAAGAATGGATGAGCTCCAAGATGGCGACTAGAGGGAGGAAGCAGACAGTGTGAGCTCTATAAATCAAAAATCTTGCTGAGATGCAGGAGTCACACTTGGCAGAAAAAAACTACCAACAAAAACCATAAGCAAACCTCCAACACCCAGAACCCCAAGCCCACACAAAGCTTCTCCATGCCACATTATACTGAGAAAAAAGGAGGGCTACCACTGCTCCAAACCTGGTTAGGAGATGCAGACCAACAGGTGAGCAAATAAGCAGCACATGGTACTCCCAAAACTGCCCCTGGGATAAACCAGCAGAGCCCCCTTGACAGACTGACCCCTTCCCCACAAAGAAAACAAATAAACAAGGAAAAAGTAGCCAGCTGAGAAGCCTCTGCTTCAGAGAAGAAGAGTAGGCAGCTGTCTGCATGAACTTTCAGTAAACAGAGCTTGCAAAAGTAAATGGCTGGCAAGCCTCTCCACCACAGAATGGGGGAGGGGCAGCTCTCCACCCAAACTATCAGTAAACAAAGCCTGCAAAAGTAGTCAGCTGACAATAGGCAGCAGATGAAATGCTGCCTGAAATTGGGTACATGGCAGTTCACAAAGCTCATCTCCTGACCCAACCAACTGGCAAGACTATGACAGAGCTACTGCTTAAATACCAACACCAGGACTGGATGTTTGAAGAGTAACACCAGAACTACTAAGATTGAGACTCCATTGTTCCTGAACCTGAAATTTTGTTTTTCTTTTCTCTTTCTCTCTAAGTGCTTGTCTTGTTCACTGTTTGTTAGTCCACCATCCCTCCTTATTGATTTCTTTGGTTCTCTATTTTTAAACATTTTTTACTATTTTTCTTTCGTTTTCTTTTTTTCTCTTTCTTTCTTGGTTTCATTATTTTTAAGATTGTAAGTTAGCTAATACTAAGTTACAGAGAGAACAAGGACAGAAACAGCACCAAGTAGAATTTTGGGAAGATGAAAAAGGGATGGAAACCATTCTCCCCCCCAAAATAAATTAGTACAGAATTCAGAAGGAAATGAAGAAAATGGACACCCAGTTCCAGACCCCAACAAAGCAAAGATAGACTATCCCAATGAACCCAAAGAAACCTAGGAGAAGACCCTGAAAGAAGAAATCTTGCAAGAAATCACTGAGAATTTCATGGAGATGTTACTAGAAAAGGTCAAACAAAAAGTACAGGAGGCACTCAAAAGATTCCAAGACAATAAAATTAAATAATATGAAAAGACACAAAAACAAATAAGTGAACTCATAGGAACCCTAAATTAATGCCAAGTGAAACAGTGAACACCATAAATAGATAAATGAATTAAGGATGAAAATTTACAATAAAAAAGAGGAAGTAACCCAGGATATGGAAATCTTCAGGAAAAAAAATGAAACAGAAATACAAAATAAAATGTAAGGCCACTCCAGCAGACTAGAATAAGCAAAAGACAGAATCTCAGAACTTGAAGATGAAATGGAAGTTAACAGAAAAACTGAAGAACTATTACTCAGACAACTCAAAACCTATGAAAGGAATATATATGTAAGAACTCACTGACTCCATCAAAAAGACACACCTAAGAATCATGGGTATTGAAGAAGGAGAAGAGGTGCAAGCAAAAAGTATTTGTAATATATTCAACAAAATAATAGCAGAATATTTCCCAAATCCAGAGAAAACTATGCCCATTCAGGTACAGGAAGCCTCCAGGATGCTAAACAGACTTGACCAAATAGAAATTCCCCTTGAAATATGATCATTAAAACAACAAGTACAGAGACTAGACAAAAAATTTTGAAGGCTGTAAGAGAGAAAAAGCAAATAACATACAAAGGTGAATCCATCAAAATCACAGCAAATTTCTCAATAGAAATGTTAAAAGCAAGAAGAGCATGGAATATTCCAGGCACTGAATGAAAATAATTTCAATCCTAGGATACTCTACCCCACAAAACTGTCATTCAAAATCGATGGAGCAATAAAAGTCATCCATGATAAGCAGAAACTAAAATATATGACCACCAAGCCACCACTACAAAAAGTTCTTCAAAGAATTCTGCACACAGAAAATGAAAGCAAACAAAACCATAAAAGGGCAGGCAATAGCAAATCACAGAATAAGAAAAGACAAGAAAGAACAGAGTAACATTGATTTAGCTGCATACAATCAAACCCTTAAACAACAAAGACAACTAAATGACAGGAATCACCACATACATATCAATCCTAACACTGAATGTTAATGGACTTAATCCCCCCATCAAAAGACACTGTTTGGCAAAGTGGACTAAAAAGGAAGATCTAAGAATTTGTTGCTTACAGGAGACCCATCTCATCGACAGAAACAAGCACTGGTTTAGGGTGAAAGGCTGAAAGAAGATTTACCAAGCCAGTAGCCCCCAAAACAGGCAGGAGTAGCAATACTTGTCTCAGACAAAGTAGACTTCAAAGCTACATGGATCAAGTGAGATAAAGAAGGACATTCCATACTAATAAAAGTGGAAATACACCAAAGGAAATAACAATTATCAACCTATATGAACCCAATCTCAGTGCACCTAATTTCATTAAACATACTCTGAAAGCCTTAAAAATATATATAAACTCCAACACAGTGATAATGGGAATCTTTAATACCCTCCATCACCAATAGATAGTTCATCCAAACAAAAAATCAATTAAGAAATTCTAGATCCAAATCAAACCACAGATCAAATGGACCTAGCCAATATCTACAGAATATTTCATCCAACTTCTGCAAAGCATACCTTCTTCTCAGCAGCCCATGGAACTTCTCCAAAATAGGTCATATCTTAAGGCACAAAAGAACCCTCAGCAAATCTAAGAAAATAGAAATGATACCATGCATTCTATGTGATCAACATGCATTAAAACTAAACCTCAACAACAAAAAAACAGTAAAAACGATGCAAACAGTTGGAAGCTGAACAACACATTGCTCAATGATCACTGGGATATTGATGAAATAAAAGAGGAAATTAAAAGGTTCCTGGAAGTTAAAGAAAATGAAAATATGACCTACCGGAACCCATGGATTACAGCAAAGGCAGTCCTGAGAGGAGAGTTTACAGCCATGAGTACATGTATTAAAAGGACAGGAAGATCTCAATCAATGAACCAATGCTACATCTCACACTCCTAGGAAAATAAGAACAAGCAAATTCCAAAACAAACAGAAGGAGCAAAATAATAAAATAAGGGCTGAAATCAATGAAATAGAAACAAAAAAAAGCCATACAAAGTATCAGTGAAATAAAAAGTTGGCTCTTTGAACAATAAATAAGATTGATAAACCTCTGACAAACATGATAAAAAAAACCCAAATCAGTAAAATCAGAAATGCAAAAGAGGAGATTAAACAAATGTCACAGAAATCCATGAAATCATCAGGGACTTCTATGAGAACCTATATTCTAATAAATTTGAAAATCTTGGTGAAATGGACAGATTTCTAGATACTTATGACCATCTGAATAAATTACCCAAATAAATCTATAACACAAAATGAAATTGAAGCAGTAGTAGAGTTTCCCAAAAAAGAGAAGTCCAGGACCTGTTGGATTCTCTGCTGAATTCTATCAGACCTTTAAAGAAGAACTAATACCAACCTTCCTTAAACTGTTCCATGAAATAGAAAGGGAAGGAAAACTGCCTAACTTATTTTATGAAGCCACTATTACACTCATCCCAAAACCAGAGAAAGACACCTCCAAAAAGGAGAACTACAGGCCAATCTCCTTAATGAACACTGATGCTAAAATCCTCAATAAAATAATGCCAAATCGAATCCAACAACACATCAGAAAGATCATTCCCTACAACCAAGTCAGCTTCATCCCAGGAATGCAGGGGTGGTTCCACATATGCAAATCTATAGATGTAATACAGCACATTAATAGAAGCAAAGACAAAACCACTTCATCATCTCAATAGATGCAGAAAATGCCTTTTTTAAGATCCAACACCAATTCATGATAAAAGTTCTAAAAAAACTAGGAATAGAAGAAAAGTACCTCAACAGTAGAAAGGCAATATATGACAAACCTACAATCAACATCATACTTAATGGTGAAAAACTGAAACCATTTCCCCTAAAATTAGGAATGAGACAAGTGGGCCCACTAATCCCACTCCTCTTTAACATAGTACTGGAATTCTAGCCAGAGGAATTAGGCAAGAAGAAGAAATAAAAGAAATAGAAATAGGTAAAGAAACTGTCAAAATATCCCTATTTGCACATGATTTGATTCTACACATTAAAGACACAGAAAAGCAATACCTACAAACACCTAGACACTGTAAACAGCTACAGCAATTTGGCAGGATACAAAATCAACTTACAAAAACCATTAGCTTTTCTATACACTAATAACTAATAAACTGAGAAAGAATATATGGAAACAATTCCACTTACAATTGCCTCAAAAAAAAAACAATCAAATACCTAGGAGTAAACTTTACAAAGGATGTGAATGACCTCTACAAGGAGAACTACAAACCCCTGAAGAAAGTGATTGAGGAAGACTACAGAAGGTAGAGAGATCTCCCATGCTCATGGATCAGTAGAATCAACAGTAAAAATGGTTACACTATCATAAGCAATCTACATGTGTAATGCGATTCCCATCAAAATCCCAATGACATTCATCACAGAGATTGAAAAATCTACCTTAAAATTCATTTGGAAACTCAAGAGACTGCAAATAGCCAAGGCAATACTCACCAATAAGAGCTATGCTGGAGGTATCACAATACCCGACTTCAAACTATATTACAAAGCAATAGCAATAAAAACAGCATGATACTGGCACAAAAAGAGATATGAAGACCGGTGGAACAAAATAGAGGACTGGATTTGAATCTACACAACTATGCCCACCTAATTTTGACAAAGATGCTAAAAATAAACGATGGAGAAAAGACAGCCTCTTCAGCAAATGTTGTTGGGAAAAGTGGTTATCTGTCTGCAAAAAACTGAAACTAGATGCATTGTTTATCACCCTGTACTAGTATCAACTCAAAATGTATCAAAGACCTTACTATCAGGCCCAAAACTCTGAAGTTGGTGCAGGAAAGAACAGGAAACTAATAGGTATAGTCAAGGACTTCCTCAATAGAAACCCAGCAGCTCAGCCACTAAATCAAAGTATGGATAAATGGGACTTCACAAAACTAAAAAGCTTCTACACAACAAAAGAAACGGTCTCTAAACTGAAGAGACCACCCACAGAGTGGGAGAAAATATTTGCCAGCTATATATCAGACAAAGGACTGATAACCATAATATACAGGGAATTCAAAAAACTAAACTCTCCCAAAATCAATGAACCAACAAAGAAATGGGCAACTGAACTAAACAGAACTGTCTCAAAAGAAGAAATTCAAATGGCCTGAAAACACATGAAAAAATGCCACCATCTCTAGCCATAAAGGAAATGCAAATAAAAACCACCCTAATATTCTACCTCACCCCTGTTAGAATAGCCATCATCAAAAACACCACTAGCAACAGGTGTTGGAGAGGATGTGGAGAAAAAGGAACCCTTGTATACTGCTGGTGGGAATGCAAGCTGGTGAAACCACTCTGGAAAAAAATTTGGAGGTTTCTTAAAAATCTAAACATAGATCTGCCATATGATCCATCAATCGCACTCCTGTGGATATACCCAAAGGAATGCGACACAGATTACTCCAGAGGCACTTGTACACCCATGTTTATTGCAGTGCTATTCACATTAACCAAGTTATGGAAACAACCAAGATGTCCCACTACTGACGAATAGATCAAGAAAATGTGGTATTTATAAACAATGGAATTTTACTCAGCCATGAAGAAGAATGAAATCTTATCATTCACAAGTAAATGGATGGAACTGGAGAACATCATTTTGAGCTAGGTTAGCTAGGCTCAGAAGATCAAAAATCGTATGTTCTCCCTCATATGCGGACTTTAGATCAAGGGCAAATTCAGCAATGTGATTGTACTTGGGCCACATGATAAAGGGAGAGCACACACAGGAGGTATGGGGATATGTAACAAACCCAAAACATGATAATATTTGATGTCCCCACTGCACAGGAACTAATACAGAAACCTTAAAGTGACACAGGTCACTATGTGAAGGGGATCAGGAGCTATTGAAAAGGTCATTTAGAGATGAATCAATTTAGGATGTAACACATTTGTATATGGAAGCAATTCTAGGAATCTCTCTGTGTAGCTATCCTTATCTCAACTAGCAAAAAACGCTTTGCCTTTCTTATTATTGCTTATACTTTTTCTTCAACAAAATTAGAGATAAGGGCAGAACAGATTCTGTATGGAAGGGGGTGGGTGGGAGGGAGAGAGAGGGATGGGGCATGGTGGTAGAAATGGCCCAAACAATGTATGCACATATGAATAAATGAATAAAACAAAGAAAGAAAGAAAGAAACAAACAAACAAAAAAAAACCCTTTTTTACTACTTCTCTCAAAGCATATCCCAGACAGAACATAACAGACATGGAACACTTCAAGCCCCCATATGCTAACATGTATTTTAACTTATCCTGTATAATCAAATTTTGAAAAACAAAAAGAAAAAGAACAAAGGGACTTTGCAATTGCTATCTACTCTGGTTTACAATTGCCTCTATGAATTTCTAACATTGTTGATTAATTGAACATCCTAAAGTCATTTAGATATAATATGTTCTTTCATTCAATTCTTTGCTTTTCAATTAAATTTTGTTTAAGATGGAAAGACTAGTAGATATACCAGAATTATATACAACACTAGAAAGAGTATGTGTAAATAATAGATCATATGTTACAAATTATCTATTTTAATTAATTATTATTAACCTATAACACAGATTGGGTTACTGGGTTGTGTGAAGTAAATTATTTTCATTTTTAAAAGCAAGAAGCATTGCAAATTCTCAATATTGGTAACATTTGTATCCCTTTACCATGGAATGAAAAAGAAAAGTAGAAATGATAACAGAACTAAAGAGAGAAGAGATAAGACCACAAACTGAAAGTCAGTTCTAAAGGTTATATAAAAGCTGGATATAAAAGACCAAAAATCGTATGTTCTCCCTCATATGTGGACATTAGATCAAGGGCAAACACAACAAGGGGATTGGACTATGAGCACATGATAAAAGCGAGAGCACACAAGGGAGGGGTGAGGATAGGTAAGACACTTAAAAACTAGCTAGCATTTGTTGCCCTTAATGCAGAGAAACTAAAGCAGATACCTTAAAGCAACTGAGGCCAATAGGAAAAGGGGACCAGGAACTAGAGAAAAGGTTAGATCAAAAAGAATTAACCTAGAAGGTACCACACACGCACAGGAAATCAATGTGAGTCAATGCCCTGTATAGCTATCCTTATCTCAACCAGCAAAACCCCTAGTTCCTTCCTATTATTGCTTATACTCTCTCTACAACAAAATTAGAGATAAGGGCAAAATAGTTTCTGCTGGGTATTGAGGGGGGGGAGCGGGAGGGGGCGGAGCGGGTGGTAAGGGAGGGGGTGGGGGCAGGGGGGAGAAATGAACCAAGCCTTGTATGCACATATGAATAATAAAAGAAAAATGAAAAAAAAAAAAAAAAAAAAAAGAAAGTTCAAGCAACCAAAAAAAAAAAAAAAGCTGGATATGGAAATTTTAATGCAATTCTAATTTAATGTTTTATTTTGATGTATATATAAAAATATTATATTTTAGAGTAAGTTGAGAAATTGGAGAAAATTATAATCCAGTGTTAAAAGCATAATTCACTTGATTTTCTGAGTTAATCATGGAAATATATAACTTAAAAGCACCCAAAGGAAATTAGAAATTCTAGGAATTTTTTAAAGCAGGAATAAAGAAAAATATTTATTGAGTAATGACAAGGATTGTGATAGTTTACAAGGTCATCAGAGGACTCTTTATTATTATGAAATGAAATCATAGCACCTTACATATAGAAATCAAAATAGTGTGACACTTTGAATGTAAGACTATTCATGTTCTGAAGTAATGTGCTAAATCACCAAAGATGATATTTATATTTCCAGTCCTATTAAGGTAAAGAGCATTGCTTACTGTCCTATCCCTTGCAATACTTTATAAAGTAAAATTTTCTAATTTCTTTTATCTAGATTGAGAAAGTACAAAAAAAGTAAGTATTGTACATTTGAGTATACATTATCCAGTTCACATTTTGAAAATACTATGGCTATGAAATGGAAAACTGCAACTGTTAAAATACCAATGACTAGCTCCGTGTTACACAGTCAATAAACTTTCAGCTAAGGTAATTGATTATTGTTGAGAATGGATCATTGTAGAATCAATATCCTTACCTCGTAGCTGCCACAAGTTTCCTAACTCTGAACCTTCATTCCTATCTGAACATATAAGAAAATAGCACTTGTCCTTTAAGTATGATACAGGCGTCTCAGTAAGACTGAATAATCTCAAAATTTTTATTTAACAGTATCTTTTTTTCTTTTTCACTGCTCCTCAGGCTGGAGCTGGCACCTCTATGCTTCAGTGCTTCCTGTCAGCATCTCATTGCTCTCTTCAGAGTTCACTCAAATAAGCCTCTCCCCTGATCTTCTCTGCTACTTTTATTACTTTCTGTGGGAAAAATGAGGGTGAAGTATGCTCATTTTTTCTTATTTAGAACTACAACATTACCCTGGACATGGTAACTTATATGCTTCAGTCTCGGGATCCTGTTCAATTCCTCTGGGGTTTATTCATATTTTCGGTGCAGCAGTTCTTTAACCTGATTAGGTTCACAACACAAGCATTTTTCCTTTCTACAGCAGTGATTCTAATGTTTATTAATTTTTGAAATTCTTTTCTGTCAGTATTTAGTTTGCTTCCCATGTCCTATTAACAATGTCTTGTAGTTGATCATACCCTAACATATAATGTCCATTCATTTTTACTGATTTTCTTGAAATCTTTAACAAGGAGACACAATGATGGCATGAATCAAGAATGAAGTTTAGCAGTTCTTTACACAACACATTAATGTGAGTCATTCATACTGAGTTCAGGGAAAAAAGAGGAATGAAGTGCAAGTGAATGACAAGGGCTAGCATATGCAACACTTTAAGAACTTGGAGACTACAACCAAGGAATATGGAATGAAAGGAAATATCAAAGTGAAATGAGATTTGCAACTGGAGAATGTAGGGATGGAAAAGGAATGCAAAAATGTGTGTGTGTGTGTGTGAGAGAGAGAGAGAATATTTATCATAGAAAAATGATTGGAGCTGGATTTTAAACAATAAAAACAAACAAAACAACTTGCTCTGTTTTTCAGTAGTTGTTTTATACATTACTTCCTATATTTTTTATAATTTAAATGATGCCAGATAAAAAAGTTATATATGTTTTTACTTGCTTCTATTCACCTGTGCTAGGTGAGTCTAATTTTGATTTTAGTGTGATTTCAACATAGTTTTCATGGTTTAATAAAACTTGTATGCTTTAAAATGCTATTAAAGTGTTATTCATGGTTAATAATATGTGTGGACTTCTGAAAATAGCTATTAAGCTGAACAAAGTCATTAATGTCTTTAAACTTTGTGCCAAGATATAAAGTAAGAAATAGATGTTTAACTGCATCCAGATAATAGTCAGATATCTGACTACATGTGCTTCTTTCCTCATTTTTCTTCCTATATATATATTATACACATTTTGCTTGTCTTTTCAATAAAAAAGTACTATAGGAAAAATAAACAAGTAATGCACTGGGTTCTAGTATAGAGTTTCCTGTTGATTATGGCTCCTGTTTGGGTGACCAACACAGAACAAAACTTCCTTATGCTTTTGTGTTTTCATCTATGCCATATCTAGGTCACTAGAGGTAATCTTTTTTTCCTTAAGCCTAAAACCCAGTAAGTCAGTAGGAAATGTAAGATTGAATTTACAACAAGGAATAAAGTTATCAGATACTCTGTTTTTGGATCAAAAAAAAAAGATATTGGATTACTATAAATAAATAAAATCTATGAAGAGCAAAAACTTCAAATATTAAGTATCAATTTTTTCTCTATTTTAAAAATGAATTTTGTTAAATTGGTATTTTTTCATTTTATAATACAATCACAAACAAGTCTGAATTGCCTGAAGTATATTCACTACAAATAATTTTTTATGTTGAAAATGTTAATAAACTGCTAGCAAATATTTGTAACTTTGTAATGATATAAATTAATATGTTAATTACTATTTTCATTGTTTTTTAGGTATATATTGGACTCTCCATAAAATATCCTCATTAAAATGAATGTATTCAGGGATTTGGCTCAAGTGGTAGAGTACCTGACTAGCAAGTGTGTGTCCTGTGTTAAAATCCTAGTACTGCACAAAAAAATAACTTTTGTATTAAAAAAATTAAGAATTCCTTTCACTTTTCCAGAAATCATCTGAGGTATAACCACAACTTAGGAACCATTTATCTAAAAGGAATTGCAACTTACTGCTCTTGATAGCAAATATACATATATATATGTATATATCTATATACATATATATATGGTTAAGTGTTCACAAAAATATTGACTATATATTTATCAACTCTAATGAGGAAACAAGCTGTTCATTTCTCTAACTGCCAAAGTAACTTCCTTCCTTCCTTCCTACACTTTCACTTTGTCTTTCAAAATTTAAATAGTGTTTTAGAAGATAAAAAGGGTAGCAGCTATTCTTATTATATTCAATTGCTATAATTATACAATAATGCAAAATAACAAAATGTTTTCATGAGAAGATCAGAACTGCACAAACTATAAATATGACATGCTTCTATACAGAAGTCCAATATTCATAACTAAAATAGTACAGGGAAAATACTTAAATGAACACATACCTGCTCAGCATTTTTACCCAAGGTCTCAGGAATCAAAACCCATGCGGTGAAAATACGCTTTATCAGGTGTGTCTCTGCAGTAATGCACTCTTCCTCCCCCGTCACTTAACAAGTAATGATATTCTTTCAAACTGTACTGTAGACACTGAAATAACTCAGTGAAGAAGAGTTTTACTAATGGAATTAGGATATGGAAGTGATTTTTTGATATTTATAGGTAATAGCAATACAGATTGATAAAGCTGGCAAAAATAAGTGTTGTAAACAAGAATAGGTGTCTACTAAGATAACTGTAAAAAAGGGAAAAGGAGCCCATATTTTATTGTTGTGCTGGGTAGGGGTACATTGAGGTGTTTACAGAAGTTCTTACAATATATCAAATATGTCATATTCAAATTCACCTCCTCCACCATTCTTCTGTATCTCTGCATCGCCTCATTCCTGGAAGAGTTTCAAGAGGAATCATTTTTCCATTTATATACATGTATACACAGTGTTTGCATATATTCATCCTCCTACACCCCTTTCTCCAGCTCCTCCTGTCTCCCACTTGTACCAACCCCTTAGATAGGACCTGTTCCATAGCAGAGACCATTTATAATACTTTGAAAAAACTGAACTCTTTAAACAAATTATTTTGTAAGCGGAATGTGACTTTTAAGGGGATATTACATTTACTGTTGAAGTTAATTAAAAGTTGATATATATTGAAAAGTGAAAGGATAAATAATCTCTAAGACAAAGCTTCAGAAATCAATCAAAAATTTGAGAAATGAGTGGAGATTTGAGAAGAGATGAAGAGGCAAATTTTGTAAAAGGAAATACATGCAGGACTTTTAAATGTGTAATACACACTATGTAAGTAATATGAGTCCCTAGATTAAAATGTAGAATGAGTGAATCCATTTACTGCATACAAAAAAACCTGGAAGAATAATTTTTCCATATGTGAAGAAATAAAAAAATATCATTTATCACGTTTTAGTCAAGCACTTAAAATTGCAAAGATAAGGGATTTAAATTAGGAATTCTAAATGTCATAGTTACTCAGATAAGAATTTTGTATACTTTTTTAATTAAACTAATGTCTTTTAAAAATTCATGCCAATTTCTACAAAGAATTCAATTCATAACATATAACCCTTGTGAAAATAAACCAGTTCTTTTTTTGCAATGATGGAGATTAAAGCAAAATAACAGCATGTCCTACAAATTCCCTAAAGTTAAGTTTTAAGAAATTTCTACTCCAGCAAGTTGTAATTAATATGTGAATCTAAAAACATAACAAACTATTTTAGATTGACAGTTTCAAATTTTCAGGCAATTCTAAAGGATAGTGCAATATTTATCTTCCTTTTTTTAAAGTATGATTCAGCAAATTATTTCTTTTGGAAAGAAACTGCTTCTCTTAAAATCATTAATAAACCTATTGCATAGAATAATTGTTCCGATCATTGAGGACTTAAATATTTTAATAAACTAGTTTTCATCAAAATAAAAGAATAAAATCCCGAAGGTACAAAGTTTTATGTTTGAATAGTTTTTCTCTAAATTGAAGTCAGTAAAATCTTAATCAGTTGATTAGTAAATCACCAATGAGAATAGGAACACTAGCCTTTACTATTATTTGTGTAAACTTTGAAGCAAAATTAACATAAAGATGTCAATAACAAAATATTTTACCAGGTTTTTAAGAATGAGATCTTTCTTTTTGACTAAATTTGAACAATGCAAAGTTGGACTTTGAGTGGTAAATGCAATTTTCTTTTTTCTAATAAAGAAAAAAGCTAATCACCTTATAATTTTGCTTATAATTTAATATATTATAGATCAATGGTTAGCCCGTATATAAGTCCATCAATTAACTTGCAAAGCATTGTTTTCCAGGATATGAGTTTTTTTCTGGTAAACATATTGTAGAAGTTCTGTGCTCAGTTGGCTCCAACTCTGATGATTCTTCACAGTACAGTGTGAGAGCCCCTGTTGAAATTGCACTTCTCAAGGCATTGCCATTGTAGACTTCCAGGGAACACACTGCATCTTCAGTCAAATTTTTGAGACAGATGAATGCTATTTAAATGCAATTTGAATTACTTTGCGGTAGTAATGAATGCTTATGCTTGTCCCTGGGAAATATGTCAGAAATAGGAGCAGGCAGTGTCTTCAGTGTGAATTCCATTGGCTTATTTTCTTTAAGAACAGTGAGGCCAAGTAGCTCATGGATAGCAGTCTCCTAGAAGGAAGATTTATAAAGAAGCTTGATTTAACAAATAATGTATAAATATGCATTTTACCTTTATGTTCACATATTCTGTAAGTATTTGTTAATGCACAAAGTATGTTTCTGTGAATTAAACCTGATGTATAACATTGCAACCAGTAAATAAAATGATATAGTAATGATTGAAATAAGTAAATGGGCAAAACATGCCATGCAGAGTGAATAAAGAAAATATGGTTGTGTCAGCATTTAATGCAATGCATAAGGCATTGTCTTAAAGAGAAAAAAATGGATGAAATATAAAAATAAAAATACAAAGAGAAAAAAATTATAAAAATACTTAGTCTTTAAGAGTAAAGAATTATGCTCTGAAAAACACAGGATAAATACATATGGTAAACCTGTAAGTAATTATGATACTATGACAAAAATGAAGTTTTCAGAGATTTTAGCTTAACATTAGCCCAGCATAAAGCAGACAGGAGAGAAGCAGATAGCTCCTCTTTGTTTCTGTAACTTAGCATGTAAAAGACAGGAGGGGGCCAGCTGCTCTGGCTCTTCTTGTTTGGAGCAGAAGAGTCAGAGTCTGGTCCTTTAAAATTTGATTAAAATATAATTTCCGTGTCTCCTCATCTATCTATCCTGTTTCAGTGCTGAGACCTAGTACAGGCATGTAGATTCTGCTGTCAACTCTCCTCTCTTGCAACCTGAAAGCAGTGGAGGGCAGCAGCTCTTCCAGGTTCTCTCTCAGACCCTGAGCAGAGGCTGGAGTCTTTCACCCACATCCTCGCTGTCTCTTTCCCTTTTTTGGCTTCTCTCCCACCCTTCTTTCTGTTCTTTGATGGTTCCACCAGAGATCATCTCCCCATCAAAGGACTTCTACCCAACAGTGACCTTCAAATTTTGGTCTTAATTGTCACTGATTCCCACCTGAACTGCCTGATGCTTTCCCTCCATTGCAGAACATCTGGTAACAGTTCAATGAGGGACTTTCATTCACCAGAATGGGTAATTGACCATTATTTCTTTCTTTCTTTTTTTTTACATTATTTCTTTCTTTTACTGAGGTTGACTAAAGTTTGTTGATCCTGTTCATATTTCAAATATACAACTGATTGTTTCATTGATTGTATTATCTTTCTTTTCCATTTAAAATTACTGCCTTAATAAAAATAAATAAAGAATGAAGAGGGGAGTATAAAAAAGAGGTAAAGTTTGTGTGTATTTTATAATATCTGAGTTTAATTCAAATTTTATGGTTTGGAGAGAGAGTGGCTAAACAAACAATTATGTATGGTATTTAGTCAGAAAAACAGGGAAATGAAAATTCATCTCCAAAAATGTTAAAAACTATCTTTTAAATAGTACTTGTTTCAAAAATAAATTTATTCATTTGTCTTTGTAATTAAAATAATTTTTATAACTTGTTAAGATATTAAATACTTATTTCAGTAACAGAAATGAACCCAGGGCCAGGAATTATGCTATAAAATGAAATATTTACCAATCATTTGTTGATATAATATTAAAGAAAAGGACAAAAACCTCATATCCAGGAAAGAGGAAATATGAAATAATTATGATTAAACAGGGAAATCAAAACCTGAGGTCAGCATTAATACAGGGTATTTTGAAAATAAAAGCAATTATATTAGTAAATGTTGATTTCAAAGTTGTGATTGCATATATCTAAGATAAAAACTTCCTTGTAAACAGTATCAACATTTCATAGTGCACTCCTAAATATATTTGTATATAGTAAATTATAGATAAATAAAGGCAGATCTGCAAAATGTCTAGGTTCATCCGTACAAGTCCTTGCATTCAGAAAAAGTCAAATTCCCTTGAGTCTTAGCACAGCCATGAACGTGTCATCTACAACATCTACAATGCACATCAGTGCATCCCTGTGGGGAAATGCGAGTAAATCCAACACTGACAATAGTCAGAAGTTCTCATCACACGAGAGACTGAAGTTCAGTCCTGAGTTAAGAAATGGTGATGAAATGGGATTAGTAGTGGCAACAGTAACCATTTAATTAAAGTTCTATGTTTATTTAAAAACATTTTAAGAGAGGCTGGAAATGTATCTCAATGGTAGAACACTTTCCTGACATGTACAAGGCCTTGGCTTAATCCCTAGTACTACAAAAAGAAAAAAATAAATAGGCATGCTAGGTGATATTTCCTTTTGTGAGAAAAATATATTTATAGTAATTAGGAATTTTTGCCTTGTGGTACTAGAAATTTTCTGTCAGATATTCTGTTTCTGACCTTTCAGAAAAAAAATCAAGCTTTACTAAAGTATACACCATGTCAGAGAATTGTTTCTTCTCCAACAGTAGTGCTAAAGCGAATTTCTTCTGTAGGTAATATCAGGAGTTTATTGACCTTTATCATATGCCATTCCATCCCTGATTGCCAAAGGCAGCCCCATATAACTCTTCTGCCCTGAGGGTATGATTAATAGGTGGCTATTAGCTGTCTTTGATCACACACTTAAAACAGACAGCTAGCAGTTATCTTATGTCTCTCTAATAAGCCCCAAACAGGTGAAATACCCTAATTTTGAACACAATAAAAATCCTTTCCTTTAGTATGCATCCATCAAAACTTATGTGGAGCTCATCAGACACTTACAACCCACAGAAGCAGGGATGTGCAAAGTCAGTGAAATTTGGGTAAGAGCTATCTCTTTTTAAGCTTGAAAATATTTTTTAAATTTTCTTTTACTCACTTACTTGTAACATGACATGTGTACTATTTATTAAAACTATACTTTGTAAATATAAATAATGTCACCAATCTCATGCAATTGTCATAGAATTAAATAACACATTTAAAGAACTTATTATATGATTAAGAAATAGTATTTACTCAGTAAATGTGATTTTCCCTCCTCTCCACTCAGAAGGCCAACAATGTCATCCTGCTTTAGTCGTGTTCCCGTACCATAAATAGAAAATGTGTCCTGTGTATTTAATTTACAACATATCAAATCATATGCTTCTTTAGTTTAGATTTGAGATTTTATAGAATGTGATAAAATTGTGGAAAGCACATGTCATAGTGACATATACATAGTGTGACATTATTTTTATCAATAACTGCAAAGATTAACGCCTACAATTCTAAGAAGCAACTTACGGAAAGTTAAGACATTCTTAGTAAAAAATCCTTTAAAATTTTTTCTCATGGTGTTGTGTACACAAAATTTCTTAAAGAGTACATACAAACTTCAGTAATTTGCATTCTAGTGTCTCAATTTTTATATCCTCGAAGATAATTGCGTATACTAACATGAAATACTTCTTCAGAATTCTACCTTGAAAAGTTGCAATTTTCTAGAACTATCATTAATTGACACCTTTGCTTATAAAAAATTAGTGGCATTCAATAAGTGTTAATAATAAAGACTAACACTGGCCTGAAGCCCAGATGGTGATCTTTTACATTCATCCATGCTACAACTAAATGTATGTTGTCATAAACAAATGTCATTCTGATGTTTGTTCTACCTTTGATGAAAATGTGAATTCCTTAAGGTTAACTAAGGGCAATTACCAGACATCCTGAAGGTATTGAAGTTATTTTTACAGAATATAAATGCAGAATTCCACAGGGAGTGGGATGAAAAAAACATTTTTCCCCTAATCTTATGGCTGTTTATATATGGAACGACTTGTTAGAAAGCATTATATAAACTTATTGAATTATTCCTCCCATGGCAAGAAGGGATAGCTTTTAGACTGCCAAGAATTCTGTCTCTAAGATTTACAAGAATCTTTCACTAAATTAATTAGAAGGCTTAATGGGAAATACAAAAGCAACTTCTTTTTAGAGAAAATCAAATTGTCATTTGATGTTCTTGATCCTTCTTGGTTCAGAAATTAAGAAAGATGCCTTTCCTTTTGTTCATCATCATTTATATTACTTTGTTATACTCTAATATAGTAAAGTGCTTCCCAAGGAGAATTCACTAATGTATGTTCAATAAACGACAGAAATAAAAGCCTGGAGTGTTTAGAGAAAGTGATGGAAGCTGGACTGACATACATGTCTGTGTCCTCCCTGAGAGATATGGTTTATATTTGAAAGTGTTTTCCTGATCACTGTACTTCCCAGAAGAACACAAAGTTATTATCTGAGAATACCTTTAGCATAACACTTACAGCAGCCTTTGTTTTATTTTTAGCCTTGGCATAACTAGGTAGTGGAGGACTTTATTTAAATAAGTTCTTGGAGAAACCTAATATTTTTAATATATATTTTCTTCTCGTTGTGATGGTGGGACATTTTGATATTTACAAAAGTTATTATAATATATAATAGTTTTTCATTTTATTCATAAAAAATGATATCCGTAAAAAATTACATTAAAGAAATAGGGAATTTTTGCTAAAGAACTCTTCCCTGTTATGTGTCAATAGACTAATAATGTCAGAAATTTAACCAAGGGCTATTTAAATCTTATTTTAACCAATGCAAACAGTTTTGCAGTAATATACAGATAATTGTTCCAAGATATTGGGAAAGCAATATTTTCCAACAATGTTTAGTTTATTCATCCTACCATATATTTTATAATACCACCTATTATTAATTGAATTAAAGATTTAATTTGACTAATTGAATCAAAGATGCAAAGAACAAAGTTGAAAAAGTGTTGTGCTCATTTTAGAAAATTTCGTTCTAGCTGTGAATGTGCATCTAGATGGACTGGTCAAAATTGAAGAAATAAACGAATGAGATGCTGACTCATGCATGGATGGAGCTCTTTGTCACGAATCTACCTTCCCTAGCAATTTGAATGTCTTTGGTCCCGTTTTTAACTGATCAATTTGCCATCAGCACTATGACCCCTGAGATCTACTCAAAGAGCCTTGCAGAAACAAGTAAACAAGTTTAATGTTGGCAAATAGAAATCACTACTGTACTCATAAAGTAAGAGTTTATATGTGTTTTAATGTTTATTTATTTATTCATTGTTCTATGGAATGATATGCTCTTATGAATGACTGACAAAAATCCTGTATTCATTGAAGAATGAGAAATGCCTGGTTCTAGATTTGGGTATGAAAAACATATTAAAGAAATACACCGAAAGAGAGCATTCAGAGAGGGAATAAAGGTGAAGCTTCATAGAATTTTTCTTTTTCTCTTTGTTTTTTCCTCTTAGGTATTGTATCTCCTTCTTTGGTCATAGGTTCTCTTCCCTGAAGAACCTTTTCTCTGCCGTATTCTTGACAATAGTAGTCAGTTGAAGATGTGTGTAGTTACAATGCAGGGTAATCAAATTTGTCATTGTAGTATTTCTTCTGGAGCTATCTAGAACTATCATTTATTTCTTCTTATACTGCTCAGCTATTGTCCTGTCACTCTGGTGGCTACTTTGTCTCAAAAGAGATGTCATGTAAGAGAAAGGGGGAATATCAAAGATAACACTGAGGCCTCTGAGTCCAGCCATACTGAAGCCAGCTTCTCATGAACACGTCAGAGGGAATGCTGTTGTCATATAATTGGCACATGCCAGACAATCAGTGTAATTTCAATGTGTCATAAACCAATGCAAAAACCATATTGTGTTTAGAAATTTATACCCACAAATTATTTTCTAATATTCACTTAGGAGTTTATTTCTTCTTCCTTCTCACTGGCATTTAAAGGGTCCTTTAAGCATAAAAGCAGTAATTCTTTACTCTTCTGTTCAGAAAGACCAATTAGCCTATAGCAGTCAATTAAAAAGACTTATTCACAGCTTTAGCCATTTCTTTTTTTTTTTTTTTTAAATACTAGAAAACATCCTTAAACTGTAGGTAATTCAACTTAAGGATATCTAGTTTAAATACATGAGAGAAACTTTCACGACTTGAAGGATTGGACCTAGAAACGGGAAAATTTTCAGTAGTTTGTTTTGAAAAAGGATAAAGACTTTATACAACATAGAGAAAAATGTTTTAGAGAATGATGCAGGAAAAGCATGAATCAGAAGAAAAAATATGAAAGCAGTATTTATTGCCTTAAAAACCTAAATAAGTTTGAAGCACATAAATACAATAAATAATTTTTATTTAAACAAAAACTGACAAAGTTTCTGAAAAACTATTCAATATCAAATAAGTATAAGGAGAATTATTCTCTGGTACTTTACACATTCTACTTGTATTCTCAGAACATGTGTATTAGATAAATATTTACTAGGGACAACAGGAAATTATTCACTTTAAATAAAACCTCCTCTACTTTTCACAGAGATAATTTGCAAACAAGTGAACATGTTTTATCCCAAATCATGTTTTGTTAATTTTCTGTTCATAATAGCATCTAATAAATTTCCATAGTATAGTACGATTTCTTCTCTTTTGTTGGTTGAGGTGAAAATAAGGTTAGAGACATCACAAAACTTTCTTATCTCATGTCAGACTAGTCAAAATTCCTACCACCTGAGGATTCACACAAAGAAAGAGTTCTTGGAGAATTTAGATTTATCCATTGTCAATGAGTGGAATCAACTGTCTTTGAGATTTCACTCTTGTACTTCATGATTTAAAAGACAGGTTTTAGAATAAATCAATCTGTTGAACAAGAGTGGCACATTGATACAATGCATCATGTACTTTTTTTTTAATCCCTTCCTTGTGATACAACACAAAGAGGTAGTAGATGTATAGATAATTTTGTAACTATTTTGCATCCACATATATCCTTAAACCAATGTAATTATGGAAGTTTTTGCAAATAGGGTCCAACTTATACTACAGTGTTTTTTGAGTGTTGCTTTTATAGGCCAACTCTCTGTAGCAGTTAAAAACTCAATGCTATAGCATTGTTTAAAAAAAAATCTCAGAAAATTAAAAAGAGTTTTCCTATGGTATGTTTTAAAAGCTATCCAACAAGTCTGGAGGTAGGGATCAAGTGTTAGAGCACCTATTTAGCAAGAAAGAGCCACTGAGTACAAACCTCAGTAATGATTATACAAGCAAATGCTCATCACTTTATTATTTTGGAAAATGTGCTCACATTTCATTTTATTTTTTTCAAATAAATTAAAATTTATTTCACAAAGCATAAAGTTGCTTTCTCATTTATCTGTAAGTATAGTAAATACATTTCTTGACATAAAGACAGGTTTTGTAGTGAAAAATATTTGTACTGTAGATTATATATATGAACTTCCTATTGTTGATGTAATAAGTATTAAATAATCAAGTTAAAATAGTTATACTGTCTAGAATAATACAAAGAGGAAATAAAATATGCTATCTAACTAAAATAAAATAAGATTCATATTTAAAGTTTGTATTTAGAGAAGGCTATCCTGGGAATTATAATCCCATAAGGAAAAGTGTAATTCCTTAAGTAACAATAGTTATATACACTGAAAATGAGAGATAGGTAAAAATAAGTACGTTTTTCTAAAAGTTCAAATCTATACTGCTTTCATTAACTTTTTTTTTTATCTTGTAGGTATTCAGTTTCTTATAATTTTGAGGTTTATTTCAGCAATCTGAGCTGTCAGCCAGTCACATGTCCTCTTATTCCTCAGGGAAATGATTTTCCCTCTATGATAATCAATGTTTCTCCAATAATTTTTCTAGATGTCGGGTTAGAAGGGATCTTGTACTTTGAAAAGACATTTCAAAATGAAGATTTGTATTGGACTTGGGGAGGTCCAGCAGCAGAGTCATTTGCACATGGAATTAACCCTGAAGACATCTCACTTCTTTTGCACTGTGGAGGTAGAGGAAAGAATCCACCTTGGAGAAATAGATGAAAAATGCTGCTTGGTGAATACACTCTTCTAACTGGGAATGGTTGACCAGGAGTGCCAGGGAAATCTCTTGATGAAGATAATCTTGAGAGGTTCCATGAGTGTTTTATGGAGGAGGTGGATGACATTTGGTCCAATGGTGAGAGATCATTTGGGAAATTCTTCCCACCATGTGTTATGTGTGGAACATCAGAGGCACATCATGCTATCTACAAGTTCACTTACCTGTTGTCACCTCTGAGCATTTTGTTCTTTGAAATTTTGGATGTGTCTTTCAGTTGTCTCAACTAAAAATCAAAGTAAGCTTCTCTTCTTTTTCATATTCCACTATCTCCTTTTGATGATGAAGAATGTCAGTCTCCAATTTTTCTTACAGATTTCTTCCTAGCTTTTTGCAGCTCTCCAGCTCTTCTGCTATATGACTGAGCTTTTCCATCTCTTTGCAAACTTCTTTCTCAGTCTCTAGCTGGTAATTTTCTTCTACCATTAACTTCCTGTTTTGTTCTTTACCATTTCATGGATAAAGTTCCATCATTATTTTAACTTTCTACTGAAGCTTCTGATTCACCTATTCAACCTGCGTATTTTGTGACTGCAAAGAGGCTACCTCACTGTGGAGGACTTTAATATAACCTGTGAGGTCTTTCTTTATTTTATTCGCTTCAAACAACTGAGTGAGAATCTGCTTTCTCTCTCCTTCTATGATTTGTAAGCATACCTTTAATATCTCACCATATAGCAGTTTCTCCGCAGTAGATTTTGGCTGAATTTCTGGTGAGCAGCATTTTCTGATCCAGTCATTTCTAATTTTGAGTCACCATCACTTATTAGGTCTTCTCCATGCACAGCAGCCCACTCTCTCATGTTTGCCAAGTGTGAAGTCAGATTCTACATGTGATCTTCTTTGTAATATAGCATTTATTCTGCACATGCTATGTGGTATTCAAGAGTTGTTTTCTGTTTTTGAAGTTCAGATACTTGTTTCTTCTGTTCTTTACCTTCTTTTAGAAACTGTTTCTGGCTTGCCTACAGTTGGGAGTTTTCCTTCAAAGACTCTGTGATTGAGCCTTTCAGTTGTGTTTCACTGGTCTGAAGAATTATGTGGTTTTCTCTGGATTCAGTCAATTGTGATATGAGGGATTTTACTTCCTCCTTTAGAGATTGCTTGGTTTTTGCTAGCTCTACCCTCAATTGTTGTTGTTGAAAATATTTAGATTTTTCCTCTTGTAGTTCTTTTTCTAGAAGGAGTATGTCAATTGTAAGTTGAGATTTGGATCTCTCCAGCTCTGCATGTGTGGCCTTCAAATTCTCTACTTCTGTTGAGACTTTCTCAGAGTTGGCATCCTTCAAAGATGACTCTAAGCCTTTAAGCTCCTTCTGAGTGAGGCTCACTTTTTCAAGTAGTTAAACTTTTCTTCCACCAGTTCAGGAAACTTTGCAGGAAGTATATTTTCTTTTATGGCACGAAGCCTCAAAAAGAACAGAAAAGCCAGTAAGTGCAACCGTAGCCACACATATCACCAGCACCCATGGAAACACATAGGGATTTGGGATTCATCTCAGTTCTTAAAGATCTGTTGCCACATACCTATAGAATTGGTTCAGGATCAGCCTCAAGTACACATAGTAGTACCTTGGCTCCCTCTATGATGCCAAGGCAACTTTGACTGTCGCCACAGCCTGACTGGCCACAAAAGGTACCAGAGAACTCTTGACCTTCAACACTTACCCAACAACATGGCAGACCACTGTCTGGCTTGCTGTGGGGCTAGGGAGGAGGTCTGATCTGGATGATACCAAGTTCACTGGCCTCAGCCCTTAGTGGCCAAGACTTGACCACTTTCTTACCTTTATATTCTGTTCAGCACAGGTCAAAGCCCACCCTACACACACTTGTTGCACTGTTTCTTCATGCCACCAACCCCTCTGTTAGATTTAAGTCAGACTTGGTTGAGTAGAGATCCCAATATCTTATTTAAAGCTGCAAAGATTTCTTAGAGTTCCTAAAGATTACCAACACACCCCCATAGATAGAGCCCAAACTAAGAACATTTCATCAAGAAGGTACAACGTACATTAAAGGACTCATATTCAGGTAAGTATTCAAATTGGATTTAGCAGCTCATTCTATGAGTACAGAATTCAGATAATTGCAAAGAGAGAAAGAACCCATGCTTTGTAGCATCTGGAATGTTCAATAAACCTCATAATTCAAACATGTATAATTCTTGATTATTGTAGTAAATATATTATATAAAACTTTGAATAATGAGATTAAGAGAAATAGATTAAGAAAACCTATGTTTTGTCTATTCCCCCCTTTTCAGTAATCCATCCGTAATTTGGTTAACACAAGTAACATTTATTTAGTGCTTCCTGTATGCAAAGTATGTTTTACATAGTCTGGGGGGGACACAAAATAAATTCTTCTCACATATTTTCAAAGAGTTTTAACCAAGAATTTGGGTCTATTGTTAAATATATAAAAACAATATATTATTCATAAAACATCTCTGGGTTCAACCACAGAGCCAAAAGGAATTTTTGGATTTAAGGAAGACTTTGCCAGGAAGAAGCTTGTCAAGTTAGAAAGCACATTTGTAAGTGGTAAGATTATTAACTATCTTTTTCATATACAGGCCAAAAATGATAACATGCAGCTCTTGTAAACATTTTAGATGTCATTTGATTATATTGTTTTCAAGACCCTGATTGTCATTTCAATTAACACCTTAAAAAATTTTATTGTACTGTAGATACATTGTGATATTTACAAAAGTTCTTAAGATACATCACAGTTGAATTCACCTCCACTATCATTCTCCTTTATCTCACCTCCCCCCATTCCTGGAATAATTTCAACAGGAATTATTTTCCCTTTACATCATGTGTACACAATATTCACATCATAGTCACACTGTTATACTCTTTCCCCACATCCTCCCTTATCCCAGAGGGACCAAGACCCTAGACAGATCCTGTTGTCCCTTTTGGTAAAAAAAAAAAAAATGGCAATTTTGTTTGTTTAGCAATACATTGGTTTCCTTGTGACATATCCATGTGTACATGTATTATAACCCAAATTGGTTCCTTGTCTCTATTTTTCTCTTTTCTACTTTAGTTCCTTCCGTATGGTGATTTTACCAGGTTCAAAAAGTCTGTATTTGTTCTTGTATAGAGAACATATTGACCATATTCACCTTCTTAACTTCCTTCTCTTACCCTCCCTCTTTTGTATGTGATCTCCCTTCACATGGTCTGTTCTCATAATATTGCTTATGTTTGTATCAGTTCTATATTCCACAAATGAGAGAAAACATGGATCGTTTGAAGTCAGGTATTGCTCTTTTTGCTCAGCTTTGCCTTGCCTATCCACAGTCTTCTGTGCTTCCAAATTAACTTTGGGGTTTATTTTTTAATCTTTGTGATAAATATCATTGAAATTTTGATGGGGATTGCATTGAACATGTAGAATGCTTTTGGTAATATAGTGATTTTTACACTAGTGATTCTACCAATCCATGAGCATGAGCGGTCTATCCATCTTCTGCAGTCTTCTTCTATGTCCTCTCCAATAGCTTATAGTTTTTTTCACATCTTTTATTAAATTTATTCCTAGGTATTGTTTTTTGAAACTTAGGAGGCTTCACAAGATTGTTTAAACTTTGTCCTTCTCTGAGTAAAAGCTAGTAATGTAGTATGATATCTTAAACTTAAATGGCGTATGAATAACCTGTGTAGTTAAATTGTGGATTAAAACTCATTAACTTAGGAGCCTGAGTTATCTCTGGTGATCCTGAAGCTACCAATTTATGGACTTGAGTAGCAAGAATATAGTCTTATAACTGGAACTTAGAAATTGCATTAGCTAAAAAGCAATGGCTCATTACTTAGGCCCATGAATTAACTAAAAGCAGGATTAAAACTTGCCTTCTCTGCTTCCATTTTGCATCTAAGTGTCTCCCCTCTGCCTTACCTTGGGTTCCAGGAAGGACAAGACTGATCAATAACATCTTTGTGGCAAATGAATGAAACTACTACCAAAAGAAAAGATCAGTAGAGGTTTGCTGGACAAACCTCTCATGCCCAGCAGGGAAATCTATTTTTAATGATGAGGCTAAACACTGGAACAGGAATATTCATCTATGGGAATCAGATTGCTCCCCTCAAGTGAACAGAGTGATAACACCTTCTCCAGAACCCTCTTCGAACCAGAACTTAGGTAATAATCAGTAATGTCACACTTTGCCTAAGACTGTTTATTATTTACACTCCTCATGTCCTGCTCCAAAAGCTTTTGTCTATTTTCTGAAAGATGGACTGAGTGTTTACTTTACCTCCTCTCAACTCTGCCCATACTGCATTAATAAATCTCCTTTCTCTGCCCTTCACTACTACTCATCTTTTCATTTAGCATATTGGGGTGAGTGGTTGGACTTGACATGTGAAGCCCTGGAATTGGACCTCTGGTCTAGAACTCCCAGTTATAGTCTGCAATTTTTTTTTTCATAAGCATGAAGAGTAGCTCAAGGATTTTGGAGTAATTTTGCAAAAGTCTTATAGTGAGATTGTTATAAATCAATATCATACTCACTATGTGCCTTGAATTCCATACCAGGGCTCATGCTACCAAATCTAGACTTCCTTCTTAAAGAAATGTTTTGGCTAAGGAACTGCACATATGACAACGTATGTGTAAAGGTCTGATATACCAAAAGCTAATTTCCAATGCAATTTTCAGTGGCTGTCAATTTTTCTCAAAACTTACATGTTTATATTTGGAAGTGAATTGACTAAAGGGAGAAAATTTTAACACAAGTTATGATATTTGGAGTAAATAAAATGCAGCTTCATTTGGTTGTTTCAATAAATACGTCAAGATTATGAAATATGAAAATTATGGTTCTTACAAGATGTCTTACTTTTTAAATTTCTGTATTGACAAAGTATCTGGTAGAACTTCTGGGAAAGATCATTAAAATACAAGAAAGCTGAGTCATTATCCCAGAAAAAGTTTAGAGTGTGAAAAAAATCAAATATAGAAGAGAAAAGTTCATGAGGCCTGAAAATATAAACAATGTCAAATTCATGAGGCAAATTTCAGGAGTTTTTGAAAGGTGATGTAGTTTCATTTAAAATTAAGTAGCACTTTATGCACAGTCCTTATTTTCTCAGGTAAACAAAGCTTTGTAGAAGAAATTTAGGATGGATAATTTAATGTCAAGGTGACATGCCATGGGGTGCCAGGCTTTGCATTTCCAGATGTGTCTGTGAGGGTATTTCTTTTTTTTTTTCATTTTTCTTTTATTATTCATATGTGCATACAAGGCTTGGTTCATTTCTCCCCCCTGCCCCCACCCCCTCCCTTACCACCCACTCCACCCCCTCCCTCTCCCCCCCCCAATACCCAGCAGAAACTATTTTTCCCTTATTTCTAATTTTGTTGTAGAGAGAGTAGAAGCAATAATAGGAAGGAACAAGGGTTTTTGCTGGTTGAGATAAGGATAGCTATACAGGGCATTGACTCACATTGATTTCCTGTGCGTGGGTGTTACCTTCTAGGTTAATTCTTTTTGATCTAACCTTTTCTCTAGTACCTGTTCCCCTTTTCCTCTTGGCCTCAGTTGCTTTTAAGGTATCTGCTTTAGTTTCTCTGCATTAAGGGCAACAAATGCTAGGTAGTCTTTTAGGTGTCTTACCTATCCTCACCCCTCCCTTGTGTGCTCTTGCTTTTATCATGTGCTCATAGTCCAATCCCCTTGTTGTGTTTGCCCTTGATCTAATGTCCACATATGAGGGAGAACATACGATTTTTGGTTTTTTGAGCCAGGCTAACCTTACTCAGAATGATGTTCTCCAATTCCATCCATTTACCAGCGAATGATAACATTTCGTTCTTCTTCATGGCTGCATAAAATTCCATTGTGTACAGATACCACATTTTCTTAATCCATTCGTCAGTGGTGGGGCATCTTGGCTGTTTCCATAACTTGGCTATTGTGAATAGTGCCGCAATAAACATGGATGTGCAGGTGCCTCTGGAGTAACAGTCCTTTGGGTATATCCCCAAGAGTGGTATTGCTGGATCAAATGGTAGATCGATGTCCAGCTTTTTAAGTAGCCTCCAAATTTTTTTCCAGAGTGGTTGTACTAGTCTACATTCCCACCAACAGTGTAAGAGGGTATTTCTGAATGTGATTAGCACCGCAGTGGGTGAAGCAGTTTGCTTTCCCAGAGTGTGTGGACTTCATCTCATACTTCCAGAGCCTTAAGTGAACAAAATGCAGAGGACAGAGAATGTTACTCCTTTTCCTGCCTCATGACTTGAGGGCAGACACCTCATTTCATCTTCTGTGGCACTCAAACTGGAATTTAATACATTGGCTCTCCTGGTTCTCAGTCCTTTAGAATCAGTCTGAATTACAACATTGGTAGTGTTTCTATGAGTAATACTGACTCATACATATCAATATATGACAAAAACCGGTACTCTGTTGTGTAATAAATGTTCTCATTTGTGGAATCTTATGATTTTAATGATGTGTTTTCCAGTTAAAGATACATATTATCAACTGTGATTCGTGGAAAATAACTGACCCATTGATGGGGAGATGAAATCTAACTGAAGTCTTATCTTGAAGAGCATTGTAAATAAAAGGAAAATGAAAAAGATAGTAGAACATTTTACATAAGCACCTTTTAAACTCGTTGCAAATTAAATTCAATTTAGATTCAGAAAAATAAACTTTTGAATATCAGGATTCACTGCACATTAATAAGAGATAAACAAAAATAGGAAATGGACATCACAAATATATACATATGTATGTGTGTATATGTTACAGAATGCATAATTTAATTATATTAAAATCCAAAAAGTATAGTTCATATTTAAAGGCATACAAATGTACACATATACATGTGTGCTCACATTCTCTGTCCTTATTATTTATTTTATTCTAAATAATGGTATCTTTTATTTCATTTTAATATGTTTATACTTTGATATTTAGAATTCCGCTGCTGCCATGTACATAAGCATTATCAAAAGGGTACATGCTATCTTCCTCTTTCCCTAAAAATTGAAAGGAATATAATACCTTTCCATGTCCCCTACTTTCATTTCTCTCCTATGTGTATTGTGTATACCAAAATGTGAATTATAGTTTTTCATTAACCATAGAATTTATTTCATACCCAGTCATCTGCTTGTTTTTTCTGTAGCACTAATTTAAAAAAATTAAACTTTAACTTGAATTTTTCAGTTTAATGGAAGTAAGAAAACAAGTTCTTTCATGTTTTTGCACATCCCCATAAATTATGATTATTCAATTCCTAAAGCATTTCACAAATAGCATCCTTCTCCATATTTGTCTGAATGCTCATTTCAGTTCATATTAACATCTTTCTCCATGGCTTTTGCCTCTGTAGATCAGAGGGAGAGATTTGGACATCAGTCTACTAATGCCTTTAAGAGTGTGTTATCTGGGGAGTATAGCATTGAAAAGGTTAAAATAAATATATCATCAAATATGGAAGACAGGCGATAGATGGAGAGATAGATGATAGATAGATAAATAGACTTTTCAGCTGGTTGGAATGCTGAAATTTATGGGCCTGATAATTATTGTATTATCTTGGTTTCTCATAAATGTTAAATATTCAATGTTTGTACAACAAATGACCAGAATTATGCTTGAAATGCATTTAATGTATTATAGATAAATGATAAAATTTTAAAATTATATTGTAATTCAGATTGTACTGGCTCAAGATGAGACAAGATTTAAGGATCTGAATTGATACTTCAAAAATGGACTCATTGACAGAAATTTAGTGCACGAAAATTGAGGCAAGCTGAATCAGTGAATCAGTATCGAAATAACAGATCATTTAGTAAAACTTCTCAGAAAAAATAATCATATTTTGAAAAAATGACAAATGAGATAATTAGGTCCCTACTTTTTATCAATCATAGCAATATATTCATTACAAGTTAAAACACTTATAGCATTGTTAATATATGTTTAATAAAATATTTAAAAAATTGCTGCATGAAAAAATGAGATGCAAATCCCAGGATCATGAAGAAAAATGTAAAGAAAAATATGAGCATTTCACAATGTATAAGTTGTTTAAAGAGAGTGTATCCTCTAGAATAAATTTGCAATTTTTCAGAATCTAGTGGATTTTATTCATAATTTAAAGTAATATGGACATACCAAATTGGTAAGAGCTAGTAAGCCACAATATAAATAGTATAATTCAAATCCTATGTGTAAACAGGCACATAAAATACAAATGGTGAATAATCATATGGAAATATGATTAATCTTGGTAGTAATGTGGGAAAACGTAAATTACAATAATGGCATGCCACATTTCCTCATTAGATTAGTTAATGCTTTAGAAAATGGCTTCATTTAAGTAGGATCCAGGGAAGCTGGCTTGTTCATACTCTCATTAAGTAAGCATGGCTTTTCAACATTTGTTTGGAGCATTTTGTAGCCATAAAAGAGTCGGGATCCTACGCATTTTAATTAAATGTTACTTAAGGTATAGTAAATTAAAGAAAATTTACTGAGTAATGATGATAGTGAATTCATTTTTATGTCAAAATAAAAAGATAAGAAAAAAATCTAGAAGAATATAGAAAGAATTCTAATAATTGTTCTTTTAACATTATATGTGCATATCCATATTGACATATATGTGAAAGAAAAGGTTTATCAATATATTAATTCATAAGAATGTGATATTTATAATATCAAGGAATAATGGTTTTAGAGAATACCTTAGGCAATATTTGCAGTAGTGCAAAAAAGATAGATATACAACTCATCTATTCTTTAATGGGGGACTTTATTGATTACATTTCCTTTTCAGGAAGAATAACCTTCATTGTCTAGAACCAAATAAACATAGTATCACTAATTAAGCTTTTTATAGCTAATGTTTGTCATAAAATGTTTTAATTGATAAACTTACGTTATCTTATTTAATCATCCAACAATCAAAGAGACAATTACTATTATTGCCCTCACTAACAATCTAAAGAATATAAGTAATTTGGCCCAGGATACATCTCCAGACAGAGATTCAGAGATGAACATAACCACCTTGCTTATGAAAGAGCCATTTTCTGAGTATCCACCACATCTCATGTGCCTCACACAATTAATTATCCTTTGATGAGAGTATTACAATATTGCCCATCTCTCAGTGTTAAGTGTCTTCTCTCTGTATATCTACAAACACCTCTGTGTCTTAAGACCAGAGAGAAAGAGGCAGATGTGTCTGAGGAGGTATTGAAACTCCTGTTGATAACAGCTTCCAGGAATTAGTTTAAGGAGGGCTTCTGACTCCAAAAGTTTGTGATAACAAGACATAAAAAATGGAAAAGAGAAAAAGCTATGATTTGTAGCATTTTAAAGTAGCTGAAGAATTCCATAGAAGAAAGGCAAAAGAGAAGTTGAATCATTGGTAATTCCAGAAGAAATCGTCTGAAACCCACAGCCAGTAGTTTGAATTTAAGGTTTAATTTTCATCGTATAATTTTAATAAAGTTATAAAACTTACCTTAATCTTGACCTCATATCTTGTGGTAGTTCATTCTCTATTAAGTGGATATTAAAACTCACTGATGAGATATATTCACCTGAAACATGGAATTAGAATTAATTTTTTCAATAAGTAGACAATAAAGCATAAGTTAAAAGAGTCTTACCATTTAAATTTTTTTTTTTTCTCCTTCAGTGAGGAAAAATGAACACCCTCCCATGAGGACTAGAAACAACGATACTGTTCCTGGTTTCTTATCCTTGAAGGTGACTGGACTGAGAGAATTGATCAGTTTCATTATTGCCATCTTTCCCCATGGAAAGAAGCTACAATTCTAAAAGATAAAGCGTGTCAGGGGCTTATGTAGGAAACTGGAGCCAACCATGGCCAAAACTACACTGCAATAGCTGCTCACCTTAATCCTGCTTTTCTGCTTACAAGTCAGTGGCAGTACTAGAAAAATAAAATAATGCTGCACAGGCAGTGTCGTGTATCTGTGATACAAATATTCCCCCTCTCTGTATAAAATAATATTCTATTCAGGCACAGTTCCATAGAGTCAAGAAATACCTCTCATGCACACAGAGATGAAAGAGCCAGTCTACTTAGGAACATTTTAAACATTAAGTGCATGGTATTATCTCTCCACTGAGCAAATAATAAAATGTCTCATCATAATACCTGCTACTTCTATTACAGTGAGCAGTTGCCTTTAAGCATATTAAAGTCTAATTAATCCACATTTATTAAAAATTACTTCATGCTAATGAACAGAAATTAAAGAAGGGCAGAGATAATGTATTGGTACATTGCATTAGCTAAAACAGGCAGCATCTGTCATCTTAACTGTGCTAAGCTCTTGTTTTATACAAGAGAATAATTAAAATAAATTTTATCAACTTTCCCTTGACAGTGAGTCTTAAATATTTCGAGTTAAATATACTTTCACAGAAATAATAATAGAAAAAATAAATATAGCTATCCTCTAAATAGACAAGGATTTCAGAAGCAATCATTTGCATCTCTTTCACAGTGTGCTCCAAAAATTCCACGCTTGCAGTCACAGGTAAAATGATGGATTTTATCAATATAAGCTCCATCCTGCAGACAGTGCTCTGGTAGGCATTCATCTATATTTACTTTACAATTGATGCCAACAACAGAACACACAGGACAAAGATAAAACCATGAAGATTCAAAACTCAGAAGTTTTGCTCATTGTGGTAAATATCACCCAACCAAATCATGACGCTCTTGCCATAAAGATGACTTGACATCTAATGGCAAAGATAAACATTTTTCAATGTTAAACAACTTTAGGTTTATGAAATCTCAGAATACTAATTTAATGTGAATGAGAAAAACAAAGCAGGAGCTTAATTTACTTAAGAAATTTGTTTTTAGTGTGAGTAGTTATTTACTGAGAATGCAAATGAAGTAATAAATTAGATCAAGTTGTCACTGTGAATGATAATCTGTAATATTTTTTGAAAGGCCCTTGAGAGGCAAAACTTTTTTACCTACAGAAATCAAAAGTGTTTGGTGTTTTCTAAATTTTGTCTTCTTAAGACTTTTAATGGACTGTGTGAAGTTTCTACCTAAAATCTGAATTTGACTAAATACCTGAGGTTTTCAAAGATCAAGTTATGAATATTTTCTAAGTACCTAACATAGACACCTGTATTCTCAATTAGGATTATCTAGCCAATAAGTAAATATGTATGCTTTAGTGGAGAAATGTTCTGTTAGAAAGTCAGTGCAGACAGAGTGCAGCACAAGTAGAACAAGAATGAGTCTCAGGTTTCACACGGCTGGCCTATTAGCAGAAAGTAGAGAATCATTGTGAAGTGTTGTTACAATAATGTCTTTGACACTCTGTCCATTTGTACTGAGCATCTAATAATAAAACTCTATATATTGAGCATTTATTGATGTACCAGGCATTGAGCCGAATGAAAGTACCTGAAGCTCATCAAACCTGAAGATAAATCTCATTAACCCCAATTCACTGCTAAGTAACTAAAGGTTTACGAAGACTAACTGAAAAGCTACTAGATTGCTTAAGAACAGATAAGGATTCAAATCATAATCTTTCTGACTTGGGCTTCTAATCATTACTTTAAATTGTCTACTTGGCAAACTACTGAGATATGTGCAAATGTTGCTATTCTGAGTAATACAGTCAGTATATATAAATTAAAAAACATCTCAAGATTGGAGTGTAGCTCCATGAGAGGGTACTTTCCAAAGAAATGTGAGGCCTTGAGTTCTATTCCAATTACTACAAAAACAAAAACAGGACAACAACCAAAATACATGTCTTTTGTAGACAATAAGATTGAGAATAAACACAAGGAAAAATACAAGCTCATTAAAATGAAGAACAAATAAATATAAAGAATTAGCTTTTATAATTTATGAGACATTATGAAAGCCTTAGTCAGCATTTCACTTTCAGTTCTTTCCTCTTGCCTTACATACCCAGTACCTCTTACTGCCCATTAATTTACCAGCCTGCATTCACCTGTCAGACATAGTTATAGATACCTCCTTATGGTTTCTTTTCACTCAGTATTTCCATGGTTGCATTAATCACAGCAGTGCAATTTCTAGGTAACGTGATGATTTAGAATTGTGACTTCATTAGCTCAGACAAGAACTATGACTAAAAATAAATAAATAAAAACTATATATGCTGTCTTCCTGCTACCATGTTGCCATCTTTGAAGCTAGAGAAATAGTTTATGCTTGGAATAATTTTTATTTTGTGGTTATAAATTAGAGTCCTTGAATTCATTAATAGTACAGAGAATTCCTTTGTAAATAAATGTGGATGATTACCTGTGAAATCTGGGGACTTTCCATGTCCCTGATATGTCAAAACCTTCTTTCTTAGTCTGGCTGAGTATATGCCCTTATATTAGATTTTTCAACATTGGAAAATAGAGTATCATTTCAGAACTAAGCCATCAAAGTTCATAACCTGAGAGATGTTTTCAGTAAACTATTTATATCTGTGACAATATTATAATATATGCATATAAATACACACCCATTTCTCTCTTCCTCTCTCTGTTTTCTTGTCTGTCTCTCTTTCTTTCTACTCCCTTTTTCTCTATTTACCTGGAATTTATCTTCTCTCCAATCTGTGCTCTTTTTCTTACCTTCTTTCCACATCCTCTTTAACCAACTTTTCCAGTGAATAGCTTTACATGTTGGACAAGGTTTTTCAAAATAACTTTTCTGTTTCATAATGTTTTTCCTAACAAAACACTTTATGATGTCCTCAACGCCCGTTCGTGACACTAAAAATAACATGATTTCATGTTTATTTAATGGTTTTATAGTATGCACAAATATGTGATGATATGAAAACAAAATTACAAAAATGTTTGAACTCTTTAATCTGAGTTGTACATAAGTCTCCTAGACTAAAACCGAATAACATGGCCAATATTGTGTTCTTTCTACTGTTCTAATGCTAGAGAGTACTCTAATTCATTTCTTGAACACATGAATAATAAAAGAATCCCTATAGAGTTTTTTGTTATTACCTGTGAAAATTTAATACAAAATTCCAAAGGAGAATATCTAAGAAGCAAGCCATGACTGGCGGAGTGACTCAGGTAGTAAGAGCACCTGCCTAGCAAGTGTGAGGCTCTGAGTTCAAACCCCAGTTCCTCAAAAAAAAGCAGGCCACACAGCCATTGTTTCTGTCCAATTATATTAGAGTTAAACATTTTCTGTATTTTTTTCCTGATAGCTCTGTAACAATATTATGTAACATAATAAAACAGCAAAAGAAAGTTGAAGGTAAGAAAATTGCAGCTATGAGCAAAACAAGTAACTAACAAAAAGGTTGGTATATATAAGCACTAAATATTTTAAGAACCAGATTAAATAAGCATGGATCATATGTTTAATTAATAATCATTTGCTTATCTTATTCTTGTTTGGAAAGATTTCTGGGGGCATTTGTAACTCATACTCATTTTGAAAAGATCTCAAGGAACTTTTAAGAATGCTTCATTTTTCTGTCCATAAAAGTTTCAGATTGGACAGAGGTTCCTAAAATTCATTACAGTAGTCTTAGAGCTTTGGGCAAGGGACAAATATTAATGAATATCTGATAATAAAAATGATGATGACAATGTTCACTTTAATTTTGTTTTTCCTAATCTTTGGAGAGGTCTTTTGTGAAAAGTATAGGAACAATGACTCAATACCAATTTGGAAGAGGGTTTCTTATGTCTCAGACATCATTACCACATGAATGTGTAGATGAAAGTACTGCATAATTCTTTGAAAAATTCAATAAACAATTTCTAAATCATTAAGAAAACCTTTTTAAGAAGAGATTTAAAATAACTTTCATCAAATTATAGCTATATGGCAGAAACAACATTCTGACTCATACATACCGTTTTTAGATCACATTAAGTGCATGAGTCAAGAAAGATTCAGGAGGTAGAGCTCAGGAAGACTGCTGTTCAAGGTCAGCCCAGGCAAACAGTCAGTGAGAACAAATCTCATCAAATAAGCCAGGTGTGGAGGTGAACATCTATAATCCTATGTACACTGTGGGTGTAAATAAAAGGATTGTAGTCCAAAGACAGCCTGGGCAAAAACCATAAGACTCTATCTAAAAGATAACTGAAGCAAAAAATAAAAGGATGAGGGCTTGGGGCAGAGTTCAACTCTTAGAATACCTGCCTAGTCAGTGACTGCAAAACCAGTATTGTGAAAAAGAAAAGAAAGAAACAAAAAGAAAGAAAGAAAGAAAGAAAGAAAGAAAGACAGAAAGAAAGAAAGAAAGAAAGAAAGAAAGAAGGAAGGAAGGAAGGAAGGAAAAAAGAAAGAAAGAAAGAAAGGCACATGAAATGCTGAAGTGAAGACTGTTTAATTAGGTAATATGCAGAGCTTTGGAAGGTGAGAAGTAGTTCCATAAAGATGTACAGGGCATATGTTCAGGCTTATGAGGGCTGATTAAAAATGGAAAGCACAGCTTATAGAAGCGTCAGATTCCTGTTCCAATGAGCACCTAATCACTTACTATCTTAGGACCCTATGGGTTCACAATAATTAACATGTTAAAATATTATGAGAACTTATGAACATCAGACAGACAGGTACATGTATATATTTTATGATTTATTGACTCATTACTCTTACAAACACAGGAGATTTTATTTTAAACAAATTACTTAATCTCTTGCTAATATAATGCTGAAAATAACTCATTATTTAAACCCCTATTTAGTATTTACTAAGTAGTTGTTCTATGACCCAAAATATTGCATGATTCCACTGAGTAAGGTATTTAAAACATTGAATATTATAGAAACAGAGATATTTACTGAGGCTAAGTGAAGAAGAATGAGTTTTTGGTACTTGGTGTATATGAAGTTTCATTAATGCAGGATGAATAAATTCTAGAAATCTGCCTCACAATACAGAATCTACTCTCAACAATGTGGTATCTTGTACTGTATAATATGTGACAAGAATAGTTCACATGTTAAATGTTCTTTCCACAAAAATGTTAATAAATCACATATGCAAAAAATTCAATGAAATATTTAGAGATAAAATGTGCTTATTACCTTGACTGTTGATGTCATGAGTACATATGTACATATATATGTACATACACATACATTCATATATTTATACCTATATATATGTCCAAACTTATTACCAACTACATATTAAGTTGATGTAATTTCCACATGTCATTGTATCTCATGAAGTCAAGAATGAATTCTTTTAACCACATTATAGAATAATGTTTTCTATCTCATGGGGCTATTATAAATATTACTTTTTCCAGTGAAATGTTAACTGAGCTCTAATTGCACACTTTATAAATGATCTAGATTAGTCTGAATGAAAGTCTAGAATATTCCAATGTATAATTAGAGTGTGCATTGTGGTGCTTCTACTAACAGACCTTGCCACACTTTACCTGCCAAGTCGGAAATCTGAAAATTGAGTAAATTATGAGGATTAATTTCACAGCTTATTGTAAATAAAAATAAATACAGGAGTTTATGTTTTTAATTACCCTACTTTATTCATTTTA
Source organism: Castor canadensis (assembly GCF_047511655.1). Classification (NCBI taxonomy): domain Eukaryota; kingdom Metazoa; phylum Chordata; class Mammalia; order Rodentia; family Castoridae; genus Castor; species Castor canadensis. The sequence goes on along the minus strand of NC_133386.1, from coordinate 100,197,056 downwards.
ATTCAACATCACAGTCTTATTTCTTTCTGTATGCACACACAAACTTAATTTAGTAAGGAAAGTACTTCAATAGACTATAATGAAGAAGACTAATGAAATGTTTACAGAAGGAAGAACCAAATTGCTGAGGACAGAGGCCACAACAAAAGAACTAGAAAGAGTTAACAATTACCTTCTGAAGAGAGTTTCTGAGAGAGAGTACTACAGTACAAGATGAGTGATGGAAACACCAGTTATACAGATTCCTGGCTTCAGGAACTTCAGGAACTTTGGGATCATCAGAGCATTCACAATCTCTATACTAGAGCCCACAGGGTCTTTCCCTTCAAGGAATAGGTAGGCCTGTCCAGTGGGCAGAAGTTAAGTATAACTAACTAGAGAACAGTGAATCCTCAGTTCAACCCCACACCCAATGTAGAGAAGGACACATGACGAAAGCCCCTGCATAACTTGAAGTCTCCAGTGAGCTGAGCCCACATCCAGTATGGAAGGAGCAACAAACCATGTAGCAAAGAACAGTCCTGTACACAACAGTGTACACTGCCTCCAGTCTCGACATGGAAGTGACTTGTGATCCAGTGAAAGAGTCACATAAACCACTGAACCCCTGATGCTGATCACAACTAAAGAGGCAGCACAGAGACTAAACACTACATTTACCTAGAACCAAAGCCAACACACCTAAACTAATGCATTCCTTAGACATATCTACAGGTAAACACTTTTTCTCTTGGAAGCCACTCTATAAAATTAGAAGTAATGACTGCTCCCAAAGATGTACAGATAACAATTCCAGAACACAAGTGATAAACTTTCCACTTAAACTCCTAAAATACCACTGACCACTACTAAAGAGCACATATAATTATGTGGGTCTTCCTGAAGAAGAAGTCAAATAACACTAAGGAAGCTCAGTGAGACTTCAGTGAATCCAGTTATGCAATTCAAAGATATCAGAACAATTCTTAATCTGAGAAATTTAACCCAATAAAGAGTTGAATATTTAAAAAGCAAGCAAATGCACTGGAAAATAGTTCAGCAGCTGTTTGCTTGTCTAGCATGAGAAAAGCCCAGGGTTAAATTCTCAATACCACACACATAAAAATAAACAAAATAAAAATAACAAACATAAATCTTAAACTGAAGACTTGAATAAATAGAATAAAAAGTACAATTGATTGTTTCAATAAGAGAATATGTCAGCAGAAAATAATTTATGACTTGAAGACAAGACCTTTGAATTCACTCCAGCCTGAGGGATAAAAAAGAAAAAGAATATAAAAGAGTGTGGAATGCTTTTGGACTCACAGGACATGACTTAGCAAATAATTTTTCACATTCCATGGAGAAAGGCATAGAATGCTTATTTAAAGGAACAGGCAAGACTTGGGGGAGATATGGTCATCCAGATTCAGATCCAGATTCATATCAAGATTCATAATCCCAATTAGATAAACCTCAAGACATCCTTTCTGAGGCAAATTATGATCATACTGGCGAAATACAAAATTCTAAAAGCACAGAGAAATGTCTACACATAAAATGGAATCTCTATTAGATTAACAGAAGAGAACAGATTGATGTCTTCAGATTACAAAAAGAAGAAATAGCCATCTAGGAAAGCAGTCCTTTAAAACAAAGGAAAACAGATATTTCGGAGATGAGCACAAGTGAGGAAATTTATCACAACTAGAACAGCACTACCTAAAAAAAGTAAGAGAAGGTTACAACCAGAAGTAAAAGAACAATAATTACAGTATAAAAAGCATGAAAATGCAAAGCTCAATGACAGAGGCAAATTTATAATCCATTTGAGGAAATTGAGCTATAGCAATGGCAACATAGGATATTCCTAACAGTGATAACACTATCAGGAATAGTAAAATCAAAGAGGTCAATGAAAACCATACTTCAATGAATTGTGAAGAAATACACAATGTAAAAAATGGAAGTTATGGCAAGGAAGTTACAAATTGGAGGAGGAGGTAAAAGTCTAGAGTATTTGTATGTGAAAAAAAGGAGAATTGCTATTATCTTAAACAATTCTTTTATAACATCAAGATTTTATTCCTGCAAACCCCAGAGTAATCACAAAAGAAAACTTATGTTAGAAACACAAATGAGTGCAAGAACTCAATCAAAATTTGTTCTACAGAAGATTACCATATCATAAAAGCTAACAAAAGAGAAGAAGAAAGGAACAAGAGTTACACAACAACCAGAAAAAAATAAAATGAAAGGAGTAGGTTCTTATTTGTCAATAATAATCTTGAATATCAATGGATTCACTTATCATACTAAAACTTATAGAGTGGCTGAATTGATTTTTTAAAAAAATCCCCAAACTCATTCAGCAAGCAAGAAGTATCTTCAGTTATAAGGAAACACACTGACTGAAAGCAAGAGATAGGAATTATATGCTGTGGAAGTAGAAATGAAAGAAGAGTAAGAAGATCTGTACTTGGACAAAGTAGACATTAAAGAAAAAAATTTAAAAAGAGATAAAGAAGGTTATTGCACAATTGATTAGGGGATATAATAATTGTAAATACACTAGAAATATCTAATGATTATTAGTAAAACAAAAAGATCTACAAAACCTGCTTGGAATCTGAAAAAGGGAGTTAATTTTTCAGAGTCCTGGAACTTGAGCAACATATGTGATATTGTGGAATGCACTTTTCTCTCACCTTTACCAATTCCAACAAGAAATTAGAGATCAATGAATAACCCAAAGTTTTTATTCCATAGACTAGGCCCCAAACGAGAGTGGTGATGAAATTTAAAGATACTATTTAGCTTTTGCTGTCTGTATGCACAGGAATATTCTGACATAAAGACTGACTTACGTCTGGTGAATCAATTGAACTCCTCAGAAAGACTCCTTTAGAAATCAAGAAGACCTACCAGTCACTCAGCCCAACCAGTGTTCCTTATCAAACATAATAAAAGACCTGAAAGGTATAAAATTTTGAGATATTAGTTAGTTTACAAACAGCCCACAAAATTATAAATGCAAAATTAGGCACAAGACAGTAGAAGAACTCATTTTTAAGTGAAGAACATAAAATTTAAATTCACTGGAGTCAGTAAATTCATCTCTATTACTGTGATTTTCATTGTAAAGCAGCATGAAAAATTTTAAGTCAATACAACTTTTACTGTTTTCCATGTGCCTCATTCTGTAAATTAATTAAGTAGGCAACACACTTTAAAAATTAAGTCGATTTGTCATGGAAATAAAATGATTAAAAATACCCAGTGACTTCAGTGTTTTCAGATTTAATATTCCTACATCAAGAAACATTCAACTGGAGATGCATAATTAACTCCTTAATAGCATAACATTTTATTTATGCAAAACATAAACAATGGCTCATGCGATGCACATAATTCATAGTTTAGTAAAGCAGAATATTGTTTCTGGATTGACATTTAAAAATGTGTTTAATTTTAAAAGAGATAAAATGAAATATTAAATGATAACTGAAGATCTATAGCATTGTATGATATGCAAATAAATTTCAAATGTGCTAATTTGATTTATATGTTAAGTAATCTGTCAAGTAAATGTTATTCACAGGAAAGAGATGAGGCAAATTGAGGCTTGTACTGATGAATGACCTATGTCACACAATGAAGGAAAACACTGAGTAGTGTGTTCTGATTAAAAATAAGTAGCCCAAACCAGGCATGCTGTGACATGCCTGCAATCCCAACTCCCAGTAGACACAGACAGAAGAATTATGAGTTCAAGGCCAGCCTGAGCTACATTATGAGACCCTATATCAAAAAGCTTAGGTGGAGGATGTAGAAAGCTCTCAATGGAAGAGAGTTTGCCTAGCATACTCAAGGACACAGGTTTGATACTCAGTAACACACACACACACACACAAATACAGAATCTTAGTAGATTTCACATGAGAAACAAAGGGTTTCATAGCCTGAAAGATACAGTGGAAAAAAAAAAAAAGATACAGTGGAATGCTAATGTTTAGCAATTAGATCTCAGAAGAAAAAAAATAGGGGGCAAAGATTATTTATAGATAGATTTTCTAACTGTGCTAATGTAGGCCTCACATCCTTTTGCTCTTCAATAAACCGAAATTATGTCAACCAGCTCATAAGGTTTGTAAAAATAATATTTACCTCTTGTGAACCATACAAGCTGACTCCATGGGTCACTTGAGGGGACTTTCTGACTGCTATTTGAAAATCAAACAGGATGTCAGAGAATTGGAAACATGTACATAACAGGAAAGGGAAAGTGCAGCTGTGTACAGTGGGGATTGGGAATCGAGTGCAGGGTTTCTGTGTGGCGACAGCAGGAGGAAATGTGTGGTGTGTGTGTGTGTGTGTGTGTGTGCGTGTGTTTTGTGTGTGTATCAAATACAATTCCTCAAAATGCTACGGATAATTTTTGAATAGTTGCCATAGAGCTGAATATTGAAAGGTGAACTGGAGCAGTATTTTAGTATCAAGGTGATGAGTACTGAAATGATAATAATTTTAACAGTCATTGAAACTTACGCATTAGGCAAGAAGAGCTGTGATAAAAGTGTGGCGCCAAGCTGGGGACAACTTATATCCTCATTTTTTCCATAGCAACCTTAGCCCCAAGTTTGACCAGATAACTGCTTGGAGAACAGGCTTTATTAACTGGTAGAGTTTGGACTCAAACTGAGGAATTTAATATGAATATATTCACGACTAAGCATTCAAGAGGGTGGGAGCAGGGGGAGAAATGGCCCAGACAATGTATGCACACGTGAATAAATGAATAATAAAAATAAATAAATATATAAAAGAAGAAAATATAAAAAATTAATTTTGTGCATAACACACTATCAAAAGCTTGAGTTGTATTTTGCAGGTGCAAAGTATATTGAAAACCATGTGAAGGGGCTAGAAACAATGAGTACAATAAAATAGCAGTGTGGTCAGCTGAGTTGTCAAAATGTAGTGATCATAGCAGAATAAAGTGAGTGACACAAAAAACATCTATACTTCTTTTGGACTCAATCAAATGCCTTTTGTCTTCCATTTTTATTGTAAAGTCATGTAAGTTTTTAAGTTCGATAAATAAAAGGAAATAATCTTTCTAAACTCACAATCCTACATGTAGTTTTGTATATTATGTTTTTATGTTTGAATTTTATCTACATAAATCCATCCCTAAAAACATTGTCACTTTCACGCTGGCAAAAAATATAATTAACTATATAATTATAACATCACATTTTTCCATATAGTAGCAACATCTTCAGTCATCATTTTAACCATTGAAAAACATGTATTTTTCTATGAAGGATGTTTACCATAAACATCCTTTCATATATCTACACACCATAATATTTTCTTTCAAGAAGAATATGTACCATAACTTGTTTAGCAATTTTCATAAGAAAAGTTATTTGCTTCAGTATCTTGCTTCTGCACAAATCACTAATGAAAATCTTTAATTTACACATTTACATTTATGTTTTTTGAGGCTATTTTTTCTTGATAATTTATTCAGGGAAATACTTCCTCAAGGGGAAATTACTATGTCAAATAAATGAATATTTAATCTCAATAGAATTTTCCTTTCCAGCAGGTAGTGACATGCATATTAAAAGTAAGGCATAATTTATTTATCAAACAAATGACTGCTATTTAAAAATAGCAGTATCCATTAGGAGAGAAAATGCAGTAAATAAATTTCAAATCACACTCCTGAGTCGTCTTGCAATTGTAAAATTTTGCAATAATACAGAAAATTACATTGCTTAGGAACAATTTAGTGAAATGCTGTATACAACCTCAAACTGTGGTAAAAGACAAACATGCAGAAATTTCATTTTTCATTAAATTCCACTTTAGAAAATATAGATTATCAGAGACATTATAAAATGTACCTAGAATGATTATTACTTTCAGTATTCTGATGAAAGTGACAGAGTAGAAAAATATATTGATCCATAAATTTAAGATTCATTAATTACATTGTAATCTCAAACTGAAATTTTAGGCAGCTATTAAAAAATGATGCCAAGAAAAATTAATGAGTGACATACAGAAATTTGCAGAACATTATTTCCAAGTAAAAGTTCTTTTCACCAAATCCAATGTAGTGCATAAAGTAATTGTAACATACCATTTAATGACTTACATAATCAAGTTGCAGCACTATATAACTGTTATATCTCTCAGCCGCATTTGTTATTTTTACTTTTGTGTTTTTCTGTAATTTCTCCATTTCTACCTAGCATATATAATGCTTTTTAATGAAGAAAAAATATATTTTGATGGATTAGTCACTTTGATTAAAAAATAGCATTATATTTTTGTTTTCTTTAGATTGAACCATTTTGTTTTTGAAGAACCACACTAATACTACTTCTAACTCAAATTTGTTGATTTTTATTGCTTAGTGTTATTTGGACTGTTCCATTGCCATTATGAATGTTTCACAAAAATAACATAACTTGAGACTATGCTTCAAATCTCTCCATTATATATTGTATTTTCAGAGGACAATTTAACAACATGTATGCTTCTTTAGGATTTGTCTGGCCCTATATCAGGCATCCCTCCTTTAATTAAAAATAAACAAAAAAAAACCCTCTCTCTTTGCCTCGCCATCTCTCTCTTCCCTTCTGTTTCTCTCTCTTTCCCTTTACTCTTTTATTCAATTCTTTCACTAATGTATAGCACTACTTTAATAAAGTGTTTTAGTTTTATCTCTGTTCTAAACATAAAATGCAGAACTTTCTATTTCCTGAAGAAATGAATGATGGCAAAACTTACAATTCTAACATTTAATTGTCATTTCTTTCACATAATAGAATTTGTTTAATGTTTACTCATATCCATATTATATTGGTTAAATATTGACCTAATTTAAACCAGGATTGTGGTACATGTTTGCAATTCCAGCTACCCAGAAGGCATTGTCAAGAGGATCATGAGTTCAAGGCCAACCTAAGCCAATTTAGGGGTGAGACCATCTCTCAAAGAGCAAAGCTAAAAACAAGAGGGTAGCTCAAGTGGTAGCGTGATTAAATAGTTTGCACAAGGAACTGGGTTTGTCTCCCTACCTCTGTAGCTATACATAGATGATAATGATGATAGATAGATAACAGCTAGATAAATAGATATAGATTTGCTAAACATAAGCAAATTCAGAAATCAAATGCAGAAATCACTAAGCAGCATTGTTTCATTTTCTCCATCAATTTGTAACTTTATTTTGCAACTCCTTGTCATTTTCTAAAAAACTACTTTGTCTTATACTATTTTTTAAAAGGGAAACAATTAAATTTCTCAACAATACTACCAATTTTTCGTTTAGTGATGTGTTTTACTTTTATCAATAGCTGCACTAGGCAAGAAACTAGCAGGAGCTTTTTTTTTTCCTTATTCTAACATTCAATTCAAGAATTCTCTCTCATGCTTTGCCTAGTAGCAGTTTTCAATGTTTCTGGTGTTCCCATGGATTTCATTTTGCAGGAAAGAAAGACAATAGCTAAAGGCTTTTTCATGAGGATAAGTCTGTCCGTGTCTTTGAATTTTTAGTGATTTTAAGGCATGGAAGTTTTAATTCTGTGGATCACTTTTTGGAGGCAGGAAGAACACAAGCTCCATGCCATCCTGGGCTATAACTGAGAATGTCTCAGGAAACTAAGGATTGGGAATAAAGACCACGGGAAGATGCCTGCTAGAATAGATACTTGCCTCAGTACAAAACAGACACAAACACACACACACACAAACACACACACACAGAAAAACACACAGAGGAGCACAACAGACACATACACACACAATCATATTTTAAGTGACTTCTATTAAATAACTCCCATATCAATGTCACGTCAATTGCTAAAAAGAGCAGAAAATATAAAGACATGATGGTTCCCATCAAAAGGAATTCTGAGCAAATTGGTGATAAATGAATCCGTTCTTGTTTTTAATTCACTTTCTCATCAATATAAGTCTCAGATTGAGAGGCACAAAGACTGAGAACAGACTTATCATAACAAGAACACAGGATACATCAATGTCACATGTAGTCCTTATTTTCAAAGACTTTTACATTAATTCCTGTGCCTGAAGTCTTAGACAAGAAGATTACCTGGGTGGCTTGTTCTCTGTATATTCATTTGCTTAAGTGTGCTTGCTAGTCCTGGTTAAGTGGAATTCCAGCCTGGACAGTACACACAGTGTCCTCAGGCTTAGACTACAGCTGTAATTTCCTTCACTAGACGCTGTTATCCTTTGGAAAATGAATTTGTTTGTTTTGAAATACTAAGTCATATGTAACAATGTGGGTTGCTATCTAGTTGTCTCTCTCTTTACACATACACACACAGAGGGAGATAGAGAAATAAAGAGATAAAGTTATTATTTAAGAATATGTACTGAATAACTACTTATATGACCTTTTTTCCACTAAGTAAATATTATCTAAACTGTAGACTTTGTGTTTCCATGGACTTTCTATGGATATGTGTGGGATCAAGGACTAAAATTCATTCAGTCTGTTTCTTTATGATTCACTTAAGATATCTTTTGATTAATGCTTTAGTGGGTTTGTCTTGACTCCTTACACTTTATTTTTAATGTTTTTCATTTTTCCTGTCTTGGTCAGACAGGAATTTGAACTCAGGACCACACATTTGCCACTAGTTGCTCTTCCACTTGAGCTATATCCCAACCATTTTTTTTTTTTAGTGATCTTTCAGATAATGTCTCCCATTTTTTTCTTGGGTCTGGCCTAAGACCTCATCTTCTTACTTACACCTTCTTCATAGCTGGGATTGTAACATCGTGACCAGTTCACTAGCTGAGACAAGGTCTTGCTAACTTTTTCCCAGGCTAGCCTTGAACCTCAACCCTTCCAGTTTCGTCCTCCTGAGTAGCTGGAATTGCAGGTGTGGTCCACCTTGCCCAGCCTGCTTCCCCTGTATGTTTTTTTTTTCTTTTACATTTTAAATATATACCAACTCAAGCAACTAAGAAGAGCTTGAGTTCTGAGGTAAATTGAAATCTGTGCTGAGAAGTTCAATATTAATAAGTAATTTAGAATATGGAGCATTTAAGGTATCAGGTTAAATTTTACCTCTTTTTCAATTCTAACAAACTATCTATTCTATTTTATTCATAACATAAATTCTGTCATTATTCTTGATGATTAATATCTTGTAACTAAAATATTTTACTATGCTTTCTAGATCTGTTCTTGCTTCTACTTCACTGATCTAATGCAATCATATTGAATTAATTTTTGCTTGAGCAGTTTATGATAATTATAAGAAAACCAATTACCTCATTTTGTGACATTAGACAGAATAAATTTCTTGTCATTGCATAATTACAAATTTCACATATTTTTTTAGACCTAACCAGTAATGCAATGAGTTTTTTGTTTTGTTTTGTTTTTATATGTACACACATACATTTTTGGGGCATATCACTCCTACCTCTCTCAATTTCCCCACTTTCAGGCAGAACCTGTTCTTCCTTCTTGTTCTCCAAATATGTTGAAGAGAAAACATAAGAGATAATAAGAAAAACAGGGCATTTTTGATAGTTTGAAGTGAAGACAGCCATACAGAGAGATTCCTAGCATTGCTTCCATGTACATATGTATTACAATCCACATTGGTTCATTTCTACCAGACCTCTTCACTACTTCTGGGGCCCCACCCATCATGGCCTTGGCCAGTTTAAGATTACTATATTCATTCCTCTACACTGAGTATATCAACCACATTCAAGTTTTAGGTTTCCTTGCCTTTCCTTATTCCTCCTGTGAGCATTATCTCTCTACTCTTTGACCCATGTCCAATAATGTTGCTGAATCTGTTTTAGGTCTATAATCAGCAAATGAGGGAGAACATGTGATTTTTGTCCTTCTGAGCCTGAATAACTTCACTTAGGATGATGTTCTCCAGGTCCAAACATTTACTTTTGAATGACAAAATTTCAGTCTTCTTTGTGGCTGAATAAAACTCCATTGTTTTCTTAATCCATTCATCAGTACTGGGCCATCTTGGCTGTTTCCATAACTTGGCTGTTGTGGATAGTGCTGCAAAAAACATGGGTGTGCAGGTGCCTTTGTAATAACCTGAGTCGCATTCCTTCAGTTATATCCCTAGGAGTGGGATGGCTGGATCATATGGCAGATCTATTTACTTTTTTAAAAGAAGCTTCCATATTGTTTTCCAAAGTGACTGTACTAGCTTACATTCCCACCAGCAGTGAATAAGGGTTCCTTCTTTCCCACATCTTCACCAAAATTTGTTTTTGTTGATGTTCCTGAAGCTAGCTATTCTAACAGGAGTGAGGTGGAATCTTAGTGTGGTTTTGATTTTCATTTCTTCTTTGTCCAGGAATGATGAGCATTTTTTCATGGATTTTTGGCCATTTGGACTTCTTCCTTTGAAAAAGTTCTGTTTAGTTCAGTTGCCCATTTTAAAAAATCATTGATTTTTGGGAAGTTATGTTTTTTGAACTCCCTGTATATTCTGGTGGTCAGTCCTTTGTTTGATATATAACTAGCAAATATTTTCTCCCACTCTGTAGGTGATACGTTTAATTTAGAGATCATTTCTTTTGCTCTGCAGAAGCTTTTAAATTTCATGTAATCCCATTTATCCATCCTTTCTCTTAGTTGCTGGGCCACTTGAGCTCTACTGAGGAAGTACTTGCCTATCCTTGTTTCTTTAAGTGCATTTCTTGCTCTTTCCTTTACTAACATCAAAGTTTTGGGTCTGATATTAAGGTCCTTAATCCACTTTGAGTTGATACCAGTAGAGGGTGATAGGAATGGATCTAGTTTCAGTTTTTGTGCAGGCAGATAACCACTTTTCCTAGCAAAATTTGTTAAAGAGGCTGTCTTTTCTCCATCATATATTTTTGGCACCTTTGTCAAATTTGAGGTAGGCATAGCTGTGTGGATTCATATCCAGGTCCTCTATTCTGCTCCACTGGTCTTAATATCTGTTTTTTTGCCAGTACCATTCTGTTTTTATTGCTATGGTTCTGTAGTAATTTGAAGTCAGTTGTTGTGATATCTTCAGCATTGCTGTTTTTGCTCAGTACTGGCTTGCCTATTCACATTCTTTTGTGTTTCCAAATAAACTTTAGGGGAAATTTTTCAATCTCTGTGATGAACGTCATTGTGTTTTTGATGGGAATTGCATTAAACATGTAGATTGCTTTGGGTAGTATTGTCACTTTTACTGTGGTGATTCTGCCAATCCATGAGCATGGGAGATTTTTCTATCTTCTGTAGTCTTCCTTGATCTCTTTCTTCCGTGCTTTGTAGTTCTCCTTGTACAGCTTATTTATATCCTTTGTTAAGTTTATTCCTAGGTATTTGATTTTTTTTGAGGCTATTGTAGATGGAATTATTTTCCTATATTCTTTTTCAATTAGTTCACTCTTGTATTGAAAAACTACTAATTTATGTAAGTTGATTTTGTATCCTGCTACATTGCTGAAGTTATTTATGGTGTCTAGGAGTTTTTCAGTCTTTGACGTATAGGATCATGTTGTCTGCAAATAGGGATACTTTGACTATTTCTGTACCTATTTGTATTCCTTTTATTTTTTTTATCTTGCATTTTTGCTCTGACGAGGGATTCCAGGACTATGTTGAATAAGAATGAGGAGAGTGTACATCCTTGTCTTATTCCTCACTTTAGCAGAAATGGTTTCAGTTTTTCCCCATTAAGTATATATGTTGGTTATGGGTTTGTTATATATAGCCTTTATTATTTTGAGGTACATTCCTCTATTCCTATGGTTTTTTTTATAGCTTTTATCATTAAGTGGTGTTGAATGTTATCAAAGGCTTTTTCTGCATCTATTGAGATGATCATGTCATTTTTTATTTGCTTCTATTAATGTTCTGCATTACATTTATTGATTTGCATATGTTTACCCATACCTACATCCCTGAGATAAAGCCAACTTGGTCATGGTGAATGATACTACTTATATGTTGCTGGATTCATTTTGTCAATATTTTAGTGATGATTTTTGCATCAATGTTCATTAAGGAGATTGGCCTATAGTTCTCCTTTTAGATGTGTCCTTATCCAGTTTGGGGATGAGTGTGACACTGGTTTCCCAGAATGCATTAGGCAGTATTTCTTCCCTTTATATTTCATGGAACAGTTTAAGGAGAGTTGATATTAGTTCTTGTTTAAAGGTCTGGTAGAATTCAACAGAGAAACTGGCATGTCCAGGACTTTTTCTGGAGAAGCTTTATTGCTACTTCAATTTCATTACATGTTATAGATTTGTTTAAGTAGTTAATATCCTCTTGGTTCAGTTTTGGGTGTAATATGTGTCTAGAAATTAGTCCATTTCTTCAAGATTTTCCAATTTGTTGGAATATAGGTTCTCAAAGTAGTTTCTGATGAGTCTGTGGATTTCTGGGGTTTGTTATTAATCTCCTCTTTGTCATTTCTGATTTTATTAATTTTGTTCTCTTCCCTCCTCATTTTAGTCAGACTTGCTTGGGGCTTGTCAATCTTATTTATTTTTTCAAAGAACCAACTTTTTGTTTCATTGATTATTTGTATGTTTCTTCTTTTTTTTTTTTTGGTTTCTATTTCATTCATTTCAGCCCTTACTTTTATTATTTCTCTTCATCTGCTTACTTTGGATTTTGTTTGTTCACCTTTTTGTAGGAGTTTCAGATGTAGCATTAGGCAGTTTATTTGAGATCTTTCTATCCTTTTAAAATATGTACTCATGATTATAAACTTTCTTGCTAGGATTACCTTTATTGTGTTCCATAGATTCTGGTAGGTGGTATTTTCATTTTCAATAGCTTCCAGGAAACTTTTACTTTCCTTTTTTATTTCTTCTGTGACCACTAATCATTGAACAATGTGTTGTTCAGCCTCTAACTATTTGTGTATTTTCTCCTTTTGTTGTCAGGTTCCTTTTGTTTCTCTTTTGTTGTGAAGTTCCACTTTTATTGCATTGTGATCAGAGAGAATACAGGGGGTTATTTCTTTTTTCTTATATTTGCTGAGGCTTGCTTTGTGCCCTAAGATATGATGTATTTTGGAGAAAGTTCCACAGGCTGCTGAGAAGAATGTATATTGTGCCTTTTCTGGATGAACTATTCTGTAGACATCAGTTAGGTCCATTTGACCTATGTTGTCATTTAGTTCTAGGATCTTTTTGTTGATTTTTTTGTTTAGATGACTTATCCATTGGTGATAAAGGGGTATTAAAATCTCTCACTACCACTGTGTTGGAGGCTATGTCTGTTTTTAAGTCTTTTGGTGTATGTTTGATGAAATTAGGTGCACTAACATTGGGTGCATATATGTTGATTATTGTTATTTCCTTTTGAAGTATTGCCCCTTCTATTATTTTGAAATGTTTTTCATTGTCTCATTTTTCTTATTCAAGTTTGAAGTCTATTTTGTCTGATATAAATGTTGCTGCTCCTGCTTGTTTTAGGGGGCCATTGACTTGGTAAATCTACTTCAGCATTCCACCCTAAACCAGTGTTTATTTCTGCCAATAATGTGGGTCTCATATAAACAAAAGATTGTTGAATCTTCATTTTTAATCTAGATTGTCAAATGGTGTCTTTTGATGGGGAAGTTAAGTCTGTTAATATTGATCCAAAGCTATCATATTGGATGAATATGCAATCATATTGAATTAACTTTTGCTTGAGCAGTTTACAATAAATAGAAGAAAACCAATTACTTCATTCTGCAATGTTAGATCAGATAAAGTTCTTCAGTCATTAGATAATTACCAATTTTATGTACACTTTTGTTAACTTAACCAGTGATGTGAAGAATCAATGAGGCAACTTGCAATAAGTCAGTATTTAACAATATTCAGCATGGAGAATAGTCAATGTTGGTGTCTGTTACTTCTATCAATAGGACTACATTCAGCGTGTTACACCTAATAGTGTTTGTTTTACAATTAACACTGAGCTGACCTTCATGAACACAAATAAATTTGTGAGCCACACATCATTTACCTAAAGGCTGGGACAAATTTTCCTGGACTGGGACAGAAAAACAACAAATGAAAGAGGGTGATCTGGCATGTCATTACTCGCCTTTTTCCAGCTACACTGATTTTCCAACAAGGTCATTGGTGACTATTCTAGTGCCCCTTGGTCTCCACACATCACATGAACACCTGACATTATAGCATAGATTTTTGTGTACATTGAAATGACAGTTTCTTAAATGAATTTTTTCCTTGAAGCAGTATCTTTGTAAATTAGCACTATGAGATATAAGTAAGAATAAAAATAGTGTAACTGAGGGTCTTCATAATGTGGAGCAGAAGAGACTCAGTGTTTACTAGACAAGAATATTTTCTCAAAATATTTCCAAATGACACCAATCATGAGAGATGACGTAATACTAGATTTTAAGGATTTTCTGAACATGAAAATAGCTCTCTAACCAGTTTGAACCATGTTTTCTCCACATGTAAAAACTGTACTCTCTTTTCAGTTTAAAAGTTCTCATGAATGATTCTTCCTAATGTTCTTTCAAGCTTTCTCCTGAAGCCAGCAATTTTGTGAAACTCTCTATGCTAAATGGGTCATTTTTATTTTAATATACTGAAATAGTAGAAGGGACCAGAAGAATCCCTGTGCCACTTTTTGACCTTTGTGCTCACATAATTACATAACATTATTTTTCTTTGGAAATCAATACATTTAGGTATAGTACTGTCTCCAAACTTTATCTCAGGATTCTTTCAACAAGCATTCAAAGTGTTTGCCTTTTCCTTTGGAAGTAATTTTTAGATGGCTGCTATATAGCCACCTACACGTCACTGCTCACAAACACACAACCCAAGTTATTCAGTATTGTGAATTAGTCTCTATACAATGCTCAATTATTTTTTATATTTACAACACATCCTTAGATCTTGGTTCTATTCCAATCATAATATATGTCTTTGATTCTAAGATGGATATATCAGTCTTAGAATATTACTTATGCCTCCATGATATGCAAACTCATTATATTATAGAGTTGATGGCATCATAGATTTATCAAATAGATCAGGCTGTTATCTCTCTTTTCCTTTTGTCCAGTCTTAAGACTTTTTCCCTGCCTCCTGTCTCTTTCCTCCAAAACTCTTCAAGAACATCTCAACTCCACACACATTCTATACAGGTAACTTGAAAAATATTCATTAGTAGTCACTTCTTCTTAGACCATTTTTGTTTTCTTAATTGAAGTTTCCACATGATTACATTACATTAAAAATTAAAGCTTCTCTCCATCAATCCTCCCTCACCAATTTCACACCCTCCCTAATATTCAAACTTCCCAACATTACAAAACTGTAACAGAAAAGAAAATTTCAAATACTGGTATAAGTTTACTGCACCAAGTTACTTGCTCCTTGCTTTCCATTTCTACCAGCACAGGTCTAGCTCAGACGCTTATTTATATTGAATGTCATCTAAGATTAACCTTTTTTGTTTCTCTTCAATTAGCCTATGCTTCACAGAATTTTCAAATCTGTCCTCTTGCAGATGCAATTCCTATAAGATCGTTGCCCAGCTGTTTGTTTTATTGATTCTTTTTGTCACCATTTCTTTAATTTTGACCCATATTTTATATTTCTCTCCTTCTAGCTGTTTTGGGTTTAGTTGGTTCTTGTTTTTCTAGGTTTTTTTAATATAGTGCCAGGTTCTTTACTTGAAAACTTTATGTGTTTTAAATATGTGCACTCATAGCTGTAAACTTTTCTCTTAGAGCTGCCATTGCTGTCTTAGGTTTTGATAAGTTGTGTTTTCATTTTCATTAAATTCCAGGACCTTTTTCATTTCTTCCCTTATGTCTTCTGTGACCCACTGATTACTGAGCAATGTGTTCTTCAGCCTGTAATTGTTTTGAATATTTTCTGCTGCTGCTTTTGTTGTTGAGTTCTAGTTTTATTGCATTGTGACCAGATAGTATGCAGGGTGTTATTTCAAATTTCTTGCATCTGTTGAAACTTGCTTTGTGCCCTAAGATATGATCTTTTTGGAGAAAGATCAATGAGCTTCTGAAAATAATGTATATTTTACTGTTTCAGGATGGAATAATCTGTAGACATCTGTCACCTCCACTAGATCCATGCAGTCATTTACTTCTAGCAATTCTTTGTGGACTTTTTGTCTGGATGACTTATCTATTGTTGATAGAGTGGTATTATACTCTCCCACTATCACTGTGTTGGGGTCTATATGTGGTTTTAGTTCCTTTATGTATAATGATGTTATACATAAATGACATTGGGTTCATATAAATTTGAAGGACACTTTATCTGATGTAAGTATTTTTGCTCATGCTTGTTTGGGGGGACATTAGCTCAGTAAATCATCTTCCAGCCAGTCATCAAAACCCAGTGTTTGTTTCTCTCAATAACATGAGTCTGTTTTAAATAACAGATTATCAGGTCTTCCTTTTTAATCCAGTTTGCTAAATGGTTTCTTTTGATGGGAGTGTTGAGTAAAATAACATGCAGTGATAGTATTGACAGGTATGAGGTGATTCCTGCTATTTACCTGTTTAAGGATTTAAGTGTGTGCAGCCTATTCAATACTATTTTCTGAGCACTTGTCTGCTCTTCTCATGAGGTTTAATACTTCTTATCCTTTTGTGGTTTGCTTTCATCTTCTGTATATAGGACTCCTTTCAGAATCATCTATAGTGGAGGCTTGTTGGTCATAAATTGTTCTAATCTCTGTTTATTGTGGAAGACATTTATTCTTCTATCAATTTTGAATGATAGTTTTGCTGAGTAGAGTAACCTAGGGCTGAAATTAGTTTCTTTCAGTGCTCAAAATACCTCTTTCCATGCCCTTATTGCTTTTAAGATTTCAGTTGAAAAGTCTGCTGTTATTTTGATAGGTTTACCTTTATATGTTGTTGTTTTGGTCTTACAATCATCAATATTCTTTCTGTGTTCTCTGTGTAGATGTTTTAACAATAATATGCCATGGAGAAGTTCTATTTTGGTCAAATCTATTTGCTGTCCTGGTATCTTTCTGAAACTGAATGGACAATTCTTTCTTGAGATTTGGTAAATTTTCTGCTATTATTTTGTTGAATGTTTTATGTATCCCTTTGGCTTGCAGCTCTTCTCATTTCCAATGCCTTTGATTCAGAGGTCTGGTTTTTTTGTTGGAGTTTCTGAGTTCTTGCATATTCTTTTAACAACTCTTTTGTCTAAGAGTTCTGCTTTTTCTTTAATATCTATTTTGTCTTCAAGTCCCAAGATTCTGTCTTCCACTTGATCTAGTCTGCCAGAGTGGCTTTCTGTTGTATTTTTTATTTGATTTAAGGAATTTTTATTTCCAAGGTTTGTGTTAGATTCTTTCTTCTGAGGTTTTTCCATATCTTTGTATTGTCTTCTTTATTTCAAGTATCTTTTTTCATAGTCTCCTTTGTTTCACTTTGCAGTTTGTCAAAGTCTTCTCTGAGTTCATTTAATTGTTCCTGTGTCTTCTTGATTTTTTTTATTTGTGGTGTCTTGATATTTCCAAGTGCATCTTGTACTTTCTGAATAACCATGTCTTATAATTTCTCCATGAGTATCTCAGTGATTTCATCCATAATTTTCTCTTTGTGAGATTTTTTGTGGGCATCACTGAGCTCATTGGTGATATTTATCATTGTTATTTAGAGGCCAGGAATAGGGTATTCATTTTCTACATTTCCCACTAAATCCTTGACTCTATTGTTGGTCTTTTTGGTGATAGGATTTCCTGACATCCTACTTCTCCCCCATGCTTCTATGATGTGCTATGCTCCTATGATGTTTAGTCACTAATTAGAGATTTTAAATACCTGTTGCCTTCCCTTTGATTCAATTATTGTGCTATGACTGACTTAGTCATTAGCTAGGTTGATGTGCTATTTCTGTTTCCTGACTTGGGAGTATAAATTGGAAAAAACAAATTCACTGATTCAATGCCAGACCAGGTACAAAGTATGTAGTGAGCCCCCTGGTGATATTATCTACAAGCCTTAGAGATTTGGGGGATAACATTTATTTGGGTAGCAGTAGGTAACTAGGTATTGAAAGAGTTGGAGCTGGAGGAAGGGGCAAGAAGGGGGGTTTCTAGGGTACTAACTCCCTAGTGTGTGTTGAGGTGTAGTTCAGTTATGGTGGAAGAGGATATTATTGTCAGGGTTGCAGAAGGATAAGAAGGATAGGGAATGTGTAAGTTGTTATAATAGACTCTTCAGTGGGTGGTTCATTTTGAGGATGTCAAGATAGTGGGGGGAGAGGGTGGGGAAACAGAGGAAGGTGAGGAGTGGAAAGGAAGGGTGAGAAGATGGACAGAGATGAGAAAGAAAAAATTGGGGTAGAGGAAGACAGTAGGGAGATAGAGGGCTGAAAGTTAGCATTAGGACAGAATGGAGAAAAGAGATGGAAGAAAAATGACAAAAATAAAAGTTAAAATTAAAAATTAAGAAAAAACAATTAAATAAAAATATAAAAATACAAAATAAATAAAATGAAATAAAAGTAAGGTAAAATAAAAATGAAATATATATATATCAGTTTAATGAATGTTGTGGACTCTTTCTTCTGAATTCAGGTTGAGATGGTGATGCTTTGATATTTTATAGGTGCTTTGGGCAAGAGTGTCCTTTCCTAAGACTAGTATGTTGGGTTTCATAGCAATGATTTTGCTCTTCCCTATCAGACATCTTTGGTGTGCTCAGCTCTTGTCTTCCTCAGTGAAGTGTGGCCTCTGGAGCAATCAGGTTCTCAGAAGTGGACTTGTGAGGGGCTGGTAAATGAGCTTGCCCTGTGAGTTGGAAATGAGTTTTTCTTTTGGTAAGATAGTCAGTTTGAGCTTGCTCCCAGTTTCTCCAAGGCAGTGCAGTACCTGCTTTTCACCACAGTGGCTGCTGAGTTACCCCACCCCACATGGGCTTTTTCACCTGGATATTTTGCTCCTCATCCCCTCCCTCCCTCACCCCAGGCAGAGGGGAAATATTCCTTCCATGGTTTTGGCCATCAGTTTTGTCCACAGGGGTTGCAATCAGCTTCACAACTGTGTTAGAATATGTGGATCCCTCCCTGTGTGTTGCACTCACCTGCTAGGTTTGCAGATTGCTTGGTTGAAAATGAATCAGCTACAGGGCAGCATATGCAGGTGGCAGACCAAGGTTTTTTGCCTGCTTCTGTTTGATGGGTCCTGATCTTCTCTGATGCTTGCAGCAGTTCTCTTCCTGCAGTTGTCTCCATTGTGCTATTGTTGGTGAGGTGGCAGACATACTAAGATGGAGAGTGGACCATACAGGAAAGAAGTAGTCAGAGTTGCTCTGTCCACATGTATAATTGTGGGTCCAGGTATTCCCAGATGCTTGCAGGTGTCTGCCATTTTCTGAGTTTATTTTAACTTTACTGACCCAGTTTAAGGGAATTAAGAGAGAAAAAGAAAAGGAAAGAAAAAGCAGTAGATTGGCCAATGCTATCTGACCCTGCTCCCAGCTGTTCCCAGCTGATGAACACACAGGTTGGCCAGCAGAAGCTCCCTACCCTGCATGAGCTGTTATGCATGTTAAAAAGTTAGTTTAAATGTTAGTAAATGAATATTATGTGCCACCTCTGTGATGGCTGTTTTAAGATCCCCTCTAATTTCAGGATTCGGGCTCAGCCCCCGCCATCATCTTGCTTTGTAGTCAGCTTCTCATGACACTCCTTGATCCAGTGGCCTAGCTTTCTACAGTAATCACACTGGTTTTTCTGTAGCTTAGGGCGCCCCTCTGTGGGCCCTCTCTTTTCTGGGTCAGCTGTCAACCAGCATAGTTGACGTGCCCGGTCCTCTGGCAATTTCACAGAGGAGGCTCTCTTGGCAAGTTGGCGAGTCTTCTTTGCTCCTGCCTCCAAGGTCATTCGAGTTTGTCTCTCCTCTGGAGTTTCCTGATGGTTATAAACCTTTTCAGCCACTGCCAGGAGTTCCTGTAGGGACCTGTCAGTTAACCTGTCCAACTTCTGCAGTTTACACCTTATGTTGGGGGCTGACTGATTTACAAATATTAAAATCATTGCATTCCTATTTTCAGGTGCTTCCGGGTTCATAGGAGTATAAGTACAGTATGCCTCTAGCACCCATTCCAAGAAGGCTGCCGATGATTCGGCCTTGTCTTGTTGCACATCACTTACCTTGGCCAAATTAGTGGGCTGCTTAGCGGCTGCTTGGAGACCCCCCCATTAGAGCCTGGCGGTAGACCCGGAGCCTCTCCTTACCTTCTGCCCTGTCATAGTCCCAATTGGGTCTGGTCAAGGGGAAGCCCTTGTCAATCCTGGCTTGGTTGGTGGTTGGATTGCTATCATCTCCATCTTCCACCTGGATTCTCTCTCTTTCCTCGGTTGTAAACAGAATCTGTAATAACTGCTGACAGTCGTCCCAGGTGGGCTGGTGAGTGAATAGGACAGAGTCTAAAAGATCAATAAGACACTGAGGTTTTTCAGAAAACGTTGGTGTTTGTAATTTCCAATTATAAAGGTCACTAGTAGCAAAGGGCCAATATTGCATTTGTTGGTCTCGTGTTTCATTGCGTGGTGCTATTGCCTGTAATGGGAGAACTGTGGAATTGGCTGATGGCTTTAGCTGGTCCCACTAAGCCCTTCTCCTGGTATGAGGGGGACTTCCAGCTCTGGGAATTGGGTTTGCCACAGCCTCCCCAGGGCCCTGGGGCTCAGGTGTCCCTGCCCTCAGTGGTGGGGACTGATAGGGTGGTGATAGAGACAAGAGATGCTCCTCAGTGCCATCCTGTAAGATGGGGTAGAGGAGGGCAGTAGAGTTCTGGGCAGCAGACTCAGGAGCTGAAGGCTTAGTTTCATTTTTTCACCACTCATTTTCCAGTAAAGTTAAGACGGTTAGTTTTGGTGACCATGGTGGCAAGAAGGACTTGAGCCAGTTAGGGGGGTCTTCCACTAAGACTTTCCAGGTCACGATATAAGGGACTTGGTCTGGTTGTCCCAGCTTTCCAAAGATTACATCTTTGGCCCTGCAAATTGTAGGAAGGTCTAGAATGCACTCTGGTGGCCATCCGACACCGAATGTCAGCCATTCATTCCTGCAAAGAATAGAAAGTCTGCCTTTTTAAATTTCCAGTCCTTGTTCCCTAGCTCAAGCTCTAACATCTGAAAAGTGATCTGAAAATAAACTGAGAGGCATCACCTGCATCTGTCCCATTTCTAAAGTCATATAAGTCACACACACAAAATGAACACTAAGACTATGCACACAGAAACAACAATATTTCCTGGCTCCTTAAGGCAAAAACGAAAATGAGACGATGGCCTCTCGCCATTCAGCGGCATGACCTGCTTCGTCTCCTCAGTTTAACCAATGGGATACAATCCTGGTCTGGTGGGCTTGGGACATCTCCCAAGTCCCACAGCCTGGGGTCTTCCAGCGCGTCCGCCTAGACCACCTGCAGGCTATCCTAATAAGACCGGACACTCAGAACAGACACTTCACAAAAATAGAACATTTACCAGCTGGCGTCAGGCTCCACAAATCGGGGGTCCTGGGGGTCTGGAGGGGGATCCCGGATGATTCCCCAAATGTTGTACCCAGATCGTGAGACCCCCAAAAGACCGCTCAGGAGTCCGAAGTCGCATGCAAAAACAAAGAGGCTTTATTCGGGCTTAAGCTTGGGCTCTCCTACCTCACTGACACAGCGGGTCTGCATAGAGAGCCCTGAGCCTCACCCCGGCAGGGTTTTTATTGGGGAAGGGCAGGAGACAGGACTTCCCATCCTAGGGTTGAACAGATTGGATGTTATTCAGGTGAGGGGGTCTTGGCATATTGGAATTGTTTTTACTCCATTGAGTCTTGGTCATTAGAAGTGTGGCCAGAGTTATTCCTTTTTTTGGTCACCTTGGGCAAAGGCTTGCTTTGCTCAATTATGATTGGGTCAGGGCTGAGGTGGTACATTCCAGAGGAGGGTTCATGCCCAGGTTATGGTGCATTCCAGGGGAGAGGTTGTGCTCAGGTCAGTGCTAAGGAACAAAGGAGCCTGACCCTGAAATGACAATGTCCCTGTTATTTTTTTAAACGGGGCCCCACATCTGTTATTTTTTTTCCCTAGTTGGGGCCCAACAGTTTTTCCATGTGTAAATTTTAAAAGCAATGTATTTGCTATTTATTACAAATATTCATATAGTCAAATAAGTCTATAACAATGTAAATGAAAATCTATAGAAAAGATAATTATAGATTAATTATAAAAGACTGTGGTTCATAAATGCAGTTATGTTATCACAAAGAGAAATGTACAAAATACTTTGTGATATATTATGGATTTCTGAAAATTTGAATGTTATAAGCTAAAAATTTCTTACCAGAAAATTTTGCTAGTAACATTTTTTAGCACTACTTTCTTTATTTTTGACTGCAGACTTTTGTCAAATTATATACTAAGTATATGTAGACCAAATCTTATTGCAGATACACTTTTAAATTGAAATTCTCAGTAGAAAATCTGTGCAAGGGCTAGCTGAGTGACTCAGTTGGTAAGAGTGCCTGCCTAGAAAACCTATGTTAAAATGTGGATCTTGTAAATATTATTTTATTTTTCCGGTAATTAGATTTTAAAATGACCTCCCAGAGCATTAAAATAATTCAACTACTTATTAGTATCCCTTTCACCTGGTATAAGATAAAAACAGAATAAAGAAATAACGTGAAAGAATGCAGTCATGGCCTAATTTTACACTTAAAAGTCCTTTGGATAATGTTGAATTTTCCAATATCCTTTCATTTGTCAACATCATTTCAAGCAAACTACAGGTACTGAGTTACTATCCCAAATCTCTATGTGTATTTTATCTTTTACTCTCAAACTTACTGTTTATTATGAAGGACACTCAGCAGGCAATAATGAAATGTAAACTGTACCAATGCTGGTCACATTCTTCAACACAGCCTGAGGACAGTAGGAGAAATCTGTGTGGATCCTTCAAGCAAATGGTATGCAGTTTTAGTTTTCAGTATGCTGAAGGGCCAGGGTAGGAGGCACAGTTTAAAACATTATGAATGTTCAGTTTCGTGTTTACTTTTTTTGTTAGCAATAAGAGAGAGAGAGAGAGAGAGGAGAGAGAATATATTTTAATTCTTCTGGGACAAGCTTGATGCAGAGACTAAAGGTGAATGCTCTGTTCTACAGGAAATACTTTACTTCTATTAAAATATGTCCTCCTATTGCATGATGAGAAATGAGAAAAATAAGTTAAATTGCTTTTGTAGACAATCTTTTTTACTGAGACTGTATGCCAATAATGGGTCCATGACTTTTATTTGAATGTTTCCAGAAGTTTAGATGATATTCAGAAATTGTCTAAACTCACCTGGGAGTACAGGTACACACAACCAAGTCCAGGTCCAAGCAATGATCATCATTGAAACTGAAAAGGGATATGTTACAAGTAGAAATGATGCATTCTTGGATGAAATGTCATTATATTCTTTGAACATCAAAATAATAGTTTGGATTCTAGCCATCTGTATAAAAAAGAGTTTAAAAATGTAGGCTCACTTTGAGATTGTGTTGCTGTGTGTGCACTGTGACATCACTTTTATAAACAGATAAGCATAAGTTGAATTCTAGAGTTTTGTGAAAATTTTTATGATGTTTTATTGAAATAGAACAAAGAAAAAAAACAGATTTTTCTGAGAAGCTTACTTCATTGAATACATATGTATTTGAAGAAAGGATATGCCAGCAAAACATGAATGTAATATTTGACAAAAATTCTAAAGGTATTCAAAAGCAAACATTCACAAGGAAATTAAATTGGAAAATTAACCAAAGAGAATTCTGGGAACATCAGAAAATTTAAATCTCTTTACACATCTCAAGATAATCATGGAGACAAAAGTTAAAACTAAAGCAATCCAAATTTCAACACGTGTAGCAATATGTGTGCGTACATACAACACATACATGCATGCACACATGTATACATGGTGATGCACAAACCAATTATCTTTGCTTCTAAATAATGTTCTAGGGCCCTGCATGGTGTTTCACTCCTGTAATCTCAGCTCTTGGGAGGGTAAGGGAAGAGGATTACGAATATAATACTGAGCTGCATAGAGACACCCTGCCTCTAAAATAGGAGTAAAT
Source organism: Castor canadensis (assembly GCF_047511655.1). NCBI lineage: Eukaryota > Metazoa > Chordata > Mammalia > Rodentia > Castoridae > Castor > Castor canadensis. The sequence continues at coordinate 100,172,904 of NC_133386.1, read as the reverse complement.
AGGACTGGGGTCATGGCTCAAGTGATAGAGCACTTATCTACCAAGCACAAGACCCTGAGTTCAATCCCCAGAAAATAAATAATATTCTTCTCTTGAACAATCCAGGGAATCTAGAGAAGAGGTTGATTCTAAAGGTAGAAGGGGGACTGATTAAAATAAACCTGGAACACTTTCTACAAGATAGAATGTTCAAAGAATGATGGGATATGTCGCAAAGAAGGAGAAGCCCAATTGAAGAACATGTTAAATGAATCTCAACTGAATTGATTATCAAAATAACTAATAGTCATATATTTGATGCTTTGAAAGACTATAGATACATGATTTTATACTTATATAAAATAACTGAATAATAAATCAATGAATAAGCAAGAAAGAAAAAGTTCTTTCCTAGAGTATAATATCAAGTAATAAATGAAAAACAAATGGTAGGCTAGAAAAGCACCAATTGGCAAATAGCATAGAGATCATTGAATCAGTTATGAGGTATCAGGAAGAGCAGCTTCTATTCTAAATTGCATCAAATCTTCAGATTTTGGATACTGACTGATCATGAAGCCACTAAGGAAGCAAAATTGAGCAGAGAAAATTCAAATGGTTTGATGGTGTCCTGATTTTCAAGGCAAGAGACAGAGGAAGACAGAAGGGGGGAGAGAAGGAGGAAGAAGAAAAAGAAGAGGTGGAGGAGAAGGAAGAGGAAGAGGAGGAGGAGGAGAAGAAGGAGAAGGAAAATAAGAGAGAATTTTATAAATTAAATGGATAAGTTGGTATTTGGAATATTTTGAGAAAACGTCATATTTATCATAAATCCCCGAGAATAAGGATATTCCCAATTTTTTCCCTAATATTCCAAATTCCAGGCTCAACAGTAGAGTATCATGATACGATTTTATAAGTACATGAAACAAGTGCATAATGTGAAATAAAAAGCCATACATTATCTTATATTTTGTAGTAAAGTAACATTTTCAAATATCAATATGAAAAAGAAATGTTTCCTGATAAAACTTTTGCTGCCATATCCTTTCTGTTCTGTGAATTCATTGAATCATCAATGACTCACTGATAGCACACAGCTGCAATCAAGGACACTGTCATTAATGAGCATATTTGATTTTGTTGTTGTCTGAACAGATTCATCAGATTACTTCACACTACATGCTGAGATGTTTACATAATAACATAAATTTCAGGAGTCATAGTAATAGAGCAAGTGTTCCCATAAGAAGTGACTACAATCAATTTCCTGGCTACCCGAGGACATCTTTGGAAATAAAATTTTCTTTTATATTATTATGGGACTGCACATGGAATTTTGCCTCTATTTAAATTATAGAAAAGTCCCTCCTCTTTTTTTATGACACACCATTTTGTTGCCTTCTTTAGCAGTCCCCTGTTCTTTCAGTACTTCAAACCCTCTTCCACTGACATGTACTTACTCTAATATTTGCATGTGTATTCCTATCCTGCCTATAAGACTTTCAAAAGAAAGTCCAAGCTGGCAGCTCTTGCCTGTAGCCCCATCAACTTAAAAGGCTGAGCACTTGAGCCTGTGAGTTTAACACCAAGTTTAGTAACATGGAGAGACACACTCTTAACCAAACCAAAAATTCACTCAAAAGCATGCCCAAGCTTAACTTACATTTGGATGCATGTGCATGACTAAACATGGTGATGGAATAATGTCTATTAAATGAGTAAAAAAGGAACATAGGATTATTAAACTTCTGCTTATAAAATGATCACAGGTTAATTAGGAACAGTTTCCTCTGAAAATCAGAATGCAATGTGGCTTACTATAAAAGGGAAATTCTAGATTTCTAAAAGAAAAAAACTATGTAGAACTATTTTTGCAAAGTGTATTTTTTCTATCAATTTATTTTGATTGATGGAAATTATTTCAATATTTTAAATAATATATTTCAATTAACATAGGAAGTAAGCTAAGGGAAGTGAAGTGATCTCTTATTTTACTTAGCATGGTTCATTGATTTCATTGTAAATTCTTATACAAGTCAGAGGCAGCAGAGATCAATGTACAAGATTAAAGGGGGAGAGTTGATGATAAAGTCTCTGGAAACTCATAAATCCAAAGCTTATTGAGTGTCACTCCCTTTTGATACACTCTTCACACCCTCTACAACTGAATCATATTTAACCACTGAACAACACCTGACTTCTCCAAAAACTATCACTAAGGCTAGGGATTAATGAGGATGATTTGTTTTATTTATTCATATGTGCATATATTGTTTGCACCATTTTTCCCCCTACTCCCAACCCTAACTCCCACCTCTCCCTCTCCCAAGAATATTATGAGGATTGTTCTGAAAGTTTTTTTTTTAACCTAATCAGGATGACTTTAATATCAATCCATGGACAGAGTAACCCTTAATTTTAAAATATAACATAGTTGAAAGTTGACCTGATATATTAAAAATGAGTACAGTTACAGAATTAAGCACAGTATTATTTATCAAGTTTACAGTAATTATTCATTCAAACATTACTTTAAAAGTTTCCTACCTAAGGAGACTTTAACACCCCATTATCATTAATAGATAGGTCATCCAAACAAAAAATCAATAAAGAAATCCAAGATCTAAAATATACAATAGATCAGATGGACTTACTTGAAGTCTACAGAACATTTCATACAACTTCTACACAATATACATTCTTCTAAGCATCCCATGGAAACTTCCCCAAAATAGATCATACCCTAGAGCACAAAGCAAGCCTCAGCAAAATAAGAAAATAGAAATTATACCATGCATACTATCTGATCACAATGCAGTAAAAGTAGAACTCAACAACAAAAGTAAAGATAAAAAACATTCAAACAGCTGGAAACTAAATAACTCATTACTTAATGAACAATGGATCATTAATGAAATAAAAGAGGAAATTAAAAAGTTCCTGGAAGTCAATGAAGATGAAAACACAACCTATGGGAACCTATGGGACACAGCTAAGGCAGTCCTGAGAGGAAAGTTTATAGCCATGAGTGCATATATTAAAAAGACTGAAAGATCCCAAATCAATGACCAATGATACATCTCAAACGCCTAGAAAAACAAGAACAAGCAAATCCCAAAACAAATGGAAGGAGAGAAATAATAAAAATAAGAGCTGAAATCAATGAAATAGAAACCAAAAAAAACCATACAAACAATTAATGAAACAAAAAGTTAGTTCTTTGGAAAAATAAACAAGATCGACAGACCCCTGGCAAACCTGAGTAAAATGAGGAGAGAAAAAACCCAAATTAGTAGAATCAGGAATGCAAAAGGGGAGATAACAACAAACACCATGGAAGTCCAGGAAATCATCAAAGACTACTTTGAGAACCTATATTCAAATAAATTTGAAAATATGAAAGACATGGACAGATTTCTAGATACATATGATCATCCAAAACTGAACCAAGAGGAAATTAATTACCTGAATAGATCTATAACACAAAAATAAATTGAAGGAGCAATCAAGAGTCTCCCCAAAAAGAAATGTCCAGGACCTGATGGATTCTCTGCTGAATTCTATCAGACCTTTAAAGAAGAACTGATACCAACCCTCCTTCAACTGTTCCACGAATTAGAAAGGGAAGGAAAATGGCCAAACAAATTTTATGAAGCCAGTATTACACTTATCCAAAACCAGGCAAAGACACCTCCAAAAAGGAGAACGATAGGCCAATGTCCTTAATGAACATTGGTGCAAAAATCCTCAACAAAATAATGGCAAACTGAATTCAACAACACATCAAAAAGATCATTCACCATGACCAAGTAGACTTCATCTCAGGGATGCAGGGGTGATTCAACATAAAAAAACCAATAAAAGTAATAAACCACATTAACAGAAGCAAAGACAAAAGCCACTTGATCATCTCAATAGATGCAGAAAAAGCCTTTGATAAGGTCCAACACCATTTCATGATAAAAGCTCTAAGAAAACTAGGAAGAGTAGGAAAGTACCTCAACATTATAAAAGCTATATATGACAAACCTACAGCCAGCATTATACTTAATGGAGAAAAACTGAAACCATTCCCTCTAAAATCAGGAACTAGATAAGGATACCCAGTATCTCCACTCTTATTCATCATAGTACTGGAATTCCTAGCCAGAGCAATTAGGCAAGAAGAAGGAATAAAAGGAATACAAATAGGTAAAGAAACTGTCAAAATATCTCTATTTGCAGATGACATGATCCTATACCTTAAAGACCCAAAAAACACTACTCAGAAGCTTCTAGACATCATCAATAGCTACAGCAAGGTAGCAGGATATAAAATCAACGTAGAAAAATCATTAGCATTTCTATACACTTACAATGAGAAAACTGAAAAAGAATGTATGAAAAGAATTCCATTTAAAATAGCCTCAAAAAAATTCAAATACCTAGGTGTAAACCTAACAAAAGATGTGAATGACCTCTACAAGGAAAACTATAAACTTCTGAAGAAAGAGATTGAGGAAGACTATAGAAAGTGGAGAGATCTCCCATGCTCATGGATTGGTAGAATCAACATAGTAAAAATGTCCATACTCCCAAAAGTAATCTACATGTTTAATGCAATTCCCATCAAAAGTCCAATAACATTCATTAAAGAGATTGAAAAATCTACTGTTAAATTTATATGGAAACACAAGAGGCCACAAATAGCCAAGGCAATACTCAGTCAAAAGAACAATGCTGGAGGTATCACGATACCTGACTTCAAAATATATTACAAAGCAATAACGATAAAAACAGCATGGTACTGGCACAAAAACAGACATGAAGACCAGTGGAACAGAATAGAGGACCCAGATATGAAGCTACACTACTATAAGCAACTTGTTTTTGACAAAGTAGCTAAAAATATATGATGGAGAAATAGCAGCCTCTTCAACAAAAACTGCTGGGAAACTGCTGGTTAGCAGTCTGCAAAAAACTGAAACTAGATCCATGTATATCACCCTATAACAGTATTAACTCAAAATGAATCAAGGATCTTAATATCAGACTACAAACTCTAAAGTTGAGACAGGAAAGAGTAGGAAATACTCTGGAGTTAGTAGGTATAGGTAAGAACTTTCTCAATGAAACCCCAGCAGCACAGCAACTAAGAGATAGCATAGGTAAATGGGACCTCATAAACCTTAAAAGCTTCTGTTCATCAAAAGAAATGGTCTCTAAACTGAAGAGAATACCCACAGAGTGGGAGAAAATATTTGCCAGCTACACATCAGACAAAGGACTGATAGCCAGAATATATAGGGAACTTAAAAAACTAAATTCTCCCAAAAGTAATGAACCAATAAAGAAATGGGCAAGTGAACTAAACAGAACTTTCTCAAAAGATGAAATTCAAATGGCCAAAAAACACATGAAAAAATGCTCACCATCTCTAGCAATAAAGGAAATGTAAATTAAAACCACACTAAGATTCCACCTTACCCCTGTTAGAATAGCCATCATTAGCAACACCACCACAACAGGTGTTGGCAAGGATGCGGGGAAAAAGGAACCCTCTTACACTGTTGGTGGGAATGTAAACTAGTACAACCACTCTGGAAAAAATTTGGAGGCTACTTAAAAAGCTGGACATCGATCTACCATTTGATCCAGCAATACCACTCTTGGGGATACACCCAAAAGACTGTGACACAGGTTACTTCAGAGGCACCTGCACACCCATGTTTATTGTGGTACTATTCACAATAGCCAAGTTATGGAAACAGCCAAGATGCCCCACCACTGATGAATGGATTAAGAAAATGTGGTATCTATACACAATGGAATTTTATGCAGCCATGCAGAAGAACGAAATGTTATCATTTGCTGGTAAATGGATGGAATTGGAGAATATCATTCTGAGTGAGGTTAGCCTGGGCCAAAATACCAAAAATCATATGTTCTCCATCATATGTAGACATTAGATCAAGGGCAAATACAACAATGGGATTGGACTTTCAGCACATGATAAAAGCAAGAGCACATAGTGGGGTGTGAGGATATGTTAGACACCTAAAAAATTAGCTAGTATTTGTTGCCCTTAATGCAGAGAAACTAAAACAGACAGCTTAAAAGCAACTGAGGCCAATAGGAAAAGGGGACCAGGAACTAGAGAAAACATTAGATCAAAAAGAAATAACCTAGAAGGTAACACACACACACAGGAAATTAATGTGAGTCAACTCCCTGTATAGCTATCCTTATCTCAACTAGCAAAAACACTTGTTCCTTCCTATTATTGCTTATACGCTCTCCTCAAGAAAATTAAAGATAAGGGCAAAATAGTTTCTGCTGGGTATTGAGGGGGTGGGGAGGAGAGTTGGGGGGGGAGTGGGAAGTAAGGGAGGGGGTGGGGGCAGGGTGGAGAAATGACCCAAGCCTTGTATGCACATATGATTAAAAGAAAAAAATTTCCAAATATTTTCCCAAATTTCTAAGAAATATTTGAGCAGAAAAAGTATTTTGGAAACTAGAATGACATGTTTGGAAAGAAAAAGAATGAAATGAATATTTAATCATTCACTTAAACCAAGTCAAAAGTCTTAAATTTATATATGCATTTTGCATATAATAAGTTCATTGTTCAAGGATTTCTTATTCTCACTTTCCTATCTTACTCTAGATTGTGAATCTGGGTACCGGGGATTTTTGTATAAATTGTATGTAACTGAATGTAAAACCACATGTTGTCTAGATACAGAAAATTTTGTCAACAGAACTGGTAGAAACAACTGTGTCCCTGGTTATGCAGGTAAATGAGTAACTATCTCATAAGTATCAAGACATTGCTGCTTGTAAATGTATGACTTCCTTGCATTTATACCCACAACCTGAAATAACTTGCCAGATGCTGACAGAGCAGGAAGGTTAAGAAGTACATTATGATAATGTTAAAGGAAGTTATTAAGAATAAAAATTATGTTTCATCAGTAATTTTCTAAATACCGAGGCTTTATTTCAATGTACTATACATTTTTGTGCTTTTTTAAATGGAATTGATCTGAAATATGTTTGTATGGCTATGATATAGGAAAAAATAAGAAAAGTGACATTGGTCTATCTACTACAAAAATGCTATTTTTAAGTGTAATAATTTTAGTGCTTTAAATATACTCATGTGCTAGAGATCAACAAACGTCTCTATTACTTTAAAGTTCAAGTGCAAAACATATTTAAGTTGATATCTTAATAAAAAATATTCCGCAATATAAATTCTACCCAAATGCAAGACAAAATACATAGAGAAACTTGTAAAAGACAAAGCTATTAGAGGTCCAAACTTCTAGTGAGAAATTAACTTATCTGAAACAAAAAAGCTACATTGTTTTTGGAATAACAGTATTACTCCTTTATGTCTAAAAATAAAAAAAGTGTACTCAAACCCCAATCTCAATTTATTGCCTAAATTTCAATGATGCTTAATTCATATGGATTTTTATCCTAAGGGTAAGTAATTAAGGAAATCTAGTATTAGGCTCTTTGCTGGCAGGAATAAAAAACACTAGACCAATGGAGAAATGATTGGCAAGCAAAAATGATAAGGAATTAGAAGCATTTCCAGAGAAGTGATAAAAAGCAAAAGAAAGCTAAATGACCTGAAAGAATATTTAACTATCTTTCCTGACAAATACTAAGGGAGTCATGGAAGATTACCTTGATAACAATTGTTGTGTTCACAAAGTCTCAGTTTAAATTATTCTAATACATACTATTTTGACATTCTATTGCATAACTAAGAAGCACCCTATTTTAGCTATGAAACAGTGTACCATGAATGTTTCAAAACACCTATCCTCTTCCAAGTTACTGAGATTTGTATTTGGGACCATAAAACCCAGCCTGCAATACCATTGCCATGGCATCATTGCAGGAATTTCTACTGATTCTAACAGTATTCAAATAAGAAATGATGCAGAAATCAATGTGACTAAAAAGCACATATTATATTTTCTATAACCTTTGCAAATATTGAATGAAGATTTTAAATTCATCCTAATGTTTGAAAGATTAATCTTCTTTTCAGAACTTCATCATTTTCATTATAACATATGGTGCTTAGCATTGCTTCAAAATTATATTGGCTAACACCCTACCAGTGGCAAATTTATGTTGCTTTGGTAAGTGTTTTCATATTAGTTTATGAATTAGTAAAATAAAGCTGAATGAGTTATTTCCTTTAAGAAATAAGTTTTGATCATTCTCACCTAAGAATTCTGTAGATAGACACTAGTATTGGTTGATTGGCAGTATCAGGATGGGTTACTATTTTCTAGTTGTTTAATACATATTTATAATCTTAATGATTCAAAATTGCTGCTGCGCTGTTCATCCCTGTGTAGGACATTTAGATACATTCATGTCAGGAAAAGGAAGAGAGTGATGTCAACTGCCTTGACTGTTTCACTCAGGAAAACCTTCTCAGATAGCAATAGAATATTTCTGTTAATATATCATTGAGAAGAACTACATCACATGGCTGATTTTAAATGAAGTAGAAGGTTTGAAATTAAAGATTTGTCTCGTTCAGAATTTACTACTGAATATATTAGGAGAAACTTTAGTATGAAGTCTGCATTACTGTTTGGTTTTAATCTAAGATGACATATATGACTGGACATTCACAAAGGTTATTTCCTTCAAGAAACTAACATATATTTATCATCATCTACCCAGGCAAGGATCTAGTTTTAGTTTTCTGCAGGCAGATAACCACTTTTCCCAGCAACATTTGTTGAAGAGGCTGTCTTTTCTCCATTGTACATTTTTGGTACCTTTATCAAAAATAGGGTGGGTATAGCTGTGTGGATTCATATATAGCTCTTCAGTTCTGTTCCACTAGTCTTCATTTCTGTTTCTGTGCCAGTACAATTCTGTTTTTATTGCTATGGCTCTGTAGTATAGTTTGAAGTTGGCTATTGTGATACCTCCAAGGTTGCTATTTTTGCTCAGTACTGCTTTCACTGTCTTTTGTGTTTCCAAATGAACTTTAGGGTAGATTTTTCAATCTCTGTGATGAATGTCATTGTGATTTTGATGGGAATTGCATTGAACCTGTAGATTGCTCTTGGTATTATAGTCATTTTTCTTATGCTGATTTTGCCAATCCATTAGCATGGGAGAATTTTCACCTTCTATAGTCTTCTTTGATCTCTTTCTTCAATAGTTTGTGGTTCTCCTTGTAGAGGTCATTCACATCTTTTGTTAAGTTTACTCCTAGGTATTTGATTTTTTTAGGCTTTGTAAGTATAATTGTTTTCCTATATTCTTTCTCAATCTGTTCATTGCTAGTGTATAGAAATGCTACAGATTTTTGTAAATTGATTTTGTATCCTGCTAATTTTCTGAAGCTGTTTGTGGTATCTAGGAGTTTTTGGATGGAGCATTTTAGGTTGAGTTATAAGATCATGTTACCTGCAAATACGAATAGTTTGACTACTTCTTTACCTATTTGTATTTCTTTTATTTCTTCTTTTTGACTTATTGTTCGAGCTAGGAATTCCAGGACTATGTTGAATAGGAATGGAGAGAATGGACACCCTTTTCTAGATCCTGACTTTGGGGGAAATGGTTTTAGTTTTTCCCCATTAAGTATGGTATTGGCTAATTTTGTCATATATGGCCTTTATTATGTTGAGATACATTCCTTCTATTCCTAGTTTCCTTAGAACTTTTATCATGAAGTGGTGTTGAATGTTATCTAAGGCTTTTTCAGCATCTGTTGTGATGATCACATGGCTTTGTCTTTGCTTCTATTAATGTGCTGTATTACATTTAATGATTTATATATGTTGAACAACCCCTGCATCCCAGGGATGAAGCCAACTTGGTCATGGTGAATGCTTTTTCTGATATGTTGTTGGATTCATATTGCCATAATTTTCTTAAGGATTTTTGGATCAATGTTGATCAAGCATGTTGGCCTGTAGTTCTCCTTTTAGGATGTGTCCTTGTCTAGCTTTGGGATGAGTGTGATATAGGCTTCATAGAATGAGTTAGGCAGTGTTCCTTACCTTAATATTTTGTGGAAAAGTTTAAGCAGTATTGTTATTAGCTCTTCTTTAAAGGTGTGTATAATTCATTGAAGAATCTGTCAAGTGCTGGATTTTTCTTTTATGGGAGACTCTTTATTTCTGTTTTAATTTCATTGTGAGTTATGGATCTGTTTAGGTGGTTAATACCTTCTTGGTTCAGTTTTGGATGGTCATAAGTATCTAGAAATTTGTGCATTTCTCCAAGATTTTCCAATTTACTGGAATATAGGTTCTCAAAGTAGTCCCTGATGATTCCCAGTTTTCCTTGGGGTTTGTTGTTGTCTCCCCTTTTTCATTTCTGATTTTACTAAGTTGGGTATTTTCCCTCCTCATTTTTATCAGATTTGACAGTCGCTTATCAATCTGGATTATTTTTTCAAATAACCAGCTTTATGTTTAGTTGATTCTTTGTATTCTTTTTTTGGTCTCTATTTCACTAATTTCCACCTTATTATTATTATTTCTCTCTTTCTGATTGTTTTGTGTTTTGCTTGTTTTTCTAGGAATTTGAGATGTAGCATTAGGTCATTTATTTGAGATCTTTCTGTCCTTTTAATATATGCATTCATGGCTATAAACTTTCCTCTAAGGACTGCCTTTGCTGTGTCCCACAGGTTCTAATTTGTTGTGTTTTCATTTTCATTAAATTCAAGGAACTTTTATTTTCTCTCTTATTTCTTCTATGACCCTTTGATCATTGAGCAATGGGTTGTTCAGCTTCCAGTTGTTTTCTACTGCTGCTTTTGTTGTTAAGTTCTAGTTTTATTGCATTCTGATAAGATATTACACCAGGAGTTGTTTCAAATTTCCTACATTTGATAATACTTGCTTTGTGCCCTAAGATACTGTCTATTTTGGAGAAATTTCCATGGGCTGCTGAGAAGAATGTATGTTGTGCTGTTGCAGTATGTAATACTCTGTAGACATCTGTCAATTCTGTTAGATGTATGGTGTCTTTTAGTTCTAAGATTTCTTTGTTGATTTTTTTGTTTGGATGACCTATCTGTTTATGATAGAGGGGTATTAAAGTCTCCCACTACAACTGTGTTGGAGTATATATGTACTTTTAAGTCCTTTAGTGTATGTTTGATGAAATTGGATACACTGGATTTGGGTGCATATATGTTGTTCATTGTTATTTCCTTTTGATATATTGGCCCTTTTATTAGTATGAAGTGTCTTTCTTAGTCTCATTTCATCAACGTAAGTTTGAAGTCTACTCTATCTGATATAAGTATTGCTATTCCTCCCTATTTTGGGGACTATTGGCTTGTTAAATCTTCTTTCAGGCTTTTACACTAAGTCAGTGTTTATTTCTTTCAATAAATTGGGTTTCTTGTAAATGACAGATGGTTGGATCTTCCTTTTTAACCCAGTTCACCAAATGCTGTCTTTTGATGGGGGAGTTGATTCCATTGACATCTGTGTTAATATTGAGAGGGATGTGGTGAATCCTGCCATTTAATTTTTTGTTGTTGTTTAAGGATTTCAGTGTTTGTGGCTGAATCAATTCTATTCTCTGATGACTTTTCTTCTCCTGTGGTTTAATATTTCTTGTACTCCTGTGGTTTTGTTTGCTTTCATCTTCTGTGTTGAATTCCTTGTATAATCTTCTATAGTGATGACTTAGTGGCTATATATTGTTTCAGTTTCCATTTATTATGGAAGACTTTTATTTCCCCAACAATTTTGAAAGATAGTTTTACTAGGCAGATTTTCCTGGGGCTGCAAATATTGTCAGTTTGTGCTTGGAATACCTCATTCCACACTCTTCTTGCTTTTAAGGTTTCTGTTGAGAAATCTGCTGATATTTTTTGGGTTTACCTTTATCCATTATATATTTTTTCTCTCTTACAGCCTTCAGTATTCTTTCTCTATACTCTGTGCTTGTTGTTTTAATGATAATGTCCTGTAGGGAGGTTCTATTTTGGTCAAGTCTGTTGGGTGTCCTGGACGCTTCTTGTACCTGAATGGGCAAATCTGTCATTATTTTATTCAATATATTGCATATTGCTTTGGCATGCACATCTTCTCTTTCTTCAATCTTTCTTCAATGACTCTCAGGTGTGGTCTTTTGATGGGGTAGCTGAGGTCTTGCATATTCCTTTCACAGCTCCTGAGTTGTTTGCTAAGATGTCTTCTGCTTTTGATTTAATTTCTATTTGATCATTGAGCTCTGAGATTCTGTCCGCTTGATCTATTCTGCTGGAGTGACCTTCCACTTTGTTTTTTGTTTCAGTAAGTGGACTTTTTACTTCCAAGAGTTCTGTTTGATTTTTTTCTGAGGTTTTTCATATCTTTGTGTAAATCCTCTTTTATATTTTGGATTGCCTTCTTTATCTCATATATCTCTCTTTTTATAGTGTCCTTTGTTTCACTTTGGTGTTTGACGACGTCCTCGCTGAGCTCATTTAGTAGTCTGTGTCTTTTCAATTTCTTTATTTGTGGTGTCTTGAAATTTCTTGACTGCATCTTGTAGTTTTTGTTTAACCATGTTCTGAATCTAATCCATGAGTTTTTCAGTCACCTCTTCCAGGATTTCTTCTTTGAGGGATTTTTTTTTGTGGATGTCCCTGGGCTCATTAGTGATATTTACCATTGTTTTGTTTGGATCAGACACTGGGTATCTATTTTCTTCATTTCCCACTAAATCCTCTATTGAATTGTTGGGTTTTTGTTGTTGTTGTTGTTTTGTTTTGTTTTGTTTTGTTTTTTAGAAGTGCAGTTTCCTTCCCTTCTTCTTTTCTTCATTGCTCCAATTGGTGCTGTGCAACTATGTTCTTGATTGGAAGTTGGTGGACTTAATTGCTGGTTTTCTTTCCCTTGATTTAATTTTTGTGTTGTGACTGACTTTGTTGTTAGCTAGGTTGATGTGCTATTTCTATCCCTGGCCTGAAGGTGTAAGTTAACAAAATCAATTTCACAGGTTTATGCCAGACCAGTTGTTTAGCTATTATATATAAAACTACTTGGTGGTAGTATTTATAAACAGTGGGAGTTGGGGGTAGGTAAGGATTGTTTGACTAGAGATAGAAATTTGTGTAATTGGTAAAGATGGCACTAAAAGGGAAGGTGGAAAGGTGGTTGGGTTGGGGAAGAGGTATAGAGGTTGGTGTTTTTTGTGGCCCTTGTAAGTGTTTGAGTGTATTTCCACTGTTATAGGGTAGAGTGCTTTTGTCAGGGATTGCAGGGGGCTGAGGGTATGGTTGATACAGTTGGCTAGTCAGCAGGTGGTGAGTGTATAGGAGGGAGAGGTAGTGTGGTGACAGTTTGGGGAAGGCTAAAAGGTGGAGGCAAAGTCTAGGGTAGAGAGTGGATAAGAAGGGGTAGAAAGAGTAATTGGGAAGGAGAACAATGGATTGTAACACAAGACAAGGAGGGAAAGTGAAGGGGGTAAGTATAGGGATAAAAAAAAGTGATGGAAAATTTAATAATACAAAAGTAAAAGAAACAGTTCTAGTAACTACAAAAAGTTCAATCTGTTAATAAAACTTCTAGACTTATTCATTTGGCATCCAATCCTGATATTGCTTCTTGGTTTTCCAGATCTTGTGGGGCTGCCTCTCTTGTCCAACAGCTTGGGGTGGAGATGGCTGGAAGGGTTTTTTGTTGTTATTTTGTTTTCTTTTTTTTTTTTTCAGCTTTCCTTGCTCTTATGGGCTGTCTGTTGCAAGTGGGAGACCTGAAGTGGTCTCACCAGGTGACCACCCATCACCTGTTGACCACAAGGTAAAATTTTCAACTACATCATACTTGAATTCAACCCCTACACTGATCCTCTTTGTTTTACCTCCCCTAATCCATGGAATAGTTTCAGCAGGTGACCTTTTTGCTTTCACATTCATGTGAAAGTATTTTTCCCACTGTGTTCCCCCTCCTATCCCCTTTGTCCATCACCTCCCCCATTCCACTGGTGCTTGCTTTCCACCCTGGGCAGGACTTTTTTTACTCTCCCATTCTCTGATTTTGCAGAAAAAAAGAGAAAAGATAAAGAGAAAAACATGACATTTTTCCCTGTTTGATGTAAAAGTAGCTATATAGGGAGTTTCCTTGTGGTATTTCCATGCATGTATGTGTTATACACCCAATTGGTTTATCTCCTTTAATTATCTACATTGTACCTTAGTCCCTTTCTTATGGTGGTTTCAGCCTGTTTAAGATTTCTATATTTATTCTTGTGTAGAGAGTACATCACCCATATTCAATTTCTTAACAGTTCCAGTATATAATTTCATTTCCTACCTTTTAATTCTACAAATGCTAATCTGCCTATTATGTGCCCAGCACTATTCAAAGCCTTAGGATGTGTGTGGTAACACAAAGAGGAAAATCCTCCCCACAGGAGGTCATGTTCCAGTAGGCAGAGAATCAATGAAACCTAAGTCAATATGGAAGCAAGTCTGAGATGGTGATAATGATAATGAAAAAGTACATAATTGAAAATATTCATCCAGATAAGATTAGCTAATATAGCAAGAAACTCTACAATATTAAAATACAGTGCCTAGAATAATTGCTTGAATATCAGTAATATTTCTGTGAATTTAGACTAGCACAACATGTCTGTGACAAAACATTGTTCAGTTCTAACTCTCATGCTCCTGTTTGCTGTCAGAATCTTGTCTTCCTGAGTATGGATGAACCAGGGTGACCTCAGCATTCCAACCTACAGAAATGAGCAACAAATTCCCAAGTTAAGTAATTGAACCTTTAGTTGAATATAGAAAATCGATTTCACACATCCCTGCCAGGTCTTTCATATTAGCTGTCATTAAATCACATAGTACCTGGGCTACATGGGAGGCTTAGAAATGCGATTTCTAACTGTACAGCCACAGTTCCAGTTAGAAGAAGAACAAATACAGGTAATAAAATTAAGATTGCTGTTTGAATTTTCAGTATATGCATAACAAGTCTGAAGAACTAACATTGAAGCACAAATCTAAAAGATGAGGTTATATAAAAATCTAGAGAGAGATCATCCTTAACTTAGTAAATAACAAGTGAAAAGTCTACAGTGAGACAGAGAGAGATCAAGGCAGTTACAGATTAATGATACACTAAAGAGTAAAGATTCACAGGGTCAAACAATGTTGGAGACCTTATAAAAGCTTTGGGTTTGTATTTTTATTTCACTTTCAGTGGGTAGCCAGGAAAGGATTAATGTAAGTGGCATAATTAGTTATTTATATTCATTCATTCATTTGCAAAGTGTTTTTCAATCACGTAATATAGGCTAAAGACATCATCTAGGCCCAGGTGATAAAAGACGGTTGTAAAATAATTCTCACAATGCCACAACGTCAATTTCATCATTGCTTCCACTCCCCTTTAATGAATCTTGCTGCTAATTTAGAACTTTATTCTTTTCTCTTCTTTAGATACATGCATGGACTAATGGATAATACCCAGATTTTTGTTTGAAACAATACAAAAGCCACCAACTCAAACAATACAAAAGTCACTGACTCAAAGCAAAGTGCCAGCAGTTTAAGAGGTACTTGGAAAAGTCGGGGGCTGGACATGCTGACCAAGGAGTTGGTAGCCTTACATAAAGAACCAAACAAAATGTAATAGTGCTTTGGGTTTTTTAAAGAATTACTTAGGAGATGCTATCCCGGAAAATCCCAGAAATAAAGTTGCTTCACTTAGAATTGTCAGAAATGAATAAAAATATTAAGCTACTGTACAAGAAAATAAAAAACTGAAAGCAAAGCTTGCTCGGTATGAACCATGTCATGAGGAGAAGCCTGCTGAATAGGATTCTTCTCAGTTGAAAAGACACTGAAAAATGGTTTTGAATGACTTGTATAGTTTGTGTAGTATATAATCTTCTCTGAGAAGATGCTGTAAAACTATCTTAATGTTCTATTTTAACTGTTATAAACACATATACTTAGAATCACCAATAAAAGTTTAATATAACTATCTTTGTGTCTTAAAGCATGAGAGTCTGAAGTAAAACCTAAAGAAAATATTTAACAGTCATCCAATTAATTACCGTAAAAGACATTCTGTTTATAAGTCTGATTAGAAAAGATTGTACTGGTTGTAGTTTAGCTCAGGAATTTTAGCATGGAACTAACTAATCCTTGGTTTAGGTCAGGATAAGAACATAGGTAAAATCATTCTTCTGAATGAAGATGACAGTGTTTGTATTCAATTTTGGCAGCTGAGACATCTATGTGATTTAAGAAGATTTTTTAGTGGCTCAACCCTCTAACCCTAGCTGCTTGGGAGGCTGAGATCAGGAGAATCATGGTTTTGAGGCCAGCCTGGCAGGTTGTTTCAAGAAACCCCATCTCCAAAATATCTAGGGAAAAATGGACTGGAAGTGTGGCTTAAGCTCTAGAGCACCTGCTTTGCAAAAGATGCTTTTTTATGGGTTCCCATGAACCCATGCTCTTGCTCATTTACTGCGAAACAAATAATTCTTTGCCACCACTTTTCCTTAGGTGACTCTGTGCATGCCAATAATGCTGCCTTGCTTTGCTAGGTGATACAGTGGGTCCTAGTTGCACATTAGCTTTTCTGTGTTTGTTTTCAATTTGTGTAATAATGTTGGTATCTTGACTGTAATTTATATAACTTTAAATAGGATCACACTGTTACCCTGTCTTACTTAACTGCTTAATTGATCATAGAACAGAGGTAATATTATATTCTAGGTTTGTGAACAGTTAGGATTGTCATAAATTAACTATGTAACTATAGACAATTATAGTTTATGGGTCTAATTTTATAGTGCTCTTTTCCCCTCAAAATATTTTTCCAGCCTTGAACTCATTTTATCTTCATTACCCTATGAAGCAGGTAAGGCAAGAATGAGGCAAGGTTGGGTGGTGAAATTTTAGGCCAAAAACTGACATTTATACAAATTAGTTACTAACTCTAGAACCACTGATTAACCACTCTGAGATTCACTTTCTTCATCTGTTAAGTGAGAATAATATCTGTGCTGCTTACCTAAAAGGGTTGTTATAAGGGTGAAACGAGAAAGCATATACAAGATCTGTAAACGGTAAAGCAATAAAAATGTTTTAAAAAGCTACACATATGCTGATAATTTCCAAGTATCTTTCATTAGTCTTGAGCCCTACTCTGAGCTCCTAATTATTAATCTCAAATGACAATCCAATGTATTCACTCACATGTCCATTTCAAACACCAACATAATTTCAGATTGCAGATGGAGCTCAACTGTGGCCTACCAACAGTGCTGAACACCACGCTGAATGGTGTCATTAATCACTAAGCTCATCACGCCAAAATTATGGAGTCATTCCTTACTTTTTGGTCGTACATCACTATATAGTCTAACAAAAGATCACACTGGCCACATTTCCAAAATGTAATTTACTTCAACCACTTGTCACATCCTTCATTACAAATACTTGAATCAATAAACCATTTTCTCTTGATTGAAATATAACATCTTAATATGTTATCATCTGCCCCTCTTGTAAGGTTAAAGGTATATTTCCCATCCTACATTCAGGTAAACTCATTCCTAACTTCAAATTTTTCATAACTTCCCATGTTTGACTGAAACACACACTCTTCACTTACTTGCTAAATCCTATAAAGTATGATCCCTGGTTGTGTCACTGATCTCAATTCCTATCAACTTGTCCTTACTCCCATAGCCAGCTTTTGCTGTTGCATTTCTGTGTGAATCAGTCCTCTGAGATATGGCCATGTCTTTCTGCCTTATTCCAGGTGTCCTTCTGAGAGTCTATCCATACTAAAAATAAGACTTTCACTCTGTCTACCTACTTAATTTTTCCTTCATAGCAATGACACATTCTTAGCATTATATTATTTGTATTTATTTACTACTCACATCAGATCTCATTGAAGACAGCTATTTCTCCTTATTTGGTGCTCACAATGTGCCTAGGAAAGTAAAGACACAAACATGTTTTCTAATGAAAAATATTACTTGTCAAATAATTTTATGTCTTAATTATATTCAATTTTAGCTTTTCATATGGCAATACAGATAACTTCTAGGTGACCACAGCTATTTACTAAGAGTTTCTCTTTTGACTGTCTTACACGATGTCACATGCATATAGATTTTTAAATAAAGAGACCAATAAAATAAAATTTTCCCTTTTAAAATTATGTTTGATACCATAATAAACCATCCAGAGAAATATTTGCACCCCTGCATATCAGGCTCATTCTGAAATAAAATCATATGTATGTAAATGGAAAATATCAACTTTAAATTCAGAAGTGATATAAATTAATTTGATATTACAAAGTGAAATTGTTTCATGCAATAAATCTAGAAGTGAAGTACAATGCAAACTTTAGACCTTTTCTATTACTCATTAACCTACAATAAATCTTTCTAAAATAAAATCAATACAAAATTAAGCCAAGTGACTTTATCACTGGTGATTCTTTAGATAATATATAACAATCTTAAAGTCATTAGCATTTTATGTCCTGAATAATAAGATGCTAAAAATAATGATTTGAGATAAAGTACTATCTTTTAAAATAACAGCAATTATCAGGTTATTATCTACTTATTTTCAATTTTCTAAAAAATACATTTTTATCCTAACTTTAAGAGCATACATTATTATTAAAATATTATTCTGAATAATCTTCATGACCAGAGCATATTCACGACAAATTTATAGAACAATTCAAATGCATAAGGTCCTGATACAGTTTTGATTCCTAGTCATTCAGTCTTCTTCCTTCTTTCAGCAGAATCCAAAATGCAACATGGGAATAAGGAATCCAGTGAGGGTTGTCAAATCCCAGCTATGGAACATATTTCCCACTTTTTGGAAGTCTGGCAATCCTTACCATCAGTATGTAAGACATTTAAAGAGCAATTTTTTAAACTGACAAGAGTGTGAAGGAAAGACAATCTGATACACTTACTCAAATTGTACTTCTTTGAATTAAGTGAATCCAAAATTATTCCACCTATGGAAAAGAGAGAATGAGATCATAACTCCACAGGCTCCATAAGTAGTATGCCACCAATAGTAGGAAAATACTTTACTCGTGAGACTGATTATGCATTTGATTCTGCCACTTTTTGACTTTTGATTGCAGAGTTTAATCCATTTACATTTGAATTAATTGTCAGTACCGAGAGATTTCTTTAATTTCAGTTTTCATTTACTATATGTCTTACAGTTTTTTTTCAACCATCATTTCCTGAGTTTTCAGTTGGCCTCTATTTCTATGGCTGCAATACTCATGGATTCAACCAGCAAGAATAGAAAATATTTGGAAAAACTACTGAGTATGTGCATGAACAATTTTTTCTTGTCCTTATTCTCTAAATAACATAGCATGATAAACTACTTACATAGTAGCTACATTGAATTCAGTATTTTATGTCTAGAGATTATTTAAACTGTAAGAGAAGATGTACGTAGATTCTATGAAATACTACATCATTTATGTTTGAAGTTTGGTCCCCAATGCATCAAAATGGTTTCTTTGGGAGCTGACAGAATCATGAGGATTCTGCCCTCATGACTAGATTAATATGTGACCACATGAATGTGGTTTGTTATAAAAGCAAGCTCTTTCCAGCTTGTTTGCACTGTATCAACATGTGATGCTCTCTGTATTGAGATAAAATTCACACACCATAAAATTACCATTTTAAGGTCTGGAGAGCAGCAGTTTATAATAAAATCATAAAGTTATATAGCTGTCACCAACTATTTAATTTTAGAATATTTTTATCATCCCCAAAAGAAATGTCGTATCAACTAGCAGTAACATCTTATTCTTCCCTCTCCCTCATTTAGCATCTGGGAAACACAAATGTACTTCGTATCTTTCTATAAGTTTGCCTGCTTATGGCATTTAAAATAAATTTGATCATAAATGTGTTACTTGTGTCTCATAGTATAATATTTTAAGGTTTATTCATATTATAGCACATATTAATATTTCACTGTTTTTTATTACTGAACAAGATTCCATTATATGGATATACTATATTGTTTATCATTTAAGTTTCTACATTTTTCTACTATTAATCACTTTGTAGGAATATTTACATGCAAGATTTTGTATATATGCAGCTTTCAATTACATTTAATACGCATTGAGGAGTGGAATATTAGGGTCATATGTGCAATGAGTATCACATATCTTGGTTAAAGGATCCATTGTCTATCCAGTGATTCAACTGAAATGTAGAAACTATTCTTTTGGTTCTCTCTCTCTCTCTCTCTCTCTCTCTCTCTCTCTTTCTCTCAGCAATATTGAGGTTTTAACTCAGGGCCTTTTGCTTTATAGGCAGGTGCTCAACTACTTAATCCATACTCCTACCTCCTTGTGGTTCTTCTATTCTTGCTCTAAATAGTCAGTGACCTTTCCCTTCAGTTCAACTTTAAAAGTCTCTCTCAAATATGTCTCTTCTTTCTCTGCAATTCACTATTTAGTTCTAACATCTACCATTTCTTCTCTGAATTGCTGATGTGATAATCTCAGTCTTCTTATTTCCATTTTAATCCTTCTCCAATTAGTTCTTTACAGAATTGTTTTACAGAAAAGATCAATTTTTAAAATTCCCAGATAAAAATAAATCAATGGTTTTACATTTTTTTCTTAGAGTAATCTGAAACCTCTTAACTTAAACCTATCATCTATAGAAATGTCCTTTCTGCAAATCTGCCCATGGTTATTTCTTCTTTATAGATCTTATCTATGATGTTTTTGTCTGTAAGGAGACCTCCTTATAAAGAAATATCTCTTGATTACCTTACTATGATATCATTTTGTTTTCTTCCAGATATTTCACTAATTTGTAATTATCTCTAGTATTTTTGGGTTATTAGTTGTCTTCCTAGGAGAACAAAGTTTCACAAGAGCAGGAATTTTGCCTCTTTTTTAATGTAAAATAAATACTGAAAATATGACTTGCTAGAAATGTGGATTTTGAATGCTCTTACCATGAAGACATAATAAAACATGGAGGTGATGGTTTATCTAATAGCTTAATCATTGTGCAATGTATGCATGTATCAAGATATCACAACGCAACCTAGAAGCTTTTACAGGTATCATGTGGCAATTAGAAATAAAAGTTTATAAAAAGTAGATGAGATGAGTAACCCATTCTTTAGCTATGTTAGAATGAATAAAATACCTGAGCATGGATTAAGATGTTATGAACAGATGTTAATGTTGGCAATAATGTCACTGATAGGTTTCAGTTCTTACTGCACCCTTAAGCTTCTGTTTCCCAGGGTCACAGTCCTGCCTCAAGTCTAGCTTGAATCCTCCTTCTGCCTCAACCTCCAATCAGCATGAACCATAAGATCCTAACCAATCAAATCATGCTGAGTCTCACTGAGGGGTACTTAAACCCCTGCCCTTCCTGCTTCTCTATCTCTTGGCTCTGTCCCTCTCCCACCTGGCAATAAAGAATCTCTTGGCCAGATCACTCCTCTCCACGTGGTCAATTTTGGGGCCTATATTTCCTTACAGTTAACAACTATTGAGCAAGATTTTTTTTCTGTTAAACTCTGAAATCAAAAAGCAGGTCCCTTGGTGAATCTTAGATGAAAGTGGATAAAATGCTTGTGACATTAAATACAGAATGAAGTTTATTTTAAGTTATTATAAAATCACAACTGAAAGATTCTGAGATCTAAGAAGAATAGATATCAATATATTATCAATTTAAGAAAGTAATTTCAAAAGGATAATACTTAAATACTAAAAATGTAAGAGGAAGAACACTGAAAAGACAAAGTACAATTCCATTTGTACCAACGTAATAATCTAGGGAAAAGAATGACTTAGAAATTCCCTAGGAACCATTAAGATTGTGGTCCTTTTGTGTAATTCAGCCATCACATTCAGAAAAAATATTTCATTAAAATTGACTATTATCTTTGAGTCTTTGTTTAGAATATTCCATTCAGTTCCTACAATTAAATGAAGCAATGTTAAGTTTTCATAGAAAATAGTGTTATCTTACATCTTTGAAATTTTTGGAATAACTTACTTCAATAAGAAAACTTTCTGAATTCTTATGTAGAAGCATTGGCAATTGAAGCAGCAAAAATTTTAATATACTAAACTGAAATTTTTAGTAAACTAAAAGCTTCAAAATTGTTAATTTGATCTGGAAAGAGGGTACATAAAATTTTGCTTAATATTCTTGTCACATACATCATAGATTAGGTTTTTATTTTATTTTGGTTAGTGTACATAAATTGTACAAAGGGATTTCACAGTGGTATTTCCATACATGCACGTATTGTATGTTGATCAGATCAATCTCCTCTATTGCTCTTTTGTCCCCACCCCCACCTCCTACTGTTTTCAGTAGTTTTCATTATGTCATATTCATACATTGACACAATATACTGTGATATTTTTGACCCTCACATAACCCTCTTTCCCTTTTCTTGTTCCCACTTGTTCCCTCAAGGACTTCCACATTTACATCATATATATATATATATATATACACATATCTGTGTATGAATATATAAGTGGCCTAGATTCCACATATGAGAGAAATATATAATATTTGTCTTTCTGAACCTGGCTTATTTCTCTTAACATGATTTTCACTTCTATTAACTTCATTTCTTGTAAACGACTTAATTTCATTCATCTGTTATAGGGCACCTAGACAGATTCTGTAGCTTGGATACCATGAATAATACTGCAGTAGGCATATGTGTTCAAGTCCCTCTATTGAATCCCTCAGATGTATACCCACAGTGGTATTGCTGGATCATGTGGTAGTACTCTTTTTAGTTTTTAGAGTAACCTCCATGTTCATTTTCATAATGCTTCACTAATTTCCATTCCCACCAACAGCTTGTGAAGATTCTTTTTCCTCTGCATCCTTGCCAGCATTTGTTGTAGTTTGTATGCTTGATGTAAACCATTCAGAGTTTAGTGTTTTGGACTCTTTATATATTTTCATTACTACTTTCTTGTCAGATGACTAGTTGGCAAATATTTTTTTCTCCCATTCTGTAGGCTGTCTCTTCTTTCTAATGACTGGTGTCCCTTTTCTATGCACAAGCTTTTTAGTTTGATGCAATCTCATTTGTTAATTCTTGCTCTTATTGCCTGAGCTATTGTTGCCTATGCCAAAATCTTTCAATATTTTCTCTTAGTTTTCCTGCAGTCATTTCAAAGTTTCATATTTTATATTAGGGTCTTTGATCCACTCTGAACTGATAAAAATACAGGGTGTTCTTACAGGGATAATTTCTGTCTTCTACATGTAGAATTCAAGTTTCTCAACATCATCTATTGAAGAAGTTGTACTTTTCCAATGTACTTTTTTACTCCTTTCTCAAAAACCAGATGGCTTCAGGCAAAAAGTTTGTGGGACCCCCATCATAACAGGAAGAAAAGTGGGCTTGTTGGCACATACTTATTGCCTCAGCAATTCTCAGAAGCTTAAAAAATAGCAGAATTGCAGTATTTGCTGAGCTAGGGAAAAAGAGAGACCCTATTTACAGAATGACTAGAGGAAAAAAAAAAGGCTGGATGTGTGTTTAAGGCATAAGCCTTCAGTCCCTCAGTTCAACTGCAAGTACGGCTAAAAAAAGATAAATAAAATTTTAAAAGATGCCTGTAGCTATGTGGGTTTATTTCTGGTCTTCTAATTGAATTAGAAAATTAGAGTGATTTCTAAAATGTAAATACTTAATTCAAACAAGTTTATAATAGAGATCTATTAAGAGGGAGTCATAAGGAAAATTTGAAATATATTGTATTTTCTGTATGTTATATTAGTATGGTAGCACTCTATCACATTAGAGCTTCTTCTGAAACCCATAACTACATATGAAGAAACCTAAGAAAAAAACAGATAAAAATATTTTGAAAAGTTTTATAACTTTCAAAATAAATTTATGAAAGATTATAAGCTCTTAGAAAATTAGTTTGTGAAACTGAGAATAAAATAACACACATTGCCTCTTTGATATTTCTATGCCTCTGATTAAATATCTGGATTTGGTTAACAGTTATTGAATGTTAGCTATATTCTAAACTAATTTATATTAATTTCTTCCCCTCTCCAACAAAATTCTGTCCTTTAAAAATTATTCTGTATTTAAAAAATTCTGTCCTTTAAAAAATATTCTGTATACCAAGAAAGTAAACTCAGTTTCTTTTTAAGCATATGCATATGCATATGTATATGAAGGTAATCATCTGATTATGCAACTATTAATGAAGAACTGTTTCTTTTCTGTTTTATTATAAAACTATTTTTTTCCTGTTTCTTTGCTTTTCATGTTAACCAGTGGCTCTTTTTTTGGAAAGAGGAAAATCAACATTTTCAGTAAAGGAGAGCCACTTTAAAATACTTGTGTAGTAGAATGTGTACTTGAAAAAGATAGAAATTTAACCTTTAAAGATATATTTGGACATCAGTGTCTTACATTATTAAAAAATAAATCTATAAACAAAATCTAATGATATAATTCAATGGGAAAATCTAATATCTGAAAAACATATGTCAAATGAAAAATAACAAAAATAATAAAATCACAAGAGTTTTCTTTATCCTAAGCTTTTTGAACATGTTTAATATTCCTTCAATAGAGGAAGGGAAATTCTATTACTTTAAACATTTTGAAGGTTACTGAATAAGTGATTAATCTTAGGAAACATGGCCTATATTTGTATGCTAAAGTAAAAAACTGAGGAGCTGTTCATTTTCATATCTTTGGTTTTGTAAAATGATAACCAAATAATTCTGGTATGTGAGACAAATCCAATGTTTTAAAAAAGACATTCAAGATTTCTTGAGCCCTTAGAATGAAACTAATCAACTAGAGAAGCACTGTAAAAATATGCCCCTAAAGGAGAAAGAACTAAGTTTCCTAAAATACCTTCCTTAAAAGTAAATTCTAACTGCTTATGAAAGAGATTTGATTAAATGTTATTATCTCACATACTGGTAGTATTGAATTGTTATGAGCATTCAAAGTCTGAGTTGTAAGATTTAGGTAGCTTACTAAGTGTGATATGGTAATGAAAATAAGATCAAAATACCCTAAGAAATGAAAAAAATCTTCTGGTTATGTTACAAGCACTTACTTAATACCTTCAATTGATTGATTAGTAAGAATCTTAAAATTGAACTATCTGTACAAATTGTTAATTTTTTTTCTTTATTTCTATCTAATGCTGATAAAGCCTCCATGCCTATTTTAGTCATGAAACTGTGTCATATGTAATTTTAATATCTCTCTCATATCCATTAGTTTCTCAAAATTTCAGTCTATTTGTCTTTTATTGTGATTAATTTAATCTAGGCTACCATTACATTTAATTGGGATTATCATTACATTTCATTTCTTTCTTCTAATCTATGTTCCCAAGCACTATTCAGGCAGGCTAGGAAATAGGGAATGAAGCTGTTTCCCTTTCAAAGTTCCATGTTACCGTTCCCAGTGCATTTCATGCTAGACCCCTTCTCTCTCAGAACAATGCTACCCTTCCTGTGGTAACTTTCTTTTCAATTGTAAAATCTGAGCAGTTGCAAAACCCATTTCAATTGTAAATTCTCTGCAGTTGTAAGACTGGAAGCCCTCTGTTATCTCTCAAGTAAAAGTACACCTAATATGTGTAATTAAAATACCTGAGAGTTAGTATCAGTAAATGTGAAGAGCATCACATGTTGTATGACAAGACCTTGTCAATCAAACGTGTCAATCACCATAGCGCATGCTGCAAAGACCACCCATAACTGTCCATAGGATTTTATAAAAGCCCTTTAAAATGAAGACTGACCTTTTCCCCCACTTTCAATCAGACCTGGCAGGGGCCCACTGCTGCTTTTCGCAGTTTCTTCCCTTTGCCTTCAATAAACTTTGCTCTCAGTTTCACTTCATTTCCCTGTCTTGCCTGGATGCTTCTCAAGCTCAACCCAAGTACCTAAAATCTCCTGACCAGAGTCTCCAGAGACCACCCATCTGGTAACAGTATCTGTGTTTCTTCATCTTCAGCCTCCTTTGTCCATTTAGCAGTAAAGATGAGCTCATATTCAAGAGGCAGAGAATGATATAACCATACTAACACTAAACAAAGGAAGCTTGAAATTTGAGAGGGACAATGTTGAAAGGAATATGAGGTCTCAGCGGGCCCCAACCCCCTTGTTGGAGAAACCAGTACCAAACATCCCATGTAGATAAGATAAGCAATGAGGCAGGGCTCAGTTAGGGCATATAGAATGTGAGGAATGCAAGATGTGAGATACGAGCAAGATGTGAGATACGAGCAAGATGTGAGGTACGAGCAAGATGTGAAGTACGTGCAGGATGTGCTCTGCCTGCTTGTCTAATGTTGATAACAAAAATATGCACGCCACTGCAGTCTATATAAGATTTCCCCCTAAGAGGCTCAGGGTCTTGCTTTCCTAACTGGTCCTGCGTGTCCGTGTGGGAGCTCGACCCTGGCTAGCCAGTCCAATAAACTCTGCTTTGTTGATTGCATTCACGCCTGGCTCTCTGTCTCTCGGGGGAATAGGATTCCGGGTCCTAACATTTGGAGGTCCCACCGAGATTTCATTTTCTCGAGAGACAGAACCTGCCTGCGAGAAAGCAGGGGCGATCCCAAGTCCTAGGCGTTGGGAGGGGATCCCAGACCCTCATTTGGAGGAACTTGAGTGTTCCATTTGGGCCGCGGCGGGGATTCGGCCAATCCCCAGGGAGATTCATTCTGGGAATCTCGCAAGGAGGACCACAGGGTCCTATTGGGAGAGGCTTTCCTCTCATTTGGGCTCGAGCATTTTAGGAACCCTGGCGCCAGGTGAAGAACTAATTGAGCTAGTCGACCGACCACCCGTCAAGTGGACGCCTTTCGGCCTGATATCCCAGTTGGACGGTGAGGAGGTTGAATGGGGTGCGCACCAGTGTGAGAGCAGGACCGGTCCGAGCGAGTGCTGGAGAGTGTTGTGTGTGTGTGTGGAATTATTGTTGCCTTTACCCTTTTTGTTCTATCTCTCTTGGTGTTTGAGTCTCCTTCCACAATGGGACAGGGACAAACAACCCCAAAGTCTCTGATCCTTTCTCACTTTCCAGAAGTTAAAGAAAGGGCCTTAAATGCGGGTCTGGTCATCAAGAAAGGTAAGTTCGACACCTTTTGTTCTGCAGAGTGGCCCACCTTTGGAGTCGGGTGGCCCATTCAAGGTTCCCTCTCCCTAGACCTGATCACTAAGGTTAAAGCAGTCATTTTTCAGCCAGACAATCGAGGCCATCCAGACCAAGTTTCTTACATTTTGGTTTGGGAGGATCTGGTGAGGAACCCTCCCCCTTGGTTAACAGTTTTTCTGACCCACCCCTCCAGTTCGGCCCCCGGGGCTAAAACCCCAGTCACGCCCGCCTTGGTCATAAAGGAGGAGGAAAAACTTCCTCTTCCCACCTTGACCGGTCCTCAAATTAGGGCATCTCCTTCACCATCTCCGGTCTTACCAGAGAGTTCCCCCCTTTACCCATCCCTCGCAGGGGCAGAGGAAGATCGGCCGCCTCCATACGTGACTCCCCCTGGCCAAGCCAGTGCCCCGGAGGAGGAAATTTCCTCATCCTCCTCAACAGGACTGGCAGCAGGAGGAGGAATGGGTCGAAGACTTCGCCCCCGAGGGATCCGGGAAAGGGAGGGGGAAGACGGGCCCCCCTCATCAACACAGGGGGAGGAAACTGTCCCTACACTTCCAGTCCGGATGGTGGGCCAAGGGGGACCAGGAGGAGGGCAACAGTTTCAGTACTGGCCCTTCTCCTCCAGTGATCTATATAACTGGAGGACGCAGAACCCGCCCTTTTCTGAAGACCCCAAGTGTCTCATAGATCTCCTGGAGTCCATCATGCATACACACCGCCCCACTTGGGATGACTGTCATCAGCTGCTCAATACTCTTTTTACGACGGAGGAACGAGAGCGCATCCTCAACGAAGCGAGGAAGAATGTCTTGGGGGATAATGGGAGACCCACAACTCTCCAACCGGCCATAGACGAGGCTTTTCCCCTACGCCGGCCTGATTGGGATTTCGGGACCGCAGAAGGTAGGGAGCGTCTTCGGATCTACCGCCAGACTCTTATGGCCGGTCTCCGAGCGGCCGCTAGAAGGCCCACCAATTTTGCAAAAGTAAAAGCAGTCATTCAAGGGGAAAACGAAAGCCCGGCCGGTTTCTTAGAGCGCCTCTATGAGGCATACCGTCAGTACACCCCGATTGACCCTGAGGCGGACCTCCACCGGTCTGCTGTGGTACTCTCATTCATTAATCAGGCAACCCCAGACATTAGGAGAAAACTCAATAAACAGGAAAACTTAGGGGAGATGACTATAAGGGAAATGCTACAGGTAGCAGAAAAGGTCTTTACCGCTAGGGAAACTCCAGAAGAAAGGGAGGAAAGACAGAGAAAGGAAGACAGGGAAGCCCAGGAGAAATTGAGAAAGGAGGACCGGGAGTTCCAGGCTAAGGAAAACCGAAAGCAACAGAGAGAAATGGCTCGTATTTTCCTAGCGGGTGTCCGGGACCAACCCAGAGGAGGGGGCCACGCCAGGACCCCGGATAAGGAACACTGTTTTTACTGTAAGGAAACGGGGCATTGGAAGAGAGAATGTCCTAAGTTAAAGGGAAGAAGAGGGTTTGGAAGGAGACCGGGGGAAAACAGGGAAAGGGAACGAGCAGTAGAGCAGGCCAGAGTCCTACTAGCCGGAGAAGAGGACTGAAGGAGACGGGGCTCAGACCCCCTCCCCGAGTCCTGGGTAACAATGCATGTGGAGGGGAAGCCGATGGGGTTCATGGTGGATACCGGCGCCCAATATTCGGTTTTAAACAAGGCACATGGACCTTTGAACAAGGCACGAACAAGTGTTGTTCAGGGGGCCACCGGTACGCAGTTATGTACATGGACTACCAAAAGAAAGGTGAACTTAGGAAAACACCAGGTCACACACTCCTTCTTGGTCGTCCCTGAGAGCCCCGCTCCCCTGCTCGGACGGGACCTACTCACCAAAATAGGGGCCCATATCCATTTTGAACCAGATGGAATAATTGTGACTGATCGAGAAGGGAGCCCGATTCATGTCTTGTCCCTATCATTGGCTGACGAGCATCGTCTGTTTGAGAGTCAACAGGAACCAGGAGGGGACATGACTCATTGGGTAAAAAGATTTCCCACGGCCTGGGCGGAGACTGCGGGAACCGGCCTCGCCAAACACCTCCCGCCCGTAGTTATACAATTGAAGGCTTCTGCTCTCCCCATTCGGGTGAAACAGTATCCTATGCCTGAGGAGGCCCGAAGAGGCATAGCCCCTCATATCCACAGGCTAATAAAGGAAGGAGTACTGCGACCTTGTCAGTCTGCCTGGAATACTCCTCTGCTCCCCGTCCGAAAGCCGGGAAGCGGGGACTATAGGCCTGTGCAAGACCTACGAAAGGTAAACGAGCGGACGGAGGACATTCATCCCACCGTTCCAAATCCCTATACCTTGCTCAGCCACCTACCCCCCTCGCAAGTATGGTATACAACCCTTGATTTGAAAGATGCTTTCTTCAGCATTCCATTGTCAGAAATTAGTCAGCCGCTATTTGCTTTCGAATGGCAAGAAGATGGGGGCCAATCCAGACAGCTCACTTGGACCAGACTGCCGCAAGGATTTAAAAACTCTCCCACCCTGTTTAATGAGGCCCTGAGCCAGGACCTGGAACCTTTTCGTCGGAGCCACCCACGAGTCACTCTATTACAGTATGTTGATGACTTACTGTTAGCGGCAGAAACCCGAGAGGAGTGCATCAAGGCTACTGAACACCTGCTAACGGAATTAGGTGAGCTGGGGTATCGGGCAAGTGCCAAGAAAACTCACATCTGTAAAAGGTCAGTGACGTATTTGGGTTATCGGATTGCAGATGGGGCAAGGTGGCTGACTGATGCCATGAAACAGACTATTCTGGCTATCCCATCCCCGACATCCACTAGGGGGGTGAGAGAATTCCTGGGCTCCGAGGGGTTCTGTAGACTCTGGATTCCAGGATTTGCGGAAATAGCCAGACCCCTATATGAGGCCACCAAAGAAGCTCCAGATTGGAGTTGGGGAGAGAGAGAACAACAGGCCTTTGATCAGCTAAAAGACGCTCTTTTGCAGGCCCCTGCCTTAGCCTTGCCAGATCCTACAAGACCATTCACTCTGTTTGTAGATGAGAAAAAGGGGGTAGCCAAAGGAGTCTTGACCCAACAGCTAGGTCCCTGGAAGAGACCAGTGGCATACTTTTCCAAGAAATTAGACGCAGTAGCGGCAGGATGGCCCCCCTGCCTCCGCATCATAGCGGCCATTGCCGTGCTGGTGAGAGAAGCCGATAAACTAACCTTTGGACAGGCCCTCTGGGTAACGGCCCCTCACCCGGTGGAGGGAATCCTTAAACAACCCCCTGGGAAATGGATGACGAATGCCAGGCTCACCCACTACCAGGGGCTCTTGTTGGATTCCCCTCGGATCACATTCACAGATCCCGTAATCCTGAACCCTGCCACCTTGTTGCCTAACCCGGAACTGCAGACACCTGTCCATAACTGCAAAGAATTCCTCTCCGAAGTTACACAGGTACGGGCTGACCTAAAGGATACCCCCCTGTCCGGCTGCAAATTAAACTGGTACACGGATGGAAGCAGTTTTTTCCAAGATGGAGCCCGAAGGGCAGGGGCAGCTGTAGTCGACCAAGAAGGAAATACGGTATGGAGCAGCGCCCTCCCACCCGGAACATCAGCCCAAAAAGCGGAATTAATTGCCTTGGCAGAGGCCCTGGAGAGGGCAAAAGGAAAGCGAGTCAATATCTACACCGATAGCCGCTATGCTTTCGGTACCATCCATGTCCACGGGGCCATCTATCGCGAAAGAGGATTCCGCACAGCAGAAGGAAAACATCTAAAGAACCTAGCCGAAGTCCAGCGTCTATTAATGGCAGTGGAAAAACCGAAGGCAGTGGCAGTGATGTATGTCCCAGGCCACCAGTCTGCCAAGACGCCGGAAGCTGTCGGTAACAACAGAGCAGATCAAGAAGCAAAGAGAGTAGCAATGGTGAGTCCTCCCATGGAGACAGGGCAACCTTCCACGGTTGCGGCGATAGACGTGCCGGTCCCAGAGCTCCCTCCGCTACCCCCCCGACCAGAATACTCCACAGAGGATTTCACTTGGATGAGAGCCCACTCCCCCTTTAGAGACGGGGAAGACGGATGGAAAAGCGACTTGGAAGGCAAGTTAATTCTGCCTGAAAAACTCGGACGATTCCTGTTGGCTAACTTACATAAGTCCACCCATTTGGGGCGGAGAAAATTACTAGACTTGTTGACATCTGCGCAGCTCCGATTTCCGAACCAGACCATAGCAGTCCGCCAAATTGTGGAAGATTGTGCCAGCTGCACAATCATGAAACCAGGACGAAGGGAGGGGCACCATACAGGTACTCGGGAACGGGGGAGGGCTCCGGGAAGAAGTTGGGAAGTGGATTTTACTGAGGTAAAACCGGGAAAGTTTGGGTACAAATATTTGCTGGTATTCATAGATACCTTTTCAGGCTGGGTGGAGGCTTTTCCTACAAAGAAGGAGACGAGTCAGGTAGTGGCAAAGGCTTTGCTAGAGGAAATCATACCCAGATATGGGGTGCCCGAGGCAATTGGGTCAGATAACGGTCCGGCTTTTGTTAGTAAGGTCCTGCAGGGACTAGCCCAGACTATGGGGGCCAATTGGAAGCTACATTGTGAATATAACCCCCAGAGCTCAGGGCAAGTAGAAAGGATGAATAGGACACTAAAGGAGACTTTAGCCAAATTGGCCCTGGAGACTGGCGGTGATTGGGTGACGCTCCTTCCCTTGGCCATCTTCCGAGTCCGGAACTCCCCCTATGTCCATGGGCTAACTCCCTTTGAGATCCTGTATGGGGCTCCACCCCCCATCATTCAGAGGACCTTAAGCCCAGAACTAGGTGATCTGGCCCCAAATTACCTGACCATGTTGCAGGCTTTAGCTAAAGTGCAACAACGGATTTGGCCCTTAATTCAAGCATACCACGCTGTTAAGAGGGACCCGGCTCCGGAACATGGCATAGTCCCGGGTGACATGGTATGGGTTAAAAGGCATCAGTCCAAAACCCTAGAGCCTAGATGGAAAGGACCTTATGTTGTACTGTTTACTACCCCTACCGCCCTCAAGGTTGATGGCATCGGACCTTGGATCCACCACTCCCACGTGCGTCGAGCCAATCATCAAAAACAAGAAGGGGTCAAGGAGTGGACTGTACGGCGGCACCCAGACAACCCATTAAAGCTAAAGCTTTTGTGGCCCCGGGAACATGCAGAGCCTTCAGGAGCAGCCACGGATGGGGTGGCTGATCGCTCTGATCTTGCTCAATGCCCAGAGCGGGAGCCTCGCAGAAACCAACCCTCACCAGCCCTATAAGCAAACCTGGATACTCACCGATGGGGAGACTCATACCACCCTCAACGAGACTACTCGCACTGCCCCCATAGGAACTTGGTGGCCGGAGCTTCAGTTCTGCTTCAGAGACATCAATCCTGCCTACAAGTCTACTGCCCCGGAGTCAGCCCGACGTTATGGGTTTTATGCCTGCCCCGGCCACAAAAAGAACCAGGAATGTGGGGGGATACAATACTCCTTCTGTAGGTCATGGGCATGTGTCACATCCAATGATAGTGAATGGAAATGGGGGATATCAAAATCAGACCTAGTCAAATTTGCCTTTGTAAATGGGATATTAAGGGGGCACAGAATTCCAATACCCACCCATAAATGCCAGCCCACGGATCTAGATAGAATCAAGGTCACTTTCACTGAAACTGGCAAGAAGGACACCCCTGGGTGGATACAAGGTAAGGTATGGGGACTTGTATTTTATAAATATGGTGGACATGCTGGCTCGACCATAGTGGTCAGATTAAAAATTGAGCCCATAGGGCCACCGTCCACAGCAGTAGGCCCCAATAAGGTACTTAGGCCGCCCAATGTAAAGCCATCTCCCCAACCTTCCACAACTCACCACCTTCCCTCTACCATAGCTCGGGCTAATGTTACAACTCCAAGACCATCAGAAACCAGCCCTCCCCTGGTGAGGCCCAGTCTCATGACCGCATCTAAAGACCCCCTCTGGGGGCTAATGGGTGCTGCCTTCCTGACGTTAAACCACACCAACCCTAACATGACTAACTCCTGTTGGTTATGTTATGATGTGAGGCCCCCATTCTATGAGGCAATAGGGCTAAACACCACTCACGATACCTCATCTGAGGAAAACCCTACTCAATGTTCCTGGGGAGACCGTAAGAGAGGTCTGACCATACAGCAGGTAAACGGCCAAGGAACCTGCTTAGGAAAAGTGCCAAAGAACAGACGGGACTTATGTACTGTTATTAACGCCAGTTCTACCTGGGGAAATGCTATTAAATGGGTAATTCCAAAGGACAATGGGTGGTGGCTATGCTCGCGGTCCGGACTCACCCCATGCCTATCAACTAAGGTGTTTAACAGCTCTAAAGAATTCTGTGTTATAGTGGTTGTGCTGCCCCGCATCCTCTATCATTCGGAGGAAAGTCTATATTCATACTGGAATATAGGAACAGGTGAGAGAAAGAAGAGAGAGCCTATTTCTACACTAACCATTGCTACCCTACTTAGCCTAGGGGTGGCTGGGGCAGGGACCGGCATAGCCTCCCTGGCTACTCAACATAAAGGGATGTCTTCGCTGCGCGCAGCCATAGACGAAGATATAGAGAGAATAGAAACCTCCATTAGCCACCTAGAAAAATCCCTCACTTCTCTGTCTGAGGTAGTACTTCAAAACCGACGAGGTCTGGACTTGTTGTTCCTCCAAAAAGGGGGACTATGCGTTGCTCTAGGGGAAGAATGTTGTTTTTACGCTGACCATACCGGAGTTGTTCGTGACTCCATGTCTAAACTCCGAAAGAGCCTGGAACAAAGAAAACGAGAAAAAGAGGCAGGGGAAAGCTGGTTCGAGTCTTGGTTTAACCAGTCCCCATGGTTGGCTACCCTTTTATCTGCACTGGCAGGGCCAATAATAATCATCCTACTGCTTGTTACCATAGGACCCTGGATTCTAAACCGACTTATGACTTTTGTCAAAAGTCGAATTAATACTATCCAACTTCTGGTCCTCCGCCAACAATATCAGGCTCTTCATCCTCTCGAGGATGATTCCTCAATTTAGGCCATAAGAAAGGGGGGAATGAAAGGAATATGAGGTCTCAGCGGGCCCCAACCCCCTTGTTGGAGAAACCAGTACCAAACATCCCATGTAGATAAGATAAGCAATGAGGCAGGGCTCAGTTAGGGCATATAGAATGTGAGGAATGCAAGATGTGAGATACGAGCAAGATGTGAGATACGAGCAAGATGTGAGGTACGAGCAAGATGTGAAGTACGTGCAGGATGTGCTCTGCCTGCTTGTCTAATGTTGATAACAAAAATATGCACGCCACTGCAGTCTATATAAGATTTCCCCCTAAGAGGCTCAGGGTCTTGCTTTCCTAACTGGTCCTGCGTGTCCGTGTGGGAGCTCGACCCTGGCTAGCCAGTCCAATAAACTCTGCTTTGTTGATTGCATTCACGCCTGGCTCTCTGTCTCTCGGGGGAATAGGATTCCGGGTCCTAACAATGTGATGTTTTGGTCCATGTATACCTTGAGTAGTGATCAAATCAGGGTAATTAGCATAGCCATCACCCTAAAGTTTCATTATGTTTTTATGATGAGTGCATTCCAATTCCTCTCTTCTAACTATGTTGAGGTATGGCATGTGTTGTTGTTAAGTATACTGACCTAGTGTAGCAAGAAAGGGGAGATCAGAAAAGAAACAGACAGGCTGGTATTCTGACAATGAGACAGGGGTAGGGGGTGGCAAAGCAGAGAGATAAAACTTAAAAAATTGAAACATGAAGGTCACATAGCACTAAGGAAATGAAATAGCCAATAAAGTCACATGCAGCCATATGTGGATTGAGCTTTGCTTTTTGCTTCTGTAACTTGCTTGCAAGAGTATATAACGTAAGACCTCCTTGTTCTTGGAGCTCAGCCTTTAGATAGGAGTCCCCTGGGTCTGTGCTGGCACAATAAACATTGCTTCTTGCTAATCTGCATCAGAGACTCCTATCTCAGCTCATAATTTCCCACAACATTACTTGGGGGCTTGCCAAGATTATGGAAGATGGTGTGTTATCACCTACCTTGTCACGGGGGTGCATTCCCCCCACTGGGAAGAGATCCCCCCAGGCACCAAATGACATCTTTATCTGGAGGGGGGATTCAACCTTCCAGCAAGTTGGGGTGAGGGCCTTAGATGCACAAAGGAACCCACTGAAGTGCAGGAACCAACTTAAGAGCACCTCTCTTTGAACTGGTAAAAATCTGGGTTTGAATTCAGGCCTGCCTCAGGAAAGCAGAAGAGGCATCTGATCACCTCCCAGAGACTGCTAGTAACTGCCTGTTGGGGTGAAACTGTGTCTCTCTGGCTTAGGAAGCAGGGTGGAAGTATTGTGCCATGTGAGAGTGTATAAAAGTGTGAGCCTGAGACACAGCCCAGTGAAATGATTGAGGAGTCCTGATCCTTGGTTGTGTAGTGAATTCATAAGGTCAAGGGTGAACCCCAATGGGGCCTCCAGTCCTGGGTTTATATGGATTCACTGGGGCCAAGAAGGGAGCAGCAGGAGATGGACAAAGTGAGTGCTTTTCCAGAACCCCTCCCTTGTCTGTGTCTGCCTTGCCATCTGGAAATGGGAGGAGATGGGTAGAAATCAGAGTAAAACACTCACTTGGAGTGTATGATTAATAACTTTAAAAAGGAATTTAATGGAGACTATGAAGTTAACTCCTAACAAGCTAAACATCCTTTGTTAAGTAGATTGGCCCACTTTGGGTATAGAATGGCCCACAGCAGGGTCACTAGATAAAACTATGATTAATAAACTTTACAGAGTAATTTAAAAAACAAACTAACAAAAAAACCCCTAACACCCAGGAGAATGGGAAAAGCCAAGAGGCTAAAACTCATTTTCAGAAACCAGACTCTGTTGCTTATTTAAATTCAGGTACCAATTTATTGGGTGGACTAAGGAAAAATCAGAGTCTTTAGGTCTTGATGGATAGCTTTGGTCCCCAGTTTGCACATCTTCACCCAAAATGCGCATCCTGAAGGAGGACTGGAGCTCAGCACTAACTGAGCTCTTACAAAAATTAACACATGAAGTATGAACTTGCACTGATACATAACATCTGGTCTGACTTAAAAGAAAAGGAATGTTGCAAAAGGATTGTAAATGTAGAGAGGGGAAAATGGAGGAATGGAAAAATATTGAGATAATATCTTCATGGATTAAAAAAGAAAAAAATGAAATGTCATAAAATGTTAAGAGAAAAAAGGGATGAGAGGTTTAATATACTCCTTCAGATGAGTTTCTATGTCTTAAAAATAAAAAGTAAATAGGAAACACTTTAGGATTATTAAAATATGTCACAAATAATGAACTTGCTGGCACCTTCACTTCTAGGGTGCATAAACAGGGAGAACCTACCAAAAAGGGTAAGACAAAGAGCAACTTTGACTGTTGCTAGTAAAAAAAAAAAAAAAAAAAAAAAAAAAAAAAACTGTTCCAAAAGGCTGGTACAGTAGGAGGCTTGGTCTGTTATTGAGACAGTCATGAGATGCTTATGTTTCCATTGCTAATGGCTGGTCAGAATAAGCATCCATCTACTAGTATGCTCACAGTGTGTGTATATATACAAACATCTTGAAAACAGGTCTTATTCTACAGTCAGTGCAAAAATTATAACTCTGTTCAATTGCTGCTTTTAAGAAAACAGGTTATTAAACTTCTCACTAAGATGCAGGCATTCAGGGGTTAACACTCCAGCTTAGACCAGAGGAGAGAGAAAAAGAAAAAGGGAGGGGAGGAGGCACAACCTAAAACAATAATCTTGGAATTTGGGTAGTTAAAGCTTGGCATGTTTCATTCTGCCATGAATGCAATCTAGAATTAAATTCTCTCTTATAATACATGTGTCTATTAACAAATGAGCTTTGTATAAATTGCTTCCGTAGAAAAATAATTTCAAGGTTGCTTCTTTCTTGGTTTTTCATGCAAATGTAAGGCTCTAAGTTAAAAGGTTTTATGAGTTATTTTTTAACAAATAACAAAAATATATAAAAAGTATTAATGATATGGTTTTTAAAAATAAATGGTAAAAAAAAAATACTCTTAGATTAAAAAAAAAGGATAATGACAATCTCCCCAAAAGGGTACATATTAAGTTGTCACAAAGATGTAGATGCTTATGTAAGTGATTAAGTTAACTAAAATCTTAGAGTAGCCTTAAAGGTTTTGTAAGATCACAATTTAATGTACTGATGTTAAACTAAAACTTAGTTCTCTAAGCTCATAATAACAAGGCTATCTTTAAAATATTGTATTGTTCTTAATAACATTTACAAAAAATTGTCTTAATGAATGGTTTGTTTTGTCAAGATAACTGTCAAAAATTTTTGGTGCTACATGTTAATCCACAAATTTGTCAAGACAACAGGAGTTTATTAAAACATAAAAAAGTCAAGAGGCAGCTGAGCACAGGGAGTGCTGACACACTGATATAA
Organism: Castor canadensis; assembly: GCF_047511655.1. Classification (NCBI taxonomy): domain Eukaryota; kingdom Metazoa; phylum Chordata; class Mammalia; order Rodentia; family Castoridae; genus Castor; species Castor canadensis. The sequence continues at coordinate 100,135,216 of NC_133386.1, read as the reverse complement.
ACATTGAGAAAGATTTACTTATATACAACAAAGCCAAAGTACACCCTCCAGATAGGATATAAATAAATAAATAAATAAATAAATAACTCAAAAAGAAGCACTACACTGGAAGTCAAGTTCTTCAATTTTTATTTGACTCAAAAGAGTAGAGGTCTTAGTCCTAATCCTTCCATATGGTGGATGGAGGGAATTATTGCACTTGGATGCCCAGAATGGGCCTATTATTTTAAGGGGGGGGGTCCACTGACTACAGGTTGGTGGGATGCTGCTGTATGTCATGAACCATATGTAAATGTCACCCGATCTGGGACATGATCCCTTATCAACATCTGAGCCATGATTCTTGGCCACCATGTTTCCTAACTCCACACTTAGTCCTCATAAATATTTACCAGTGTTCTCTGGTGATTTTTATTGGAGTTTTAACTACTAAGGTAACTGAGTCATGTTTATTTAAGAGTTGGTTTATTTTGGGGTTAAAAATAGGGAGAGCCATGTTAGGGCTAGATCCCCTCCCCCTTGCAGATGGCTTATGCTTATCTCCTTGGATAGATGCCAAGGACAGTTGAACAGACAATGACCTAACTACAACTTTTCTTTCTTGTTTGACCAGCAACAATATCCCTTAGTGATCTTCCTGGTACTTTTCCACTAGCCCCCTATATTTAGCCCAAGCCTTTGTATGGCAATGGGCTGTAGCTCTCTTGCTAGGGTCTCCCTCCACAGGGCTCCTGACTGAACAACAGACCCTGTACTGGTGTTTGAGGCATCTCTCTCTCTCTCTTTCATACCTCTTATTTTCTAACAGTTTATGTAAAACTTTCTAGATGACCTCATGTTAAACAACTGTTGTCTTGGGTGACGCTAACATACTTGGTATTCTATTTGTGTCTGTGACTGGGCTGTTTGTGGTCACTGACCCTGTTCTTCTCCCCCAACTGATAACAATCTAAGGCTTTACTTCAAGAACAACTAAACTAATATGTACATATAACCTCTATAAAGTTATAATGCTCTTACTGGTTCCTATATTTATGTTTTTCAAGTGTATCAAGCCTTCTAAAATACAAAATTTAGACAAACATGGTAACAAAAAGTTAGTGGTACTAGTATACTGTTCCGTTGGTTGCTAAATTGTCCATCAATATTTTAAGCATGACTCTTAAGGTTTTGTCATTACACTTCTGATCCCTCTGTGCATTTATAATCAAGGGCATAAAATTCTAATAACTACTTATGTGTCAACCAGGTTAGGTTTTAGACATCTGCTTTTGTTAGATTTTGTTTTGTATTGTCCTTATCTAGAAGCCCCTGCCTAACAGCAACTCCTTCTAAGCCTCTTTGTTGCTTACATTTGGCCAAAATGGTATAGTTGGCACTGCCCCCAACTAATCTGTTCAGTATCCCTCCCACCCCCTGACATGGGATCAAAACCAACCAAACAAACAAAATCCAGGAAATAACAACCAATCAAGAAATATCTTCAATCTACAGCCATATCACCCTGAACGTGTCCTATCTCATCTGGTCTTGGAAGCTAAGCTGTGTTGGTCCTGATTAGTACTTCAATGGAAGACAAATCTTCAAAAGAGACTGCTTAAAGACAAGCAGTTTGGAGACAAGGGAGGGAATGCCATCAAAGTTCAAATGGAGTCACTCATGCCAGACCTCTCAAAAATAACCAAGGCTGAGACGATTAAAGAAATGGTTCTTATACATGTGTGGCTATCTGGCATTAATGCCAGATACAAGCTCACATTTTTTAGACAGGGTGTTCTATTTAAATAGAGACAAAATAACTATTGTTCCTGGCTCTAAACATGTCCTTTGATTCTTAATGATGGTGGTTTTAACTTTTTTTTCTTGGATATATATACTGATAATATATTGTTGCCATGGTAATTCTACTCAGTTCAAAAAAAGACATTGTCTATAAAAAATACATAAAATGTCCACCCATTAAAACCCCATTGGAGATGCCCTTTTGTTGTTATTTTGTCTACTCCCACCGCAGTTAAAGTTGCAGAGATTGCTCCTTGGATCCACCACAGCCAAGTCAAACTAGTTTCTCTACTGGGAGTGCATCTCTGTTCTAGCTTCACCATGTAGGATAACCCTCCAGAACCTGAGAACCGTCCCCCAGCAGGACTCCACTTCCCAGGAAACAATAAGGGACCAAGAATGGCAGGACAGCAGCCCTGCTGTAGTCATACCTTGGAAGCTTACTAGTCTACACACCGCAGAAGTTTGAGGAATAGACTCTCCAATGGGACAACCAGACTGTTTTTGCACCATTATCTCACTGTGATGCATTGTTCCTCCTTGTTTGTATATGTTGCTGTAATTCTCACCATAATGTATGCCATAGGTCTGGAAGAAACTGCCCCCACTGATTGGACTCACAGTGAATGTTTTTGATTTACTCTCTTCTATCTCCTTTGGGAAGGATGCATAATTACTGTTCTTTACTATTGATGTGGTTTCCCTTTATGGCCTCAGAGACCTCCTCCTGTGACCTATGTATACATACTACTCTGTCAGGAAATGCTGTAACAAGGAATTTGCTATTCCATAGCTACTATTGTTGTGCAGGTACTGTCATTGGGTCATGCACTCACAACCATACCATCTATTCAGTGTGTTCCCATGGTAATCAGCATATCAGCTTCAATCCCACTTATCACCCCTGGGAGCAATGGTTAGAGATCAAGATCATGTGCAATCCTGGGAATTTATCAGCCACAGCCAGGTGTTTAGTCATGATAAACCAGTATCAATGTTCTTTGATGCATGTGCAGCCATAAACAAGGGTAGATGTGGAGGTATAAGCTGTGGTTATGGGGGTCTAACTTGGGAAACAGAGTATATGTCTAATGATAAATATATGTGCTGAGACAACTTTTGCCCATGTAATGGTGTGGGTTCTTATTACTGTCCTTATTGGAGTAGTTGTTTCAGAGGCCACATGGCAGAGGGCTAAGGACACAGCCCTCCTTCACAAAGGGAAAGCTGACCCTGACTACACCTATGGAACCTGTAACTCTGTTTGTTTCACTGTACTTAAGCCATCAGATTAGACACAGGGGCATATAATTAGTATAAGGATAGATGGAAAAGGTCTTGTCCCTGAAAGTCTGATGCACTTCAAATTAGTAACTGTTACCCATAAGAAGTCTTCCCATGAAGTTTTTCACTCCTTTTATGAGGAAATGAGGGATGAAATTTCCATCTCTGCCAAAGCTAAAACCTTGTTCCTCTCACTGATTGAGTCTATAGCCCAGACACTGAATGTTACTTCATGCTATGTTTGTGGGGGAACCAACATGGAGACCATTGGCTTTGGGAAGCAAGGGAGTTAAACCCATGGGAACCTTTTAATGAGACTGCCTTTCCAAACCACAGGAAAGACATCTGGCTCCTAAAAACTTACATCATTGGAAATTATTGTATCTCCCACCCAGAAGGCCAATTCTCCACCTCAGTGGGGAATTTAGCTTGTTTAGAACAGAAGTTGTACAATGACACTGAACAAGAGACCCAATGGTGGGGAACTCCAAACCACACAAAACCCCAACCCCACACTCTGGCCAACTTTTCTAATCTCCAGAGAGCATGAAACAATCTTACTGCAAACATAGACTGGCAGGCACCCAGGGTACTGTATTGGATCTATGGGAAGCAAGCTTATATGGTACTACCTAGCAGCTGGTTTGAATCTTGCATGCTAGGCTCAACCAGACCATCTTTCTTCTTGCTTCCCCTCAAAAAGGGTGAAAAACTGGGAGTCCCCATATATAAAAAGAGGTTAAGTAGACAAAAACAGGGTGCGTTACAAATTGGCAATTAAAAAGATAACAAATGGCCTCCTGAGCAAGTTACCAGTACTGTGGTCCTGCCACCTAGGTGGAAGACAGGTCCTGCCACCTGGTCCTCAGGCTATCATACCCTGATACATATATGCTCAACTGCATCATTAGGCTACAGGCTGTTGTTAAAATTAAAACTAATAAAACTACAAGAGCTCTCAATTTGCTGGCAATGCCATCTATCAGAACCACTTGGCCTTAGACTATTTTTTGGCCTCTGAGGGAGGAATTTTTGGAAAATTTAACCTGAGCAACTACTGCTTACAGATTGATGACGAAGGAAAGGTCATAAAAGAGATCACAGACAGATGAGAAAGCTTGCCCATGTCCCCATCCAGACTTGGGAGGATGGGATCCCAATGACCTGTTTGGAGGATGGTTTTCTGCCTTAGGTGGATTCAAAACTGTGATAGGGGCAATGGGCCTAATCCTAGGAGTATGCTTAATATTTCCCTCTCTGGCTCCCCAATGCTACGGTCTACCAGGACTATAATGGAGGCCATGATAGAAAGAAAAACGGTGGCACATATAATTATGCTATGGAAATAGAAACCCCTAGATCAAGGTGATGCTCTTTGATCTTGGGTGGGTCCAAGCATCAAAGAGGAGAATAATGTAGCAAGAAAGGGGAAACCAGAAAAGAAACAGAAAGGCTGTGTTCTGATGATGAGACAGGGGGAGGGGATGGCAAAGCAGAGAGATAAAACTTAAAAAATTAAAACATGAAGGTCACATAGCACTAGGGAAATGAAATAGCCAATAAAGTCAGATGCAGCCATATGTGGGTTGAGCTTTGCTTTCTGCTTCTGTAACCAGCTTGCAAGGATACATAAGGTGAGACCCCTTTGTTCTTGGGGCTCAGCCTTTGGACACAAGTTTACTGGGTCTGTGTTGCCACAATAAACATTGCTTACTGCTAATCTGCCTCAGAGAATCCTATCTCAGCTCATAATTTCCTGCAACTGTAGTATGCCATAGAATACTAGAACTTATTCTTCCCATCTAACAATGACCGTGTACCCATTGACCGATCTCTCCCTTTCTGCTCTTCCTATTTCCCCAGTGCCTGGGATCCACTATTTTATGTGCTCCCAATATCTATTAGATCAACTTTTAAAATTCTACTCACAACTAGAGATCTAGTGGAAGTTAACTAGGTGAAAAGTGAAAAAATGAGCTTTTTAGAAATAAGAACAGGACTAGTCCTGTCAAGTTAGTTCTTCAAGCAATGCCTTTCCTAATATCTTAGAATCTCCAATAAATACTTCTCTAAAATTATCTTCCCTTCATAGTAGCTCTCATTTTTAAATTTGCATAAATTTATGTGAGACAGTGATTAATGTGGCTCCCCTTCTAGAATGCAATCTCAAAGAAGGTAGGTAAATATTTTTTTTCATCATCATTTGTTCACAGCACTGAATGGAGTCCTTGATGCAGAATGAAGTTATTATTAATAGTAGATTAGGGCATAGGATGAGAGAATATGTTTGGATGATATGCATAATTTGTTTGACTTCTAATGTACAGGTAAATACAAGGTAATGGATTTTAAGTCAATATACAAAAAATGTTTTAGCACATACCCTTATTTGTAGATGAAATATACTTCCTCGAGAATAAAATGTTTGTCAGAATACTCAATGATTATGATGTGACAAGTGATTTTTTCATAATTTTTAATAAACTTTATATTTTAGAACCATTTCAGATTTACAAAAAAATTGGAAAGATGGTAGAATTCTCACATAACCCTGTGTTCTGTTTCCCCCATTAACATCTTACATTAGTATTGTACATTTCTTAAAATTAAAGAACCAATATTGAGATACGTTATTAACAAAATTCTGAATTTTATTAAAATTTCCTTAGTTTTAAGCTAATATTCTTTTTCTGTTTTAGGATCCCATATATGATAGTGCATGTAAGGTACTCATATAAGATATGTATCTTTAGGCTCCTCTTATTGTGACAATATCAAAAACTTTCTCTGTTTTTGATGATCAGAAATTTTATAGAATGTGCTGTAACTGGAATTTATCTGAAATTTTCCTCATGATTACCCTGGGGTTAAGTGTTTTGGGGAGAAAAAGAACTTCACCATTTTTATTACATCAAGTGTGCACTGTCAACATGAATTTTCATAGTTAATATTAACCTTGGTCTTCTAGTTGAAGTAACATCAAGTTATCCATTACAAAACAGCTCTCTTCTTCCTTTCCATACTGCATTCTTTAAAAGAAAGTCACCAACTGTATCCTTCATTTGAGGAATGAGGAATTCCTCCTGATAGCAGGAATTCAATATAAATTATTTGGAGTTCTTCTGTGTTGAGATTTGTCTCATGCCTCCAATTTTCTCAGTTATTTATTTATGCCAGTGGAGACTCAAGATGATTTAGTCTATATTTTGGATTATAATTCAATACTGGTACATTTTAGTGCTCAAATTGTTCCACCTTTGGGTGCTCTTTCTACTGATTCTTACTTCTCTTTACATTTCTCCATTAATGTAGTTTTTTTGATGGTTTTTTGTTTTGATTTCTTTCTTTCTAACATTATCAGATGCTCCTTTCATTTTGTGTATTTCTTGCCTTACCCTAGAATCAGCCATTTGTCTAGGAAAACCTAGTTTCTTCATTGGAACTCAAGATCTGGGTGATAGGGATCTTCCTTATTACTAGAGTATCTGCTTCTAGGCTTTTGTAGATGACAGTGCAAGTTAAAACATGTATACACATATATAAATATTCCTGCATATAACAATCTGCCAAACATGAGTTCATAGTGATGTCACCAATTCTAATCCATTACAATACAATTCATTCTAGCTTCCTCTCCTAGCTTCTTTGTGAACTCTTATTCCAAGAGTGACAAACCTGATTCCCACTGTCCATTATCTATTTATTTGGTTGTTAAGCCAAACCTCCATGGAGACGGCTTTTTAAAATAAGTACAGTGCATATATACAGTTTCTTTTGCCTTTAGTCTTTAATTTCCATACATTTTCAGGGTTACTTAGGTAAGCGTGCTCTTCTTTCTTCAGGGAAGTTGATTCTTACATTTGTAATATTCTATGAATAAGTGGTTAGGAATAATGCTGCTGTGAGGAATTTCCTACAGATGTATATGTGGATATAAGCTATCAAATCAAATTAGTAAAGACTAGGAGCATGATTACCAGATTGTATGGCTCAGCTTTGCTGGATTTTGCTGGCCTTGACTTTGTATTGTTCTTTTTCTTGGGATAGAATAACCTACTTTCCATTTTCCTCACCCACTGCACTTTCAAGTCCCTTTCAAATATTGATCCAATTTACATTGTCTCCACAAAAGAACAGATGTCACAGAACTACAGCTGATCATCTATTGGAGGAAATATATCCCCCAGTGATCTTTGCCCCATGACTGATGGATAGATTAAGAGAATGCAATAATTATGCAAAATGGAATTTTATTCAGCCATAAAAAAGAATGAAACTTTGTCATTTATAAGTAAACGGATGAAACTGGAGAACATTATTGTAAGAGAAGTTAGACAAGTGATTTTAAATATTAGTTCTTTTACTACTCACAACAATTTTGCATGAAATACAAAGTTAAACTTAAAGTTTGCAGATAAAAAATGACTAGTGTGGTAAACAAAATTCTAGGCATCAATTCTGGTCTGCATCATCTAGTATAATCTCCTGTTATGTGTGAGTGAAACCTATTAATATGAGATATCACTTCCATGATTGTATTAAATTATATGGAAAAATAAAGATTATCTTATAAGGTAAGTAATCACATGAGCCTTTTTGAAAAATTTTTTTAGTTGTATATGGAAAAATAAATATATATCAAAGAGTAAGTAGTCACGTGAGCAGTTTTGAAAGTTTTCTCCAGTTGTTGATCAGAAAGGACAAGCCACTTTTGATGGTTTTAAAATGGAGGATATTGCATTAGAAGGTGTGCAGATTACCTCTAGGAAGAAAAATTACTTTATGACTGAAAGTCAACCATAAAACTGGCAAGTCCAATAACCTAGAGCGTAAGGAACTAAATTCTACCAACTTGACTGAGCTTGGAAATAAATTACTCTGCACAGACTCCAGATAAGAGCCCAGTCTGTTCAGTATCTGATTTCAGTCTTGTGAAATTCTAACGTGAGAAAAATCAGCAGAGCATACTTAGATTTCTAAGCTACAAAACTTTGACCTAATAAGTGTGTGTTATGTGAGCTGCAAATTTGTGACACACTGTTATGAAAAAGTAGAAAACTACTACATCTTCTGCAGGATGTGACTAAATAATGGGATAAAGGCTATGGACATCTTTAGCTTCAGGTCTCTAACTGCTTGGCTGTTAGAGAAAAGAGAGAAGCAACAGAGCCAATGCAAAGATCAGAAATTGTGTATAATTTTTGCTTGTGTCATGAACAAAAATGTGATGGAATTTTAAAAAGTTGTTCAACTGACAATTACTAGACCCATGTTGTAATTTTAGTATAATCAGCAGCATTGTTTTCCCTGTCAAATTTTTCTTGAATAAAATGAGATTCTTTGTAACTCTAATTCTTATTTATTTTTCTTATTTTTCCTCTTATCTTTAAACAAGATGGCCTTGAGATGTGGGAACTATTTTTAGAGGTTCTCTGACATCTGGAGAATATGCAGCATAAACTGATTGTCAATGAGCAACTCACCATTACAGGTCTCAGTAGTTTTTCTACAGTTACTCTAATTGTTCTTCCCTAGTAAATTGAAGCAAAGAGAGGACCTAGGCTGTAACAGTGATAAATTGTTGAATTCATCACTGTAAACTTCAATTATAACTTTCTTCTAGAAACCTCATGGTAAAAAGAAATGAATTTTTTTTTTTAAATCTGCTTTATCCTCTGTTTACTCCATACTTAGTTTTTGAAGCTAGATATCCTATGGAATCATTGAGAACATTTGTTACAATGCAATTGACTTGTGATAATTATGTTTGAAAATAGTTAAAAGCTCACTGCTGCCACCTGTATAATAACAAAGATTATGGGGAATGTAGTCTTTAAATAAAAGGACTATTCACTATCTCTTCAAGTTTCTCATAATGGCATTTCTTTCTCACTTGCTGATATTGCTGGAAGTTAGGTTTTTCACATTGTTCCTACTTTATCATTCTCTTCCCATGTCCTTAAGACAGAATCTGAAGGAGTACTTGGTAATTGTAGTAACAGCAATTGTTGTAATTGTACTTGGTAAATGTATTCTACAAAGTCCACTTTCACCTACTTTTATAGAAAAGCCTGATATAACAAACTGAATTTTTAAAACAATTTCTACAATTTTAAAATATTATAACATTTAAAAAAATCACAAATACATCAAGCAAAAAATCAGACTGACATTGCATCATTTGTATAAATGCTAACAACATTGACATATCTTGACAAGTCCGATTAAAATGGGCAAGGAAAAAACCCTAACTAATAAAATTAGAAATGAAAAAGAGGAGGGGGAGATAACAACAAACACCAAGAAAATTCAGGAATCATCACGGACTACTTTGAAAACCTATATTCAAATAAGATGGAAAATGTAGAAGAAATGGACAAATTTCTAGATACATATGATCATCCAAAACTGAACCAATAAGCTATTAATCACCTAAACAGATCTACAACATTCAATGAAATTGAAGCAACAATAAAGAGTCTCCCCCAAAAAGGACCAGAACCTGATGGAGTCTCCACTGAGTTCTACCAGACCTTAAAAAAAACTTACACGAACACTCCTTAAACTTTTCTATGAAATAAAAAAGGATGAAACACTGCCTAACTCATTCTATAAAGCCAGTATTACACTCATCCCCAAAACAAACAAGGATATATCCAAAACAGAGAACTACAGGCCAATCCCCTTAATGTATACTGATGCAAAAATCCTCAGTAAACTAATGGCAAAACAAGTCCAACAACATATCAGAAATATTATTCAACATGACCAAGTTGGCTTCTTTTCAGAGATACAGGTGTGGTTCAATGTACAGAAATCATTAAAGGTAATAAGGCATATTAACAGAAGCAAAGCAAAAACCACCAGGTCATCTCAATAGAGGCAGTAAAGCCTTCACTAATATTCAAATCCATTTCAAGGTAAATGCTCTGATGAAAGTAGAAATAGAATGAATATATCTCAACATAATGAAGGCTATTTATGAAAAACCTATAGCCAACATTGAACTTAACAGGGAAAAACAAACTATTTCCTCTAAAGTCAGGAATGAGACAAGGGTGCCCACTCTCTGCACTCCTACTCAACATAGTCTTGGAATTCCTAGCCAGAGCAAAAAGGCAGGAAGAAGAAATAGAAGGAATATAAATAAGTACAGAAAAAAATCAAAGTATTCATATTTGCAGATGACATGATCTTATACCGAAAAGATCCAAAAACTCTTAGATACAACAACAATAAACAACTTAATCAAAGTAGACTATAAAATCAACTTACAAAAATCAATACACCTTTCTATGCACCAACAATGACTGGATTGAGAAAGAATACAGGAAAACAAATTTACAATAGCCTCAAAAAATCAAATACCTAGGAATAACCTTAACAAAGGATGTAAATGACTTCTACAAGAAAGAGCACAAACCATTGAAGAAAGAAATCAAAGAAGATTATGGATGTTGGAAAGCTCTCCCATTCTTATGGATTGGCAGAATCAACATAGTAAAAATGGCTATACTACAATCTACATGTTCAATGTAATTCCCATTAATATCCCAATGCCATTCAACACAGAGATTGAAAAATCTACCATAAAGTTCATTTGGAAACACAAAAGACAAATAGGCAAGGCAATACTGAGTAAAAAGAACAATGCTGGTTGTATCACAATACCCAACTTCAAACTATACTACATAGCCATAGCAAGAAAAACAGCATGGTACTGGCACAAAAATAGAAATGAAGACCAGTGAAACAGATGAGAAGCCTTTTATATGAATCCACACATATATGACAACCTAATTTTTTATAAAGGTGCCAAAAATGTACAATGGAGAAAAAATAACCTCTTCAACAAATGTTGCTCGGAAAACTGGATATCGGCCTGCAGAAAACTGAAACTAGATCCATGTTTGTTGTCCTGTACAATTATCAATTCAAAGTAGACTAAGGACACTGATATCATCCCTGAAACCTTGAAGCTAATACAGGAAAGAGCAGAGAATACACTGGAAACAATAGGCACAGGAAACGACTTCATCAGTAGAACACAAATGGCTCAGCAACTAAGAGGATATATGGACAAATGGGACTTCATGAAATTAAAAAGCTTCTGCTCAACAAAAGAAATGGTCTCTCAATTGAAGTGGCCACCCACAGAATGACAGAAAATCTTCGCTAGCTATACCAGAATATGTAGGGAGATCAAAACCCCAAACTCCCCCAAAATCAATGACCCAATTAAGAAATGGGCAACTGAACTGAACTGAATTTTCTCAAAGGAAGAAGTCCAAATGGCTAAAAAGCACATGAAAAATGCTTACCATCCCTGTCTATAAAGAAAATGAAAATCAAAACCACACTAAGATTCTATCTCACTCATGTTAGAAGAGCTATCATTTAGGATACCACCAATAACAAATGTTGGCAAGGATGTGGGGAAAAAGGAACACTCATACACTGCTGGAGGGAATATAAATTAGTACACCTAATATCGAAACCAATATGGAGGCTTATTAAAAAACTAGAAATAGATCTGCCATATGATACAATAATACCAGTCCTAAACATAAACCTGAAGGAATGTAATGCCTTTGTCTAGTTATAACAAAGGCACCTGCATGCCCATATTTATTACAGCATTATTTACAAAAGCTAAACTATGAAATATCCAAGATGCCCCACTACTGATAAATGGATTAAGAAAAGGTGGTATTTATACACGATGGAATTTTACTCAGGCACAGAGAAAAATGAAATTTTGTGATTCACAAGTAAATAATGGAATCAGAGAATATCATCTTAAGTAAAGTTAGCCAGGCTCAGAAGGACAAAAGCTGCATGTTCTCTCTCATATGCAGATTATACACCTACAACAAATGCAGCAATACTAGGGGACACAGGTGACATTAAGGGGAGTCTGTGCAAGGGAGGGATAGAGTAAGGGATGGAGATCAAAAACTTGAATGAGGTTGATAGGCTTACTATACAGGAATGAATATAGAAATTTTAAACTAGAGGGGACCACCATGGGAAGAAAACTAGGGAGGAGTGAAGAGGACTGGAAGAGGTGAATCAATTGGAGTTATAATACATATATGCATGGGAACAACATAAGGAAACTCCCTATGTAGCTGTCTTTATTTCAAAATAGAAAAATGCCATGCTTTTCATTTTATCTATTATGTTTTTTTCTTCTATAAAATTGGAAAACAGCAGGGTAGAACAGGTTATATCCTGGGTGGGAGGTGTGTGGCTGGAACCAGTCAGGGGGTAGGGATGGTGGCAAAAGGGTTAGGAGGATGAATATGGTGCAAACAATGTATGTACATGTATGTAAATGCAAAAAGGATACCTGTTTCAACTGTTCCAGGAATCAGGGGAGGGGGAATAGGGTAGATAAGTGGAAGGGGGAATTCAAGTATGATGTATTTGATACATTGTAAGAACCACTGTAAATACTACAATGTATGCACACCCAGAACAATAAAAGAACAAAGAGATAAATAAAATGAAAGAAAATTAAGAGGTAATATTTGTAATAATAGGCAGGAAGTAAATGCATACCACTAATGTAAACCAAGTAAACACAATGGAAAACTGTAAAGAATTTTAAAAAAACAACTTATTTGAAAATAAGAAATGAAATTGTCATTATAATATCTTACCTACCAATAATTAGCTTAAATGCAAATGGATTACATTCACAAATTAAAAGGTATATGGTGACACAGTGAATATAAGACAAAACAAAACCAAACTTCAGTATATATTGCTTATAATAAAATTACTTTAAGATCAAGCAAAGACTAAAAATTAAGGAATATGTTTCATGCAAATGGAATCCCAGAAAACTAGGTACTATCATATTTATATTAGATAAATATAATTTAAGTGAAAAGGAATACAAATATACAAGAAAGGTCCATAGCTTAAGATAAAGGAGTCAATTCATCAAGTGGAAATTATAATTCAAAGTATATATGCACCTAATATCAGAGCACTCAAATATATAAGGCAAGTATTAATAGACCTAAAGAAAGAGATATACTCTATTACAATGACAGGAGGGAACCATAATACACCATACACGGCAGTAAAAGATATCCACATTCAGCAGAGATAAATCACATCCTTGACCAAATAGACCTAACAGACAGCTTCAGCATTTCCAGCCAACAGCTGGAGAATAAACATTACTCTTGCCATCATATGGATCGTCATTCTCTAGGTTAGTCATATAAAAGATCAGAAAACAATTTTTTTAAAAAATTGAGATCATATGCAGTATATTTTCTGATGACTATGCAATAAAATTACAAATCAGTATTACAAAAACAATACTAAGTATAAAAATGCATGGAAATTAATACAACAATCAATGGATCAAGAAAGATAACATGAAGAAAATATAAAGACTTCTAAAGATAATGAAGATGGAGACACAATATAAGAAAGGCTATGAAATAAGCAATAAGAAGATAGACGTTCGTAGTGATCAGTACCTATACGAAGAAAAGAGATGTCAATAAACACTCTATCACTGCAAGAACAAACCAAACCCCAAATTAGTAGTGGTAAAATAAATTTTAAAATATCAAAGCAGAAATAAGTGAATAAAGTCCCCAAATATGCAAAAGAAAAATGAAATGAAATAGCTCATTGGCAGCACTGTTCACCCAGTCACCATAGCCAAGAAATGGAAACAACTTAAGTCTCCATCATCTGATGAATGAATCAAAAAAATGTGACACACATACAAAGGAGATGGTACTCATCCATGTAAAGAATGAAATCTGGGGCTGCAGGCATGGTGCAAATGGCTAGCAAGCATAGGGCCATGAGTTCAAACCAAAGTACTACCCGAAAAGTAACAGTTAAAAAAAGAAATCTGTCATTTGTGACAACATGGATGGAACTGAAGATCACTATGTCATGTGAAGGAGGCCACGGACATTGATCTGGTGGTTACCAAAAGTTGGGGAGTGCAGGGGTTGAGAGTGGTAGAGAAACTATGGTCAACTGGTACTAAGTAATAGTTAAAAAGAAGCATGAAGTCCTCAAATGCTATTGTATAGTTTGGTGACTGTAGGTAAAATTAATATACTGTACATTTCAGAAGCCAGAAGAAAGGATTTTGAATGTTTTCACCACAAATACAATCATAGAAACATCACCTGGTATGTTATTAACATATAAATGTATAATTTTTAGGTATCAATTTAAAAAATTTGGTTAATTAAAAGTACAAACTAAAATCTCTAAATTTCTTATATTTATTTTGCCTTAAAGGGCTATGTGTGTGTGACTGTATATGTGTGTGTATACACACAGCAAAAATGATCTGTCAGGTTTACTGATTTAATATTTGTTATGTCTCCTGGTGTTTGAGGCCTGCCTTTAAATATAGTTTCTTAAAATATCAGGTGAATTTACAATTGAATTTTTTTACTACTTAAAATTTATGTAGGTATATATATGACTCTGTGTACATGTATAATATTCATACATCATACACGCATTGTGTATAAATCATTCTTGAAAATGACATATAATCTTTCAAATATAGTTCAAAATATCTAAATTTTACATAACAATATCTTCCTTCAAGTACTATTTGAATAGAATACAGGATTGCAGAATATAGAAGTCAAATACAGAGTATTACTCAGTGAAACAAAATTTCTGAAATGTAGAACTTAAAATAATTTGCAAGCGCCATCAAAATAATTCATAAAAGTATACTATGTTGGATGCTTTGTAAGGAGAAACATTTTTACCTGTAAATTTAATAAACACCCAACTTTAAGTTACAAAATAAATCAACCAAGTCAGAATTTTACATATTTATAAATGTCATGTCATGAGAAAATAAAACAAACCTTTGTGGTGAATCAGTTGTAAATGTCTTAGGAGTAGTATATACCAGAAATATATACTCTAATTTTTAAACATGGCTCTTGAGCCAGTATAGCACTGCTAATTAAATGGATTAGTGGGGGACCTGCTGTAATGTTTGCTGTTATTCAAACTGCTAGTTCCATGGGTTGAATAAACAGGCTAATGGTTTCAATAATAATTAGTATAGGGATTAAGGGAATTGGGGTTCCTTGGGGTAGGAAGTGGGCTAGGGATGATTTTGTCTTGTGGCGGAAGCCTAAGATCACAGCTCCTGCTCAGAGCAGAATGGCTGTTCCTAGGCTTATTGATATTTGGGTAGTGGGGGTAAAAGATGTGGTAAGAGCCCAAGCAGGTTAGTGGATCAAATAAAGATAGTAAGTGAAATGAGTACTAGAGATCAGGCTCATCCTTTAGAGCTATGCATTAGTATTATTTCTTTGGTGATCAGTTGAATTACTCATTGCTGGAAAGAGCTTAATCAACTGTTGATTAGTCAGTTTGTGTCTGGGAGTATAATACTTGGGAGGAGAATTACTAGGGTAATAATAGGGAGTCTTATCATAGTAGGGGTAATGAAAAAGGCAAATAGATTTTTGTTCATTTTTTCTCTCATGGGTTGTCTTGATTTATTGATTCAATGTTTTTAGGTGTGGGGTTGGGTAAAAAATTGAATGTTTTTGTTTTTAATTGAAAGATAAATAGGGTAAATAATATACAGATAATAGTAATAAATCATGTAGATTTGTCAAGTTGTGGCATTTCATTATGGAGAGTCACCTCTCTATCTTTAACTTCAAAGGTTAATGCTGAAGTAGCTTCATCATGTGTTTATAATATTGATAGTGATCACTCTTCAAAGTATTTGAGTGGGACTGTTTCTAGGATGATTGGCATAAAGCTGTGATTTGAGCCAAAAATTTTGAAGCACTGGACATAATAGAGCCTTGGACATGTGGAGGTGAGAGTTGCTTGGTTAAGGCAGCTTGGGATGGCATCTGTTTTTAGGCCTAGGGATGGGACAGCTCATGAGTGTAATATGTCTTTGGATGAGATTAATATTTGGATAGGCATTTCTATTGGCAGTGCAACTCGATTGTCACCTTCAAGGAGTTGAAGTTCTCTGGGCTTTAGTTCTGATGTTAGGGTCATGTAGGAGTCAAATGTTCTGTCTTCATACTCAGTATATGCATAGCTTCAATATCATTGGTGTCCTATAGTTTTTGCTGCCAGTATTGGGTTATTAATTTCATTTATTATATCGATTTGCAGGGATGGTATTGCAATTATAGTAAGGATAATAGGTGGTAGAATTGTTCAGATGGTTTGGACTTCTTGGGCATCTATTGTGTTGCTGTGTGTTAATTTGGTGGTTAACATAAGTGAGATAATATAGAGTACTAGAAAGCTAATAAGACAGACAAATATTAGTGTGTGGTCATGAAAGCTTGTACCTCTTCTATGACTGGTGATGTTTCATCTTATAGGCCTAACTGAAGGGGATGAGCCAGGAAGATACACAGGAGTCTAACCTGTAAGTTAACTGTGACAAAGTTATGTAATTAATTTATTAATATTTTATGAGGAGAAAGACATATAGGATATGGAGCTGGCTTGAAAGTAGTTCTAGGGGGCTCGATTCCTTCCTTTCTTAGTGGGTTTTTACATATGTGTGTTCTTTGAATGTGTGGTATAGTGGAGGACATCTGTGGAGTCCTTCTAGGTTTATTGTTGTTAGTTCAACTATTCCTACTTCTCATTTTGAGACAAATGCTTCTCAGATTATGAATACTATAATAATTATGGCTGTAAGAGAGATGAAAGAGTCCATTGATGAGACTGTATAGGTATTGGGGTAGTCAGAGTAATGTCGTGGTATTTCAGATAATCTGAGGAAGTGTTGAGAGAGGAAGGTCAGGTGAATGCGGCAAATATAATGGTGAAGTAAATTTTTGCTTACGTGGGGTCTAGCGTGTAGCCTGAGAATAGTGGTAATCAATGGACAAACCCTCCTATAATTGCAAATACTTCTCCTATAGATAGGACGTAGTGGAAGTGGGCTACTACATAGTATGTGTGGTGCAATACAATGTCTGAGGATGAGTTGGATAATATAATTTCTGTAAGATGTCCTAGTGTGAAGAGGAAAATAAAACCTAGGGCTCAGAGCAGGGCCAGTGATCATTTAATATTACCCCTGTGAAGCGTGGCTAGTCAGCTGAAAACTTTAATAGCTGCTGGAATTGCAATGATCATAGTGGCAGATGTGAAGTAGGCCCTGGTGTCGACATCTATGCCTACAGTAAATATATGGTGGGCTCATACAATAAAGCCTAGTAAGCCAGTAGATATTATGGCCCATGCTATCCTTATACACCCAAATGGCTCATTTTTTACCAGAGTAGTAGGTTACAACGTGGGAGATTATGCCAAAGCCTGGGAGAATTAGGATATATACTTCAGGGTGACCAAAGAATCAGAACAGATGTTGATATAGAATTGGGTCTCCTCCTCCTGCAGGGTCAAAGAAGGTCATGTTCAGACTGCAGTCAGTTAAAAGCATTGTGATGCCAGCTGCTAGGACAGGAAGGGAGAGGAGAAGGACTGCAATGATTAGAAATGATCAGACAAACAGTAGTGTTTGATACCGTGATATTGTGGGAGGTTTTATATTAATGATTGTTGTGATGAAATTAATAGCACCAAGGATTGAAGAAACACCAGCCAAGTGAAGGGAGAAGATGGTTAGGTCAAATGATGCTCCTGAGTGGGCTAAATTGTCTGCTAGTTGTGGGTAGATGGTGCACCTGGCTCCAGATCCTGCTTCTACTATGGAGGAGGCTAGTAGTAGAAGAAATGACAGTGGGAGGAGTCAGTAGCTTATATTATTTATTTGGGGGAATGCTATATCAGCTGAGCCAGTTGTTAAGGGGACAAGTCAATTGCTGAATCCACCAATGAGGGTGGGCATAACTATGAAGAAAATTA
Organism: Castor canadensis; assembly: GCF_047511655.1. Taxonomy (NCBI): domain Eukaryota; kingdom Metazoa; phylum Chordata; class Mammalia; order Rodentia; family Castoridae; genus Castor; species Castor canadensis. The sequence continues at coordinate 100,117,267 of NC_133386.1, read as the reverse complement.
TTACAAAAGCGTGAGCTGTGACAATAACATCATAGATCTGGTCATCCCCCAGTAGATTCCTGGTTGTACTAGTTCTGTGTGGATTAGTAGGTTCAGAGCAGTCCCTACTATTCCTGCCCAGGCCCCTAACATTAGGTAAAGAGTTCCAATATCTTTGTGGTTTGTTGAGAAGAGTCAATGATTAATTGATGAACAAAAGTAAAATGGCTGAGTAAGCATTGACTGTAAATCTAAAGAAAGGGGTTGAGCCCTCTTTTCACCAGGCCTCGAGTTGATATTTCACGTTGAATTGCAAATTCAGAAGGTCATCTTCAATTCTGCTGGGGCTTCTCCCGCCTTTTGCCCCTAGATGACAGGAGAAGTAGATTGAAGCCAGTTGATTAGGGTATTTAGCTGTTAACTAAAATTTCATGGGTTGGTATCCCACCAATCTAGTGGGGATTTAGATTAATAAAAGCATTTGTTTTGCATTCATAAAATGTATGATAGAGTCTTGCAGTCCTTATTCCAGGAATTAAGTCTAGTTTAACTTGCTTAGGGCTTTGAAGGCCCTTGGTCTATTTAACCTAAAAGCCTAGTTTAGGGTAAATGTAGGTGCTAGGGGTAAGGTTATAGTTGTAATAATAAAAGAGTGGAGGCAAAAGGAAAGAGAATTTGTTGTTGTAGTAGTGTCATTCGGGTTTTATAGCACTGATAGGTGGAAATAAGGTTAGGGTCGTCAAGTAGATTAGTCATATATAGAAGCAGAGACTTAGTAGGACCAGTATAGCTATAATGGTTGATACTGGTGTTAAGTTGTTCTTTGTCAGTTCATTGATGATAATCCATTTTGGTAAGAACCCTGTTAGTGGTGGGAGACCTCCGAATGATATGAGTGAGGTTAGTAGCATGAGGGTTATTACCGGCATTTTGTTTCAGGAGTGGGTCAAGGATAATGTGCTGGTGCTTGAATTATAGTTGATTAGCATTAATATGGAGATGGTCAGTAGAATATAAATTATTAGGTTGAAGGTAAAGGCCATATCATTATATGAGATGGTAGCTATTATCCATCCTATGTGGGTGACTGGTGAATAGGCTATGATTTTGCATAATTGTGTTTGGTTTAGGCCTCCTCAGCCCACTACTATCATTGAGAGAAGAGCTATTAATATAATGAGTTGGTGGTTAATTGATGGTGCTAGTTGATATAAGATAGAGATTGGGGTTAGTTTTTGTCATTTTAATAGTATTATTCAGGGTGAAAGGGAGGTTCTTTGGGTGATTTCTGGGACTCATAGGTGAAATGGGGATAGTCCAAGCTTTATGGTTAATGCTGTTAGAGCTATGAAGGAAGTGGCAGGGTTTTGTATATAGGTGATAGATCATTGTCCTGAGTCTAGTAAATCAATTATGATTGCTATCAGTAGTAGCATGGATGTGGTGGCTTGTGTTATAAATATTTTGATCATGGATTTCCTTTGTTGATTAGTAAGGGGATAAATGCTATTATATTAATTTCTAGTCCTGTTCATATTAGTAGTCAGTGAGAGCTTGTTATGGTAATTATTGTCCCCATGAGTATGGTGAATAGAATAATTAGCTTGGCAATGGGGTTGATTAGTATGGGAAGAATATAAACCAACATTTTCGGGGTATGGACCTGACAGCTTATTTAGCTGATCTTACTGCAGAGTTAGGTGTAAATAGGTATCACAAAGATTTTTGAATTCTTAGGATTAGGTTCAATTCCTATGGCTCTAGAAATAAAAGGTTATAAACCTCTATGTGTTACTCTATCAAAGTAACTCTTTTGTCAGACATACTTCTACACTTGTGTGGGGATGCTTGATATAGAGATGGAGGGATACGTATTGTATGCAGGCGGCCAAATAAGTGGTAGGAAGTTTTTTCTTAGTAGTTGCATGAGTTGGTCTCATTGGAATTCGGGGATGCTCGGATTCATAGGAAGAGCATTGTTATGCATAGAATCTTGATGGCGAAGTTGACTGCATACAGTTCTGGGGCTCGGGGGCTGTAGAATGCTCCTAGGAATATAATTGTTGTGAGACCAGTTTTTATGTACTCTGCTATAAAGAATAGGGCGAATGGCCCTGTGGCGTATTCTATGTTAAATTTGGGTACGAGTTGGGATTCACCTTCGCTTAAGTCGAATGGGGCTCACTGGTTTCTGCTAATGTTGAAATGAGTCGTATAATGGCTCGCGGTCGTGTTGGGATAAAAAGTGAAATATTTTCCTGCGCTGTGGTTAGTGTGACTCTAGTAGAGTAGTACTGATAGGACATTGATCTCAGGGAAACCTCATGTGAGATCATTTGTGCAACTGCTCTAAGTGCACCATATTTGGAATTTGATGATCAGACTGACCATAAAATAGCATATATGGATAAACTGGAAGTTGCTAGGATAAACAGGATGCTGAAGTTTATGTTCATTAGGCCTTGCGGTATTGGGAATGGGATTCATATGGTGAGGGCTAGGGCGAGTGCTGGAGTTGGGGCAATAGTAAGTAAGAGTGGAGAGGAGGCTAGTATTCCTATGGATTCTTTAATGAATACTTCTAGTGTGCCAGAAAATGGTTGAAGGATTCCATAGGGGCCTACTACATTTGGGCCTTTTCTTAGTTGTATGTACCCGAGGAGTTTTCGTTCTACTAAGGTTAGGAATGCTATTGGGAGTAGGATGGGAATGGTTAGTATTACAGTATTTATAATGAACATGGGGTGTTAAGGAGAGGAGTTGAACCTCTGAGGATAAAGTTTTAAGTCTTATGGTAATTACCAGGCTCTGCCACCTTAACAAGTCCTGTTCTAGGGCAGGTAGGAGTAATAATTTACTAGATTAATATTAAGTTCATCTATTGAATTTAAGGCTCTGAAGGAGAGTTGGCTTTATTTCTCTTTCTTACCGGGTTTATAGACACAAACCGATCTGGATTGCTCCGGCCTGAATTCAGATCATGTAGGACTTTAATCTTTGAACAAAGGAGCCATTAATAGTGGTTACACTATTGGGATGTCCTCATCTAACATGGAGGTCATAAACCCTATTGTCAATATGGACTCTAGAATAGGATTGTGCTGTTATCCCTAGGGTAACTTGGTCTGTTGTTCAAGTAGTGGGTCAATTTATGATTTTTTGGTAATTTTGACTTGTTAGTCTAGATTAAAATTATTCAGAGGTTGGTTTATGCTCTGAGGTTACCACAGCCAAAATTATTAAACCAGAAATTATGGGCTTGGACTATTAGGTGTGTTAATAGGTTTGTGTAATTGTGGTTAATAAATTAAAGCTCCATAGGGTTTTCTTGTCTTATTGGTAAATTCTTGCCTCTTCACAGGCAGGTCAATTTCACTGATTGAAAGTAAGAGACAGATAAACCCTCCTCAAGCCACTCATGTAAGCCCCTATTTAGGGAACAAATGATTATGCTACCTTTGCACGGTCAGGATACTGCAGTCCGTTAACATTTGACACTGGGCAGGCAGTGCCTCTAATAGTTGATATGCTAGAGGTGATGTTTTGGTAAAGAGACACGATTTTTGTTTGCTGAGTTCCTTTTACTTTTTAAAATCTTTCCTTATAGCACTTCTGTGGTGGGTTAATATTTTATTTTTATAGATTGTCTTGTGTTGGTTTGTTGCTATAAATTTATTAACTATCAGTGATTTATTCAGTATGATATAAGTTTGTGTTTGGAGAATTTTTTCTTATTACTAATATTAACATTAATTCATTTATTGGTTAATAGATTAACTCAGTTTGTGTCAATAGGAGGTCACATAGGTTTTTATTATTTGGGAGGAGGTTGGGTTGAGCTTGAACACTTTCTTAATTAGTGGCTTCTTTTAAGTGAACTATGGCTGTGTGAAAGTTTTACTTGCTAAATAAGGTTGTATTCATAGCTAAAGAGCTGTCCGTCTTTAGGTTAACATTAAAATTTATATGTGGGATTACTGCTTCCTGTAGTAAATTTTAAGTGGAACCAAAATTTGGCTCTGAGTAATGAGCTATGACCAAGCTCGGTAGGCTTTTCACCTCTATCTAGAAATCTTCTCACTATTTTGCTACATAGATGAGTGTGTTCATAATAACTGTTTTTAGGTAGCTCGTCTGATTTCGGGGTTTTTAGCAAAGTTCTCTGTGTTAAATTTTTTCTAGTTAATTCATTATGGAAAAGGTACGAGGTACAATCTTTGCTTTTTAGCACTTTAAAATAATCTTTCATCTTTCCCTTGTGGTACTGGCTGTATGGCTCCATGTGTGTATTTCTATCACCTATACTTTACAGATGTGGTGAATGTTTTGGTTTACAGTTTTAATGTGGTTATGATTTTTATTTTTTTGACTGGATTTGGTTCAAAACATTTGTTGTGTGAAATCTTCCAGTGTAAGCCAGGTTCTTTAGTTAAGCTACATTTTGATGTCCCAAGCACACTTTCCAGTATGCTTACCTTGTTATGACTTATCTCCTCTTGATTTTTTTTTTTCTTTTATTATTCATATGTGCATACAAGGCTTGGTTCATTTCTCCCCGCTGCCCCCACCCCCTCCCTTACCACCCACTCCACCCCCTCCCGCTCCCCCCCTCAATACCCTGCAGAAACTATTTTGCCCTTATCTCTAATTTTGTTGTAGAGAGAGTATAAGCAATAATAGGAAGGAACAAGGGGTTTTGCTGGTTGAGATAAGGATAGCTATACAGGGCATTGACTCACATTGATTTCCTGTGCGTGGGTGTTACCTTCTAGGTTAATTCTTTTTGATCTAACCTTTTCTCTAGTTCCTGGTCCCCTTTTCCTATTGGCCTCAGTTGCTTTAAGGTATCTGCTTTAGTTTCTCTGCATTAAGGGCAACAAATGCTAGCTAGTTTTTTAGGTGTCTTACCTATCCTCACCCCTCCCTTGTGTGCTCTCGCTTTTATCTCCTCTTGATTTTTTTGTGGTAGTTACTTACGTTAAGTTGTAGAATAAAAGTATTGAGGAGGGTGACTGGCAGTGTGTACATGCTTCATTGCTTGGTTCAATTGAGTTTTCTAAATTCAATTTACTGTTAAATCTTCCTTATTCTCTGTAGTTTCATAAGACTTTCCATTAATTTTCTTAGGGTAGAAAATGTAGCCCATTTTTTCCCACCTCATAGGCTACACCTTGACCTAATGTTTTTATATTATATACTTTAACTTACTTTAAGTACCTTAAATAAGGTTTGCTGAAGATGGCGGTATATAGGCTGATTTAGCAAGAGATGGTGAGGTATATCGGGGTTTATCGATTATAGAACAGGCTCCTGTAGGTGGATATAAAGCACCGCCAAGCCCTTTGAGTTTTAAGATATTGCTAGTAGTTCTCTGGAGAATATGTTTGTTGAATGCATATATATTTAGGTTTACGGCTGAACATAGTGGAGTATCTAATCCCAGTTTGGATCTTAGCTGTAGTGTTGTCAGATTTATTAAGATTACTTTCGTAGGTTATTTTTTCTCTATCTGCAGGTTTTTACGGCTTAGGTAGGGATTTATTCTTATTGTGGGTAATGTCTTAAACACACTTTATGCCAGGGGTTTATTAGTTCGGGTCTATCATATGACTGCGGTTAGTGGCACGAGACTTGCCAACCCTAATCAGTATAACTTAGTCAAACTTTCATTTATTGCTTGATTTTATCACTGCTGTGTCCTGTGGGGGTGTAGTTAATAAAGGCATCTTTAGCATTGTTCTGTGTGCTTGATGTCTGTTGCTTTTGGTCTGTTTTGGACTTAGAGGTCATATTCATTGGGGCATGGATATTTGCATGTGCAATTTTACTGAGAACTAATAAAAAAGCCAGGACCAAACAAACTTATGTGTGTTTATGGGATTGTATAATCCATTTAGGCATTTTCAGTGCCTTGTTTTGATATATAAGCTACATTAATTTATATGGGTTTAAATTGGTGGTTTACTCTTTTATATAGTTAATTGTTTTAGGTGTCTTATTAGTATGTGGGCAAGTGAAGGTGAGTTTCCTTTGTTTGTATGATGTGTGTTAGATTTGTCTAGTGCACAGTTTAAGATTATGAGATAGATAGCACAACAGCAAATTGATTATATAAAATAATATGTTAGGTGGTGTGGGTGATAGAGTAGACAAAGCTTTTTGGTTTGTTAAACATGTTCCTTGTTTTTGGGGTTTGGCAAGAGCTGATTATGTTTATGGGGTATAAGTGGGGGCTAGGGAGGAGTTCTCCACAGGTATGTGTGTACATGTACATGTACGTTCATACGTGTGTTTTGATTTTTTTGTATGTCCTTCAAGCATGGAGTTCTAGCACCATACGGTTTTTATGATGTGGATAAAGAATATTGATTTAAAAGTCCAGCTACAATTGAATTGACTGAGACCATGCCTTGACAGTTATGCTGAGTCACAGCATCCTAAAAATTTTAAAATTCCAAATGTATGACATTACAGTTATATTGGGCCAGTCTAGTCATTAGGCTGTCAAGATGTCCTACTTAAGGAGAACGTGTGGGTGGTCTTAATTTCCACAGCCCTAAAGTAAGAACCAGATGCCAAGTATAGTTTCATTATAGAAACTCCGAGGTTTAATGGGTCCAGAGTAAGAAGAGGGACACTTCCCTAGTGGTTTGCTGGTTCACGGAGGATGGTAGGTTAAGAGAACAAATTTGGAAGTGGATATTCATTTTGACCTGGGTATATTTGACTTAACGCACTAATGTATGATTAATAAATTAATGTACTATGTCCAATTAATGAATTATAATGGTAGTAAATACTCCTGTGGGAAAGCACTTATGTACATTAGGGGTTAATGTACTGTAGTCTGTGTGTTATTTAATGTACTTGCTTATATGCCTATGGACATGAATTTTATGTACCATTATACATTTATGTGTTATGTACGATTAATATTTCAAGTACTCAAGCATTATCAATGGGGAGGATAACTGAATGCACAATGTACATTGTATTACACATACCAGCATTCTATTTGGAGTTGGGTGATATAAAATTAAATACAGGGGGTAGTTTAATTTTGAGAATCTCATCTTTGATGGTGGGACTTTGTTTCCTCCCTGATGTCCTAAGGGGATGTATTCCCCATTTTTGGTTTACAAGAACAGAGTAATGTTTATACTACAAGGACTCTTCATTTAAGCATTTTATTTTCTGCTAGGCTGGTGATAAGCATGAAAACAAGGATGATGAGGAAGTATAGGGTGGATGCTATTTGACTGATGATAGTGAAAGGGGGCTCAAATGGTTGTCTCCTGATTCATTTGAGGGTAAGGAGGTCTGCAGCTAGTATTCAGAATAGGTACTGGCTTATGTGGTGGAATATTAAGTTTCATTGTTTGGTTGTGTATAGAAGGGGGAAAGCTGTTAAGATGAGCATAGAGAGGACTAGGGCTACTACACCACCAAGTTTGTTAGGAATAGATCTTAGGATTGTGTAGGCAAATAGAAAGTATCATTCTGATTTGATGGGTAGTTGTATACTTAGACGGCTGGCTGGTATATAGTTGTCTGGGTCACCCAGTATGTCAGGTGAAAACAGGACTATAGTTAATAGTAAGATAAATAGGAGTAGAAACCCAACAGTGTCTTTAATGGTAAAATAGGGGTGGAATGGGATTTTGTCCAAGTCTGAGTTGATTCCTAATAAGTTGTTGGATCTTGTTTCATGGAGGAATAGGAGGTGGACTTTTGCCAGTGCTGCAATGATAAAAGGCAGGATGAAGTGGAATGTGAAGAATCAGGTTAGTGTGGCTTTGTCTACTGAAAACTCACCTTAGATTCAGTCAACTAGTCAGATTCAATGTATGGGATAGCTGAGAGTAGGTTAGTGATTACTATGGCTCCTCAGAAAGATATCTGTCCTCATGGGAGGACATATCCTGTGAAAGTAGTGGCTATAGCTGTAAACAGTAGATGATGCCTATGTTTCTGGTTTCTATGAAAGTGTAGGACCTGTAATAGATTCCTCATCCTATGTGCATAAATAGGCAGATGAATATTGATGCTCTGTTGGTGTGAAGGTATTGGATGATTCAGCCATAGTTTACGACTCGGCAGATATGGGTGACTGACAAGAATGCTGTTGTGGTGTCTGATGTGTAGTGGATTTTAGGAATAGTTCTGTTGTGATTTGTAGAATTAGGCATACTCCTAAGAAGGAGCTGAAGTTTCATCATGCTGAGATGTTGGAAGGTGTTGGGAGGTCAATGAAAGAGTGGTTAATGATTTTTGTTAGTGGGTGAGGTTTTTGGATGTTGGTCATTAGTAGTTTCTGTAGTGGAATTACAATGATGATTTTTCATGTCATTGGTTGTGGTTTGAGTCCATGTGGAAATTATGACATATTCTATATATTTGTTGAGTAATTTGTTTGTACTAGGTTTTGTGGGGTTTTCTTCAAAACCTTCTCCTATTTATGGTGGCTTTGGGTTAATTATTAGTGGTGGGATGGGATGTGAGCTAATGACAAATTTTGGTGGCTCTTTTTTGGGCTTAATGGTGTTTTTAATTTATTTGTGTGGTATGATAGTGTTGTTTGGTTACACTACGGCGATGGCAATTGAAGATTACCCTGAGACATGGGGTTTGAATGTGATGACTAGGGTGCTTTAATGTTAGGTTTGCCTGTAGAGTTAGTTTTTTTTAGTCTTACTGGTGAAGTATGATGAGGTGAATGTGTTGGTAGAGGTTTATAACACAGGGAATTGGGTGGTTTATAGTGGCGAGGAAATAGGTTACGTTAAAAAGGATGTTATGAGTGTTCCGGCCATTTATAGTTATGGAAGTTGATTAATAGTGTTAGCTGGTTGGTCTTCATTTGTGAGTATTTTTATTGTTCTTGAGATTACTCATGGTAATTAAGTGATAATGACTAGGGCCAGGGTGATTGATAATAGGAATGAGAAGAAATAGAGTTTAATCCTTTTTGGTTTGATACAATGATAGAAGCTTTTATTTGAATGTTTGAGATGGATTTGGGTGTAGATTTTTCTATTCAAGTTGTATCTAGAAGACTTGATGCTATTTTTTGGCTTAGTGTTAGTTTGTTTTTAGGTGTAATGCAGTGTATGATGGTTGGGAAGACTCTAAGTATGTGGAGAATGATTTGGTGTTAGAGTTGAAATTTAGTTTTTGGTTATAAGTTAGGTTGTTGAGCTCTATTGCAATTGTGAAGATGAGGATAGTGACTCCTAAGGCCATTATTTTAGGTACAGGGGTATGGTGAGGTTAGGGATATTTATGGGGATAATATTGTTTGAAATAATGAAGCAGGCAAAGATGCTTCCTACCAGTAGTCGCTTGATGGAGTTTATGAGTTGTAGGTTGTTTTCATTAATAATAATGTATGGGGGGAATCAGGATTGTCCTAGGAGGGCAAAGAAGATGATTCATTTGCTGTATACAGCTGTAAGGGAGGTTGCAATAAGTATAATTGAAAGGGCTCGGGCGTTGGTGTATGACATGCTGGCAGATTTGATGATGAGATCTTTGGAGTAGAATCCTGTTAGGAAGGGTATGCCTGTAAGTGCTGGGCTTCTTACTATCAAGTAGGAAGTTGTGAATGGTATGACTTTGGCTAGGATCCCTATTTTGCAAATGTCTTGTTCATCATTAAGACAGTGAATAATAGATCCAGAGCATATGAACAACATAGCTTGAAAGAATGCTTGTATGCAGATGTGGAGAAAAGATAGGTAGGGTTGGTTGATTCCTAGGGTCACTATTATTAGACCTAGTTGGCTAGACGTTGAGAATGCAATAATAATTTTTTTGATGTCATTTTGTGTTAGAGCGCAGATGGCTGTGAAGAAGGTTGTGATAACTCCTAAGCATAATTTAATTGAAAGGACTAGTTGGTTGGATTTAAGTGGATTAGGATGAAAATTCCAGCTACAACTATTGTGCTTGAGTGGAGTAAGGCTGATACTGGTATTGGGCCTTCTATGGCTGAGGGAAGTCATGGGTGAAGTCCAAATTGGGCTGATTTTCAAGTGGCAGCTTATCATAATTTGAGAAGGGGATAGTTGTTGAACTAGGGTCCATGAATAGTTGTTGCATGTCTCGTGAGTTAGAATAAATTAGGAATCATGCCATTGATAGGATAAAGCCACTATCACCAATTCAGTTATATAGGATTGCTTGTAACAAGACGGTGTTGCCGTCAGTGCTTCCATATCATCATCTGATAAGGAGAAATTATGTAATGCCTACTTCTCATCCAATGAAAAGTTTGAATAGGTTATTTGCTGTGACTAGGATTAGTATTGTAAGGAGAAAAAATAATAGATATTTAAGGAATCGGTTAATGTTAGGGTCAGAGCATATATACCATATGGAGAATTCTATGGTTGATCATGTTACAAACAGTGCAACTGTTACAAATAGAAGTGAGAATTAGTCTAGTTTAAGACTGAGAGTTTTGTAGTATGGGATTGTGAGTCAGTGTCAGTTTGGTACAATGGTTTCATTGCCTAAGTGAAAACTGTATTCCTACCCTTAACTCAACTAGCAAAGATGCTTTGTCTTGTATTGCTACCCTTAACTCAACTAGCAAAGATGCTTTGTCTTTCTTATTAAGCTTATGTCTTCTCTTCAACAAAATTAGTGATAAGGGCAGAACAGGTTCTGCCTGGAAGTGATGATGGGAGGGGGTAGAGGGCAGGGAAGAGGGGCAGGGGGAGAAATGATCCAAACAATATATGCATATGTGAATAAATTAATTAAAAAAATATTATTGTAGGGCTTATGTTAATAGTAAGGCCAGTTTGATTGAGGTTTATATGTATTCATGATAGATTTTGTTTTTGTACATGTCTGTTATGGACATTAGGATTGGAAACATAAGGGTAATAAATATCATAAGTATAGAGGAGGAAAATATGTTTATTACTTTTATTTGGAATTGCACCAAATGTTTGGTTCCTAAGACCAATAGATAACTACCATCCTTTAAAAGTAAAAAAGCCACATTTTTAGGTATGGTTGCATGAGTTAGCAGTTCTTGCATACTTTCTTGGTAAATAAGAAAACTTTATTTTCTGACTCTAGATTAACAATCTAGTGCTTTTATTAAACTACATTTACAGAATATTTTACTGAGAATAATTTTGGGATTTAGGGATAGGAGAAGTAAGGGGTGTAAGTGAAGGAGGACAAGAGAATTTTCTCATGTGAATGATGGGTGGATGTTGTTTATGTGGTATGTAGGTTTGCTTCGTTGGGTTGTTGTTAATATATACAGGGTGTTTAGGGCTGTAGTAAGTGTATTAATTCCTGTGAGGATTAAGTTAGATCATGAGAATGATGCGACGATGATTATTAATTCTATGATTAAGACAGAGAATTAATTAATCATGTAATTAGGTTATATGCCTAATTACAGTTTTGGGGATAAAATTGACAAATTATGTGAAAATAATCTACTTATGAAGAAACCTAACATATCTTTACACATATAGGAGATATTATGGACTCATTATTTTTATTAAAATATAGAAGTGCAGAACTTTGAAAAAAATCCGTATAACACCCACATTGTCTTTTATTTAAAAAGAAGGATGAGACCATAGGAAGAAATAAGGATAGCAGAGATGAGGAGGAGAAGAGAGGTGACAGGAAGGAGTGAGGAGAAAACCTTTTGTGAAGTGTCACTCACCGGTCAACTGTCTCACAGGGGTACATGGAGACAGTTTATTCCTCTGAGCATATTTCCTGACAAGGCCCATCCTGGCACCTGGCTACTCAGTCTAGGAGCCACACGATAGTTAACAGCCTTTAAAAATCTCTAAGCAGTAACATTTAACACATGGAAAAAGGATAAATTCAAAACAGAAACTTCTTAGTGTAAAATATGACATAAAGTCACCATTGCCAGCCTCTCTCTTAATCTAATCCTGTCTGACAAGGAAAATTAGAAACACACAATGAAACTTCATGTGTAATAAAAACAGTTATCAATAATCCCAGTCCAGAGTGCAAATGAAGAAATGATGAAGTAAGAAAAGAACCAGAATAAGAGTGGATATGAAAGGCAAGGGCCTGCCATTGGAGAAACCCATCAGAAGTGACACAAAGGAGAGCTCTTCAGGGAGGGAACTGATGAAAATCTCTTTCTTAAGACATAATGAAACCAGCTATTTTGTGTAATAAATATACACCAAATGAAAATGTAAAAAGTGCAGACCAGGTAGGGGGCTCAAGCAACTGAGGAGGCAGAGATTGGGAGGATCATAGTTTGAGGCAAGTCTCAGCAAAAAGTTTGGGAGACCCCCTCCTCCATTTCAACGAATAAAAACTGGGCATGTTGGTACACATCTGACCTCCCAGCCGCACAGGAAGCATAAATAGGAGGATCATGATCCAGGCAGGGCTGGGCATAAATGTGAGACCATACCTCAAAAATAACCAAATTGAAAAGGGTTAGGAGAATAAATTGAGTGCCAGTGACTCACACCTGTAATCCTAGATACTTAGAAGCAGAGAGCAGGAGGATGACAGTTCAAGGCCAACCCAGGAAAAAAGTTTGTGAGACAGTATCTAGAAAATGCCCAATACAGAAAAGGGCTGGTGAAGGGACTCAAGTAGTAGAGCACCTGCTTAGCAAGTGTGAGGCCCAGAGTTCAAACCCTAGCAAAGCCAAAAAGGAAAAAAAAAAAGAAAATTTACTAAAATCCACAGAGCTATGTGTACAAAGTTATACGATTAAAATTTCATGTACATTTATGTATATGTGTATGTAGGGATAATATATTGTACGTAATACACACATTTTTTGGTAGAACATGAATCTGACAGAAGATTCTGCTGGATTTGGAATTTCTGAGCCATGTGACCTTGAGTGCTGATAAGGGGAAGTGAACAGTCCTGCAGCTCCTTATGGAGTGAGGTGAAGGGAGGGTGTCAGTCCTGTCTCTGTCTGTCTTTCTGTCTCCCACCCCCACATCTGTCTCTGCCAGACACATACCTACATGTGCATGGACACATCACATAATGTTAAAATCTGTTTCCTGTATTGTTTTCCTCACAGCCAGGAAAATTCTGCTTATTTCTTGATGGGATATTGTCTCAACTCATACATGTTTCCATATTGTTCAGCTTCTGAAGAACTCATTTTATCCATAGATAAGGAAAACTTAAAAAATAATCAGCACAAAATAGACTGATGTTTGTGTGTGTGTGAAGGAAAATATTAAAAGAATATGAAGACAGTAAACACCACGTGGAAGCATTTCTTTGTCAAAAAGATTAAAATTATTAACCACAGATTTTTAAGAATCATTTTACAAAGCTAAAATAAATATGACCTCTTTACCACAAAGTCTGGATGCAACTGTAGAGGACTCAGGAAAAAAATCAGATAATAAATGAAAGGAAGTACAATGGCAGAATTCCAGAGAATGCTGGAGAGTAAGCTAAGTTTATAATAGGAATGTGGACTTCATGGAAGTTTAATGATAATAATAACAACAATAATAATAGGTAATATTGAAAAGAATAGTCTTATTGAAAATAGCTTGAGTATAACCAAGAAAAAAAGTTAGCAAAATAAAATATTCTTTAAAAAATAGAAACAAGTTTGTAAACAGACAAAGAGGCCTTCATATTCATAATTGGTAGCCCACAAAAATAGAAAACTTTCATCCAAGAAAGCTTTTCAAAAACTAAAGACATAAATCTAGAGACGGGAATGGGATACCATGTTCAATTAACAGCAAAAATAGTAAAAGGCAAAAGATTTATATGATCTGAAGAGAAACCAGAGTACAACACCAAAAATAGTGACAAATATCAATCAACAATGAAAATTCCCTAGGTAAAATTACTAAATTTTAAAGAAAAAAGTAAAGGAAAATCAGAAGTCATAGGAAACAAATTTAGCCCATTCTCCAACTATACAAGATCAATTGATTTCAAGGATAAGAGACAATAAAATAATGCCAAGAAAGCCTTAAAAAAAGGATATGGCTCTTAAGAATTTCACACCTACCATGCAGACATCCAACTATAAGTGATCTAAGCAAGTATATTTTGTCAAGCAAGTCCTAAAAATTTATAACTCTCATGAATGATTTTTCATTTTATTTTTTATTGATGATAGTTGTGTATACTTGTGGGGTACACTGTGATGTTCTGATGTATGTTCACTTCTTGGTGACATGCAAGAAGATTGACTGTGGCCAAATATACTATGAATTAAGATGTGTGGTAAGAACATCATGATGAGCTTTTAATCTATTTGCTCTTAAGCATAAGACTAAAGTGACTAAAAATGGTAATATTAAAACAAATTGGCAAACCAAGGGCCAATACTTTTACAAAAAAATACAACCACAAGCAAAGAAGGGATCACAATATCAACTAGCAGTGAAATTGAATTTGGGGCATAAGTTTTACTTTTATTTTTTTTTTCATGTGTGTGCATTTGTTTGTAATTTCTATTTTTTTGTTTTGTTTTGTTTTTTGTGCTCCTCGCCTATTTTATATAATTGGAGCTTACAAGTCATGTGTGTTGGGATACCAACTGTATCTTATAAAGGTTTTATATACATAATAACATGTGTGGTCTGGATATTAGCAGGATGGGAGAATTAATGGCTGGCAGAACTATAACTCAAATAGAGCAAAAAATATAGTGATTATGCTACCCATATTACTTGTATTACTGGCTTTCAAAAGTTTGGAGAAACTGATAGCTCATACTAACTAAAAATGAAACACTATGTCGAGTGCAGTGACTCATACCTGTAATCCCAGTTACTTGGGAGGCAGAGATCATGAAGATTGGAGCCCAGGAAAAATGTTAGCAAGCTAGAAATGTTTGTACATGCATGTGGCCCAAACTACTGGGAAATATTGGTAAGAGAATGGTGTTCTGAGGACAGCTCCAAGTAAAAATGGGAGAACTACTTGAAAAATAATTAAAGCAAGAAAAGGAATAGAGGTATAGGTGTCTGTCTAGTAAGCAATAGGCTAGTACCACTAAAAAAAAAAAAGAAAAGAAATACTAAAATTATGATGAAATTTAAACAATGAAAAAAGGAATCAAAAGCTCAGAAGAATGAGCATGGTGTTAGGTATTTTATGTTGGGTCCAAACCTCTCCATGTTCTGAAGGAGGACCTAGAGACTTTTCCTTGTATAAAGGTGGTAAGGTTTATGTTTCACAGAGGGACACCAACTTCTTTGGACAGTTAAGTGTTTGTCTTCCACTTTGAACCAAGACCGACTCAGATGCTGTTAGCGACGTAGGCTCGCTCCGTGTAATGGAGATCGTAGGATTCCAGAAATGAAGGGACCAAGTTTTGGGACATAATTATCAAATAACAGTGAACACCAAATTACAGAGCAATTTCAGGGTAGCTCATCCACAGGTAACTGTGGAGACCCAATGGAGCACATTGCTTGTAGGGACAAGGTGAGTTGGGAGGCAAGGGCATTCATTAACCTAAAACCAAGAAGGGAGGATGAGGAAGCCGAGTGAAAATTTTCACCCAAGTGAAAATCATGATCCCTTGCACAGTTTCAAGATGGCAAATTCAGTGACTGAGGGAAAAGGTCAGTCTTCAGGAGAACACATTATACAACCAAACAAAATATATACTAGCAATTCCACCTACCTTTCCTCCAAAGCATGTATGACGAATTACTTTGCAATTTCATTTGTGAGAATAAACACCAAGTATTTCAAGAATGTTAGACCTAGTTCAATTTGACATTGGCAGTAGGTATCTGAAGCTGTCTTGTCCTTGTGTTATAATGGAAGCATATGGAGACAAGAGTAAATGTACCTGGCCCTGTGAGGTTAAAGAAAGTTACTACTTCTAATTTTCATTTCTCTAGGTCCTGAATACATACTTGAAATGGATATGGGTTTTAATGGTTAGAACACTCATATTACTTTTTGGGGGGAGGTGGGGGTTTGGGAATAAAACTATAGAGTGTATCAATCAGAAACACCTGAATTTATCTCACTACTAAACATTTAGCCTCCAGCCACCCAGAATTGTAAATGAAAATCAACATAGTCCCCCCTAAGGGAACAGCACAAATATCCCTACCCTTGAGGACAAAAGGATGGTTTTCTGTTATTTCTCCACTTAACTCACCCACCTGGTCCTACTAAAAACAATAACAGTAACAAGAAAAAGTTGTCACCTTAAACACCACAGAAGACCTCTCAAGCTCAGCTTGGAGGAGTATCAGACACCATCGTAATTTTGCTTTAGATACACACATGGAACCAAGAATGAAGAAAAGATTTAGTTTCCATTCCTATCAGTCAGGAGAGTCAGAAACATGGTAAATTAATTCGAGGCATTAAAGAGTCTCACTTAAGGTCTTGCATCAACTATATTACCTCTTCCACTATCTGCTGTAATGTTATCTGAAGGCAATTTAACAGTCTGGGAATTCTGTACTCTTTTCACATCAGTTTGTTCTACTGGTTGATGCTATGTAATTAAACAGGATCAACCCTGAGGGAAAATTTAACAAATATCTTGGGAAGACACTTGGATTCCAGGTGGTAGAAGATAAGCCACATATAAGATTTAGCAGCCTGTTATACAGGTGAAATTGATGGGGACACAATCAGTGTTCTTAAGCAGGCTTAATTTCCATTGAAATTAAAGACAAATTATTGTATCTTATTTACATCTCACACTACAAAAAAGGAAGCACAAGACTATTGTGTCTCTTGGATTGTAATGGCAAGAATATTACCCTGACAACTTCACACAAAGATATTTGGAGTTGGCAGTTTTGAATGAGACTCAGCAACAAAAGGCTTAGTATGAGGTTCAGGCTGAAAAAGGCTAAAAGTCTACTGACTTTCCTTTTGCACTATGTGAATCAACAGGCTCTGTATAAGAGTATTTGTGTTGGCAAAACTTTTTATGAAATTATGGCAGCCCAAGTAGGAGAACAATATAGACTCATAGGCTTGCGAGAAGAAACATGGTGGCAGATCTAAGGAGAATATAAACTGGATAGCGCAGGAGGGAGGTGGACTTGTAGACAAACTGCAGAAGTAGAATGTTTAATGCATCCTGTTATAATCCTTCACACGTAATTGCTTGAATGCACCACTTCATTAAAGGGCATTTCTTGATTCTTGAAGCAACCTTAATCAGTTATTGGTAGATGCACTGTCATGAAGGCCAAGTCTCTGAGTCAATGTGAGATAATTGTACTGGGTCACCTCTGCTCTAGAGCTCCCATTGGGATTGGTAAGTGTGACTTTACATAGCCATTTACCTTTAGCTTCTGCCCAATTCTGTATCTTCTATTCTTCCACAGATTTTTTTCTTTTATTGAAAGGGTTTTTGAGATATCGGTGATGTACAAAAGCATCACACATGTATAAAGAGTGTTCCAAAATAACCTTCCTGCATGGCAACCTCCATCTCAGACTTTGTGTCTTAAAATTCTGTGTTTCATTTTTTGTAATAGCAAAAGATTTAAAGAACTTATGGAACATTGTAGGGGCACAAATTGGTTGGACGTGTGGTTCAAATGGAAGAGTGCCTTCCTCACAAGTACAAGGCCCAGAGTTCAGACCCTAGTACCACTACAAAAAGCACCTAACTAGAGCATTCATAATAATTAAAATAAATGACATATGCCTATAAATGTGTTAGAAATAGTCACATGTATTACTATAAAATATTTAAATATAATACATAAAATATTTATATAAATTTTATAATTACAATTATATCAACATGTTTGTATATATAGGTTTACATATAAGATCTCTAGAGCATACAAGAGGCAGTAAGTAGTATGGTGTGAGAACACACTCAGAGCATCAGATGATCTGGATTCATGTTCTGTGTATCATATAATAACTGTGTAAATTTGATGGGTTATTTCTCTAAGCTTTAGTTCCCTATAGGTGGGGACAATAAAATACGTTCATCAGGTTATGAATAAATGAGTCAATATCTATAAATCACTAAGAAAAGAACCTAGATTATAGTGGGAACTTCAATTAAGAGTATTATAATACTCTGTATGGGAGATGGAAAAATGTTCTTTTTTCTTATGATAGTGTGGAAAAAGTAACTATCATTTGAGAATATGGAATAATTATAGAATAAATCCACTTCCCTTTTTCAGAAATGGCTTGCATTATATCTTAATTTCAAGGCCTCCTTTTATTCTGTGGCATGGTTCTATAGTCCATACTTCTTGGTTTCTTCTTTTTCTTTTTATTCTGTAGAGTCTGTCTAGGCATGATGTTTGCCCATAGACAAGGTGAGTTGCATTCTTTCTAGATAGCCTCACCCTTCACCTGATGACTGTTCAATCCTTCCAACTCAATTCCAACTCAATTGGCAACATGATGAACATACATTTCACTTTTCTCTGCAGGGCATCTCTGGGAATGAACAACAGCACCAGAAATCATCATCCAGCAATTGACTTTCTGCTTAGCTTGGCATCATTGCTAAGGTGATGGTGTAAATGTGCCTGACTGCCTTCCTGGTGATTGTCTTAACTTGGCAGGAACAGTACAGTGGCACTAGAGAGAAGCCTCCTTTCTTTGCCAAATTTCTGCTGAAAGAATTTTCATACAAATCCAGTTTAGCAACTTCTGAAGGCAGTTGGTCCACAGTGGTTCAAGATGATCTTTTCTCCCCTTGTCACATTCTAAAATGTGAGATAAGATTCTTATTTCACCATTATTCTGAAAATTTTGGGGAAGTAACTCTCTATTTTTATTTGTATTTGGATCTAATCCTACTGTATATCTTGTAGTCCCCATATTTCTGGCAAGTGGGTAATACTGTTTTTGCTTGCTAGGAATGATGCAGTCTTTGCTCTTTGTTGCTATTGTTCACTTACAAAGAACAGAGGAAGGGACAATTAGAATGAATTTGAAATCAAAATTTTGATATTACTTTATCATTAGTGATTTTAGAAAAATTATTTTGGTCATATTAAGAGTATGAAGTATTTATTAAAGAAAATGTTTTCTCTTCACCTATGCTCAAGTCACACATTTGATTTCTTGTAAAGTAATGCAAAGGTTCTCTTCTATAAAGATTTTGTAGAATGGTATCAATAACTTCATTTTATTGTCAGATATAGTCAACAGCCAATAAGCTCAAAACCAAGTTGACTAGTCACAGTAGAAAAGTTGTATTTTGGAAGCAATAGGACATATTTTGACAAATGTGGTATCAAAGTCTGAAAAATTGACGATATCAAATTTCTGAAAGATTATTTTGCCTTCCAGAGTTCAATATTGAGTATATAAAAAGAAACAATACTTTACTGTTTTGTTTTGAGTATTAGCCATGCATAAGCTAACTATATAGACTGTGTCATATTTCTCCAAACATCAAAATGAACTCCATTAGCTTATTGTTGGGCTTAATTTTTTTTCTAGGTTTCAAAGGAAAAAGTTTGAAATTCAAGAATGCTAAACACAAAAATCTACTATGATATTTATGACTATATTAAATCTGTTTTTAAAATACCTAATGCTATCATATCCATTCTTCAACAGCCCAAGGCACTATACTATTGTCCAACTGAGCACCAGATGGATGTCATCCTTTACAGCTTTTCTATTATTTTCTTCGCATCAAATTTTATCTGTCTAGATCCTATGTCATTATTAATTTGTCCACAACCTGACTGATTAATATGCTATTCTTAGTAATGAGTAAAAAAAATGTTTATCCCTTTCCTCAATTCTCATTTTAATAAAATTTTTGATGTTTCCATGGTACCACATTTGCCATTAAGACCAGAGAACATATTAATATTGTTGAGGATAATTGCTGCTGCAGCACCACAAATTAGTCTGACTTTAATTGAAATAAAATGTTTCTCTAAATTCTATGACAATTAGAGTCTGCTGTTTTTCCATTTCTATTGTATCCATAAGGTTTTCAGTAACAGAGAGAAGAAATATAGAGATATTTTATAAGAACTTTTATGTTTGCTTGTTTACTCTATTTTTATACATATATCAATACAGCATTTTAGAACTTGATGTAGCATTGTTTGTCATACTTATCTTTATCCTCCATGTCAATCTTTATAGGTTTAATTTCAGATTATAGATATGTAGCATACAACTAGAAAAGCAGTGTGGTGTGATTGGTCACCTACATATAACCATTCTGTTTACCCATTTCCTTACATAGTGGATTTTATTCAGGTGGCTTCCCTGTCTGTATTTCAAATACTAAATGGTAGTTTGTCTGTGGCTGAGAACCTCAAACTAGGGGTAGATCCAGTAGTTTAGACAGTGAATTTCCACTTTAGTTGCTTATTTCCAACTCTAACTAGATTATACAATTCCTGAAGCTTGATCTGCACCCCAAAACAGATGAAATTTGAATCTCTCTAGGGAGGACCCAACCTTTAGAGTATTGTTAGTGGTCCCAGCATGCAGCTAAGCTTCCACATCAACCTGCTGTGTCAAATTAAGGAACACAGGCCTAAACAGGATTGATTTGGCAACTCAAATCAAAGAGACATTTGTCGAGTTCTTGTGAGAAATGTTTTTTTTCACTGTAATGTAATGGCTTTCAGAAGTGATACACTCTTTCATTTGATGTCATGAGTGAAGCAGGGATGGCTAATTTCACTTTACCACATTGAGTTTCTTGGCATATTCACTGTACAAGAATATGGTAAAGTTAAGGGTAACTCAGAAGAAATGGGGTCATTTCCTGCTACATCAGACCACCTTATCTCTGGACTCCCAGTTAAATGACCTGCTGTTTTTGTTATCAATTAAATCAGTTTGAATCATATTTTCTTACACTTACAGTTGAAATTCACAATATACACATGTATTTGCGGATGTTGTGCATATTGAGAAATATACATAATATTTATATTTTTGTATATTGTATATATTGAGAAATATATATATATATATATATATTTCTAAGGGAGATAAGATATTTAACAGCCTCATGAAATTTACTGTGTAATTTTAGTTCATAGTAATGTTTCATTTTTTGTGTTTGGTCATTTAATCAAGGAAGAGTCACTAAAATTATTTTAATGACTATAGTAATTTTAGGCATCACTGGTTAAAATAAAAAAGGGTGTAGATTATTTGCAGAATTAAAGTAAAACCATCATCTAAAATCAACACAATCTGTAGATAATGGAGGATATTTATATCAGTTTCCTCTTATTGACATTCTATTGTCTGAAATATGAATACAAACCTATAATTTTAAATTTTACTTAATAATTTTGGTCATTTCAGATGCTACATACAATAATATTAATTGAGTCTAATTGGCTTTCTGACTTTTAATCATCTCATTATTATTTAAAAATATGATATTCCTAGTCTACTGGAATATCTTTATGAATCCTTGCCAAATCACATGTTTCTATTATCCCATCCAAAGGAATCACTACACTGAAACTTGGATTATGATTCCCACATATTTTTTCACAATTATATCTGTGTATATAATTTTAAATAATGTAAAGTTCTGCTGATTGAGATGTTGCTGTATCCTAAAAATTCCTTATGTATTTACATTTTGGCTCATATTCCCTTGAGTCCTTATGCATTTTCTTCTTAATTAAATCTCTGGTATGGTTATAGTAGCCTTTCTTTCACTATATTTATGAAAACTATCTCTTTTCTGTATTTTCCAAGGTGAATCTTGATAAATTTTGATGCCATGACATGTTGACAGACTGACCTTAGCAAGTGAGATTAAACTTCAATTCCAGCATATATGATAGCATTCTAGACAAATACTGTCTGAAAATAAGCTGTGGCCCACTGGCAAGAAGTGCTGGGGTTCTACTGTTACAGAATATTACCTCTCTTAGAATTTGGCCAAAAATTTCTTTAAAAACAAAGCAACTAATAAAGTCCATTATAAATACTGGGGAATAGCATTAGGGATAGAAATGTGGAAAGAATTAATATTTGTAAATTGCTTCTATGTTTAAACTATTTTATTCCATACTTTATTTGTGTCATTCAAAATAAGATTGAAAACTGAGAACAACTCATCTTACTTAAAGTGAAGTGACAGAACTTCAAAGATGACCCCAAGAACACTAGGCTAAAGAAGGGAAGTGTTCAAAATGGATAATAGATTTAATTTTAAATTCCAAAGCAATATATGACTTCTAGGACAGCCTGGAAGTACATGAGTGATTAGCATTTATTTTGTTTCAGTCCTTGAAATACATCATTTGATGCATTCCCGGTCTTAGGGCTTCTGCTGAGAAATCTACTGTTATTTTGCAGGATTTGCCTGTGTAGATAATTTGGAGATTTTCTCTTACAGTTTTCAT
This sequence comes from Castor canadensis, assembly GCF_047511655.1. Lineage (NCBI taxonomy): Eukaryota > Metazoa > Chordata > Mammalia > Rodentia > Castoridae > Castor > Castor canadensis. The sequence goes on along the minus strand of NC_133386.1, from coordinate 100,094,945 downwards.
TGTTGTTTCTTTGTTCTGCACTCTTGTAGTTCAAGTGTAATGTGGTGAGGAGAGTGTTTTTCTTTTGGTCACATCTATTTGGGGTTCTAAATGCCTCTTGTACTTGGATCTCTATATCATCCCAAAGATTTGGGAAGTTTTCTGCAATTATTCCACAGAATAGGTTTTCCTTTTTTGTTGTTTTCTATTTTTTTTTTCAGAACTGGGTTTGAACTCAGGGCCTTGTACTTGCTAGGCAGGTGCTCCACCACTTGAGTCACATACCCTGCACTTTGGAGCTTTTGATATTTTTTAGCTGGGTCTTACATAGTTGCTGGAGGCAGGCCTTGGGACTGAGATACTCCTACCTATGCCTAGTACATAGCTGGGATCATAGACATGTACCATACCTGGCTTGTTGGTTGAGATGAGGTCTCACTAACTTTTTACCCAGGTTAGCCTCACATTTTATTTTACTTAATTTTTTTATTTGTTTATTTACATGTGCATACATTGTTGGGTCATTACTCTCCTCTACCCCCCGCCCTCTCCCTTTCTTCCCATCCCTCCTTGCTTCCAGGCACAACCTGTTCTGCCTTTATCTCTAATTTTGTTGCAGAGAAAACATAAATAATAATAAGAAAGACAAAGCGTTTTTGCTGGTTGAGGCAAGGAGAGCTATACAGAGAGATTCCTAGCATTGCTTCCATGTACCAATGTGTTATATCCCAAATTAATTCATCTCTTACTGACCTTTTCACTAGTTCCTGATCCCTTTCTCATGTTGACCTCTGTTGCTTTAAGGTTTCTGTATTAGTTCCTCTGGAGTGGGGACATCAAACACTTTCACGTTTTGGGTTTCCTACCTATCCCCATTCCTCCCACGTGTGCTCTCCCCTTGTCATGTGATCAATGTACAACAACATTGCTGCATTTGCCCTAGATCTAAAGACCACATATGAGGGAGTACATATGCTTTTTGGTCTTCTGAGTCTGGCTAACCTCGCTCAGGATGATGTTCTCCAGTTCCATCCATTTACTTGAAAATAATAAGATTTCATTCTTCTTCATGGCTGAGTAAAACTTCATTGTGTATAAATACTACATTTTCTTGATCCACTCATCAGCAGTGGGACATCTTGGTTGTTTCCATATCTTTAGCCTCACATTTTAATTCTCTCAATGTCCACCTCCTGAGTATCTGGAATTATAGCTGTGATCCACCACACTTGACCAAGTGGATTGGTTTTCTATACATTCCTCTAACTCTTCTCCTTCATGTAGACTGAGTAGTCTTCAGTCTGGTCTCTTACCCATGTCTCAGAGGTCTGGTGTGTTGGCTTTATATTTTTATTACTATCATAGAGTAATAATTCCTCAGCGTTGTCCTTAGTCCCGCACATTGTGACTTCTCCTTCATCTCTTCCATGGGAGAAGCTTCCCACTGAGTATTTTGAGTTTTTTATTTCTGTTTGGTTCTTTTTCAAAATCTGTATTTCTTCATTAAGTTTCTCGTTCATATTCTGCATTATTTTCCTTGTTTCAGTCAACTATTTTTCTGCATTCTCTGCGAATCTTAAAGTCACTCTTTTCAATTCTTTAGCATTTTATCCACTTTGACATCTTTGGAGTTAGTTACTGAACAGTTCTGAAGTTTTCAAGAAGCCATGTGGCCTTTCTTTCTCATATTTCTTGAGTTCTTATGAAAAGATTTCACATCCATTGGGATGTATATCTCCTCTTCTTTTAAGTAAGAACCTTTTGTGGGATAGCCTTCACTTCACAGTGGGCCTTGGTATACTGGTTTGCCGTTTAGTGTTGAATTCAATTCCAATTGGAATTCAAATGGTGTTTTCCCTGTGACTTCTTAGGCTGTGATTAATGAGTCTTGACTCTGAACACTGTGTCAGAAGTTGGTGGACCTGCTTTCTCTATAGGACAAGTGTGAGTGGTGTCCCTTTGGTAGTTGAGATAGTTATATTGTTGACAGCAGGGTATGTGAGGTTCACTCTCTTTGATTATTCCTCCCAGATTTGATAGCACTCAGATCTCATAGAGTGTGAGAGCAAACCATGCTAGGTCCACAATAGGTGGAGTGACTAAAATAATTGTGGTAATTTTCTCTGCTGCTGGAAAGAGTAAAACTCCATGTGTGGTTGTTCAGATCTCCTATCATCTTTGCATCCTTCAGGGTAAACTATCAGCTAGGCAATTTTTTCTCACTTATTCTTTATATTTGAGCAGGACCAGGTCATAGGTGGAATAAGATGATTTTCCCAATTGGGATAGGAGTGTATCTCAGCCTCAATGCACCTACCCTACCTGTTCAAAGTCCTAACTTTGATCTCTAGCACCACTTTAGGAGAAGAATACAACCAACAGTAACAACAACAACTTAAAAGAAAATTAGGTATAGATGTACAAGAAAACCTATTGAATTAGCAACACCTATCACAGCATTAGCAATAGAGAAGAAATAGGGGGAGGTAATATAGAATAAAATAAACAGATAAATATTAATGAAAGCAAACATACTATAGAATGATAAAAATGTGAAGGGGGATAAAAAGGTGCAATTAATGATTAAAATATATACAATTTAATAAAGGTATGAAGCAAATAGTGAGGGGAAGCAGAATAAATCAAAAGTATTTTTAAAAAGCAAAGTCAATTCTGCTTGTTGTGATGTCTGAAATGGAAACAATGGAGCTGCTTCCTTCCATGGCTTCTGGTTTTACATGCCATAGGTAATGGAATGGTAGTGAATTTTGGGTGTTCTTTCTCAGTTTCAGTCAAATAGACCAAACCAGAAAGGATAGTGTGAGGGCTGAAGCTCTACCCTAATTGTCTGCTAGAGTGCCTAATACAATATCTTTTGTAAGGTTAGAAGTTTCTTTGTTTATATGTGGGAATGTAGCAACTATGAAGGCCACCTGGGAGACTCTTTCATTGGCTGAGCCTATGAACCATCCAGGTAGATGTTCCCTTGCTCCTGATGCCCTCTGACAGTGGGCATGTGAGGATGGCAAATATTCAAGCTACTGAGGTGGCTTATCCTCAAAAGACACTGTGTGTATAGGACATTATTGGAAAAATGCAATCTGTGTTGGAATCAGGTTACCATCCAGGCCCAGCTAAGGTACACTCTGCTCCATTCCCATGTAAATCCACATATAGGTGTTCTAACTCCTCTTAAAAGAGTTGGAACTGGTGGATGTCATATATTAAATAGCAGAAGTGAACAAAGAAGATATTAAAAAACAAACAAAAAACCACATTAGCATGGAATGAGATTGAAGCAGTAATTAAAATTTTCCCAAAATAGAAAGACCTGGGACCAGATAAACTCACTGCTGAATTTCATCAGAATTTTAAAAAAAAATTAACACAATGCTCCTTAAAATATTCCATCAAACAGAAAGAGGAGGCATCTTTCCAATCACATTCCATGTAGTCAGTATTACCCTCACCCCATAACTGGCCAAAACTAAACAAAAAAGAAACATAACAAGCAATAACTTTGGTGAACACACATGCAAAAATCTTCAATAAAATATTTGCCAGAAAATTCAATAACATTTTGGTAAGATCATACACAGTGATAAAGTTGGTTTCTTTCTGCTTGTGGTTTAATATATGCAAATCAACAAATGTAATGTAGCACATAAATAAGTGGAATCATGGACAAAAAAATCACATGATTATCTCAATAGATGCAGAAAAATTCATTGTTACAATTTAATATCCCTTTACAATAAAAGCCCAGAAAAAATAGGAATAGAAATATCATACCTCAACATAATAAAGGTTACAGGTGACAAAACCTATAGCTAATATTATACTGAATGGGGAAAAACTAAAACCATTTCCTCTGAAGCCATGAATGAGACAAAATCATCCATTAGCACCCTTCTCATTTAATATGGTGTTTGAAGTCTTATAAAGACCTCCCACATTCATGGACTGGCAGAATTAATGCTGTAATAATGCCCATATGTCAAAAGCAATCTACAAACTCAATGTAGTTCTAATCAAATAACCAATAATATTCTTCAAAGAGTTAGTAAAACAGTCCTAAAATTCATGGGAAATCCACCAACCAGGAATCAATGTTGAGCAAGAAAAGCAAAATTAGAGGTCTCACAGTATCTTCCTTCAAAGTGTACTACATAGTTATGGTATGAAAGGCCAGCATGGTAATGACATAAAACAGACCTGCAGACCAACCAAATAGCATAAAGGATCCAGAAGTAAACACACACAGCCACAGTCATATGATTATTGATGAAGAAGATAGCCTAGATAACAGATAGTGCTGAGAAAACTGGATAACTATATTCAGACGACTTAAGCTAGATTTTTATCTCTTACCCCATACAAAATTTAATACAAACTCCCTATGTACCTACCTTTATCTCAAACAAGCTAAAATGTTTTTCAGTGTATCTTTTCTCCTACAAAATTGGAGAGCAGGAGAGTGGAAAAAGTCCTTCCCAGGGGGAGGACTGGTATCCATGGGAGGGGGGAGGTGATGGGGACAGGGGGTAGGAGGGAAAAATATGGTGCAAAATACACATGTAGTAAATGCAAAAATGATACCTGGTGAAACTACTACAGGAATCAGGGAAGTGGGAAATGAAGGAGAATGGTTGAAGAGGTGAATTCATATATGATATATTTGATACACTATATGAACCTATGTACATGCCACAATGTACCACCACTCATCACAACAATAAAAGAAAAAGAAATTAAATAAAAAACTAAATAAAATTATTTGAGGTGTAAAAAAAGAAACAAACACCCTATTCACCTGAAACATTGAAAATGCTATAGAAAAACCCCAGGGAATCACTTCAAGATATAGACATAGGCAATAGTTTTCTGAATAGAAGTATAATAGGTGAAGAAATAATAGCAAGAATGAACCAGTTCAACAAACTGAGAGATAACTTACAGAATGGGAGAAAATCTTTTCCAGCTAATTATCTCACAAAGAATTAATATTCACAATATACAATGAATTTAAAAAATGGAATGCAAAGTATAAGCAATGTAATCAATAAATGACAAAACAAATTGAACAGATACTTCGCAAAAAAGGCACAAATGGCCAATGTTATATGAATAATGCTCAAAATCTTTAGCCATCAGGGAAATGGGAATCAAAACTAAACTGAGGTTCCATTTTACTGCAATCAAAATGGCAATTATCAAACATAAAAAAGTAATAGATGCTTGCAAGGATGCAGAGGAAGGAGGAGGAATCTTTATATACTGTGGGTGGAAAGTAAATTAGTAAAGTCACAATTGATACTACTGTGGATGTTATTCAAAAAACTAAAAATGTAACTATTATATGACCCAGCTCTTACGTCTTCTGGGTATATAACCAGAAGAATAGAAGTCAGCATACAATAGAGATACCTGCAAACCCTGGTTATCAAGGTACTATTCACAACAGCCAAGTTATAGACTCAGCATAGGTTTCTATCAACTGGTGAATGGATAAAGAAAATGGAGTATATACACACAATGAAGTATTACTCAGTCATATAGAATGAAATCATGTCATTTGCAGGAAAATGCATGGATTTGGAGTCTATCATGTTAAATGAAATGAACAAGACTCAGAAAGACACGTGTCACATGTTTTCTCATACCTGTGGAACATAAGAAAAGTAAAAAAAAGAAAAAAGATGATCTCAAAGTAGGTAACTATTAGAAAAGAGGAAGGATATCCACAGGGATGGGGCAAGGGAAGGCAAAGGAGAATGGATGGATCAAAGCATATGCATTTATGAAAAATCACAATGAAACTCAATACTCTGTATAATTAAAGTGAACTAATAAAAAAGAAAAATTAAAAAAAAGAAACACACTGTTGGCTGTTCTCACTCAGAAATTGAGAATGGGTCATGGCAATGTGTTTATTAGTTTATATAGGGGGCAAGTCCAGATCTTGCTTGCCTGGTTATCTGACACAATGCATTTGAAGTCATAGATCTGTTAGTTTAAAAGCTGGTTTCACTACTTTCTAGTCTTGTGATTTTTGTGTGTATTTTTGAAAAAATCTAAATGTTTGCTCTCTCATGTATAAAATAGGCAAAAATAAAACCTCACTATGAGATTTATTCCAGCATAAAATGATACAAGCTTTTGGTGTGCTATGCCATCATAATAATTGCTTGTATGAATGATAAAAATCTTCCCAAAAGATGGTTTGCTAAAAGCTATCCAAATCTTGAATGTAGATATAATTTGATCCAGAAATTGCATTTCATGAAAATTGTTCTAGAAATATACACACATAGATACATGGAGGAGCACACAAAACTAATTCAAAACAGGTTATTATTGCAAAATATTAAAATTACCTATATCCATAATGTTATGCCTGTGAAGTAAAGTATGATGCATTTTTCACAAAACATAGGTGCGAAAGGTCTGCACAGCCACACGTATTTTTCCAGACCTCTACTTTTGCAATGGAAAATTCTTCTAATTGTTAAAAGTTGATGTTGTTCCATGGATTCCTGTTGCCTGAATTAAAATTTTATTATAGATTTACTTTTATCATGCACCAGGATTTTCATAGTTTCCAGTAGAAGTGTAAAAATAAACAGAAAATCATGGATTTTTACTCATTAAATTCCAGACATTTTCAATTATTAGTCTGTTGAAAATATTTAAATGCATCCTTATAATAAACATGAGAACTTTTAATGCATAATGTTTCATAAATTAAGCCATCTAGTACAAAATCTCATAAAGCATATAATAAGAAAAAATTCTGAAGTCACCTGGGAGCAAATCTCCATGTTGTCTAGAAGTCTACTTTGCAGTGTCCATAAGAAATGCAGGCAAGCATCAACATGAATGTCAATTACACAGGCAGCAAAGGAGCCAGATGCTTTTGGCAAAACATGCTCCAGAGTGCGGCATCTGGGTCCAGTAACTGCCATACAGAGCCCCATCTGTAGCTAAAGCTGTTGACTCTGCTTTGGGGTAAGAAAAATCAGAAATAAAAAAGGCAGTTAAATTCTAAACCATGCCAGGAATAGCAGAAGGCAGGTTGCACTCAGCATTCAAATTACATCCCTAGTCCAATTTGCTTTTTAATGTCTTGAAACTGTGTGAACACTAAACTGTGCTAACTCTAGTTGTTTAGAAAGGTGAGCACATGTAGATAGTTCAGTATGTTTGCATACATAGATCAACTAAAGTGATTTGATATTCCAGCAAATGCTCAGTTTCCTAAATATTTTTATCTTGAATATAAGATCAATGAAATGTGTTGCTCTTTTGACCTCATATTGCTATTAATATACATCTTTAAGTATTCTGTATGATACACAATTTTACTTTCTTCAAATGTTTGAAATTTAACAATCTTCTTTGAAATTTCAATAGGATTTCTTTACAAGTCTTCACAAAAATAATGTTACATTAGCTATATCTTTCACTGAGACTCCTGAAATTTTTGCCAGCAGATATTTGTAGGAAGTTACAGAGATCCCTAAACCTTAGCTAAATATATTTGTCTTTATTTAGATAGAAAAAATTAAAGTAATATCTTTTAAAGTTTCTTCATTTGTTGTACATATAATTGTATAAAATGGAATATATTGATACCCACATGATTAAAGGTTTCATCATATATAAGATGCTACTCTAGCCTTATCTACACATATAAGTTTGAAAACAAGATAAATATATTAGAAAATAAATGCTAATGATATTAGAGTATACTACATATCAAGAAGAGACCTCAATATTTTGTGGAGAATACTTATTTTAATTATTGGCATAGCCTTATGAGATATTGTTATTATTAATTTTATTTAATATGTGAGAAAACTGGAAGCTTATAAATGTAAGGTAAACTTGTTTACTCCAAATCGCACCATTCTATAGAACTAAAACTAATATCTAGACATTGTGATTATAAACTCATTTTCTCTCCCTTCCTTTACCTGTTTCTGTCTTCTTTCTCTTGTCTCCCCTCCCTCAATATGAGTAATATAAAATATACCTTTTAAAATCATTTATGTTACAGTAGAGAAATAATTTCTGAAAACATTACATTTTTGTTAAAATTTCACAGGAACACTGACTAATATATTTGAAATAAGCTTTTTATATACAGTGGAAGTGAACTGAAGTCATTTAAGTAAAATGACTGAATCACTTAAGCATACCCGTCTTCATGATGGTTTCCCTCACACTATTTCCATCTTCCTCTTCCCAGCACTGTGATGGACTGGAAAACCAGCATTCCAATTATAGTGGCAGTGAAACCAGCAGTCAAGTAGCTATTAGAAGAGAAAATAAAGGTATGGAGCTCATTCCTTCTCAGGGAATGTCACTGATTCATTGGTTTCTAAGGTTCTGCATGGAAATGAGGAAAGGAGGGGGTACAGGTTGTGGGAGGGGACAGGGGGGAGAAATTACCCAAATAATGTACACACATGGGAATAAGCGAATAATAAAAAAATTAAAAAAAAGAACAGTTCCTTTCTCAGGGATTGATTTTACTTCCATGTTCAAAAATCCTTACATCTAGGTAAGATGATCAGAGAAACCCATCTCTCCCTGAAGAGCTGCATCAGGGATTAAGCATTACCAAGCATTGTTAAATACTACTAAGTACTGTTGAATGCTATTAGTCTTATTAGTTCTGTGTGGAGCATTCTTTATGCCTTTATTGTGAACATATTTTTAATACTTTTTGTGAATGATTAAAATTGTCAAGGGTGGGTCCATTTGACAAACCTCTTCCATATTCCTGGCAGTTTTGAGCATGGCTGACAGCCAAGCAGATAATTTACTGACATGTGATTTGGTTGTCCTCATCTAGCAGCTATAGAGGACTGCTGATACCATGCTGAACACATGCTCCTACCATGACCACTCCAGACTTCCTGAACTAGTCTTTCAAAGCAGCACAATGACCCTGTTTACCCCACAACTATTCTGACTCAGGCCACAGGGGAGACATTTCCCTGGGGTTCCTGCAGAATGCCTACAATTGGGACAAGCACAGTCCTTCATTTCATGATTGGTGCAAAAATCTTGCCATACCTCCCTCCTGGCTACCCTAGACTGTCAGCTCATTTTTTGAATCAGACAAGAGACACCTTCCTCTTCTGACCTCTGATGTTGCAATATTACGCCTGTTGAAAGGCTTCTCTGAAGTACTCTTGCCTAGTTTTAATCTTTATCATTAGTAAAATTGGTTGAGTGGGTAACACAAAAACCAAATGGCAGAACTTCCAGCAGAGTAGTGACACTGACAAAGACAGCAGCAGCAGCAGTGGTAGGGTCAGAAGCAATTCCATCAAGAGGATAGCTGAAAAGTTCTACAGTGTAGCTCTACCAAAAGTGATAGGCAGCAGAAGTAATGAGAAATTGCAGGCCCCAGTAACTGGAAAAGTTCCAGGGAGCTGCCAAGCTTGAAGGGCCAAGGATCCCAACACCCTAGGCTCATTAATTGCAACACTAGCTGCTGTGTGAGCTGAGGATCCCATTACTTGAGCTCTGACAAGAAACTGTGTTGGTGCCTCTCACTTCTGCTGGATCTGAGGCTTAGAATAGTTGCCAAGTAACAGGTCTGTTTGTGGTTAAAGCCCAGAACTACAATTCTCCAACATGATTACCTAGAGCCATAAGTCTCTGGTTTCTAAAGCTGGAGCAGTTAGCCTTCAGCTCCCAGGTCTTAGAGTTATAAGCCTGTGGGGCTTCCAGTCCAGCCAGTAGACTGGGCACTCAAGGGTCTTGGACTGCCAACTCTAGAAGAGTATCTCTTTGTCTACTCACAACTTCTATGTGTGTTGAGTAAAAGGACTCCAGGCAGTTGATAATACCAATAAATTTTTTATAATTTGCAACAAAATTGTTTAACATTGTAGCTGCTTGTAATAGTGATTCCTGTTGTGGGTACCTGGAGGCTGATGAATATGCTTAGGGTTGAAAAACTAGAGAAATAAATGTATTTTGAAAGCTCCAGAAATTCCTCAGAAATCAGAAGGCTTCATAACATACATGGCTATGAACAAGTCAGGAAAGATATGAAAAGGCTCTAATCTTTGATATCTGGTCAAACTTGAGGATCTATGCAGGCTTTAATCTAGTTTACAGAGTGTTAAAGGCATACCTTAATACCTCTCCTACACACACACACACACATACACATAAGTCCTCAAAAAATTTTGGAGTACTTGCTAGTTTAAAAAGAATTTAAGAAAACACCTGTCAAACTGTTAATCTTCGCTTACCACTAATTCAAGGAGAGACTTAAATGGCCTCACCTCACAAACAGTTATTCCAGTAAAACACTAAACAAATTAATAGAAGTAATAGCACTAAAATAAATATCAACTGGAAAGGAGCAGGATATGATTTCCATACTTTTCCACATTGTATTATTTAACATATAAAATTAGGGCTAAACAAAGACAGAAAAGTTTAGTCTATGCACAGGAATAAATGAAGACAATAGAAACTGTCCATGGAAACTATATAGTTGAGTATGTTGACAATAACATTATTTCAGTGTCATAAGTATGTCTGAAGATAAATCGAAACCATATATAGCTCATTAATGAAAGAATGAGGTTACATGTACTGCCAAAAAGACTACTAATAAAGAGAGAATTTAAGAAAAAGAAACCAATAAAAATTTAAGGTAGAAAAGTACAAAAACTGAAATAAAACACTTCATAGGGAGACATGAGCAGGATGAACCCGAAAGAAGAAAGAAGCAGAGTATTTGAACATAAATCCATTAGTATTATTGTTCCTCAGATCAGAAAGAAAAAAATTAAAATGAGCAGAACTTCAGAGATCTGTAAGACATCATTATGTCAACTGCATTAACTCTTAGAGGAGAACAGAGAGAGGCAAATAAAATAGAGAAGAAAGAATGCTCAAAAACCTTCCAAATTTCATAAAAAACATTAATCTACAGATCTGTGAAACTCAACAAACTTCAAAAAGAATAAATTCAAAGAGATCAAAATCAGTCAATTTCAGTAGTCAAACTATGACAAGAGCAAAACATAGAGTTAATTTTGAGAGCAGCAAGACAAAAGTGATTCATATGTATGTTAAACTGGAATAAATTGGCTTAAATGAACTGCTATACATCAACAAAGAGTTGGCCACCAAAGTTTCTGTATGTAGTGAATTACAATCTAGCTTGATGCACAAGCAACTTACAACCTAATGTGAGTATACTCCTGTATCCAAGCAACTGAGCCTTAGCCAATCATGGCAGAAAAAACCACAACCAATCTCAACCTGAAAGCTGCCAAATTATGTCCCAATTAATTCAAATACCAGACTGTACAAACAGGTAATCTCTGAATATAATTTCCTGTCCTTCTGGTTATAAAAGTATCTCACCATATTGAAGGAAGAACCAATTAGAGTTATATTACATATGTGCATGGAAATGTCACAAGGAAACCAATGTACATCTATCTTAAACAAACATGGAGAACAGGAGGGCAGAACAGGTCCTATCTTGGGGGTGGGTACCAGTGGAAGGGAGGAAGATTCTGGGTAAAGGATGTAGGAGGGTGGCCATGGTCCAAATTCTGTGTACTCATGTATGTAAATGGAAAAATGAGACCTGTTTAAACTATTCCAGGAATGGGGGAAGGGGGATAAAGGAGAATGATAGAGTGAGTTAATTCAATTTATGAGAAATTGTAAGAAATTTTGTAACTATCATAATGTACACCCAGTACAACAATAATAAAAATAAAGCATAAAAATAAAAAAGAAACTGCCAAGCTATTAAGAATAAATTTTTGTAGTTTTATAGTTAAACTACAGAACACGAATGAAATACTTTGAATAAGTCTTAAGTACATTGAAAGACATTCCATGAATGTGCATTTAAGGCACTGTTATTACCTTGGTTAGCCTTTCCAAACAGATTTCTGTACTCAATGCAATATCCATCAACATCTCAGCTACCATTATTTTTCAGAAATGATAAGCTGTTAATAAAATTTGTATGGCAATGTACATATCCCAGTATATTTCAAATAATTTTAAAATAAAAAAGTTATTGAAATTTCAGAGTTAAACCCTTACATATTTCTTGATATTTCTTCTTCTCCTTCTCTCCCCCTTCCCCTTCTCTCTCCCTCCCCTCTCCCTCTCTCTTTTCTTCTCCTAGTACTCAGGTTTTAACTCAAGACTTTATGCTTGCTAGACAGGTGCTCTACCACTTAAGCCATACCCCAGTCCTTCTTTTCCTTTAGCTTTTTTTCAGATAGCATCTTGTGTTTTTGCTCAAAGCTGGCCTCAGGTGGCTATCCTCCTCCATATACCCTCCCATGTAACTGCAACCACAAGTACAAACAACCTTGCACAGTTTATTGATGTAGATGTGGTCTCGATAACATTGTGCCTGAGCTAGCCTCAGAGATAAATTCTCCTGGTATCTGCCTCTAGAGTAGATGGGATTACAGGTGTGAGACACAGTGCCCAGGCTCTTCAACTGATTTTAAAATAGCATGCTAAGGTTAATGTGGAAATAATGGTCTTAAAAATGGCTGTGAATATCTTCATGCAGAAGAAAGAATTAGGATACTTACCTCATACCATATGCCAAATTAAACTAAAATTTTATTACTGGAATATATCTAAATACAAGAGCTAAAAATATAAAGTTCTCAGAAGAAAATCCAGGAATTGTTAACTTATATTAAGAAACAGTTTGTTAGTCACAACACTAAAAGCAAAACTGACCAAAAAAACCTGATCAGTTAGTCTTCATCAAAATTAATATTGCTTGTAGCTCATAGCATACCACCAAGAAAAATACAAGGCAAACAATGGGCAGAAATATTTGTGAGTAGTATCTGACAAGGCAGTTGCATACAAAACATTAAAATTATTAGAACTCAGAACAAAAAAATTAACTCAATTCTCAAATTGACCAAGGATCTAAAGAAATATTTAGCAAAGAAAATATATGTACATTTAAACAGTACATCTTATGGTGGCCAATCTTATTAAATGTTAGGGAAATGTAAATCAAATACGCATTAAGACATTACTTTACACCTACTAGAAAAGACAAAATAAGAAGAAAGATGCAAAACAAATACAACCAAGATATGTAGAATTTGGAACTCTCCTATATTTCTGTGGGATTGTGAAATAGTACCTTCACTTTGGATATTTCCCAAAAAGTTTAGCAAAGAACTATCAGCATTTTCACAACTAACTTTATATTCAAAATATTTGAACATCTATGTATATTCACATACCTGGATGTAAATGTTTATAACAGCATTATTCACAATCAAAAAGTAGAATTGCAATGTAGCCATGTTTGGTCATTGACAAAGAAATGAAATATTAATATTTGCTACAACATAAATATTGAAAATATTATGCTAAGATGAATAAGCCAGTCACAAAAGATCACATATTGTATGATTCCATTTAAATATAATGTCCAATATATTCAAGTCCAGATAGTAGATTTGTGGTTTGGGGGAATCAGGGGTAAAGGAGAAGGGAGAGTGATAACTAATAGCTTTGGATTTCTTCAGGATGGTTAAAATATTCTAAAACTGGGTAGTAGTAATAGTTGAACTTATCTGTGAATGTTCCAAAAGTTATTGAATCGTACACTGTAAGAGTTTGAATTGTATGATATGTGAATTATGCCTCAAAATTATTATGAAAAAAGATAAATTGGTAAGGGAAATCATATATAATATACCATCACATTTATATATGACATAAATAATATTCAAATAAATGACATTGAAATGCTCTTCTCTCCTCATAATATACTGAGGCCCATGTGAGTATGATATTCAAATAAAATAAATGATCTTTAAAACAAAAAAGAAGAAAAATGATCAGAAAGTGTACTTCAGCAGAGACTTCTGTTTCTATAGTCCCCAAATACAGCACATAATACCTCTGAAATAAGGTCAGTAATCTATCAGAACTCTCAGGAATGATGAAATGACTGAGACAGTTTGTGCTAAATTAAATGACAAAGTATGCTGACACATCTATAAATTTAAGTCATTAAGAGTTTACAATTAGTGGTGTCACAGTTATCTAGAAAGACTGATTATGTCTCATGAATATTAACATGAAGTATATTTTAATTAAGCTTTATTGACTTAGTTGCTATTTCCTTTTTAATCCTTAAGACCTCTGTATCAAGAGAAATGTTTTTGTTTAAATAAAAATGACACCATTTGGATAACAAGTTGATATTTTGTTGTTCTCATTCTGTTTTATTCATATTTCTATTATTAGAATAATATTCTCAAATAAATATGACAAAGGTGAGTGATGTGTTAAACACACATACGCACATATTCTTGAACAACATGAATTCGAATTGTGGAGGTCTACTTACCTATGGGTGGCTTTTGGAAAGTTAGAACAATGTGAAACTACTCTTTGATGATCCATTATAAATATTGAAAAATTAAGCAAATCATAGGTATGACCTGTATGCATAAAATATATATGTCTATTTTATAATTTATAATCATAAAATTTCCAAACACATATATGAAAAGTTAAAATATATCAAAGTTTATGTACACACTTGAAGACTGCATGATACCATTTACAAAAGAAGGAAGTATAAGCAGACACAAAGCTGCAGTGGTGATTCATAACTACTAAGGCTGAGGTGTTACCTAAGTGGTAAAGCACGTGCATAGCAAGTGCAAGGCCCTGAGTTCAAACTCAAATACTGAAAAAAAAATTAACTGTACTCAAAAGTGAACAATCTTAATAATTTCAAAGTTACTTCTTGTTGCTAATGTGGTAAGCTCAGTGCTGTGAGTATCTACTTAAAACACTATGTGATGTTGATCATCTTCATGTGGGCTTTTGTCTCTTAAAAGAAATTTCACATTTTTATGTTCATCATTTATCCTATTATCATGTTCATTATTTATCTTATTACGTAGATGAAGAGGGCATGTTTTATCAATTTGTGATATTATATCAACTTAAATCACTGGTAATGTCACAAAAGTAGGCCTGGAGTTTTATATTTTTGTATATTTAAATCAATATCAACTATTGGCATTGGATTTGTATTATGAAAATTATGTATCTATTTAGTCATCTTCACTATTGCCAATCTCACTATTGCCACCTATGTCAGAGTTTCCTTTTGATGAAATAAACTACCTATTGTTGCTACTCTGTATCTCACTGTGGTCACCCAAAGTGAGGAATATTTGCTACATGTTTAACATAATACAGAATTATCAACTATAATCATTGGGCAAAAGAAGTATATGAATCATTTTGCATATCCCTGGAAAATAACCATCTGAGTATATTTACATTTTATTGTGCATCTTCTGGAACAAGTAAAAACCATTCCAATTACAATGAATATAATTTTTCACCTACTTGAGAGATATAATATATACTAAACAAATTTAGAAATAAAGGTTAAGGACAAGATTACATACATGTTTATTAAGCCTTTGGAATGATATTGCTTGCTCTGCAGAATTACTATTTAGAGATTCTTCAGATATCTAAGTCTTACTTAACATAATTTAATTATGGGATTTAATGATAACTTGTTTTAAAACATCAATAATTTTGCTAAAATAATCCAAATTCATTGTAATGTTCAGTTAGTAATTTGAAATTTTTTTATTTAGCGGACTGACTCCTTATCATACTGTCACACCTCTCATTTTGAATGAAATGGTCTAAAACAATATTTGGCTTGAGAAAAACATGTAGTAGAGGTAAATGCACCCATAACAAGTGCCATATCTCGAAATTAAATCCCAAGTTAAATTTTTTACTCCTTTATTTATTTAGCATACGGAATTTGCTATTTGTAAATTTCAAATGAATGTGACACTGTCTTGTCAAGAAATTATTACTCATCTCTTGATGCTTATTTAATTAAAATACAAAGTGAAAATAATATATAGATGCAGCCCTAGGCCATCTAGCAGTCCAACTAATTCCATGAAGAATACTAAAAATACATCACTAGTCATCAATGGTTTTTGTAAAGGTCAGTATAGGTGGACTTGTTCTTGCAAGGATTCATTTTGCACTCATTGGTTACTTTTCACAAAAATGCCACTCACAACCAGATAAGCACACACATTGGTAGATCCAAGGGAGACTTAAAATGATAAATCTGTTATACTATTTCTTCTTTTATCTATAATTAAAATATGACCCTGACTTTTTTTCAGTTTTCAAGTTGTTTCATATTTATTTTATCCTTAACTTTTTTGATCTGTCAATTTATCCTTTTTTAAATTTTTATAAAATGTCAATACTTCTCTAAAATGACTTTTCCTATATTTTAAATACTGTGTGAGCTGTATTACTTAATATCTAATTCAATAAAATGTTACAGTATGTCATGTATCATTAAAATTTATGCACTGTTTTGACAATGTAAGGTTATCATTTTGTTAAATATTTTTAAAGAAAAATAGTGTCATAGTAAAATGGTGATTAGTGATGTGAGAAAAAGCTAATGGACCAAATAGGCAACTCAGCAGCTAGCTCACAATGTAAAAAACTGTGAAACTAAAACAAAATAAACTTTCTGAATGCCCTGAAGTATTCCTGACAATTAGTGCTATGTAAAATTTGGCATAGTATTTTTCTAAAGGATAGAGTTGACCTACAACAATATTTTTCTCAAAATATTAAATAAACTTTTTGGTTTACCCACTTTGGGATAAACAAAACATCCCTATGTACCAAGAAGCAATAGCTTCTATACAAAAAAAATTAAAGAAAGGCTCTTGTCAAAAAATATATTTAGGCTGTTATGTTTAGAGCATCTATACACAGCATTATGAAAAATATTAAAGTCAATTTTAATTACAGTGTGGATCTGTACTTTTTGATTAGGTGTGAGCTATGTGTTGTTATAAGGCTGTGAAAAGTGACTAGTACCAATCAGGTGTTGTAAATAAAAAATATGCATTGGGTTTTGAAGATTTGGTATGAAAAAGTCAATGCCACCTCACCTATCTCATGGATAATTTTGATTACTTATATGTTAAAATGACAATAGTTTATGTATAAAATATTGAAATGATATATTATATACCTAAATTGCACTTGTTTATTTTAACTCTTTAAAATATTGCTTCTAGAATAGATGAATCATACACCTGGATATCATTGCATTTCTGCTCGATAGAACAGTAGCAGATAACGTTGATCCAGTTCCTCCATTTGTGAAGAGAGTTAAAAAGTCTATACAAAGGTGAGCACATACATGAGGAGTATGAGACCTGTAGATTAGAGAAAAATCTCAGTTTAATACATCTAAGTGTCTTGAATAGGTCTCGCAACCTACTCATGCTTAATTAATACTTGAATTAAAAAGAACAAATATGATAGGCGTAATTATGTAAAGCGTGTATTTACTCTCAAAACAAATTTCAAAAGGATTCAGTTGTTTTGCTAGATGAGGACAGCAAATTTGTATAAATATTATAGTGAAACAATGTATTAACTAGAAGAACAAGAAAATTTATGTTGCAGGTATATGCACTTAAATTGTGATAATTCAAATACATGAGTAGTTACCCACAATATTCTTTGATTAATGACTCCAATAAATTTTAATGCCTTATGAGCAGCTGTAAAGCTCAGGAATGAGACACGCACTGCTATCAACATTGGGCTGTATTCGTGACACATGCTATTCTCCCTCAGAATGCTCATTAAGAATACTCATCATTTGTCAGATTTTTGCAGTGATTTTCTTACGGGTTGCGCTCTGTACCTTATTAACCTCATCCATGGACATATTACTATTTATTGTCTTTAGGAATTTTTAAAGTTTTTTTTCTGTTTTGTAAACATTAAAAGAAACTATACAAACATTAAGTACCAAGGCCATATTTCGGTTTGAGAATGTTTTATTTGTGATGAAAACAATTCTTCACCCGTCAAGGAAATGTGCAGGGCAACCAAGGGGCCCCTCTGGTTATGGTCTGAAATTCCACTTTTTAAAAGATATGTGTAATCCCTGTAAAAATAAAATCATAACACACTGCTGCTTTTTTATTTTAAAGTAAATTTAGTGAGTCAAAAAGCCAGTTAAATTTCATTCTCTAAATCTATGCATTTCTTAAAAGCTAATAATCTTTAGCATCCTTAATTTTAATACTAAGTGGAACAATATCATCTATTTGAAGAGGAGTAACTACCAGGTACCACAGCAATGATCTCTAGATAGATATGAGGAAATCTAGATATTTGAAATACAAATAGGGAACATCAAAAGATGAAGGAAATAGAATCAAAAGAACTTTAAGCAACAAAAATGTTGAGAAGAACAGAAATGAGTACTAACTAGTACTAACTGCTACAAGTCATTCTATTTAACAGTGCCTTACTTCATTGAAAAGCAGCTTTCTGGAGCTAGGCTTTTGTTTTTTTCTACTAAGCAGTTTCCCAGGCAGAATTGAAAAGCTAATTTCAGTAATTCTAAATAATAATTAAAAGCAAAATGCTGTTTTAAAATCCCTGTTATGAAATAATTGCGATACTTTTAGCAGTTTTGGTAGGACAGGG
Organism: Castor canadensis; assembly: GCF_047511655.1. Lineage (NCBI taxonomy): Eukaryota > Metazoa > Chordata > Mammalia > Rodentia > Castoridae > Castor > Castor canadensis. The sequence goes on along the minus strand of NC_133386.1, from coordinate 100,076,372 downwards.
AAATGTATTTAAAATGTGTTTACTAAACTGCATAAATTTTATACAATTTATGAAACTGGACTCTTAACATTTTTATGTTTTATTATAAAGTAAACATTATTCCCACTGCAAAATACAGAGAAAACCCTAATTGCAACTTAAAAATATGCAGACAAGAAGGAGAGAGGGAAAACAAAGAAAGAAAAAAGTGAGCTAGGTTTATTAAAGAGAACTTTATAGCCACTAGGACAAAAAATAAAAGGCCTCCCATTAGATGGCTATGATTTGATTTGCTAGCAGGGGTAGTTTAGTGTCTGAGGTCAACAGCCAGTCATTTGTAAATGTGTGCTATGAGTAACAAACCTCACAAGGTACGAAGGGCTGCATGATCACACGATGAACTTTGAAGTTAGAGAGTTTGCCATCTTTGCTGCCTTTTCTAATATTAGCTTTCTATCCATGAGTAACAAATTAACACTCCAAACAACATAAAGGTACTGTCTCACAGTTTCTGGGTCAGTGTGCAGAGATAAGTAACTTACATCCTATGCTTAGGCACACAGCAGGCTGAAATAAAGGTCTTAACTGAGTTTGAGAGATCATTTGGGGATTGGTGTCTTTCAAGTTCAGTGTTTGCAAGTTTCATTTCATTGTGCCTGCAAGACTACTTCTCCATTTTCTTGTGAGGTGTCAGAGGAGGGAGGCACTCGGCATTCAGAACTGTTCTCAGGACCTTGCCTCCTCCTGTGACAGCAAGGCAGTTTGTTTCTTCAGGACCAACCTCGCCCATCCACTGATGTTTGGTTTCTCTTCAAATGCCACCAAATTCAGTTAGCAAAGTCCTGGGTAATCTCATGCTGATGAAATCAAAGTCACCCTTAATTGCATGTATAAAATTTCTTTTCCATATAATATAACATAGTTTGGAAATAATATCTCAAAATAGTCTCAGGCTCCACTCACACTTGAAGGGTGATTATAGGACAAAAGTAACAAGAGGTAGGAATCCTGGGGATCATCTTATAATTTTGGCTATCATAGTTGCTTAATTTCTTTAAATAAGTTACTCAGGTTCTCTAAGTGTCAGTTGTCTTCGTATGTAAAGCTTAATTTTGAGATTTATACATGGTAATGGCTATAATGTGCTTAAACAGTAACAAATAACTTCTACAAATTAATAGTAGCCACTATCTCTAGGCATAGCAGTCTATAATTGACAATGTCAAGAGAAAACTGACAGAAGGAAATGCAGCCATATCAGAACTATCCATCTATGCATTGTAGCAACAAACTTAACCACCAAATAAAGAATGAAGTTTATCAGTCTGGGAAAAAAGAAGAAGCAGAGAAAGCAACAGATTCCAGCAACGTGAAACTCACAAGGCATAAACTTAGGTGAAATGAACACACGTAAAAAAATATAAATTGGGGAAATTATTCAAGAAAAAGAGAAACTCATGCTAAACCCTGAAATATTTCATAATGCCCTAAAGTAGGAACACTCAATAAAAATTATTTCCAAATTTTAACTATTTCCCTATGCCACACTCAGGTACAAAGAACAGAAGACGAGAGGAAAATGTTGACCTTATTTTTTAAGACGAAATGTAAACTCAGTCAATCTCAGTCCTGATTTTAAAACTAAAATTTATTATTTCTTTATGTAGTTAAATCAAATAATGTTTTTAAACTACATTACAAAAGGAGCTGGTATATTTTTCAGAGAAATAGAAGTGTATATCAAAATAAGTAAATCTGTTACAGAATGAAAAATGTTTTAGTCCTTTCTGATCAAGGTAATTATTTTACAAAATTCAACATAAACATGTGAAAATTATCTTAGCAAAGGAGAATGTAATAGGAATGTACAAATCTTAATAAAGCTATGTAAAAGATAATCATACAAAGCAAAAACCATGCTAGACATCAATTTATGAAACACAACTAAAGAAATCAAATAAAATATCTAAAGCAAATGTTCAATTCCAGGACCACCAAGGCAGACTAAATCCAAATTTTAGAAAGAAGGGAAATAAACTAATGTAAGTCCACACTTGACTCTGCTTTTCATGCCAAGGCATTTGCTGATTTGCATCCACATAAATATAAGATATAAAAAATAACTGGAGTTTGCTGCAGTCTCTGAATGGAAAATATATATGAGCATTCAGTTTGGTCTGGGAGACAGGTCCAAGAAGAGAAGAGCAGAGAAATGTGCTCAAAATTTAATGCAACAAATACTAAGGCATCTGTCCCCTTTAACTTTGTATTTATATGTTGAAATTACACAAAAGCAAAGCTTCCAAATTCAATACTGCTCAGAAGACAGAAACTGGAGTTTAGGACCAGGAAGACAGAATGATCGTATTAGATATATTTTGACTTTCACTTGAGATCCTCAGGGTTACAGACTAAAAGGAAATCTACTGCTATGGTTTCAAACTGAAATGTCTCCCAGAGTCTCATTCCTCAATGAAGCAATGATCAGAGGTGGGACTTCTGAGAAATTAATGGGTCATAAGGGCTCTGAACTCATCATGAATTAATTCTTTTATGGGTTCATAAATTCGATTGATTATTTATAGGTGGTGGAAACTCAGGATGTGGGACCTAGTTGAAGGCAATGGGTCCTTGGCAACATGCCTTTGGAGAATATACTTTGATCCTTGCTGCTGCCCCATTCTCTCTCTCCCTTCCCCTGTCCCTACTACTTTCTCTCTCTCTCTCTCTCTCTCTCCTTCTCCCTCTCTCTCTCTCTCTCTCTCTCTCTCTCTCTCTACCAATTCCCTCCCTCCTTTCCTGCCTTCCTATCCCCCTCTGTCCTTCTCCCCCTCTCTTCCTCTCTCTCCCAATCTCTGTCTCTCCCTGTCTCCTTCCTGGTTCCCATGTAGAAAACAAGCTCCTTCAGGAGATACTCCATGCCTTGATGCTCTGCATTGCTATAGGCCTAAAAGAAATGAAGACATTTGTCGGAGACAAGGCTCCCTTTGTGAGCCATTCTGTCTTGACCTTGCCCTGGAACATTTTGCGGTTGTTTGTCCCAACTTCTCCATCTCCAGCACAAGATGGCGCCGTCCCTGCTTCTCTTCCGGGAGTTTACCTTGCCGCCGGCGCGAACGGGCACCCTATAGCAGAACCAGCCAACCAGCCTGCACCTCCTCATACTCCTCACTCCCTCAGCACATAAATACCCCTGTGTGAACAATAAAATTTTGCAGCTTGATCAGAACTCCTGTCTTGCTGTCTCCTTCGTGTCTCTTGTCCCTTCATTCTTCCCCTTCTAGGTTCGCTACCCACGCTGATGTGTCCTGCAGGACGGGACATCTGGCGCCCAACGTGGCTGTAGCTATTCCTTTGATTGCGGGGAGAACACCGTCCTCTGGGAAGGCTTGGGCCCAAGCAGAGTTTGCGATCGCCTCGGCAAACGCAACCGAGAGACAGATCCAGGAGGAGAGTGAGGACGGCGAACGGTGAGTGACCCACCCTGGGACAAGCAGTGTCGTCACATGATTTGTTTCTTTCAGGCCTCAAGGAGGCCCTCAAGACACGAGGGGCGCATGTTAAGAAAAAAGACTTGAGGTCATTATTTTGTTACATAGGAGATTTATGTCCTTGGTTTCCTCTCGAAGGAACCATTGATGGTAAAAGATGGCTCCGGGTCGGAGACTGTTTAAAGGACTATTATGAATCTTTTGGCCCCGAAAAGGTCCCTGTGACCGCCTTTTCTTATTGGAACTTGATTAATGACATTCTCAAAAGTGCACCCTTTGATAATGGTACTTTAAAACTTGTTAAAATTGGGCAAAATGCTATGCAGACGGCTTCCCGCCCTCCTACAGGGGTCTCTGATGGTGGAGGACCCATGGATGCTGTCAAACATCTTCAAATAATCGAGCTTTTAAAACCCCAAATCCCTGAACTCACATATCACCCCTTAATGTTGCCTAAATCTCAGATTCCAGATTTAAATCCCAATACATTAGATATTTTGGGAAGTACCTTCTCCTTGCTTAACACTTCCAACCCCACCCTTGCTAAGGATTGCTGGCTTTGCATGACCACAGGAGCAATAATGCCCATGGCAATACCTGTTAACTCCACCGTAAATAATCAGGATACCTGCCAATCTGGACTTCCCTTTAAAGTACAGCCTATGGATGCACCTACAGTATGCCTTCAAGGCAGGATGCAAAATAATTCTTATGATATTGACGTTGGGGTTAGTTCTTTTGGAAATTGCTCATCAGTTCTAAATTATTCCTCACCCACCCCAGCTCTTTGTCCCCCCAACGGTACAGTTTTTTTGTGTGGAGGAAACTCAGCCTTCCCCAGGCTTCCAGCAAATTGGACTGGTGGCTGTGTTGTTGCCTTATTACTCCCAGATATTACTGTTGTCTCAGGAGATGAACCTCTGCCCATTCCTAGCTTAGACACCTTAATTAAAAGACATAAACGGGCAATACAAGCCTTACCGCTCCTTGCCAGCCTTGGAATAACAGCAGCTATAGGCACAGGTACAGCTGGCTTAGGCACGGCTATACACTCTTACCGTCGCCTATCTCAACAACTTATAGATGATGTACAAACTCTATCTGGAACCATTAAGGATTTACAGGACCAAATAGACTCCCTGGCAGAAGTGGTCCTTCAGAACAGGCGAGGCTTAGATCTGCTAACAGCCAACCAGGGAGGTATCTGCTTGGCCTTAGGGGAAAGATGCTGCTTTTATGCCAATAAATCAGGCATAGTACGCACCAAAATTAAACAGCTTCAAGAAGATTTAGAAAAGAGACGAAGGGAGCTATTTGAAAACCCCCTCTGGACTGGGCTTAATGGAATTCTACCCTACCTTCTTCCACTATTAGGCCCCTTGCTAGGTCTACTTTTAATTGTGATCATAGGGCCCTGCATTATAAACAGGCTGATACAATTCATTAAAGAACAAATTAACACCTTAGCCTCTAAGCCTATACAGGTCCATTATCATCGCCTGGATATGGAAGACCGTGCTCCTGAGACCTTCCTTTCAATAGAAACTCGCTAAATGCTCCATCTGGGTTTCCAAATTTTCTCTCTGCCACCCCCTCTTCTTATATAACATTCTTGACCACTCATCGCCCATTGGGCCCTCCTCCACTGGGCCCCTCTGCTTGGGGAAGGCAGCACCCAGGGAGAGTGATCATAAAGGCTTTTCTAAACGAGGGTGCAGGTAAGAGTGCAGGAGGGTGGATCCTAGGATCCCCAGACCCAAGACCTCTGTATGACATGCCCTGGTGCATGGCGGTTGGCATGCTCCTAAAAAATCCGCCTCCTCAAAAAACATGCCGAGGAGATTCTCTTGAGAACTTAGCAAGGACGCTTGCTTACAAAGCAAAAATGATCTCCACCCTGAGGAACTGGGCCTCTGTCATCCCCTCTCAATAAGCCGACATATTCTGGTCATGTTTGTATAAGAATAAGGGGGAAATGTCGGAGACAAGGCTCCCTTTGTGAGCCATTCTGTCTTGACCTTGCCCTGGAACATTTTGCGGTTGTTTGTCCCAACTTCTCCATCTCCAGCACAAGAGGGCGCCGTCCCTGCTTCTCTTCCGGGAGTTTACCTTGCTGCTGGCGCGAACGGGCACCCTATAGCAGAACCAGCCAACCAGCCTGCACCTCCTCATACCCCTCACTCCCTCAGCACATAAATACCCCTGTGTGAACAATAAAATTTTGCAGCTTGATCAGAACTCCTGTCTTGCTGTCTCCTTCGTGTCTCTTGTCCCTTCATTCTTCCCCTTCTAGGTTCGCTACCCACGCTGATGTGTCCTGCAGGATGGGACAGACATTTTATTATAGACTTCAACCTCTGAAATTGTGTCAAAATAAACCTTTCCTAATTTAACTTGATTCTCTTAAGTTATTTTGTCACAGTGATGAACTGAATGAAGTGTATCCACATCTTAATTGACTCAAAGGAAATAACTGTTAACCTAGAAGCCTCTATCTAGAAAAAGTATTCTTCAATTATATGAGAAATGTTAAACACATTTTCAGGAAAACAAAACCTGATAATTTTCTGCAACACACAACATTGTAGGAGTTTTGTAACAGCTTACATTTAAGTCATATTCTACACATTATTACCTGTACACCGTTAAACATGCCACTTAATCTCAAGGAACTTCAGAAAAAACAGCATATGGCTTTTGAGCGCGTAAAGACTAGAGCACTTAATGTGTAGGACTTAATATGTCATCTGAATTAAAGTAAGGTAACAGTGAAGTTCAAAGTATTCTGATGTATTCTGACCTGTCACAGCAAATCAATGATTTCTCGGTCTTTGAGATTTCTATCTCATTGACTTCCTTCTTCTTGGACTATCTTTATCTACTTCCACAGCTACCTGTCCAACTCTACTCAATTTTGTCCATTTCTAAAAGTCAAAATCAATGCCTCCCTGTACCTGAAACCTTGATCATTTCCTCAGGTACTCATTCTCACAATTGTTGTCTTATCTTTTACTTTTAAAAGACATTAGTTACCTAAAAACATGTATAACTGCTTGGTACTTAACTATACTTAAAAAAATCTTGCTCATTGTATTATGTATTTCTTGCTAACATATAAGGTTAAAATTCTAGGGTTCTTTCTCTGCTTTGATCACCAATTATCAGAATCTTTGAAGTTGGCTAAAATAATAGGTGTTGGTACTTGAAACATTTACAATGTTATTATTTGGTAATATTATAGATATTGATAATATTTTGTTCAAAATTTCTAGATGTTTAGTAATCTCATTTTCCTGCCAAGAAAAAGTACTTTTTACCATTTCTTTAACAATTCTTCCATTACAATCAAATAAAAACAGTTCTACAAATGAAGATCTGTAGATCCCAATGAAAGAAAAATTGCAATGATTTTACTTTGAAAATGTTTTTACATGCTACATTAGTTATATTTGTTTGGTTCTAGTTACATTCATCTTTCTAAAATATGTGCTTTGTGAAGCTTAATATTAGGTTTCTAAAATATAGCTACATACCTAAATAATAAAAGTTAAAATTTCAAATTGTGATTTTTTTGATCCATTATTTGTATGATTTTTGACAGGACATATAAGATTTATGTTTTCTTAAATGAAAGAAAAAAATCTGAGTTAAATTCATAATGAATTCAGTCCTTGCAAGAATAATAGGCTCTGTCTATTAACTTACTGCTTTCTTTAAATGTTATTGTGAGAATTCTTCTTAATCTATAAATGGCTGGCCTTTTATAGACAGAACTGGCCTAGACACAAAGAACTCCAAACACTAAATAATGAAACTCAGGATAAGTCTAAATACAGTAATCTTTATTCTTGAAAACAAACAAATAAAACTTTGTTAATATGATTTCATTCAACCAAAGAAAATGATTTATCTTGGTGCTTTAAATCTAAAGTGAAAAAATATGTATTATTCTGGCAGGAAGTTAATGGAATATTTATAAAATAATTTCTATAAGAGTTATAAATGATGAATTTGAACCTATTTTTATACAGTGTAATGGAAGTACAAGTTATGATGAGTGATACTTTTAGGGCAAAACTTTTGTTGAAAAGTGTAATTTCTTTAACATGGAAAAATGGAGTATAAGCATGAACATTATTATTCTGAGTGAGGTTAGCCTGGCCCAAAAGACCAAAAATCATATGTTCTCCCTCATATGAGGACATTAGATCAAGGGCAAACACAACAAGGGGATTGGACTTTGAGCACATGATAAAAGCGAGAGCAAACAAGGGAGGGGTGAGGATAGGTAAGACACCTAAAAAATTAGCTAGCATTTGTTGCCCTCAACGCAGAGAAACTAAAGCAGATACCTTAAAAGCAACTGAGGCCAATAGGAGAAGGGGACCAGGAACTAGAGAAAAGGTTAGATCAACAAGAACTAACCTAGAAGGTAACACACACACACAGGAAATTAATGTGAGTCAACTCCCCGTATAGCTATCCTTATCTCAACTAGCAAAAACACTTATTCCTTCCTATTATTGCTTATATTCTCTCTACAACAAAATTAGAAATAAGGGCAAAATAGTTTCTGCTGGGTATCGAGGGGGTTGGGGGGAGAGGCAGAGGGCAGAGTGGGTGGTAAGGGAGGGGGTGGGGGTGGGGGGAGAAATGACCCAAGCATTGTGTGCACATATGAATAATAAAACAGTAAAAATTAAAAAAAAAAAAGAAAAAGAAAAACAGTTGATATGATATTAGGGGTTAGGAATCAAGCTACACTAGCTTTTAAAGATATTTTCTGAAGGAAATATAAAGCTATGTGAAACATATTGTTTTCATGTGATTATATTTTAATAATAAAAAGATAGTATTTTAGGGCATTTTATTCTAAATGAGGAAACCTGCATTAAGTCAAATTTTCACTACCTTTATTTTGTATACTCTGTTCAATTTAATAATAAAATTCATATTATATTTGACACAATAAATCACACTGTTTGTCTACTATGCTATTTTTGACCTATAGTTACGATTAGTAACCATCTTTCATAATTTGGTTCTGTTATACGATGTTTTACATTATAAAACATTTGTAATTTTTCAAAAAAAGGCATTCCCTTACATTTGACAGTGGTAAAAGAAAAGAAAGAACTTGAATAAAGTGATTTAGACTACCAGTGCCAGAACACAGAAAACTAATGCATTTGCCATTGGTATGTGCTGTCCAAATGCATATTTTATGTCTTGAATACTATTCTCCATATTGACTCAATTTTACAATTGAAGATTTAGTCTATTACCTTAACCTTTATCTTCAAGACACACAATGTATTTAGGAACAGAGAAAATACCATCCTCTGAGTGACTATTACAAACATAAAGATGCAAAACTATGAATGCAATTGTGTAATAGATACTTTAGATGGGACCATTACTATTTCAGTTTGAAAGCCAAATGACAGCAATAATGTGCATACCAGGGACTGACACTCATTTTTGTTCCCACCAGGCATTTTCCAAAAAATTCACAGAAGAACAACACATGGATTCTTTTCTCATATTCACATTTCTAGCACATTAGTAGCCCCATATAATTTTATATCTGTTATTGCTGGAAGGTGTCTTGTGCATTATATCATATGGTCTAGTGGTTTTTAAATTTTGTGTGTTATCTTAAAATAATAAACCTTTACATAAATGTATTACAGACCTAGGGTATATAAATAAATGCAGCAGTAAAATCAGAGTGCTCTGACTGAAAGAGCGAAGGGAACCCACAGCCTTGCCTATTCAGTTGTGTCACTCTCTCTGCCCTTCAGCCCATAAGGACACCATTATCAATTCCCCTCTGTGTCTCAGAAGACAGATTGAAAACATACTGATTTATCCAGTCAATTTCATTTTACAATTGGACAGCTGAATTTAAGGTAAAGTTAATTGCTCAAAGTTACTCTTATTAGTTGATGAGAGAGACAGAATTAGAACTCAAGTCTCTTGATTCTCTGTCCTCTATTCTCAAATGCAGCTTTAAAAATTAATGTAATCAGAGTCCAATCCCCTTGTTGTGTTTACCCTTGATCTACTGTCTGCATATGAGGGAGAACATATGATTTTTGGTCTTTTGGGCCAGGTTAACTTCACTCAGAATTCATTTACCAGCGAATGATAACATTTCATTCTTCTTCATGGCTGCATAAAATTCCATTGTTTATAAATACCACATTTTCTTAATCCATCCATCAGTAGTGGGGCATCTTGGCTGTTTCCATAACTTCACTATTGTGAATAGTGCTACAATAAACATGGGTGTGCAGGTGCCTCTGGAGTAATCTGTGTCACATTCTTTTGGGTATATCCCCAAAGAGTGATATTGCTGGATCATATGATAGATCAATGTTTAGATTTTTAAGTTGCCTCCACATTTTTTTCCACAGTGGTTGTACTAGTTTACATTCCCACCAGCAGTGTAAGAGGGTTCCTTTGTCCCCACATCCTTGCCGACACTTGTTGTTAGTGGTGTTGCTAATGATGGCTATTCTAACATGGGTGAGGTGGAATCTTAGTGTGGTTTTAATTTGCATTTCCTTTATTGCTAGAGATGGTGAGCATTTTTTCATGATCACATGATAAAGTGAGAGCACACAAGGGAGGTATGAGGATAGGTAAAACACCTAAAAAACTAGATAGCATTTGTTGCCCTCAATGCAGAGAAACTAAAGCAGATACTTTAAAGCAACTGAGGCCAATAAGAGAAGGGGACCAGGAACTAGAGAAAAAGTTCAAGAAGAATTAACTTAGAAGGTATCACATATGCACAGGAAATCAATGCAAGTAAACTCCCGGTATAGCTATCCTTATCTCAACTACAAAAACTCTTGGTCCTTCCTATTATTGCTTATACCCTCTCTTCAACAAAATTAGAGATATGGGCAAAATAGTTTCTGCTGGGTTGCGAGGGGTAAAGGAGGGTAAGGGAAGGGGTGGGAGTCAGAGGGGAGAAATGACCCAAACATTGTATGCACATGTGAATAAAATAAAAATTAAAAAAAATTCTACAGATGATTCAATAAGCAAAAAAAATTAATGTAAAATACATTGCAAGTTAATAAATTAAAAAATATATGTTCTGGCATATCCCATATAGAAAAGCTGAAAATTTTGTGCCATTTACAATGACCTACAGTTGTCCCTTGGTGTTTGTGGAGAACTGTTTCTTTGAACCCTTGTGGATACTAAATATGTTATGCTCAAATCTCTTATGTAAAGGAGCATAGTATTTGCATGCATGCAAATCCTCTCACATACTTCAGCTTATTTTTAGATTGCATATAATACTCAATAGGAAGCAGGTGCTATATAAATAGTTGCAGGACTGTGTTACTCAGGGAGTAATGACAAAGCAATGTCCTGGAAGTCCAATTCAGATGCAACATCACAGGACTCATCTTACAGTTCACAAAGAAGACACAAAGTGAAACAGTGCTGAAAGGAGTGTTGGACACTCTGAAGAGCAGTGAAATGGCAGGCTGCTAGAGCAGGATATTTCTACACACCACTTCATTTACATGGGCTCTGTGGTTCTCGGAACATGGCAGAATGAAGTTTTGCTTTTTAGAACTTTCTGGAATTTTAAAATTTCTGAGTAGTTTTGATCAGCAGTTGGTCAACTCCATTAATGTATTACCATGGGTATGGAAAGCCTAGTTCTCTTGATATGTGAATCACCACATTTGTTATTTTCTCTGTATTTTACAAAGTTGCCAGATGATATAGTTGACAACGAAATGACATCCTAATAACAGGTGCTACCATTTCTCATTATCCTCACTACCACAATGGAGACTGCAATGAAGAAAACTCCTAGATTAACCTGAGTTTATATATAAACATCAAAGTTTAATTGTACACAAATGGAAATAAATAGACCTATGTTGATAATACAGATTATTTTCAGGTTAAATATAGACTGCAGTCTTATTGAGCTTGACAAGATTAGAAAAGTAAAAATCACTACTTTGATTGACAAATACAGTCATGGCATATTTTCAGCCCCTACATATATATAAATTTGTGCACCTGTAAGTTTTTAAAGCATAAGTACACAATAAGTTTCCTGCATATTGACCCCCAGGAAAATGAGCATCTATAATAAAAAATAAGCTAGGCCTTTTCAAAGCAACACTAGAGTCAGATACCAAACAAATAATATAATCTGGGCTGCTTATTTTTACATAATTGTCAATATTTTCTTACAAGAGCACATCTTATCTTATGATAAATACATAAAGTGATATAAGATAATGTAAAGATATTTTCAACTCTAATCAAACAATTCTATTTATGGGTTGTAAAACTTTTGATTCCTGGCAATATTTTACATTTCTTTGGATTTTAATTTTAATTTCTGTTAGATTAGGTATAGTTTTCTTTAAATTTAGACATACAACATTTATGTATAATTTTACATACAAATTCACCAGTCATATATTACATATAAAGTATATATGTTATTACATAAGATTAAAGATATATCATGCATATAGTATATACCATGCATATTGGATGTGTTACATACATACATATATACTACATATCAAATTTAAGTTCATCTTAATATAAAGCTTATGGTGACAGGGAGCAAAGAAAAACCTTTAGCAAATACTACATAGCAGTTATAATAATCACCTCGTGGTTTCTATATATTTTCTCTTTATGAAACATAATTTTCTCCTAGCAATTGTGAGGACAAATTCTGGAAGCATCACTATTGGAAGAGCATTCACTAGAGAAGTCATCTAAACTGAGATTGTTTCCCCCAATCTTAATAATTATTGAATGCTTGTATAGTTGTAAGTTATAATTCTTTTGTGTAAAGATTGTTCTATCTTATGGTTAATACTATTTTAGTGCAATCTAATAAGCTAGCTTTGCAGTAAGAACTAGTTGTGATTGAGAAATGCTATATAAGAATTTAGCCATAACTTCTAAGCAAGGAATTGGTGAGTAGGAAAGGAGGATTAGCATGATAGGATTCCATGAGCCCCCAAATAAAAATTCAAAGAAGCAAATTCTTACTACCATAACTCATTATTATAATACTTAATGTTAAAGTGGGTTGTTAACTCAAGCATTACTATCCTTTCTGCTCAGAATAATCTGAAAGCAGAGCATAGGTATTTCTTCCTTTTTTTACTTTTTCCTATTTTTTAGTTGAGGAATAAAGGTGGTCATTTTATCTATAAGTAAATATTTTCTAGATGCATTACAATCCTTCTGGTGCTGACTGACTGTGGAAAGAGATATAGGTAAACACCTTGTGCAGGGTCAAGGTACTGAGCTCTGGGCCAGAATACCAATACAAAGAGGCCACTGAGCATCTCTCTACAGCTCAGAAATGGATCTTATCTTTAAATCAATAAAGCAAGAGTAGGTCTTTTTTTTTTTACTAGCACTTTCAATTTTAAAATCGCCATTTTTTGCTTTATTTATATTTCTTAAAAGACAGGTATTTACATGAGTAATCTGTCTGTTGTGCTAAGTATTCCCACCAGCTGTCTAAAGCTTTCTCAATGATTCACTAACTCTGATTAACAAAATTATCTTCTGAAATTATAGCTGGAATCACAGTAATTGATGGAAACTCACAGGTTTTCTTAGAAAAAACACAAAGTTTTCCTTTGTTAATTATCACTTACTATAGATTATAGGCAAGTATATCTTTAAAAACACACAGAGAAATTAGTCTCAATATGTCACAGGGATAATAGAAATATCAGTCTTAATGTCACTCAGTTTATTAAACTCAATAGTCATTACCACTGTGGGCAGGAAGCAGAGTCTCTAACGGTTAAATTTGACTTATGATTTAAGTTTAGAAATAGTATTACAAACATTTTCTTTTTATTCTGCTCTAAAGATATTTGTTATATGATCATTTTCCTGAAAAATAAGTATAAATTTTAGTAATTTCTTAATTTCATGTGCCAAATTTTGACTTACAACTTCTATCTACACATCTGAACCTGACCCCAAAACCTTTGGTATTACAAGGCTATTGATTTGGAATGTATCCCCTTTGAAGAAATATTTCCAATGGGACATTTTATTTTTGTTCAATGATACTGTGTTTACTGTATATGATCAACTATTTTATGAAACTTTGGTCTAAATAAATGAAATCTTTTTATCATATCCTGACTTAAGGAATAAGCATAATTCTTGAATAATCAACTACCGCTGAAATACTTCCATACACCACATAAAGATATTTCAGTCAGCGATGGGCCTAATATATAATGATGGTCCCTTAAGAATAAAATTGAGCTGGCAAAATTGCCAAATGACACATTCTTATAATGTATACTCATCATTAAGTACCGTGTGTCTCTGTATACATATATAAATGTGGCTGTATCTGTATTCTTGTTTAAAATGCTTAGTATAGCTATGTTGCTTAACTTCCCAACAGCAAGCTAAGAAAGGTGTTTTTCAAAAAAAAATCCCTTCAAATTATTAACATCTGCTAATTTGAAGATAAAATAAAATTAAAAAAAAAGAATATTTTGAACAGCAAATTTTATAGCTAAAAATGCATGCTTGTTCAATACAGTAATAACTTCTAGAGGAATTTATAAGACATGCCATTACATCATTTGTTACATCATAAACCCTCTCCTAGCTCTCAACCATGAGAAGATTGAATTGTACTCCAACTTCTATTTTCAGCCCATATACTACTGAACAGTAAACCTTTTTTAAAGTTAAACTGTGCTAAGAATAGGTATATTTGGTGTGACATTTTGATGAGCTTTCCCTATACTGATATATTAATAATTCACTGATTTTATATATTTTCATTCAATAAGAATGGTAAAACCATCAACACACACTTCCTACTCTTCATCTATATTGATAAAGTTCAAAGCATAAACACATCCTTGGTCTCTGTTCTTCTAACAGACTTTCTACCTAAGAGGCCTCATATCATGATATTTTGTCCTTTGGTCCAATTTTCTCTAGTCTTATCTCTCCTAAGTCTTCACTTATGTTTGCCCTATTTTGTCAACATTGCTCATTTAATACTCCCAAATTCAATGTGAGGTCTTTTGCTATTTTTTCAAGTTTGTCCATCTATACGTTCTTTCTTAAAATGATATATCTGTACCACAAGTGTTCTACTGGATAATCTGAAAAGCACAGGTTAAATTTATTTTAAAATTTATATTTTTGTCATTAATTTAAATTTTATTAGAAAACTTGAATAAGAGTATCAAATTCCACATGTATTACTTAGGAAGGAATTTAATAAAAAATTGGTTTAAAAGGTTTATTTTATTCAGTTGATGAGGCTAAAAGTGCTTTTCTTATCAATACAATGTTAAGACAAAAATGAAAATGCACTAATGAAGTTACTATTCAAGATAAACGGGCTGATTAAATATTACAGAACTATCCTTTGTTCCTTTCAGCCTAGGTGTAGTGATGTGACATTGAAAGATAATAAGCTTAATCCAATGACTAGAATATTGTCACAGTGGGCAAATGTGAAACTTTTAGGCAAGCAATTTCTGAGACCACCAATATAATGAGCAGGAACTAAATTGATGTAATAAATGTTTGCATAATATCATAATTTGGCCTCTGGCTTGTTTTTGTGATACTTTGCCACAGAAGTAATAGAAGTAGTGAAGTAGTTAGAAAAGTAGATAAATCACACCTATTTCTAACTCTAACCTATAAGATAATTTCTGTATCAAACAGGTTTCAGTTTGACTTTGCAATTCCCTGAGTTCAATTCATGTTCATTTTTTCAGCAAATTCCCTTTCCTTTATAGCCCAATTTCAATGTATAACTTACAATGTATAGAAATTAACTAAAATACAAATAACAAAGTTCATAATACTTCCCCAGAAAACATAATATGACTTTTAAAAGGTATTATAATATGTATAATCCAATACTATACTGTGTCACTTTTGTGTGAACTAAATTGTGCATAAATACACTGCATATGGTTAAACAAAAGGAATTAATATGTTCTGCTAAAAGCTTATGAAGTACTGCTTACCAACTAGATGTCACAAGATCTTACATTTAGTAACTTTCAGATTTTATATATATATATATATATATATATATATATATATATATTTGCTTTTCATAAGTACATACTTGGGGAGGATCCAAGATGGCACTTAGTTCAGGGAATAAGAAATCATAAGCTCTGTGACTCCAGAAGCCAACTTGAGAGATTGGAGCTACACTAGGGTAATCCTGATTGCTTCTGGACAAAATAATAACTGCCATCACATTAGGTGCACATAAAATTCAAAGACAGACCCTTAAATCAGCCTTTAATTGAACGTAAGAGTCTCAAAAATCCCACATGGAACAGCCAGCAGGGAAAAAAGCCCCCTGGCCATTTCTTTCTTTTTTTTCTCTCTCTCTTTTTTTCTTTTACCTTTGTTTTTTCTCCTAAAAAGCTGAAGACAGAGCCCAATCAGGGTTGAACTCTAATATATCCTGGACTCCTGACCCCTGAAAATTCTCCTTAGGCCACTCCATTTCTCCCCACTGGCTGATTTCAAACCTGCTTGCGTGAATCTGCAGAATGAGCAGGACAGCATCTAATATGATATGCAATTCCCTACCCACCCCCCAGGAACATAATCCAGTGCAGATCCTGGTTAGACTGAACCCCTCCAAACAAGACTGAAAACAATAACCAGTGATTGCTAATCTAACACTGACAGCAGAATTGGGGGTGGAATGATGAGCATGTCCTGGAGAACAGGGGTAGGCCAAAGTGCAAAACTGTAAGTTCTGAGCTCTCAGTGAATGAAAAGCAACAAAGGCTGAGAGTGGGGGTGGGTCAACAAGCCAATCTCCCAGAGGAGCCCCTAGAACTGATCAGAGGACAGGAGAGACACAGACCGAGAGTGGAGATGAGGTGACAAGCCAACATCCCAAAGCAGGGCAGGTAGTGGATCTCAGAACTGGCCTTTTGGGAAAGAGGGCAGTATTCAAAATTTAATTGCCCCACCTTGTTCAGGGAGGAGCTGATTAAACAGAGTTGCAGCTATAAGGCAACACATCTGCTGCTTGGTAAAAACATTAACAGCTCTGATCACCCTGCACAAGCTGGAAGAGTTACCTCAGCTCCCAATTGCAACTTGCCTTGTAGACAGAAGGAACCCCATACTACTCACAAGCCAGTCACATAGTCAGATCACATCACAGCTCCTGCTTGTATGTCAATGCCAAGATTGGACACCTAAGGTATAATTCAAGAACATTCAACAAACATACTGAACTTCTTGTTGTTCCTGTACCTGATGTTTATTATTAACTTCCCAATCACAATTTTCTTATCTGTATTCTTACCCCCTACACTTTCCTTCCTTTTCCTGTACTACAATCCATTGTTCTTCCTCCCAACCACTCTTTAAGCCCTTTCTCATCCACTCTCTCCCCAGTCTTCACCTGCCCCTTCTAGACTTCCCCAACTTATCACACTACATTTCCTTCCTACAAACACACCACCCACAGACTAGTCTGCTGTACCAACTGTACACAACCCCAGCCTCCTGCAATCCTTGACACAAGCACTCTGCACTACTACAACAGAAATACACACAAACATGCACAAGGGCCACAAAATCCAGCAGATCCAATACATCTTCCCTCAGCCCCTTATTCCTGCTTTCCCCTTTTTAGTGCCACTTTTACTAATTACCTAAATTTCTACATGTAGCCTAATAACCATTAGCCAGTAACCCCTTAACTCCCACTCTTTATAGATATTATCACCAAATGATTCTCTATATAATATATAAATAACTGGTCTGGCATTGAACCTGTGATTTTGTTATTGCTAAATTACACCTCCAGGCCTGGGTCAGAAAGAGCACATCTTTGTAGCTGACAACTAAGTCAATCACAACACAAAAATTAAATCAAGTGAAAGAAAACAGTCAATTAAAATAATCAACTAGCTTATCTAGGTCATAGTTGCACAGCTTCAATTGCAACAATGGGAAGAAGAAGGGATGGAAACCACACTCTTCAGAAAAATAATTAGATAGAGGATTTAGTGGGAAATGAAGAAAATAGATGCACAGTTCCTGACCCAAACAAAATAATGATAAATTTGACTAAGGAACTCAGTGATGCCCACAAAAAATCCTCAAAGAGGAAATCTTTGAAGCAATCACTGAGAAACAAATGGAGAACATACTAGACAAGACTAACCAATGTACAAAATGGACTCAAGAAATTTCAAGACACCAAAAATAAAGAATACAAGAAGACACAGAAACAAATAAATGAACTCAAAAGGACATCAATAAACACCAAAGTGAAATGAAGGAAACTATAAAAAAGAGATATATGAATTAAAGATGACAACATAAAGTATAAAAGAGGAGTTTAACAAAGATATGGAAAAACCCAGAAAAAAAACCAAACATAAATCCTGGAAATAAAAGGTCCCTTTAGTCAAAAAAAAAAAAAACACAGAGGAAGGCCACTCCAGCAGAGTAGAACAAGTGAAAGACACAGTCTTAGAGCTCAAGGATAAAATAGAAATAAATTAAAAAAAAAAAACAGAACTCTTAGTCAAACAACATAAGAGCTGTGAGAATGATGTGCAAAAACTCAGTGACTCCATTAAAAGTCCAAAGTTGAGAATCATGGCCATTGAGGAAGTAGAAGAGGTGCAAACAAAAAGGATATGCAATATATTCAATAAAATAATAACAGAAAAATTGCCAAATCTCAATAAAATTTTGCCCATTCAGGTAAAGATAGCCTTGAGGGCACCAAAAAGACTTGGCCAAAATAGAACTTCCCCATGGCATATTATCATTGAAACAGGAAGCATAAAGAACAGAGAAAGAATATTGAAAGCTATAAGAGAGAAAAATTCAAATAATATGTAAAGGTAAATCTGTCAAAATAACAGCAGATTTCTCAATAGAAATCTTAATGTCAAGAAGGCATGCAATGAGGTATTTTTGGCACTGACTGAAAATAATTGCAGCCCTAGGATAATCTGCCCAGTAAAGCTATCATTCAAAATTGATGGAGGAATAAAATTCTTCCATGATAAACAGAAACAAAACAATATATGACCACTAAGCCACCACTACAGAAGATTATACCAGTAGTTCTGCACATAGAAGATTAAAGCAAATGAAACTATGAAAGAATGAAAGTATTAACCCAGAGGAAAAAAAGTACAAATAATCAGAGAGTATAATTGTTTCAGCTGTACACACTCAAGTCCTTACAACAAAAACAACTAAATAGTAGGAATCACCACATACCTATCAATATTAACACTGAATGTCAATGGATCTCAACTCCCCCAATCAAAAGACATTGTTTGGCAAACTGAATTAAAAAATGAAGATCCAACAATCTGTTGTTTATAAGAGACCCACCTTACTGACAGAAATAAACATTGGTTTATGGTGAAGAAGATTTAACAAGTCAATTGCCCCTCAAAACAGGGAAGAATAGGAATACTTATATCAGACAGAGTAGATTTCAAATTTACATTGGTAAAATGAGATAAAGAAAGACACTTCATACTAATAAAAGGGGCAATACATCAAAAAGAAATAACAATGATAAACCTATATGCATCAATAATCAGTGCACCCAATTTCATCAAAGATACATGAAAAGACTTAAAAGCACATATAGATTCCAACACAGTGGTAGTGGGAGACTTTAATATTGCTCTATCACCAATAGATTGGTCATCCAGACAAAAAAATCAACAAAGCAATCCAAGAACTAAATGACAGCATAGATCAAATTGACCTACCTCATAGCTGCAGAATATTTCATCCAACAGCAGCACAATATACTGTTAGGCTGACGCTGATGGGAAGGCCAAATTGGAGCCAAATGATAAAGAAAGCAGGCTTTAAGCAGGCTTTGTTGAGAGCGCACTCTCGGGCAAGGTTCACCGTCCCCAAAGAGCAGGGCCAGAGAAGTTGTGCCGGAGAAATGGCAGCCCAGTTTTTATATCCTGGGTGAAGTTAAGAGCTTAAGGTATTATGGGGCATCGCAATAGGTCAAGGTTTGGTGGGGAGGAGCTCAGGGTAATATGGATCTGTAGGATAGGTCAGGACCCATTGCCTGCCAGCAGGAGTTGCCATGGTAATCATGAAGGGAAGGAGGGGATGGAGTGGAAAGTGAGCAGAGAGTCCCTGATCACCATGGGGTGGCTGCCCACTGGGCAAACATATACATTCTTCTCAGCCACCTGTGGAACTTTATCCAAAATAAATCATATGTTAGGGCAGGAAGAAAGACTCAGCAAATGTAAGAAAATACAAATAACCCACTGCATTCTCTCTGATCACAATTCAATAAAACTAGAACTCACCAAAAAAAGCAACAGCAGAAAATATGGAAATAATTGCAGGCTGAATTCACTGGATCATAGAAGAAATAAGAGAGGAAATCAAAAGTGTCCTAGAAGTTAATGCAAATGAAAACACCACTTACCAGATCTTACAGGACCCAGCAAAGGTATTCCTGAGGAAAAAAAAAACATTTATAGCCATGTCTGTACATACTAAAGGTACAGAAATTTTTCAAATAAGCAACTTAATGATACATCTCAAACTCCTAGATAAAAAAGAGCAAGCAAATTCCAAAAAAAAAAAAAACAAAAACAAAAACAGATGGAGAGACATAACAAAAATAAGGGCTGAAATTAATGAAATAGAAAACAACAGCAACAAAAAAAAAATACAAAGAAACAAAAAGCTGGTTCTTTGAAAAAATAAACAAGATTGACAAGCCCCTGTCAAACCTGACTAAAATGAGGAAGGAAAAGATCCAAATGAATAAAATCAGAAACAAAAAATGGGAAAAAAACAATAAACACCAAGAAAATCCAGGGAATCATCAGAGACTACTTTGAGAACCTATATTCAATAAATTTGAAAGTTTTGAAGAAATGGACAAATTTCTAGATATTTATGACCATCCCAAGCTGAACCAAGATGATATTAACAACATAAATCTCTAACACAAAATGTAATTGAAGTAGCAAAATAGAGTCTCCCATAAAAGAAAAGTCCAGGACATGACAGATTGTCTGCTGAATTCTACCAGAGCTTTACAGAAGAACTAATACAAATACTCCTTAAAATTTTGTATGACATAGAAAGGGAAGGAACACTGCCTAACACATGGTGCCATCACTACACTCATCCCAAAACCAAACAATGACACATCCTAAAAGGAGAGCTACAGGCCAATCTCCTTAATAAACATTGATGCAAAACTCCTCAATAAAATATTGGCAAACCAAATCCAAAAACATATCACAAAGATCATTGAACATGACTGAGTAGGATTCATGCCTGGGATGCAGGGGTGGTTCAACATATGCAAATCAATAAATCTAATATAGCACATTAATAGAAGCAAAGACAAAGTACTTGGTCATCTCAGTAGAACCAGAAAAAGTCTTTGATAAGATTCAGCACCATTTCATGATAAAAGCTCTAAGAAAACTAGGAATATAAGGAATGTACCTCCACATTATAAAAGCAATGTATGACAAACCTATAGCCAACATCATACTTAATGGGGAAAAACTGAAACCATTTCCCTTAAAGTGAGGAATGAGATAAGGATGTCCACTCTTCCCATTCCTATTCAACATAGTCCTGGAATTCCTAGCCAGAGCAATAAGGCAAGGAGAAGAAATCAAAGGAATACAAATGGGTAAATAAATAATAAAAGTTTCCCTATTTGCAGACAACATGATCTTATATTTCAAAGACCAAAAAATTCTATCTCCAAAACTCCTAGACACCATAAATAGCTTCAGCAATATAGTAGAATACAAAATCTTATTGGAAAATTCTATAGCCTTTCTATACAACAATAATGAACACATTGAGAAAGAATATAGGAAAATGGTTCCATTTACAGTAGCCTCAAAAAAATCAAATACCTAGCAATAAAGTTAACAAAGGATGTAAATGAACTGCACAAGGAGAACTACAAACCACTGAAAAAGAGATCAAAGATGACAGAAGGTGGAAAGATCTCCCGTCCTCATGGATTGGCTAAATCACCATAGTAAAAATGGCTATAATACCAAAAGCAATCAATATGTTGAATGCAATTCCCATCAAAACCACAGTGACATTCATCACAGAGATTGAAAAACCTACCCTAAAGTTAATTTGGAAACACAAATGACCTCAAATAGCCAAGGCAACTGAGCAAAAAAAGCAACACTGGAGATATCACAAAACCTGACTTCAAACTATACTACAGAGTCATAGCAATAAAAAAAGCATGGTACTGGCACAAAAACATATGTGAAGACCAGTGGAACAGAACTGAGAACGTGGATATGAATCCATGCAGCTATACCCACCTTATTTTTGATAAACACACCAGAAACATACAAATGAGAAAAGACAGCCTCTTCAAAAAATGTTGCTGTGAAAAATGGTTAACTGACTACAGAAAACCAAAACTAGATTCATGCCTATTGCCCTGTACTAGTATCAACTCAAAATGGATTAAGAGCCTTAATATAAGACCAGAAACTTTGCAGTTAGTTCAGGAAAGAGCAAGGAATGCACTTGAAGAAATCAGTACAGGAAGAGACTTCTGCAGTAGAGCTCAAGTGGCCCAGCAACTAAGAGAAAGGATTGGCAAATGGGACTACATGAAACTAAAAAGCCTCTGCACAACAAAAGAAATGGTCATGAAATTGAAGAGATCACCCACAGAGTGGGAGAAAATCTTTACTTGCTATAATCAAAGGACTGATAACCAGAATATACAGGGAGCTCAAAAGACTGAAATCCCCTAAAATCAATGAACCAAAAAAGAAGTAGGAAACTGAAGTATATGGAACTTTTTCAAAGGAAGATGTCAAAGTGGCCAAAAAAACCACATGAAACAATGCTCTCCATTCCTGGCCATAAAGGAAATGCAAATCAAAACCACACCAAGATTCCACCTCAGTACTGTTAATATTCCTACCATCAAGAATACCATCACCACCAAATGTTGGTGAAGATGAGGGGAAAAAGGAACTCTCAGACACTGCTGGTGGGAATGTAAGCTACTACAATCACTTTGGAAAGCAATATGGAAGCTGCTTAAAAAGCTAAGCATAGATCTGCCTTATGATCCATCAATAGCATTCCTAGGTTTACACCTGAATGCTGTGACTCAGGTTATTACAAGGCACCTAAACACCCATGTTTATTGCAGGACTATTCACAATAGCCAAGCTGTGGAAACAGCCGAGATGCCCCAGTACTGATGAATGGTTTAAGAAAATATGTTATTTATGCACAATGAACTTTATTTAGCCATAAAGAAGAATGAAATTTTGTCATTCGAGGTAAAGGGATGGAACTGGAGAACATCATCTTAAGTAAAGTTAGCCAGGCTCAGAAGACTAAAAATCACATGTTCTCCCTCATATGTGGATTATAGACCTAAACCAAATGCAATAATATTATTGGACATGGATCACACATTAAGGGGAGAATGCAACCTGGATGAATAGAGAAAGGGAAGGAAACCTAAGACGTGAAAGTGGTTGATGTGCTCATTGTAGAGATGAATATAATTATCTTAAAGTGGTTGAAGCCTGTATGGTAAGGGGACTAGGAAGTAGTCCTAGTGAACCAGTGTGGGTTGTAATACACAAGTGCATGGAAGCAATGCTTGGAATCGCTCTGTATAACTATGTTTATCTCAAACTAGCAAAAACAATATGTCTTTTCTTATTATCTCTTATGTTTTGTTTTCAATAAAATCAGAGAACAAGAGGGAGTACAGGTTCTCCCTGGAAGCAGGAAGTAGGGGATAGTGGGGTGGTGCCCCAAACAATATGTACACATGTGAGTAAATGTAAAAATGATAAAATTAAAAATACATACTTTTTAAACAATTTGAAAAAAATCTGTATCATTTGTGGTTTAAAACGAAAACCTTTTAATAAATTTTTATATCAGTCCCCTTAAACAATACACAATCATTTAAATTGTACATGAATTTTTAGTTCTGTCATGTAATTGGGAATTATTAGCATGATAATATTCTCTGACTTTCTTTACTTTTCAAAAGTTTTAAAACTACTTTTATGTTTAAATAACTTCAATAATCTTCACTTTTTGATGAAAACCACCTTTTTGAATTACTTTTATTTAATGATTTGACATTTTCAGAGTTTTGTATTATCAATATACTGTGTCAAATTAAAGTGTCTTTTCTGTAGACTTTTGTTTACTTTATTGTTATGCTGGGTGGGGGTAAATTGTGGCATTTACAAAGATTCTTTTTTTTTTAAAAAAGGAACATTTCTAAATTTATTTAAAAGTAAAATTCAAGGAACATGCTGAGAATATTGTATTTCTGGTTGATTTTTGTGTCTTTCTATTTTTTTCTCTCAATTAGTTGAAATTTTTGTATCATTATATTTAATGGATTTGGGACATTCTCTTCTAATCTTCTTGGATTTTTCTGCTCGCTGAAAGACCATGTTTTATTACTTTTAAGGTTTTTTTTAATTTTATTTTTCATATGTGCATACAAGGCTTGGGTCATTTCTCCCCCCTGCCCCCACCACCTCCCTTACCACCCACTTTGCCCCCTCCCTCTCCCCCCACCCCCTCAATACCCAGCAGAAATTATTTTGCCCTTATCTCTAATTTTGTTGTAGAGAGAGTATAAGCAATAATAGGAAGGAACAACGGTTTTTGCTGGTTGAGATAAGGATAGCTATACAGGGCATTGACTCACATTGATTTCCTGTGCGTGGGTGTTACCTTCTAGGTTAATTCTTTTTGATCTCACCTTTTCTCTAGTACCTGTTCCCCTTTTCCTATTGGCCTCAGTTGCTTTTAAGGTATCTGCTTTGGTTTCTCTGCGTTAAGGGCAACAAATGCTAGCTAGTTTTTTAGGTGTCTTACCTATCCTCACCCCTCCCTTGTGTGCTCTCGCTTTTATCATGTGCTCATAGTCCAATCCCCTTGTTGTGTTTGCCCTTGATCTAATGTCCACATATGAGGGAGAACATACGATTTTTGGTCTTTTGGGCCAGGCTAACCTCACTCAGAATGATGTTCTCCAATTCCATCCATTTACCAGCGAATGATAACATTTCATTCTTCTTCATGGTTGCATAAAATTCCATTGGGTATAGATACCACGTTTTCTTAATCCATTCGTCAGTGGTGGGGCATCTTGGCTGTTTCCATAACTTGGCTATTGTGAATAGTGCCGCAATAAACATGGATGTGCAGGTGCCTCTGGAGTAACAGTCTTTTGGGTATATCCCCAAGAGTGGTATTGCTAGATCAAATGGTAGATCAATGTCCAGCTTTTTAAGTAGCCTCCAAATTTTTTTCCAGAGTGGTTGTTCTAGTCTACATTCCCACCAACAATGTAAGAGGGTTCCTTTTTCCCCGCATCCTCGCCAACACCTGTTGTTGGTGGTGTTGCTGATGATGGCTATTCTAACAGGGGTGAGGTGGAATCTTAGCGTGGTTTTAATTTGCATTTCCTTTATTGCTAGAGATGGTGATCATTTTTTCATGTGTTTTCTGGCCATTTGAATTTCTTCTTTTGAGAAAGTTCTGTTTAGTTCATGTGCCCATTTCTTTATTGGTTCATTAGTTTTGGGAGAATTTAGTTTTTTAAGATCCCTATATATTCTGTTTATCAGTTCTTTGTCTGATGTATAGTTGGCAAATATTTTCTCCCACTCTGTGGGTGTTCTCTTCAGTTTAGAGACCATTTCTTTTGATGAACAGAAGCTTTTTAGTTTTATGAGGTCGCATTTATCTATGCTATCTCTTAGTTGCTGTGCTGCTGGGGTTTCATTGAGAAAGTTCTTACCTATACCTACTAACTCCAGAGTATTTCCTACTCTTTCTTGTATCAACTTAAGAGTTTGGGGTCTGATATTAAGATCCTTGATCCATTTTGAGTTAATATTGGTATAGGGTGATATACATGGATCTAGTTTCAGTTTTTTGTAGACTGCTAACCAGTTTTCCCAGCAGTTTTTGTTGAAGAGGCTGCTATTTCTCCATCGTATATTTTTAGCTCCTTTGTCAATGATAAGTTGCTTATAGTTTTGTGGCTTCATATCTGGGTCCTCTATTCTGTTCCACTGGTCTTCATGTCTGTTTTTGTGCCAGTACCATGCTGTTTTTATTGTTATTGCTTTGTAATATAGTTTGAAGTCAGGTATTGTGATACCTCCTGCATTGTTCTTTTGACTGAGTATTGCCTTGGCTATTCGTGGCCTCTTGTGTTTCCATATAAATTTCACAGTAGATTTTTCAATCTCTTTAATGAATGTCATTGGAATTTTGATGGGAATTGCATTAAACATGTAGATTACTTTTGGGAGTATTGACATTTTTACTATGTTGATTCTACCAATCCATGAGCATGGGAGATCTCTCCACTTTCTATAGTCTTCCTCAATCTCTTTCTTCAGAAGTGTATAGTTTTCCTTGTAGAGGTCTTTCACATCTTTTGTTAGGTTTACACCTAGGTATTTGATTTTTTTTGAGGCTATTGTAAATGGAATTGTTTTCACACATTCTTTTTCAGTTTGTTCATTGTTAGTGTATAGAAATGCTAATGATTTTTCTATGTTGATTTTATATCCTACTACCTTGCTGTAGCTATTGATGATGTCTAGAAGCTTCTGAGTAGAGTTTTTTGGGTCTTTAAGGTATAGGATCATGTCGTCTGCAAATAGGGATATTTTGACAGTTTCTTTACCTATCTGTATTCCTTTTATTCCTTCTTCTTGCCTAATTGCTCTGGCTAGGAATTCCAGTACTATGTTGAATAGGAGTGGAGATAGTGAGCATCCTTGTCTGGTTCCTGATTTTAGAGGGAATGGTTTCAGTTTTTCTCTGTTAAGTATAATGCTGGCTGTAGGTTTGTCATTTATAGCTTTTATAATGTTGAGGAACTTTCCCTCTATTCCTAGTTTTCTTAGAGCTTTTATCATGAAATGATGTTGGATCTTATCAAAGGCTTTTTCTGCATCTATTGAGATGATCAAGTGGTTTTTGTCTTTGCTTCTGTTAATGTGGTTTATTACGTTTATTGATTTTTGTATGTTGAACCATGCCTGCATCCCTAGGATGAAGCCTACGTGGTCGTGGTGAATAATCTTTTTGATGTGTTGCTGAATTCGGTTTGCCATTATTTTGTTGAGGATTTTTGCATCAATGTTCATTAAGGAGATTGGCCTATAGTTCTCCTTTTTGGAGGTGTCTTTGCCTGGTTTTGGGATAAGTGTAATACTGGCTTCATAAAATGTGTTTGGCAGTTTTCCTTCCCTTTCTATTTCGTGGAACAGTTTAAGCAGGGTTGGTATCAGTTCTTCTTTAAAGGTCTGATAGAATTCAGTAGTTAGTAGTACAACTATTAAAACATTGAAACACATGGGAACTGTCAAAAAATTATACCACCTGTACACATTACAGCATTAGTAAATGAACGTGGGTGAATTCATAGGGAAAGGAAATATTTGTATTTGGGAGATATAGTGAAAGTAGAATTTAATAACAATGGAATCAACTGGCTCTTGCTAAGGGCTGGTGAAGCACTGAAAATGAAAAAGTGACATTGAGGGTGAATAAGCACCATTTTAAAGAGCGCAGTTAGAAGGTATCTTGAGAAGTTTATAAAGAGAATCTCATCTCTGCAGCAGGAGAACTGTAAAAACTCAGCAGCAAGTTCAGCATTTACATATAAAGGCAACAGAGCCCTAATTTTTGAGAACCAACTGGGGTTGTAAAAGAATTCACCCTTTCCCTTTGTTTGAAAATGACACAGAGGTCCCTGACTTGAAAGATCTCATGCAATTACTGTACTCTGGGATTTAGCCCCATCTATGCAAAGGCTTGAAGATCATATGACAAGATTTCCAGATCATGTATTCTTTCACACAGAGGTCATTGTTTTGTCGCCATAATTACAGAGGCAGTAAAGGGTCTACAAATTTACATCAAATGCCTGATTGAATCTCATGCCAGTACTGCTCATTTTGTGACCATTTATGTTATATAAAGCCTCCAAGTTTCTTAGTCTGCAAAACTACCATCGAGTGTGCAGTAATTAAGTGATAATTAATTTAATTATGTCTTGACTACAGTAGCTATTTGTATAAGAATACAACACATGTTAAACACAAATATTAACATTACATAATTGTTTTATGGTCAAAAGCCTACTTTACCAATTTCCTTCTAATTTACATGTACCAAAGTTAAATTAAGGCATGATTGAAAAGAATTACCAGTTTAAAAATCTTCAGGCATTTTAGTTCTTAAATATCTTCCACTATTTCAAGTGCTGTTTTAAAAATATGACATAAAAATTTTAATATAGATCAAAATTGACTATTATTTTATATTTTGTATATGAGTATTATATATGACTACAGGTACTATTTTTATAGAAAGCAAGAATAATGAAAAGGCTCAATTATCTTTGACAAAATAGCACACTTATGAAAAGCTTAGACTTTCAGAAAACAAACCTATGGTAAAGGCACAATGTTCATTAACTTGACAGATATGTATTGTTTAAGCACTAGATAGTAGGTATACAATAGTCAATAAGTTATTAAACTTTGCTGCTCTGAGGTCATAACACCCTGAAGCTGACAGTCTACTAGAAAGATAAAGAGAAGTGACACATACCAGTGCACACACATGCTCACACCCAATCACACACAGATTGGAAGGCAAAACGCTTTGAAAGACTCATTACAGTGGACTGGATGTGTGACTCAACGTACAAAGCACTGACTGAGGTTAAGCCCCAGTACTGCCAAAAAAGTAAAATAAAACTAAGAGTTTATACAGCCTAAAGCATAAGAACAGAAACAGACATTAGTAAAGTGAAGCAAAAGAAAGAAACATGTGGCAGAAGGTTGGATGTATTCAAGAAATATTTTGTTAATTTACATAAATAACTCATATCTTTATGTGTGTATGGATGTATATAAAATCTCCACAGTTCATGCCAGCAGGGAAAGTAGTAGTTGAGATTGAGAGTGCTGTATCACATATCCAACAAGAACAAATGGTTTTGATAAAAGGCAAACACAACAAGAGGATTGGACTTGGATCACATGATAAAAACAAGAGCACACAAGGGAGATATGAGGATAGGTAAGACACCAAAAAAATTAGCTAGCATTTGTTGCCCTCAATGCAGAGAAACTAAAGCAGATACCTCAAAAGCAACTGAGGCCAATAGGAGAAGGGGACCAGGAACAAGAGAAAAGATTAGATCAAGAACAATTAACATAGAAGGTAACACATATGCACAGGAAATTAATGTGAGTCAACTCCTTGTATAGCTATCTTTATCTCAACTAACAAAAATCCTTGGTCCTTCCTATTATTGCTTATACTCTCTCTTCAACAAAATTAGAGAAAAGGGCAAAATAGTTTCTGCCAGGTATCGAGGGGGTGGGGATAAGAGGGAGGGGTGGGGGCAAAGGGAGGGGGTGGGGGCAGGGGGGAGAAATGACCCAAGCATTGTATGCATATATGAATAATTAAAAAATAAAAAATAATAAAAAAAAGAGCAAATGGTTTTTTATGATGCGTCACAGGGTAATATTTATAACTTTGCCTTGAGGACAATTTTGTCTGTTAGTCAGAGTCCTGAGGGAATGGACCAGATTTGTTCTCCATTCTATATCAATTGCACAGCACAAACTTTTGAACATCTGTTATTTTGGAATGAGTATACAACTCAACCTTGGGACGAAAACTGTGATCACAGGACATTAGTGTTTCTAAAACATGTATTGGCTAAAGACTGTAATAAATTCTGTGCTAACTCTTAAAGACTCAAACTCTATACAACATAATCCAAGTGATATAAAGTTATTATTTTGAAATATTGCCTATCATATCATACCATAGACTACACATTATTTCTTATTTTTAAAATAAGCTTTCTGTCATTCACAAGTCAAAATGGTAAAATATCTGTCTTATCTATGCATGGATATGAAAAACCAAGTATGACACAAAATAAAACGCACACAGAAAAAAATGCTTTTCTAATTAAAACCAAAGTAATTTAAATAGCTAAACAACAAAAAAAAACCCAGAATAAACATACATTGAGAAAAAAGATATAAATAATAGCATAGCATATATACCATTTAGTTCAATTATTAAATTACAAACCTATTGGGGGTAGGGGGGAATAAATGTAAATGGTGGGGAGGTGAATTCAATTATGATAAATTTGATACATTATAAGAACTTCTGTAGATGATACAATGTACCCCCACCAAGGACAACAATGAAAAAAATTCATAGGTTATTTGCACATTAGCTATGTATTTAACTTCTTAAGAGCATTTATTTAATTTTTAAAAAGTGGACCTAGCTGGGTGCCAGTGCTTTATGCCTGTAATCCTACCTACTTAGGAGCTGAAATCCCAGTGAATACAGCCTTAGGCCAGCCTCAGACAATAGTTGATGTGACTCCATGTCCAAAATAACCAGAACAAAATGGACTGGAGGCATGGCCCAAGTGGTAGAGTGTCTGCTTTACAAATATGAAGCCCTGAGTTCAAACACCAGTCCCACCAAAAGGGAAGAAGTTGCCTTACTGGAAAGCCAAAGACACTGATTTAAAATTGTACGCAACCTGAAGCGTAAGAACAGAAACAGATTTTGGTTGAAGTCAACAAAAAATTAGAAACATGCAACAAAAGACAGAATGTATGTAAAGAATATTAGGTTGATTTACACGAGTTAGGAAAACTAAAATGGTTCATAAAGTAAAATCCCAGGCAATTCCTGTGATTCAAAAGGTATCTTCAGTTCTTTGATCTGAATCACTTGAGGTCTTTTTTGAAAATGAATGATTCTTGAGCACCAGTGTGAATACCTCTAAATTCTGCCTTTTGACACCTTCATGAAGGATACATAAGTCCTTTAAATATTTGCCCTTAGAATGACTCTGCTGCAAAATTTCGTAATGTTATGCTTTATAAAAAGGTAGAAGATTTCTGGCAGAGTAAACTGTGGTTTCCTAAACCTGCCCAACCATCTTTGTACTCTTTGTTCTTCTTAAATAATATGCAAAAAAATTGTACTTTCATTGGCATTATTTATGCAGACATATCTCTCTTAATGTTTGCAAACATTGTGAGCTCCCTGAGGCAAAAAATATTTATTACTGTCTACATTTATGGCAGAAATACGGACTTTCAGCATATAAACCTATAAATAGTTTTCAGTTGAAAGGGAATGACTTAAAATACTTGTATGCTACATTGTGGGCAAAAACACTACATTGAGAAGGTTTCTGCTGTGTATATGTGGCTTTAAAATAGTTAAGATTAATTCTGAACATTGCCACTTACTTCATTTTATGTAAAAGAAGAAAAGAATACAACTAACTTAGTTAAACTTATTAGAAATCTCAGTGTCCCGAAGAATAAATGTCAAAACCAATGATTTTTGTTTCTCATATAGTTTAACAAAATATGTCAAGTACTCAAAGCTTTCTTTTTCTTAGAAAATTGCATTTGAGATAGGTTAGGTCAGGTGCCACACACATTCCAATATCATTTAGCTGCTCATCTATCTGATAATCTCTAAAGCTGATAAAAATTGTACCACTTACTGAATAAGGTATAGTAGAGATAATTTTGATACTGACAATGCCCACCTGTATTAGTTTGGTGTAGGAAAATCTGCTTTCCCTAAAAAATGTCTATATAAATAATATGTAATTCAGGACTCAATGCAAAAATTGCTCCTCTTCATATGATGATTTAAGAAATAGTCCCCAGGATGAAAACACTGATTAGATAATATATATTTCTATAATATGAGAAATGAATGTCTGCTAGTACATTTTTTTTGCTTCAAAAATATTTTTCAGAGTCCAGAGTGCTAACCATTACACAGAAGAATGAAATTTTGTCATTTGGAGGTAAATAGATGGAACTGGAGAACATTATCTTAAATGAGTTAGCCAGGCTCAGAAGGCCAACAAAAATGCA
Source organism: Castor canadensis (assembly GCF_047511655.1). Lineage (NCBI taxonomy): Eukaryota > Metazoa > Chordata > Mammalia > Rodentia > Castoridae > Castor > Castor canadensis. The sequence continues at coordinate 100,044,829 of NC_133386.1, read as the reverse complement.
TGCTCTCCCTCATATGTGGATTACAGACCTAAAACAAATGCTGTAATAATACTTGACATGGATCACACTAAGGGGAGAATGCACAGGAGGATTAGGGCAAGGGAAGGAAACCAAAAACTTGAAAATGGTTGATGTACTCTCTGTGTAGGAATGCATGCAGTAAACTTAAACTGGCCGAGTTCACTATGGGAAGGGGACTAGGAAGTAGTAAACAGCCAAGATGCCCCAGCACTGATGAATGGATTAAGAAAATGTGGTATCTATACACAATGGAATTTTATGCAGCCATGAAGAAGAATGAAATGTTATCATTCGCTGGTAAATGGATGGAATTGGAGAACATCATTCTGAGTGAGGTTAGCCTGGCCCAAAAGACCAAAAATCGTATGTTCTCCCTCATATGTGGACATTAGATCAAGGGCAAACACAACAAGGGGATTGGACTATGAGCACATGATAAAAGCGAGAGCACACAAGGAAGGGGTGAGGATAGGTAAGACACCTAAAAAACTAGCTAGCATTTGTTGCCCTTAACACAGAGAAACTAAAGCAGATACCTTAAAAGCAACTGAGGCCAATAGGAAAAGGGGAACAGGTACTAGAGAAAAGGTGACATCAAAAAGAATTAACCTAGAAGGTAACACCCACGCACAGGAAATCAATGTGAGTCAATGCCCTGTATAGCTATCCTTATCTCAACCAGCAAAAACCCTTGTTCCTTCCTATTATTGCTTATACTCTCTCTACAACAAAATTAGAAATAAGGGCAAAATTGTTTCTGCTGGGTATTGGGGGGGAAAGAGGGAAGGGGCGGAGTGGGTGGTAAGGGAGGTGGTGGGGGCAGGGGGGAGAAATGACCCAAGCCTTGTATGCACATATGAATAATAAAAGAAAAATGAAAAAAAAAAAAGAGGTCTGCTAGAGTAAACCAATTTGGGTTGTAATAAACATATACATGGAAACAACACAAGGAATCTTGTATAGCTATCTTTATCTCTATTTAAAATGCCACATTTTTCTTATTATCTTTTATATTTTTTCCTTTTACAAAATCAGAGAACAAGAAGTCAGATGGGGGAGGAGGTGACCCAAATAATGTATTCACTTGTAAGTAAATGCAAAAATGATACCTGTTGAGATTGTTTCAGGATTCAGGGAGGAGGGGTTGAAAAAGAGTAGCAGAGGGGGTGAATTTAAATATAATATATTTGATACATTGTTAGAACTTTTTAAAATACTCCAATGTACCCCTACTAAGCACAACAATAACAAAAAAAAAGTTTTTCATCTGTTCTATTTTTTCCCTTTCTACCTTAGATAACCCCCTTCTTATGATGATTTCAACAGGTTAAAAAAATTCTATATTCTTTTAAAGGGCGTGCATCAACAATATTCACCTTCTTAACTTCCTTCTTTTACACTACTTCTCTCATATGTGACCTTCCTTTAGCATGATCTGTTTATTTATTATATTGCTTGTATTTTTATTGTTCCACACATGAAAGAAAACATGCAGCTTTTGGCTTTCTGAACTTAGCTAACTTTACTTAAGATGATATTCTTCTCTTCCATCCATTTACCTGCAAATGACAAAATTTCATTCATCTTTCTAGCTGAATAAAATTCCATTGTGCATAAATACAACATTTCTTAATTCATTCATCAGTAGTGAGGCATCTTGGCTGTTTTCACAGCTCAACTGTTACAAATAATGCTTCAATAAACATGGGCGTTAGGTGCCTTTATTGTAACCTGACTTACATTTCTGCAGGTATATCCCTAGGAGTGGTATTGCTAAATAATACGGCAGCACTATTTTGAGTTTTCTGAGAACCTCTACTGTTTTCCATAGTGGCTGTACTAATTTACATTACCACCAGCAGTGAATTAAGTTTTCTTTTCCCCACATTTCGTTATTTGGCCATATGGACTTCTGCCTTTGTAAAAATTTTAACTTATAGTTTTTACATTTACTTACATTTATACATTATTTGGGCCACCTCCCTCCCCACACTTCTGGGCAGATCCTCTTCTGCATCATGTTCTCCTCTGATTTTGTTGAAGAGAAAACATAAAAGATAATAAGAGAAATATAGCATTTTTGCTAGTTTAAGATAAAGATAGCCATACAGACAGATTCCTTATGTTGTTTCCCTGCATATGTGTGTTTCAACCAATATTGGTTCATCTCTGCCAGACCTCTTTACTACTTCTGAGTCCCCTTCCAATAGTAGTCACTGTCAGTTTAAGATTACTATATTCACTCTATACAATGAGCATATCAACAACATTCAAGTTGTTGGTTTCCTTCCCTTGCCCTATCTCTCCCATGAGTGGTCTATGTTTAGTTTGTGACCATATTCAGTAATATTACTGCATTTGTTTTAGGTCTATAATCTGCATTTGAGGGAGAATATGTAGATTTTGGCCTTTTAAGCCTGGATAACTTCATTTAAGATGATGTTCTCCAGTTCCATATTTTTACTTGCATATGACAAAATTTCATTCTTCTTTGTGGCTGAGTAAAAGTCCACTGTTTATAAATATGACATTTTCTTAATTGATTCCTTGGTAGTTGGGGATCTTGGCTGTTTCCACAGCTTGGCTATTATGAACAGTGGTGCATTAAACACAAGAGTGCAGGTAACTTTGCAGTAACCTGAATCATATTCCTTCAGGTATATCCCTAGGAGTGGGATTGCTGGGTCATATGGCAGATCTATGTTTAGTTTTTTAAGAAGCCTCCATGTCTGTTTTTATGCCAGTGCCATGTTGTAAGACCAGTGGAACAGAGTAGAAGATTCAGGTATGAATCCACGCAACTATACCCACCTCATTTTTGACAAAGGTACCAAAAACATATGATGGAGAAAAGACAGCCTCTTCAACAAATGGTGTTGGGAAAAGAGGTTATCCGTCTGCAAGAAACTGAAAGTAGATCCATGTCTATCACCCTGTACTAGCATCAATTCAAAATGGACCAAGGACCTAAATATCAGACCTGAAATTCTGAAGTTACTACAGGAGGGAGCAGAAAACACTGTGGAACTAATAGGTATAGGCAAGGACATCCTCAAAAAAACCCCAGCAGCCCAGCAACTAAGAGAAAGGATGGACAAATGGGACTTCATAAAATTAAAAAGCTTCTGCACAATAAAAGAAATGTTTCAAAACTGAAGAGACCACCCACAGAGTAGGAGAAAATATTTGCCAGCTATACATCAGACAAGGGACTGATAACCAGAATATACAAGAAGTTAAGAAACTAAGCTGTCCTAAAATCAATGAACCAATTAAAAAATGGGAAACTGAACTTAATAGAACTTTCTCAAAAGAAGAAATTCAAATGGCAAAAAGGCACTAAAAAAATGTTCACCATCTCTGGCCATAAAGGAAATGGAAATGAAAATCACACTAAGATTCCACCTCACCCCTGTTAGAATAGCCATCATCAAAAACTCTACCAGCAACATGTGTTGGTGAGGATGTGGGGAAAAAGGAACCCTAATCCACTGCTGGTGGGAATGCAAGCTGGTACAACCACTCCTGAAAAAAAATTTGGATTCTTCTTAAAAATCTAAACATAGACTTGCCATATGATCCAGCAATCCCACTCCTGGGGATATACCCAAAGAAAGCAACACAGGTTACTCCAGAGGCACCTGTACACCCATGTTTATTGCAGCACTATTCACAATAGCCAAGTTATGGAAACAACCAAGATGCCCCACTATTGATGAATGGATCAAGAAAATATGGTACTTGTACACAATGGAATTTTACTTAGCCATGAATGAAATCTTATCACTTGCAGGTAAATAGATGTATTAGAGAACATCATTCTGAGCGAGGTCAGCCAAGCTCAGAAGACCAAAAATCGTATATTCTCCCTCATATGCAGACTTTAGAACTAGGGCAAATGCAGCAATGTGGTTGGACTTGGATCACAAGACAAGGGAAGAGCACATATGGGAGATATAGAAATAGGAAGAAAACCCAAAACATGAAAGTGTTTGATGTTCCCACTCCTGAGGAGCTAATACAGAAACCTTAAAGTGACAGAGGTTATCATGAGAAGGGGATCAGGAACCAGTGTAAAGATCAATTAGAGATGAATCAACATGGGTCATAACACCTGTACGAAAGCAATGCTAGGAATATTTCTATATAGCTATCCTCAACTCAACCACCAAAAACACTTTGTCTTCCCTATTAGGCTTTTCTCTTTTTTTCAACAAAACTAGTGATAAAGGCAGAACAGGACCTGCCTGGAACTGAGAGGGAAAGGGGGAAAGCGTGGGGGAGGGGGCAGGGGGAGAAATGACCCAAACAATGCATGCACATGTGAGTAATAATAAAAAAGAAGCCTCCATGTTGTTTTCTGTAGTGGTTGCACTAGCTTACATTCCCACAAGCACTGGGTGAAAGTTCCTTTTTCCCACATCTTCACCAACATATGTTGATGGTGGTGTTCTTGATGATAGCAATTCTAACAGTAATGAGGAAGAATCTCAGTGTGGTTTTGATTTGCATTTCCTTTATGGCTAGAGATGGTGAGCATTTTTTCATGTGTTTTTTTGGCCATTTGTATTTCTTCTTTTGATAAAGTTCTATTTAGTTCAGTTGCCCATTTCTTAATTGGTTCATTGATTTTGGGGAGTTTAGTTTTTTGAGCTCCATGTATATTCTGGTTATCCGTCCCTTGTCTGATGTACAGGTAGCAAAGATTTTCTCTCACTCTGTGGGTGGTCTCTTCAATTTAGAGACCATTTCTTTTTGTTTTGCAGAGACTTTTTAATTTCATATAGTCCCATTTGTCAAAGCTTTCTCTTAGTTTCTGGACTTCTTCCTTTGAAAAGACCCTGTGCATTTCATTTGTCCATTTCTTTATTGGGTCATTGATTGTTTTGGAGTTTAATTTCTTGAGCTCTCTGTTTATTCTGGTAGTTAATCCCTTGTCAGATGCATATTTGGTAAAGGTTTTCTTCCATTCTGTGGGAAGCCTCCTTAATTTTTTGACCATTTCTTTTCTTGTGCAGAAGCTTTTTAATTTCATGTAGTCTCATTTATCAATCCTTTCTCTTTGTTGTTGAGCAATTTGAGTTCTATTTAGAAAGTCATTGCCTATGCCTATTAATTCTAGCACATTCCCTGCTTTTTCCTGCACTAGCATCAATGTTTCAGGTCTTATAAACATGAAATATCATGAGGAAACTCCCTGTATAGTTATCTCAAACCACCAAAACTGTCATTTTTTTTTGTTTCTTTTACAAAATCTGAGAATGCAGCGAAGAATAGGTACTTTCTGGGGGATTGGCACCATTGAGAGGGGGTAGAATGTGTGGAAAGGGTTTAGGGGGGTCAAAATAGTGCAACTATTGTGTACACTTGTATGTAAATGCAAAGATGAAACCTGCTGAAACTATTCCAGGAACAGGGGTGTGGGGGAGGATAAATGAAAATTATGTTTGGTATATTGTAAGAACATTTGTAAATGCCTCAATGTGCCCCCACAGCAATAAAATAAGCAAATAAAATAAAATAAAGGAGTGATTAAAAAAAAACCAAATTGTTTTTCATTTTCAGCAGCAATTCCAACCTCAGTAACATAACACATTCACATGAGTAGTTTTCCTTCCAAAGATAAATAAGTAAAACCCTGAAGACCAATCATTAGGTGGCATTTATGGAAAGGTGGTTTAACTAAAGTAGATGTCACATATGCACGTGTCACAAAGGCCTCTGGAACACTGTTGTATCTTCCTTCTGCTGGATGAGCTGGTTATTCTAAAAAATTCCTCTCTGTGACGTAATTTATAAATTTTTTCTTACTTCAGTAAGCAAAATGTCATCATTTAGTAATACTTATATTAAAAGTATACTATGTTAAGCAAATGTCTACTTAATTATAAATAAATGTTGAACTAAAATTGGGGGGTTATTTTTACGTGATTAAAATATTTTAAACTGCACTTCAATATCTACAAATAGCTGCACTAAGTTCAAGAAATGTTCAAAAATAAACTAAAGGAAAAACAACTTTGCCAGTATTTATATTTATTCAATGAACTTATTATGATGTACATGTATTTCTAGATGTAAAAGAGGTGAGCTGAGAATACAAAAAGTTATTACTGAGAAGAAGGTGATAGTAAAGAACCTGTCAAATTTGACATGTTCACCTATATAGAATGTCCACATTGGTGGAAGCATTTCATGGCAGAAATTCACTGATCATCAGGCAATGAATATAAAATGAAACATAGTCAAAGTGCCATGGCTTATCATTTTACAGCACTGGACTACTTTATAATACAAAGCTTTGTTTTCACCATACCCATTGTTTAGTGCATTTGAACTACTATACTAAAATACCAGATACTAGGTGGTCTATAAACACTAACATTTATGTATCACAGTTCTGGATGTGCAAGCACATTCTATGTCAGATAAGGGTTTACTTCTTGGTTCAAAGACTGCCAGCTTGTAATTGCAACATCTCTCATCAGAAGCTTCTTGTATTATGTGCTAACCTCATTCATGAGCACTCCACATGAGCTTTTTACTTCCCAAATATTCTACCTCCTAAAACTATTGCATTGGGGGGTTAGAATTTCAACACATGAATTTTAGAAAGGTCCAAACATTCAGACCATAGCAACTACCTTTACCAAGTAGTATTTATTATTACAAAATTCATCACTCCTCAAGTAGATAGCAAAGAGAATAATATTTCTGTCACTAACATATTGAAATATATGAATTAAGGTCAGGTATTGTAGTGTTTGCCTATAATTCAAGTACTTGGAAGGCTGAGGCAAGAGTGTGTTACGTTCAAATATAGCTGTGCTACCTACTGAGCTCCAGACCAACCTGGGCTGTAAGAACTTGTCTCAAAAAACAAAAACCAAAACAAACAAACAAAAAGATGCAAGAAAAAAGAAACTACATTATATGAATTACTCAAGGTGAACATAAAATAAGAAGAAACTGTTATTTCCCAACATGGCAATATAATTAAATTAGTATATTAGTTAATTAATTGTGTAAGTATATCCATTGAATAAGTCTTAAGATTGCAGGACTGGGGTACATAGAGCCAATTGCCTATTTCCTAGTTTAAAGATAAGGAATCACAATGATTTCTCTAATGATATCTGGGAGAGCAATTCTGATTGGGGCTACATTACATTTCATACTACCTTTGTGGCTTTTTGAGTTAAGAGTGTAGAGAAGAGTTCAAAATAAGAGATCACAAGTTGGGTACCTGTGGTTCACACCTGTAATCCTAGGTACTTGAGAGTCTAAGATAGAGAGGACTATAGTTCAAGGTCAGCCTGGCAAATAGTTCTCAAAATCCCATCTTCAAAATAACTGAAGCAAAATGGACTGGAGTTATGACTCAAGTGGTAGAGTGTCTGTTTTGCAAGCATGAACCCTGAGTTCCTCAAGTGGTAGAGTGTCTGTTTTGCAAGCATGAACCCTGAGTTCAAAACCAGATTCATCATTTAAAAAAAAAAGTTTCTCTGGACCCTATCTGGGAGAGATAAAAATGGAATTTTTTATATGTTTTATTCAACAGAAGTAACTCAGTATCCCAGGCACTCATTGACTTTAAAGCTCATCTTGAGCCAGCATAGAATATTGAAGAGTTAATTGCTGATGAGGTCTGGGAGCCTGGATTCCTAGAGCCAACACCACCCACTGACACAGCAGGGTATGTGTGCATGAACTGAAGGCAGGAACAAGATCATATTAGGCCATAGAGACATCAAAGCCATGTCCAGTGAGGTTGGAAAAATGAATCCATAATCCTAGATGACACAAAAGGCTTCGGAATGTGGTTCTCAAAGTTAGTATGACCAGAGTCACATGTGGGATTCGTTAAAATTTTAGCATAGCCACCCATATTTTCTGACTAAAAAAGCTTGAGTGGGACTCAAGAATTTGCAATTTAAAATGCTCTCCAGTTTTGCTGATGCAATTGGTTCAAGTATTACATCTTGACTTATGAGTTTTTAATCATTAAAGAAAAGAATAGCACACAATCCACTATTTAGGAAAGTTAGCTACAAAATATATACCACCAAGTGTTGAAGGAGCAGAACAAAGAAAGCAGACAAAGATGAGAAAACAGTAATTCAGAAGGAGTTTAAAGACAGATATTGACTGCAATTGGGAGATTTTTAACATTTCCAAATGTAAGTGTACCAGAGCCTTTGGCCAGAAAGCACTGGCTAGTGTTAAGAATGAGAAGTAGGAAGGAACAGCTGTTGATAGCTTGATTGCTACCTGTAAAGCCATGGGACATGTTAAGAGGAATAACGAAAAAGAAATAACCCATATGATCAGAATTTTTAAAAAATGCAAAATAGTTATTTTTAAAATCAAGTTAAAGTACTCCTTTTATATTCAAGACAAATATGTTTAGGCAACAGAGTCAAATAAAATGAAATATTGCACATTTTAAGGAAAAAAACATGAAAGACAATTTTGTAAAACCCTATTAATTTGTCATGCCTTGCACTATGGCAAAATATCTTCAACATATGATGGAATAGCAACATTATCAGCATCACTCTGAGATGTCACTGTAGTGCAAGCCCCTCAGTCATTCAAGACAAACCAAAGCCTATGTTTTTCTGTAAAATAGAAAGCCCTACAAGTAAAATACATGATGTCTTTGTACAGTCTTCCCTTCTTAAAGCTAAAGAAATAAAAAGAAAAAAAGTAAATACAGACAGGCTTTCTACCCTGGAATGAGCACTAACAGAAAATGTCCTGTGAGCCTTTTCTTTCCCTCCATATAAAAGATGGACATGCTAAATTATATTATTATTCTAACATGCTGCAACAATATGCCATGATTATGCAGAAATGATCTTAGTTTAAATCCCAACGTACTCCCTTAAGGCATTAAAATAGTTCAGAAAAATTTCAGAAGAGTCAAAGATAGGTCATGAATATAATATATGGTTGTTTTCATGAAATAGCCAAGAATATGTGATAAGAGCCATCATATTTTAAATTAGTTTGCAGCCTCAAGATACTTCTCTAGAATTCCACAATAAATATATCATATATTCCTTGATGTGCTGTACTTTTATGGTACATTATTAATGAAACATGAATTATTAAATTCATATTTCAATAATTAGTGGTTGAATTCATTTTGCAGCTAGTCTGATGAAAAATATATAGTTGCTATAATACAGTTTCATTAACATATATTTTAATGTGTCCCTTTTCCTTCAAATTGAAGGGTGATGTAGGTTTGTATGTTGTAGATGCTTTGTTAATTTTCATGAATTAGACAATATGAGAGTATAAAGGAAAAACAGCTTCAAGAGCATTCGCAATATCAAACTGAATGGGAGGAAGCATTTTAAGCATTTGTAAAAGTAATGATTTCTCAACAGGACCAAGACTTTCATAGTTGAAAGTTCGTTTCAATTTCATTAGAAAATATTTGGGAAATGGTCCACTGAAGTGAGGTAAGACAAAAATTCCTTGAGGCTCACAATATCCTTAATTTGAGATTGCATGTCTTGAAATAGAATAAGACTTTACAGGTAGATACAGATCTCTTTGAAAAAACAAACACATTTGAGGTCCAGAAAATTAAGATTAGCCACATTTTGATCATGAAATACACTGCAAAACAGTTTGATGAATGAACAAATAATTACAGAATTGGCCTGGTGACAAAGTCAATATTCCTGATCAACAATTTTGGAACAGAGCTCTTTCTACTACACTTCACTGATTGTTTCAGGACTAAGTAATTCTCTTCTTGCTGATTTATTTCTGCAGCACATAATCACTGAGCATCTATTCTACTCTAGTTATTATAGTATTCTCTGTAGATTCAAAGATGGATAATAAATGGCCTTATCCCTCACAAGAATTACTTGGGGAAAGGGGCATATAAACTCATTGAATTAGACGGAAATGTGATAGAGCAAAGAGAGAACTGAATTCCAGGTAAAGAGATGACATAGTCATATTTTGTCCCTTTGTTCAAAGTCTTTCACTAACTTTACTCTCTGCATGGAAAGCAAATTCTTTATGATAGCCTCCTTGGTCTGTCATCATCTGATTCCATAGTGCTGCTGAAAAAATTCATTCTGGACCATATTCTCCCATCTAAACTGCACTTATCTCTATTTGTTTCTTTCCAGCCCAAAAAAGCTGTTCTAGAATTTGACACATGCTACTGCCTTCACCTTGACTTTCGCTTATATATCCAGATGGTATACTCTCTCACTCACTTTTTAAAACCTTTGCTTAAATATTACCTATTAACTTTTCCTAGGGACCTCACAAAAATCACAGTTCCATCTGTTACTATGCCCATATGTTTATCTTATCATACTGGTCTGGTAACTGAAGCACAGAGCATGACATTTCAACAAAGTTACAAAATCTGTGGATTTTGGTGCCACAGCATCTGATTGGCTTCAGATATAACAGCTTCACTACTTTATTAGCAAATTCTAGAAAATTGCAGAAATAATGTAGATCATTTTCAAAGTGAATCTTTCCAAACAATTACAGAGAATAATTGGATGCATAATGGAGTGTGGAGTGGTTGTAATAAGATGGAGGAGAGAGTTTGGCTGTGTTATTGTTTAGATGTGATTTGTCTTCAACAAATTTCATGTTTTGGGGCTTAATCTCCAAGATGTTAAGATGTCTTGGAACACTGAAAAAGTGGAGCCTAATAGAGGGCAACTAAATCACAGAGCACCACCTTCTGCATGGATTAATGCTGCTCTGAAGGAGTTAGCTGTCATAAGAGTGAGTTGCTACAAGGTGGGGAACCCCGTGCCCATATACTTGACCTCTTCTGAGTGGGGCTAGTTCCCTTTATACTTCTATGCCAAACTGTGACACAGCCAGGGACGACTTCATTAGGATGCTAATAATATGCTCTTAGACCTCCAGAACTATAACCAAAATAGACCTCCTTTCTTAGTAAAGTGCTCAAGTTGATTATGTATTTTGTGAAAGAAACACAAAATGGAGTAATACACCATACTAGAAATATTGTTAGATATTGCCACTGGAAGTATCTCAAGAGTATTAAATATAAATACTAAATAAGTACAGCACTTTACTCTAAGACACTTACTTTTGTAAACAACGCAAGCACATATTTCAGAATTACCAGGTCATAGTAGTGTTTGTAGCAAAAGAAGTATAAACAGGAAGGAGGATGAAGCCAGCAGCAATATCTACTTGTCTGTCACAGAACTTTCATAATTTGTGGGTGTGGCAAAGGTAAATATAATAATTTGGTCAATGTTATTAACAATGTTAACCTTTTTCTACTTTTAGAAAGATCTTCATCGGATCTTTTACATCTTGATCCGCTTTTTTAATCAATAGAATTTTGTCACACATATAAAGAAGAACTAACACTAATTTTCCTCAAACTATGCCATAAAGTACAAAAGAAGGAACACTACAAAACTCATTCTACAAAGTCAGTGTAAGTCTACCATCCAAACCAGGTAAAGATGCATCAAAAACATAGTTCTTGGCCTATATCCCCACAAATATTAATGCAAAAATTCCTCAATAAAATACTTGCTAGCAGAATCAAACAATACATTAAAAGGAACATACACCATGATTAGTAGTTTTCATTCCAGGAAGGCAATGATGGTATAACATATGCAAATTGATAAAGATAATACATCACATAAAAAGAATCAAGGACAAAATCTATATCATCTCAATATATATACAAAAACCTTTAACAAATTCAACATCATTTCAGGATAAGAGCTCAGCAGAAACAAGGAATAGAAGGAGAGTTATATAGACAATATATGACAAACCTATAGTCAATGTCATACTTAATGGAGAAAATTTAAAACTATTTCCTCTAAAATCAGGAATGAGGCAAAGGTGTCTATTCTCCTCACTTTTTCTCACCATAGTACTGGAATTCTTAGCAAGAACAAGAAGGCAGCAGAAAGAAATAAAAGATTCAAATAGAGTAAAGTTGGAAAACTTTAATTTATCTAGAAATTATTTGCAGATGATATAATCTTAACCTTGAAAGACCCTAAAACCTCCACAAAAATTCTTAAATCTCATAAAAATGTTCAGCAAAGTAATAGGATACAAAGCTAATACACAAAAATCAGTAGCATTTCTATGCACAAAGAATGGTCTAAGAAAGAAATCAGGAAAACAATAGCATCCACAATAGCTTCAAAAAATTAAAGTACCTAGTAACAAACTTAATGGAGGAGGCAAAAGACATACACAATCAAAATTATAAATCACTAAAGAAAGAAATAAATGAATACATCAGAAGATGGAAAGATACCCCTTACTCATAGTTTGGCAGAGTCAATATTGTGAAAATGGGTATACTACCAAAACCAATCTATATGTTCAATGAAATTCCTATCAAAATTCCAATAGCTTTCTTCTCTGAGATAGAAAAGTCAATACTAAAGTTTATGCGAGAGCACAAACAACCTCAAATAGCCAAATCAATCCTGAGTCAGAAGAGCAATGCTGGAGGTATCATGATACCTGACTTCAATTTATACTGCAGAGCCATAGTAATAAAAAGAGCATGATACTGGCAGGAGAACAGATGTGAAGACTAATGGAATAGAATAGAAGACCATGATACAACACATCCAGCTATAGCCATTTGATTTTCCACCAAAGGTCTCAAAATATGTATTTGAGAAAAGATAACCTCTTTAAAAAATGGTGTGCTAGGAAAACTGAATATCATTCATCTGCAGAAGATTGAAACTAGAGCCCAGTCTCTCATCTTATTTAGTATCAATTCAAAGTGAATGAAAGATCTTAATGTAAGATCTTGAAATGGGAAATTGCTCCAGGAAAAAGTAGGGAATGCACTGGATCCCACAGGCATAGGTAATAACTCATGAACAAAACTCCAATAGCCCAGCAATAAGAGAAAGGATTGACAAATGGAACTGCATCAAATGAAAAAACTTCTGCACACCAATGGAAACAGTCACTATACTAAAGAGACAGACTGAATAATGTAAGAAAATCTTTGCTAGATGTACATCTGACAAGGGATTAATAAACAGAATATAAAGAGATCTCAGAAAAGTAAACCTCTTAAAGAATCAACAACCTACTGAATAACTAGACAAATGATCTGAACAGACAATTCTCAAAAGAAGTGTAAATGGCCAATAGATATATGAGGAAATGCTCACCATCCTTAACCTTAAAGAAAATGCAAATCAAAACCACAGTAAGATTCCACTTTACTTCCTTTAGAATGGCTAACATCAAGAACACAAATAACAAGTGCTAGGGAGGATGTGGAGGTAAAGGAATCTTTATATACTGTTGGTGGGCATGCAAATCACTGCAGCCACTGGGGAAAGCAATATGGAGATTTCTCAAGAAACTAAAAATAGAACTACCATATGACCCAGAAATGCTACTCCTGGGCATATATATCCGAGAGAATGTGCACCATGGTATGTTAGAGCCATTTGCCCACCCATGTTTATTGCAACACTACACACAATAGCCAAGTTTTGGAAACAGCTCAGATGCCCCACAACTGATGACGGATTAAGAATATGAAGTATGTGTACACAATGGAGTATTATTCAGCCATATAGAAGAATGAAATTATGTTGCTTGCAGTTAAATAGATGGAACTGGAGAATATCATGTTAAGCCAACAAAGTCAGGTTCAAGAGGTCAAAGTTCGCATATTTTACCTCCTATGTGGAAGCTACACCTATAATTTAAACATATATAATCTTATATACATACATATGAATACATGTATATGTGTGTGTGTGTATATATATGTAGATAGATAAATAGGTAGATAGATAGATAGATATAGAGAGAAAGACAGTGGGAGAACAAAATAATATAATTTGGTTTGTTTGAGGGAACTACAAAATGTGAAGGTTAGAGTAAAAAATATTGAAACATTCCATCTGTGTATGAAGACAGTATAATTAAATGCACTGTAAGCTGTTCAAAAGTAAGGGAGCAGAGTGATTAATCTGATTAAAGCATGATATTAAAGATTGATATATACATAAATAAAATTTACTGCATAGCATTTTAAAAAATTTTGTATTTTGCATGCTTTAGCTAAATTTTTTAGAGGAGTATTTTATGGGCATAATTTGGGATAGATTGCAATTGGGTTCTAATGTTGATTTGTGTAACTGACAGATTCAACCTGCATGGATATATCTGACTAAAAATGATGTTGAAGAGTGTTTTAAAAGCAACAGGATGTTTCACTGTGGCAATGTCATACATATACATTACATATTTAGATCATTCCAACCCCATCACTCTCCCTCTCCTTCCTCTACACTCGGCCCCCAGCCCCCTTCCTCTTCTCTATTTATGCACCTTATTTTAAAGAGTTTTTAAAACTTACTTTTATGAACTATTAATAATTTAAAGTAGGCATCTTATATTTTTGGATGTGATGGTAGTTATTTTAGAGAGTATTAAATATTCACTTCATAACACACAAAAAAACTCAAGGATTTTGTGGAGTCACCTGTATACTTAATAAATTAGTAACTTTTAGCAAATCCCAAAGATATAGTTAACAATAATTACACCCTTGTATTAGACTTGTACAAAGTCTTTATTCTTCAAGTCCTCAGTAACAAGATCTAAGTATATATCGAAAATCTTCTTTAAAATTGTTTATCAAGCTTGCTAGTGCCAAAGAAATGGATGTCAAGCATAAATCAATGAAATAAATAGATATCATGGATTAAATTGTTCTTATTTTTTAACATTACAAAATTTTTTCAGATTTATTTTTCTTTCACATTGATATTGCCAGTTCTTAAAGAGGTAAATTATTCATATTACACTTCATCTTTTGATGTACTGACAGAGCACAACTGAATAGGAATTAGTTTTGAAAGAGGTCATCCATGAGCAAAATGTCAACAGGATTGTTGTGCTGCCATAACAGAATAATGTACATGTGAAGTAAGAGTGACTTAATTAAGGGAACTGGTCTCAGTAGAGTGTACTTTTTATCTAGTGAAAACATAAAAAAGATAGATAACTGCATTATGTCAATTAATCCACCCATATTTCAATGTGAATATAAGAAATGAGGAAGTATATGAGCTATTTGTGTCAGAGTAAATAGATAGATAACAAATATATACAGACACACTCATTTGAGTCTTCACCAACATCAGTATTACCACAGGAAGAATTATGCTTAGTTGTTTCTATTAATAAAATGTGATCCCCTTGAATATAAAAAATATGAGGATAAATACTACTATACATAAAATATGATATATTCTGATGGTTTTATGAAATCCATTTAAGGATCCCTCCTACTTTTTCTTTCTTGTATTTATTAATAAGATTATTTCATAACAGGCATGCCATTTTTCTGTCAGGCAAAAAAACATTTCTTTTGAAAAATTTTTTCCTACATTAATTTGGGGTAATTTCTCACTATTTGAGCCTTGATGAGAGAATCCCTGAAGCCTATTCTTTCAGTGGAAAGTTCAAAAAACTATGAAATTCATACTACTCTTTGACACCAGTCTTCATTTCTGCATAGCATGTTTACATGCCCAGGGTAGGGCCTCATTATCCAGTAAACTGAATAAGCGATGACGGAACAAGCTGTGCAAGCAAGTAGAACCATTCAACTCAGCAATTCTGTTTGAGTTGAAATCAGTAGTGGGGCATCTTGGCTGTTTCCATAATTAGCTATTGTGAATAGTGCTACAATAAACATGGGTGTGCAGGTGCCTCTGTGTTGCATTCCTTTGGGTATATCCCCAGAAGTAGGATTGCTGGATCCATACAGCAAATCTATGTTTAGATTTTTAAGAAGTCTCCAAATTTTTTTCCAGAGTGGTTGCACCAGCTTGCATTCCCACTAGCAGTGGATTAGGGTTCATTTTTCCCACATCCTCACCAACACATGTTGTTGCTGGTGTTTTTGATGATGGCTATTCTAACAGGGATGAAGTGGAATCTTAGTGTGGTTTTGATTTGCATTTCTTTTATGGCCAGAGATGATGAGCATTTTTTCATGTGTTTTCGGCCATTTGAATTTCTTCTTTTGAAAAAGTTCTGTTTAGTTCAGTTGCCCATTTCTTAATTGGTTCATTGATTGTAGGAGAATTTGGTTTCTTAAGTTCCTTGTATATTCTGGTTATCAGTCCCTTGGCAAATATTTTCTCCCACTCTGTGGGTGGTCTTTTCAGTTTAGAGATCATTTCTTTTGTTGTGCAGAAGCTTTTTAATTTTATGAAGTCCCATTAATTCATCCTTTCTCTTACTTGCTGAGCTGCTGGGGTGCTATTGAAGAAGTCTTTGCCTATACCTATTTGTTACTGAGTGTTTCCATCTCCTTCCTGTAATAACTTCAGAGTTTCAGGTCTGAAATTTAGGTCCTTGATCTATTTTGAGTTGATACTAGTTCAGGGTGATAATCATGGATCCTGTTTCAGTTTCTTGCAGATGGGTAACCACTTTTCCCAGAAAGAATATTTTTTAAAGTGACTTCAATCTGGAGAATATTATGGTAAGTGAAATAAGCTAGGTACAAGAAACAAATACCACATGACTATTTCTACATGGAATCTAAGAAAATTAAACTTGTAGATAGAGAAAGTAGAAAGGTGGAGGGAAGACAATCAGTGGGTACATCATTTCATTTAGATGGAAGGAATAAGCATTAGTGATATTTTGCACAAAATGATGACTACAATAAATAGCGATGCATTATACATTTCAAAACTATTTGAAAATGTTGACTTTCAAAGGTTTTCATTTAAAAAAATAGCATTTGCAGATAAAACACCACGGCAAAATTCCCACTGAGTAAACAACACTTAATGAAGAACAGGGATGTAAAACAGGACACGTTAGGGGGAAGACACTAATAAGAGGGAGAAGTCAAATGAAAAGGGGAAAGGAGGGTGAATGTGGGTGAGGTACTTTCTATATATATATGAATATGGAACATTGAAACCTGCTGAAGTTGTTTTAAGAAGGGGAATAGGGTAGGAATGAGAACAAGGATAGAGGTGATTCAAACCAGGGTATAATATATGTATATATGGAAATGTCACAATTAACCCCCTTGTAAAACTATCATATACCAATAAAAATGTTTTAAAAATATTATAAAAAGAAAAAATATCATTAGTATATGAGGAGGTGGATTTTTACTGTTCTAATTTAGTCATTCATCACTGTCAAACACACACCACATCCCTTGCAAACTACAATTCTATGCACTTACTATTTGTCAATTAAAAATAGAATTTGAGATGCTGTCCCAAACACTTTAAATAAAAAAAAAATTACTACTTTAATTTGTTTCCCCTGTTGTCCAGCAGCATGCTCTCCTAAGCTTTCCTGTTTGCCACGTATTTCAGAATCGAACCTCCACATTCTGAATACCATCTCTACTTTTACTAATGCAAAGATGTGACTTGTCATTACAGACAGGACAAATGAATTGTTAATTTGCATTTTCCTTTATAGTAGGGATTTCTTTGAGCATTGCTTTGTATATTGTTTGGTCATTTGTGCTTCATCCTTTGAAAATTGTCTCTTCATTTCATTTGTCCATTTGTTCTTTGAGTAGTTTTATCTTTTGGAGTTTAGTTTTTGAGCTCCCTGTAAATTCTGGTTATTAGTCCCTTGTCAGATGTATAACTGGCAAAGTTTTTCTCCCATTCTGTAAACATTCTCTTCAGTCTAGTCACTGTTTCATTTGCTTTGCAGAAGTTTTTTTGTTTCATGTAGTCCAATTTATCAATCATTTCTTTTAATTGATGAGCTATTGTGTTCTATTCAAGAAGTCATTGCCTATGCCTATATGTTCCAATATTTCCCCTTTATTCCTATAAACATTCAAAGTTTCAGGTCTTATGGTAAGACTTTGATCCATTTTGAATTAATATTAGTATAGGATGAAAGACTGGGATCAAGTTTCATTATTCTACATGTGGATATCCAGTTTAACCATCACCATTTAAGAGGCTCTCCTTTCTCCAATATATGCTTTGGGCTACTTTGTCAAAAATCAGGTGGGTGTAGATGAATAAATTATGCCTGGTTCTTCTATTCTGTACCATTTGTGTCTGTTGTTGCTCTTTTTTGCTCATAATTGCCTTGGCTGTGCTAGTGTTTTTTTTTTTTTTTCTATCTCTATGAAAAATGTTATTGGTGTTTTGATGAGGATTATATTGAACAGATAGAATGATTTTGATAGTATAGCTAGTCATTTTCACAATATTGGTTCTGCTGACTGATGAGCATAGAAATCCTTCATCTTATTTTCTTTGCTATCATTCATCAGTGATTTAAATGCTCATTGTATAAATTTGACACTTCCTTTGTAAAATTTATTGCATATATTTTTGAGGCTATTTTAATGATATTATTTTCCTGATTTCTTTCTCAGTCTTTGTTGATATATAAAAATGCTAATGATTTTTATATACCGATTTGTATCCTGCCACTTTTCTGAAAGTGTTTATGACATCTAAGAGTTTCTTGGTGGAGTTTTGGGGGTCTTTTAGGTATAAGATCATGTCATCTGCAAATAGGAATAATTTGACTTCTTCCTTCCCTATTTGAATCATATATATATATGATATATACATATGTATATATTTATATACCATATATATGTATATAAATAAGACCAAAAATTTGGAGTCATTGGTGTTATTTCCTTTCTAATTCATCATACTGAAGACAAAGGAAAAATGTTGACAAAATTATGATAATCTGTTGAAATATGTTTCTTGGATTGGCAAATTATAAAAAGTGATCAGTATGCTGTTCTCTGTTCACAAGCATACAGTAAAAGCCAAATTCCTAGTGGGTAAAATGGAGTAATAAACACCATTTGTGGGCAGTGAGCAATACCCTGTTATTCTAAAAAGATTTTAAAAGCTTTGAAACTTTTGATCTTTTACTGTCAGCTCATTTTACCACTTCTCAATAATACAAAGGAAACTAATTCACAGTTATTGGTCTTTCATGATATTTTCCTGTTGAACTAAATGATGTAATTAAAATTGAATTTTGGTGAATTTTTAGCTTAGATTTTAAAATACAATCATAAGTAGATTAAAATACAATGTATTGGAACATTTCCTTAATATAAAAATCTTTCATTTTTATATGTAGTACATTTAGTAAAGCATATCACTTGTCAAATTTGGGAAGTTTTCACCTTTAAATTTGTATTAAAATATTTATTTAGAGCATTCATCCTCACTAAATAGTTTCAGTATTTAAGCTTTAATTTATGTGAGTAATTTGTCTTACTTTCACCTCATAGGTATCTGTAAGTGTAGGTGTTCACTTGATATACTCCCATCCTCTGAAGGATGCATAGGTACAAGACTTCTGAAGCCTGTGGTGAGGCAAAATAGCTAGCTGACCTGAATGGGACTGTAGTTACCTGCTTATAAATTATTTCTGGGTATTTTCTCTTAAATTCCTGTTGATATGACACTATCTCTAAACATTCTTTTAATGGTTATTTTTAGACATCCTCCTAAAAATTTTCCACTGCATTCCATGAGTGTGTCTCATGCTCTGTGATCTACCTGTTTCTGGTCCTCTCAATGATCAAGCAGAACAATCATAGCATACATAAAAATGCATTGAGGTGCAAACATAGCTGAGAAGATAAAGTCTCTGTGCACTTCCATTTCCAGTACCAGGAAGTTGATAAACTGATTCAAATTTTCAATACTTTGAGTCCTTACCTCTTTGGCTACTATCTGTTTCAGTTACTACAACCCTTAAATTCTAATTTAATGACCTTGACAGTGAATCTCCTCTCTAAGACAAAAGCTGCCAAAATATAAGATTGCAAATTATTTTCTTGTAGAATATCTTTGCCTCAGTTGTAAATGCACCCATGCAACCTGAGTACAAGCCTAGGGACCAATAATTCTGTGCTGTATTGTCTCTGTTCAGCACAGTACATTTGTACCAAGCAACTCACAATTGCATTCCTTACTGGATTTCTAGTAATAGATTGTTCACCTATTTACTAATGAATATGGTTTTTAAAGTTCTCTATCAATCACACAGGGTAAATTTTGAATAGTACTTTTCATCACATCCCGGCATTGCTGGTAGTGTTAAGGATACATTTTAACTTGCAGATAATTTATACCTGAAGCTCCCACCTAAAGTCACAGAGGAAAATCTCAGTTGAGTAGCAACAGGTTGCCCTCACACATTTAAATTCTAGATCATTTTTTTTTCAGTGCTGGGGATTGAACATGTTAGGCAAGCACTCTACCACTGAGTCACAGGACCAGCCCTCGATCATAATTTAATAAACATTGTACATTATGGAAAAAAATTCCTAAAACCCCATTTTTCACAATAATCTTTCAAACAAAAGTCCCTTAGATTTTTGTCTTCAACAAAATCCCTTAGATGCGTCTGCCTGTTCTTTTCTCACCAATGCCCTATAGACACTTTTGATGACAAGCGCAGCTGGAATTTCTCACTAAAACTTCCTGAAGGAAATATTTTTTTTCTTAAATGTTCCCACTTGAGAGAGAAAGAAATGTAGAGCCTAGAAAGAAAATTCTCATTGAATGCTAACTTAATTCATAAAACTTAGTTTTATGAATTGTGGTTCTAAATTCTCTTTGCCCTGATTTATTGTGAGGGACAAAAGCTAATACATGCATTTCAGTCTGTAGTTGAATCCTGTCAAATATTTTTGGACTATTCCCTGAATTGTCCTCACTACACCTTTCAGGGCAAAGTTCTGCACAGATCATTATCAGCTAGGTGCTGAGTGCTCAATAAAATGCTTACAAACATAAATCAATGTGGCTGTATCCTTCTCCACACAATCTAGAGAATGTGGCTGCTCTAATATTTATACACTCTGACTTTGCATAATAGTCCATGTAAGATTTAAACACATTGTGGCTCAACTTCACCTCCTATTTACTAAGTCAGAACCACCAGGGTAAGACCAAAATAGGCACATTTTTTTAAATGGCATGAGTGATTTTAATACACTAGGAGCCTCTGAAATGCTGACTTGCTCTAGAAATTTTTGTATTTCCAACTTTTGTGAGTCTTGAGAATAACCAAATACATGCTGTTATACTTGAGAAGGATGAGCATGGATGAAAAGGGAATCCTGAGGGTGACATGTCATCTGCTGCATGTTTCTGTGTGACAATGAGAAATCTCCTTTCTCTATGACATTCATTTTTATTTTCTACAAAAATGTAATTTCCATAATATAGCAGTTAACTATTAAGTGTCTTGGAATGCTACATCAAGGAACAAAGTAGTACCTATATTTTCTGACAAGCAAACTAGTCCTTGATAGTATATATATTTTTTAAAATCCACAGGACTAGTAAAAATATTGTGTCTGTTTCCATGTCTATACTTAATTCAATCCATACCCTCATTCACAATTACTTCCATACTAATCTCTTTTAAGATTTTTTTCAAACTTTTTTAAGTGTGGAGGGGAGAATTTTATTCTGACTCTTAAGCACAACAGGTAGGCCAAGGGAAATTTTCTTGTTCTGACAGGGCAGAAAAGGGCAGCAACTTAAACCAGGGAAACTGACCTATAAGGCTGTGCTACTGATAAGATTTCATTGAAGTTTGCTAGACTAAAGGCTGACAGCTAAAGAGAGAGAGAGAGAGAGAGAGAGAAAGAGATCACGATGATGTGTTTTCTTTTTGTGTCTATCAGATCCAGTATATTTCTGCAGAAATGTAGCAATCTTACAATAAGCCTTAAAATGTGGCCCAAGACCCTCAGCAGTCTGAGATCCTGTCAAGCAGAAGCTATCAGCATCTGCCAGACCTCTGGATCTGGGATATCTGCAGGACTGTAGATAGTGGATTTCTTACTCTATCAAAAACATCTAAAAGTAGTTAAAGAAATAGAGGTAAAGATTTGTCTCTTCCATTCTCCCTCCCTCCTTTCCTCCCATTCTATCTCGTTCTCTCTCTTCTTCCTCTCTCTTATCTCTTTAATGGCCATTTTCTATGTTTTAGTCATGGTCCTAACTCAATCTTGATAATATAAAGACTTTAAAACTGTAATGAATGAAGCATAATCCTTACTCTCAGGAAACTGATGCATAGTATTCAAATTAAGCAGCTATACCATTGTATATATCAACTTTACAGTCTTCCCAGTTGGTTTATATCATGCATTTCCTTAAAAGTTGTTCATTTGGAAATATATACACATATAAAGATATTATTTAGAACAAAATGAGCATATAAATATTGAAATCTAATTATCAGAAAAAAATTATTTTTAACAAAGGAATGAATCACCAAATTCACATGAAATACTTGAATTAAGTACTCTGACTTGGAAATTCAATATAAGAGCTTTAATTCCACTCAGAGAAATCTTTTACTCATCATCACAGTTAAAACACCTTAACCATCATCATCATTCAGCATGTTCTATAATTTTTTTTCTTTGTGTTGGTGGGGTTTGAACTGTGGGCTTCACTTATCAGACAGGTGCTCGACCACTTGAGCTATGCCACCAGCCCTTTTTGCTGTGCTTACTTTGGAGATAGGGTCTCACTTTTTAACCCAGCCTTCCTGGACCATGATCTCCCTGTTGATGCTTCCTGCCATTGCTGCAATGACAGGCGCATGCCACCAGACACAGCTTTTTTTCCAGTGAGATGGGGTATGACAAACTTTTTTTGCTTGGGTTGTTCTGAAACAATGAGTCTTCTGATTTTAGCCTCCCGAGTAGCTAGTCTTATAGCTGTGGACAACCAGTATTGGCTTACTAATTGCCTATGTTCCAAGCAGTATGCTAAAGATTTAGCATAAAGTAAAATACATGAGGCACTTTACATTTAATCTTCATAACAACTCTATAAAGTAGCTACTAATCATATCCTCCTGGTTAAATTGAACTGACTGGACACAGAAACAGTAAATGTTTTATTTGCAGTAACACAGCCAATGAGGACAACCTATCTATCTCAAAAGCACAAGCAATGTTTTGAAATTAAAGTACATGCTACAAATTTAACCTTACTATCATGAAAGCTGTGCCACATCTTAGGAAATGCTGCACACTGCACACAAAGAAGGCTCAATGAGAGGTTTCTCATGTTCAAAGTTTACTAAGCAGGTGGCTGGATGAGAAGAAAAAAATGGTGCAGCAGCTTTTCTTGGTAGGTTTGGCCTTAAGTAGCATTTGGGAGAAAGCAATGGCTAGGGACAGACAAAGACAAGTGGCAGGAGATAAGGGACAGGGGGGCTTTGTTCTGCAAGGGATGAGACCAGCTGCTGAAGCAATGTCTAGGGGTGGGCAAAGGGAGGTGGCAGGAGATAAGGGACAGTGGGCTTTGTTCTGCAAGGGATGAAACCAGCTGCAGCTCAGGCTGCAGAATGGTGGCAAGAGGCAGTTCGTATCATTTCCCCATTTTTTGTTTAATAATGATGAGGGTAGAGGCTGAGGATCAGGAATTGGGGTGTAGCATCAGTCTCTTTAGCTACTTCCTGCTGGAAGGAGGGTGTTGTATGGGGCAGGATCCTCAGGCTTCTGTTGCATCCTGGATGGGGCCTTCACAGTAGTTTTTCCAGGTGGTTTTGGAGAGGTTGATATCCCTGGAGATACAACTGGTTAAATTTTTGATTAGCAATAACAGACACGCAGCATGATACGGAGGAAGCTTAAGAATAGGAGAGCAAGAAACTTAGGCATTAGGATGGGCATTAGCCAGAAGAACCACTGTGAAATGTTGTTCTCTAGAGGATTTTAAGAATCTGTTCCTTAAGAGGTGCTGCCATTGGGGGATCACATTGAGCTTGACAGCAGTGGGTATTGTGAGAATGACCAGATGAGGACTGGTCCATTGAAGTCCCAATGGAGAGGGTAGAAGATCTTTTAGGAGAAAAAGATCCCCTGGTTAACAGAAATTGTTATAGGGTGGTGCAGAATCTGGTCTGTATGCTTTTTGAGAAGTTCCCTGAGAAGGTTAAGATAAGGCAGGTAGTCAGCCAGATGAGCAGGGTCTGTTGGAGGCAAGTTTTCTAAGAGAAATGGGTTGCCATATATTATTTATGACCCAAATAGGAATATCAGGAGGAGCATAAAAAGGTGTCTGCTAAGGGACTGAATACCCAGGGAACTAAATTTTGTAAAATCCTGTAACTCCCAGGAAAGCTCTAAGCTACTTTTATGGTATGGAGAAGTGGGAAATGGAGGATTGGGTTGATTTATTCATTACCAGGGAGTTAGTCTGTCCCTTTAAGAACACACCTAGGTAGGTGACCTGAGGGAGACATAATTGAGCCTTCTCCTTCAAGATTTTGCATTCCCAGAGGCCAGAAAGTTTTAAAAGGGACTCAGTTGCATTGCAGATAAGGGGCTCTGTGGCTTTTCATTGAAGAAGGGTGGCCTCTGGGTAGTACCAATCTAACAAGTCTCTGGTTAGGTCCTGTCCACAAAGATGAGGGCTGTCTTTAAGTTCTTGTGGCAAGACTGACCAGGTTAGTTGTTATGATGCATTTGTGGGACCTTTAAAGGCAAATAGAGGCTGACTGCCAGGATGCAGGTTAAATGTTGCACTTTTGGATAAAAGAGAGCTTTAGCTCATTATTTAAACTGACACCTTTAACTTTGTAAATGTTTGTACCATATTTAGATAAAGTATAGACAGAGAACATTGTTATAAGGTGGTCATTTTAGAGACATTTGCATGAGCGAATATATAAATGAACTCTGATTTAATACTACGTAAAGTTTGACAAGATCAACAGAAAACACAAATAATTTCTTTGATAAAGTCTTTTTTTGTAATGGTCTTTTGTAATTGTTACTCAGAGCAGAACAATATTAAGATAACCTTATTTTATAGACAGAGAATTTGATTTTAGCTTGACATGACCCTAAAAATCTTTTAGCCAACTCTTATACTCAATTTTAAATTTATTATACATTGAAGCTTTTTATTATACATTTTGAAAACTTACTCAGACCTTTATATTGCATACTAAACCCTTTGATGGCTTGTCTTTATACCTCCTCTTTGAAACAATCTTTAGGACAAACTCATCTTTATGAGACCCTATTTTATTTAAAACATCATTCCTTTCTCCTTCAACTTTTAAAAAATATATTTAATACCTATTTATATCATTTTTAGTTGTTTACTTTGTAACTTGTATTTTAAAATTAACTTTTATAGGAATTTTAAATTTATTATAGGGGCTAGAGCAACTAATTAGTAGCCCTTGTTTTTTAAGGAATTTATGATAGGCATAGTCCCTCAGGCTTGAGGGGATATTGTTTTGGGTGTGGAACCTGTGAGGGACTTTTGAGCTTTATTTGAATAAGGCAGGCCATCAAGGCTCACCTTACACTCACCCCATCAGTCTACCTTGTGGTATATATTTGTATCTGAAGGAGGGGGCAGCAGAAATGCCTGCCTAGGGGGAGGAGAATTTGAACTTTTAGTTGAGATAGCAAATCCCATCCCAGCAGTCACTGGAGTTTTAGGAACTATGTGGAAAGAGTGACAGAAGAGGAAGTCTCCCCAAGAGCAGGCCAGAGGCTGGGTAAATTAGCACTCTATAGGCTGGCCACATTTGACCTGAACAATAACTTTGTAATTGGACTGGGGACTGGGAGAGAAAGATAAGACAGAGAAATGAGCTCCACTGTCTGGCTGGAAAATGATCTTTTGTTTTTTGCCATAACGGCTACCATGCGGCTCTTCAACATTGATGCCAAGAAGTGGAGCATGGACAGGAAGCCGGGACCCACCAATCCATAGGAGGTGGCACCTCATCTTCCATCTGGAGATGGGGGAACTTAGACCTCCAGTGGTTACCTTTGCAGAAAGGGCAGGGTCCTGGTTGGGGGTGGGGCTGACTCCTGGGCTGTCCCCCTTAAGCATTCTCTGCAGAAATGTCCCTCCTGTCCATCATGGTAGCAAACTCGGGTGGGGGCAGTAATGAGGTCATGTCTCTTATCTTTCTCTCTGTTAGTAATGTCCCAGTTATACAGATATGGCTAGTTATATTAATTGATCCAATGACTTTTCTCCTTCAACCATAGACTCAGTTTTCTACAAATATCAGGGGCTGACTGTTAGAAATTTACCTTTGAGGAGAACCTCTCTCACCTGTGACTCTGGGTGCATCGTGGTATGTTTTCTGATAGCCTCTGTAAGCTTTTGTAGAAAGGTAAGGGGATTTTTCTTTTAGGGTATTGTTGTAAAGCAAGGTTGTTATTCCACATTGACACCTGACACTCTGGAGAGCAGGTCTCTGAACTATTCTGGGCTTCAGTTTTCTCATTTGAAGAATGAGGGATCTGGTCTAGATTAAAGTACTTTTTTTCACTATGAAATGGCTGAAGTGGCATTAATATAATTCATCCTCTTTATTATTATTATTATTATTATTATTTTGATTTAGTAATGTTGGGGAATTGAACCCAGGGCTTTGCACATACTGGGCAGACATTTTTCCATTGAGCTACTTCTTTAGCCCCAAATTTTTTTTTGTCTTTGGCTGTGCTGGATTTGAACTTAGGGCTTTATGCCTGCAAAGTGGCACTTTACTGCTTCAGTTATATCATTAGTCCCTTTTAGTGTGGATCAGTTAAGGGGACTGTCTGTGCCCCTGTAGGTAGGGGTATTTATTTCCTCATTTCTATGTGTCACTGATATTGGGGCTTATTGTAAATGGTAATCACTTTTAACCTGAGTGGCCTGGGCCAGAACCTATTGTTTTTTTAATGAGACAAGAGTTTGGTCTCCTAGCAGCATAATATCTTTTCATGTCAATTGAAAGGTTTGGATCACAGTGATCAAGACTTGAATGTATTTGTCTGGGCATCTAGACAGCTGTCTAGATATTTTAAAATTTCCCTTAGATCTGGTAGTTGGAAGGGGACATAGACTTGCCCTCTTCCTACCATTACCTGTTGAAGTGGGAAGCACCCATTAGGATGTTTTGGATATTGGGGTGGCTTAGAAGGTAGGGCAGAGGTTAGAGCAGTAGGGGTAGGCCTTGTCATTGATAAGGGGCTTTTCTAGTCCTCCTTTTCATGTTTATCCTGTAGCTTACAAAGAATGGCCAACGTTTGAATATCTAAATAGTAACTGTGGAGCCAATCTGAGATGAAAGAAAATTTGTATGAGGACCTCAGTTTACTCTTTTTACTTTTGTAGGAAAGGTCTAATTGGAGTATGTTATTGTAATTTAAGGAACCCTGTGAAGGCCACTTCTCTTTATCACCCAAGGCATATTGAGGCCAGGCCTCAGTACAAAGCTTTTAATATCTACAAGCCAAAAGACTGGAAAGTGCAGATCCCATCTAGAAAGAACAAAACATTAGGATCCTGTCTTTTAGCTAACAGCAGGCAGACTCCTTAATAAAGGCTACCTTTTTAATAAAGGAATAAATTACATGTAAAGTTAAATAAGGGCATTTAGAGAGCATTTTGGGCCAATAACAGTACGATATGGAACAACAAGTGTTAATATTTGGAGGGAAAAAATTTATGTTGATACCAAAAGTATAGAAAATTTTAAATGAGAATTTTAGAGACAACAGTAATGTGTTATTTTTGGGACTATAACCTTGAGTTAACAATTGGCTTGCAAGGGCTGGGTCTGGTGCCAGGTGTGAGGTAGGACTAGGAGCAGGACTTGTGCAAGGCACCACTCCCTCCGGGAAAAGAGGGCCTGATCCTGTGGCCTGTTGCCCTTCCCCCCTTCTTTTGTACTCTGTGTGCATTTATATTAGGGGAAGTGGTGCCACAGCCATCGCCACATGTGGCTAGCTGCCCAGGATGTGCTGGGTCCTCTCTATGGATTTTCTTAGCTATGGCAGGTGTTTTTGCTGTGTCCAGGAGCTGGCATCCTGTGTGTGAGCGCACCTGCTTGTTTTCCCTCTTCCTCTTGTGGGGGCAGAGTTAGGGCATGAGCACGGCAAATGCAGTTTTGTAAGCGCTTTTGTAAAGCAGCTGATTTAAAGTTACTTTAGATTGAGAAGGCTGGCAAACTAGTTGGAATAACTTAAGTCATAAGGTACCATGTTACAAGTTTTTTGTGGGAGGGAGGGTCCCAGTAAGCCTATGGAGGGGAAGGCAGACAGACAAAGGACATGTGGTGAGACCATGGAGGAAGTAGAAAAGGTGTCCTGACATCTTAGGTAAGGGAGGGGAAGGCAGAGCCTGAAGGCATGACACACGCCTGAGTGATTAGCCATCACCTGTGTCTCTAGGTTGCTCCCATTGACTGGTACTGGAACATTTTCAGCAATATGAAACCTCCATTCTCTGGACACTGTCTGAGGAAAAAGAGGCATTAAATGGGGGGGGGAAGAGAATCAGTTGTCAGATGCCATAATCAAACAGGATTCCGCCAATGTAGCATGAGGTGTATCTGAATAAACATGGGGCTTGATCTCAGCCCACATGGAGGGAGCAAGGAGCTCTCCCAGAGCTGGAATGGCCTTGAGGCCAGAGTTGGCAAGGAGTGGCTTGTTTAACTCCATGACAATGGGGAAAGTCCTTCAGGAAGATAGGAAGAGACAAACAGCATGAGCAGCACAAGAAGTATGCTTACATGGGGAAAGAGGAGGTTTGGGAGAGGATTTGGTTTGTTGGTCGGGTTGAAGGAAGGGAAGGTTTCAGATTCAGGGACGTTCATTGGGGTTTTATGGCCAGAAGTACTTGTGCACTGGAGCAAGAGGTTCAGAGAGAAGGCTTAGAGCAGAGATAAGAGAAGGCCAGGACATAGGGGATCTCTTTTTATTTTTCAGTGCATTCACAGAAGGTGTAGAGATCCCTAAGAATGTTAGGGTCCAGTGAGCCATCAAGTGGCCATTTTGAGTCATTGTCCAATTGATATTATGGCCAAGCCTGATTGGAAAGAAAAAGGAGATTTTGGGCTTTGAGATCAGGTGAGAGACATAAGGGCTCGAGGTTGGCCAATAGGCAGCCCAGAGGAGTGTCTGAGGGAATTTTGGTAGGTACAGACCTCATTTTGAGACCCAGTCCAAGGAAGAATATGGTTGGCATCCCCAAAATATTGCTTTCCTGAATGAAATAGAGGAGTGGAGGACCTCAAAGGAATGTCTTCACTGAGAGGATTGTCCATGCCCCAGGAACCCGGTTCCTGGGGTGAGTAAGCTGGGACCTAGTACTAGGATTTTTGACCAACAGAGAGAGAGAGAACAATGACTCACGGCACGACAGCACGAGGGAACTCACCAAGGAAGGACCGAGGAAATTAACTGGTGGTGGGCAAGTAATGGAAGCACACTAGCCTTGAGGAGTTTCCCTGTGAGCGAGAGTGGCATTGGCAGCACTAGTCTGGGGTCAGGGGTCCTGGCAAAGCAGCTCAGATTACAGTAAGTTTATCCAGGCTTAAAGAAGGCAGCTCCCACGAATGTGGCTTTGGCAGGCTGTATAATCCCCTGGCCAGGCACCCTTATATAGGGGATGTCTGCCTTGTGGCCAAAGTAGGCTTGGGAGAGCAATGTATATTAGGAGGGCCTGAATTTACTGACTGGGAGAGCAGGATTGATACTGGTAGCTCACCTGGTCCAAATCAATGCACCAAAATGTTAAGAAAACACAGCACACCACAGACAAAGAAGGCTCACAAGAGGTTTCTCATGTCCACAGTTTACTAAGCAGGCAGGCTGGCCGAGAAGAAAAAAATGGCACAGCAGATTTTCTTGGTGGGTCTGGCCTTAAGTAGCATTTGGGAGAAAGCAAGGGCTGGGGACGGACAAAAACAGGTGGCAAGAGATAAGGGACAGTGGGACTTTGTTCTACAAGGGATGAGACCAACTGTCGAAGCAATGTCTAGGAGTGGGCAAAGGGAGGTGGTGGGAGATAAAGGACAGTGGGCTTTGTTCTGCAAGGGGTGAAACCAGCTGCAGCTCAGGTTGCAGAATGGTGGCAAGGGTCAGTTCTTGTCACTACCAACCTCTCTATTATTCCAAACTAAGGCTCTTCATCAGTTCAAAGAAAGAGGTCACTTATTTTCTAGTTTTAATTAATTTGCATTGAATCTATACAATATAGTGTGTATACGTGTGTGTGTGTGTGTGTGTGTGTTTGTACACAAACTCAGAGGATGAAATAATTAGTTTCAGTTTCAGAACTTTTTGAAAGCACTCAATTTCTGGTTAGCAAAATATAATTGACATCAGACACATATTTATTCTGTTTTCTGTGTTTGTACATACAGGGATACAAGCATACATGCACATATGCTAATTTCTTCACCCACAAATATTTTCTAACCTAAAATTTCTTAGATTTTTCACTTTCCATAGCATCTTTACAGACAAGTGAGAAGATAGAATGAAATGCAGTGTTAGAACACTTTGGAGTTCATTGTTAACAGAGATAAGTGTCTACTACTCTTTGATGTAGATTAATAATGAATTGTTGATGTAAATGTTACTCTGAAATAAGATATGCTCTTTATTACTTTATGATCTTCTGAAAAAGAATACATGTGCATAATGCATAAAACATGGCAGTTTTGTAAACAATTTATGTAGAATCAACTAACTAAAATGACATATCTAAATGACTGAAAAAAGGGTTGTTAGGAAAAATAGACTTATCTTTTACTGTATCTAGCCATTGATTTCTCAAAAATAAATTCTGAAGCCCAAAGATTAGTTTTAGTTATACTTATGCAAATATAACCAGTAATGTCAAAGTAAAATGTTTATTTTGAAATAAACTTAAACATAATTTGGCATATAATTCTTTGAAAACAAACAAAATCGTTTTTTTATGTACTTTGGCTAATATTGGCAGTGGAAACAGTATCCAATTATTTAAACCATTTTTAAGCTACATAACTTCTGGGAAAGTCCATTTTTATTAGAGAATCTGAAAATGGAAAATTCCATATGTGCTGTATTCTCACATAATATTTATGAAATTCAGTACTGCTTCATGTTTTTTTTTTTAAACTCAAAATTCAATTGTCTGTAAAGCTTTCTTTTTTGTAATGTATCATGAAATAAGAAACAATGAAAATTATGTCTGGGCTTCCAAAACATATTTCAGAACTATAGAGCATTAAAACTCATTTATTTATTTATTCAAGTGGATCAACAAGTCTTTTTTCAAGATGTTTATTTTGTATGCAATCCTAACACATTGTATTATTCATTTCAGAGCTAGCATAGATTCAGAACAAAAGATTTAATGAAAAAAAATGTGGCTGTTACAGACATGCAATGTAATTGTGTTTAAAACTGATAATTGATTGGAACATACTGAAAGAATTTTTCAGGCCATAAGACAAATGAACTAAAATTCTTATTAGTCATGGTTTGTACAAGAAAAACAATTCTAAAGTCTACTCTGCTGTAGAAAATATAGAAAACCAACACTCTTTGTAACAAATCAGCATAAATGTAACATTAAGTGTTCCTACTAAATTTTTAAATAAGAATATATCTAATAAAAAGTAGAAATCTGAGAAATGAATTATAGATTTTATTCTACACAACCAAATAGGCTGTTTACAATAGTCATGATCAAATGAGCCTATTCTCTTATCTAGTCATTGCAGTGCCTCTTTTTACATTGAGATTGGTTATTATCTAATATGTCAAGGTTAAAATTTTAGCTCCATATTCACTTCTGAAGATATTGAAATGAATCAATTTAATCAAGAGGCTTTACTGAACTTTTGGGATACTGCTGGGATCACAGAGGTCCTTGACCAGAAAGGGCTCAGGGAAGGAATGGACAAGACACATACTGAGAGGGCCAAGAAGGCTGATGACCAACTGGCAATTTTTTTTTTTTCCTCAGCAAGCTTTATACGAAAGAGGAAGAGACTTACACATCAAAAACACACTGACCTAGTTACAACTGTTCTGTTTTGATCACCCTGCATTCTTACTGCCCGTGTCCTTGACTAAGTATAAACTTCTTTTCAGTTAAGAGAAAGCATTTTGAGTTCCTTCCCAATGTGACAGAGATATGGTGCACCTGCAGATCCCAACCTTGTCAGATTGCAGCTCATGGCTCCAACAGGATACAATTAGAATCAATCAGTCATTGATTATTTTTAAATATTTCCAATTTTATCTGGAATATTATATCCACCTACTAAGGCAGAAGCTGTAATTTATGTGCAGATTCTGTAATTACCAAATGTCAATGTATTGAGAGGCTGACACTTCACTAGGTTATTACAACAGTGAGAAAACAATATATTACTATCTCCCACATAATAGGATTAGAAGGCAAAGATTAGATTTTATTTCCTTTGTCTTAAAAACAAAAACACTGAGACAGATGGAAGAATTCACAAAAGAATAATACTAATAAAAGGAAGAGATCACATAACCTGCTCTACCAACACACAGGAGATATCGCTCAATCTTTCTGATCACCTATTTACAAATTGTGAATTGTTAGTATACATAAAATAGAAATATTTGTACTGAACTCTCAATATCAAAGAAATTTAAGTACCATCTATGTACCTAGCGCAGTCATTCTCAGATAGAAGTACACATCAAAATCACAAGTTCTTATAAATTTCCACATGGTATATCCACTTACACAATTAGTATTTTGAGTCATGTGTTATTTTTCACATATATATATTCTTTTGGTGGATTTCATTTTAGTCTTTTTTCCTTCTTTTGGAGATGGGAATTGAACCCAGGTCTTTGCACATATTAAGCATGCAATCTATCACTGAACTTCACCACCTAACCTTCAACCATGCGTATTAAAAGGCAACTCTCTATGGCAAAGAACAATTTTCCAATTCTTACATTTTATTGAAGAAAATGCTTAATCAATTAAAATGCCTAATAATTTACACTTCCATCTATATATTCTGATAATAAAAAGAAGAAATTCAAATGGCCAGAAAACACATGAAAAAATGCTCACCATCTCTAGCAATGAAGGAAATGCAAATTAAAACCACGCTAATATTCCACCTCACCCCTGCTAGAATAGCCATCATCAGCAACACCACCAACAACAGGTGTTGGCGAGAATGTGGGGAAAAAGGAACCCTCTTACACTGTTGGTGGGAATGTAGACTAGTACAACCACTCTGGAAAAAAATTTGGAGGCTACTTAAAAAGCTGGACATCGATCTACCATTTGATCCAGCAATACCACTCTTGGGGATATACCCAAAAGACTGTTACTCCAGAGGCACCTGCACATCCATGTTTATTGTGGCACTATTCACAATAGCCAAGTTATGGAAACAGCCAAGATGCCCCAGCACTGATGAATGGATTAAGAAAATGTGGTATCTATACACAATGGAATTTTATGCAGCCATGAAGAAGAACGAAATGTTATCATTCGCAGGTAAGTGGATGGAATTGGAGAACATCATTCTGAGTGAGGTTAGCCTGGCTCAAAAAACCAAAAATCGTATGTTCTCCCTCATATGTGGACATTAGATCAAGGGCAAACACAACAAGGGGATTGGACTATGAGCACGTGATAAAAGCGAGAGCACACAAGGGAGGGGTGAGGATAGGTAAGACACCTAAAAAACTAGCTAGCATTTATTGCCCTTAACGCAGAGAAACTAAAGCAGATACCTTAAAGCAACTGAGGCCAATAGGAAAAGGGGAACAGGTACTAGAGAAAAGGTTAGATCAAAAAGAATTAACCTAGAAGGTAACACCCATGCACAGGAAATCAATGTGAGTCAATGCCCTGTATAGCTATCCTTATCTCAACCAGCAAAAACCCTTGGTCCTTCCTATTATTGCTTATACTCTCTCTACAACAAAATTAGAAATAAGGGCAAAATAGTTTCTGCTGGGTATTGGGGGGGGTAGAGGGAGGGGGCGGAGTGGGTGGTAAGGGAGGGGGTGGGGGCAGGGGGGAGAAATGAACCAAGCCTTGTATGCACATATGAGTAATAAAAGAAAAATGAAAATAAATAAATAAAAATAAATAAATAAAATGAACTGGAAAACTATTACAGCCATACATAGTGAACTTGAATGCACATTTTACCAATTTTCCTTTTATAGGTCTAGTAAGTTAAATGAGTGGTAGTGAATCACAGAAAAAATCCACATCAAAGCCACACAATTTACAAAAGTAGTCTCTACTCTTTTAAATTTGTGTAAACTTAATCAAGGTACAGTTGCTCTAAACCCATCAAGTTACCCATTGAGTATGGAAAAAATACATTTTCTCAGGCTTAACATGTCAGACTAAATTTCATAGAACACATGATTGAAAAGCAGTATTAATACATACTGCAGCCATAATGTCCATATTTGTGAGCTAAGACATTTGAAGCTAGGCAAGTTTTGGCACATGCCTATATAACAGAGAAATTATTAAGAATAATTAATTTCTGTCACTGCCTTTTTCTGTTTCAAAAATGGGATGTTTTTCTGAACTGTGGCATATTTAGACAGCTTTTTAGTTTAGAAAATTCTAGAGCTCTAAGCTCTGACCCTGAATCAGAGTCTCTGTGTTAATTTTCATCAAGTGATATTAAGCAAATCTTTATGGAGAAGGAGGGCATGAAAGAAATAAAGGCTTTAGTATTTAGACAGAGAGCAATTGGATTGATTCCATGTGGATAGAGGGTCTACAACCCCAGAGAGAGAGCAGAACTTGGAGATTGTAGATATTTGATTTGGATGTGCTGATGGGACAACAGGGACCTGATCACTATTTAGCTAAGCATCATGCACTCAGAACAAGAGCTGTAGACGAAGCCTTTAAAACCAAATTTGTATGCAATGATTGGGATTATTTAGCAGATTAACTTGACTTTGAGAGGACCAAGAATACACACAGCAGGCATGTTAGCAGCAGCAAAGATGAACTGTACCATAGGGACTACTGCCTAATAATTCTGAATTGATGTACTCCCAAGAGTTTGTTCTATAATCTCAATGGGAGGAAACAGGCAATTCTGAAATATTTGGCATGAAATTTTCAACCATATAGTAAGGGATGGTAAAGATAATTTTCTTCTTTATTAGAACACATATAAATTTAGTTTGCTTTTTGCTACTCTGTGATTTAGAGAAATCAAAAATTAAAATTTTTGATATATATATTTTTTCATATAGTTGTACATCAACAAAAAACTTGTTTCCACATTTATGTTCTTTGCATTATTTTTTGTTTCTCCTGCTGTTATCAGAATTAGGCATTCATTATTCATGCAAGATACACAGGAACATGAAAGTAAAATGAGAAGGAAATTACATGGTGAAATAATTTCACCATGCATATTTAAATAACCACAAAGAAATAGTTATTTTCAAATATGCCTAAGAAAGTCACATGAGGGAATAAGTCCCACTACCGATTCTTTACGTTTTTATGGTATTATGTGTTAAACATTCAAAAAATACTTCCTTTCCATTGTTTCATTAGGTTCACTGAGTCATAAAAAGGGAAATAAGAAAAGTGGCTTATTTTTCAAAAGATATATTATGCATTGCAAATCTCCTGATTCTATGATTTTTATCCAAAATACAACATCAGAATGCTGTAAAAATAATTGGAAAAAATGTTGCAAATGTGAAAATGTTCATTTAAAACTAAACACCTACAGTTTTCAAAGATGAAGCACACTTCATGTTAGTGGGATTGTGTAAGTTGGTTTAGAAGTCATGGCTGCTGACTCTTCAAAGAAATGCAAATGCCTTATAGATGAAATAAAGTACTTTCTATTTACTGGGATTATTAAATATTTTGTGAAATAATCCCACTTCAGGACTTTCTGATTTTTTCTTCTACTTCAAAGTCCTTAGCATTTCATGTGCTTTCTTTTAACAATAAAATAATTAAAGCAAACAAACATAAAACTTAAATTACACCTCGTTTTATTTCAATTATTTATGTCATTTTATTTCAAAATGATGAGTTTTTAGTTCTTTCCATTTGGTATAATGACTGCAAATTTTTGTTTCAATTTATTATTATGGAACGTGTTGTTTTTCCAGTTATGTACTATTTGTCCTAATCAAAAATATAATATTTACCAAAATAACTGTGTTATAGAGTTAATTCAGTAAGCTTGTGTGCTCAAACCCTTCATATTCCAAAGAAAGAACTGTACCTGTACTGTCTCCTGGGAGAAAACTCTTTGAACCTTGGGATATTTTGACACAAAATTATGTCTTTGATACCTGAGACCTTGAGTTATGCCAAATAGTTCAATGTTATGATGCATTTTATGCTGCACACTTTTTTCTGTGCCTGTGTCTGTGGCCATTCTGTATCAGCTTGGCATGGCAGGAAGAGACCTATCAGCTAAGGTCAGTTATGAAGGTGCTACATGCTTTCGTGAGTGACCCATAATAAAAACCCTACACATCACAGCATAAGGGAGTTTCCCTGGTTGACAAAACTTCAAAAAGATTGTCTCAATCTTTTCTAAAAAAAATATTATAAGTGTTGTTCACATAACTCCAAGGGGAGGCCACATTGGAAGCAGTCATGTTTTCTCCTATTCTTTGTTCTATGTGTCTTCCCCTTTCAGTCTCCATCAATTTCAGTGAATGCTAACAAAGAATAAAACAGTCTTTCTGAATTCTTTTTGTGAGTTATCTGATTTGAGGGCAGTTTTGAGGTCCCAGACACAACATTTAAATTAAACAAAATACTTTGAACATTGCTTAACTTTTTAAAAACAACCATTGTCTTCATCATACTTCTTGTGGAAAAATATCACTAATTTACTGAAATTTCCTTCCTTGAAATTGATATGTGAATAAGTCTCCTTATATTAATTTATATATTTAAATAAAAAAATAGAAAATCTATGTAGTGAATTTTATTTAGAGAACTTTATTTCTTTTTAACCTTTTTTCTTTATACTATTTTCCTTTATTCTTATCATTCATTATTTTTATTATAACAGTATTTAGTGGGAATCAAGATTCAGAAATGACACTATGAACTGACAAATGAAAGAATGAAATATTTGTATGTTCCATTATTCAGTATGATTCAGTTTCTAAAGTTGCAGTCCTGACTAGTCAAATGACTGCCTTTGTGTCACACAGGTAAGTTGAGGTCAGGTCGAGAATGGAATCTTATGATTGTGTGCATGAAGTTGTTTTTACTATAATAAACTATTACTCCATAGTTGCAGTTACAATGCAGGCTAAAACAAAGCATAATCTCATAAAGGATGCATCACATTAGATAATTTAGCAGCCAGTAAAAGAACTCTAACTCAAGACATAAGAAATAATGAAATAAGAGGACTTAAGTGATCTTATATAATAGGTCCAGCTGTTGAGAAAGAATCTATGAAGCTCAGTTAGGAGCTCATCAGTTGACCAAAAGTCAAGCTTCTTCTATCTGAGTATTTCTACCTTAGATGTCTCCCATCATTAGGCCGCCAGAACCCACCCTCCTCCACTTGGGGTTTCACAACAGAGACTACATACAGAAAACGCAAATGTGAGAAGGCCTAGGAGTCACACTACCTCCATGGAGGTAAGGAAGTCTTTCCTCAGAAAGAAATGCTTCTTGTCTTAGACAGAAGTACATATAACCATTTTGAAAGGATCCTGAGGGTGGGATGAGATTATCATTAAATATCACAGCTGGTGAGAATTGAAAGGAAGCAGAAGAGCAATTACACATTCCTGAACAGTGGCTCAATAACCTAGGGTCATCCGAGTTTCTCATCATGGGTACTCAAATGTTAGTGATAATTATCCCACTAGGTATCAACCTTCCTTATAGGGAAGAAATTGTGCTGCAAATTATCCTTTTTTTGCAAAAACGGTATCAGAGAATTGATAGTCAAAATATGCCCATTATAAAAAGATTGTTTTTCAAAGCTTTGCTTTCTAACTTTGACTATTGCAATCTTTTTGTAAAGCTCAGATCTGTTGCTATAGAATAAGCTCTAAGCCTGCCCTAGTATTATAGCATTAACTTGGATTCTATGTCATTTATGTTCTGAAGTCAGTCTGTGAGTCCACCTTGAGTGGTTATGTTTTATGTCAGGATTTCTGAAAAATGAGGAGCTAGAGGAGATCCCATTGATTTGCCAACTGTGCTACAGTCCATTTAAGGCAGAATAGCACATGCTTGTGACAAGGGCAATGACAAATGGATATGTACAGAATGAGAAGCATGAAGGCACATACAGCATGAGATTTTGGAAATCAAAGTAAAATCTTCTTCATGGCTGCATAAAATTCCATTGTGTATAGATACCACATTTTCTTAATCCATTCGTCAGTGCTGGGGCATCTTGGCTGTTTCCATAACTTGGCTATTGTGAATAGTGCCACAATAAACATGGATGTGCAGGTGCCTCTGGAGTAACAGTCTTTTGGGTATATCCCCAAGAGTGGTATTGCTGGATCAAATGGTAGATCGATGTCCAGCTTTTTAAGTAGCCTCCAAATTTTTTTCCAGAGTGGTTGTACTAGTCTACATTCCCACCAACAGTGTAAGAGGGTTCCTTTTTCCCCCGCATCCTCGCCAACACCTGTTGTTGGTGGTGTTGCTGATGATGGCTATTCTAACAGGGGTGAGGTGGAATCTTAGCGTGGTTTTAATTTGCATTTCCTTTATTGCTAGAGATGGTGAGCATTTTTTCATGTGTTTTCTGGCCATTTGAATTTCTTCTTTTGAGAAAGTTCTGTTTAGTTCACATGCCCATTTCTTTATTGGTTCATTAGTTTTGGGAGAATTTAGTTTTTTAAGTTCCCTGTATATTCTGGTTATCAGTCCTTTGTCTGATGTATAATTGGCAAATATTTTCTCCCACTCTGTGGGTGTTCTCTTCAGTTTAGAGACCATTTCTTTTGATGAACAGAAGCTTTTTAGTTTTATGAGGTCCCATTTATCTATGCTATCTCTTAGTTGCTGTGCTGCTGGGGTTTCATTGAGAAAGTTCTTACCTATACCTACTAACTCCAGAGTATTTCCTACTCTTTCTTGTATCAACTTAAGAGTTTGGGGTCTGATATTAAGATCCTTGATCCATTTTGAGTTAATATTGGTATAGGGTGATATACATGGATCTAGTTTCAGGTTTTGTAGACTGCTAACCAGTTTTCCCAGCAGTTTTTGTTGAAGAGGCTGCTATTTCTCCATCGTATATTTTTAGCTCCTTTGTCAACGATAAGTTGCTTATAGTTGTGTGGCTTCATATCTGGGTCCTCTATTCTGTTCCACTGGTCTTCATGTCTGTTTTTGTGCCAGTACCATGCTGTTTTTATTGTTATTGCTTTGTAATATAGTTTGAAGTCAGGTATTGTGATACCTCCTGCATTGTTCTTTTGACTGAGTATTGCCTTGGCTATTCGTGGCCTCTGTGTTTCCATATAAATTTAACAGTAGATTTTTCAATCTCTTTAATGAATGTCATTGGAATTTTGATGGGAATTGCATTAAACATGTAGATTACTTTTGGGAGTATTGATATTTTTACTATGTTGATTCTACCAATCAATGAGCACGGGAGATCTCTCCACTTTCTATAGTCTTCCTCAATCTCTTTCTTCAGAAGTGTATAGTTTTCCTTGTAGAGGACTTTCACATCTTTTGTTAGGTTTACACCTAGGTATTTGATTTTGTTTGAGGCTATTGTAAATGGAATTGTTTTCATACATTCTTTTTCAGTTTGCTCAAACAATAAAATATGTATGTGAAAACAACATGCAAGGTAAGTCAAAACAGGAGACTGCAAGACACAGAACATCTTAGAATTTGTGAAGTTTTATACAAATTTAATGTCATTGTTAGTTGCAAATCCAAAACTACAGTACTTATTATATAATAACTAGACAAAACTTCATAATGGTGAATAGGGTATTCTAAGATAAAATTGTATTTCTTGAGTTTCTGTTTTCTAGCCTTAATTAGTATGCATATGTGTTAACACATATGAACATATGACATAGACAAAAGTTCACTGTATTTGTAGAATATTAAATTATTGCTCTCTAAATTATATCAATAAAACCAACAGATGCTAGCAAGATGCACAGGTAAGAAACATACAGTCATTAATGTATTGTTCATTGCTCTGTCCAGAATAACCTGGACTACATAAGCAGGAGTAGCCACCTAGGAACAATGGAAAAGAGAAAACTTTTAATATTCCTTTAATCACAGTGAGACTATAGTAATGCTAATTACTCTATAAGTACTTT
This sequence comes from Castor canadensis, assembly GCF_047511655.1. Taxonomy (NCBI): domain Eukaryota; kingdom Metazoa; phylum Chordata; class Mammalia; order Rodentia; family Castoridae; genus Castor; species Castor canadensis. The sequence goes on along the minus strand of NC_133386.1, from coordinate 100,004,610 downwards.
GATCATTTATGCTTTTTTCTTTTAAGCAAAGAAAGTGTGAATTCTCATATGTATTTTCAATGCACAGTATTCTACAATTTTTTCTCAGTAACTGTTTGGTTCAGTTATGTAGAATTTAAAAAGCTTCAATTACCTGAAATGAAATCAATTGTAATGGACATTTACAAAGAAACAATAAAAAATATCCAATTATCTTTGTTGTCAATCTTGTCTTTTATAAGTCCACAATACATATAGGTTTCTTTATATCCATTAACTTTCCCAGGTTGTTTAGGTTTAATAAACAAATTAATTCTTTGGTTATTAATGTTTTATATTTTATAATGTAAAGTACATGGTGACTTGAAAGTTTATTTTGAAATATTTAAGAATTAATGGAGAAAGTATTTTTTGCATTTCCTTATAATCTTTAAAAGGAATTATTTTATAATAAATCATGGAAAAAGAATGGTGCTTCAAATATCTCAAGGAAGTGTGACAGCATGTAATGATGTTGGAGCAAGCACACATTTACAGCTATTACAGTCAGTCCCAGGGTTGTTCATTATCCCTTAGATTTCCCATGAAATATGTATTGCCCCCACTCAGAGTCTGTCCATGTCCCTGCTACTATGATAGCACTCTCAGTAAATGTACTGTCAATGTAAGTAATATAGTTAGGTATGTCTAGATTTCTCCAGCCATGAAACAGTATGTGTAACTGGAGCCTCTGAGGAGAAGAGACAGTCCAGAGTCATTAGCAAGAGATAAGGGAGACACACAAGAATTGGGAGTCATTTAGACAAAATTTTATTTCCATTTTACTTTGTTTTTTCATCTATTACCTATTGTTTAATTTATCATTGAAGGCAAATGACTAATGATATGTAGGTAGAGTTGTAAACAAATTTATGTGATAAAAGTAATTTAGTGCTTCATTATGTGTTTTACATGATTATTTTATATGTTAAGAAATTAACACCACATGCCATACAAGCTATCATTAAGACACTGGAAATTACTGTCAATCATAATGGTATTTTGCAATATGTTTATAATTGTAATTCAGGATTGGATACTAATGAATACAGGCTAAGAACCAACTAAACTGGAATTAAATTTCACCATGGATGCTATGTAACTGTGTACATAAATGATAATCTATTTTTAAAGGCAAATGACAACAAAAGGTAACTTTGAATTAATGAAGGGTCTGAAAGAGACTTTCATTTAAAAGACAAAGCATGTTATTGTTATCACTAAATGTGCTTCTTAAAGTTTACTATTCAGGATCAATAAATTGAAAAATGAAGTATGTGCCAAAAAGAACCTGGAAAATTAAATTGCATACCACAAGAAAATTGGATATTGCAAATAAGGAATTTTCATATATTTAATTTGTTAACTATAGAACTGTGTGATGACTAATAATGATTTTTTTAGAAAACAAATTTTAAGCATACTGTCTTGTTTTTGTTGCTCTTGGCTCTTACCAGAAAATCCAGTTACCAGATTTGTATTAGTCTTTGATTTTAAACACTACACACTATAGTAACTGAGATGCTATTCAAATGAGTTTTTACACAAAACATTATTTTCACTAATTACTCATTTAATAAAGGATCATGTACAAATATATTTGAAAGGAGCTAAAATAGGCATGAAAAGATCGAATTTTTTTTTTGATGTTCTTCTATCTCATGTTTTTTTCCTCTTCATGACTCTTAGCCACATTCAGCTCATTGTGCCATTTCTTGCTGTCCTTTCTGAGTCTCAAAAAAAAGAGGCATGTTTACCCACAAAAAAAATGTGTATTCATTTATTCAATCTCTCTTATTTTTCCTCCTTTCTTCATTTCTATTTTTTTCTCCTCTATGTATGTGCATTATTTTAGCAGAATGCCATGTGCACAAGTGTATGTGTGTGTGTGTGTGTGTGTGTGTGTGTGATAGATGGGTCAAAATGACAAGTACTCTTGTGCTTACAAATTACTACGTATAAAATTCTACTATTTAAGTGGTTTTAAGATTCAAACCTCTCTAGGCTTGGAACAGCTGGAAGGCAACTCCTGTCTGATGAGAGTGGGAAGGGGAGATTTTAGTTTCCCACAGAAAGAGCCATATTTTGAAAAACAAAGTGGGTGGTTTGGACAAGTGGAAAATAAGTACAGAAAATCTGCTCCATCATGGAATAGAATGTGCATAGCTGCATGGGGTAGGGACTGAGGTGAAAGAGAAAGAAAGAACCAATTGAAGTTTCAGAAAACATTCACTGTGTCTTCAGCTGAGAAAAGATAGGCTCTAATTTAAGAATAAAATAAGGAAAAAATCAAATAATCTTGGAGATCACAGCAGGGAAGGTAAAAGATGTCATGAGTAGTCTTAGTGACTAGTCTGGGCAGAAGTTGAGAGGCCAGAGGGAGCAAACATATATTAAAGAATGAGAAATAAAGGAAATACAATTAATACTGGGCTCAGTGACAAGCAGATTTGCAATTCAGGTGGACGAGGATTGTGGAATCTGCATATTGGAGAAATACTGAAAAATTTCTCTCTTCTTTCCAGCATAGCATACTACAAGGCAACTATTATGTAAAGACCCTGAGCTACCAGCATCAGGGATCAGAAATATCCTTAGTATCTGGTCTCTAGGAAAGCAAAGAATAGTTTCAGTAGGAGTGTGTTTAATGAGTGTTGGCAGGGAAAGCCTATGTAGTTATAGAGAAAGGTCTGAGTCAGAGATATGCAGACCTTCACGTGGCTGGAAATTGGTCAAGAGTGACTAAGTGGTGAAGTCATTTCCCATGTAGGCAGAGGTCTAAGAGGCAGAGTACTAGAAACAGAGACCAGCAATGTTTCACAGCTGTGGGCCATCTCTGCATTCCCCCAATAAAACACACTCTGTGATTGCTAGGTAAACACAAAGAAAAATAGATGATTCCTAAACAGCAAACAGACAACCCTCGCCAGGTAGAGAAAACACAGTAGACACTGATGCAGACTCACACTATGGCCCACAAGACTTGCTTCCTTACAGGACTGAATGCCTAGTCTCTTTTACTTTATTTCAATATTTTCCTTTGAATCCAAGATGGCAAATAGGGTATGGAAGCAGAAAGCACAAGATCCGTGACTCCAAAAATCTCCCTGAGATGTTAGAGACACACTTGGGTAATTTCGACTGCTTCTAACCAAAATAATAACTGCCGTCATATTAGGTGCAGAAAAAAATTCAAAGACTGACCTTTTTTTCTTTTTTCCTTCTCTTCTCCTTCCTCCATTAAGCAGAAATAGAGGATCAATCAGAATCAAACTCTGCAACATCTAGAACCCCTAGTCCATGGAAAGCCTCTCCATGCCTCACTGAACTGAGAAAAGTTGGCACCATTTCTCCCCGCCACCCACACCCCCAGCTCCAAACCTGCCTGCATGTCAATTGGCAGAAAGAACAGGTGAGCACTACACCGGAAATTCCCTTACCCACCCACCAGGAACTTAAACCAGCACAGCCCTTGGGCAGTCTGATCCCCCCTCGAAGAAAACTGGAAAACAAATAGTGAACTGTAATCAAACACAGATAGTGGAGGGGGTGGGTGGGATGCTGAACCTACCCTGGAGAAAGGGACAGGCAAGGAACTAAACCCTCAGTGCCAAACTCTTAGTAAATAAGCACAGAAAAAGCAGAGAAGGCTTAGAGCGGTTGGGCAAAAAGTCACCCCAAAGCATGGCAGGTAGAGGATCACAGATATGATCTCCTGATGCAGAGGGGAGCATTCAAAATGGAACTGTCCCATTTTGGTGAGGGAGGAGCTAACCAAACAGCTGTAGCTGAAGAATACATAACACAGCTGTCAGCTGGGGAAAACAATAGCTCTGACCATCCTGCATGATCTGTCAAACGTACCTCATCTCAAAATTTCAATTAAACTGGTGGACTGAAGAACAAAACCCTATTCGTAAGCTGGCCAGTACCAGGACTGGATGCCAGAGGAATAACTTCAGAACTTAAACTAAGACTGAAATTCTATTTGTCCTGTACTATTGTTGTTGTTGTTGTTTCCATTTTGTTTTTTCTTGTTTTTGTTTGTTTGTTTGTTAAATTATTGTAGGTTTTTTCTTTTATTTTTATTTCTATTTTCTTTTTTTCTTTCTGTACTATCAACTTCACCATGACTATCTTCTCATCCCTATTCTCATGCCCTTCAATGTCACTTCTTCTACTGTGCTACAATCCATTGTTCTCTTTCCCAATGATTCTTTCTGCCGCCCTCTCATCTACTCCATTCCCCTGTCATTACCTCCCCCTACCTTCCTCTCCCAATCTGTCACCACACTACCCTACCCTCTTATACACTCACCACCTGCTGACAAACCAACAGTACCAACTTTACACAACCCCATGCCCCTGCAATCCCTGACACAAGCACCCACACTACAATATCAGAAATATACTTGACACACACAAGGGCTACAAAATCCAGCAGCCCTCACATCACATCTGCCAGTCACCCACCTCACTTCCCATCTTCCTTTTTAGTGCCACCCTAACTAATTTCCAAAATATCCACAGCTAGCCTAAAAAACATGAAGACCAAAATTCCAACTATTTATAGATAATACCACCAAGGGGTCTTCTATATAATATATAAATAAGTGGTCAGGTACTGAACCTGTGAATTATTTATTGATAATTACACCTCCAGGCCAGGGAGAGAAATAGCACACCAACTTGTTTAATGAACAAAACAGTCACAACAAAAAAATTAAATATAAGGAAAGTAAACAGGTACTAAGGAACCCAGCAACGTCTACCAAAACACCCTCAAAGAAGAACTCATGCAAGAAATCACTGAGAATTTCATGGAGAAGATATGAGACATTGTTAACCAAAATGTATAACATGCACTCAAGAAACTGCAAGAAACTAAAAATAATGAACATGAGAAGAAACAAACAAATAAGTAAACTCAGAGGCAACCTAAACAAACACCAAAGGGAAACAGAGGACACTATTAAAAAAGGGATACAGGAATTAAAGATGAAAATTAAAAAAATTAAAGAGGAGGTGAAAAAAGATATGGAAAATCTCAGGAAAAAGAATCAAACAGAAACACAAAACACAGTGGAAGTCCACTCCAACAGACTAAAACAAGTGGAAGACAGAATCTCAGAATTCAAAGATAAAATAGAAATTAAAGAAAAAACTGAAGAAATGTTAGTGAAACAACTCAAGAGTTGTGAAAGAAGTATGCAGGAACTCACCAACTCCATCAAAAGTCCAAACCTGAGAATCATAGGTATGAAGAAGGAAAAGAGTTCCAAGCAAAAGGGATTTGCAATATATTCAATAAAATAATAACAGAAAATTTTCCAAATCTCAGAAAAGTTTTGCCCATTCAAGTACAGGAAGTTTCCAGGCACAAAAGAGTTTTGACAAAAAAGAACCTCCCCATGGCATATTATCATTAAAACAAGCATAAAGAATAGAGAAATAATACTGAAGCCTATAAGAGAGAAAAGAACAAGTAATATATAAAGATAAACCCAACAAAATCACAACAGGTTTCTCAATGGAAACTTTAAAAGTAAGAAAGGAAAGGAATGAGGTATTTCAGGCAGTGAATGAAAATAACTTCAACCCTAAGATTCTCTACCCAGGAAAAATGTCATTCAAAATAAGTGGAACATTAAAAATCTTCCATGATAAGCAGAAACTAAGACAATATATGACTACCAAGTCACCAATATAAAATATTCTCATAGCAATTCTGCACACAAAAGATGAAAGCAAACACAGTCATGAGAGGAAAGGAAGTATCAAACCACAGGAAAAGAAAAGACAAAGAGTCAAAGTAGCATTGATTCAGCTGCCCACAATCAAACCCTTAAACAACAAAAACAACTAAATGGCAGGAATCACCACGTACCTATAAATATTGACACTGAATGTCAATGGATTCAACTTCCTCATCAAAAGACACCATTTGGCAAACTGGATTAAAAAATGGAGATTCAACAATCTGTTGTTTACAGGAGACCCATCTTTTTGAATAAAACACACACTGGATTAGGGTGAAAGGGTGGAATAAGATTAATCAAGGCAATGGCCCCCCCAAAACAGGAATTAAATGGCAATACTTATATCAGACAAAATAGATTGCAATCTTACATTGATCAAACCAGATAAAGAAGAACACTTCCTATTACTAAAAGGGGAAATACACCACAAGGAAATAGCAATCATTAGCCTACATGCACCCAATGTCAGTGCGCTAAAATTCATCAAACATACTCTAAAGGACTTAAAAGCACATGAAGACTCCAACACAGGGGTAGTGGGAGACTTTAATACACGCCTATCACCAATAGATAGGTCATCCAAACAAAAAAATCAATAAAGAAATTCTAGAACTAAATCACACCAGAGATCAAATGGGCCTAACTGATGTCTACAGAATATTTCATTCAACTTCTGCACAATACACATTCTTCTCAGCAGCCCATGGAACTTTTTCCAAAATTGACCATATCTTAAGGAAAAGCAAACCTCAGCAAGTACAAGAAAATAGAAATAATCCCCTGCATTCTATCCAATCACAATGCACTAAAACTAGAACTCAACAACAAAAACAACAGCAGAAAATACACAAATAATTGAAAACTGAATAACACATTGTTCAATGGTGAGTGTGTCATAGAAGAAATAAAAGAGGAAAATAAACGTTTCCTGGAAGTAAATGAAAATGAAAACATGACCTACCAGAACCTATTGGACAAAGCGAAGGCAGTCTTAAGAGGGAAGATTATAGCCATGAGTACACATATTAAAAGAATAGAAAGCTCTCAAATAAGTGACTTAATGCTACCTTTCAAACTCCTAGAGAAAGAAGACAAGCGAAACTCAAAATAAGCAGGAGAGAAATAATAAAAATAAGGGCCAAAATGAATCAAATAGAGACCAAAAATCCATGTAAATAATCAATGAATCAAAAAGCTTTTTCTTAGAAAAAATAAGCAAGATTGACAAACCCCTCCGAAATCTGACTAAAATGAGAGGAAAAAAAAACCCAGATCAGTAAAATCAGAGACAAACAAGGCAAGATAAAAATAAGCACCAAAGAAATCCAGGGAATCATCAGAGACCACTTTGAGAACCTATATTCAAATGAATTTCAAAATCTTGAAGAAATGGACAAATTTCTGGATACTTATTACCATCGAAAACTGAATCAAGAGGATATTAATTACCTAAGCAGATTTATAATATGAAACAAAATTGAAGAAGTAATAAAGAGTCTCCCAAAAAAGAAAAGTCCAGGACCTGATGGATTCTCTGCTGAGTTCTACCAGAACTTTATAGACGAAGTAATACCAACTCTCCTTAAACTTTTTCACAAAATAGAAAGGGAAGGAACCCTGCCTAACTCATTTTATGAAGCTAGTATTACATTCATGCAAAAACCGAGCAAAGCACATTCAAAAAGGAGAACTATAGGCCAATCTCCTTAATGAAAATTGATGAAAAAATCCTCAATAAAATATTGGTAAAATGACTCCAACAACATATCAAAAAGATTATTCACTATGACCAAGTCGGCTTCATCCCAAGGATGCAGGGGTGGTTCAACATACACAAATATGTAAATGTAATACAACACATCCATAGAAGGAAAGACAAAAACCACTTGATCATCTCAATAGATGCAGAAAAAGCCTTCAACAAGATCCAACATCATACTTAATGGAGAAAAACTGAATCTATTTCCCCTAAAATCAGGAACAAGACAAGGGTGCCCACTCACCCCACTCCTATTCAACATAGTCTTGGAATTCCTAGCCAAAGCAAATGGCAAGAAGTAATAAAAGGAATACAAGTAGGTAAAGAAATTGTCAAAGAACATCTATTTGCAGACAACATGATCCTATACCTCAAAGACCCAAAAAATTCTACCCAAAAAATTCTAGGCACCATAAACAACTTTAGCAATGTAGCAGGATACAAAATCAACTTACAAAAATCAGTAGTACACTAACAACGAACAAATTGAGAAAGAGTATAGGAAAACAATCCCATTTACAATAGCCTCAAAAAAATATCAAATACCTATGAGTAAAATTAACAAACATGTGAATGACCCCTACAAGGAGAACCACAAATCTCTGAAGGAAGAGACTGAGGAAGACTAAAAAATGTGGAAAGATCTCCTGTGCTCATGGATTGGTAGACTCAGCATAGTAAAAATGGCTATCCAACCAAAAGCAATCTACATGTTTAATGCAATTCCCATCAAAACCCCAATGATATTCATCACAGAGATTGAAAAATCTATCCTAACATTCATTTGGAAATACAAGAGACTATGAATAGCCAAGGAACTACTCAGCAAAAAGGGCAATTCTGGTGGTATCACAATATCCAACTTTAAACTACACTACAGAGCCACAGCAATAAAAACAGCATGGTACTGGCACAAAAACAGATATGAAGACTAGTGGAAAGAATAGAGGATCTGGATATGAATCCACACAGCTATGCCCACCTTATTTTTGACAAAGGTGCCAAAAACATATGATGGAGTAAAGCTGCAGCTTCAACAAAGAGTGCTGGGAAAAGTGGGTATCATCCTGCAGAAATCTGAAACTAGATCCCTATCACCTTGTACTAGTATCAACTCAAAGTAGATTAAGGACCTTAAAATCCGACTCAAAACTCTGAAATGAGCACAGTAAATAGCAGGGAACACTCTGGAAACAATAGGTATAGGCACAGATTTCCTCAGTAGAACCCCGAGCCCAGCAACTAAGAGAAAGAATGGACAAATGGGACTAAATGAAATTAAAAAGCTTCTGCACAACAAAGTAAATAGTTTCTAAACTGAAAAGACCACTCACAGTGTGGGAGAAAACATTTCCTGGCTATATATCAGACATAGGCCTGATAACCAGTGTATACAGGAAGCTCAAAAAACTAAACTTCTCTCAAATCAATGAACCAATAAAGAAGTGGAAAACTGAACTAAACAGAACTTTTTCAAAGGAAGAAGTTCAAATGCCCCCAAAAAACATGAAACAATGCTCAGCATCCTGGGTCATAAAGGAAATGCAAATCCAAACCACACTGATTCCATCTCACCCCTGTTAAAATAGCTAGCATCAAGAACACCACCAACAAATGTTGGCAAGGATGTGAGAAAAAGGAATGCTTATGCACTGCTGGTGGGCACATAAGCTAGTACACCACCTTGGAAAACAATATGAAGGCTTCTTAAAAAACTAAACATAGACCTGCCATATGAGCCATCAATACCACTCCTAGGGATGTACCCAAAGGAATGTGACTCAGGTTATTCCACAGGCACCTGCACACTGGCGTTTATGGCAGCACTATTCACAATACCCAAGTTAGGGAAACAGCAAAGATGCCCCACTATCAACGAATAGATAAAGAAAATGTGGTATTTATACACAGTGGAATTTTACTCAGCCATAATGAAGAATGAAATTTTGTCATTCGTTACTAAATGGATGGAACTGGAGAACATCATCTGAAGCAAAGTTAGCCAGGCTCAGAAGACCAAAAATCATACATTCTCCCTCATATGTAGATTATAGACCTAAAACAAATGCAGCAATATTATTGGATATGACTCACACAATAAGGAGAGAATGAATAGAGGAGGAATAGGGAAATGGTGGTAAACCTAAAACTGGAAAGTGGTTGGTGGGCCCACTGAAGAGGAGTAAATAAAGTAATCTTAAACTAGCAGAGGTCACTATGGTAAGGTGACTGAGAAAGTAGTGAAGAGGTCTGGTAGAGATGAACCAATTTAGGTTGTAATATACATGTGCATAGAAGCGATGCTAGGAATCTCTCTGTATAGCTATCTTTGTCCCCAGCTAGCGAAAAATACTATGCCTTTTTATTATCTCTTATGTTTTCTCTTTAACAAAACTGGAGAAGAGGGGTCAAGAGGAAGAGATGGCCCAAACAATGCATACACATATGCAAACCTATTACAAAAAACAAAAAAAAGAAAGTGATCATAATTACACACAGATATACACACATATAGTAATATATTACATTACATTTAATAAAATACTCTTATAAAATAAAAAATAAATAATTTTTTTCCTTCTTTCTCTCCCCACTTGTTTATTTTCCTATAGACTTTTAAAACTAGAGTGAGTAGTTTAAATATTCAAATATAAAATCTTATTCATATTTTTACAGTTTATTTTCTCTCTTCTTTACTTTCAGATTTCCCCTACGTGACTTTTCCAAACAATATCTAATTTCTTTGGCCTGTATGTCTTCCTTTCTTTTTTTCTTTACTTTTTCTTTCACATTTTTGTCTTGTGTCTGTTTGTTCTGCTTTCAAGACAGACTATCTCCATATGACCCAGATTGACCTGAGGCTCTGTGGTTTCCCTGCCTCTACTATTCAAGGACTGAGATTAGAGACATGTGTCACTATACCCAAGTTCGAATGTTTAAGCTTCAATACTCTCTTCTTCCCCATTTTTCCTTACTCTCTTCATTTTTTTCTGATTTCAATTAGGTTCTTTTTCTTTCTTACAATTCTTTTCATCAAAAATTTGGTAGGTTGGTTGCTTGCTCAGTATTATTATTATGATCTTCTCTTTCCCACTTTTCTGTTAGCTGGGTCTTCTTTACTCCCTTCCTCTTTCTAGCTCCCCATTATACCTCTGCCTTTTCTCCTTCTATTTTTGTTTCTCTGTATTTCCTGTACTATTTAGTAGTCTTATTCTTATTATTTTCTATGCATTCTCACCCTCATTAACTAGTGTCTTCTTATCTCTAATTGTATTGTCATTGCTCCTTTAGTCTTCTAAGGTTATTGGACTTGAGATGACAAATGAATTAAAAAAGTTATACCTCAATTCCATAGTGGATGTGTCTATCATTCAAAGTTCCTTCTGCAGTAGCTATTCTCCTCTCTGAGTGGTGCTGGGGATAATACCTTGTGGCTCGAGCTTGTTGGAAAATATCTGACTGCTGAGCTAAGCCCAAATTTCAGTGCTGAGAAACTGAACCTTGACCCTGGCACAACAGTCCTGCTTTAACATTTTAAATATTTCAACCAAAGAATATAGAAAATTAAAACCTGGAACTAACAGTTTGGCCACAGATGTGCAAATCTCAATGCAAAATACAGGAAATATGAAAAAAAACCAAGGTAATAGAACTCTTCCAAAATTCAACAATTCTACAACAGTAGATTCTAATCATGCTAAAGTGGATGAAATCCCAGACCAATAACTTAAAAGAATTTTTACAACAATGATCAACAACATTAAGTAGGACCTAAATAAATATCTAAATTGATTCAAAGGTAATACATATAAACAGGTGAATGAAATAAACACTTGACTGTATAAATACAGGCAGTTACTCTCTAAATAAGACCTGATAACTGAGGAAATAAGAACATAAATTGAAGAATAGAATTATATCAAATTAAAAATTTTCTGCACCGTAAAAAAAAATCAACATAAGGAAGAGACACAGAATGGGAGAAAGTCTTTGTGAGACATCCTTTCAACCAGAAGATTATTATCTAGAATGTCTACAGAACTCAAAATATTAAAAACAAAAGCCACAAATTATACAATCAATGAATGGGCAATCCAACTGACCAGATATTGTTGGTCCAAACAACCAACAAATACTTGAAAAAATGTTCAACATCCTTCACCATCATGGAAATTTAAATTAAAACAGCTTTCAGGTTCCACCTCAACTCAGTCTCAACGGCTATTTTCAAGAAAACAAACAGCAGCAAATTCTGGAATGCAGAGAAAACAGAAATCTTACCACTGCGTAGAAATGTAAGCTGGCCTACCCAACATGGAAATCAACATGGAAGTTCATCAAAACACTAAAAATAGAACTTGTTTATGATCTAGCTACTCTGCTTCTGGTTATATTCTTCAAAGAATGAAAGTCAGGTTGCTGAGAGATGCATGTATGAAAGGTTTATCATGGAATCATGGCACAATTCACAGTAGTCAAACTGTGGAAGCAGATTAGGTAACCATATCAGATGAATGGGTAAAGAAAAAATACAGACAAATGATTAGATAAATAGATTTCTGTAGATACAGAATTTTACTTAGCAATAAAGAAGAATGAATTCATTTCTTTTCCTATAAACTATTTTGAATTGAGGACCCTGTTAAATGAAATAAGAGAGTCCTACAAAGGCAAATATATGTTTTCTCTCATTTGCAGAATTTAGAGGAAAACCAAAACAACCAAGCTCATTAAAGAAAAATGGAGACTATTTGGGAAGTGGAAGAGGAAGTGGAAAGAGGAAGGGGGGAGTGGAGATAAAAAAAAGTAATAAGAGATGAACATGATCAAATTACATTATGTACATGCATGGAGACATCACAAGAAAATCTTACTATGTATAATTTATATATATATATATATAAAGCAATAAGAATTCTATTTAAAATAAAAATTTTAAGTGAATAACTTTTGAGTACAGAACATAGAAGCCATAGCTCATTAAATTTCTTCATTTGTTATGACTGTAACAAAAACATAAATGAATTTGTCAGAAATGTGAGGATTTATTGGAAATCAATGACATGCTCTGTGATGCTTAGGGAGGCTAAGGTCAGTAAGCAGACATGCTTTTGCATCTTGAGCCTTTCTAATGTTGTGTCAGGTTCTAGGCGGAGTGGTTGTATACCTCTTGTAGCAAAGGCTGAGTTAACTCACCAGCATAGTCTTAACCTATTTCACACTGTAAACCTGCAAAGCATTTTCCACCCTGGCACTGGAACCCTAAGGGAAATATTTTCAGACCCACTTCTTCTTTACACAGAGATCTACTCTCACTAGAATTATTAGCCACACAAGGCTCAAATTCACAGAGAGAACCCCCAAAGAAAGAAGCCAAGTGTCAGTGCTTTTCTGTTCAACCAACTGCTCTGACAGCAGTTTCTGTTACTGAAATTGCTGTCACTTGTCTAGAAATTTCTGCATAAATATATTCAGTTTTAGACTCTGAGCAGCAACTGATATTCTTCTCTTCATTGTCATCGCAACTTTCTCTCTTTCTTTCTTTGTCCATTACAATTTAAGAAATATTATTTGATTTCTATGTTTCATCCAGCAAAGTATCAGAAGGTATAATGTTAAGTGCGAAATTTTGAAAATACCATTTTGTTTCTTTATACTTTCCCCACCTCTTTTTCAACAATGGTCTTTGAAGACACTACAATTAAAGAATACATTGTTAATGACTTGATGATCTCTGTGTTTTCTTTCCAATACCTCAGAGGTTGTAGTACTGTACACTTTGCTTGATAGATTTTCTGCTATTCTAAAAACAAATGAACCCTGAAAAGCATTGTGATAAGCTTTTAATCTTAATAGGAATACCTCAGTCCTAAAATTAAGTTTTGTTTTGATCAGAAAGTGTGACTAGATAAAGTGAGTATCATTGTGTGAAATGTATATAATTATTTAAAGCTATGAAATAGGATGGCTTGACACAAGATAATCCATATCAAATAATAGCAAACCATAAAAAAAACAACTTATTAATCAAAACAACGTGATTATAAAGGAGTCAATTCTCAAGCAAAAAAATGTAAATAATAGCTATTGGGGACATATTTAAATAATAACATTTATTTTCTTTTTTTGATGAATAGAATACCTATCTTAAACTTAAGGTCATGCAACACAAAATGTTTAATAATCATGAAGTTGAACTGTTTGGATTTTCTTAGCAATTTTACAAGTACTGAGATAAGAGGATAATAAAAAAATTTCACAATAGCTAACCTATGGAAACAGACAAGATGGCCCACTACCGACAAATGGATTAAGAAAATGTGGTATTCATGTACAATGGAATTTCATCCAGCCATAAACAAGAATGAAGTTTTGTCATTTGCAAGTAAATGGATGGAACTGAAGAACATCATCTTAAGCAAAGTGTGGAGAAGGTCAAAAATCGCATGTTCTCCCTCATAGATGAATTATAGACCTGAAACAAATGCAGTAATATTATTGGACATGGGTCACACTAAGGGGACACTGCCTGTAGAAAGAATAGGGAAAGAGAAGGAAACCTAAAACTTGAATTTGGTTGATGTGCTCACTATAGAGGAATGAATATAGTAATCTTAAACCACCCAAGGCCACTATGGGAAGGTGACCAGGAAGTAGTGAAGAGGTCTGGTAGTGATAAATCAATGTGGGTTGCAATACACATGTGTATGGAAGCAATGCTAGTAATCTCTCTGTAGAGCTATCTTTATTCTTTATTTCAAATTAGCAAAACCACTATGTCTTTCTTATTATCTCTTGTTTTTTCTTCAACATAAATGTAGAACAAGAGTGCAGAATAAGTTCTGCTTAGAAGCAGGGGGTGGCAGCGCAAACAATATGTACACATGTGAGTAAATGTAGAAATAATAAAATAAAAAATTACAAATGAAAAGATTTGACATAAGGAATTTGCAAAATTCAAAAAATTCAGAATCTTCAGAATTCCCTCAACTCTGATCCCAAGAAATAATAGTAAAGGAGCACCCCTAGAAGGTGAAGATATCAACAATGTATTCATTGAAGGAATCAATATAATATAGTTAGTGTCCATAAATTAAAATACGAACTTGAATAAAGCCTCAGAGCTTCAGTTTCCAAGTACAGAAAAAACAAGGAAGAAAAAAAAGGCTTTCCCAATTACTAAGGGCGTAGAATTAAAAATTGTCTTCAATATATAAATCTAGTAAGTGACTACATTTTGCAAGAGCTATCCTAAGTAGTGTAAAGAATTCAAATGGGAGTAAGATCTCTTTCTTAACCTTAAATCATTTTGAGATTGAAATGTATTGTATGTAATACTTATGTGGATACTATTTGATCATCATGAAAGTACTTTTCTTTGTAAAATAAAGGAAATTACATAGAACATATATCTTGCACATGTGCATACGAAAGAATTGTCCATAATGAGAAGTTGTCATTCATCCCCCTTTTCCATAATTATCTATTACTAATATTTAATTATGAGACTAACTATTTTCTTTACTAGTGGGAGGTTAATTTACCTGTCACCTTATAAATAATTTCATACATATAATAATTTATTTTGGAGAATACACATGAACTTAATGTACTTTCATACCTTGCTGATTTGCATATTAATATATTATGTGAATATATATGATTCCCTACCTTTGTGGCAAGTATTATGGTAGATGGTAGGGCTATAAACAGTCAGGGGTTCAAGTCATAGGATAAAGAAATGCACTTTAAAAGGTAAATGAGGTCAAATTTTCATGCTAGTCATCACGGTAGTAACAATTCCAGTATGTCCCCCAAACCCCACCACAAGTTTCTATGTTCTGTATAATTCATCCCACTCAGATGTTGGTGAGATTTGTGAATTTAGTGAGGAAGGAAGAGCAGTGTCTTAAAACCACATGGTACTAAATTCTACCAACAACCAGTGCTGTAGCTCACAGTTCTAGCTAACCTCTTGATTTCAATCATGTGAGAACATGAGCAGACAACCTGCTGGTTTTAGAAGCAGACTTCTTTCAGAAACTATGAAATATTAAATATGAGTAGTTTCACATCTGTGAGCTTATCATAATTTACTATGAAGCATAGAAATCAAAGACAGTCAAATATAAGGTTGACTAAGTCCCCTTACGTGGTATTGTATAGCTTCCTGAATGGTAACATTTACAATGAGTCCTAAAGAGTTACTGTATACAGCAAGATCAAGCATGTGGGATACAGAGGGAAGTAGGGGGATGTCTATACATGTGAAGGCAAAAGCTAAGAAATTTAAGGAAAATGATAATAGATCACCATGAATGGAACACAGAATGTAGGAAGGAGGAAGGTACATACTATATTTTATCAACTAACTGACTATCACACATCACTGATATTAATGGAGCTTTATTTTTATGTATGATTGAAGGTAGTGTGGCACTCTGATTAACTCCCTCCTGATATCCACATTGGTTTCCACTGCTGAAGATATTCAGGTTATAATTCCAGGTACGTAGAATTGCAATTATTATGCAGCAAGTAAAAAATTATAGATATAACTAAAGTAAGTATCTTGATGCAGTGATATCATCTTGGTTTATTTTGGTGGGTCTAAATGCAATCATAAGAATCCAGCAGTAAAATGGGAGAAAGAAGTTACTAATCCAACCCTGCAAATGATTCTTATTAGACTTCTGGTCCCAAAGCTGTAAACTAATAAATTTGTGCATTTCAAACCTTGTTGATTTAAACAGTCATGGGAAAGGAATACAGGGAGCAAAACTTGCCAGTTATGTTCCAAGACAGTGATTAATATACCATTGCAAAAACACATCCAAATATAAAAATGTAGAGGGTAGTATCATATGTTAGTTCTTACACTAGTATGGGATAGAAATGAAGATATGTTGAATGAAATATCTCTGTGAGTTGCGACAAGATGGTAAAGGCTTTGTGGTTCACAATACCTGTGCACATTGAGAAACTTTAGAACACTTTCCTAACAGTCTAGTCAAGAAGTATAGTTGGTTTCTTCCCACTGAGGATCACAGTGTATTCACAAGTTTCATTAAAAAAATTAATGGTTCTTTTTTTCCTGAGGTTTTATTTTACTTAAAACTATATCCTCTTAAATTTGAAAAAATGAGGTAATACGTTTTTTATTTGCATATTTATTTGACAGGAAACATTAAAAAGTCTGTTTTCATTAGTTTCCTTTTACAACAACGCCATCAATACATAAAATCAAAAACGCTACGGTTCCCACTGAAATTGTGTTGATAGAGAAGTGTTCATTTAATAGAACTAGTTCTCCTCTAACTGAAATTTGCATCAATTTGATTAGCATGTTTCTTTCAATGATATGGATCACTTTTATATCAAGTTCTTTATGATAATGTTAAAATTCCTGAAGAAAAGTAGTTTAACAATGAATGTGGGTGCTTATAACATTGAAAATGTTAAATATGAGATCACATTACTGTGATAGTTTGAATGTATTCATTATGATAACTTAGACAAACTTAGGAGAATGATGTTTAAGTTTTTCTAAATATGGGACTGGATATAGTAGAGTGTATGCTTTTAGCATGCGTGAGGCCCTAGGTTCCATCTCTAGTGTGCACACACCCACAAGTCATAACAGAATTCTTCATAAAAACATGGCAATGTTTAAAGTGAGTCAATTATAGCTTAAAGGCTATCTTTCTGTCTATAAGGAATCATAGAAGAGGTATATATAACAGAAATGATGAAATAGTGATATCTTTCATGAACATAAGTAAAGGGCAAGTCAAGTCACCCAACTTCTACAGTCTACAACAAAACCATGAAGGGAGTGCACTGGTGTAAACATTCTGACTGTACAGTGATGTTGAGGGGTATTTGTAGATTCACAGAATAATTCTTCATGGAGTGTATCTCCACATATTAAGAATGTGTCCTACATCTATCTACAGCCTCATAAAACCTATTATGAATCTATTATCCAAATTACGTTTTGTTTTTTACTTCATGTAAGTGTCAGTTCACACTGCTCATCTTTAAAAGACTTTAGGTGGTAATGAATTTTTTTGGGGGGGACATTTTGTGCGCTGTACAGAGATTGTGTCAGTTACCTATTATCCAGAAAATTAATGTGGACACAATGAAGACTGAGCAAGGATTTTTAACAGAAGGAGCTATTTTTCCTTCTCCTTCAGCTTTTCCCTCCCAACTTCCCAACCTCTATTTGTTATGCACATTTGCATTCTTTTTAATGTAAGCAATGTTCTGTGACACAAAAAACAATGGGAACAAGCACATTTACCTTCATAATCTTTAGAAATGATATATAATTGCAAAGGTGATAGATGTTTTTATAAGTGTTAATCTTAAATTAGAATCTGTATAATTAATTGAATTAATTATTGATTTAACACAAATTGCCTTTCTAGGGCATATTCAAACAGGAATTCGCCTACTTTCATTTTAATTTTATAATTTACAGTTCAGAAAGTTTCAGAAAATTCTTCAGAAATCCTTTAGAAAAAGCATACCTTTAGGAATTAATAAAATATTAAAATCTGTGTTCAGAAATGTTCTTTCTATGTCTGATTGAAAAAATAAAGATATTTTTTCACTTCTACCTGCTATTAAGGTATTTTATGAGTTATTCAGGTGAGAGAGAATGAAGCTGTGTTCCCCCTTCCCCAGTGTCAGGTGAAGAAAGTGACTGCAATCTAGCCAGGAGCTTTCCTATTGAACACAAATCATTTTATAGAATATCAATATCAAATAAGATTATGAGTCCATAAAATGAACAATATAACAAAAAGACCATTCCACATTCATATCTCAGCCGAAACAAAACAACCTTGTCTAAATCACAAAATGGCTATTATCCCACCTTTCTGCCTTTCCTGTTGCTTCTTTACCAATTCTTCTCACTTTCTACATAACAACATAGATAGGAGACAAACTTCATAGAATCCTCTCTAAAGTCATTAAATACAAGCCTGAATTCTTTATCAAGTCTTTGTCAAAACCTTCTTATCATAATATACTCATCACCTCCATAGTATGTCATTTCCTCATTGCATGGAGCCAATAAACTTAATTTTGTCCAACTACAGGCAAGATTCCAGAATTCTTTGGTGGACATCAATAAAAGATATTTCTATTTTACACTAGAAATCAGATATCACTTGTGTCTACTTTTCCATGATTGGAAAAATGGAGGTTTCACAATCGTGTAAATATCCTGTACATTGTTTGCTAGGAAACCGTTTCTATAACCAGGGTGACTTAACAGACATTTATTGTTTCATAATTTTGTAGGTTAGGAGTCCAAAATCAAGGTACTGACAAGGTTGGTTTTTTTCTGAGATCCTTCTGGAAGAATATGTTCCATGCATTTCCCCTAGTTTCCCGTGTCTTGCTGGCCATCTTTGGCAACTTTGTAGTTTTTACAAAAATCACCTCAGTCTCTACCTTCATCTTCATGTGTTCATGTGTAAATTTTCCCTTTTGATAAAGATGCTAATCATATTGGATTAAGGGGACTACATTCTCCACTATAACCAAATTTAATTCAACTGATTGTATATGTAGTGATACTATTTCCAAGTAAGTTCATGCCCTGAGGTCCTGAAAACAACTCTTGTTTCACCTTGTGTGCATGTGCTTGTTGTTTGTTCAACAGTTCTGAGTTGCACTGATTCCTTTTTCAAAACTCATATTATTGTTGAATTTTACTTTCTGCAATCTTTCCTTAAATTTTATAAAAATCATAAGTACAAAAGTGAAATTTCCCATTCTGCATTATGCTATTCTGAGTTCTGAAAATAAAAGTTAATCATATGAGATTAACTCAGAAACATACAAAATGTAGGAACAAAATAGTGGCATAAAGACAAAATAATGTAAAACCAAAGCAAGAATGACTGGCTAGTTTAATTTTCATCCTAATGATCTCTGCATTAAGAATTTATTTTAAAACATTGTAAAATATTAAATTAAGCTAACTCTATTAATAATAATACCGGTCTAACAGGAAAACTTTTAATCCTTTGTATTAATTTTTTATAAATCTAGGTAATACATAAATGAAGTAAGATATGAAAAGCACTTTGAAGCATCTGACAAGAATTACATTAGTTTTTGGCATAATACTTTTTATCTTTTCTGTCCGTTTGCCTACATTGCTGATGAATTTTGGTGAGGCAACAGAAATCACCACAAAATCAAAATCAGAGTTTGTACCTCTAGCTACACACTTAACTCTTAGTAACCATTTAATGTTGTCAATTTTGAGGATGGAGTTTTATAGATTTTGATTTGCTAAGGTCTACCCCATTGCCTCTGGATTGTTGATGGAGATTTTATTTCTCCTCATATGTGTAGCCTCAGCTGAAAAATGATTCTAACTGGTTTACCTCTCCTCATACTCTGTTATAGATTCACAGAAGACTAGATATTTCCTCCTTTCTGTTACTTTTCCCAAACAAAATCTCAGGAAATTTGTTGCTAGCAGAATATTCCTACAAGAAATGTCAAAGGGAATCATCTGGCTGAAGTAAAACATTAGATAGTAACTTGTATTCACAAATGAGAAGAGAGAGCATTGCTAAAACAATATATAGGCAAATATTCAAAAGTATATATAAGAAGCATTTATATTGTATATTATATAGAAATATGTGTTCTTTAAACATAAATATAAGTATGTATGCAATTTTTAAAATTCTCTTATCTAATGTAAAAAACACCTGCATAAGGCAATACTTAGAAAACGCCATTACTGACCTTACAATGTGGGAATGTAGACTAGTACAACCACTCTGGAAAAAAATTTGGAGGCTACTTAAAAAGCTGGACATCGATCTACCATTTGATCCAGCAATACCACTCTTGGGGATATACCCAAAAGACTGTTACTCCAGAGGCACCTGCACATCCATGTTTATTGCGGCACTATTCACGATAGCCAAGTTATGGAAACAGCCAAGATGCCCCAGCACTGACGAATGGATTAAGAAAATGTGGTATCTATACACAATGGAATTTTATGCAGCCATGAAGAAGAACGAGATGTTATCATTCGCTGGTAAATGGATGGAATTGGAGAACATCATTCTGAGTGAGGTTAGCTTGGCTCAAAAGACCAAAAATCGTATGTTCTTCCTCATATGTGGACATTAGATCAAGGGCAAACACAACAAGGGGATTGGACTATGAGCACATGATAAAAGCGAGAGCACACAAGGGAGGGGTGAGGATAGGTAAGACACCTAAAAAATTAGCTAGCATTTGTTGCCCTTAATGCAGAGAAACTAAAGCAGATACCTTAAAGCAACTGAGGCCAATAGGAAAAGGGGACCAGGAACTAGAGAAAAGGTTAGATTAAAAAGAATTAACCTAGAAGGTAACACCCACGCACAGGAAATCAATGTGAGTCAATGCCCTGTATAGCTATCCTTATCTCAACCAGCAAAACCCCTTGTTCCTTCCTATTATTGCTTATACTCTCTCTACAACAAAATTAGAGATAAGGGCAAAATAGTTTCTGCTGGGTATTGAGGGGGGGAGCGGGAGGGGGTGGAGTGGGTGGTAAGGGAGGGGGTGGAGTGGGTGGTAAGGGAGGGGGTGGGGGCAGGGGGGAGAAATAAAACAAGCCTTGTATGCACATATGAATAATAAAAGAAAAATGAAAAAAAAAATAAAATAAAATAAAAAAAAATAAAAATAAAAAAAACAAAAAAAACAAAAAAACAATATATGAATATATAATTTACATTATAATACAACAGAGAGGATGCAAACAGAGATATGTTGGAGTAGTTTTTGTATAGTATAAAAGTTCTTTAGGATTAATCTGAAATAATTTTAACAAAGTAATTTTAAATTGCTTAATTTTAATTTCTTAGAAAATAACCAAAAATACATTTTAAATGAAATACAAAGGAATCAGAATTGTACACTAGAAGATACTCATTTTTATACAGAAAGAAGACAACAGTGAAAGAAAATGGAACAAAGAGAACCAGATAAGACATATATAAATTAAATCTATGCTATCAGTAATTATGCTAATTGAAGTAATCCAGTACTAATATACTACAATAACAGGATTCCATTTACACTGAATGGCCAGAACAGCAAATTCATACAGGAAGGGAGTAGTCTAATACTTGTCTTGGTTTAGGTGAAAGGAGATGGCAGTGACTGCTAGTGGATATGCATTTTCCACGGTAGTGGTGAATTGCTCTTAGAATTTGGTGATACTTGTACAAGTCTGTGATTATGCTAAAATCCACGAAACAGTCATTTTAAACAGGTGAATTTTATGGCATATGAAATATTTCTAAAAAAGCTATTATAATATGATAGGAAATATTTTAATTTTAATAATGTCAACTGATGTTCTGTTGAATCTTGGTCGGTCTCAGTTAATTTATTCATTTCTTGATTCAAGGAATTTTAGAAACTATGTATAATAAAGAATTCAACTGAATTTTTGAATGACCTTGGTTTTCTGTAGCATTGGATAGGATATAATAGTCTAACAATAAAGATATTTTCAATGTCAAAAGTCAAGCTTTGTAGGAAAAATATATTTGATAGTTGTGGTTGTTTTGGTTTTATGGTTCTTAGCACGGTGATGGTAGCAGATGGTCTGCCATTGAAATATTTTTTTTTATCCAAAAGAGAAAACAAAATGAGATAGGGAAGAGAAAACACTGTAGTTTTGTTAGTTTGTAAGAAAGAAGATTATAGGATGACTGGGCAAGACCATCCCTGGGCAAGACTATCCCTGGGCAAAACCACAAAACCCTACCTGAAAATTAAAGTGAAAAAGGACTGTGACCTGGCTGTAGTGAGAGTGCTTGCCTATTAATGTGAAACCCTGAGTTTATCCCTCATACCACCAAAAATTAAGAAGAAGAGGAAGAAGAAGAAGAAGAAGAAAAACAAGAAAAATGAGAAAAACAAGAAGAAGAAAAGAAGAAGAAATATTCCAAATATTACATTCTAGGAGCTAACATTCACTGTTATCCTAATAGTGCTCTGAAATGAATTTTTAAAATAAGTAAAAAGGGGCAGCTATGCTATTAAGCATTGAGTATTATCAGTTAAATAATTAATTTTAGTGATTTCATGGTATAAATTGTCAGTGAGAATGATTGAGTCATGAGTTTATGTTAAAACCTAAAACTGAAAAAATTAAAAGTTAATAGGTCCCTAATTTATCTCCATATAATAAAAGTCTTCTTGTATATTATATAGTATTATAAAATATCAGTATATTTTGGTAAATCTCGATACATTTTAAATGTCCAAGAAAAAAGCACTTTTGAATATTTTACAGATTATTCAGTAGACTTTACAGAATATTTTGTGTCTATCATAAAATTGAAAGTCAATATGCACACTTGAGAAAGCATACTTAGCTGTGTCAATAAGAGTTCTAAATTCCTTCAAATACATTAAATATTTATGTCTGCAAACGTCAAAATGGAGCAATTGTATATCACCCACTTAATATGTGGAAATAGCACAGGCCACTCCTATTGAAATCTCTTGCAATAAGGAAAATGAATTTGTTTTAAACAAATAGTTTTTAATGAATGAAAGTCTAGATCATTTCCATATTGAGATATGTGAAATGTTTGATGCTTATTTTCTTATCTATGTAATTTAGCTTTATGCATTTAGAAAATGTAATGAAGAAAAATATTTGAAATTTGCTATATACAATTATGTTATTCAGTCCTGTGTCAGTGTCTCTAATTATTCCTCATTCATTGTTTGTATGGTATTGCCCCATTGTATTTCACTCCCATTCTACAGAGCTCTCAACAAAAATGTTTCATTCAATTATGTCATTCAAGAAAGCTTTGAAAATACTGTCTAATGTAACTTAATTTGTATTTAAAGTCTTGGCTAATAAATGGAAAAAAGAGTATCATTCGAGAAATGTTTGTAATTCCGTACTTTTAAACACTGTGGTGGAACTACCCACAGGCATTCTCGAGGGGAAAAAATAGAGGCTTTAGAGTGGGTAAGACACATAAAAGTCCTAGCTAAAAATGACTTCCAAGTATGAGGGTCAGAGCAAAGGCACAGTGAGGCTACAGTTAGGGACTCAGAAAATATATGACTTAATATTGTATGTGTGTTATGATATGTGTATGTACTTTGCCCACACCTGACTCAGTGACCACTTGGACTGCTCTCACCTGGCTGGGAATCAGCCATGCCCCTCCCCACTCATTGATTATTGGATGGGAATCATCTGGTTCCTCCATTCTCATAGGTTATTATAAATTTTAAAAGCACCTGGTAAAGAGTAGCAAGCTCTCTCTGTATCATGACTTCCATCCATATATTTCCCTTCCCTAACTTTTAATAAACTCCAATTACGCCCACACATCCTGCTATGGGTTCTTCCACATGGGACACAAGGACTTTGGAAATCTGATCACAGATTGCACCATTGCCATTAGCAGCAGGACATAAACCAACTTCTAGTAAGGCATTTGTGCACAGAGGGATGGGACAGAAGTAAGCAGAGGGCATTGTATAGTGCCAGGTAATCACCCTGTAATCTGAGTTCCATTAATACTTTGGAAAGTACTGCCAGGAAGCAAGGGCTCCTTCATATACTTACTCTAATCCTGCCTGACATGGGTGGGTGTAGCTTTTCCTGCTTACCCGTTTGTTATGTTTTTCTCTGACAATGAGTAGCTTGGCTCCCATTGCCTACAGTTTACTTGTTGGAGTCTATACACATAAAGTAATTTCAGGATTGCTACTCCTTTCCACTTTCCCAAAAAAGTATTTTGTCCTCAGTGCATAATCATTATTTTGTTCTAATAATGATTATATTATTCAAATAGTTGAGGAAACTTCAAATGTCCCCTGTGTCTTTTTGTAAATTGTCATTTTTTTCTATGAATACTTCTTTAAATTTTAAAATAGATATTTAAGGTTGACCTTATATTTTCTCTGAATCAGGCTAATAATTTACTTTTTTTCTAAAAGTCCATGGTTCCTTAAAGTAGAGAATAATATTTAGAAAGATGAGGATGGTTTGGAGTGGTCACTTACCAATGGACAGAACTTATAAATCAAGAGTAAATACTCATACCTCCAATTTGTAGGCAAAACTTCAGGGTGCATTTCATTCTTCATTCAACATTTATAATTTCCTTTTCCAACAGTGATGACTCTAGCTTCTGCAATGTTCAATATAGTTAGTAATTTGTCTAAGGGTAGAAAATACAGGATAAAGCTTTTGAATTCTTTACCTAACCACTGCCAAAAGCATGATGAATTTCAAATCGATTTATTCTTGTTTTTCAATAACCTTTACATAATAAATGCATAGATATAAGTGTACATCAGGTGGGTTATGACAAATACATATATTTTTTTTAACCCAAGCTCTTTTAAGCTTTTTAACCAAGCTCTTTTAAGGTAGAAACCAAGCTCTTTTAAGATAGAAAGCATTTCCAGAATTTGAGAAAATATTTTCCCAGTCAACCATGTCTCTAATGTTAACCAGTTTTATGATTTTTTTTCTGTTTGAAAAATAATGTAAGTGGACCGATGCAATGAATCCTCCCTTTTGTCCTTTTTTTTTTTAGTATTTGAGAGATTTTTCAGGCTCAGTAGCTGATCCTTATGAGCATTAAGCAATTATTCAATATATGTACATATCACTAGTTGTTTATTTTCAAATTCACAGATGTTTGGCTAGTTTCCAGATTTTAGTTATAGGAAACAAAACTGCTAAAAACATTCTTGAAAATTCCTTTTAGTAATGCAACATTTTCATTTCACTTGTTTATACATCTAAGAATAAATTGTTGTTCTTTTGGTAGAAGTATGTTTAACTTTCAAAGTTGTGTTATAAAGTTTTTTTCTGTGTTATTCTCTATTACCAATTTTATCTGTCAACAATAGATGGGAATTCTTGTTATGTCACATTTTCAACATTTAAGATAAAGTTTAGGTACAAGAGGAATATCCACTTTAGATTTTACTTTGCATTTCTCTGATGATGATGACGGTAATAATATTTTATTTATCTTGCTTCGTGAATGTTGGTTTCTATTATTTTCACATTTTTATGTTTTGTTTTATATTACTGAATTATAGTTGGAATATGTATATTTTATAAGTCCTTCATTAGGCATATGTTGCATACATTTTCATTTATATTTTATTTTCTACATGATGTTTTCAGCAAGCAGCCATTTTAAATTTGATAGCCTAATTTATCTATATTGTCTTGAATGGTTATCACTCTATTTTTCTTTCTAATGAAAAAAAAATCTACTCACATCACAAAGACTTTCTCCCACATTTGTTCCTTAAATTTTTATGTTTTTAGCTTTTACATTAAGATTAATGTTCATCTGAAATTAATGTCTAAAGTATCTGCCTGGCAAGCTTGAGGCCATTACTTCAAATGTTACAAAAAATATGTAAATAAATAAATTTAATGTCATTGTGTGTGTGGCCAATTCTCATACAAATATTCACATATTTTATTTTAATGTTTTTATTAAAAATTCCATTTTCCTACAGAATTGCTTTGGTTTTTGTTGAAAGTATACTTTCTGTATAAGCCTATACCTGTGGTTCAATCCTGAAATGTTCACTTTCATTGACTAAATTATCTTTTTATTTTTTTCGAAAACATGGTTTCTTTACATTAAGTTGAGAGGTCAGATGTTATAACCTCACAATGTTTGATCTTTTATTTCAATACATTTTCTATCATTATAGGTTCATACATTTCCATATTTTAAACCAAGTTGTCAATATTTCAAAAAACACTGCTTACTTGTAGTAGGGGTTACACTGAGTCTACAGATCATGACAGCAATAACCATTTTTTCAATACAGAAGCATGTTGAATGAATTCTCTTTGATTTTTCTCAGAAATGTTTAATGCTTTCAAATATACATTTCAGGTTTTTTAAATATCAACCCTAAGTATCTTCTGCCATTGTAGCTAGTGTAAAGAGTTTTCAGAAGTTTTCATTTTCAAACCTCAACCTGAGCTTGATTCTGTTATGGAGGAAGACGTTTGCCTCTTAAGATGCATGCTCTAGACTAAGCTCTCAGCTTCAGCACTAATGGCACTTTTTTTTACCAGGTACGTTTTTCTTGTGCAGGACTATCTTAGTTCTTATAAAATGTTTGCAGTATACCTGACCTTTACCCTGTACTAGTTTGCTAAGGCTGCACCACAAAATAAGAGGCAAAAACAAAAATCTTCTGTGTCCCAGTTTCTGAGGCTAGAAATCAAAGATCAAATTCTTGACAAGGTTGCTTCCATCTGAAGAATATGAGACAGAATATCTTCCATCCCTCTTCCTAGATATCACTGTTTTGCTGGCAATCGGTGGCATTCCATAGTTTTGGAATTATCAGCCCATCATTGCCTTGAGCAATACATAGTAGTTCCCTCAGAAAGTATCTTTCCTAAGTTTTCCTTTTCATAAGGACCCCAGTTATGGAGGATTAAAGGCCTATCCTTCTCAAAATGACTTCAGGTTAACAGTTAGATCTATCTGAAATGAAATAATTTTCAAATAATTTCACATTCTGAGGTGAACTCATTAGTGGTCAATTCTTCAGTGTCTGAATTTGTGGGGACACTATTCAACACCCAGCATACCTACTAGAAGATGCCCCTTATGTTCCTCCACCATAACTACAAATGTCTCTAGGTTGACAAATGTACACCTGAGGGCCCAAATCACCTTAAGTTTAGAGCTGCTGATCTAAGCAATATGATTGCCCTTAGATGGACATTTTCCAAAGAAGGTTATGCAGGTCTATGAAGAACAACACGGACAGAGGGTGCTCAGCCAGGCCCACACCATCATAGGGGTACTCCAGGCCCAAACTGTGCTGTTTCCACCCCAAAATTCCTCATGACCTATTGGAATTAGATTAAATTCTAAGGGTAAATCCAGATTTAGATGACGCTACTTTACCATAGTTTCTCTGTTTTAGCCTTTGAGTGTAGTTTTCCTGATTAAGATATATACATATTGAAAAGACAAGTTGTCTGCTCATCCATATTTTCAATACAGAAAGCAGGGCAGTTAGGAACACCCCAAAGAACAACATTCAAAACAGAGAAATGGGGATGAAAGAAGAGAACACAGACTTTGCATGGGACTCCTGTAAACCCTGCTCTGTAAGCCACAGCAATGGTTCATGGCACAGCTAAGTGGTTTTCTTAGCCTGCTCTCTGTGAGACCCACACATCTCTTTGAATAATATCTCCTTACCTCTAAATGAAAGTTTGTCTACCAGAGGGGTCTATGTGCCACTTCCCTGAATCATTTTATAATTTTAACAAAGGATTTAAAATACATACACCCTTGATCTTGGACTGAAACTCACTTTTACTGGTTTGTTTTCGAACTCTTTTTAAGTCCGAAAATAGGAATTTTATTTATTTTCAACATAGCAATGCTGGGTTAAAAAATATGTTTTTCTCATCATTACCTCAACTCATTTCTATTTTATCATAGGCCTATAATTGAACGTGTTTGGTAATTTCAAAATTTTATCCTAAAATCTTAGATTAGCCAATAACATCATGGCATACACTTTCTGCCTTCCATATTGACAGAAGATTATTTAACTACTATTTGGTCAAAATATAACTTGGTTCCCAATCTTCAAGCCTCCAAAAATAATTTTTGCACTGTTTCTCCAGACATTAACATTACCTAACTCTCCATGCAGCCTCTTCACAAACAAGCCCCACTGTCACATGTACTAGTTTTAGTTATGACACACATCAATTGTAAGCGCTAATTTCTGTTTCAATGACTTTTTTATCTGATAAAAAAGTATTGACTCACAGGGAGACTTAAAACATTAGGTTCTTCTTGTTTCTCATCAATCTGTGTGTGGACCAAGTGGTGGTTCCACGATTGGACATGTTTGTTGGAATCACTGATGAACTGTTTGTCTCTTTTACTATTTCAACATTCGAATTTTACTTCTGGTTGAGATCTGGGTGTTCTGATATGAATACAGTTCATAACATTTTTATTCTTTTTTTGAATACTTTATAATTTTACAATTTATATCTTCATAATTATGCACATTTCTTTCAGACTGGATGGAGTTGAGTTTTATTTTTTATTCACTTAAACAATCTGTAACTTAGTTTTTTTCAAAACAGTAATTTTTAATGTGATTATTTTTATGATTAAATTTACATTCAATATTTTTTCTTATTTTCAATTTTTGCTACTGTTTTTACTTGTTTACTTGCTTTTATTTTTTTTTCTGTTTTGTTTTAGGTTAAATATTTTTACTGTTGTGTTGGTTTTTACCATAGTGACCCCTTATCATTACATTTTTATTTGTTGGTCTTTGGATTGACATTTTCATAGTGTATTTACTTTAATTTGCATAGTTTCATGTAAGAGGTGAAAATATTAATACAGTATTTTTCTCTTTAACCTGTTTGATATACTATGACTATCATATACTTACTTATGTTAATGACACATCCAATTATTCAGTGTTATAAAACTTGTTTTGGATATTTGCATGTGCTTTACATAAGGTAAGAAAAGAAATTTTTATATATTTTATTTGTCTATGTATTTTCCCTTTGCAAGACCTTCATATGTTCCTATAACTACAACTTCCCTTTCAGTATTATTTCCAACCAGCTAAAGAACATCCTTGAAGATCTCATTTTAAAAATATAATTTAAATTATATTAATTTAAACTATAATTATAATTAATTTAAACTATTTTTGCACATATTTGCAAGATACTTTGTAAGTACAAATTTGGCTCACAGTATATTTTTACTGAGAAGCACTGGCCTTGACTAAGATCTCAAATTTCAATATGCATTAAAATTTATAAAAGATCTTGATTCTGTAATGCCTTTTTTGGTGTTCTATCTTTTATTAATGGCATTTTAATCAACACATCATAATTATCCACACTTATAAGGTAGAATGTGATATTTTGAATCTGTATACAATGTAGAATGACTAAAACACTCCATATAATGTATCCCTCACATCATCTACGTACCATTTTTTATGATATTTGAACTATATCTCCTAGTTATTTTGAAATATTGAATATTTTATTGTTGATTATAATCAGCCCTCTGTGCAATCCATCACAAAACTTATACTTCCTATCTAGCTAAAACTTTGTGCCTTTTGATCAACAATTCATTCCACTCTCTCCATCTCCACTGCTTAGGATAACTATCTTTCTATTCTCTCCTATATGTTGTCACAGAACAGCATAGCATTTCCTTCTTTTTTATAGTGTTTTAAAATTTATTTTCAAATTGATAAATTAAAACATAAATATATGGATATTAATGTCAGGGAATGTAATATTTTGACACATGTATATATCGTATAATGTTTAAACCAATGTAAACATTTATCTTCTCAAACACATCATTTCTTTATGATAAAAACTTTCAAAATCTTTCCTTCTAGCATTTTGTAATATGCAGTATATTATTGCTATCTATAGTCACAATATTACACAATAGCACACTAGAACTTTTTGCTCCTTTCTAAGTGTAACTTAGTACCCATTGATCAACTCGTTCCCATCCTCTTTCTACACCTCCTCCTCTCCTTGGCCTCTAGTAACTGTTACTCTACTCTCAACATTTATGAAATTAACTTTTTAAAACTCTAATATGAGTGATATCAGTTGGTATTAGTCTTTCTGTGCCTGATTTAGTTTACTTGATATTATGAGCTGCAGGTTGTCAGGGTAGAAATGTCAAGGCTTTTTTTTTTTTTTTTTTGACTCAACATTTTTCCATGGTTCAAATGTGCTATACTTTATTCATCAGTTGATGGACAGTTTGTTTTTTTTCATTTTGTGATAGTCAGATTTTCACTGGTGTGACAAAATACCTGAGAGAAGCAATTGAAAATGAAAGGTTCATTTTGGCTCACAGTTTCAGAGGTTTCATCTATGGTTATATGGCCATATTGCTTTTCTGCCTGTGTTGAGAGATAACATAGTGGAGGGAGCATGAGTTAGAAGAGACTGCTCTCTTTCTGGTGTCCAGGAAGCAGAGAAAGCATAAGATACCAAGGACAAAATAAAACTCTCAAGGCACATAGCCTGTTTGACCTGCCTCCAAGTAGTCCATTCAACCATGAATTCAGCAATGAATTAATCAATTGATTAAATTATAGTCTGTATTACCCAATTACTTCTTAAGGGCTCCCTGCTAAACTGGGGACCACTCCTGCAATACACAAGTCTTTGGGAGGATGTTTCCCATACAAACACATTTATTGGTTATTGCAATTAACACTAGAATGAATGCAGGCCTGCAGATGTCTCTTGAGCATAACTGATTTTATTTTCTGTGGATACACACCCAGCATGGGATTGCAATTGCTCATGGTAGTTCTACTTTTAAATTTTTTGAGGCACCTCCATTCTGCTTTCCATATGTGCTCTACTAGTTTACATAACTAGCAACAGTGTTTAAGGGGATTCTTTTCTTCACATCTTCACCAGCACTTGCTACGATTACTCTTTTTGATAAAAGCCATTGTAATTGGCATGAGGTAATATCTCATTTGCATTTCACTAATGATTAGTAATGCTGAGCATATTTTTCATATACTATTCTCCATTTGTATGACTTATTTGGAAAAATATCTGTTGAAGACCTTTGCAAAGTAGAAATTGAACCTAGAACCTTACACATGTTAGTTAATCACACTACCAGTAAGCTACATCCCCCAGCACTTTTGTTCATTTTTATTAAGATTATTTATATTCTTGTTATTCAGTGTGAGTTGCTTACGTATTTTGAATATTAATCTTGAATATTTTGGATATGATTCCTTGAAAATATTTTGTTCCATTCTGTGAATTGTCTTTTTGCTCTTTTGATTATTTTCTTTTCTGTACAGAGGCTTTTCAGTTTGATGCCATCCCATTTGTCCAATTTCACTTTTGATGCCTATGCTTTCTGGTTCACTTCGAATTTCCTAGAAAAATTTTGTGGAGCTTTTCTATGTGTTTATTTCTCGTAGGTTTAATATGGTGAAGTATTCTGAAGAAAAGTCTCTGTTGCAGTTGTTAGTTATATACTTAACATTGTGCCTGATATGCTATATTAACTTTGATTTCTTTTTCTTCTTTCTAATAGTAATACTATTTATTATAGAAAGATATCAACAAGGCTGAATGCAAATGCCAAACTACCTCACTGTGCTTTCATGGATTACTTTCATTGGGAACCCTAAGTTTACCAAATATGTATTATTTAGGCAATAATAAAAGATCTGTGGAAACTTCAGCAGAAGCCAGTAATCTTCCATCTATGGTTCGCTCCAGACATGAATTCCCCTCTATGTTTCAATTTTTTTGCCATTTAAGGAGCTTCATACTATTCTCTCACTCTTTATCTATCTCTCTGCTCTTATTTCTACTGCTCAGTCACTGCAGACTTAAGGTACTCTGAGGTGAAAAGCCATGTAAACCCTATTTTAACAAATTTGTTATCTTTTACAAAAGTTGAAAAATTTCTTCAATTTCTTGCCAGCTCCCAGTCAGTCTTTATTGTCTTCAAATTTTTTCATAGCTTATAACTGTCTTCTGAGAAATGGCTTATCATCAGATAGTCCACAGTTATCAGGAACCTCCAGGATTTATCTTTGTTTTTGTGTGTGTTCATGTGTATGTTTATGTGTATGTGTGCCCTCCTAAATTCACAAAATGTCAGTTATTTGAAAAATCTAATTAATGTTAAAATATATCTGGGAAATATTTCCTCTCTGTTTACACTCTGGGATGTTTTTCTTCTGACCTAACCTCCCCGCTCTGGAGTATTTTCCCAAAACTTGCCATTGAATGTTCCTATAGGCTGAATGTTTGCCTCTCAAAACTTAATCATACGTTAAAACATATCCTTAATGTGAAACCATTTGGAAGTATGGCCTTTGGGTTGTAACTATCTTATTAATTTTTTTATTGTTTTATTATTCATATGTGCATATAACATTTGGGTCATTTCTTCCCCCCTGCTCCCACCCCTCCCTTACCACCCACTCTGCCCCTTCCCTCTCCTCCCACCCCCTCAATACCCAGCAGAAACTATTTTGCCCTTATCTCTAATTTTGTTGAAGAGAGAGTATAAGCAATAATAGGAAGGAACAAGGGTTTTTGCTAGTTGAGATTTTTTAAAGGTTTTTTTTTTTTTTTTTTTTTTGGTGATTCTGGGGTTTGAACTGAGGACTTCAAGCTTGCTATGCAGGTACTCTACCACTTGAATCACTTACTAGCTGAGACTAAATTATGAGAGGGGAAACCCAAATGAAAAGAAAGAACCCTATACTTTCTGCCATGTGAGGTTGCAATGAGAAGATGGACATTTCTGAGGAAGCTGGTCTCCACCAAACACCAAATGTGTTTGTACCTTGGGCATGGAATTGAAGAATATAATTCTGTTGAGTATAAGCAAGTGAATCTATAATATTTTTGCTACAATAGTCCACATATACCAAGATATATCCCTTTCACAAGTAATCTTCCTATATTATTTATTGAAAACATATTTTAATTTCTTTCATTTAAACCCTCTCCATTATGATTGCAATGTGTCCCTTTCAGCCTTCCAAAGAGACCCTCCTTTTCTATGCCATTGAAACTTCAGGGTCAGACCATCTCACAACAAAATAAAAACAAAACAAAACAAAAATAATGATCTCTGATTATGGCTTCAGGTAGACTATAACTCAGATCTAAGTAGTAGCAGCTACTATAGGATAGGAAGGTCAATGCTACCATCAACATAAGGAAAATGTATATTAATTTAAATGCAAAACATCTCTCTTCTTCATTTTCCTTTTGTTTCTCATTGTATATTCCTTTCTCTAGCAATCCATTATAGTTTATTGTTTCTTGGTGCCTATTCTGAGGAAAGAACTTTGTTTTTCTCTGTGTATTTCTTCCCAAGTGATGCTTCATAACAGTGTAGTCCTCCGAGAACTCTCTCACATGCTTCAGATGTGCATGTAATCACTTAAAGTAAACCTTGACTTCAAGAAATCACATTCTGAAAAACTCAATATGCAGGAAGTTCCACTGATGACCCCTTCATTAAGCCCACTACTTCTACTCATGTGGCCCTGGAGGAACACTTCATTTATTCATCTTTGGAAACTGAGCATAATTTTTTTCTTTTCACATGAATATCAACATCAAAAGCCATTTTGTCTGTTACCTACATATTTCTCAAAAGCATTCAATAAACTCAAGTATTTTTCCATATCTCCAATCTAGACTGCAGCTTGATTGCTGCAAGTAATTAACTATTTCTCTATTTCCAGTACATCACTCTTCTCTAAAAGAAAAAAAAAAGTAAAGCAAATTCTACTGATAATATAGAATGATCTCTACAATATGCGTTCAATTGTGCTTTCCCCAGATTAATGTATTTCCTTTTCTTTAGCATTCTTTAGGTTTCATTTTTGGTTTTTACTATGACTAACATTCAGCCTCTTTCTCTCAGTGTAATATATAACTACTCTGAGCATTTATTTTTAATTCCAACGCTTTCTTTTTCTCCTCTCTATTTATTTTGTTTTGAATTTATTCCTGGATCATATGGTTAAGATATGCATAACAGTTCACATATCATCATAATATACTTATTCCAAATTCCCTTTTTCACTTGCTGGGAAATAGGTAGTTGACACATGACTAGATATGATCAACTGAAAGAGTATGTATAGTGGAAAAGTAAAAAGGACAGGGTGCTGAATAATACTAAAATTTAAGAGTGGGTGGTATTCTGGAAGCTAGGAAATATAAGAATTTAGAAATAATAGCAGTCTCATCACTTTTTAGTTTTGCAGAGCTCACATTGTCATGAATTCATTGCAAACCAGTCCTTGTCAGCAATTTTCAACTTAATTATAATTTCCTCCCATTGTTAGGGTAACATCTTATATATTATTTCCTGTTGGTAATGCAAATCAAGAGCAATTAGTATAAAATGTAGATTTCAGTTAAGCATCACTCTCACTGTGCCACACCTGTCAACCTATCATTACACCTATTGTGTTAGCCAAATGGTACAGACTCTCTAACGGTTCATTAATCAAACTATATAATACATTCAATATTATGCATTCATACTATAGTGGCATTATCCTTTTTACTTGGTATGTAATTTTTACAGAAAATGTAGTCATGTATAATTGCTCACACAAATGGAGTTATAAGTTCTTAAGAAAGACTGGCAGAGTGGCTCAAGTGGCTATCGCACCTACCTGGCAATTGTAAACCCTTGAGTTCCAAACCCAGTACCAAAAAAATAGTTATGAAGATAAAGTAAAGGTGATGTTCAATTGATAAATAGGTCAGATCTATTAACAATAAATACAATTAAAATCATAAAATTAAATTAAATTTAGCCATAATATTAAATAATAATGAAATTTAAAAAGTAATAAAAGGGATAATAGAATCAAAACTAATTAATTCTGTTTATAAAGGATAAAAAAGAATTTTCCTATCCTCCACTCAGGTTCCCATTACTAGTGTAGTCTACATAACTTTACCCTGTAAACATGTAGAGTGAAAGAAACATGATTTAATCATGAAGAAGCAAGCACAGCACTGCCAGTCAACTATCAGAAGAGTGATGCTACTGTTCTAAATGGTACAGAGAAGAAATGGTACCCAGAATCATTAACAGTTAATTTTCTATTGGATTCATAATTATACAGAACTAAGCCTTTTACAGATCATCTCTTTATTTGACCACTCTTTCAAAATAGTACTCCTTATTGCTACTTTCATTAAAACAATTAAGTCAAATTAACTTTTTGTTACTATACTCAGGTAATCTGTAGTTGACTTTAAGACATTTTCAAAACATTAGAGATTATTGCCTATATAGAACAGCCAAAATATTTTGTCTTCCATGAATGTTTATTAACCAGACTGGAAAATGTAATTACAACATCTACAAATGACCATCTGACTCAGTGTCAGAATGACCATGATAAGGACTCTGAGGGCTGAGAAACTAATTACTCCATTGTCTGTGCTCTGTTTGCTAGTCTTTTTTACTTCACAATCACTAAAAAAATGTGTACTTAAATCTGCTTTCTAATTACCAGTTCCTACAACACAGTGTCCTATGCAGAAAAAAAAAGCATAATTCATCCCACTTAAGCATTTTTATTTTTCTGAGTTTCTTCCTTCTGTTTTCTTCCTTTTGCAAACATGTTTAATGGCTAATTACCATTTCAGCTTTTTTTGTCTTAATTGCTACACATTTAGAGATATGCATCAATAAAGCAGATAAGACATTCACTCAAAAATATTTCCAATCTACTTGTCATACATAGTTTTTTAAAATGGAATTTTCATTAATTCAAGCATTTGCTTTCTTGAGAGGTAAACAATAACTTATATCAGCACTTTATCTTTTTTGTGGTAGATATTGAAAACTTTCATATATTATAAGAAAAGAGTAACAACCTATTTCTCAGAACCAAAACAAAATATAAATACAAAGACTATTGCTTTAATGATGAAATACACCGCATTACTTTGTCACACAAGTCCTTCAGCTAGTGAAATTCAGTTTGAAAGTGGTTCATATTATGAATTAAAAAGTCTAGTTATAACAGTTTAATTACTAGTAAAGACATTTAAAATTTTACTTGTGGATCATGCTGTTCTCTATTAAATTGACAAAGGTAATTACATATATTTATACTGTACATAATTATACATATGTAAAACTCAATTAACATATGGATTACCTTACGTACTTGTAGTTTTTTTTCTTGAGCATACTTAATATCCACTTTGTATGTAATTTTCAAGTAAGCAGTAACTTACTAAGTATAGTCATTAGGCTCTACAATGGAGCTTGAATTTATCCTTCCCATCTAACTGAGATTTGGTGTCCTTTGACCATCACTTAATTTTGGATGAAACTGGAGGACATTATATTTAATGAAACACATCATACACAAAAAGACATACTGTATTATCTCGTTTGTATATGGAATCTAAAAGAGATAAATTAACAGAATCAGAGGGTTGATTTTTACTTTTCCATAGTTAAAGGAATTAACTGTGGCCTGGCATAGTGTTACATGCTGGTAATTCCAGCTACTTGGGAGGCAGAGATCAGAAATACTGCAGTTCAAGGCCAGTCCAGGCAAAAAGATACTGAGACTCCATCTCCACCAACAAGCTAGTGTGATGGAACATACATATAATTTGAGATGTCAAGAGGCATAGTTGGGATTATCACAGTCTGAGGCTGGCTCTGGGCAAAAATATGGGACCTTTTCTGAAAAATTAATAAAGCAAAAAAGTGTTCAGAATGTGGATCAAGTGGTAGAGTACCCGTGTAACAAGTGTAACTTCTCAGTTCAAACCCAATAGCCACCATCTCCCCAAAAAGTAGTTAACTTTATGTGGGAAAAAAATATCACTGATCATGAACATGTCAGGCACTTTGAGAGTTGTCCTCTCCCTACTCACTAAGCACTCTTTACATGCCTCACTGGTGAGGATAACATTGAGCATCCCATCATGACCAATATTTTCAGCATCGTGGTTTGTCTTCACTTTTTCTGGACTTTCATTGTTGTTACAATAATTGTTTATTATAAATTAGTTTCCCTGATTTCTTTATCAGTCTGTGTGTTATTGGTATATAGAAAAGCTACTGATTTCTGTATGTTAATTGTGAATCTTGCTATTTTGCTAAAAGACTTTATGATTTCTAGCAGTTTTTTGGTAGCACATTTGGGATCTCGTAGGTATAGGACCATGTCATCTGCAAGTAGGGATAGTTTGAGTTATTCCTTCCTTATTTAAATACGTTTTATTTCTTACTTTTGTCTTATTGCTCTGGCTCGGAATTCCAAAACTCTATTGAATAGCAGTGGACAAAGCAGACATCCTTGCCTCATTCCTGACTTTAAGAAGAATGGCTTCAGTTTTTCTCCATTTACTATGATGTTGCCCCTAGGTTTGTCATAAATAGCCTTTATTATGTTAGGGAACATTCCTTCTATTCCTAGCTTCTTCAGAGCTTTTATCATGAAAGGGTGTTGAATTTTGTCATGGGCTTTTTGTGTCTATTGAGAGTATCCTGTGGTTTTGACTGGATCAAGCTTTTTTCTCTCACTCCTTTGTTATTACTGAACCTAACTGGGGCTAACTGGGGGTGATTGGAGATTCAGAAAAGACACAGTATACACGAACAGAAAGTTTACATCAGGTGTGTTGGACGCTCTGATGGAGATGCCTAGCAGCCTCATTGTTTCTTTTCTCTATTATTCTCTTCATTTACTCTGCTTTTCTCTGTCTTTATTCTTCAAGGCCTTACTCCTTTACAGTTCTTTAAAACCTTGCTTTCTCAAGACTTTCCTTAAAATCTTGTTTTTAAAGTCTTCTTTTCTGTTCTTTAAAACCTCTTTCCTTAGACTCACTCTGTCCCATGTTTTCTCTATAGCTGCTCTTTAGCATAATCTCTCTTAAGTCTTTGCCCTGAGACTTGCACTGTCCCATGTTTTCTCTTTAGCTTTCTTAAAGTCTTAGTGCTCAGACTTGCAAACAACAGCAGCCATGCCTAAAAACTTCATATGCATAACTCTTAAAGTCCCAGTTCTTAGACTTGCACTGTCCCGTATTCTCTTTGGCTTTTCTTTAGCTTAGCTTTTCTAAAGTTTATGTATAAAGTTCTTGGTGCAGACTTACACTGCCCCATGTTTTCTCTTTAGCTTTCTTAAAGTCTCAGCACTCAGGCTTTTTAGCAATTCCCCTTGAGCAAGTCTCCTTCAGCAATTCTTTTCCCTCCAATAATCCTCCCTTCAATTTATTTTCCCCCATAAGCAATCTTCTTCCAGCTCTTTTCCTTCAGCAATTCATTTTCTTTTCAGCATTCCTTTTCCCTTCAGCAATCCTGTTCCCTTCAGCTATTCTCTTCCCTTCCAAAAGCCTCCCACACCAAAAATCCAAAAGCCCAAAAGCCAAAGGCCAAAAGTAAAACCCCCAAAGCAAAAACATAAACAACTTAGAAGAAGCAGCTGTTCTGCATTTTCCTCTTCTGTAGCTGGGGACTGTGCCACTCTTGGCCCACAGAGGTGTATCTCACTTTGCTTTTGTTCAGTTCTCATAGGCTTCTCATAATCAGTTCTCCACATTTCCCCTTGCTTCTTTTTATATTCTGTATTACTTTTATAGATTTGCATATGTTGAACCAGTCTTGCATCCCTGGAATGAAACCAATTTGGTCATAGTGTATGATCTTTTTAATGTGTTGTTGAACTGTGTTTGCCAGTATTTTTTTGAGAATCTTTGCATCTACATTCATTAATGATATTGGTGTACAATTCTCTTTTATGGTATGTCTTTACTAGGTTTCAGAATGAGTGCAATACTGGATTCATAGAATGGGTTTGGTTGTGTTCTTTCCCTTTCTAATTCCGGGAAAAGTTTGAGGAGTATTGGTGTTAGTTCTTTTTTAAAGGTTTGGCAAAATTTAGCCATGAATCCATCAGGTACTGGGCTCTTCTTTATAGGGAGACTTTATTACTTCTTCAATTTCATTGCATGAAATAGTACTTTTTAGGTGGTTAATAGCATTCTTGTTCAATTTTGATTAGTTATATGAATCTAGGAATTTATCTATTTCATCTAGATTTTCCAGTATACTAGCATATAAGTTTTCAAAGTACCTTCTAATGATAACTCTGGATTTTGTTGATATTTGTAATTAGTTCCCCTTTTTCATCTCTGATTTTATTAATTTGGGTCTTTTCGCTCCTTTGTTTTGTCATGTTGACTAAGGGTTTATCGATCTTGTTAATGTTTTTGAAGAATCAATATTTTGTTTCATTGATCTTTGTATAGCTTATCTGATGTTCATTTCATTAGTATTGGCACTAATCTTCATTTCTCTCCATCTGCTGGTTTTGGGTTTCATTTGTTCTTGTTATTCTAGGAGCTTAAGGTGCATAATTAGAATATTTACTTGAGAGGTCTCTGCTTTTGAATGTAAGCACTCATAGCTCTAAGCTATCCTCTTTGCATGGCTTTTACTGTGTCCCATAGATTCTGGAAGGTTGTATTTTCATTTTTATTCCGTTCTAGGAACTGTTTGATCCCTTCCTTTATCATTTTGGTCACCCATTAGTTTTTCAGCAGTGTGTTGCTCAGTCTCCTTGTGTTCAAATATTTTCTAGGGTTTCTTTTGTTGTTGAGGTCTAGTTTTATTTCATTGTAATCTGATATGATGCAGGGAATTATTTTGATTTTTTTGAGACTTGCTTTGTGTCCTAAAATGTGATCTATTTTGGAGAAAGTTCCATGAGCTGCAGAAAAGAATGTGTATTGCCTAGGTGTTAGATGAAATACTCTGTAGATATCACCCATGTCTATTTGGTTTAAATGTGTGGAGTAGCTCTGAAATGTCTTTGTTGATCTTTTGTCTGGATGACTTATATATTGGTGACAGTGAAATGTTCAGGTCTCCCAATATCACTATGGTAGTGTCTATATGTGCTCTTCGGGCCATTAGAGGTTTTTTATGTAGATGGGTACCCCAGTGTTTGGTGCATAAGATCAGAATTGATATTTCCTCTTGATGAATTAATTAATCATTAATTTGAAGTGACCTTCCTTGTCTCTTCTGATTGATTTTAGTTTGACATTCACTTTGTAAAATGAGTATAGCTACTCCTGCCTGTTTATGGGGTCCATTTGCTTAGAAAACTTTTTTCTACACTTTGACTGTAAGCCAGAATTTATTTTTTTCAGTGAGATGAGTGTCTTGTAAGCAACATATAGTTAGGTCTTGTTTTTTTAACACAAATTGCTATTGTCTGTCTTTTGATTAGGGCATTGAGGCCATTTACATTCAGTGATAATATTGAGAGATGCCTGTTGTTACCAGTCATTCTTGTTCCCATGCTGTTTTAGTTTTACCTATTTCTTGTTTACTATTTGCTTGCTCAAATGGGTTTATTCTTTCTTGAGTCTGCTTGTTGCTCTCTACTTTCTTCTATTATATGTAAAAGTCTGTTATGTATCTTCTGTTGTGATGTTTTGGTGGTTGTAAACTCCTTTAGTTTTTCCTTGTCATTGAAGGTTTTAATTTTTTCTTCAATTAGAAAGGATAGTTCTGCTGAATAGACCAGTTAGTTTCACAGTTACTTTTTTTCATGACCTGAATTATGTCTTTCCATGACCTTTGTGGGTTTACAGTTTGAGTTGAGAAATCTGCTGTTATTTTATTTGGTTTGACTTTATATATGACTGGTCTTTTCTTCTTTGTAGCTGTCAGAATTCTTTCTTTGTTTTGTGAACTGAGTGAATGTTTGATTATGATGCACCTGTGACTCTTTTTCTTGAGGTTGGGGAATTTTTCTGCTATTATTCTGCTGAATAGGTTATCAGTGCCTTTGGTTTGTATCTCCTCTCCCTTTTTCTATACCCATTGGTCATTTCATGGTGTCCCAGATATCTTGCATATTCTATTTGTATTTTCTTAGCTTTCTTTCATGATCATTCACTATTTGAACTAATTCTTGTACTTTGTCTTCCATTCCTGATACTCAATTTTCAACTTGATCCACCCTTTTCACCAAGCTTTCAATTGTGATATTTATTTGGAATATTGAGGTTTATTTTGGATTGATTAGTTTTCAGGTTTTTCCATAACTTTATTGCCTTCCTCTTTCATATCCTGTATATTCTTCATGATTTTATTCATCTGTTTGTTTGTAGTTTACTTGAACTCATTGAATTGCTTATTCATGTTCTCTTTGAGTTCAAACACTAACTTTTGTGTTTCTTCTTTGACGTTATTATCATTTTTACTATTGTTTGTTGGGATTCATTATTTGATAGTTCTTATTTGATATGCAGGTGCTTGGATCCTTATTGGTGGAATTGGCTTTTGATGGAGAGCCATTATCTTGCTGTTTCATTCTCTGTTGAGATTTAAGCATCTTGAGTTATTTTTGGTTAATTAATACTGTGTGCCCCTGCATTTGGAGTTTTGAATTTTTTTCTCCTAGAGCTCCAGTAGTGTTTCTTAGAGAGAGGCATACTGGATATTGTACCTCTTGCAGGGTCCTTGCTTTAATTACCTCTTTTATCCCCTCAGCAAGGGGGCTGGAGTTCCTGCTCTTTGATGGGGGCACAGGGGCTCTCCTGCAGTAGCAGTGGGGAATGCTGGGTCTCTGAGCATTGTGGGAGGCAGGCCTGCTAGCAACAACAGAGTACCAGATTGCCAGTTTGTGGAGGAGCTATGATTCCAGCTCTTGGAAGGAGAGATGCGACTTTCCTGCAGGGAAGGGCAGTGTGAAGTGCTGGGCTTCTGTGTTCCTTGGGAGAAAAGGGTTTCTGGTGTGCCTTTGGGATAGCAGGTTATAGCTTTCCTCTCCTCAGTGGGGAATCTGGCATTCGTACTCTTTGACAGTGGAGCAAAGGCTCTCTGCCTGTCAGGGACAGTGGGGAATACTTGGCTTCTATGCTCTGTGGGAAGGGAAGACTCCTGGTACCAGCGGAATAGTTGTGTGGTGGCAGATTTCTGGTACTGAGTAGCAACTTGAGGGTACCTGTCGG
Organism: Castor canadensis; assembly: GCF_047511655.1. Taxonomy (NCBI): domain Eukaryota; kingdom Metazoa; phylum Chordata; class Mammalia; order Rodentia; family Castoridae; genus Castor; species Castor canadensis. The sequence goes on along the minus strand of NC_133386.1, from coordinate 99,962,417 downwards.
GCAGCAAAGACAGCAGGCCTGAATTGTCTGGTGCCCATAAGGCAGCAGAGGCCTTGGCATCTGCTTGCATTGAGGCATGGGCTTTCATGAGCCATGGTAGTTGCTGCAGGTGGACCCTAGTCTATAGGCAGTCAAAGCCCTGAGGCTTGCTTGCTTGCACTGAGCTACTGAGAGCCACAGCAACTGCTGCAGGCATGAGGGAACCAAGCCATGGGGCAGTTGGTGTTCTGGGGCCTGGTTTCCAGGTGTAGGCTACAAGTGTAGTGCTACCAGTAGTAGCACTGCAAGCTAGGGTAAACCAATTCTTCAGGTAGCAGGAGCCCTGGGGCCTGATTTCCTGCATGAGCTTCAGGGAGCAGAGATCAGTGGCACTGCTGCTGGCTTGGCTCAGGAGAAACAAGCCTGTGGGCAGTGGGAAGTCTAGGGACTGTGTTCCTCCACAAGTTTCAGGGAACACTGTTCAGTGGCACTGCTACTGGGGAGAATCAAGCTGCTGGCCTGCATCTTTTGTTACCTGTGGAACAGCAGGATCCATTGGTCCTATTTGCACAGGGACACCAGTTTTCCTGGCATTTCAGGGTGAAGGTAGCAAGCCATGTAGTAGGGGGGAGCATGGAGCTCCAAGTTCATGTGTGTGACAGGAAGCAGGACTTACCACATAGCATGCCAAGAAATGGAGCTTGGAGCTGCATAGAGAACTCAGAGTCAGGGGATCAGGAATATTGAGCTGCAAATCCTTCTTCCCATTCTTCCTGTGGTTATTTGCTTCTCTATTTGTGGATTCAGAGAGGGCTTTGCTTGTCACTGGTTATGGGATCCCATGGGTGCCTTTTGGGTTCCTCTGATCTTACTTTTTCAGGGTGGTTAGTTGCTGCTGGGCTACAGGGATGTCAACAATCTTCCATCTGCCCCTTCCTCATGTATTTTGGAAAATATGTATTTATTCACTAGACTATAAAAATCAATTTTGATGAGATATTCAAAGAAGTCTTTTAATTAACATTTAAGGAGCAGTTCTTCTTAAGGTGAATAATATTACTTGCTATAAGAAAAATACCCACACAGGTTTATCAAAATAAAATATTTTGTTCATTTGTTTTTTCCTCACTCAATGTAGTGTCACTTCTCCTGTCTGTAGTCATCTTTTCCTATAAGAATTTGTGTTTTTCTCTAGCTTTTCAGATATATGCTTTCCAAAATATAGGGAGGGGACAAGAGGAAGTACAGATTGTGGAGGATACTTTTATGGATCAGACTGCAAGACAAAAACTTCCATTCACTTCCTTAATGTTAGTCACACGGTCCCATCCACAAGCAAAATGAAAAAGTTTATGTGCAGGGGTAAAAATCCAAAGAAAAACAATTCAAGGTTCCATAATGAAAGACAAGTTTTCTAACTGAAGATATATAAAAGTAAAACTTGAATTGGAAGTTGTGAAGAATGTGCTTTTATATGACACTGTCTAGTGTATTTAAGGCACTAGGCAGTGTAGAAAAAATACACTATTAGACACATGTATTTTATAATAACCAGTTTGGGGTTTTTCTTTTGTTTATTGATGTGAATTTCCTTTTAATGTTTTAATTTTTTCTATTAATTTAAGACATTTTCCATGAAAAATTCTCCTCTTCATTATAATTAGTAGATTAAACATTTAATGCAAATGATTAAAGCATTATGACTATCTAGGATTGCTGTGTGCTTTACATATTCTCTTTCCTTTTCTTTTTTTTTAAATTTAGTTTTGTTGTGCTGTGACATTTACAAAAATTCTTACAATATATCAAATATATCATACTTGAATTTTCCCCTGCCCCCTTTGTCATTTACCCTACTTCCCCATTCTATTTTCTTTAAATGCAAATTATTTTGAATCTGAAATTATAATTTGCAATCATTTATTTTTAATTAAACTTAGAATTTCAGAATAGTTTTAGGTTTACAGAATGTTTGCACTGATAGTACATAGAGTTCCTGTATATTATAAAACCAGTCATCCCTCTTATTGACACTTATTTTACTATCCTATGTCTGTCATAACTAAAGAACCACCATTGATACAATATTCTTAATTAAGATTCATACTTTGCTTTCTATTACTTTTAAGACAATATTCTTGTTCTGCTCCAAGACAAATACTTCCATTCCAAGACACCATGTTACTTTTCCTGATTAAAGGTACACATTACTCTTTGTAGCCATGTTGCTTTGGGCTCCTCTAAGCTTCAAAATTTTCCCATACTTTACACATCTATGATGACCTTAACAGTTTTGAGTAATACCAATTAAGTATTTTTTAGAATGTGTCTCAACTGGGATTTGTCTGATGATTTTTCTGATGCTTAAAACAACAAAATGTGTTTGGAGAGGAAGACCAAGGTAATAAGGTGTCATATTTATCACTTCATTTCAAAAATTCGTGTTACTAAAAAGACTTGTTTACATTAATATAAACTTTCAGTGTTTGGTTGAAGTAGTGACTGTCAGATTTCTCCACGATAAAGCTACTCTTCCTCTGCACCCACTCATTCTACTGTATTCTTTGTAGAAGAAGTGACTACTTGATGACCTGATGACCAGATTTAAAATATAAGGAATTATGGTCAATTCTTCAAGTGAAAAGTGTCTGCATTTTGGATATTACATAAAGAACATGTACTTATTACTTTCTATTAATTTATTCAATGATTTTTTTTGTCAGTATGGATTTTTGGACATTCATTTCATAGTTTGAATAATAATGAAAATTTCCCACTTTGTTGCTCAGATTGTTATTATACCAGTCAATAGCCTTCAGTTGGCTCCTGGGTCCCTTTGATTCATTTTCATGGTTTTGATTTTTATGCATGTCATACACAGACAGTCTTGCAGGACTCACTATGCTGATCTCTAAATTCTGTACCTAATTCTAGGACAGGTGGATCTCTAAGAAGCCTGGGTTCCTTTTGTAAATAAGTGGTATGAGAAACCAGGATATTGTAAATAAGTGGTGTGAGAAATGATTTTTAAAATTAAGTCTAAGTTTGTTATTTACTGGGTGAATAATTAGTAAATGTGTATCTATATTCTACATTCCCAAATGAGATAAAATGTTGCCTATTATGTGGCTATTACCTACATAAGATGTGTGTTCTTATAAATAAATTACAATTAAACATTTTATTCTTATTTTGGCAGGCCACATGCTAATTTATAGCATATCTCATTTAATCCACATTTAATTCAATCAGATAAATACATTCTTATTTCATTCTTTAATTTAATTTTGTTTATGAATTAGCATACATTAAAATATGAAAGGATTTCATTGATTATTCTATACATATGTACAATGCACCTTCAGTATGCTCACTCCCTCCATTTTATTTCAACCTCTTTTTCCTCCATTTTTTAAAAACAGTATAGTGAGTTTCATTATGCTGTCTTCATGCTTACAAATATGCAGTGTACTTCCACCCTCTTCTTTTTACCTGATAAGAAAGCTATAACTTAGTTTAACAGGATACAAAATATTTGCAGTGGGACACATAATCATATATCTTTTGTAAGTAATTTTAAGAAGATGCTTCTGAACATAAACAGAGCTTTTATTTATTTACTTTTTTTTGGCAGGACTGCGGTTTGAACTCAGGGCTTAACACTTGCAAAGCAGGTACTCTACCACTTGAGACACAGTTCTAGTCCTAAACAGGGCTTTTACAATTACCCACATTATTTTAATTGAATAGTTTTCAGATTTTATGTCTTAGAAAAAGATACTCAAATTCAGGGAAGCATCCAATGAGCTACTTTTAATGTACAAGTTTTCACAATAGTTTATAAACATATTTTATAAAACCAAATGTGAGTTTATTAAGTTTCTGAAAAAATAAAACATTTTAGCTGAAGCTAAAGTATCATCATTAAAGTTGAGATGTAGTAAAAGTACATAGTGATAGCTTAGCAACTGAGCAATTTTTTGGACAAATGTCTCCCAGAAATTCAGGTGTTAAAGGCCTGGTCACCACTTTGGCATTATTGGAAGTTGCTGAAAACTTTAAGACACGGATGTAATTGGAGGGCTTTCAGTCCCTTCAAGGGTGTGTGCCTTCAAAGGTGATAATGGAATCCCAGCTCCATCTTCCTTCACTCCCTCTTGGTGACCTGCCTTGCTCTGAGATGTCTGCTGCTATGATGAGCTGCCTTATGGTTGGGCCAAAGCAATGATGCCAATTGATGACTGACTGAATGCTCAAAAACCATGAGCCACAACACACTTTTTGTCTTTATAAATTGATTGGTGTGGTATTTATTGCAGTGTGGGAAGCTGAACAACACAGTATGTTAAGCTAAATATATCCCCATGCAAAAGGTCACAATAAATGATCAGTTTAGAAAGAAAAATAGAAAACTGTCAGTTTCATAATATTACATAGTAGAAGGAATGACTTCAAACACAAAATGAAAGGATTAATAGATACTTTCCATTGTATCATTTGGTTTCATTGATATCCTTTCTAATAGAGTAATAAGAAAACTGAATGAATGAATAAACAAAGATCATTTCACTGTAGCTTCTGTCTAAGGGATAATTGGATGATCACTTTAGAAAATGAAGACTAATAATGTTGTTGGAAGACTGAAATGAGTTCAAACAAGAGAAAGCAATGCTATTTAGTGTTAATTATGTTTGTTTTTTTCTTCCTTAGTGTTCATTATCTTTAAAAGGAGCCACACATTGGTCGAAGTAACTACCTTGTTGGTCAGTGCAAGTAGCTTCATTTTGGCATGGTGTGAGAATACTCATATGTTCCTGTTTTACATCCCATATGTTTGAAAACCTATAAAACATATGTAAAGTTTTAATAAGATAGTCAGTAACCAAATTAACATTTTTAATTTGCCCCAAGTTTTTATTCACTTAGAAAAAATCACATGTAACATTGTCAGAACCCATTTATTTCTCCTTACTACAAACCCTTTGAACATTGACTTTGGAATTAATGAAAAACAGGACTACAAAATAGGTACAGTGTCGGGGAAGTACTTGTGGGAGTGGAAGTGTGAATGAAGGAGATGATGGTGAGGGAATATGGTTGATAGGCTTCATATATATATATACATACATATATATGTATACACACATAAAATAGAACAATGGAACCTCTTGCAGTTGCTTTAAGTGGGACAGGGAGAAAGTCCAGGGAGAGAGATGGTAAGGGTGATCTAACCAATGTAAAATGTAAGGCTATTAGGAGTTGGCACGATCCCCTCTGTATGATGGATATATGACCCAGCTCCTCTGAGTTTGTAGAGATTCAAAGCCTGGTTAGATGTGAACTAATTCATCTTCTGTTTGGGAGTCAAGAAATGAAGTAGATGTTTCAGATTATTGGGAAGAAAATCAAATATCACACTACCGAAAATAAAAATAAAAACAAAAGAAATACTAGTGAATCAATGGCTTCCTGGTGTATGTCTCTGAAGGCAAAGTGCTATTCACAAGGCACAGTTACTGAGTGCTGTTTACTGATGAAGCAGGGGAACAGATGGGTTTGAATCCACCATGAGCTCTGTAATTTTATGGAGCCAGGCCAATATGTCACATAAGCTTTCTCTCAATCTCACAAATAAAGCCTAATCGAAGAAAAGAAAATGAAAATGTCCACAAGCTCTCCGGCCTTTACAATTTCTTTTAATCAGTCTCCAGATCAGGTTTTCCATTAACAATCCACCTAGAACTTGTGTTGCTAAAGCTAACCTTCCATCTATTATCATTTAAATTTTTTATTAATTTCCTGAGTTAACAATATAGCCTAAACCAACACTGAACAGACTCTTAAAATTTATGACAGTTAATTTTCTTACTAATTTATAATAAGAGCAGAAAAATTGACACTGACATACAGTACAAATGATTCACAAATTTTCTGAATATATATATTCCTTCTATTCTTAAATTAACTTTCTGAACTAGTAAAATGAATTTGGGCAGGAGGAAAATATATAATATTAGTCCAAATTGGATTGAACATAATTAACTAAATAAATGTCACAATTATCATGAATAAAATTAAATAATAAATGTAACTGCTTTTAGAACATCAAGTTAATCTGAGTAAAAAGTAAAAATTTAGAACAATTGTGTGAAATGAATGAATATCTTTTTAAACCTTAAATATATTTACTTGGTTGTTTTATTATGGATTAGCCTTGTTATCAAAAACATGCATCATGGTATAATTATAAACCAGTTCATTTACAAAAGCCATAACAGGCCTCGGACACCAAATTTATCTATTTGTGTGACTGTGTAAACTTGTAGTAAAATAACCCAAGCAGAAATTACATACTGAAATATTCTCTTGAAGAATAATTAATATGCATGACTATGAGTGTTATTGTGTCTTCTAAAAATAACAAGTAATTGCACCCAGTTCTCTTCAGTGAATACTGCTCTGGTCAGCACCGAGACCCTTGGAATCCACTCTGGCACAGGCATCTTGGGGCTATGAGAGGAGCATAAGTACCATGTTTACACAGGAGTCACTCAGGTATCCATCTACCTTAGTCTCAAGATTCTCTCAGAACAAGCCAAGGGTTACTTCATCATAAATGTGTCATTGATGCAGCTTCAAACTAAGTCTAAGATTCTGTTCAAAACATATGAGATGTTGACATGCCTACAAAAATCAATAGACTGCCTAATTATATGAAGTAATTTTACTCCTTTCGTTTTTATTTTTGTTTGGATGTGACTGCAGCAATGGCTTTGTTTTCATCTGAAGAAATCAAAGAGAGTTAGAACCTTCTGTAATTTCTTCAAAATTAAATGTGACTGTATAGTGCTAACCAAATCGACTTTCTTTTAATAAAAATAACTAGTCCATCAAAAACTGTGGTGGGTTACTGACTATAATTCTTAAAAAAAAAAAAACCTGTTACTATTTCAATAAAATTTTGTAAATTAAATTCATCCTCATAAAATATTTTATATATCAATAAAAATAGCCATATGTTTTTAATAAAATTGCTTAAGGAAAGAACATGTGATAGAAATTGTCTTTTGGGTATTTGAAATTCTTATCACCTGAACTTTTCTTTCTTTCCTTTTTTGTGTGTATGTGTATGTGTGTATGGTGTTAGAGAATGAACCCAGGGCAAAGTATACATTCTACCACTGAGGTGTAATTCCCACCCCAAGAACTTCTTTTCATCTGTGCTGAATTATCTACTTAATAAATCTTTAACTAATTTATTTATTTTTAATTAATTTACTGGGAGTTTTGGTGGTACTGGGGTTTGAGAAAGGCCCTCAACCTTGCTAGCCAAGTGAGCTACCACCTGAAACACACACCCAGCATTTTTATGTTTCAGGTTTTTTAGGATAGGGTCTTGCATTTTTGTCTAGAGCCAGCCATAGACTGCGATCTTCCTACTATATATTCTGGAATTACAGAAACATGGTACCATACCCAGTTTATTTGTGGAGATGAGGTCTTATAAACTATTTGCTCTGTCTGGCCTGGAACAGCAGTCCTCCAAATTTCCACCTGCCAAGTAGCAGGGGTTGCATAATGATTCCTTAATGAAAGAAACCACCTCTCAATATGGAAGGTAAAAATACAAAGTATTTTCTTCACCAGAACCAAGTATTCCTAAATATGGGTAATCACTAAAATATCATATCCACCATGGAATTTGAAATGACCCATTATGGAGACTGAAAAGAAGCTGGTGATACACAGGGAAGGAAAATGTGTTTTGCTGAGGTGGCGGTTGTTAGGGCACCATATCATGATGGGGTCCATACCAGGGCCTAAGAAACAGCACTCCACATTGCTAGCCAGTGTCTGTGGAAGCCTTTGCACCCTGAGTGTCTTCTATGCTCTAGCATCCCTTGTTTATGTTAGTTTCCTAATCTGATTCTAGAAACTTCCCGAAGTTTTGTAGGCAGCATTTAATAAAAGTAATCTCCAGAGAAATCTTTTTCATTTCTGTTGTTAAATTAATCTGAGTTTATTTCTAGCACCAACAAAGAGTAACTCTGTTACTGAAAGATATTAGAAGTTTTGTCATTGTTATTAAATACTTATATTTTAATTTTACAGATGAAGCAATCAGTAAAAAAGCAAAAGTAGGCATCAGATATTTGTGGGAAATATTTTTAATGTTAACAAATCATTGATGTCAATCATACATCCCATTGTTCCCTTTTTGAGGGTCAGAGAGAACTCTGCCCACCATCTTTTACAGTTAGGAATATTTGTTCACGTTTTCTTACTACACGTTTTTCTGACTTCACTTTCTAATCATGGTCTTGTGGAAGAGTTTGTGTATGGTTGGTATTACTGTCTCTTTAAATATTGGTTAGAATTTACCAGAGGGGCCATATGAGCCACGGTTTTATTTGTGGGGACTTATTTAATAACAATTAAATTTCTTTACTTATCTGGTCACTTTTTTTCTATTTGTTATTAGTTTGAGGGACCTGTGTCTTTTATATTTCTTCCAGGCTGTCAAATGTGTTTGTATAAGGTTGTTCATAATATAACTTTTAAATTATCTGCAGTGTTCTAAGATATTCCTTTGTTCTCTCCTGTTTGGGATAATATGTGTTCTCTATTCTTACTGAGTCTAGTGAAGTATTTACAAATTTTATCATCTTTTCAAAGAACCAGCTATTATTTTCTGTTTAAATTTTATCAAATTCTGATATGATCTATTAACTGTTTCCCTCTTTAACTTACTTTGAGATTAAATTGTTTTTATATTTCAATCTCCTTAATGTGCATCATAGATTATTGATTTTAGGCATATCTTTCCTTTGAATCTAGGCATTAAAAGCTACATATCTAAGTACATCATTAATCCAGTACACAGTTTGAAATGCTGTTTTCATTTTCTTTCTCTAGATATCTTCTGTGATTTTATTTTAAATTTGAGTTGTTTGCATAAATATCAAATTTTAGATATTGACATATTTCTCATATTTTTCTCTCTTTTAAAAAATTATTTCATTACTATATGATAGTTATATATGTACCAGTTTTCTATATACATGCTTATGTACATATATTGCTCCCAGGTTTAGTTCATCCCCTTCATTATTCTCCCTCTTTTCCCACTCCCCTTCTCCTAAATGACTTTGATAAGTTTCAGTTTTTCATATTCATGCTTATATAAAAATACCCCAACTCTACTCACCCTCCTTTAACCTCTTCATTTAACCCCCACTACACTATCACCTTCTCCATCACATAACCTGTTTTACATTGCAATATTTGCATTGTTCATTGTTCAGTGGGGTTTTGCCTTTGTATTTTACCAATAAATATATTTCACTTGAATCACTCTAATATACTCCATTACTCTTCCTTATCCTTTTCCCCCAGCCTGTATTGTGATATATATCAATTTTGTTCATTCTCTATCATTCTTTTTTCTTTTCTTCCTTCCTTAATTTCCTCTAAGAGTTGCACTTTTGGAAACATGTTGTGCATACATGTATATGTACGTGTGATAGTGCTCATATTTGTGTTTGGACCTGTCTTCCATACACTGAGAAAAAGCATGAGACCTTTGTCTATCTGATTCTGACGTACTTTACATAGCATGGTGCTTTCCAGTTCCACCCATTTTGTGAATGACAAAATTTCATTTCTCTTTTTGTCTGAATAATTTACATTTACATGATGTTTTCTTTAAACATTCATCAGTTGTAGGACATCTTGGCTGTTTCCATAGCTTGGCTATTATGAATAATGCTGCAGTAAACATGGGTGTGCAGGTGTTTTTATTGTATCCTGACTTACATTCTGTCAGATTTTTCCTAGAAGTGGTATTGCTGAATCATATACCAGTTCTATTTTTAGTTTTTTGAGGTGTCTCCATACTGCTTTCCACAGTGGCTCTACTAATTTAAATTCCTACCAACAGTGTAAGAGGGTTCCTTTTTCCCTGCATCCTTGCCAACATTTGCTCTTGGTTGTGTTCTTGATGGTAGCAATTCTAAATGTAGTGAGGTGGAATCTTAATTTAGTTTTGATTTGCCATTCCTTTATGGCAAAGGATGTTGAGCATTCTTTTTTTTTTTTTTTTGGCCAGTTCATTTTTCCATTTCTTCATTGGTTCATTTATTTTTTGTAAGTTATGTTTTATGACCTCCCACTAGATTCTGCTTATTAATCCCTTGGCAAAGGTTTTCTCCCATTCTATGGGCTAAATCTTTAGTCTGGTAACTGTTTCCTCTGTTGTGCAGAAGGTTTTTAATCCCATTTGTCAATCTTTTCTCTTATTTGCTGAGCTTTTAAAGTTCTATTTAGGAAGTTATTGCCTATGCCTGTATTTTCCAGGGTAATATATACTTTTACCTGCAATAGTTTCAAAGTTTTCAGGTCTTATGTTAACATCTTTGATCCACTTTAAATTGATACTTGTGCAGGGTGAAATATGTTGATCTATTTTCCATCTATATTTTGGCAACCTTTGTCAAAACTCAAGTGGCTATAGCTGCATAAACTTATTTCTTAGTCTCTTGTTCTGTTCCATTGGTCTTGTTGTCTGTTTTTGTGCCAGTAGCATGCTATTTTTTTCTTGCCATCACTCTACAGTATAATTTGAAGTCAGGTATAACGATACCTCTTGTTTTGTTTGCTTTGCTTAGAATTATCTTGGCTACCCACTGTCTTTGTGCTTCCATATTAACATTGGGGTTTATTTTTCAATATCTGTGAGAAATGTCATTGGAATTTTTATGAGAATTGCATTGAATATATAGATTGTTTTTGGTAGTACATCAATTTTCATGTTATTCATTCTGTTGATCCCAGAGTCTGGGAGATCATTCTACCTTTGAGGTCTTCTTAAGTTGCTTTCTTTACAGTTTTATAGTTTTCATTATAGTTGTCTTTCATTTCTCTTGTTATGTTTATTCCTAGGTAATTTATTTTTTGAGACTATTATAAATTCTTCTTTGTCAGTTAATTATTGGTGTATAGAAAAGTGATTGATTTTTATATTGATTTTTTTATCCTGATATTTTTCTGAAGGTTCTTATGGTGTCCAAGAGTTTGTGTAGTTTGGAGGGTCTTTTAGGGATAAGATCATGCCATTTGCAAATAGGAGTAACTTGACTTCTTCCTTTAGTATTTGATTTCCTCTTATTTCTTCTTCCTGTCTTATTGCTTTGCATAGGATTTCTAAAACTATGTTGGATAAGAGTTGAGATAGTGAACACTCTTGTCTCATTCCTGACTATAGTGAAAATGATTTCAGTTTTTCCCTATTGAGGAAGATGTTGGCTATATGTTTGTCATACATAACCTTTATGAGGGTGAGGTGCATTCATTGTATTATTAATTTCATCACAGCTTTTATAAAGAAAAGAGGTTGAATTTTGTCAAATATTTCTTATGCTTCTATTGAGATGATCATGTGATTTTTGTACTTTTTCTGTTTATTTGCCAAATTACATTTATTGATTTGCAGATGTTGATATATCCCTGTATCCCTGACATGAAACTAAGTTAATTATGGTATATGATCTTTTTGATATGGCATTGATTTAAGTTTGCCAGTATTTTATAGAGAATTTTTGTTTCTATGATTATTAAAGATACTTGTCTGTAATTCTCTTTTTTTTTTGTCATGTCCTTATCTGATATTAGGATCAGTGTAATATTCAATTCATAGCCTGAGTATGAGGGCATTCTTTTCCTCATGAATGAATACTTGTCCTTCTTTAAATAACTAATAAAATTCATCAGTAAATCCATAAGGAAATCAATTTTTCTTTATTATGAGATTCTTTATTGCTACTTCAATTTAATTGTTTGTAATAGACCTACTTAGGTATTTTGTGTCCTCTAGGTTCAGTTTTTACTGGTTATATGCATCTAGAAATTGACCTATTTCTTTTAGAGTTTCCAATTTATTTGAGTATAGGTTTTCAAAATATTCCCTAACGATCCTCTGGATTTCACTAGCATTTGTTGTAATACCATTTTTTCATCTATAATTTTATTAATTTTTATTTTTTTTTTCTTTCCACCTTTAATCAGATTCATTAAGCATTTATCAATCTCGCTTATCTTTTCAAAGAATCAACTTTTTCTTTTGCTCATTCTTTGTACAGTGTTTTTAACCTCTGTTTCCTTGATTCTGTCCATTATTTTTATGATCTCTCTCCTTCTACTGATTGTGTGTTTAAATTGTTTTTGATTTTCTAGGAGTTTGAGATGAAGCATTAGGTCATATATTTGAGATCACTCTGTATTTTTATTGTAGATACTCAAAGCTATAAACTTAGCACTGCTTTTGCTATATCCCATAGTTTCTGGTAGTTTATCTTTACATTTTCATCAGATTCCAGGAACTTTTTGATTTCCTCCCTTATTTCTTCAATGACCAACATGTTTTCCAGCAATGTGTTCTTCAGTTTCCAAGTGTCTGAGTATTTTCTGCTGTTTGTTTTGATGTTGAGTTCTTGTTTTATTCAATTGTGATCAGACAGTATGCAGGGGTTTATTTCAATCTTATATTTGTTAAGACTTGCTTTGCGGCCTAAAATGTCATCAATGTAGTGGAAGTTCCATGAGCTACTGAGTAGAATTTTTTCTGTGCTATTGCTGAATGAAATACCTTTAGAGTTCTGTTAAGTACATTTGATGTCAGTTAGTTCTTTAGTTTCTCTCATGGTTTCCTTTTTGTTTTTATTTTTTTGAGGCATGGATTCTGGATGACATATCATTGACAGTGGAGTATTAAAATCTCCCACTATCATTGTGTTGTGGTCTGTATGTGTTTTTAAGTCTAGTAATGTTTGTTTAATGAAGTTGGGTGTGTTGACATTGAGTGCGTATAAATTAACAATTGTTAATTCTTCTTGTCTTGTTCCTTTTATTATTATGAAGTAATCTTTGTCTTTTTTGATTAATTTAGTTTTGAAGTCTGGTTTATCTGATAAAAGTATAGTTATTCCTGACTGTTCTTAGAGTCCATTAGTCAGGACCCTAGTCTTTCACAATGAGTCAATGTGTGTTTCTGTTGGTGGGATGCATATCTCATTTACAACAAGTTGTCAGGTCTTCCTCTTTAATGCATACAACAAATCTATATCTTTTGATGGGGTAGGGGGTCAATACAATTAACATTCCATGCTAATAATGAGAAGTACGTGTTAATTCATGCCTTTTTGCTTTTGATGTTTGTATGTGTATGTGTGTGTGTGTGTGTTTGATTCTTTGCTACTCTGGAATTCCTATCTACTCTTCTCCTGAGATTTAAATATTACTATCTTTTTATGACTATGTTTATCTTCATCTTTTGTGTGTAAGATTGTTTTGAGTGTCTTCTGGAGTAGTGGTTTTGTGGTCATAGATTGTTTTAGTTTCTGTTTATCATGGTAGGTTTAAATTTGTCACTTATTTCTGAATGGTAGCTTTGCTGTGTGGAGTATTTGAAGTTTAAAATTTTTTTTTTCAATATTTGAAATATCTCATTCCATGCCTTTCATGCTTTTAAGGTTTCTGTTGAGAAATTTGGTTATTCTGATGTACTTTTCTTTACAGGTTATCATACATTTATTTCTTACAGTCTTCAGTACTATATCATTGTTCTTTGTGTCTATAGTGTGATATGGAAAAGGTATATTTTGTTCATATCTGTTCATGCCCTTGTAGCTTCTTGTACTTGAATGGGAGTGTTTCCTATTCCTTTGTCTTGAAACTTTTCTCCTTCTTTTATGCCCATGATTCATAGATTTGGTCTTTTAATGGAGTCTCAGGGTTCTTCCATATTCCATTCATACTTTTTCATTTCCTTCTGTATATTCATCTGTTTTTTCAATTATATATACTTTGTCTTCAAGTCTTGACATTCTCTTTTCCATTTGTTCCAATTTGTTGTACTGGTTTTCAACTGTGTTTTTTTATTTGATTTAAAGAGCCTTTTATTTCCAGAGTTTCCATCTGGACTTTTATTTTAAAGATTTTCTATGTCTTCTTTAAATTACTCTTTTAAATCCTTATATTGTCTTCCTTATTTCATTTACCTCTTTTAAATATTATTTGATATAATTCACATATTTGTATCATTTTTCAATTTATTTAGTTGTTTCTATTTCTTCTCAATCTGTTTATGTACATTCTCTTGGATTTCACTGACTTTCTTTCTTTCATGTCTTCTTTTAACCTCTGTAATCATTTTTACCATCATTCTTTTGAGCTTTGAAACTGAGTTTGCATCCCTTTCACTATCCTCACCTCCTTTGTTGTACCATTGTAAATATTTTGAGTAGTCTCACTCCCCTGGTTTTTCTTATTTCTCATGCTCCTATTTTTAGACTTGGATATTTGTTGTTGATTTATTGGTTGGGTGTTTTAGTCACCTGAAGTTTTTCCATTGAGTTAATTTCTATATTCTGACAGCTTTGGTTATTGGCTAGGTTGTTTTGTCATTTCAGTCTCCTGATTTGGGTTTATAACTTAACAATAACAAATTCAATATCAAACCAGTTATTTAAATGGATACAAACCCTTGGCAGTTTTATCTATAAACAAAGGGTGTTGGAAATATGAATGTGTTTGCACAGAGATTAAAGCATGGACAGTAAAAATAATGGGAGTCCTAGAGGAGATAAGGAAGAAGGGAGATGTGGAGAGGGGGAGAATAGGTATAAGTTGTGGGGGTTGCAGGCTGATAAACCCCTAATGTGAACATAAGTGTAGTTTAATTCTTTTGGAAGAACATACTATTGCCAGGGATTGCAGAAGTATGGAAAGTATGGGAGTAATATAAGAATGTGGTAAAATAAATAACTAGTTGAGTGGTTTGGAAGAGACAGGCAAATTGGGGAAAAGGCAGAAGACAGAAGAAAAGAAGAAAAGAAAGAATGGGGGTAATGAATAAAAAATGAAGGGGAGAAAACTTGGAATAAAAGACAAATAGACAACTTAAAACTTTCACAAAGTGGAAAAAAACATTTTAAAGTCTGAATTTATTCCTAGATAATGACATGAGTCAATTTTGTCTGTGTTTAATCAATAAACTAAGTGCTGTTCTCCAGTTTCTGGTCCTAAGGTTTTTGTCTCATTGTATTTACTCACATGTCCCCTTAGAGTTCTGGTTTGCAAAAGTGTAACCTGGTGAGAGAGACGGGTTATGGATTAGGACAGTTGCAAGAATGAAGTGGGGTAGCTCCATGTGTGCAATGCAGCTGTTGTGAGTAGTTGCTCATTCTCTGAGCACAGCTAGTGGATTAGAAAGAACCCTGCTGCTTTCAGAGCCTGCCTTTTCTTCTATTCAGGATACTTTGTGAGAAAAATGAAATCACATAAAAGATCAGTTGAAATGTTCCATGTTTCAAACAAATTACAGATAGGCAGGCCAAGTCAATGAAAGAAACAAAATAATTGACAAAGTGTCTTCCTATAGCTATGAGACATAGCTCACTAGGTATGAGCCCAATCTGCGTGTGAATAAAAAATCTAAACTTAACTTTGTAAATGCAAAATTCTAAGATGGCATTCTAGGATGGAAAGTACATTCCAATGATTCTAGAGAAGAAAAATCAAATGAAAATAATAAAATTATATTCCTTTAAAATATTCCCAGGAAATTAAGATATATTCCAGAAGAACTAAGGAGATAAGAATGAGAAGTGGTAAATGAAACTTTTACTTAAGAATTTAATGGCAATATCTCTTATGAAAATAATGAAGGAATATTAGTGTCAAAATTAGTAACTGAAAAATTGGAAGCTAAGGAAGTTATTTTTTAAGAAAATTTTATAAGATTGTTCCACCTAAGAAACTGCCATAAACTCTAGTATGTTTGTAATTTTAAAAATAAATTAATTGGCAATAACTTATTTTATAAGATCATTATTGGTTTTACATTAGATTATTAATGATGAATTAAGAATCCAATGACAAATTTTTTTTTCTAGTAGGAATTTTTTTTATTGTTTTATTATTCATATGTGCATACAAGGCTTGAGTCATTTCTCCCCCCCCTGCCCCCACCCCCTCCCTTACCACCCACTCCGCCCCCTCCCTCTCCCCCCCTCAATACCCAGCAGAAACTATTTTGCCCTTATCTCTAATTTTGTGAAGAGAGAGTATAAGCAATAATAGGAAAGAACAAGTGTTCCTAGTTGAGATAAGGATAGCTATACAGGAAGTTGACTCACATTAATTTCCTGTGCATGTGTGTTATCTTCTAGGTTAATTCTTTTTGATTTAACTTTTTCTCTAGTTCCTGGTCCCCTTTTCCTATTGGCCTCAGTTGCTTTTAAAGGATCTGCTTTAGTTTCTCTGTGTTAAGGGCAACAAATGCTATCTAATTTTTTAGGTGTCTTACCTATCCTCACCCCTCCCTTGTGTGCTCTTGCTTTTATCATGTGCTCAAAGTCCAATCCCCTTGTTGTGTTTGCCTTTGATCTAATGTCCACATATAAGAGAGAACATACGATTTTTGGTCTTTTGAGCCAGGCTAACCTCACTCAGAATGATGTTTTCCAATTCCATCCATTTACCAGTGAATGATAACATTTCATTCTTCATGGCTGCATAAAATTCCATTCAGTATAGATGCCACATTTTCTTAATCCATTTGTCAGTGCTGGGGCATCTTGGCTGTTTCCATAACTTGGCTATTGTGAATAGTGCCGCAATAAACATGGGTGAGCAGGTGCCTCTGGAGTAACCTATGTCACAGTCTTCTGGGTATATCCCCAAGAGTGGTATTGCTGGATCAAGTGGTAGATCAATATTTAGCTATTTAAGTAGCCTCCAAATTTTTTTCCAGAGTGGTTGTACTAGTTTACATTCCCACTAACAGTGTATGAGGGTTCCTTTTTCCCCACATCCTCGCCAACACCTGTTGTTGGTGGTGTTGCTAATGATGGCTATTCTAACAGGGTTGAGGTGGAATCTTAGTGTGGTTTTAATTGGCATTTCCTTTATTGGTAGAGATGGTGAACATTTTTTCATGTGTTTTTTGGCCATTTGAATTTGTTCTTTTGAGAAAGTTCTGTTTAGTTCACGTGCCCATTTCTTTATTGGTTCATTAGTTTTGGGAGAATTTAGTTTTTTAAGTTCCCTATATATTCTGGTTATCAGTCCTTTGTCTGATGTGTAACTGGCAAATATTTTCTCCCACTCTGTGGGTGTTCTCTTCAGTTTAGAGACCACTTCTTTTGATGAACAGAAGCTTTTTAGTTTTATGAGGTCCCATTTATCTATGCTATCTCTTAGTTCTGTGCTGCTGGGGTTTCATTGAGAAAGTTCTTACCTATACCTACTAACTCCAGAGTATTTCCTACTCTTTCCTTTATCAACTTTAGAGTTTGTGGTCTGATATTAAAATCCTTGATCCATTTTGAGTTAATATTGGTATAGGGTGATATACATGGATCTAGTTTCAGTTTTTTGCAGACTGCTAACCAGTTTTCCCAGAAGTTTTTGTTGAAGAGGCTGCTATTTCTCCATCATATATTTTTAGCTTCTTTGTCAAAGACAAGTTGGTTATAGTGTGTTGCTTCATATCTGGGTCCTCTATTCTGTTCCACTGGTCTTCATGTCTGTTTTTGTGCCAGTACCATGCTGTTTTTATCATTATTGCTTTGTAATATAGTTTGACGTCACATATCATGATACCTCCAGCATTGTTCTTTTCACTGAGTATTGCCTTGGCTATTCGTGGCCTCTTGTGTTTCCATATAAATTTCACGGTAAGATTTTTCAATCTCTTTAATGAATGTCATTGGAATTTTGATGGGAATTGCATTAAACATGTAGATTACTTTTGGGAGTATAGACATTTTTACTATGTTGATTCTACCAATCCATGAGCATGGGAGATTTCTCCACTTTCTATAGTCTTCCTCAATCTCTTTCTTCAGAAGTTTACAGTTTTCCTTGTAGAGGTCTTTCACATCATTTGTTAGGTTTACACCTAGGTATTTGATTTTTTTTGAGGCTATTGTAAATGGAATTGTTTTCATACATTCTTTTTCACTTTGCTAGTTATTAATGTATAGAAATGCTAATGATTTTTCTATGTTGATTTTATATCCTGCTACCTTGCTGTAGCTATTGATGATGTCTAGAAGCTTCTGAGTAGAGTTTTTTGGGTCTTTAAGGTATAGGATCATGTCACCTGCAAATAGGGATAACTTAACTGTTTCTTTACCTATTTGTATTCCTTTTATTCTTTCTTCTTGCCTAATTGCTCTGGCTAGGAATTCCAGTACTATGTTGAATAGGAGTGGAGATAGTGGGCATCCTTGTCTGGTTCCTGATTTTAAAGGGAGTGGTTTCAGTTTTTCTCTGTTAAGTATAATGCTGGCTGTAGGTTTGCCATATATAGCTTTTATAATACTGAGGTATTTTCCTTCTCTTCCTAGTTTTCTTAGAGCTTTTATCATGAAATGTTGTTGGATGTTATCAAAGGCTTTTTCTGCATCTATTGATATGATCAAGTGGTTTTTGTCTTTGCTTCTGTTAATGTGGTTTATTACATTTATTGATTTTTGTATGTTGAACCAATCCTGCATCACTGGGATGAAGCCTACTTGGTCATGGTGAACAATCTGTTTGATGTGTTGTTGAATTCTCTTTGCCATTATTTTGTTGAGGATTTTTGCATCAATGTTCATTAAGGAGATTGGCCTATAGTTCTCCTTTTTGGAGGCGTCTTTGCCTGGTTTTGGGATAAGTGTAATACTGGCTTCATAAAATGTGTTTGGCAGTTTTCCTTCCCTTTCTATTTCATGGAACAGTTTAAGGAGGGTTGGTATCAGTTCTTCTTTAAAGGTCTCATAGAATTCAGCAGAGAATCCATCAGGTCCTGGACTTTTCTTTTTGGGGAGACTCTTCAATTTCATTTTGTGTTATAGATCTATTCAGGTGATTAATATCCTTTTGGTTCAGTTTTGGATGCCCATATGTATCTAGAAATCTGTCCATTTCTTTAAGATTTTCAAATTTATTTGAATATAGGTTCTCGAAGTAGTCTCTGATGATTTCCTGGACTTCCATGTTGTTTGTTGTTACCTCCCCTTTTGCATTTCTGATTCTACTAATTTGGGTATTTTCTCTCCTCATTTTAGTCAGGTTTGCCAGGGGTCTGTCAATCTTGTTTATTTTTTCAAAGAACCAGTTTTTGTTTCATTAATTCTTTGCATGGTTTTTTTGGTTTCTATTTCATTGATTTCATCTCTTATTTTTATTATTTCTCTCCTTCTATTTGTTTTGGGATTTGCTTGTTCTTGTTTTTCTAGGAGTTTGAGATGTATCATTAGGTCATTGATTTGGGATCTTTTAGTCTTTTTAATATATGCACTCATGGCTATAAACTTTCCTCTCAGGACTGCCTTTGGTGTGTCCCATAGGTTCTGGTAAGTTGTGTTTACATTTTCATTGAATTCCAGGAACCTTTTAATTTCCTCTTTTATTTCATCGATTATCCATTGTTCATTAAGTAATGAGTTATTTATTTTCCAGCTGTTTGCATGTTTTTTGTCTTTACTTTTGTTTTTGAGTTCTAGTTTTACTGCATTGTGATCAGATAGTATGCATGGTATAATTTCTATTTTCTTATATTTGCTGAGGTTTGCTTTGTGTACTAGGATATGATCTATTTTGGAGAAGGTTCCAGGGGCTGCTGAGAAGAATGTATATTGTGTAGAAGTTGGATGAAATGTTCTGTAGACATCAACTAGGTCCATTTGATCTATTGCATATTTTAGATCTTGGATATCTTTATTGATTTTTTGTTTGGATGACCTATCTATTGATGATAATGGGGTGTTAAAGTCTCCCACGACCACTGCGTTGGCATTAATATATGCTTTTAGGACTTTCAGGGATGTTTGATGAAGTTAGGTGCATTGACATTGGGTGCATACAGGTTGATGATTATTATTTCCTTTTGGTCTATTTCCCCTTTTATTTGTGTGGAATGTCCTCTTTATCTCATTTGATCAATGTAAGTTTGAAGTCTACTTTGTCAGAGATAAGTATTGCTACTTCTGCCAGTTTTCAGGGGCCATTGGCTTGGTAAATCTTCCTCCACCCTTTCATCCTTAGCCTATGCTTTTTTCTGTCAGTGAGATGGGTCTCCTGTAAGCAACAAATTGTTGGATCTTCCTTTTTAATCCATTTTATCAAACGGTGCCTTTTGATGGGTGAATTATGTCTGTTAACATTAAGTGTTAGTACTGATAGGTATGTGGTGATTCCTGTCATTTAGTTGTCTTAGTTGTTTGAAGGTTTGATTGTGTGTACCTAAGTTGAGGTTACTCTCTACTTTCTTGCTTTTTCGTTTCCTATGGTTTGGTGCTGCTGTCTTTTCATGGTTAAGTTGGGTTTCACTTTCTGTGTGCAGAATCCATTGAAGAATCTTTTGTAGTGGTGGCTTTGTGGTCACATTTGTCCAGGGGGCTATGCTGATCTGGCCCATGGCTGTCTGTGGGAGTACCACAATACTGCTAAGCTCACCTTGTCCGCGTCTTTCCAAGCCATCTGGGCGTGGGTGACTGGCAGCCTGGGGTCCCTCCTGTTTTCTCTGTTAATGTGAATTGGAGATGCTCTACGCCAGCTGGAGGTGTGGAGGGGTCAATGTTTTGCATCTTCTTGGTGGTTTTGCCTGCAATGTGTGTCTCCAGTGTCTCTCCAAGATTTCACTATAGAAGGCACGCTTTCTGCTTCCTCCCTCTAGCCACCATCTTGGAAAAGCACCAATGACAAATTTAAGTAGAAAAATTTTAAATGTACAGACATAATGGTTCAAATATATAACAAAACAACTTTGACCCAATTTTGACAAGTGAATCATTGTAAAATGAAGTATTTTACTTCAAAATTAGAAATAGTGATCTTTAAATGGTTATAGTTTGCAGAGAGGAAACTTTGGATAAGAAATATAATTTAGGTCTACTTCTGTGTAGAATATTTTTACATACTTATAAAAATATAAATGTTGACAGGCTTTCAACTTCTAATCTCAATTTTAAACAAAGAGAAGAGTTTGACTTACATTAATGTATTTGAATGAAATATAGACAAATTATGAGAATTTTAAAGCAAAATATAGATAATAGAATTTCATAGGTAGAAAGGATTAGTTGGGACAAATGTAAATGGAATGGTAGTGTCACTGACAGTCTTCATTTTAGTAAAGCTAATATAGATTAAATGATTTTGATTACAAAATGAAACCTAAATTCATTAAGTTAATGTGATCAAAAGAGGAATTAAAATTATACTATCAGAGGCGGATTGGGGTGATAACTGAACAAAAGGTACATCTTTCACAATGACAAACCAATTAATAATGTGTACTGTGATGTTGCAAAAGTCACAATAGATGTGTGAGTTCATCAAAGCAGTGATTAAAAAGATTAAACAAGGCACTATTTAGAATATATTTCTCTTTTAATAGATTTGAAGGTAAGAATTGGACTGTGTATCTGTTCCTTTTTATTTACCATATTCAACACCTCATTTATTATTTTTCAACTTTTCAAAACATTGCAACAGTTTTGTGACATTTTGTGGAACTATCTTACCTACCATGAAGTAATTTAAAAAGTTGAATATGTGTAGGTTATTTGAAATTCATATAATGATGAATTCTATTGCTGGCTATCATTAATTAATTGAGATTTATGGTTCTCAATTATTTTTTAGTAAAAACACAAGAACAAAAAAATGATCATTAAAATCAAATTTTCTATTATGATATCCTTTTGCAAAAAAACTTTCTTCAATATATTCACTTATATTTGATTCTTATAACAGTTCATGGAACAATTCAATTGTAGGAAAGAGGTTGCATAACTCATTCTAAAAAGCCTATTTCATTATATTTTGGGGTTAATTCATAATTAGTATCTCTATTTGAATGACATCTTTCTACAACAGTGGTTTGCTACAAAGGCAATGAATCATATAGCACCAAAATATGGGTTTAACAAGAGTGGAATTAACAAATATATGATAAATTAATTCCTTTAATAGAACATAAAAAGATAATGAAATATTCTTATCAATTTCTAACAAGTTTTTTAAGCTAAACCTGTTATCTAGAGTGGAGAGTCTGAGGCAGAAATTTGGTTCAACTCAGTTATGAGTACAATAGCTGAGAGCCAAAAAAGGCAGAGTATGATTTCCATTTTATTGGAAAAAAAGTACTTCATTATGTTTTTGTGTATCTCATTTGCTATTCTTTTAGATGCAATAAATTTTCAAAGAAAAATTTGAAGTAAAATTCTCTGAAATTGTGTAGATTTGTTTGTGGTTTTGGTTTCTCCATGTTAAAACAGATGGGTTCCAGTTACACAGGTTTACTACATTTACATCTACTCCTGTAATTCCATAACAACTTTATGAAAGAGGTAGTATTTTTATCTATATTTTGGAAGTGTGGGACTAAGATGAATAGTATCCCTAAACATTGTTTGCTGTGTCCCCCACCTAGTAAGTCACAGAGATGTAATTCAATTCTAAGAAACCTGCTGTAGGATTTTCATTTCTTTATTTTTCATTACTCTGTAATTCATCATACATACTTCTGTTTTAAGAATAATTTCTTTGGTTACCAAATATCATGTGTTTTTCCTCCTCTTCTGTTCCATCTTCATTTTGCTGTTATCATTCTGCCTATTGCTATGCAGAACTGCTAGGGATTTCAGTGAAGAACATTATCAAGTACCACCCCAAATAGCTGAGGCTGGAGTTGTAAATTCCTGCTCACTTCCTGAAACAACAGTCACTTTCAATCCATTCAGTCAGCTTCCTGCTCATGTGTCATACTGCACCTGGAATTTTATACCCTAGGCCTTATCTTCTGGGCTTCCACATGTCATGTCATGTCTTGACACTTGCACCAAATTAAGAGACAGTGTGACAGGCAGAGAAAATATATATATTAAATGGTTCAGAGCATGCCATGGGAATAGGCAAAGTAAGCACTTTAATCAGTCTTCAGCTCTCTTCAGGGTACAGATATTAGCTTTAGTTTTAAATACACAGGAATTACGGCAGGGGCAAAAGGATGCATAAACAGTTCCAGTTATAGGTGCAGCCTGGTTCGTCATTATCTCCGTTTTGGTTCTCCAGGGTTCTGGAGAAGTTGATATTTCTCTCATCACTTAAGGGGAACAATCAGATTCCCATGGAGATAATTACTCCTGGTCCAGGATGTAGCCTCATCATTATAAGTAATCATTCTCATTTTGGGATGGTCTGCCCTGCAAATCTCTGCTGTTTCTTAGGGATAGTTTCACTCCTTTCTCATAAAGGTATTGTGGATCTTTCATGCCTTCCCTGATTGTA
The DNA here is from genome assembly GCF_047511655.1 of Castor canadensis. Lineage (NCBI taxonomy): Eukaryota > Metazoa > Chordata > Mammalia > Rodentia > Castoridae > Castor > Castor canadensis. The sequence continues at coordinate 99,939,095 of NC_133386.1, read as the reverse complement.
AGGTAGCTATAGGACAGAATGGCTCAGAGTAAAGGACAATAGATATAAAATGGAGGCAGAGGTGCTAAGCTTTTCTTCTTTTCAGAAGAAAAGGACCCAAGTAAGCAGTTTAGTGCTTTTTGGCAAAAGCAGTTTAAGTACCTCATGTAATACAGCCTGGCTTCTCCTGGAGAAGATTTGAGAACAAGATGAAACAGACCACAAGGTCTTATACTCAAATTGGAACTAAAGAAAAAGTGAAGAATATGACAAAAGTGCCACATTTTTCCTAGTTTGGAACACTAATGTGGACATAATATTTTTAAAAGGATTCAGAGAAGAAACATCACCAGTTATGTAATTTCCACTGCTTATTATTATACAAAACACTAGACTCAATAGAAAGAACAGGCAACCAAGGCCAGAAAGAGATATAACTAGAGGGTCCTCTTAGAAACTATTATGTCTGTTATCCTAGGTACTTCAGAGGCTAAGATAAGGAGGATAGTCTTTCCAGGCCAGCCTGGGCAAATAGTTCATGAGACTGCCCATCTCCAGAATGGAGATACAGCCCTGAGTTCAAACCCCAGTCCCACCAGGATAGGAAAAAAAGTATATAGGCAAAATTCCTTTTTTTTAATAGAAGGTATGTGTGTATATATACATACATACAATTTTTAAATGTTTTCTAACTGCATGAAAGTAAAGAAGAGATTTAGCAAATATATGTACTATCTGGATCTTTGGTTTGAGGGGAAAAGGAACGTGTCTAAAATGCTTAGATCATTCATCTTTTTTTTTCCATTTTTGTTTTTTATTGTACTGGGGAGGGGTACATTGTGGTATCTATAAAAGTTCTTATATCAAATATATCATACCTGAGTTAACCCCCTTCACCATTCTCCTTTATCCACCCATTCTCCCCATTCCTGGAATACTTTCAACTGGTACATTTTTTCCATTTACATACATTTGTACACATTATTTCCACCATATTCACCCTCCTACACCCTTTCTCACCTCCTCATTCTTCCTACTGGTACCAATCCCAAGGCAGGATCTGTTCTACCATCTTGTTCTCCAATTTTGTAAAAGAAAGAAGAAAAATGACAGTTTTGCTTACTTAGGATAGTCACTCAGAGAGTTTTCTTGTGACATTTCCATGTATGTATGTATGTATGTGTTATAGCCTAATTTGTTTTATCTTTTTTATTTTTCTTCTTTCTACCTTAGTCCCTTTCTTATAATGGTCTCAACTGCTTTAAAAATTCTGTCTTTATTATTGTATAGAGAGTAGTACATCAACCATATTTACCTTAATTTCCTTCTTTTACCCTCCCTCTCTAGTATGTGACCTCCCCTTAGCATGATCTGTTTTTCATAATATTGCTGTATTTGTATTATGTCTATATTCCACATATGAGAGAAAATATATGACTTTTGGCCTTCTAAACTTGACAAACTTCACTTAAGATATTGTTCTCCAGTTCCAGAATGAAATGACAAAATTTCATTCTCTGTTGCTGAATAAAATTCCATTGTATATAAATAACACACTTTCTTAATCCATTCATCACTAGTAGGGCATCCTAGCTGTTTCCATAGTTTAGCTACTGTGAATAATACTGCAATATACATAGGTGTGCAGGTGCCTTTGTTGTAGCATGACTCACATTCTTTCAGGTATATTCCATGGAGTGGAATTTCTGGGTCATATACTAATTCTATTTGTACTTTTTTGATAAGCTTCCATACTATTTTCCATAGTTATACTGCTGATTCACATTCCCACCAGTAGTGTATGAGGATTCTACATCCTTGCCAACATTTGTTTTTTTGTGTGTTCTTGATGGTAGCCATTCTACTTGAGTGAGATAAAATCTTAATGTGGTTTTAATTTGCATTATCTTAATGTCCAAGGATGTGAGCATTTCTTCATGTGCTTTTTAGCCATTTAGACTTCTTCCTTTGTAAAAGCTATTTTCAGTTAATTTGCCCATTTCTTCATTGGGTCATTGAATTTTTGGGATTTTTGTTATTGAGCCACCTGTGTATTCTGGTTATCATTCCCTTGTCAGATTTATAGCTGGCAGATTTTCTCCCATTCTGTCAGCAGCCTCTTCAATACAGAGACCATTTCTTTTGTTATACAGAAGCCATTTAATTTCATGTATTTCATTTGTGAATCCTTTCTCTTAGCTGCTGAACCATTCCTACTGAGGAAGTCATTACCTATGCCTATTAATTACAGTGCAATTCCCTGCTCTTTCCTGTACTAGCTTCAAGGTTTCAGGTCTTATATTAAAGTCTTTAATCTACTTTGAGCTAATATTTGTACAGGGTGACAGACATGGATGTAGTTTCAATTTTCGCCATGCAGATATGCAATTTTCCCAGCAACATTGATTGAAGAAGCTATCTTTTCACCATTTGGCACCTTTGTCAAAAATCAGGTGGACGTAGCTGCATAGATTTATATTCAGGTCCTTTATTCTGTTCCACTTGTCTTCATATCTGTTTTTGTGCCAGTACTGTGCTATTTTTATTGTTATGGCTGTGTTGTATAGTTTGCATATTGTGATTGTAGGTAAAATTTCTAAGACATGCTCATATATGACAGAAGATAAATTTCATTTTAGGTGTTTATTTGAATTTACATGAATATAATTACTCTTCATACAAAATTAACTTCAAACCAAAGAATCAGTTGTATACAAATTTAATATATTTTTCTGTTCAACTATATTTAGAAGGGGATTGTGCTCATCTAGGAAATAGATTTAGACCTTTACATAAGTCTTGGTAAATATGCACTGAAAAAAGTTTTACATGACATTCATTCATAAATATTTGGAGAGCTAGTGTTTTCTTTCATAATGAAGACAAAATGTTACAGATTATACTCAGTAAGAAATACTGAGAGAGCTGGTGTTTTGCTTTCATACTGAAGACAGCATGAAGAATTGCCAGACAACTGTGTTTACACCCATAGTTTACACAAGTTGACATAGATTTGTGGAAACTGAAAAAGCTGTTATCAAGCAAAAATTTGTCTCACAAAATTAAATAGGCAACAAATACTTTATTTAAGGTTATTACAGTGGAGGAGAGAGACTACCTCAGGATGGGTAAGATTTTAAGAAAAGAGTGAGGGAACTCATTAGGCATATATGTACTTGCTACTTGACCTTACCCAAGAGAAAAAAAAAAGCCTTTCTCAATCTTCAAGATAGGAAGTGGATTAACCTTGGATCAAAGTGTTACCAGAACTTGTCTCCCACATTCCCACAAACAAGGGAAGTTAGAGCTGCTATATGATTACATTTCAGAGGCATGGCTTCCAGGTCCTTCAGAAAGAGTTTTGTTTTGTAAAACTGAAAAAATGGTGCATAAAATATTTACACTGAGGGGTAAAGAAAGACTTTAAGATTACTAGTTTCTCAGGTAAAAGCTGTAAGATAGGGAAGGAAGGAACCTCTGTGTTCAGGCATTGTCTTCTGTAAAAGGACGAAGTCAGGGATCTAGAGACAGAACGACGGACTGACGTTTAGTAAGCTGAGAGAAACCCTACAGTTGCTTTGTGATAGATAAGGTACTTTGTGAAGATTATTATAGTCCCAGAGTTCCAAATTGTGGGAAGGAAATAATGAAGTATTCATTTTTATTTTTAATTGATTCTCTTCTGATTTTCTGGTGAAGTCCTAGAAACTTTGTGAAATGTATTATTATAATCTTCAGTCTAGTATTTCTAAATAAGTCCTCTTATTCAGAGTGAGTTCCTAATTAGAGTGATTGGGAAAAACTGTTATCAGCTTTATTTCTAAAATGAAATTCTATGCCAGGTATGGTGCTATGACCTCTAATCTAAGCTACTCGGGAAGCAGTGGTAGAAGGATCACAGTTTTAAGCCAGTTTGAGCAAAGAAGTTCCACATCATACATGAAAAACAACCTAAAAGCAAAATCCTGGAGGCATATCTCAAGTGGTAGATCACTTGCAGGCATGAATGAGGCACTGGGTTCAATCCATAATACTGCTAAAATATAAATAAATAAAATTTCATAGAAATTCTTAATAAGTTCAACATTCACTTGCTTCCCATCACTCCTTCACATTCCACAAACTCATCTATTGAAGCACAAGGATAGGAAATTCATGAACTCAGGTATCAGGAGACTTTGCAAAGATACCTAAAGTGAGGCATTTATGTATTTGTTTTTCAAACTTGACACTTTAATTTTAAAATTCATAAAAATCTTGATTTACACACTGCATTTTATCTTTGTTAATGTATTTTCCTCCTATACCACAATGAATATAAACCCATAGAGAAAATTAACAGGTCAAGAAATGCTTCATTTGGTCTGTGACTTCCACTAGGCCTTACATTCATTCTCTTAGGTACAAGACTCTAGCTGGAGCACATTCAGAATAAAGTAAGAGCTCACGGCATACTATTGACTATGTTGCACTATTATGCAAAAGAACAATAGAATTTACTTCTCCTATCTCACCTATCTGCTGACCAATCACCACCCAACTTCCTTTCCCTCTTACCTTCTCTAGGTAAAATTCTACATTATAAATTCTACATTATAAATTTTAAAGTACTTCTAGTAGAAGATTTTGAATGCTGCTTCACAATGAGATTAATTATCACAAAACATATGCTAATTATCCTTGTTTGATCATTACACAAGGCATACATGTATTACAACTTAACATTGTACTCCTTAAATTTGTGAAATTATTATCTATTGATTAAATTCTAAGAAAATGACAAGTAAAGCTCACAGTCATCTACAAGAAAAGCCTTTCCTGCCTTTCAAATCTTTGATCAAAGTCATGTCATGTAGGTTCTGTCTGTTACTTTCCAGGCACAGCCACTCAATCGCTTACAATATTTAGACCTTCGACTGCACTCATTTCCATATCTTTTCATTAAAAATATAGGCTTATAAAAAGAAAAAAAATACATTCTTGTACTCCTGGCACTTAGAGTAGCTATTCTCACATATTGGAGCTCAACTAATATTTGTTGAATTAATAAAAAGTTAACAATGAGTGAATTCACACAAATGACAAAACTGTTATGTTTATAAGACAGGTAATCATTTTTAACACTGTCTACGGTGAATCATTAAAAAAACACTAAAATTCTGAGTGGTAGAATGAATAATACAGAGGATGTCAGAAACAGAATTTGTGATTGACTCTTCAATTTGACAACAATAAACTAGATTTTAAAGTGTATGTCTATATGATTTTAAAGTTTCATTACCAATAGGTAGATGGAATTAAAATGAAATTTCAGTTTGATTCAGTAAGCTATAAAGTCTTACTGTTTGACATTATTAAGCATAAGTAGTTTGAAAACATTCAATAATATGACTTTCATGCATTCTTTCAGTTTCTAATCTTCTGGATATATAAAAATACTTAATCATTCTATATATTATTATAATTCCAAATACTTTAGGCTTCAAATGATAATGAACAAAAGGTACAGACATATCCCATATACTTTCTGCCCTCACACAGGCATCACTTTCCCATTTTCAGCCTTCCCACCAGGATAGTTCATTAGCTATAATTGATGAACCTAACTTTATAAACATAAATCTAACCTTTAAATATTTTAGATGCTAGTTATTAAATGAGCTCAATTTTTTTTCATAATGCTTCTAAGTTCTGTATTTCCATTTGTTTAAATATACATAAATTTAAATTGGATTTCCTTTATAGTGTTTAGATGACTTCTAATCAGATCCTTAATGGTATTTACTTCACTCATGTGTCTTTGATTGCATGTACCATCTAGGTCAAATCACACTGTGATAGGTTTCTCCACAGAGGAGGATTAATGTAGTAATGATGTGCTGTGCAGGAAGCAATCTAGAACATGATAGTCTTGTTTCGTACACAATATCTCAGTTATTCTATGTTCTTTTTACTAAAGGGCCTCCAATTACATCATAACCTCATATTCTTTTGTGATTTACCATAATCCTTAAATTCTCTCTTCTTTTATCTTGTCTATGTGTTGTTGTTTCAATTTTTCATTCTTTCATTCAAAAAAGTTATTTATTTTTGATTGTTTACATAATTAAAACCATTAATTAGTCTATTAAAGCATCAACCATACCAAGACTGGAATGACTTCTAAAGCACAATCTATATTCCTGACTGAACTCCAGGTTTGAACAATTACATATTAGTTGTCATTTGGATATCTATTACAGATCTCAAATTCAACATCACCATCAGTATCCATTTCTTCATTGTCTCTTCTCTTCCATGTCTCATTACCATTCAGGTGAACTTTGCCTTTATGCTTTTATTTTTTTGCCACTCTCCCTACTGTTTTCCACAAATGGTACAGTAAGTTAGGTGGATGGTAGGAAATAAAATTCTTAGTTTACATTGGAGTTTGTTCTTTCAAGGGTCTAATTGTCAAGATAGCTGATGAATTGTCTCCTGCCTTCCCTATTGGTAATGGTAAAGACACAACAAATTAGGTACTCTGTATTACAGACTGAACATGCTTATTTGTATCATACACCAAGCTATATCATTAAGAAACTTATTTTGTTATCTGTTGTATGGATATATTGCTTATATTTTTGTTTCAAAATCAGGAGGAGTAACAGTATTATTTCATGGTTCAAATATTCATAAGTCCAATAGATTTGAGCACATTCTGTGTTCCTATAAAATAAAAAGTAAACTTTCCCTCCATTCTCTCCATGGTATAACAGAGTTGGGAACAGCTGGAGATTCTATGAGGTGAATTGGAAAAAAATGGAGTACTTAGGCCTTACACTGAAAACTTATAGCTGAATACTTTATACTTTAGACAAAAGTGCTAAATATGCAGCGTGGCCCTACATGGTGAGTGTAAACAGAATGGGTGCTGCTTGCACTTGTTGTCCACAGAAAGACTCTTTAGAAATGTCACAGCCTTGAGGACACCCAGTTTCTCCTTGACCAGGACTCCAGGCAAGCTGAGCCTGCTGAGAGACAATAAAATCATCACAGTGACTCTTAGGAATTTTCTCACAACATTTTTATTAACTATAAATATTTGCCTAGCAGATTGCAAGTTATTGTTTGGTTTATGCTAATTAAACTTTTTTCACTCTTAAAAAATCAAATCATACAATCTACTTACTGAAAAGTCACTTGTCCAGGGAAGCAACAATACATGAGAATGCATGAAGTCAGATTCATAACAATTCAATTTCTGTTTACAGCATTGACATGCTTGTCTACAAAACTTCTGGAACTGGTAATTGGCCTTATAAACCTCTATATTTGACAATATACAAAGGAATATATCACATGTTGTATTTTTCAATTCCTTCTCTTCCTTCCGTCTTTTCCTATGGTTCTTGTCAAAGGCACCTATACAATAAGTATTGATTAATTGGCTTCTTGGGGAATTTACAGATACAAAGAACCTAATGGTATTATTGCAAAATAACCAAAGGTAGTTACCTTTGCTTTTGTTCAAAAGCCTTAGCTTAATTAATCAAATGTCAATGTGAAAGTAACTGTGTCAGATATTATTGTTGATGCAGGATATTATCAATGGTACAGAATATGAACCTGGGTTAGCACCAAGTCACTTTATTCTTCCTAAACAGGATGCTCATGCCAATAGAATTGGGGTCTTTGTAGTTGTTTTTGCTGCTGTTGCTGTTTTTTGGTACTGGAGTTTGAACTCAAAGCCTTATGCTTGCCAGGCAAGCACTCTACCACCGGAATCATGTCCCCAACCCTGTTTACTTTAGCTGTTTTTCAGACAGCATCTTGAATTTTTTGACCAGGCTGGCCTCAAACCTCCTATCTTCCCACTCAAGTAGCTGGGATTACTGGAATAAGCTACGGTACCCAATATTAGAGATTTAATAAAATAACCTCAATTTCATAGTTAGTTATTCCTATTATTATTGACAAATATGAATATTTTATTAGACTTGACAGGATAAAGCTCAAAAAATTATGTAAGTTTCTTAAACCTGTGAGCCACTTAAATGATAGAAATTATCTCTGATTGTACCTTTAGCAATTTAGAACCTATTTTCAGGTCATGAACAATTGGTAATAATAAGATTACTCTTAGTAATTATATACTTTCAGATTTCTTAATAGTCTGTCAGGTGGGATAACAATATAGAAACTCATTTTCCTATGTCTAGTTTCAGAAAAGAATACTTTTTATATGTAATGAAGCATGAATTTATTAGGCATGCCATCTGACTTGAAAGGAAAAGTACAACAGACCTATTTTATGGTACAGTAGATTTTATATCAGCGAGCACTTCAGAAAGGAGATTATTAGATTTACAGAAATAATCTTGTTTCAGTTTTTAGTCCAAATTACAAGACATTCAAAAGACTGAGTACAAATTGATTCAAGCTTGAATTCATCAGTGAAGTTATCTAAATTGGTTAAATTTTATGCTTTCAAATCAGTTCCTTTCTTAGAAGAGATTTTTAATCATACACTAATCTCACTGCTATGAAAGTGTTTATTCATTCACAAACAGTGACACATTTCACTGTGAGGGTTCTAAAGAGACTCTGTGCATACAACAATTGGGAGATGGACTATGAATTATCTGGCTAATTATGGAGGACCATCAAACAGGACTGGTCATTCAAATGTGATAAATCATACTTAGCATACTGAATTACAATTCCTGAAAGCACATAGCATTGACAATCTATTTCTTAATTTTACTTTTAAATGGTTTGTGAAAATGGCCTTTTAAAGAGAAAAATAGCCATATATTTCCAAGAATTAAGATATCTACTTTTATTACACTATTCCTAATGATTTGTGACTGTTGGATCTGAGTGAAGAAAGGGAAGAAATTCAATGAGAGAAAAGTTAAGTCAAAAAAGGCCATATGTGTAAAATTCAGTGGGAAATTTCAATTTCTAGAATAACCAAAAGTCCTCCCACAAGTTATTTTAAAAATCAGGATTAAAACACATGTCTATACCTCGGGAAAGGATGTTCCTTCTGAATACTTGAATACAGTTAAAGGATTATATTTCTTTGTTCCTTTAAAATTGTAGTCTAAGAGATCAAAGGACAAAACTACTATAATTTAAAAAATTTAGATTTTTTAGCTTACCAGATGCACTGCAAATGTGGTTAAATAAACAAATTCAATTGCTCTCTCTGATTTTAGAAATGGTAAAATAAGAAAAAAGAAGAAAATGTGCTTTAGAAGCATGAAATCCTACTGAATCCAGTCTAAATAGGGGACCAAAATTACACTGATAATATAAGTAAGGAAAATTTGTGAAATTTTAACTAGGAAAAGTTATTACCTCTTATTATGTATGTAGAAACTTATGAAGGATAGCAGCATCAGGACATTTCTATGCCAGATAATAGCCACCACAACATGAAATTGTCCATACATTGACAGGGTGAGGCAAGCATAGTACCATGGCAGAGAGAAGACAAACCTCACAAGAAAGTATTTTCTACCACATGATATAGTTGTGAAAGGAAGACTTCATATCCTCAGTTCATACTACTAATTTCTGGCCATTAGTACAGACAGGTGCAAAATCACTATACTGTTAAGTCTAACAGCAGACAAAAATATCATCTATTCTTCAAATGTTAGGTTTTTGTCATCCTTTTAAAAACTTTTCCTCATGTGGAAAAATTTTCATGCCTAAGTGGATTTTCCTTCTAAATCCTAATTTTTTGACCTTGGTTAGTACCAACATTGACTTTGACAACCACTCAAATCAGGGCATGTCTCACTTCCTTAACATTCTACTTCGATGAAGCTTTGTCAGTATTTATGAAGTATCATAAACTTTTCCAAATTTTACCTGCAATATGATATAAACAAAGTTTGAAATTTCATGTGAGTTCTGAGATAAACATTTTTTTGAAAAGGAACAGTGTTGGTAAAACACTGCTTTGAATTAATTTAATAATCAGATTTTCTTATACTTATCTCTGCTGATAATTCATGTTGTCCAGTATCTGTAAAACTCTCATGCTAATTCATGGAGCCTTCTTAGATATCATAGATTTAATTTTTCAGTACTCCTGTAACCTTTGCTAATATACACATAATTTGAAGGGATGATCTAACTTTTTTACTTCACAGATGGAGCAATAATAGGAAAATTCTATCAAATCCAGGCACTTCATATTCCCAGATACTTACATTTTCCCCAATAGTTTTAAAATTTTTGTAAATAGAAATGCTATCATCTTTATATGTGTAGTTCTTGTGCCATCAGTTTTTAAGGGTCTCTCTCCTTGTTACAACCACAATGAAATATCATCTCACCCTAGAAAGACAACTATTGTATAATCTCATTCATATGTGGAAAATAAAATAAAACAGTTGCTGCTGTAGATATTGGGGGCAGATTGGGGGCTCCAGGGGACTGAGCAGCACTGTTGGGAGAGACAGGAAAAGGGTGATCACTCAGTATGAAGATGCAATTCATTGGGAATGATGACCTTCAGTGTGATATGACACATTAGTTTGAATATAGATAGCAATTGTGCACTACACATGTCATCAAACTAAAGGAAAAAATGCTGAACTTTTTTTCAGGAAGAAATGATAGATAATGGAGAAGACACGTATGTTTGACCTAATTTAAAATTATATATGTATATATATCAGGACATCATGTGGTATCCTATTAATATATATATACTTCAATTTTTTTGTTCAGTTAAAAAGAGATTAAAAAAATGTTCTGAGAAAAAACACCCAAACATTTCTTCAGAGTGGCATATCCCCATGAACTCACCCACAGCTCTCTTTTAAAACAAGTTCCCACAATGGGAAGAAACTGTGGGAAGTAGAATAGGAAATGATCCAGGAAAACATAGGCTAATGAAAGAGAACAGACAGCAGAGGGATAAGGGAACTGACCTATGATATCTAACTAGCAAGCCACCATGTACTAGAATAATAACCAAATAAAAAATAAGACAAATCATAAAACAAGAATGGAGTCCTGCAAAGTGAATAAAGTTACTGAAACATATCTCTTTCTAAACATTCTAAAAGATTTGATATGTGAAAACAAACAACATAAAACAGCAAGGTAAATTCAAACACTAAATTTTTATTTTAAAACCTGCAGTATAAATTCTCCTTACAGATGATTAAAATAATCATTGAAGATGACAAAAGCCAACAAATCACTTGTAAGTTGAAAATATGTAAGTTTAAAGTACATTTAATATATCTATAACACCATAACCTACCTTAACCATGCTCAGAATACTTACATTAGCCTAGAGTTGAGCAAAATTATCTAACACAAAACCTACTCTATAATAAATGTCTCCTGTGCTTTATCAGATAATGGTATCTTTAAAATGCTGCAGCAAAGTAAAGTAGAGTGGTGGTGTTTGCCCTCGTGGTGCCATGTCTGACTGGGAGTTCAGCTCACTCATATTGTCCCACACAGAAAATGCTTACTACATCTAGAGAGAAAAGATCAAAAGTACATTTTCTGCTAAGTGCATATTACTTATGCACTATCTCAAAGCTGAACAATCAAATCTGACAACAGTATGTCTGGAGCCATTTGTAATCTTGAATTTGATTTGGTAGTTCCAGAACAAAGTAATAAAGTATTGTTCCTCAACTCTGTAAGTATTCCTGTCCTTGGCATCTATGTTTCAACAAACAAGGAAGTCTCAGGGTCCTACAGGTGCAACACTAAGTTGTGTTTGCAATCCATCTCCTGAATGATGTTTCTGAGTGAATTTCACCAGCTTTTGGGCTGTGTGATCATATCTGTAGATACACAAGGTCTTTGTGTTTTGAGAGAACATGTAACAAATATTATTAAATACAAACATCTCTTTGTGGCTATTACTGAATGGACGCTTAGTAATTTTACAAATGCAGAATTGCTAAGCCTATTTTCAGAAAAAATTTCACTAGAGACACACTCTTTCACCTCAGAGGGGTTTATAATACTCCCTTTGTAGTAGTGAGCACAAGATGGTACCAAAACAGAAATGCCCACGATAAACACAACTCCAGAAAAGAGCAACAAGCAAGGCCAGTAAGAGGCAGTCGGTAGGAGGAAGGACTCTGTTAGAATTTTTAAATAAGAAAGTTTATAGAAATACACCCCTGTTAGAATAACTATCATTAGAAACACCACCAACTACGGGTGTTGGCAAGGATGTGGGGATAAAGGAACCCTCATACACTGCTGGTAAGAATGCAAACTAGTGCAACCACTCTGGAAAAAAATTTGGAGGCTTCTTAAAAATCTAAACATAGATCTGCCATATGATCCAGTAATCCCACTCCTGGGGATATACCCAAAGAATGCAACACAGGTTACTCCAGAGGCACTTGCATACCCATGTTTATTGCAGTACTATTCACAATAGCCAAGTTATGGAATCAGCCAAGATGTCCCACTACTGACGAATGGATTAAGAAAATGTGGTATTGGAATGAAATTTTACTCAGCCATGAAGAATGAATTCTTATCATTTGCAAATAAATGGATGGAACTGAAGAACATCATTTTGAGCGAGGTTAGCCAGGCTCAGAAGACCAAAAATTGTATGTTCTCCCTCATATGTGGACTTAGATCTAGGGCAAATACAGCAAATGTGGTCAAACTTGGGTTGCAGGATAAGGAGAAAGCACAAAGGGGAGGTATAGGGATAGGTAACAAACCTAAACATGGTAGTATTTGATGTCCCTATGGCAGAGGAACTAATACAGAAACCTGAAAGCAGCAGAGGTCAATATAAGAATGGGGATCAGGAACTAGAGAAAAGGTCAGTTAGAGATGAATCAACTTGGTGTTATAACACATTCGTACATGGAAGCAATGCTAGGAATCTCTCTGTATAGCTACTTATCGGAACTACCCAAAACACTTTTTCTTTATTATTATTGCTTATACATTCTTTTCAATAAAATTGTAGATAAGGCCAAAACAGATTCTACCTGGAAGGCAGGGGGGGTGGGAGGAGGTGGAGGGGTTGGGGAGTAGAGGGGAGAAACAGCCCAAACAATGTATGCACATATGAATAAACGAATTAAAAAAAACTGCCTACACATAGTCACATATATCGAATGGTTTTAATATCACTAAAAACTTAAAAAAACACATTTGAAGAGCCATACATATTTCTTGGAGGATGGAAATACTGCATGGACTTCTAATATCTTTTTACTTAGAAATTTTAATTATATTGAAAATAATTCAAAACAATAAATACAGTTCCAATATATAGTTTTTTTATAATCTTATATTTACTAAAATATTTTAAGAAAAATAAACATTTATTAACAGTTTGAAAAAAAATCAGGTTTAATTTCTCATAAATTGAGAGCATCTTAACAGTACATATTTATAGTGAATTTCATAAATATTGTTTCAGTCTGGTGGCACGCACCTGTAATATCAGCACTTGGAAGAGTGAGGCAGAAATTCACAAGTTCAAGATCAGCCTGGGCTATCTAACAAGACCTTGTCTTAAAAAAAGGCTCTCACTATAATATCACATGTATATGACCCTACTAGATGAATCTATGATATATATCTATGAGATATAAATATATATATAAATATTCATCATATATATCATAGATTTATATGATATATAGCATAGATTTATATATCATTGTATATCATAGATTCATCTAGTACAGTCATATACATATTTATATTATATATAAATATATATGCAAATATAGGTAGATTCATCTAGTATGGTCACATATATATATATATATATATATATATATATATATATATACATGATAAAGTAAAATCTGGGTTTTCAAAGCCTAATATTTTTAAAAAGAAGGCCATCAGTACTTGAAGAATAGTTAGCATATCAGTTCTAACCTCCAGAGAATTGAAAACTTTCACTTGAAATGAAAATTCATTTCATAGGACTAAAATATATAGATGACATATTATTTACTGGCAGGCAACTGTAGTAAAATCCCACACCTCAATTTTATAGGGCTTGCAAATACATTTATCAATGTCTACTGCAGTTTTTATCTGCTGGAAAAGAAAATCAAATATTAAAACAGTAAATCAAGTTAGATTTGAGGAAGCAGAAAGTTACTTTATAGTCCAGATGACAACTGCATAACTTAATCATAAGAGGTTTGTAACAGCATATTTCACTTCTGTTGGACAGTTTTAAAGGTAAGGATGATAGATTATATTTGTTATTTATACAAATTAAATTATTTGAAGGAAAAGGTCTATAAAATTTGAAATAAACCCAGACATCTATTTTATTACTCTTTATTATTGCATTTTAAGGACTCTATTTTTTCTACATATTTAATAGTAGGAAAAGGAATGAATTCAAATTGTATGATGCATCCATTATCTTTTAAAATGTCAAATAATAATGTGCCTCATACAAATTAAGTGACAGAGAATATGGACAATGTCAGATAAATTTACTGTTGTATCACCCATGTTAATTTTGTTAATCCCATTATTGTAAGGATTAGCCATGGCTCACATAATATTCCCAATTATAACAGCACTAATAAAATAAGGTTCATTTTTAGTATGTTTTCCATCATAGAGTCCATCACTAAAATTATACTTTCGTGCCTTTCCAATTCATCTTAATAAAATCAAAGGTACAAAAGAGCTAAAATAGAATGAAAGAAATATATTATAAGTAAACTATTTAGAACTTCTGAAATGAGTGCCTATAGAACTTGAGAAGAATAAATGCCAAATCAGTTTATTTTATAGAAAATAATTTTCTTTTTACACATGATAATCACAATATTCTTTCATGTTAAATGGTGAACAATAACCAGGAATGTTCATAACGTTTGAGGCATTGCTCTGATTCCTTCCTCTGTATTATCTCTGTACTTCAGAACAATGGTTGCCATCACCATCTTAGAGATGGAAGCCCTGGCAATTATAGGACAAAACTTCACTGTTGCATACCTAGAAAGTTCAAGGTTCTGTGCCAAGAAAGCAATAAAATTATGATTGAAATATTGTTTTGACTTATTCTCAAATTTGGGAAAGTTATCTTCTATACTGTTAGAGCGAATCGCTTATCTAACCATAGTCTCTCTCCTCCTCTCACCATGGTCTGATTAAGAACTATGCTGAGCAGTCTCATAAAAATCAAAAACAAATGAAAAAACAAACAAAAAGAACTTTTCAAGTAAATTTTTCTTGTCACTCTTTAAATTATTAAGATAGGGAAACGACTTTTTGGTTCCTTTCTCAGTAGGGACAGCACCCAAATCAGCAGGAAGAAGCTGATAGGAGACTGTACTGTTGCCACTCTGCAACCCTTTTAAGATTAAAAGGGACCAAAGTCATTTAGGAGGGGAAATCAGGCAGGATAGGTAGATGATGAGACAGGGAAATTATGTTATTTTAATAAATACTTAAAGAGTCAGACTCAGACATTACAATGAGGAAGTAAAAACTGAAAAGCCAAAACACTAGCTTCCTTCCATCTTCCTTTAGATGCTAAGTTACAGGAAAAGGGAGATATAAAAGAGCTAAGTGCTTCTTTCCTCTTTGAGGTGTTAGCAAGCTCCCAGGCTCCATGGATGGGGTGGAGAATGATCACGTCTAACAGAGGGAGATTCTAAAGCACACATGCTGTCTCTGTGTTTTGTGTGGACCAGGATCTTTAACATCCATCTCAGCCTCCCAGACGCATTATCGTTGATCATGCTTATTTCCCCAACTCTCCAGTATACGACAAAGAAATGAGGCCACCATTGAGTCCTTGCTCCAATTTCCTACATTAGGAACAGGAAGGACACAAGCCTGTGATGCCAACATGTGGAAGGGAGATACGGGATGAACAAGAGTTCTAGCCCAGCATGACTGCATTGCAAGACCCTGTCTCAAAGACAAAACAAAAGAAGATAGAAAAGAAAAGACAAGGAAAGAAAAGTCATGTCGAGGACTTCTTGTATCAGGGACCTGGGACCAGTAAGAAACATTCAGAAAGTCAGAGCTGTTGCCCACATCTAAATAAGCAGGTATTCCTGGAAACTAACTACTAGAAGCAGGCTTCCCAGAGAAGTAACACTTCCCAGGTATTCAGAGAGCTCCTGGGAGAAAACTGAACTGAGAGTTAGACATCAAGGAATAGGGCCCTAGATTAAAAAGAAGAACTGAGGTACAGATCACACTCAACTGAAGAAGACCAAGAAGTGAAAAACAAATGATCAGTGAGGAGATGGTTTACCTGTTTTTACCTCTAAACACAATGACATGCATGAAAGCAGCATACGTACACACAGATCCCCTGCAGCTCCTTGTCACTACTCCAAGATCAGGATCTACCAGCGAAACCTATGTGTGAACAAACAAAAGGATTGACCAATTATTGTCTGTGTGCAGTTGTGGTTCAACACAAAGACTCACAGGATGTGCACATTGTGCTCAGATAGGCATTTACAAGATAGCTGCTTGAAAGGTGGTCTAAACCTGTCATTAAATAAGGAAACAAACAGGAAATAAAATCCTGAAAGCTATGCAATTGTTGCATTGATACTTTCTGTTTGTTTCCCCAACATCTTAGGAACTTCATTTAGCTTAATGATATAAAAACCTCCCTTGTTCATGCCTGTTCTCATTTCTATGGTCTGCATATAATCTCCAATGCACATGTTGAAACTTAATGGCCAGTGTCACAGTGTTAAGATGTACAGCCAGCCTTTAGGTGGTGACTAAGTCATGAGTTCAAAATTCCCAAGGATGAGATTAAAACCCTTTTTAAAGGACTTCTGGGAGTGGGGTCACTCTTGTTCTTTCCTTCTGCCAAGAAAGGTCCTTTGGATAGATATTTATAAGAAGCAGGCCTTCCTCAGACACCACATTTTTAAATTAACAAGCCAAGCTTGCCAGGCACAAAAGCAAATTCTGTTGGTATATAGTGAAGTTAAATTGTATTAAGAAAAATATAATAGCCGTTAAAATAAGTACACAAATAAATGGATAGTTAATTAAGTTATACATATAATGAATTAATATTAAAAATTAAACCTGATGTTCTCATTTTTCTCAAGCTCTTCAATATCAAAATTAGCATCAAATATATATTATAAAAAATGTTAAAAAATAGACAAAACCCTTCTCATTGATGAGACTGAATTGTTTTCTAGATTCTCAGAAAGATAACAAAAATTCTGTAGCTGCAATTATAGAAGTATGCCACCATACCTCGCTAGATTTTGATATAGTGTCTAGCTAACTGGCCTGGGCTAACCTCAATCTACAACCCTGTTATCACAACTTCCAAAGTACCTGGGATTACAGGAGTATGTTACGATGCTACAATTAATTTGATTTCCATGAACCACTTTAAAGCTGCATATAAAATTTAAAAATATGTCACTATACATTTATAAGTGAACAACCTAGAGTGGTAAAGAAACTTTGAGACAATCTTAGTGTTATTAGAAAAAAATGAATGTTTTTCCTTCAGAGGCAAATAAGTCTTACTACTCATTCACAGGTAAAAGTCTGTCAGAAAATTATAGCGCCAGACTTCCCGTGAACAAGGCACCTTCATTAATTTCTAGTTGATTTCAAAACTACCATTATTAAACCATAATTCATTTTTCTCTTTTCTATTTTGTGCTACCCAGTGGTTATTTTGTGTGGTATGTTTCTGTAAAAATGATTCTTTAATTTGTGAAATCTAAATAGCTTATTGTATTCTAGTGGTCCCATATTTATTTTCAAGTAGACTCTTTATAATTGCTGTCAGATACAGAATTTCTTCTTCAATTTGTTATTCCATAGTTATAATAAGCAAGGTCACAAAGTGAAAATAGTAATTCTTTTCAGAATATCATCATAGAAGCTAAGTAAAAATGTATTTGTTAAACCATCTTTCTTAATCTATCACCTGAACTTCCATTTTTAATTAAGAAGGTTATAGAACCCAGTAGCAGAATAGAAATTAAAAAACAAACTTGTATTTTCAAGAAGAAAACAACTTTTTAAATTGTGCCTTGCAAAAACATAGAAATCAGGTGAATGTGAGTAATATCTGATACTTAAATCTAACTTATAAGGATCTTTATATGTATATGAGTGATATTCCAAATGTGGAGATGGTAAAAACTCAAGGCATTGATCATCTTATGATATAATACATACAAAGCACAGTAATTTCTATAGATCATAAATAAAATAATTGAGGATACAAAGTTAAATATTTTTGGCATTGTGAGTAAAAACTAATTGCAAAGAAAATAGGTGAATTTGGTGACTAAAGTGGAGAGAGTGCCATGCATTTAATTTGTCTGTAACCAACATGTTTGGTTTCTTCTGAGAGATGCATTTTTGCATAACAGAAACATGCAGTTGTGCAATGTCCCATACATGCATTGACGTGGAACACTTGAAATGTGGTTACTGCATGAGGACCTGAAATTTTAATTATTTTTACTAATATTGGACTAAATGCAATTTAAAGCTAACCTATTTAAATTATTTTAAACATTTATGTAGATTAAATCATTTAAATAAATATGTTCAACTTTAAATTTTATAAAATGTAAATAAAAGTCAACTAATTCCAATGAAATATTAACTCAGAATTAATATCCTATAGTCATCCCTATGCTCAAATATCCAAGAAAAGCAATTTAAGTTAACAAAAATTTATTTTGTCTTAAGGTTTCATAGCCATCATGTTTTAGGTATTGGGTTAATAAAATACTACTAATGCTAATTTTCATGATTAGTTTTTAATAAAACTACTGAAAAATTAAACTTTGCATAATGGCTTACATAATTCTATTAAACAACTTTGAGAAAGAATAGAAATCTATAGACCATTGAATTCAAATATATTATTAGAACTATATTTCATGATATACTCTAATTTTGTTTTTTCTCTTATCTCCATAGTTATTGCTTCTCAACCTATCCCTGTACTCTTTTCTCCCAACAATCAGAAACTCTGTCTATGTAATCTATGGCATTATTAGTTTTTAAAAATGTTAATTAACTTAGCCTCACCATCCTGGGGCTCATTGTGTGCAGCTCAAAGAACCTGTGAACTCCATCCATGAGATACAGTTTTGAAAAAGTGAAGAATTATTGTGGATGAGTCCATTAGTCTCAAAAACAATCCAAGAGAGGAAAACAGGTATTGTATAGTGGTTGCCACCAGTGGGAGAGAAGAGGATATAGGGAAAGGTGTAGGAGGGTTAATAAGGTGGAAATATAATGAACTCATGTATGACAATGGAACACTGAGATGTGTTAAAACTATTCTGGAAATGCGGAAGGAGGAATAAAGGGAAATGTTGAGGGGGGTAAATTCAACTAAGATATATTGTAAGAACCTTTGTAAATGTCACAATGTATCCCCAGTACAATAATAATATGATAATAAAAACACCTAAGAAATTATTTTTACCAAAATGGACAAGAACATTTTCATTTTTGTTTTCAGTATTTATTAGTGTTGAAAAGTTAAGGCAAGAAAAAGCTATCAGCCAATTTCCTCACCTTTTAATATATTTGACTTAAAATGCAATGAGCTGCTTCGGGATCAATATTTCAAAAACACTAAATTCCACACCTTTTTACATTCATTGGTGTCTTAGCTTTCCTGATTTTATTTTTATAAAAAACCTATCCCCTTTTCCCATGTTTAAAACTCCACCAAATTAGTGCAGCCTAAGACAAACAAAAATATAGTCTACTCTTATAGAAAACCATTTTTCTGCCATATCTCTAGGCAAGTCTCACAGTTACATCTTTTAGTCCTTTCCCTGTAATAGCAAGGTAAAATCCTGCAGTTGCAATATTTTTCATCATGACAATTGTAAATGTTCAACACATTTTATGCAACATTATCATGATGACATGACAATGATTGTAATTATTATTTACTTAAATTATTTTAAAATAATTTATTTTTTATTCTTATTTTCTGTGAGGTAGTGAAATTTCCAGGATCTCAGTCAACCCTTTTCACAGTGTCAAAAATTCTTTTAAGTAGAATCACTATGATTTCTGCTTCAAAGCTGATTAAACCTCACTTAGGATAAACACATAACTGAAGCACCAAAACTGAGGCATTTTGGAGCCTAGAATCACCCAAGACTTTGTTTCCAAAGTTATGTCCTTTCTTGTTACATTATTCTGATTCCTGTAATAGCCACCATTGGAAATTTAGTAAATATTTTTCTGTCACATAAAAAATATTATCCTTTGAAAATGAAATTTCTCAAGCTCACTTGGGTGCTTAAAGAAATCATTCAACAAATAGAACACTCATATTTGTTTTTATGTTATCCTATATTCACTAAAATTCATGAGAAAATTTATAAGAACAAATGTCACTTCAAATAAAATTTAAAAGCACTTTCACATTATTTTCCCTAGTTTGATTGGCAATTTGATTTTTCGGTGTCCAAAGTAATAATTGTTTTAAAAATAAGTTTAATTGATTTTTAAATCTGCATTTTCATATTTATCTTGAGATTACTGTAGATCAGTGAAAATTTCAAGAAACTTGAACTTCTGGGAAGATGAGGTTCTTATGCCAAAAACTGCTGAAAAATGCTTACTCTAATATTTGACATTTTATGCTATTCTAAATGTGTTCTAATGCATGGTCATGCTATAAAATGACTGTCATTAGTGCTGTCACAGGCCATAGCGTGGGAAGACCATGACTAATGTTAAGCCATCAGCAGAATCAGAGCAAGGTGTATTCTCATAATTTCTCAACTGACCGTGGAACCAATTTCAACCAATCCCTAAGTCATAAAACTTTACAATTACACTGAGTTCATTAATAATGTATTACAGTTCTCATTCTCAATCAGAGTTTAATCAGACCCATGTCTCACAGGAAGGCTAACAAGTAAGCCAAAAAATTACCCATATAAATGTCAAGATTTATTTTCCTAACATAAATGATCTTACCTAGTCAAGCATACTTAATAATGAAATCACTCTTTCTGAGATTATCATTAACCTGATTGTCATACCTATTTTAACCTTTATCTCAACCTCTGTAATGGAGGTGGTTATAGATATGGTCTCCATAAATAAATCAATTTTCAAGAGTCATGTTAGTTTTTATATTAAAATTACAAAACTATGAATACATATAATATTGTTTATTATTTGTTTATAGCAAGCACAAAGCAAAATGGTTCAATTTGTTTCTTACCACTGGATACATAGTAAGAAGGAAAATATATTGCAGATATGTCCATAAACAAAATCATAACATAATTATACTGCACATACACAATAGCAGAATAATGGGAAACCCTGTACTATGACATACTTTTAAAAGGCTATTATACTAGAAAATAAACATAATCTTGCTTCTACATTGCATTTTGCATGCATTTTGTAGATAAAGTTTATGTAAATAATGAAAGATATATAATAAAGCATTTCTGAGTTCTTAGAACTATCTTTTCATTGTTATATTACTATGTTTATATCCTTGAAGCAGTATTTTTATTATACTGAAACAGCGTTTTCTCCACTGTAAGTATGTGAATTCTTCAATTTTCATAAAAAGGTAGTGCCTTAAATAACTAATTCCACAAATATTTATCAATTTATGAAAATGAATGTAAGAATACCGTTTATCTTCTTTACCAACATTGATATAGTAAACAGATAAACAGACAAAAGATGGGTAGATGATGTTTTAGAAACAACATATTCGTAGAGGAAATAGTAGACTATTTTTCAACATGGCTAGTGAAAGTTGTTAGTATCGCTGCCAATTTTTATAAACCATCTGGCTTAATAAAAACACCTTGTTGGGAGTAGCTCCCCTTCTGGGCAGAAAATGACAAAGTTGTTGACACCATTGTGACAGCTCCATTGAAACAGAGACAGAAATGTATTAATTTTTTCAATACACACAATCAGACCCCAAAACCTTTCAAAGTTTTGGGGACATCTTCAATAACTCTTAGACCACACAATCAGTATTCCATAACTCATTATTTAAAAAGGTACACAAATCAGTATGAATAAGAAAAGAATTAAAAAGCAAGTATATTAATTTTTCTCTCAACCGACTTATTCTATCTTTGCTACACAGCATAAAGTTAGCATCTTCTAAAGTTAAGTTGATAATAAAGAATTCTTCTGCTGAGTATTGAGGGGGGTGGGGGAGAGACGGAGGGGGCGGAGTGGGTGGTAAGGGAGGAGGTGGGGGCAGGGGGGAGAAATGACCCAAGCCTTGTGTGCATATATGAATAATAAAACAAAACGAACAAACAAAAAAAAGACACCCCTAAAAAAAGAATAAAGAACTCTATAGATGATATCTAATACTATGACATTTTATTCAACTATGTAGAAGTTGTGATACTCTGAGAATCACTGTTAGCGAATATTTCTTCATAAAACTGCTTTTAGTCTGTTTCCTAGATGAATAAACATTTCTGTTTAATGCATTAACAATAACAGGTGTAATACAATAAATTTCTGACACTACAAATATTATTTTGTTTGCTAACTAGGGCTTACTCAACCCTCTTTTCCTAATTATTGATTTACTTTACTTCCTTTGGCTAAGGATTTTATTTAATGCTAATCATTTTCTTTCTCTTTGACCATTGAAAATTCAACTAAAAAAAAAGGATTCCTTTTGTTCAGCTAGGATTATTTTTTCTCTTGGGAATTTTATGCAATTCCTTTTCCACAATATATTAATACGTTAGTATATTTGTGTAATATATGCTAGTATATTTCATATACTTACTATTAAAATGAGACTGATGATATTAAAAATCTATATTATGCTAAGCTACAAAATATGAACTATATTCTTCATATATAAATGACTCATATATACTAGAATAGTTTTGAAAAAAGTCTACATACTATTATTAATATGTTTTTATTAAATAAAAGATGTTTATTAGAATAGGAATTGTTTATCTTTAGGAAAGATTAGTCACCATCTCATGGCCATTCCAGGCATGAGGCAAAATGATGTCCAATGACTACCACAGTGGGGAAAGTGATCGCATGACATGATGCTGATCTTTTTCCTTAAAATCACCCAAAATATTACTAATATAGAACACTGACTCACAGTTAACCTCTGAAAGTAGGTTCTTTCTCACAATAAGGCAAGTCCATTGATTAACTAAGTGTTTGAATAAAAGAATGCACATTCTGACTTTGAGTTTTATGCAAATATTAGGTAGAAAGTAATTGTAGTTATTAGATGAAGTCTGTCCTTAGACAAGATTGGGCACACTCAGGATGGTATGGCCATAAAAGGGTATACTTGGAATTTGCTCTGTCTTCTCTAGGTCATGGAGTATGTTTCTCTCAGCTTTCCAGTGGAAGTATAGACTTTCTCCTTAAAAGCAAATGTTTGTTTAGGAAAATAGAATCAGGAGAGACATTTTGCTAATGTCACTTTTTTAAGAGAATAACTTCTCTAAAAATTATTTAATCATCTTTTAAGTGCCTGCAATCAGTATACCAGGCCATTTGCTTACCACAACCTAAACACATGAACTCCATTTTTTATGTCATAGGTGGGGAGTCACAAAAGTAATTGAATTCTTTAAAACCCTGAAAATACGTAAGGTTTTCATTGCCTTACACACATCACTTGATCATAAGGTATTGGTTTCCTAGGCAGTCACAACAAAGTACCAATAGCTGAGTAGATTTAAAAATGCAAATTTATTCTCTCATAGTTTTGGAGGCTACAAGTCTAAAATCTAGACTTCAGGAAGATTTCTTCTTTTGAGAGTTGTGAGGGAGAATCTGTTCCAAGCCTTTCTCCTTGGTTTGCATATGGGTATCTTCTCCTTTTGGTGCTTTCAATCATCATCTTTCTATTTGTGTCTCTGTATGTAGAATTCTGCTTCTTACAAGGACACCAGTATACCTGGATGAAGGCCCACCTTACTAAACTCATTTCAACTTGTTTACCTCTGTAAAGACTTAATCTAAGATGATCATTTTGTGAAGAAGTGTGGCTAGGATGCCAACATACAATATTGAGGGACCCACTCAAACAATAATATCAAACTGTATGGCTGTGTGTGTATGTGTTTCATTTTGTTTACTGTCTGATCTTTTCTTACATTAAAAATAAATATCATGTATAAGAGCAATACATTTAAACTTATGGAATACTGTGAGTTGTGGAACATGTAATGTGCTAGGGAATTGGTCTTCTTTCTATCACAATGGCTCTCTATTCTGTTGTGTCTTATGATCCTCAACTTGGACTCTCTTCTACTTCTCTGATTGTCTCTAGTATGTCTCCTTTGTTGTCTCTTCTCTTCTGCTCAGAGTTACATATAAATATTCCAAAGACCTCAATTAAAACTGTTTTCTTGTAAGTTTTTTCCAGATAGTTTGTGTGATATATTCATATTTCTTCTTTTGTCTCTTCTCCAAACCACATATGTTAATGTGAAATTGCTTGCTGAATATATCTACCTGTTCTTTAGGCATTTCAAATTTAAAAGACCCTAATAGAATCCTCAGTTTCACTCTTCTAGAAGATGTTAAATTCACATTAGTTATGACATTACTATTGCTTATTCTCTGAATTTAATAACATTAGTTGATTTCTTACCCTTAGAGCTCAAGAAGCCAGTTTCTTTGTCACATTAAATAGGGTACTGACAAAATGGGCATAGCTTTGTAGAAGAAGCTAAAAATGAAGGAAAAGATTTGATCATCTTGTACAGTTCCTAAAGGCTATGCAAGGTTTGGGAGAAGATTTATAATTCAGTGTTTATCCTCAAGGAAACAGGGAAGTAGAAACATACCTGCCGTGTTCTTCCTTGTACTGCACTGCCTGAGGCACCATTTCTTACTCATTTCTCTCA
This sequence comes from Castor canadensis, assembly GCF_047511655.1. Taxonomy (NCBI): domain Eukaryota; kingdom Metazoa; phylum Chordata; class Mammalia; order Rodentia; family Castoridae; genus Castor; species Castor canadensis. Next base: position 99,914,229 of record NC_133386.1, on the reverse strand, counting down.
GATCTACTGCAACTAAGAAAGGGTTTCAAAGAGGAAGCTAAGAAAAGGAAAAGAGGTGAGTGACTTGCTATTTAAGAGGAAACCAGAATCTGAAGCCAGAAAAATTAGTAAAGAAATTTCCCCATTGAAGCCTCTCTAAAAGAATGAGAGAAAGCCTGGGATTAGGACTCAGGTGGCAGAGTCCATGTCTAGCAAGCACGAGGCCCTGAGTTCAAATACCAGTATCAAAAGAGCAAACAGACACACAAAAAAGATGTAACGATAAGTACATAACTACCAAAATAATAAGAGAGTTGACTTTCTTAAATTGCACAGAAACCACTTTGAAACTCTAAGGAAGATGAAAGTTAGGGGGAAGGTACACAATCAAAGGAACAAAATAAATCTCTAGTCACCAATACTAAAGGAATGGTCTATGAGTTTTATGAAAAATAATGTAGAATAATCATTTTAAAGAAGGCCAAAATTATAACAGAATATAGAAAGCTAAATAAATTATGAAAGTGATTATGAAAAAAATGGGCATAGCAACAAAGGGAGAAATGACTATAAAATGAAACAGATTTTGAACATGAAAATCCAAAACTTTAAGTGAAATATTCACTAGAGGGATTGAAAAGGAAATTTAGACCAAAGAAAGAATCAGCGAACTCTAAGACAGTTCATCTGAAATTATCTAGTCACAGAAACAAAAATGAGACACCAGCTGATGAATCAATATATACATTACTGGAATTAAAGAAGGAGAATTAAGGAAAAGTCTGAGAGCTTATTTAAAGAAGAAAAAATGTAAAACTTCCCAAATCTCAAAAATCAAGTACCTGCATGCTCACAGTCGCATCACATTCATATGACGAAGACTAATAAGACCTCAAAGATGTCCTGGATTCCAGGAGTTCCAGGCAAGTCAGGGCAACCTAGTCAGATTCTCCTTCAAGAAAAAAAAGCAAAAAATGAGAAAGAGTTTTTAAATTAGTTTACCTTAATTGTACAAAATAACAGGTTTTGGTGTGAGATTGTCAAAAATGCATATAATGTACTTTCAGCATGTTCACACACTTATTGATTAAGTAAAAACCTAACTCCACACCTCAAGGAGCAGGGAAGAAGATATTGAGCACAATGTTAGAAGAAAGAAGAAAATGACAAATATTTGAATATCAATGCATAAAATAGCAAATAGTGAAGCAACAGAAGAATCAACAAAACTAGAGTTTATTTTTAGAACAGATAAATAAAATGGAAAGTTTTAGTTAGATGAACGAGATCCAAATGAATAAATCAGAAATTAGAGAGGGAATATGATAAGTGATGCCAAAGAAATAAGGATTTTCATGCCATTACTATAAAAAGTACAGTCCAAAAACCAGAATAATGTAGAAGAAATGCATATATTTATAAAACATTCTTACCAAGAGTTATCATGAAGAAGATATTAATCAAATGAAGATTAAATTAGTAATTGAAAATTTGTTTTCATTTATTTGTTGGAACTAGAGCTTGAACTCTGAGCCTCCCAGTGGCTAGGCAGACACTCTCCCCCGAAGCTTTGCTTAGTTTTGAGGTTAGGCCTCTCCACTGGCACCCAGGCCAGCCTGGGCCAGGATTCCCTGTTTGTGCGTCTTCACATAGCTGGGACATGCCGTGTGTCACAGCATAGGCTGCCTCACCCAGTTTTTACTGGCTGAGATAGTGTGCCCAGAACATTTTGCCCAGGCTGGCCTTTAACCCTGATCCTTCCAATATCTACTCCCCAGCAGCTATGATTACAAGCATGAGTCACTGGGCCCAGCTGAAAATGTTTTTATATAGGTACTTTTAAAAAATTTTGGCAGTACTGTGGTTTGAGCTTGGGGCCTACATTTGCTAAGCAAGTGCTCTCCTTGATGCACACCCTTAGACCCTGAAAACATCTTTAAAAAGCCAAGTTTATAGACAAACAGTAAAATAACGGTTATCAAAGGCTGATGTGTGGGGGAATTGAGGAGGTATTGAATAAGCACGGAAAAGTTTAATTAAACAGGAGGAATATGTTGAAGATAACTACTGTATATCATGGTGACTATCATTAATGAACTGTATTAGAGACTCAAAGATTGCTAAGAGAATAAGTATGTGAGATACTGCACTTGTTAAATTTAGCCACTCCACAATGTGCCCATCAAGACATTATGTTGCATGTGCACACCTTTGATTTGTCCATTTTATATGTACCAATATCTATATCTATATATGTACACAGAGAATACTCTCAAAACTTGTCCAACAAATTGAAGATAAGGTAATACTTCCACATTCATTTTATGAAGCCAGTGACAACTTGATAGCAAATCCTAAGAACACTATAAGAAAAGAAAAATGTCTTATAGTATCTCTGGTAGACATAGACATAAAAATCCTCTCAAAATATTAGCAAACCAAATTAAAAAGCATATTAAAAGAAACATAATCATGACAAAGTGGGATTTGTTCTTGAAATACAAGGATGGTTCAGCATATGCAAATCAATTCATATTGTTTCTGTGTAATGAAAACACAAACATGTAGTTTTGTGTTTGTTTTTAATCTACACTTTAAAATATGACTCGCAAATTCAGCCAGTGTTGTGTCATATGTCAAAATATCCTGTGTTTCCAAAATGCAAATGAAAAGAGATTTATGAAAGGTTTTAAAGAAGAGGCACTGCACAAAAATGTTTTCTTTTTCCAATGCAGCAGCCAGAGATATATAACTAGATAGAGTTGACTCCATTTAGAAAAATAAGAGGAATGTATTGGAGTTCGTAAATGCATTTTCTCTGAGTAAAAAGGTTATCACACAGATACTTGTAACTTTAGAGATGTGGAAGCCATAGCTTCAGGGTTTTAGAAGGAATTTCTGTGCTTTTAGATGAAACCAGCTGAGCCTCTGTCTCCCTTAATGAGAAAAAGAATGACATACAAATGAAGAATTAAAGTACTTGAGTAAGCCTTGAGCTAATGAAGCTGAAACTAAACTCCCATCTTGCCTGGTAAGATCTCAGTTCCATAACGTCTTCTGATTGCGGAGGATAAATGACAATATGTACCAGCAGTAAACTGGCTTACTTTTTGGGCCAGAAGGAATCCTAAAATTGGAAGCTAAAAGCCAGTTTTCTAATGCATGGAATAAATATAACTTGCAAGAAGTCACAGGCATTTTTAGGTTTCAGATAGCTTTGTATAGATGTAGCAGTTAGAACATGGTAGCATAGACAATAAACAATGTCTACGGTGTTATATAAAAAGTTTAGTTTACCTTTAATCTAAATTTATTTCACCCCTTAAGGTGAAGGATGGAATATTATTAACCCTCTCTTCATTTCTACTCCCTTTCCTTTTAAATGGAAAATAACTAATGTAAAAATTCTACAAACAAAATACAATCTAAAATTGAAATCTCCAATGGCAACGAATCCTTTGTCAGTTGTACTTCTGGATAAAACAAAAATGGTCATCAAGATCATATATTGAAGCTGGGGATTAGATCAGTGGAAGAGTGTGTGTTTAGCATGTTCAGTAACCTGGGATTGATCCCCAGTGCCAAAACAAATCCTATGTTCATATTCATTGTATACTTACATAAATATCATGGACTAAGAATTCATACTTCAAGTTATGATAGCTGGGAAATATTTTACAATTATTTAAAATACAGAGAAGAACAATAAAAAGTGGTAGTAGCATGCTAAAGTTAAAATTATAATTTTACCAACAGGAAATAAAATACCTCAATAAGACAACTGTGAATTTTAAAAACTGAGATATTACAAGATCAAATTTTTGTACTTGGGAGTGTGAGGCAGGAGGATTGCAAGTTTGCACCCAGCCTGGTTATACAACCAGTTCATGTCAAAAAACAAAATAAAATTTGGCTGATATAACCAAGAAGAATGTGTTAGGGCAATGAGAAATACTCAAATTAAAGGTAATGTAATATGCATTTTGAAGTGTTGTTAAATATATTGGGTGAAAATGGAATAGTGTTGATCTCCACTAGGTGTATTGAATGGACAGGGAGCCAATCAAAGAAAATGGGTCTTTTTTTATAGAAGATGGAAGACAGTTTCATACCTCTGGCTGCTAGAAATGAAAAGGTTAGTCAATTCCTAATACATTATTTTATCACCAATACAAGAAGAAAGAAAACATAGGTTTTGAGAACAAAACTGAAACAAATTGGCTAACACCCAGTTATCTGTTGGAACTCATACACTTTAACAGCTACACTTAATTCTGGATAGACCATCTCCCTTTCCATATAGATAAAACATTTTGGATTTTATTGTTATTAAGATGTGTTTGCAGTGAACCATATATTAAGAATACCTAAGGAAAAAACAACACTACCACCTCATGTGGGCCAGTTTACTATAACCAGAAATGAGTTACTATTTCAAATAATGTTATAACATAATTATGAAAACAGAGCTTAAAATATTACGATTTTGTGGTATCTGATTTGCAGATCAGATAAGGTAAATTTTCAGTTTTTTGTCCTTATTTTATCTTCAACAAAAAATGACCTAAAGGATAATGATAGAAGCATTTTGTTGTCTGATGAATTCTGAAAATTGAATTAGAAATTATTATAATAAAGAAGAAATAGTTATTAATTGGATATTCTAGGGCAAAGATAGTTTTAAAATGCATACTCAAGAAGTGAAAAACAAAGTCATGGAATCAGTGACATATTGCTATACTTGAAGATGTCAACAAACAATATGGTTTCAGTGATTGCACAGTCAACCCATCAAATAGAAGGAGGTTTGTGAAAACCTCAAAGGGGACAAAAAGCAACAAAAGTATGTTGCTGAAAAAGCACAAAAATGTGTCTTATTATACAAAGCTGAGAGTTTTGCTTTGTTTTGCTTCACTTTAAGATATAAGAAAACTGTGCAAATGGTTCCTGTGATTGTTCAGAGGCAGAGCTAGAAGTCCATTATTGCATGGTCCTATCAATTCAGAGTCTTAAAACATGGGGGTTGAAGGGAGGAAGAGGTGTTACTTGATCTTGTTTTCAATTGCTAGGGAAATATAATTACAGAAGTGGGATAAAAACACGAAATTAAGAGGAAAATTTTTTCTTTCCACATATGAATAGATTTTCAAAACACAAAGATGGCTTTGGATACTATGGATAGCTTATTCTGAATTGTCTATTCTATTTCATAATCTACATGTCTGTTTTTGTGTCAGCATCATGCTATTTTTTTTATTTACTTCTTTTCCTTTTTTTCTCTTTTTATAGTTTTTACATTTTCTTACATGTGTGTGCATTGCTTGTGACACCTTCCCCTCCAACACCTCCCCCAGTCCCCTGCTTCCAGGCAGAACCTGTTTTGACCTGTTCTCAGATTTTGTTGAAGAGAAAATTTAAGAGATAGTAAAAAAGACATGGCATTTTTTCTTGTTGGGATAAAGATGGCTATACAGAGAAAGTCCTAGTGTTGCTTCCATACACTTGTGTATTGCAACCCACATTAGTTCATTTCTACTAGACCTCCTTGCTACTTCTTGGTCCCCTTCCCATAGCAGCCTCTGGTAATTTTAGATTACTTTATTTGCTCCTCAACAGGGAACACATCAACCACATTCAAGTTTTAGGTTTCCTTTCATTTCCCTATTCCTCCCATGCGTGTTCGCCCCTTAGTGTGTGACACTTGTCCAATAATATTACTGCATTTGTTTTCAATCTATAATCCGTATATGAGGGAGAACATGTGAGTTTTGAACTTCTGAGCCTGGCTAACTTCGCTTAAGATGATGTTCTCTAGTTCCATCCATTTACTTGTGAATGATAAAATTTCATTCTTCTTTGTGCCTGAATAAAATTCCATTGTGTATAAATATCACATTTTCATGATACATTCATCAGTAGTGGGGCATCTTGGTTGTTTCCATAGTTTGGCTATTGTGAATAGTGTTGCAATAAACATGGGTGTGCAGGTGCCTCTGGAATAACCTGAGTCACATTCCTTTGGGTATATCCCCAGGAGTGGGATTGCTGGATCATATGGATCTATGTTTAGTTTTTAAAGAAGCCTCCATAATGTATTCCATAGTGTTTGTACTAGCTTACATTTTCCACCAGCAGTGTATGACTGTTACATTTTCCCGGCAATCTTGCCAGCATTTGTTGTTTGTGGTGTTCTTGATGATAGCTATTCTTATAGGGGTGAGGTGGAATCTTAGTGTGATGTTAATTTGCATTTCCTGTATGGCCAGGGATGATGAGCATTTTTTCATGTATTTTTGGCATTTGTATTTCTTCCTTAGAAAAATTCTGCTTAGTTCATTTGCCCACTTCTTTACTGGTTTATTGATTTTTGGGGTGTTAAGTTTTTTGAGCTATCTGTGTATACTGGTTATCAGTCCCTTGTCTGATGTATAGCTGGCAAGTATTTTCTCCCACTCTGTGGGTGGTCTCTTCAGTTTAGAGACCATTTCTTTTATTATGCAGAAGCTTTTTAATTTTATGTATTCCCATTTGTTCATACTTTCCTTTAGTTGCTGGCTGATGGAGTTCTACTGAGGAAGTCCTTGCATATACCTGTTTTTTCCAGGGTATTCCTTGCTTTTTCATTTAGTATCTGCAGGGTTTAAGTCTAATATTAAGGTCCTTAATCCACTTTGAGTTGATACTAGTACAGAGTGACAAGCATGGATCTAGTTTCAGTGTTCTGGAGGCAGATAGTTTTCCCAGCACCATTTGTTGAAGAGGCTGTCTTTTCTCCATTGTATGTTTTTGGGTGACTTTGTCAAAAATAAGGTGGACAATGTTGCATGTTTTTGTTACTATAGCTCTGTAATATGTTATAGCTCCAGACCCAAGACCCCACCAGAACACGATTAGATCTGATAGCACTTTCAGCACAGTAGGATACACAGTCAACATACAAAAACCAGTAGCTTATATTCCAACATTGATATCTGTGAAAAAGAAGTCAGGAAAACAATCCCATATACAGTAGCCTCTAAAAACTATATAAAGTATTTAGGTATAAACTTAAACAAAGATGTTAAACATCTTTATAATGAAAATGTTGGATCACTGATAGAAGAAACTGTAGAAGACACTAGAAGATGAAAAAATTTCCTATGTGCATGAATCGGTAGAATCAATATTGTCAAAATGGCCATATTACCAAAAGAGATCTACAAAATTAAAGCAATCTGTATCAAAATCTCAATGATATTCTTTAAAGAATTTTTTTAATTCCTAAAATTAAAACAAAAGTAGAAAAGAATTCAAATAGACAAAGTAATTTGAGTAAGAAGGGCAATGCAAATCCATATTAATTGGGTGACAAATCCTACATCAACTAGGACTTCTCTCTTTATTCACATTATGCTGAGTTCCTTCTGTGCTTTGTGGTGAAGGCAAGAATGGGAATGTGTGCAGATGCAGTTTTGAGAATCCTTCTTTGGCTCTGTCTCTATTCATATTTCCCCTATTCTAACAAATTCATTTTCTTGCTTTATTTTTTGATTGCTTATGTCAAAAACAGTGTATTTTTTCTATGTCCTTCTCACAACTATATGCATTGCTTGTCCTATACCAAGACCCTGTTTAAAACCCACAGAGATGGTAACATGCCCCATCCCCCTCTTTCCAAGGAAGCAAAGACTCTGCTGTAGGTCAGCCTACTTCATTCACCTGCAGTCCACTCGGAGAGTTGTGTTTTCTATTATGCCCCTATCTTATGATTGCTTCTTCAGTTCTTAGTGTGAAACATTTACAGTGCTCAGTAAAGAAGAAGCAAAACTCTTATTTCTTTTCCTTTTGATTCAAAACCTAAAATAATTCCCATACTTTTTCTCAAATTGCTTGAAGATCTCAAGCAATTTGTTTTGAAGATATCAACATATAAGATTATGTTTTTGATTTTTAAAACAATTTTCATCCTTTACAGCATGTGAAGATGATCTTGACTAGAAAGTTTCACTGGAAAATCAATCTTTCTAATCTACTGTCTGTTTTATTTTATTTTATTTTTAATCATTTTTATTATCATGTATTATTTTTACAGAGGTGATAAATGTGGCATTTCTGTACATGCTTACAATGAAGCTTATTTAAAAAAATTCCAACAGTTTTCATTATTCTACTTCATATAAATCTGTAAAGAACATTGATCATTTCACACTCATTTATTCCCTCCATTTATACCCCCCATCCAAAAACATGCACCCCTTCACAGAACCTGCTTTTTATTCTTGTTCTTCATTTTTAAGTACATATGCATTGTTCAGAAGGGTTTCATGATGGAATTTCACCTGTGAGTGTACTGTACATTAATCAAATTTACCCAACTTACTATGCTCCTTTACCTTTTGTCCCCACCCTCTATTCGTCAACACTTTTCTGTACATTTTCTTATACCATCTTCCTACACAGATGTAATGCACTTTGATATTGTTGACTGCCTATCATTCTCTGTTCCTCTGCTTCTTCGCCCCGAGTCCCTTTGGTCAGTCCCCCTATTACAAATATATTCTGTATATAAATGTATATATGATCACTTCTGTATTTGTGTATACCTTTATCTTTTCAATCTACCTTTCACATATGAAAGAAAACACCTGACTTTTGCCTTTCTGAACATGGCGTTACCTCACTTAACATGATGTTCTCTAGTTCCATCCATTTGCCTATAAACAACATAATTTCATTATTCTTTATGGCTGAGTAATACTCCATTGTTCACATATACCACATTTTCTGATCAATTATAGAATTATGAGGCATCTGGGCTGTTTCCATAGCTTTCCTTTTGTGAATAATGCTGCCAAAGGTTTGGTTGCCAGGTATCTCCATTGTAGTCTGGCTTACATTCCTTTCAGCATATGCCTAGGAGTAATGTGACTGAGTCTTATGGTAGTTCAATTTTAGTTTTTAAAGGAATCTCCAAACTGCTCTCCACAGTGGTTGTACTAATTTGCATCACCACCAACAATGTACATGGGTTCCTTTTTTTGCATCCTTGCCAACATTTTTTTTATGTTCTTAATGATAGTCATTCTAACTGGGATGAGATGAAATCTTCATACAGTTTTAATTTGCATTTCTTTTATGCCTAGGGAGGTTGAGCATTTCTTCATGTATTTATTGACCATTTGTACTTCTTTTGAAAATTATTAATTCAATTCATTTGCTATTTCTTCACTGAGTTTTTGATTCTTTGGGAGTTTAGGTTTTTGAGCTCCTTGTAGATTCTGATTATTAGGCTTTCATCTGATGAAAATCTGGCAAAGATTTTGTTCCATTCTGTAGGCTGTCTCAAGTCTAGTGACTATTTCCTTTGCTGTGCAAATGCTTTTTAAGTTTAATATGGTCCTATTTATAAATTATTTCTCTAATGTCCTAACTATTGATGTTCGAATCAGGAAGTCATTGCCTATACTTACATGATCCAGAGCTTCCCTTATTCTTTCCTGTAGCAGTTTCAAAGTTGCAGGTCTTACATTAAGGTTTTTTACCCACTCTGAATTCATATTAGTACAAGGGGAAAGGCATGGATCTGATGTCAGTGTTCTATATGCAGCTATCCACTTTCCCCAGTAGCATTTGTTGAAGAGGCTCTTTTATCCATTGTATATGTTTCAGGCTACTTTGACAAAAATCAAATGACTGTAGGTGTGTGAATCTATGTCTAGCACTTCTATTCAGTTCCATGGGTCTTTATGCCTGTTTCTGTGCTAATACCACACTGTTTCTATTGTTATGGCTCTGTAATACAGTTTGAGGTCACTTATTGTGATGTTTTCAATTGTTCTTTTAGCTCACAATTGCTTTGGTGATTCAAGGTCTTTTGTGCTTCCATATGAGCTTTAGAATTGATTTTTCTATCTCTGTAAAGAATGTCATTGGAATTTTGATAGGGATTGCATTGAACATGTAGATTGATTTTGGTAGTGCAGCCATTTTCAAAATAATGATTCTATCTCAACCAGCAAAAACCCTTGTTCCTTCCTATTATTGCTTATACTCTCTCTACAACAAAATTAGAAATAAGGGCAAAATAGTTTCTGCTGGGTATTGAGGCGGGGGAGAGGGAGGAGGTGGAGTGGGTGGTAAGGGAGGGAGTGGGGGCAGGAGGGAGAAATGAACCAAGCCTTGTATGCACATATGAATAATAAAAGAAAAATGAAAAAAAAAATAATGATTCTACCAATCCATGAGACTGAGAGATCATTCCATTTTCCAGTGTCTTCTTTGAATTCTTTCTTCAGTGATTTATAGTTTTCCTTATAGAGGTCTTTTCTTTTCCTTTGCTAAATTTATTTCTAGGTATATTTTATTTGGGGCTATTGCTTTCCTGATTTCTTTCTCAGTCTGTTCATCATTCTTATAGAGAAAAATCTACTGATTTTTGTATATTGGTTTTGCATCCTGCTACTTTGACAAAAGTGTTTATGATCTCCAAGAGTTTTTGGTGGAGTTGTTATGGTCTAAGATCAGATCCTTTGCAAATAGGGGTAGTTTGATTTCTTTCTTTCCTGTTTGAATCTATTTTATTTCTTGCTCCTGCTTTATTGCTCTGGCTAGGAATAACAGTGGAGAAAATGGACACCCTCGTATCATTGCTGATTTTAGCATAACTCATTCCACTTTTTCTCCATTTGGTATAATGTTGGCTATAGTATTATAATATGTAATCTTTATTATGACTATGTTTCAATTTAGTTATAACCATATTCCTAATTTCTTCATTAAAGGATGTTGATATTTGTTAAAGGCTTCTGCATCTGTTGGGATTATCACGTGATTTTTTTAAACTTGCTTCTGTTAATGCTGTATTACATTTATCAATTTGCATATATTGAATGATCTTTGCATCCCTGGAATGAAACCAACTTGATTGTGTGGTATATTATCTTTTTGAAATGTTACTGAGTTCAGTTTGCCAGTATTTTATTAAGAATTTTTGCATCTATATTCATTGAAGATATTGGCCTATAATTTTCTTCTCTTGTTATATCCTTATTGTGTTTTGGAATGGGTATTATCCTTATTGTGTTTTGGAATGGGTATAATACTAGCCTAGTTTGATAGTTTTCCTTCCCTTTCTGTTTCATGGAAAAGTTTGAGGAGTATTTGTATGAGTTTTTCTGTAAAGATCTTATAGAATTTTGTAGTGAATCTATAGAGTCCTGGATTCTTTTTTGATGAGACTACTACTGCTTCAATCACATTGTTCATTGTAGATCCATTTAGGTGATTTACATCCTGTTGTTTCAGTTTTTGTTGGTGAAATATATCTAGATATACATCTGTTTCTTCTAGATTTTCTAGTTTTCTGGATTATGAAAGTTCAAAGCATTCCCTAATTATCCTCTGGATTTCATGGGTATTTTTGAGGTAGTCTCTGTCTCATCTTTAATTTTATTAATTTGACTCTTCTCCCTCTTCCTTTTAATAAGAATGACAAAGGATTTATTGAACTAATTAATCTTTTTGAAGAAACAACTTTTTGTTTTGTTGATTCTTCTTTTTAGTTTTTTGCACTGTACTTTAGTAATCTAGGTCCTAATTATCATTTCTCTGTGTTTGCTAATTTGGGGTTTACCTTGTTCTTATTTTTCTATAAGCTTACAGTTCATAATTAGGTAATTTATTTGAGATATGTTTTTATTTTTTTTAATATAGACACTCATAAATAAATACTTTCCTCTTATCACTGCCTTTTCTGCATCCCACGGTTTCTAGTAGGTTGTGTTTTCAATTTCATTAGAGTGTAGGACCTTTTTCATTTTTTGCTTGTGTCTTCAGGGACTTACTGGTCATCCAACAATATGTTGTTCAGTCTCCATGTGTTTGAACACGTTCTGTAGTTTTTTTCATTGTTGAATTCCAGTTTTATTCCACTGTGATCAGATGCATTATAGGGAGTTATCCATTTTCTTGTATTTGTTAAGACTTGCTTTGTGCTCTAGAACATGATCTATTTTTTGAGAAAGTTCCACATGCTTCTGAGAAGAATGTGTATTTGTGCAGTAGCTGGATGAAATATTGTGTAAGATGTCTGTTAAGTACATTTGGCGATTGTGTCTACTAATTCTGATGTTTGATTTTTTTTGGTCTGGATTTTTTTTGTTCTGTAACAGCAGATTATGGAGGTTTTCCACTATCACTGTGTTAGAATCTATCTCTGTTTTTAAGTCCGGTAATGATTTTTAATGTAGTTGGGTGCACCAACGCTTGGTGAAAATTAAAAATTGTTACTTCCTCTTGGTGAAGAGTCTCTTTTATTAATATAAAGTGATCTTGTCTCTTCTAATATTAGTCTGAAATTGCTTTGTCAGATCTAGTAGAGCTACTTCATGTTTTGGGGTCCTGTTTGCTTAGAAGATCTTTTCACACACTTTGTCTCTAAGCTAATATTTGTTTTTTTGTCTATGAGATATGTATCTTATAAGCAACAAATGGTTGAGTCTTTCTTTCTAATCTAACTTGCAATTCTATGTCTTTTCATTGGGGAATGGAGGTCATTAACATTTGGTGTTAATCTTGAGAGGTACATAGTTTTGCCAGTGACTTTTGTTGTTGTTGTTCTTTTCTGATATTTACTTTCCCCCTATCCTTGTTTGCTAATCTACTTAGTAAGTGGCATTTATTCTTTCTTGCTTTTTCCTGGCCAAGTCTAACTTCTTTATCTGTGTGCAGGTTCTTTAAACATTTTCTAAAGTGCTGATTTGGAGGTCATGTTTTAGGTTGTATTTGTTCTGTGTGTTTTCATTTCTTCTTCAATTAAGAAGGATAGTTTTGTTGGATAGAGTAATCTGTGTTGAAAGTTGTTTGTTTTTCTTTTTCTCTCTTTATTTTTGTCTTTCTTTGTTATTCATTTTTCAAGTGAGAAACACAAACATTCAATGTCATCTTTTCTTTCCTTTTTTTGGCAATACTGGAGTTTTAACTTGGGGCCTTGTACTTTCCAGACAGATGCACTATGACTTGAACCATGCCCCAGCCCACCATTCAAGATCTTAAAATTTCTTATTTTGAAAAATGTTTGTTTTTCCCCAAATAGTTATATTTTTATATGTCTGACACTGTACTTCAGGTGGATTTTTGTTCAGATGTGTGATGTTAAACAGAGTTCTTCCCCACCTTCAACTATGAAGTATGAAGAATCATTTGAAAACTTAATTGAATAATGCCATAAAAATGTATCTGTTAGAAAGATGGCAAAAATAATTCTGGTTACAGCATGAAAAATTCATCAGGAAAGGGAAAGTTGTTAACAAATATCATCTAATAGTTTGGATAAATGATTTTAATAATTTAAGCCACATCAATGATAATGGATATTGAAACTTCAGAATGTATTGGGAAAATACAGCATGTGGAACTGACAAAGCTAATTATCAATGACAAGGTACGTGCAGGAAATATTAGCAAGCAAGACTCCAAAATTTCATTAGTTTTTCATAACACAAAGAGAAGGAAGAAATATTCAAATGGAGGAATAATAAATTTAATTTGGTCATTGTTGAGTTTGATGTATGAGATGGAAGTTCTGATTTCTACATCAACTAGAAAGTCTAAGCTGATAATAAAATAATAACTTGCTTTTTTCATTTTTTGATATTTTCAGTTTTGCTCTGTCTTAAGTCTTAATTCTTCACGTGTTTCTTGTTTATATATTTGTTGTTCTTTTACATTTCTTTTCAGTCCCAGACTGGCCTGTAAGTGCTAATCCTCTTGTTTTGCTTGCAAGTGGTGGGATTATGAGTGTGAGCTAACGTTCCCAGTTCTTCAGATGTCTTTTAATTCTTATTAATTTTGTTTGTTTTTTCAAAAAATGCCACTTAGAAAAACACTTGGAAATTTGGAGGAAATCCATTTTTATTTAGTTCTTGGTATAATTTTTCTTAATTCTCCAATTATTTTCTCTAGAAGCTCTACATGCTTTGCAGATGTTCAACATTTTTGTTTTGGAGTAATCATTAAAATGTTTTCCTTATTTATTGTACATTCTTAGACTATACTATAGCCCCAGTAATTGCTATATTTCCTTGTCATGAAAAGCTAATTAAAACTTATTCATTGTAATTTCAATGTGACATATTTCACCTTCTATCCCATAGAAGAAATTATTGAGAATGAGCATCTCAGCAGCTTGTCAAGGCAAACAGGGAATAATAGGTTTTCTGATGATTGCATTAACTTGCTTTCCAATACCTTTTTCTAAGATTAGACATTTGATTATATGTAGGATTTTACTACATTTTTCTTTGCTGTTGGATAATAACAATACTGAACCTCCTTGAGTATACAAAATTGCAAATAATCAGAAAAGCCATTTTTCGTATTCATTACTCTAAATAAAGTAGGGAAATTGTAATTTTTAAAATTATATGAAAGATTTTCTTTTTTCTATGTTTCCATTTATTATTATTATTATTCATTGATAGTGAAAGGGTATTTCATGTAAAAATTCCATATATGCATAAAGTACATCTTGAGCAAGTTCACCTCTTCTATTATATTTTCAAAAATACCTTAAAAGGACAAATGTCACCTGGTTTTCTGAATGATAACCTACCTTAATAGTTTCTCGAATTCCAAACCTAAAGAAAAAGTATAATAGATGGACTTGCACAACTTTCAATACATAACCATGGCTTAAATTCATATTAAATGTCAATGAAGATTTTAAGAATCTGATCATTCAAAAACTGAAAACCAATGAAATTCAAATTCTACTTTTTGAAAATCTTAGTAAATTGATCTTTGTAAAATAGTGTTCTGAGAGTCTATTAATTGAAATTAGTGATAAAGAATTGAAAACTGAAAAGAATAAGAATAAAAGAATGATACCTGATTGTTTCCTCCAAATATTCTGGAATTGCCCCATAAATCTAACTAATATAAATATTATTCAACAAATAACATAAACTGCAAATTCCTGAATGCTAGTATGAAGTTAATGCCCAATTATTCAATTAAATTAATAAAAATTAAAAAAGAGATTTGTTAATAATGTAACTGTAGTTTCTTGATAAAATTTATGATAGCATTTATGGTCATTTACTCAAACATCCACTAATATCAGTGGATATCACTTTATTAATTTTGCAGTGAGGCACATAAGCAAGCCCAATAAAGAACTAGCTATACCACTGAAGACAATAAAATATCTTACAGTAAGTAGTAATTTGTGATATATTAAAGTTATCCTTCATAACGGGCTGGCGCTATACACTTTTAGTATTTTCTTCCTCTCATGGTATGCAAGTATAAGAATTACACCATTTTACTGAAGTGTTCACCATGTTTCTACACCTTCTAAATTGGTGAAAACGAATTGTGATAACATGCAATATTAATGTAAGATGCTAAGAAAGTTACTCACATAAAATAGCTTTCATGTCAGGAGATTGAAAAACCTCAACTTTTCTGTTGCAAGCTTCTTCTTTGTTGTACACATATGCAGAAATATAAAGTAGTGAGTGTTTTATCTTTTTTGATAGTAGCCTTTTCCTCCATGGATCAGAATGGTAACAAAGCTTGGCAAAGAAATACTTGCAGAATAAATGACAAATATACTAATCTAAGTTAAATCTAAATCCCTTCCTTTAAAGCTATTGAAATCTAGAAAAAGGATAAGATTCTTCCTCTTCATAATGAAATGAGAAGATGAGTATATGGCTGTATATCTCCCTTGCAATTTATAGAGCTTATTGAGTTCTTAAAAAAAAGAGAGAAAGAAAATTGTGTAGATTTATTACTGAGACAATACTGACAGAATGGAGTCATGTAGCAATGCTTTTGACCAAAGGTAGGATTCAACTTCATCTTTTACCATTTTAAGAGCTTTTCAGGGAGAAAACTGAAAATCATTTCTCTAGACCGTCTATTTACCACTTTTTTCTATAAGATGTTCTAGCTACCCTATTAAGCAAACTTTGAAATGGATTGTATGGGCCCTTAAAACTATCTACAAAAATACAAACCATAGAGTTCCAAACAGTCTCTTTCTCAGCTGCCTTGAAACAGAATTTCAATTTTGGGGTAAGAAGTTATTTACTTGAAATGATTCTTTAACTTCTTTTCATTGTTGGCTCTTCTGCAGATCTTTGTGTTACTAAATGAAGAAAACAAACAAGACATGTTGGAGCTATTAATTTTTGCCCTACTGAGAATCGTGGGGAGACAAAGTAATTTATTGGTTTTCTTCCATTTTTCTCAAGTGAAAAGTGCATTCTTAGCAGTATATAGGGGGCTGGCTGCATCCAGATTACATGGTTTTTAATACAAAAGAAACACTAAAAGTAATATCTTCTGAAAGTCAGAGTTCCCCTGACAGCTTTAATCAAAAGAAGCTTAGCAAGGCATTCTTGGTTTTCACATAAGAGGAGAACACTAATGATTCTGTATGAAAATCCTTGCTCTAACACATAGAAGTGTTTTCAAGGATTATCATATACCTTTGTAAGACAACTAAAAATTTTAAAGACATAGTCTTATAAACTTGCCATTGTTCATCTTTACTGCTTGGCAGCTTTATTTTTTATTATTTATTATTTTGGCCTCTGGTTTGCCAGGCAAGTGCTCTATCACTTGAGCTACACTGCTATTCCTACTTGCTCCATTTATTTTTGAGTTAGAGGCTTGGCTTTTGCCCATGCCAGCATGGATCATGATTCTCCTGGTTTATGTTTCCTGCTGAAGCTGGTATGACAGGTGCACGCCATCGTGCCAGCTTTTTCTATGGAGACCAACTTCCTGCCTGGCCTGGCCTGGAACTGTGACCCTCATGATCTCAGCCTCTCAAGTACTTTAGGATTAAAGCTGTAAGACATCATGCCCATCTTTTCCTGAATTACCTTATTTCTGCTTCAATGTATTCATTTGTTCTTATTTTCATGACCAGATCAGACTCCTTAATAGTCTTGCCACATAATTTCAATAAAAATAAAAATAATGTAGATGCTAGACTAGAAAACAAGAAATATTAAAATCCAGGTATCATGCATGGCTCATCTTTTCATTAGATTATATTAATACTCAAGTCATTCCTTAGGAAAATACTAATATTAATTAGAATTGGTTTATTGAGTACTTGTTAGTTTTTTAATTTAAATTAAACTTATTTTTAACTGATCCATAAAAATTAAAAATTGTACATTTTTGTGAGGTGGCATGTAAAGTTTTAACACATGTATAAATCGTGTGATGGTTGAATTAACTCAAATATATCTGTCTTCTCAAGCATCTATTATTTCCTTGGGTGAACACATTGGAAATTCTGTCTCTAGCCTTTGGAAATTTGCAGTACCTCATTA
The DNA here is from genome assembly GCF_047511655.1 of Castor canadensis. NCBI lineage: Eukaryota > Metazoa > Chordata > Mammalia > Rodentia > Castoridae > Castor > Castor canadensis. The sequence goes on along the minus strand of NC_133386.1, from coordinate 99,896,917 downwards.
TGTGCGGTGTTTCTACTGTGCAACAGCCTGTCAGAACTTCATCAGACACTATGACCCGTACTTTATATGATTTGTCCTTTAATCTCAAAACAGACCACAACAGATATATCACTGTTATCCAGTGAAAGGCATCTTTAACATGACTCCTGATAAAAGACATATATTAGTCCACAATTATTTCCTCAGAGGATAAAATTGGGATATACAGTTTAGGTCAATTGGCACATCACACTCCTAAAGTATAGCTCTAGGACTTTAACCCGTGTTTCTAACTTCCAAGAATTTCATTCATAACACTGTTACATACTGTCTCTTGATGGAGTAACTCTGTCTGCTTATCTGTTTATCTATCTTTGGTCTCTTTCTTGCTAAGTGATTAATAACTGTTTTTGACATATTTAAATATGAACAGTAGAAAACACTATACAATAACTTTTGGAAAATATACCAAGATTGATTCACTGTTTCTCCTCATTTAAATTCACATTCTCAGAAAAATATAAAAGTGATAAGTTCTTTAAAATACTGTAGATGCCAAAACTAATAGACCGTAATATGCCCAACATAAGAAAATCAGTGTAATTCTGTCACTAAATCTCAAGAACTTCATCTTCTGCCTAAGTTCATAAGCACAAGAAGTTGCTTCTAAATAAATCTCCCTGGTTGTCTAGCGTTCTGGAAAGTGAGGCATGGTGGTACAATTCATAGAACTGAGCACTTTGGTCCTTTAAGATTTTTGTCGCTAGAACACGGAGAGAAGGACATAAAAGTAGAGAGTTGAGTCTTATGGGGACACCTGCACCACAGTGGACAGCTGCGGAACACAGCACACTGTCCACCCAGAATGACTGGCAGCTGAAGCACAGCACTGGTGTGCTGAGGCTGAGGAGGAAATGGCTGTGGCCTCCCTTTCTCAGCCAAAGGTGTTTCACATCTAAGTGATGCCAAAGAACACTGGAAAATAATCAGGAGAGTGAGTAAATTCAAAAAAGACAGGGCTGAACTTACCTCTAAGCACAATAAAGTTTGTGACTTCAACCGTTATGCCAAAACAGAATTTTTGCTTTTGCAAGTACGTTTGTGGTTCTGAAGTTTAAGTATAGCACACAAGAGAATATCCTTGCCACCCTCTTTACTCTCTTTCTTAGTGATTTAGGAGCTCCAATTGGCATTTTAACCCATCATTAATACCACAGTCTCCTCTTCTCCTAGACATATGGAAAATGACATTTTCCTGCTGCCTTGGAGTTTGACGTGGCCATGCTTTGGGCAATCATGTGAGCAGAGGGATGTGAATCATTTTCAGGCAGAAACATTTAATTGTGCATTTGAGAATCTCCTGTATTCTCTTCGGTTTAACCGTGACTATAAGTTTCTGAGGTTGTGGGTTGTAATTATATCATTACTTAGTTTAACCCAAATCATCCACAGGTCAATCACTTTTGTAGAAGCTACTGTCTTTATAGCTGAAGCTCTTTCTGATACCAACCCAAATTAGACAAAAGCTTTTTGTGAAATATCATTTCCATAATTAAAACAGGTAGAGAGAGAAAGTGGGCAGATTGTGGTGTTTATTATCCTAGATACTGAGAGCCTAGGAGAAAAGCAAGGCACTGCAAGGCAATGTGATCAGCAAATGTTGTATGCTAGCTTTTCATTCTCCAGTTGTGTAAATAGAGCAATTTACAGACTGCTTTACATGACCCTAAATATCTGTCCTCAGCTCAGAAATTTTTGTTGAGAAGTCCCTCCTCCCAAGAATCATAGGAAGAAAATAATGGCAACAAAGAGTATCTGGCCATGCTATTAATATGTAAGAGTTCAATAAGATCATTGAAATATACTTTACTTTTCCAGTAAAGAACTATACTGAAAATTTTACTAAAGGAAGAGGAGAAGGAAGGAAAAAAAATAGCAGGTAATTAAAGGAATTTCCAGGAAGAATCTGACATAAAACAAAGATATTGTATGTCTTATGAATGTTTCAGGCACTGATATAGAGGCTGGAGAAAGATCTGTGAATAGACAACACCACATCTTTTTGTTCTTATGTAAAAAATTGCTTTTTGGGGGGAGAAATGTGGGTGATAATTTCACATAAGCAGCAGAGGAGGCAAAATAATGATATAAAAGGGAAAACAAAATATGAACTACGTAATACACACAATGATAACTATAGAAAGAAATAAAACTGGTAATATGAGCAAGAATGGGAAGGCACCAGGGCATTCTGATGTACACTTGGTAGAAGGAAAGACTAAGGACCTGTCAAAATGGAGAAAGTTAATTGAGATGCAGATGGTAGGAAGGATTCAGTGTCACTGTGGTGAGACTCATGGTTACACTAGAGGTGAGGGAAACTTTTTCATGCACCTGCAGTGTTCTGAAGCTATAAGGAATGATAGGGAAGACATGAAACTGGAAACTGACCCTTGTGCCAAATGGTTGCAACAGTGTGATGAGGGCCTCATGAAGTTTCGTTTAGAAAATGTGTAGAAATCATGAACTGTCTTTTGATCCAAACAAATTAAATATATTTAGGTATATTTTGTAAAGAGATACACATTTTACACTTCAATGTATTTAAACGGGTTTTTCTTAACGAGATAGGGAACACTTGTGTTTGACCCCCACAGAGGAAGCATCATTGAATTTACTGTATCGACCTATACATGGCATCTGAAGCTGTTCAGTATCAAGCTTTTCCATCTCTATGAACTGACTGCAAACGCTTCCTGTCCAGAGCCCAGAGCTCTGTCTCTGCACTATGATTTCCATGAATTTGTCATTGCATGTTTAATACCTAGTCATGGAAAGACTTGGTAGGCTAAATTTGGTAGTTCATAGTTTATTCTGACTGTCATAAAGCCACCAGTAAATTTCAAGTTGGGAAGAATTTGTTTTCAATGGACAAACAAATCTATATTTTAATAACGACCATGGCTGCTTTGTGATAAAGAGATTAGTAAAAGGCAAAAAATTGTACGAAGCTAACCAGTTTGAAGGCTGTTGTAAAGATTACAAATGTTAATTTTATAAGTATATTAAGAAATAAAGAAATGACTAATATTTGTGTGCCCAACCAGTTATTGAGATAAATTTAATAGAATATATACAAAAATAAAAGTGTTGATACAAAATAAATTTGCAAGTCTTGAATTAAAAATCTATTATAAAGATAAAGCTTTATATTAAAACAAAGCCAGAAAAAGTAGAAATGGGATAAAGGGATAAATAGAGCAAGGTAGGCATGGTGGCATTCACCTTAATCCCAGCACTTGAAATTGAGGCAAGAGGAGCAACAGATATCCTGGGCAACTTAGCAAGACCTTGTCTTTTAAAAAATCAGGAAAAATAACAGTAGTTATCTTGCCATCTTTTTGTTTATTTTTGTAGACTGATAGTTTATATATTATTTTAATCGCCTCTAATGAAGACACTGCTTCTCGAGGACATGACGGATGAGTTACCAGTGGTGAACATTACTGTACTGCTTAAGCCATTGGAAGTGGCTGCATGAGTGGAAACACCCTTTTCCATGCTGAACACTTGTGAGTTTCTTCTAGTAAAAGTCAGTGCCTTATACCAAGACATGGGAACCACCACCTCCAAACTTTAACACAGGAAGCAATAAAGCTGAAAAGCCCAAACCATTGTGTAAGCAAACAAAATCAGTCCTATCAGAGGTTAAGTCTAGTCACATCTGTGCCATTACCAGATGTCCAAGCACTGATGGACATCACTCACCCAAGGGTCCATCCCACCCAAACTCTTGCAATCCCTCCTCATCAACTTACCATTCCACAGACTATCAGGGTGATCCTTTGGGATTCTGAGCAGAAGAGTTCCATTTTTGAATTTTCTTAGACTTTTTATATTTTGTCCTTTGCCTCACATTAATTTTCTTTTCACCTTTCAAATCATCTTTATTATAGTTTCAAGGACATCAATTACTCAGTTAATATTTCATTTGTTTCCATTTGAAGTCTCAGAGCTTGCCATGGTAAACACTGCCTTCATTATCAAACTGCTATGTAAGAACATTACAATATACAAACTGTTAATTACGATAGTATTTACTGAACTCAGATTAGTGCACTAAAACAACATTGATTTAAAAAGGCAAGTGGGTTAACTGGCAAACATCCAATTCCTTTTCCAATGCAGGATGGTACGAAATGGCACTCAGTGTAAATACGAAGATTTAAGTGTTAGGTGCTCACAAAGTGTAACTTTGGGAAAGTTATTTCCTTAAAGTAAGTAAGACTCATATAATCATTATTCTGTAGGACACAAAGGAAAGTAAAGAACGATCCACAAAACCAGTATTGTTAAGAAAGTTTAGTGGAATAGCAAATTGCAATCCTTAGAAGCCAAACAGATATTGGTATGGATTTTTATCCTCTTTCTCCAAATTACCTTAAACATTCATAGTAACCACAGTTTCCCTCATAAACATCAGACTTAAGTAGACATATACAAAAGCAATCTACCCTTCCTAGTGTTTTTACCATGCAATCTACAGCAAATGCTTAGTATGTACACATCAGGTGCATGAGGTACACTAAGAAATTATTCACTGACTTTATTTAGAGAAAACAACGGTCTTCAAAGAAATCCAACAATAAGGGTGAAATAATCTGTGCAGTTGTGAACCAGAGAAAACACACAGCTATGTTAACATATTTAAGTTATTGAGAATATTTTCTCTGCTGGCCAAACCAAAATTAAATTTAAGATTTTTAATTAAAATAACACAAGTCTGGGGGCAAGTTACACAGGAACAGAGTGATACGCAGATCACACACAACTTTAAATTTACTAATTCCAAAAACTAAGTGAAATAAGGTAAATAAATTATAGATGAAGGCATAAACAATATGGGAAAAAACTTAACAGGTATTAAATCATAAAGCATGGAAGTTAAGCCAGCACTGGTATTTAAAAAGATGTTCAGTATTAGACAATATCATATTTAACCCAAAGAACCTCCCCCCAATAAAAATAACAAAGTATGGGTACCATCCTTTATGCAACAACTTTAAAATAACAATAAAAACATGATTACAGAAATTGTCCTACATAATTCAGGTAATTGTAGTGCACTGATATGCTTCCTTATGACTTTAGCCTTTTAATCTCCACATGATGAGTCTGATAATTACAATTCCAATGACAAGGATAAAAATGATGATGCAGAGGGATTTCTGGATTTGCGCTGATAATCTGCCGCTCTCTACAACTGCTGATTTGCCTGTTGAACATGTACCTCTGCACTTTCTATGTTGGCTTCTATGCTATCAATCACATCTCCTTGTTCATGTACCATCATTCCCAAGTCTTTAAATATTTCATTAATATCCATAATATCACCTTCAAGTTGCCTGATAGAAGACTCTCTCTCATGAATGAGGTGGAGGTCATCCTCTGTAATTTCTTCATCCTATACCTGCACCTGAAGTTGTGTTTGACTTTCCCAGGATACAAGATTCCTTTCTTTTGAGCTGTCCTCAGGAAAAGTGCCAGATACTCTGGAACTGGCTCTTACTTGAGCAACAAACTCTTTCTCTCTATCAGCAGCTTGTCTCTGGACTTTCTGAAAATTTGTCAGTGATGTTGTGAATTCAACCACTAAATGATCCTTCTGTATTTTCCTTTGACACTGTTCACTGTGGGTGGTGGGCAGAGATCCAAACTCTTTAATGTACTTATCTGTTTCTTTGGCAAGTTGGTTAGTATACTGCTGCTTCTGTTGCAGCTGTTGCCTCAATTCAGGTGAATCTTGAGGTGTTCCAAGTTGATTCAGAGTCCTTTGTATTTCCACAGAACACTGTGTGATCTTCTGGATGTTGGAAGAGATGTGTTGGGCCAACTGGCCGGGTCCCCACCAATCCTGGGAGTGTAAGACATGGCTGATTCGCTGATTCACTAATTTCATCAGATGTTGGTGGGCTGTGTGGTTTTCTAAGCAGTCACCCTGACCACCTTAGTTGGCTTTCTCCTCCTGCTCCTCCTCCTCCGGCCACAGTCACTCACAGGGTCTCAGAACCCACAGCAATTCTTCGCATTAATTTTTCTTAACTCTACAATCATGTGTAAGCACTCATGGATTTTAAAAAGAAACAAACATCTAACTTTGCCTAGTGTTCAGGCCATTTTAAATAAGAGTCCCTAGATGTGGGTGCTGTACATTAGTAATTTTAAAGTACTCTTAGGTGTGTAGAATGTACTTCCAGAAAAGTTAGACTCTAAAAAAAAAATGCTCCCAGAGAACCACCAATGTCCTTTCTTTCTTTACGAATGTTTGCATTTCTGTAAGGATTCTTTGGAAAGAAAATGTTAAGATGTATACTCTTTTGCTGGTTTATTTCACTTGAAATAATTATTTTAAAATTCACTTATATTGTATCTTTCTACTTTGTTTATTGGTTCACTGCTTCACAAATATTTGGCTTGTTTCCAGCTTAAGGAAGTTTACAAATAAAGCTTCTGTAAAAATTGGTGTACAGAGAAAAATAAAGGATGGTAGGAAGGAAGAAAGGAAAGAAGGGAAGGAGGGAGAGAGGGAGAAAAAGAGCTAGAGAAAGAAAAATTTCTTCAGAGGTCAAGCTTCCTCTAGAAGCCCACTGTGTACTGTGGACTTGAAGTTCTGCTCTTCAATAACACAGTTATTAGAGCCAAGAGGCTGAGCATGTGTCCTCGTTGCTCACATCAAAGCTTGTAGACATGACTCCTCTCTCTTTTAAAAGAAAAACAAATGGTTCTTTGAGTTATATTTTGTCTCTGTGAACCACTGCGCCTCAAACTTTAATGTGAATAATACAATATATTTGTTAAAGTGCAGGGCAGACTGGATCATTAGACCTGGAACAGACCCGCACTAATCCCAAGAGATTAGTCCATAGGTCCACAGAACACTGCTGAGAAGCACAGATTCTCAACTGAGACTTAGATTCTCAGCTGAGAGTGAGCTTCTTGTTCATAGTCTTACTTTCTCATCTCCTCTTATCAATACTAATATCAATATCTTACACTCAATGATCTTTCCTCTTCTTCACCTAAATACTTGCAACTTATTCGTAAGAAACAAGACTACTTTTGATGTCTTTATTTTTGGTGAGAGGTACTGGCAGTACTGGGGTATGAACACAGGGTTTTATGGTTGCTAAATTGGCACTGTACCATGGAAGTGATGACTCCAGGCTGGTATCTCTATTTTAAATATCTGTTTGTCATCCTCTTTCCCATGCACACGATGTTCCCATGTCCTTACAGTTCTCCTGTTTTATGTTGTATGCTCACTGTCCTAAGTCCATGAATTCATCAAGACACTGAGCAATTCACTCCCATAATTCTCTTACAAGGGCCCTGCATAGTGATAGTGTCAGGTGATTTTAACAGAACCTAAAGTGTACAGACCCAGCAAGGAAACAACCTTCTCTGTTGGGATAGAATTTGAAATAAGAAAAAAGGGTAGAGAAAGGATGAAAAATGTTTGAGTCTGTTTTTATTCGGATGGATTTCAGGTGTCCCTTACTTAATTCCCAGTCTTGTTCTTAATTTTAGTGATTGACTTTCACTAAGTATTCATATCTCCATTTTTACTACTTCTTTTATTTTCATGAGTGTTTCATTAGAAATTGGAGAGAATTTCAAGGTCATCAAAATACAAAAATGCAGAAATAATAGTAGTCCTTTAGTAATAATTTAGGGCATTTTTTAGAGATGAGTGACTAGACAATGTATACAGGGAAGTGACCATCCCTGGAATACATTCATTTCATCAAAGTCTAATATATAATGACCTGCATTTTCTTAGTCCATTTCATGTTCATTTAATTCTGCCCTTCTGAATTTACATATGTACAATGAACTTCTGTAGTGATTTTGGAATGTGAACGATTTTATTCATTTTTGATTATCAGTCTTCCTGATTATTCTATAGTTAATTTATTTTTTTATGACTACAGAAAATACAATAAAATCACTAAATTAAATATAAAAAAACTTACAACATACCTTTTACCTAATACATTTAAAATGATTTAATCTACTGTAAACCTCCTTAGAAGAAAAGAATCAACCTGAACCTCCACGTGTACTTTTTTACCTTCATTGTGTTTCCAATATAGGCAGGTCTTCCAGGACAGGGATCTAGTTGAGCTTCAGCAATAGTTATGACTTAGCTGTGGATTGGTAGATATAACAAGATGAAAGTATTAAAAGACTTCACAAGAAAATTTGATGAATTAGACTTGATAAGTACCATATATTAATCAATTTGAAGTCTTATCTCCTGCAAGTAACTACCTTAATTTATTACAGGGAAATACAAACATGTTTGGTCTCAGCATCATTTAACAATATGATAGCAAATTATTTTGGATTCAGTTCTCACATACAGTGAGCCATCTTTTGATTACAGAATTTTACATTACAAAATGTGAACTGAGGGTGATCCAAAATGGCAACTGGGACACAGACTCAGGCTGTGTGAGCTCTGGGAATCAGGGACTTTGCTGAGACATTGGAGACATGCTTGGCTGACGTAAAGCACAAGGGAGAGCTGAAACTTCAACACCCTGAACCCTAGCCCATTGAAGGCTTCTCCACCTCACGATACACTGAAAGAACAGGCAGGCTGCACTCCCACGCAGCCACCACCCACATGCTGGCCCGCCAGGCTCCCGACCAGCAGGCCCACCAGGTCACCCCACACCGGCCCTCCAGGCTGCTGTCCCCCTAGGCCACCAGCCAACTGGGCTGCCACCCACCACAGGAGGGTTCCAGCACCACCAGACACTGGCTTTAAACAGCCTAGGAGACACAGACAAACAGGACTGGATGCTAAAGGAGTAACACCAGAACTACTAAGACTGAAATTCTCCTGTTCCTGAACTGGGGATTATTTTTATTTCTGTTTTTTTTTTTTCCTTTTCTGTAAGTTTTTATATGTCCTGGTTGCTGTTTGATTGTTTACCATCTCTCCTAGTTCATTTCTTTGCCTTTTCTTTTTTTCTCTTTCTTTCTTTTTCTTTTTTCCTCCTTCTTTCTTGGTTTTGTTAGTTTTACTATTGTAAGTTAGCTAATACTAAATTATATGACCAGGAATGGAAGCAGTACCAAGTGGAATGATGGGAAGACAAAAAAGGGAAAGAAAGCATTCTCCCCCAGAAAAAAAAATTAGCACAGGAATCACAGGAAAATGAAAAAAACAGAAGCCCAGATCCAGACTCCAACAAAACGAAGACAAAATATGACAAGGAACCCAATGAAGCCCACAAGAACACCCTGAAAGAATAAATTCTGCAAGTAATCAATGATAATTTCATAGAGATGTTACTAGACATGGTCAACCAAAATGTACATGAGGCACTTAACAAATTCCAAGACAACAAAAATACAGAATATGAGAAAACACAAAAACAAATAAATGAAATCACAGGAGCCCTAAATAAATAACAAAGTGAAACAGAGAAAACCATAAATAGAGAGAGAAATGAATTAAGGACTAAAATTGACAATATTAAAGAGGAAGTCACCCATGATATGTAAAACCTCAGAAAACAGAATGAAACAGAAATACAAAACAAAATGGAAGGCCACTCCAACAGACAAGAACAAGCAGAAAATAGAATCTTAGAATTTGAAAATGAAATGGTAATTATAGGAAAAACTTAAGAACTATTAGTCAGACAACTCAAGTCCTGTGAAAGGAATAGGTAAGAATTAACTGACTCCATCAAAAGACCAAACCTGGGAATCATGGGCATTGAAGAAGGAGAAGAGGTGCAAGCAAAAGGAATTAGTAATATATTCAACAAAAATAACAACAGAAAATTTCCCAAATCTAGAAAAGACTATGCCCATACAGGTACAGGAAGCCTTCAGGACACCAAACAGACTTGACCAAAATAGAATTACCCTATGACATATTATCATTAAAACAACAAGCACCAGGAATAGAGAAAGAATATTGAAGGCTGTAAGAGAGAAAAAAAAATAACATATACAGGTAAACCCATCAAACTTACTACAATTTCTCAATGGAAACCTTTTAAAAAAAGAAGAGCATGAGTGAGTTCTTCCAGGCACTGAATGAAAATAACTTCAACTCTATCAAAACTATCATTCAGAATACCAGCAAAACTATCATTCAGAATAGATGAAGCAATAAAAGCCTTGCATGATAAGCAGAAACTAAAACAGTATCTTACCACCAAGCCACCATTACAAAAGATTCTTCAAGGAATTCTGCACACATAAAGTGAAAGCAAAAACAACTATGAAAGGACAGGGAGTACCAAACTGCAAGAGAAGAAAAGGCAAGAAAGTAGAGAGTAATATTGATTTAGCTGTACACAATCAAACCCTTAAACAACTAAGACAATTAAATGACAGGAATCACCACATACCTATCAATACTAACACTGAAAGTTAGCAGACAAAATTCCTCCATCAAAAGACAAAGCCAGGCAAACTGGATTAAAAAGGAAGATCAAACAATCTGTTGCTTACAAGAGACCTGTCTTATCAACAGAAACAAGCACTGTTTGATGGTGATAAGCTGGAAGAAGATTTATCAAGCCAGTGGTCCCCAAACACAGGCAGGGGTAGCAATACTTATCAAAGACAAAATAGACTTCAAACTTACATTGATCAAATGAGATAAAGAAGGACACTCAATACTAATATAAGGGGAAATACACTAAAAGGAAATAACAATTATCAACCTATATGCACCCAATGTCAGTGCACCCAGTTTCATCAAACATACCCTGAAAGACCTAAAAACATATATAGACTCCAACACAATGGTAGTGAGAGACTTTAATACCCCCCATCACCAATAGATAGCTCAAAAAATCAATAAAGAAATGCTAGAAATAAATCAAACCATAGATCTAATGGACCTAGCTAATGTCTACGGAATATTTCATCCAACATCTGCACAATATACATTCTTCTCGGCAGCTCGTGGAACCATCTCCAAAATTAATCATATGTTAGGGCACAAAGAAATCCTCAGCAAATATATGAAAATAAAAATAATCCCATGCATTCTATCTGATATAATGAATTCAAACTATAAATCAGCAACAAAAACAACACTGAAAAACATGCAAACAAGTGGAAGCTGAAAAACACATTGCTCAATGATCAATGGGTCATTGATGAAATAAAAGAGGAAATTAAAATGTTCTTGGAAGTTAATGAAAGTGAAAATACGACCTGTGTCCTATGAGATACAGCAAAGGGAGTCCTAAGAGGAAAGTTTATAGCCATGAGCGCATATATTAAAAGGACAGAAAGATTTCAAATTAATGACCTAATGCTACATGTCAAACTCCTAGAAAAATAAGAACAAGCAAATCCCAAAACAAGCAGAAAGAGAGAAATAATAAAAATAAGGGCTGAAATCAAAGAAACAGAAACAAAAAAAACCAAAACATACAAAAATTAATGAAACAAAAACCTGGTTCTTTGAAAAAATAAATAAGATTGAAAGACCCCTGGCAAACCTAACTAAAATGAGGAGAAAAAAATCCCAAATCAATAAAATCAGAAATACTAAAGGGGAGAAAACAACAAACACTATGGAAATCTAGGAAATCATCAGAGGTTTCTTTGAGAACCTATATTCTAACAAATTTGAAAATCTTGAAGAAATGGACATATTTCTTACTACCATCAAATACTGAGCCAAGAGGATATTAATCACCTGAATATATCTATAAAACAAAATGAAATTGAAGCAGCAATAACGAGTCTCCCAAAAAAGAAAAATCCAGGACGTAATGGATTCTCTGCTGAATTCTATCAGACTTTTAAAGAAGAATTAATACCAATCCTCCTTAAACTGTTCCACATAATAGAAAGGGAAGGAACACTACTTAACTCATTGTATGAAGCCAGTATAACTCTCATCCCAAAACAAGAAGCAGACACCTCCAAAAACAAGAATGATAGGCCAATCTCCTTAATGAACACTGATGCAAAAATCCTCAAAAATAATGGCAAACCAAATCCACCAACACATCAGAAAGATCATCCACCATGACCAACTCGGCTTCATTCCAGGAATGCAGGGGTTGTTCACGATAGACAAATCTATAAATATAATACAGCAATTAATAGAAGCAAAGACAAAAACTACTTGATCATCTCAATAGATGCAGAAAAAGCCTCTGACAAGATCCAACACAACTTCATGATAAAACTCTAAGAAAACTAGCACTAGAAGTAAAGTACCTCAACATTGTAAAGTCCATATGACAAACCTACAGCCAACATCCTACTTAACAATGAAAAACTGAAACCATTTCCCCTAAAATCAGGAAGACAACAAGGGTGCCTACTATCTCCAATCCTATTCAACATAGTACTGGAATTTCAAGCCACAGCAATTAGACAAGAGGAAGAAATAAAAGGAATACAAATAGGTAAAGAAATTGTCAAAATACCCCTATTTGTAGATGCTATGATCCTATACCTTAAAAAACCAAAAAACTCTACCGAAAAAATCCTAGACACCATAAACAGGTATAGCAAGGTGGCAGGATAAAAAAATCACTTTACAAAAACCATTAGCTTTTCTACACCAACAAACTGAGAATGAATGTATGGAAAAATTCCATTGACAATAGCCTCAAAAAAAAAATCAAATACCTAGGAGTAAACTTAACAAAGGCTGTGAACGACCTCTACAAGGAGAACTACAAAACCCTCAAGAAAGAGATCGAGGAATACTACAGAAGATGGAAAGATATCTTATGCTCATGGATTGGTACAATCAACATAGTAAAAATGGGTATACTACCAAAAGCAATCTACATGTTTAATGCAATTCCCATCAAAATCCCAATGACTTTCATCACAGAGATTGAAATATCTACCCTAAAGTTCTTTTGGAAACATAAGAGACCATGAATAGCCAAGGAAATACTCAGCAAAAAAGAGTAATGCTGGAGGTATCACAATACCTGACGTCAAACTATATACCAAAGCAATAGCAATAAAAACAGCATGGTACTGGCACAAAAACAGACATGAAGACCACTGGAACAGAATACAGGACTCAGATATGAATCTATACAACTATACTCACCTTATTTTTGACAAAGGTGCCAAAAATATACAATGGAGAAAAGAAAGCCTCTTCAACAATTTTTGCTGGGAAAAGTGGTTATCTCTCTGCAGGAAACTGAAACTAGATCCATGTTTATCACTCTGTACTAAAATGGATCAAGAACTTTAATATCAGATCTGAAACTCTGAAGTTAGTACAGGAAGGAGCAGGAACCACTCTGAAAATAATAGGTATAGGAAAGTACTTTCTCAATAGAAACCCAGCAGCTCAGCAACTAAGAGAAAGTATGGACATATGGGATTACATAAAATTAAAAATCATCTGCACAAAAAAGAAATGGTCTCTAAACTGAAGAGACCACCCAGAGAGTGGGAGAAAATATTTGCTAGATATATATTAGAAAAAGAACTGATAACCAGAATATACAGAGAACTTAAGAAACTAAATTCTCCCAAAATCAATGAACCAATAAAGAAATGGGCAACTGAAGTAAACAAAACTTTCTCAAAAGAAGAAATGCAAATGGCCAAAAAACACATGAAAAAATGCTCCCCATCTCTAGCCATAAAGGAAATGCAAATCAAAACCAGACTAAGATTCCACCTTACCCCGTTACAATAGCCATCATCAAAAACACCACCACCAAAATGTGTTGGAGAGAATGTGGAGAAAAAGGAACCCTCGTACACTGCTGGTGGTAATGCAAGCTTGTGTAACCACTCTGGAAAAAATTTTGAAGGCTTCTTAAAAATCTAAACATAGACCTGCCATATGATTCAGCAATCCCACTCCTGGGGATATACCCAAATGAATGTGACACAGGTTACTCCAAAAGCACCTGCACACCCATGTTTGTTGCAGTGATATTCACAATAGCCAAGCTATGGAAACAACCAAGATGCCCCACTACTGATGAATGGATCAAGAAAAGGTGATATTTATACACAATGGAATTTTACTGAGCCATGAAGAAGAATGAAATCTTATCATTCGTAAGTAAATGGATGGAACTGGAGAACATCTTCTGAGCAAGGTTAGCTGGGCTCAGAAGACTAAAACATTGTATGTTCTTCCTCATATGTGGTCTTTAGATGTAGGGTAAATACAGCAATGTTGTTGGAGTTGAGTCACATGACAAGGGGAGAGCACATACAGGAGGTGTGGGAATAGCTAGTAAACCCAAAACATGAAAGCATTTGATGTCCCACTGCAGAGGAACTAATACAGAAAACTTAAAGCTACAGAGGTCAACACAAGAAGGGGATCAGGAACCCGTATAAAGATCAGTTAGAGAAGAATCAACGCGAGTTGTAACACGTGTGTACATGAAAGCAATGCTAGGAATCTTTCTATATCTATCCTTAATTCAACTAGCAAAATCACTTTGTCTTTCTTATTAGGCTTATGTCTTCTCTTCAACAAAATTAGAGATGAGGGCAGAACAGGTTCTGCCTGGAAACAAGTGGCAGAGGGGTAGAGATGATGGGGGCAGGGAGGGCAGGGGAGAGAAATAACCCGAACAATGTATGCACATGTGAATAAATGAATAAAAAAATGTGAACTGATATATTGTTTGGGCTTACAATTAAGAATAATATAAATGAAATCATTTTTGAGACAAGTTTTCACAGACTAAAATTATTTTCCCTGTTTCTTCTTCTTTGATCTGGAATAACTCACCTGAAATCTTTAAGCATTTGTTGTAGAAATAATAACGTGAATAAAAACACTTTTCTTAGCTTAAGTGAGCAGTAATGTAATAAAATATTGAGTTCAGTACTTGGGATAGATACTCTCCAGCCTGTTCACTCATTCAAGAAAACTTGAATGTATATTATGTTACAGATGTTACGGGCACATTGTAAAGTAAAGAAGCACTATTAATCGCTAAGTTTTAAAAAAATTCATACCGATAGAAACGGGTGTTTTCTGAGTACATGCAACAATGCTATATATACTTCACTTCAACGAAATGGTTGCATAAATCAAAGAAAAACTGAACAATTTTGGTTTGAAACTCTAGGGGACATTTTGGCTAACTTCCAGATAAAAATCTTTTCTTCCACTGGAGAAAGATGAGTATTAAGAAAATTTACTTTTGCTAAACTTGTATCCTACTACATATATACAGCTATCATTTTCCTAAATTATTTAGAAATAAATTAGTAAAAGAGTAAGAATGAGAGCAATTTACTCTGCAAATATATTCTATAAAATATTCATGTTGAACAACGGAATTTTGTGCAGCCATGAAGAAGAACGAAATGTTATCATTCGCTGGTAAATGGATGGAATTGGAGAACATCATTCTGAGTGAGGTTAGCCTGGCTCAAAAAACCAAAAATTGTATGTTCTCCCTCATATGTGGTCATTAGATCAAGGGCAAACACAACAAGGGGATTGGACTATGAGCACATGATAAAAGTGAGAGCACACAAGGGAGGGATGAGGATAGGTAAGACACCTAAAAAATTAGCTAGCATTTGTTGCCCTTAACGCAGAGAAACTAAAGCAGATACCTTAAAACAACTGAGGCCAATAGGAAAAGGGGAACAGGTACTAGAGAAAAGATTAGATCAAAAAGAATTAACCTAGAAGGTAAAACCCACGCACAGGAAATCAATGTGAGTCAATGCCCTGTATAGCTATCCTTATCTCAACCAGCAAAAACCCTTGTTCCTTCCTATTATTGCTTATACTCTCTCTACAACAAAATTAGAAATAAGGGCAAAATAGTTTCTGCTGGGTATTGGGGGGGGAGAGGGAGGAGGCGGAGTGGGTGGTAAGGGAGGGGGTGGGGGCAGGGGGGAGAAATGAACCAAGCCTTGTATGCACATATGAATAATAAAAGAAAAATGAAAAAAAAAATAAAATGAAAAACATTCAAAAAAAAATATTCATGTTGATTCAATGTGTTAAACTTGGGTTTTTGTGAACTACATATATGCTATTAGAAAATAAAATAACTTTAAAATCTCATAAACAAGAAAACTTAAAGTTCAATGGAATTACTGGATTAAGTAGGCCTATAGGTATATAGGATTTTTCACATTCCACCAAGAAAGCAGAGAATGGAGAAATCCTTTCTAGAGAGCTTGTGATACAGATTTACTGCTCAGACCTGTGAAATATTGTGGTTTGGAGAATAATATAAGAACAGTAATTTGCAAGTCAGTGTTGGTATTGCACGTTCAGTATTTAATGCTATGTTTTGCAAAAACTTCCAACCAATGACTATCTCTTGTTTCTTTTAACCTTTACTAGTTATAAAACACCTCCCTGCACACACACACACACACACACAAACACACACACACACACACACACACACACACACACACACACAGAGTAAATTTAGTTTAGCAAGGAGAAGATTTATAGTTTTTGGTAAAGAATTACCTTAAATTCTACTCTAGTGCCAGTGGCTCATATGTATAATCCTAGCCACTTGAGAGATTGAGATCAGGATGATCTCAGTTCTAAGCTAGCCTGAGCAAAAATTTTAAGAAACTGCTTCTCAACCAATGGTGGGACACAGTAGTGGGCACCTGTCTTCCCAGCTATGAGAGAGGCTAAGATCAGGAAGATAACAGTTGTAGCTAGTCTATGAAAACAGTTTTCAAGACTCCATCTCAAGGTAAAAAGCTAGGCATGGTGCATGACTGTCATTTGAGCTATTGCAAGAAGCATAATAGGAGGACTGTGGTCCTAGCCAGACTGGGCAAAGGGATGACTTAGATCATCTATACTTGGAGACAAATAAGCATTTATGATTATTTAACTTATTTAAGTTGAATGTTTCTATGATGTCATATTTGGAAAATTTATAAATCATTATTTCCAAACAGGTGAATTTGATGTATTAAAAGTCTATAGCATATTAAAGAAAGAATTATGACCTAGACTCAATCATTTTTGGAACATTTTCAAATAAAGAGAGGGCTGTTGAAGTGACTAAAGTGGTAGAGCACCTGCCTAGTAAGTGTGAGGCCCAGAATTTATATCCCAGTACTGGAAAAAAGATTAAAATAAATAAATATATAAAAGGATAGTCACGTATATTAAATTTACACTTACAATTCATGAAATATAAAATGTGTTTTATCATTTTATTTAATCTGTCCAATTGAAATAAAAAGAAAAATAAATTTCTTACATTTGCCTTATAACTAAAATAATTACATGTCTTATGAGTAATTTTTGTGTTACTTCTGTTGATTGTATCAGTCTTCATTAAGATGTAGTGACTATTACATTAATAGCTAAATGCAAAGTCTGTCTTACCAGAAGTTACAAGGATTTTTAAAATCCAGAACAATAGAACTGACCAAGAATTTACTTGTTCCTGTAAATGCTCTGTGAAGTGTTTAACTAGGTATAATTTGCTTACTTAAAATTACCAACACAGATGCTCCCACCCATCACACACCGCCTTTGCATTCAACTATGCTTTAAAGGCTTCTTGTACAAAACTAGTCCAAGCCAATTAAAATGCTAATAAATAGTCACAATGGAGGGAAAATTGCTTTCTCTGTCTTCATGAAGCATATGTATATCAGTAAAATAAGATGTTGTCAATCTGTTAAAATCTTAGTGAATTCACTCTTCTCTGACACCTATCAGAGAAAATGAACTACTATAGAGGGGTCATTTGTCTAAGTTGTGGCAAAACCTAAAGTGCAGGAATGCTATAGTATTTCTTGAAACACTTGACTTTAAAATAACAGAAAATGTCCCAAAGGGGTCACCATTTAAGCACACTTTGGGAATTAATTCCATCTTCTTTCCTCCTTCATATATTTGAAATAGAATAATATAATATTTTTGAAAACTTGTAGCAAAGCCAATTGCCCTAGGGCTTTTGCTGTGGACAATTCATCTATATTGACTCCATAAAAACATTTGCTGACATGTCTACTTAGAGTGACTTAATGCTGTCACTTTCTTGTTATTGTTCAAAAACACCAGTTTGTATGTGCTTACTATGTTGTTTTTCTTGCATAGAACAATACTATGTATTATGATTAAGTTGTTAAATACAGAAAATGACAGACATATTACATGATTCTATTTTCATGTTACCCATGTACTTTCAATAATTATCTTTATTATTTCTACTTTTGAGTGTTTAATATTGTAGAATAATGGAGACATAATTCAACTGTGATAAATTGTAAGAAACTTTGTAAATGTCACCATGTACCCCACTATAACAATAAAAAAAAGACTGTGATTCAATATTTGAATGTTTACTGACATTTTTAAGCTTTACTTGTCCCTTCTCCCTTCCTGCCCAGGTTTTAGATAGCTAGAAAGAAATTCTAGGTCTTCCTTATTTTGGCACAAGAGAGAATTTCAAATAATATACAACCAGTCCCATATATAGGAATCCTCATTTTGGCCTGACTACCTAACAGTAAGAGATACCCTCAGTCAATCTCTTTTCCTTTCTTTTGGATCATCTTTGGAAATTTGCCTTTCTCTCCCCAGGAAAGCCTGTTTATATAAGTTATAAACTGTTCTGTACCATCTTAGCATATATGAGTCCATCAATCTGTACATCTGAATCAAATTTGCACAAGGTTCTATGTTGCATCTACAGGTTATCTACAACAGATTTATAAATAAGAAGCATAAGAAGTTAACTGGTGAGATTACAAAGTGTTAATTCCTAGATCTGCAGCAAGTTTGTGAATTGGGGTGGTCTAATGAGACATCAAGAAGTGAACAATTGTTTTACAAACTCAGCTAATTATAGTAGTTTTTGAGACATATAAATTTACATTGCTCCTTTGGTAAAAGCATTTGCTCTTTCATCAAAGGTCTAATTTACTTTATGGATTATCTTCCCATGCTTCTCTATGGCTGCAAAATTTCAGTCTTTATTGGCAAGACTTTAGCACAATATTGTCTTCTATTTACTTCTAGGTTAAAAATAATGAAGTAAAACTTCAGAAATATTAGTAGCAATAAGAAAGAAAAATGTCATTATGTTCTCTAATCTCAATGTTTGCAATATTTGATACATTTCTGGTTTCTAGCCAGAGTTTGACATAGACTGTCCAAAATAGACTGCTTGAATTTTCTGTCATCTCATTATTTTTCTGTGTAGTTTCTGCACCTTGATGACCACATCAGCAACATTAGGGAAAAATGTCCCATTAAAGTATGCATTGTTTTTTAGCCTGTTCCATAGATAAGTCTAGTGTAGGGCCAAAAAAAAGACTATTTTTAAGAAGCAGTCTTCCAAGACTCCTATGCAGTTAGCCAAGTCTTGGAATACTAGTAATGGATGTGTTCCCAAGTCTCAGAATAGTTTAGAACTGGATGATGCCATTTTCTGTGCCAAGTGTCTCTCCTACTGGTTTTGCTTACCATGTTAACTGATAAAAAAAAGAGCTACTCTTGCAATGAGCCTGGAACACCATGCAGAGTAGACTCAGGCTCGGAGCTGTATGGTTTCTCTCAACTCACACCTCTTAGCTAACAGGTGGCACCCTGCAGACAGCTGCTGTCCTGAGGCTCTTTTGGATTGTAGAATGAGTATGAATTGTAATCCATCACTCTGGAGAAATAAGATCTGAGGCCATTAGCAGTGCACCTGGTGCTGGCAATTTATAGTAAATGGAACATTGTGCGACTTGACACAGTACAAATTGTGCCCAAATTCTGCTTTGTACCAATATTCATAATTAGAACATATTTTTAATTCAGAATTATACTATATATATGTATATTTAATGCATATGCATATATTTACATGTGCAATCATGTTACAAGTGCTATATTACATGATGGCTTTGACTTGCCATGTTTACAAATATATGAAAAGTAAGAGCACATTCATTAGAGAAGCTTAGATCATAAAGAAGCACAATTTTAAAAATGAAATTAGACAAAATTCATATGAAAACAGAAAATAGTACTTGCATTCCAACGGAGAAACTCAGAGAACCTTGCAGAAAGATATTCTCTTTACTATCCTGGGCAGTAAACATGTCCGCCATTGGCTCCCCTGCTCTAAAGGGAAGAACTGTCTCTCTATTTTAAGGCCATAGTCAAATCCACTCTTTTTCCTTAAAAAACAGTATTTCTATTTTACAAGTTTTCACTAAATAAAATAAAAATCCTTGAAAATATAGTGTGTGAAAAAAGTCAATGTTTCTGTACTTGATACATTCAGAGACCTCAAAAAAATGCAATAATTTTCCCCATCAATAAAATAATAAAAGAACATATGTTTTAAATGATAGCTTAAATGCTAGCCATGTAAAATTTCCATATAAAGAATGATATAAATAAAATTTAAGCCAATATGAGTTTGTTAAATTGAAAAGTGAATGTGTGATTATAAAACAGAATAGTATTTGCACATTTTAGTATAATTTATTCACCTAAATGAAAATTCTGCAAAGAATAAAGAATAATGAAATTATAAAAAGATATTAATAGTAAAAATACATTGTAGCTGTTTTTCAGCTTAAATGAACAAAGTAACCCATCAAACAACAAGGTTGAATTATGTCCTTTATAAATAAATAAAATGAAATGGTTTCCAGGAAAGAATCAGACATTTACATTCAGACTTTCAGCGCAGTATATGACAGAATGAAAGGTATTCCCTCAACATCTGTTTCTTCTTTTCCCAAGCATATGGTACCCCAAATAGTCTACATTTCCTAGAGAAAAGGTCCTTGAGCTAAATTCCCAGATGTTAAATATGTACAGAGTAAGTATGTGTGCAACTTTCTTCTCACATTTTTTAGAAATAAACTGTTTTCTCAAACTTCCTCTGTTTCCCCTTCCCATGAGGAAAAGCATAGATGTGGAAGACATAGTTTGAACTATAGAAATAATAAAATAAGTGATGGCAGATAGCCAAGTGGCAGTAACTATCTTCCTGGGTGACTTATTGGGAGTAGATCTGGATGAACAGTTACAACTCACCAAATTATTAAAACATAACTATGTATCTTTTTAAAATCATTTTATTTTGGGGCCTGTTTTTTACAGCAGCTTAATGCTTACACTATCCAGTCAAAGAAAGCAACAAAGGAATGATCAAAGAATAATCTAAAATGAATATAAACAAGTGAGGAGACGAGCCAGACTGAGAAATAAACATTAAGTTAAGCCACGTTACATTTGTGTCAGGCATGACAGTACACACCTGCAATTCCAGCACCTGAGGTAGGAAGATGTCCAGTTCAAAGACAGCCTGGGCTACATAGTGAGATAAAATTGTAAGTAAATATTATTCACAAAATACTCTCAAATGATACATAATATTTTAGAAGTTTGAAAAATAATCAGGTGCAATTTTTTAAAATTAATGTTGTCTAAACAAACTCAAAGTTTGTTTCATACGAAGTATGCCAACCATATTTCCCCTCCTTCATCTGCTCCATTTACACTCCCCACTCTCACTAAGACTCACCCCAAACAGGACCTGCTATACATCCTAGTTTTTAAAGCGTATATTCATTGTTCAAAAGAATTTTACCATTGTTTTTCACCTATGAATTATTGTATTTTTTTTCTTTATTTAGTGGTACTGGAGTTTGAACTCAGGGTATGCACCTGAGCCGCTCACCTGCCCTTTTTTGTGAAGGGATTTTTTTTGAGATAGGATCTCCTGGAACTGTTTGCTCTGCCTCCTGAAAAGCTAGGATTACAGACACGAGCCACAAACCCCCAGCTAAAAACATTTTTTGTTGGTTTTGGAACTTGAACTAAGGACCTCCATGCCTGCAAGGCAAGCACTCCACCACTTGAGCCGCTCTGCCAGCCTCAGTATTTTAATCAGATTAACCCCAACTCTTCCTTTCTTTTCCTCACCTACTCCCTATTAATCAACAGCTTTCAGTGTTTCATTATGCCAGATTCTTACACAGATGAATGTACTTGTATGAAAATAGAATAATAAAACCTGTTGATAGTCTTTTAAGTAGGAGTTGGAGATGAGGGAGAATGATGGAGATAAACATAACCAAGTTACTTTACATATATGGAAATGTGACAATGAAATGTCCAACTAATATGTGCTAATAAAAATGTTTTAAAATTTGCAAGAAATAAGATAATGGGGCAAATAATGTAAAATATAGTAGGAAAATACTTAAAACTTATTTGTTCATAACCCTAAACTTCATAATTTTCATGTAAGAATCCTTTCAATCCCCTATTAAAACATCATTGGTTTATTCTATTTATTTAAATAAAGTTCCAAATACCCAGGGGAAAAAACCCCTAAAGTTTAAAATATAAACCCATAAAAAGTTTATTTAAAGTGATTAAAATCCAATTACCTGAACATGTAGATGAATAAGTTCTTTCCTTTTTGACAAAGAAGGAAAAGGAGGAACTTATTTTTATTGTAATTTTTAATGAAAATTGTATACATTTCAGTCATACAAAGTGATGTTTTGACATGCATATATTCAGTGAAATGACAGTACAATCAAGCTAATTAACATATCCATATTCTCACACAGCTGTCTTTTTTGTTTGTGTGCATTTTTTTATTGTTGTGCTGGGTGGGTGTACATTGTGGCATTTACAAAAGTAATTACAATGTATATGTGTGTGTTAAGAAGAAATTAACTTAATTTGGAAATGAGGTAGCAATTTTGCTTAAGCCTTTGTAAGTATAGCTATCCTTATCTCAACCAGCAAAAACCCTTGTTCCTTCCTATTATTGCTTACACTCTCTCTACAACAAAATTAGAAATAAGGGCAAAATAGTTTCTGCTCGTTATTGGGGGGGGAGAGGGAGGGGGCGGAGTGGGTGGTAAGGGAGGGGGTGGGGGCAGGGGGGAGAAATGAACCAAGCCTTGTATGCACATATGAATAATAAAAGAAAAATGAAAAAAAAAAGCCTTTGTAAGCAATATAAGTTCAAAGTAAGAAAGTGGGGACAAATTTAACACTGTGAGATAACATTTTGTGAATGACACTTTAGACTGTGGGATAACCTATAACATTTTGTGACACAGATTATAAAAAAATAATGAATCAGATCTTGGAGCATCCTGAACACCATGCAGAGTAGAGGAAATGAGTTTTTGAGGAGATCTGTGATAGGTGATTCAGAGTGTGGAAGGTGGTATGTATGGAGTTTAGTGGCTAAAGTATTTGAAAGGTGAGTGATGTCACATTGCAGTAATTTAGATTTATGTGTGCTTGCTTCTTTTATTTTGAAAAATATTTCCTAGGGCAATGATGCAGAAAATCTAATGTTTCAGATATAAGTGAAATGCTTGTGATTGTTATACTCAGATATTGCCCCAAAATCCTCAATTAAAAAATTAAGTTTTCAAGACATTTATTTTCAAAAGTTGTGTTCCTTTCTTCGGTATAAACGTCACTGAATTAGATTTTTTCCATTTTGAACTTATTTGATGTTGTTCACCTAAATCATGCTTGTAGTTGACATAGAACACCTATGGTTAAATGATGCATCTTTCTAGCAGTGAGTTTTGAATATAAGGTTGTTTCAGCAGGTTATGCACAGATATACACATAGACTTCAAAGATTTACTTGTACATGGCTTAACATGAAAGATTTCTACAAAACAATTCCAAGATTATTAAATAGCATTTCAGTTAATATTAAAATAGAAAACCCCATTTATTTTTTTGAAGTCTAGAACCAGAGTCCATCTGCTTAATTTGGCATTTTTGCACTAAGTGTTATTTGTGATTTGTGTGATATGTTTTATCTGGAACTTTAGTACCATTAATGGTGGTTTTATTTGATTATATACAGCTTTCTGGGATAAATGCCAGACAACAAATTTCTAAATACAAATTTTCCTACATTTCTCACTCTAAGATTGACTTGAACTATTTGGGATTTGTGAACCAGCAAGACAAGCTGCACAAACTTGTTTTAAAAATTCTGTAATAGGTGGTCCATACACATAGTTTGATCTTTCACATGTGAATCTCATAGAAACATTCAAAGTCATGGCAGGAATAAGTATTTATACATAAGTATTCTGCATGAATTATTCGTTGTTATCAGAATTGGAAAATATTTACAAATTAAAATATTCTGTCTATATAGCCTTCTCTTTGACTTGCAAGTCAAATATGTGGTATAATTTAAAATTTTGTACCTATGTCACTAAAAGAAATTTGACCACCAATACATCCTTTATGAAAAAACTAAACAGAAATAGAGAGTTTTGTGTATATTATGTATGTATAAAAGTATTAGGCAATATAAATTTATAGTAAAGTATGATTAAGTCGGATTAGACCCTGTCTCAAAAACATTTTTGGGCATTGAAGAGATTTCTTCTTATTACTTAATATTCAATGTAATGAAGCATTTCACTCTACATAGTAATCACTTATAGTCATATTTGAGATAATTTGAGAAAACTAGCAAAGTCTGCACTGCATATATCAGAGGATACTTCAACATTTAGCAATATTTATGGTGTATATGCCAGAGCTAAGGAAATGGACCACTTTATTAAGATGAAAAAAACATGATGAATATAAAGAAAGATGGCACAAATTTCTAATATATGTGATTAAGATCAGGCATCTTACACAAAACCACATCTAATATCAAAAAAGTTAAAAATTTCAGTGTGTTAGTGGACAAAAAGCACATATTATCTTGCACTTGATTCTTTATTAATTCAACAAATTTTTTGAGTAATGGGTATACGCCACACATTGTATAGAATACACTAATGAAGCAGATCATAGAAGCTTTCTGACTTCTGCCTGGGAAAATAATTACAAACATAAATTTATCCAAATTCACATTTTTCCACAGAAAATGTGGGAAGAATAAAGGAAATATGATTCCATGATAGCACATAATAGAGGAATCTATTAGTTTCTCTGAGGATGTAAAGTATTACTTATGATGCATTACGGTAAATAAATCAGACACAGAATAAGCAGGGTAGACCATTTCAAACTGAAAGTCAGAACGCTGGGATTATGGGGCAGTGATATAGAGTCAGCAGGGTTTTCAGGTGAGGTTTAGAGGTAAAGCAACTCTCAGACTGGAGACTTATGTTAGACTGACCACTTGATGTGAAGAACTATAGGAAAGCATCTGTGTGATTAAGCCAGAGATGGAGAGCAGAAAATCGAAGAGAACTTTAGATTTGTGTTTTGGAAATTCTCTCCTGAGTGTACAAAAATAAAATTAATTGGACAAAAAAACTTTGGACAAGAAAGTATTGGGGAAAACAGCAAGCTACAAAATTGGCTTAGGTGAGTTAAGTAAAAATAGCAGCTTGATATAAGAAAGAAAAGAATGAGACAGGGGTAGGTATAATCTAGAAATACTTTGGACAGGATTCCATGGTGGTTGGGTGGGCTTTGGAGTTGAAAGAGAAGTAGGATGTAAAGGATATATTTAGGGGATCATGTTTTTAAAAGCAAACCGTGTCTTTAATTATAAACAGGTCGAGTTTCAAACATATTTAAGATACTTACTAGAGAAAAATAAAACTTATGCAAATGTGTAGAGTCTAAAATAAATAAAATTTTGTGAAGTTAAAACATACTGGTGTTGAACGATGCAGGGGGTAAATTAAGCTTAGATATAACATAATAATAAAAATGAAATACAATTAAAAGAACATGCTTGTGGTATTATGTCTGATCAAATGTTGAGGTAAAAGACTGTCTAAGACAGTGTAGAGTGAATGAATAGAAGAGAACAAAAGGAAGAAACTGAAAAAACTCTAAATTTAATGATTCTGTACAAAAATATGAGCCAATAAAGAAGACTGAAAAATGTTAGCTTTAAAAATCACATAGTCTAGGCTAGTAAAAATATTAAGGAAAGATACCAATAAAAGATACTTTTACAATGAGCGAGAAGGTTTGAGCCCTGTTGAAAAATAATTCCTTAAGCAAGCGAAAATATTTACTTTCACTAGTAGTCATGAAAATGCAAGTTAAAAATAGTAAGATATAACTTCAAATTAGTAACAGTAAAATGATAGGTAAAATGTAATTATTAAATGAGCATTACACCATATATCTCTTTCTGTCCTCTTTTGAAATTCTAATAGTATTTAAAACTGTAATTCTGGCCAGGCCTGATGGCGCCTGGAATCCCAGCGTTTAGGAATCTTCAGAAGGATGGTGAGTGTCATGCCTGCCTGGCTTTGTAAGTAATTAGGGATGGGCATGTTAGCACCCCCCTCCTTGGGATCCAGCTACTCAGGAGGCAGAGGAAGGAGGATTTCAGTCCAAAGACACCCCAAGCAATGTTACCCAGAAACCTTACTTGAAAAACAATAAATGAGAAAGGACTCGGGGCACAGCTCAAGTGGTAGAGGGTTTGCCTAGTAAGCATGAGTCCCCGAGTCCAATTCCCAGTGCCATGAAAATTAATAAGTTGATAAATAAAGTAATCCTGAAGATATAATGGCATGTACATAAATATTTTATCATTGGTACATGTAACAGAAAAAATTGGAAGCATCAAAATGTTTTAAAAGGTATATTCAGTTTCAGGCTAAGAGATTGGATATATTTCTCCCAACTGCACTTGTTGAATTCAGATTAAAACCCGTGAAATTCTTCTTCTTCTTCTTCTTCTTCTTCTTCTTCTTCTTCTTCTTCTTCTTCTTCTTCTTCTTCTTCTTCTTCTTCTTCTTCTTGGTGGCAGTGGAGTTTGAACTCGGGGCCTCATACTTTCAAGACAGGTGTTCTTACCACTTGAGTCACTCCACCAACAATCCTTGAAATTAATTATAGGAAAATTAAAAGCCAGAGAGATGCAAGACTAGATAGGAGCCTTGGCATTTGAGGAATTGCATACTGTGAGTTACTTGTTTTTTATGTTTGTTTGGTTTGGTGTTCGTTTTGACCTAATGTCTTATATACCCCTAGGACTCTGGTGCTAGAGACATCCACTTTGAAATGTTTATAGGAGCTGACATAACCCCAAACAAAGCCTTGTCTCTTGAGACCAGAAAAGTGGTAACCTATTGAGACAAAAAAATAACTGACTTAATATAACCAAACATCATGACAAAGATGTAGAGCCCCACTCCCATCATGTGTGCTTGAGTAGAAAACTAGATTTGCATCCATGCCAGGTGCAAATTAGGCTTTTCTTTCACTCTTAGCTAGAGAGGTTCCAGGAGAGGCCTATTGGAGAGCCTGAGACCCCACTCTCACATAGTAGAAAGAAATGCCAAAGGATGCTATATGGAGAGTGTGGAGCTTAACCTCTACCTGGAATTGCTGAGGTAAGACTCACTTCTCCTCAACAGCAAAGTTCCAGAGGATGTTAGGTAAAGGAGAAGACTTTTTAAATTTCCAATGTTTCATGATCCTGTATCCCAAAACTCTCAGACATATTTTAAAATTGTGGAGAATACAATTACTAAAAGCCAATAGCAAGATGTCACGGGTGTTGTAATGATCACAAAAATATTTAAAGCTATTGTAGTAAAAATACTTCAAAGAGAAATTCTAAAGATGTTTGAAATGAATGAAGACTAGAAAGTCATAGCAAAGAAATAGAAGATATGAAGAAAAACAAATGAAATTTCAAAACATTAAATATAATAAATGAAATTCAAAACACAATGGATGGACTCAACAGAAGACTGAAAATGATAGAGAAAAGAAGCAGTGAACTTGAAAATTCAAAGTTAGAAATTTTCTAAACTTAATAATGGAGAAAAAATAAACTGAAAAAATATGGAGAGAACTATAATGGCCTATATAACCATTATATGGATATATAATGGAATTATAACTTCAGGCCAAAACATGTAATTTTTGTATGATAACTCTCCTACTCTCTTAGGGAAAAGGATAAACAAGGTGGGGGTAGAAACCAATTGGAAAAACAAATGGCAAATAATTTCCAAAACTTGACAAATGAGATAAATCTACAGGTTTTTAAAGCTGAACATATGGAGCCTAATTTAATAGCTCCAAAATGTCCATGCCCAAATGCAGCATAATAAAAGTTAAGAAACTGAAAATAAATAAAATCTTGAAAGATGATGGATAAAAGCACCTTACCTAAAAGAGTTGAATAATTTAATTATCATCAGATTTCTCATCAGGTCTGGAGGCCAGAGTAAAGTGACACATTGCCAATTGCTGACATACAATAATTCTAATCTCGAAATTTTATGTTAACTAATTCTATAATCTCTGTCTGTTATATTATGCTATAAGAAAATACTCAAGAGAAGGTAATTTATAAAAAATGGGAATTTTTATTTGGTTCACCATTCCAAAGTGATATGTATGACATCATAAAACAACACAGACCAGAAGTGCTAGTGTACACGTCATATTGACACCCACTCATACGATATCATATAATTCCAATACCATTCTGGAGGCCCAATTTCCAAGTCCAGTTGATATACATACTTTCTAATTACACTTCTAGCATGTGAAGTTTAGGAGGTCATACTCATACCATAGCATCTATCCTTAAAGAGAAGAGACATGAAATTAAATATTTGCAAAATAAAAGAAATTGTCTCTGAATTAAAGAGACCACCCACAGAATGGGAGAAAATCTTTGCTAAGCTATACATCAGACAAGGGACTTATAAGCAGAATATACAGGGAGCTCAAAAACTTAAACTCCCCCAAAATCAATGAACCAATAAAGAAGTGGGCAACGGAGCTGAACAGAACTTTTTCAAAGGAAGAAATCCAAATGGCCAAAAACACATGAAAGAATGGTCATCATCCCTGGTCATAAAGGAAATTCAAATCAAAACCACAGTAAGATTCTACCTCACTCCTTTTAAAATTGCTACCATCAAAAATATGAACAACAAATGTTGGAAAGAATACAGGGAATGAAGGAACCCTCACATAGTGCTGGTGGGAATGTAAGCTGGTACAACCACTATGGAAAACAATACAGAGGCTTCTTAAAAAACTAAAAATAGATCTGCCATATGATCCAGCAATACCACTCCTAGGGAAATACCTGAAGGACTATGAGTCAGGTTATTACGAAGGCTCTTGTACACCCAAGTTTATTGCAGCACTATTCACAATAGCTAACCTATGGAAACAGCCACTACTGATGAATGGATTAAAAAAATGTGCGATTTATACACAATAGAATTTTATTCAGCCCCAAGGAAGAATGAAATTTTATAATTCACATGTAAATGGATGGAACTGGAGAATATCATCTTAAGAAAGTTATTTGGGCTCAAAGGCCAAAAATTGCACATTTTGTCCTCACATGTGGATTATGTATGTACATGAAATATATAGGACAATTATAATCAGAGGAGGCAAGATAACTATACTTCATTCAAAGAGGCAAAATATTTCAGCTGATTTTTGTATCTATAGACTAGTTCTGTACTTGCCTCTGGGGCTGGTTAGAGAAATCTACACATGATTAATGGAATGGAACTATACACACACATTTTTCCAATATCAGTTTTCTGATTTTGTTGTAATAGTATACTTTGATGTAACCATGGGAAACCTGAGTGATGGGAAATTGGGATCACTGTGTTATATATTTGCATCTTCCTGTTGTTCTATAATTAGTCCACGCTTAAAAGTTTAATTAGAGACATTGGGCATTTTAAGGGAGTTCAGATTTGACTGAATGCCCTTCTCCTTGGAGACTAGGCCCACGATGTGTTGAATATTTCAGAATGTTGCCAGGCTTTACTGGCATTTCTCTTTACATCTTTTCAGAAACGGTGGTGGATAAGCCATTTTAAGTGTTAAAACACTTTATAAGCAGAACATGGCATTTCTGAGTTTTGTTTCAAACCAAAACATGTCAATTCTGAGTTTTGAACCTGGCCAAAATATACTTAATGAATGAGCCAAAGGAAGACATATTCAGATAAAAAAAGCTAACAACCCACTTTTGAAAACCGTCTGATACTGTCTTAAAAAATTAAACATTTATCTACACAGATACGCTAGTCCTTCATATTTATTCAAGGTGGGGATAAATGTATGTTTTCTGTAATATTGCACATAAATGTTAATGATGATTTTTAATATAGACCAAAATGGCTTAAAATGGAGCAGATACAGGTATATATTCAGACAATGAAATACAATGTGTCAGTACAAATGCAGCAGCAGAGATGTTCCAAAGAAACACTGTACAACTATCAGGTATTTTGTCCAGTGTTGTGTACAATTACATTTATCTGAGATTTTAGAACAACCAAATCTAATATATGAAGGAAGAAAACTTTAAAACACTGTTCATCACTGAGCATATTTACATTTGAAAATGTAAAGAGGCCAGAGGGAATTTTCTGAAATGTCTGTAAGGTGGTGTCTACTTACAGTGTTTTATGCTAGATAGAGATATAAATTTACTTGAACCAATGAAACACTAATTCATAAGGAAACTGATCAAATTATTTTTTAATGATAAAAATATTAAATTGTATGGATTAAAACAGTGCATTTTAGATAGAAACATTTCACCAGTAATTAATTTAAACAAGATAAAATGATGAAAAAATTCAGATTGAGAAGTAATTTGGAGATTCCTTCATTTCATTTTGCCAAATAATATTTTTTCCATAAAGGGTCTCCTCATGTAGTCCATGCTGAGCTGGAACTCACCAAGCCGGCCTCTCAGTTGTGACCCTCCAGTCTCAGCTTCCTGAGTGCTGGGTTACAGACCTGCACCCACACTCAGCCAATGGCTTCATTAGTCTCCAAGGCACAGTTTCTTCCACATTGTCTCCTGGGCAGCTTCCTTGGAGATTGCTGCTCTCTGCTCCAACTGCATCTGTGGATCTTCTACCACATTGTTCCCTTTAATATATCTGTCTCTAACACTGCACTAGAAACTCCTTTAAGCCAGAGAGCATGTATCATTTACCCTCAGCTTCACTTCCTATAACTAACAGTGAGTGAAGGAGCTGATAAGCAAACGCACATCCAATAACATTTAAGTAGAAAATCCTTCCCATTCTTTTCTTTTATTGTACAATAGTGAGCTTCTTAGTATTGAGCTACAGTGGGGCCTCTATTTGAAATGCCTATATCACACAGGTAAAATAAGTGAGCAAAATGGGTAAGCCAAATTATTTTTGAATATTTATCAAATTGAGAAGAAGTCATATGCCCTTCAAAGCTTCCTCATTTTTTTTCCATGTACCAATAAAAATGGAACATTTCAGAGCTTCAGATTCGCAAGAGAAGAGCAATTTTTAGCTTCTTCTTAACATTGCCTGAACAGTACATTTTGACTTAATGTCTAGGTAATTCATATAACAACCCAATTCTAAATTATGGTCTGAGGAACACCAATTTTGTGGTTTTTGACATGAAATCTATTGGCTTTGAGTGAACAGAAATGAAAAAGCAATTATTTTAGAAAATGTTCATATTGTGCATTAAATAAATTTGCTTGAGCAGTATTTATTTGTTCACTTAAAAATTTTGAGATCTATGTTTAAATTAGCTCTGTATAGAAACTTTGTTT
This sequence comes from Castor canadensis, assembly GCF_047511655.1. Classification (NCBI taxonomy): domain Eukaryota; kingdom Metazoa; phylum Chordata; class Mammalia; order Rodentia; family Castoridae; genus Castor; species Castor canadensis. The sequence goes on along the minus strand of NC_133386.1, from coordinate 99,865,367 downwards.
TGCGTTTTTCTCAATATCAATTAAGAATAAGTTATTTTTTCTTTATGTTACTACTGTGTTTTTTGTAAAGTGCCTAGGATAATTACAAATCACACTTAATACTACTTAGAGTGGTTTATTGAAAGCCTGTGCTTTAGACACTTGTGGCTAAAAGAAAAAAAGTGATAGTTTGTTAGAGGGAATTATGCATTCATATATTTTAGTCAGGTCTTAGAGTCTTCATAAGAAGAAAAAAAACTAATATGAAGGAGAGAAATGCCTAATTAAATTAGGTGACAATTCAAAGATTGAATAGTATTTAAAAGGAGATTTCACAATCAGTACATCTTGGCAGTGTGCTTGAGTTGCTAGAAATTAAAATCTAACAATCGAGTTACAACTCCCAGGAAGACTCGCACCCCTGCTGTACTCAAAAAACACAGCTTGATCCTGAGATTGTTGTCATTACTTGCTCTTTCTCATCAAATGTGAAACATACAACTGTTAGCAAAGTTTGCATTATTTATAGAAAGAACAACTCCTCCAAAACAAAACTGAAAAATCATCTTATTGGTACAAAAAAAATCACTGACAAAAACCATAAAAATAAAAATAGGAATGATCCAACTAGTATCAATTACACTACATTTATGAAGAATATAATTTCTAGAGCATTACTGAAGAGAAAATGAGAAATAAACATGAGCAGGATGTATACAGATGATGGAAAAAATATCGTTGTTCCCATTCCTCTCCAAAATAAGAATCAGAACCAATTAAGTGCTTTCCAGTCACCAGGCATGACATGACATTCCTTCTACACATTTTCTGCAATTAATCCTTGCTATGAAACTATCAGACAATGAAGCTTCTTTAGTCTGTATCTTAATCTTTTCTTTATGCAGAAATCCTGCTAATCTACTATGAAATTACCAGTTTCTTTTAGGGGATCAAATTTGCCTCAGGCCATGAACTCACTATTGTCTATTTACATATTATTACTATTTGTCAAATTTTATATTTTCTCCTTTTTACTTTTTTCTTAATCAAATTCCTTATGAATTTGTCTAAATTGTAAGTCTTTTAAACAAAATAGATTTTAAAAATATTTACCTTTTCTACCACTTGAGTTTTGTTTATTAATTTAAAATTTATTTTTATCACTTCTCTAATTTGAATGTAACTTTAGTTTTAATTGTTTTTTTCAGAATGTCAAAATTTCTTTGTATTCTAAAATTGTCATGTCATTTAAGGGGAGAATTTCATGTCAACACTGTCTTTGTGTCTCTTAAGCTTTAGAGCATTCTAACATTTGTTCCTTTCTATCTAGATGTAACTTTCAAAAGATTTCTTCTTTCCTCTGATGGTTTGCCTGGAAATATGTGTCATGTGTTTTAAATGAAGTTAAATCAGTGCAAAAACAAACATTCTCCACTTGAGAACTGTATGATTAAAAACATACACATGTAAGTTTTTCCTATTTGAGTACTAAAATAAATATAATAAATAACAAAACACATATTTCTTTTTAGGGAAAGCATCAGAATTTTTGATGAATTTTTTAAAAAATCCATTTATCGTTGCACTTCTATACCTTCAGAATTTATTTTAGAAATTTATTTAGAACACATGGAATGATTATTATTTATCAAACGTACATATCTTTTGTCACTGCATAATCTCACACTTCAGCCATCTAGGGTCTTTAACTTAAAATCAGATTTTATTTTGGTATTAACATTGTCACCACCGGCCACATAATTTTAAACTTTCCTTATGCTTAGCAGCTGTGTTTCTTTCAAACAACATAGAAATCGGTTTGGTTTCTAGGCCAATGCATGATTAAGTCTCATTTTAGGAAAAAATAGAGCATTCTCATTATTGTGAACATAGTTTGTATCTGTTTGCTCTTTGATCTGTTTTCTAATATTTCTTATGGATTATTTACTTTATTATCCATTCTTTCATATTTTTTCACCATTTACCAGGCTGTAATCTATTCTACTTTTTCTTATACAATTGAGAATTTTTTTAATTATTGTAAATTCAATGAAAGGCATTTCCACCAGGATATCTATGTTCAGTTACTTCTACATGGGTAAGATGAGTAGCTTAAAATAAATCATTACTCTACATATCCACTGTGTTTTGTTACATTAGTTCTAGAATATACCAGCAATAGTTCACCTATTTGCATCTTTACTCAAGAAGTGTTTTATTTCATGTATGTTACTCATCCATTAAAGGAAATGGATTTCTCACTACTTCTTTTCTGCTTTTCACTGCTCCTTCTTGATTCATAATCTTTTTCTTTTTTATTGCTTTTTACATACATATCTAGAGAAATTTGTTATATCACTCATCTGTTCACTTCTCAATTATTAATTTTCCCTTACATGGTCAAGAAAAAATATTAATTTTTGTTCTTAATTTTATTATTTTATAAATTTACAACATTTATTCATCATTACAAGTTCTACTCTTTTGCTTCTTTAGGTATTTTCTGTTTCTCCTCTAATTGTGTAGGTAAATGCTAAGTTAATTTATTTTAAGCATTCTTTAAGAAATTAGTATTCCTGGGCTTGATCTTATTTTCCAGAATAGCATTGGCAATATTCAGCATATCAAATTATTTCTTTTTAGAGAAGACTGGGGATATGGCTCAGTGGAATAGTGCACGCTTAACACCCTAGGTTCAATCCCCACCACAGAAGCTGGCTGTGGTGGTGCACACCTGTAATCCCAGCACTTGGGAGGTTCAAAGTAGGAGAATCAGGAGTCCAAGTTCAGCCTGGACTACTTAGCGAGATGCTATCTCAAAACAAAACAAAGTAAAAAACTTCCAGCACAGTAAACATGAAACAGTTCTTAGTAGTACATATCACGTTAATACTTTTTTAAGAATCATAGAATCATATAATATATCTCTCCATACATTATTGGTCCATGATTATATGGGACAAAATATGTTTATGACCCAATACCTCAATCTGGCACCCTAAAAAAAGATGTGAGAAAAGTTAGTAGAACATCACAATCACATGCATATATTTTGGACAATGCTTCAGGCATCTACAGATACAATAGGTTTGTGACCTATGAAAAAACTCAAAGGCAGAGCTTAACATGCAGAGGAGTTAAATGAGGGCTCTTAGGGTGGCCTACTGCAGAGGAAAGAGGATTGGGAAGGGAGAGAATGTCAGCTGCCATGAAATCCCATGGGGGGAAATAAACCTGTCTCACTCAGCTGGAAGCTCTGAAAGTAAAACTGTCTTGCAGAACTGAGTTGGTGAGGTGGGGGTGACCAGTGATTGGAGTAAGGCTACTTCAGGAAAGAAATGGGAGATCATCTGGTAAGACTGTACAGTGCTGTCCACAACATCCCTTCAGTAACTAGAAGAATAAGAAAAAGCTCTTGGTTTACTATAAATTACAATAATTTGTGGATTAGACAATAATGTTTTAAGTATTTTTTCATTCTAATAAGGTGCCTTGTAACATATATAGTACATATATATGCATCTCATTGGATTATTTTTTATTTATTTATTTTTTGGCAGTAATAGGATTTGAACCTAGGGCTTTGTGCTTGGCAGACAATCAGTCTTACAACTTGAAGGAGGCTCCTCTCCAAGCCCTTTTTGCTACAGTTATTTTTGTGATAGGGTCTCGCATTTTTGACCAGGGTGGGGTTGGGAATGCATTCCTTCCATTCTACCTCCTTGCATAGCTGGGATTATGAGAATCAGTCACCAGTCCAGCCTTTTTTCATTGTGTTTTAGTTACATTTTAGCACATTATCTAAATTTTTGTGAGTCAACATGTAACACATTGTATTTTTCTTATTTAAAACATTTGGAAACAGTCTCCTTGCTATTAGTCCATTCTGGAAAGCCTTATTTTTCAGGAATATAATTGCAATGGATTTTCAGGAGATTTTCTCTGCCAATTATTGCATTGATATCTTATAATCTCATTTTAATTTTAAACTTTGATCAAAAGTATTTATAATATGTCTAGATTTTTTTTAACTTTATATTTTGAAAAAATAAAATAATGCAGAAAAATCATTTGGAATGCAGTGACAATGGCATATTAAGCAGATCACTTTTATTTCATGTTAATCAGACCTGACGTCACATCATAGCATTTTTTATTATTAATAGATATTTACTTACCTTAGGCCCTAAATGGCAAAAACACTTCCTAATGCTGCTTCCTATGGTGACAGTCATTTATTTTATGATTTTGTGCTGGATATGGGTACATTGTAGCATATTCAAAGGTTCTTATAATGTATCAAATTTATCATACTTGAAATCATCCCCTCTACTGCTCTCTCCCATCTTCCATCCTCTGACACTTGGAACAGTTTCAACAGGTACCATTTTTGCATTTATATACTCATGTACAAATTGTTTGCACCATATTCATCTTCCTAACCCTTTTCCCATCTCCTTCCCCTCCTCCTGGTGCCAACCCACCACGACCACTGGGCAGAACCTGTTCCACTGTCTTGTTTTGTGATTTTGTAGAAGAAAAATATATAAGATAAAAAGAAAAACATGATGTTTTTATTAATTTGAGATAAAGATAGCTACACAGAGAAATTCCTTGTGTTGTTTCCATGCATATATGTAGTATAGCCAAAACAAATTCACCTCTTATAGTTCACTTCACTCCTCCCTAGTCAGCTTCCCATAGAGGTCCTGGCCACTTTAAAATTTCTATATTCACTACTTTACAGTGAGCACACCAACCACATTCAAGTTTTTACTTTCCTTCTCTTAACCTGTCCAGCGCTTGCACAGCCTCCCCTTAGTATGACCCATGCCCCATGGTATTGCTGTATTAGCTTTAGGTCTACAATCCACATATGACGGAGGAGAAGCAGATTTGTTCTTCTGAACCTGACTAAATCCAATTCCATCCATTTACCTGCGACTGACAAAATTTCATTCTTCTTTGTGGCTAGTACCACATATTATTAATCGATTTGTCAGTATTCAGGCATCTTGGCTGTTTCCAGGGCTTAGCTATTGTGAATACTGCTGCAACAAACATGGGTGTGCAGATGCCTTTGTTGTAACCTGACTCACATTCGTTTCGGTATATCCCTAGGAGTGGCATTGCTGGATTACATGGCAGAACTGTTTCTAGTTTTTAAAGTCATCTACATACTGTTTTCCACAGCTGTTGTACTAGATCACATTCCAACCAGCGGTGTATAAGGGTTCCTTTTTCCTACAGCCTCACCAATATTTATTGTTGTTGATGTTCTTGCTGATAGCTATTCTAACAGGAGTAGATGGAACCAGTGTGGTTTTGATTTGCATTTGCTTTATGGCCAGGGATAGTGAGCAGTTTTTCATGTGTTTTTTAGCCATTTGGACATCTTCCTTTGAGAAAGTTTTGTTCTTTTCAGTTGCCCATTTCTTTACTGGTTCATTCAATTGTGGGGGGAGTTTAGTTTTTTGAGTTGCCTGTATATCCTGGTTATCAATCCCCTTCTGATGTAGAGCTAGCAAAGATTATTAACCCATTCTGTGGGTGGCCTTTTCAATTTGGAGACCCTTTCTTCTGTTGTGCAGAAGCTACTTAGTTTCATGTAGTCCCATTTGTTAATCCTTTCTCTTACTTGCTGAGCCTCTTCTGTTCTACTGAGGAAGTCCTTGCCTATACCTATTGTTTCCAGTGTATTTCCTGTACTAGTTTCAAGGTTTCAGGTCTAATATAAAGGTAATCCACTTTGAGTTGATACTTGTACAGATTGACAAATATGGATCTAGTTTCAGTTTTCTGCAGGCAGATATCTAGTTTTCCCTGCAACATTTGTTGAGAAGGGTGTCTTTTTTCCATTGTATGTTTTGGTCATTTGTTAAAAATTAATGTGGTTGTAGCTGCCTGGAGTCATACCCAGGACCTCTCTTCTGTTCTACTCATCTTCATGTCTGTTTTCATACCAGCACCATGCTGTTTTTATTGCTATGGCTCTGTACTATAGTTTAAAGACAGGTATTGTAGTACCGCCAGCATTGTTCTTTTTGCTCAGTATCATCTTGGCTATTGATGGACTTTTTTTTGTGTTTCCAAATGAACAATATGGTTGATCTTTCAACCTCTGTGATGAATGTCATTGGGCTTTTGATGGGACTTTCGTTGAACATGTAGATTGCTTTTGGTAGTATAGCTATTTTTACTATGTTGATTTTACCAATCCAAGAGCATGGGAAATTTTTCCATTTTCTGTAATCTTCTTTGATTTCTATCTTTAATGAGTTGTAGTTTTCCTTGCAGAGGTCATTTACATCCTTTGCTAAGCTTATTCCCAGGTGTTTGATTTTTTTTCAGGGTATTGTAAATGGAATTGTTTAATTATATTCTTTCTTAAGCAGTGCATTGTGGGTTTATAGAAAGGCTACTGATTTTTCTAAGTCAATTTTGCATTCTCTTGCTTTGCTGGAGCTGTTTATGGTGTCTAGGAGGATTTTTGGGTTAAGATTATAACATCTTTTAGGTATAAGATCATGTCATCTGCATATAAGGAAATTATGACTACTTCTTTATGTATTTGTATTCCTTCCTCTTCTAGGGATTCCAAGACTATGTTAAATAGGAGGGGAGAGAGTGGGCACCCTTGACTCATTCCTGACTAGGGGAAATGGTTCCAGTTTTTCCCCATTAAGTATGATGTTAGATATAGGTTTGTCATATATAGCCTTTATTATTTAGAGGTACAACCCTTCTATTCATAGGTTCATCAGAGCTTTTATCTTGAAAGTGTTGACTATTTCAAAGGCTTGTTTTGCATCTATTGAGATGATCAGGTGGTTTTTGTGTTTGCTTCTGTTACTATGCTGTATTACATTTAATGATTTGTGTATGGTGAACCATTCCTGCATCCCTAGGCTGAAATGAACTTGGTCATAGTGAATGATCTTTCTGATATGTTTTTAGATTTGGTTTTCCATTATTATTTTGAGGATTTTCACATTAATGTTCATAAAGGTGATTAGCTTGTAGTTCTCTGTTTTGAATGTGTCCCTGTCCAGTTTGGGGATGAGTGGAACATTGATTTCATAGAATGAGTTAGTGTTCCTTCCATTTCTATTTCTTGGAAAAGTTTAAGTAGTGTTGGTATTAGTTCTTCTTTAAAGGTCTGGTAGAATTCAGCTTAGAATCCATCAGGTCCTGTACATTTTTTTGGTGAGTCTCTTTATTGCAACTTCAATTTCATTTCATGTTATAGATCTGTTTAAGTGATAAAACAGGTTCAGTTTTGGATGGTCTCATGTATGTAGAAATTTTTCCATTTCTTCTAGATTTCCCAATTTATTTGAATATAGTTTCTCAAAGTAGTCCCTGATGATTCCCTGGATTTCCTTTGTTTTTGTTGTTATCTCTTCTTTTTAGATTCTGATTTTATTAATTTGTGTTATTTCCCTCCTCATTTCAGTCAGATTTGCCAGGGGCTTGTCAATCTTCATTTTTTCAAATAAGCAGCTTTTTGTTTTATTGAATTGTGTGTGTGTTTTTTAAATCTCTATTTCATTAATTTCACCCCTAATTTTCATTATTTCTCTCCTTCTGCTTGTTTTGTGTTTCACTTGTTCTTATTTTTCTAGGAGTTTGAGATTTAGCACTAGGTTGTTGATTTGAGATCTTTCTGCTTTTTTAATATATGCACTCTTGGCTATTACCTCTTCTCTTGGGACTGCCTTTGCTGTATCCCATAAGTTCATAGGTTGTATTTTCATTTTCATTAAATTTCAGGAATTTAAAATTTTCTTCCCTTATTTTTCTATGACTCCAATCATTGAGCAATTTGTTGTTAAGCCTCTAATTGTTTGAGTATTTTCTGCCACTGCTTGTATTGTTGAGTTTTAGTTTTATTGCATTGTGATCAGATAGCATGCAGGGGGTTATATAAATTTTCTTGTATTTCTTGAGACCAGCTTTGTCCCTAAGATATGATCTATTTTGGAGAAAGTTCCATGAGCTGCTGAGAATAATGTATATTGTGCTGATTGGGATACTCAGAAGAGATCTGTCAGTTCCATTAGATCTATGATGCATTTTAGTCTAGAATTTCTTTGTTGAATTTTTTGTCTGAATAGCCTATCTATTGTTGCTAGATGGGTATTAAAGTCTACCATTATCACTATGTTGGGATCTATATGTTGTTTTAAGTCCTTTATTGTATGTTTAATGAAGTTAGGTGCACTGGCATTGGGTGCATATAAGTTGAAAATTGTCATTTCCTCTTGATGTATTGCTCTTTTTATTAGTAGGAAGTCACCTTCTTTATCTCTTTTGACTACATTAAGTTTGAAGACCACTTTATCTGATATGAGTATTGCTACTCCTGCCTGTTTCGAGGAGCCATTAGCTTGGTAAAACTTCTCCCAGCCTTTCACCATAATCCAGTGTTTATTTCTGTCAATAAAGTGGGTCTCCTATAAACAACCAATTTTTGGGTCTTTTTTATCTACTTTGCTAAATGGTTTCTTTTAATGAGGCAGTTGAGTCCATTAACATTCAGTTTTAGTATAGAGAGGTATGAGGTGATTCTTGCCAGTTAGTTGTTTTTGTTGTGTAACGATTTGAGTGTGTGCAACTGATTCAGTGCTACTCTCTGAGTAGTTGTCTGTTCTTCTCATAAGGCTTACTACTTCCCATCCTTTCTTGGTTATGTTTGTTTTCATCTTCTGTTTGTAGGATTCTTTTCAGGATCTTCTGTAGTGGTGGCTTGGTGGTCTTATATTGTTTTAGTTTCTGTTCATTATGGAAGACTCTTATTCTTCCATCAATTTTGAATGATAGTTTTGCTGAGTAGAGTATCCTAGGGTGAAATTATTTTCTTTCAGTGTTTGAAGTATTTCACTCCATGCCTTTCTTGTTTTTAAGGTTTCTGTTGAGAAATCTGCTGTTATTTTGATGAGTTTACCTTTATATGTTATTTGTGTTTTCTGTCTTACAGCCTTAATTATTCTTTCTCTGTTCTCTGTGCTAGTGGTTTTAATGATAATATGCTGTGGAGAGGTTCTATTTTGGTCCTCTGTTTGGTATCCTGTAGGTTTCTTGCACCTGAATGGACAACTTGCTCTCAAGATTTGAGAAATTTTCTGCTTTTGTTAAATATAATATGTATCCCTTTGCTTTGTAATTCTCCTTATTTGATGCCCATGATTCATGGATTTGGCCTTTTGATGGAGTCACTGATTTCTTGCATATTCCTTTTACAGCTATTCAATTTTTTGATGAATTGTTCTTTTGTTTTTTCATTCATATCTATTTTGTCTTCAAGCCCTGAGATTCTGTCTTCCACATGTCCTAGTCATCTGAAGGGGTTTTCCCCCTGTATTTTTTATTTGATTTAAGAAACTTTTATGTCCAGGGTTTCTCTTTGATTCTTTTTTCTGAAGTTTACTGTATCTTTGTTAAATTCCTTTGTCATATCTTGTGCTGTCTCCTTTATTTCATTTATCTCTCATTTGTAGTCTCCTTTGTTTTGCTTTGGAGTTTGTTGAAGTCCTGTCTGAGTCCATTTAGTTGTTTTATGTCTAGTAGCTTCTCCATGTGTTTCTCAGTGATCTCTTCCATGACTTCCTCCTTGAGGGAATTTTTGTGGGCATCACTGGTTTCATTAGTGATATTTACCATTGTTTTGTTGGGATCAGAAGCTAGATATCTATTTTCATCATTTCCCACTAATTCCTTTATTGAATTATTGGTCTTTTTGGGGGTAGAATTTTCTGGCCTTCTTCTCCCCATGATTCTATGATGTGCTATGATCTTATGGTGTTGAGTGGTTATTTGAGTGGGATTTTAACCACCTGTTATCTACCCCTTTACCAGCTATGACTGGCTTAGTCATTAGATAAGTTGATGTTCTTTTTCTCCTCCCTGACTAGGTGGTATAAATTAGCAATAACAAATTCACTGATTCCATGTCAGACCAGTAATTTACAAAATATGTAGGGAGTCCTCTGGTGATATTATCTATAAGCCATGGAGATGGGGGGGATAATTGTTGTTTGGAAAAAGGTTCATACTTAGGTATGGAAAGTGCTGGTGCTGGAGAAAGGGGCAGAATTGGAGGATGGGGTGTGTGGACAAGGGGTTTGAGGCATGGAGTTTCTAGGGTACTAAGTCCCTAATGTAAGTTGAGGTGTAGTGTAGTCATTGTGGAAGTGGGTGCTATTGTCAGGGATTGCCAAGGGATAGGAATGATGGTGTAATGTGTAAAGGTGTTGTATTAGACTCTTCAGTGGGTAGTGTGTATTGAGGAGGTTGAGGTGGTATGGGAAGATGGAGGGGAAGAAGAGAAAAGTGAGGAGCAGAAAGGAAGGGGAGAAAATGCTAAAAGAGGAGACAGAAAAAATTGGGGGAGAAAAAGGAACATGGAGAAATGGAGGGCTGAGTTAATTAGAAGTAGGACAGAATGGAGAAGGAAGGTAACTAACAATAAAAAGGAAGAAAGTAAAAGTTAAAATCAATAATTAAAAAGAATTATATATATATAATATTTACATGTGTATCAATGAATGTTTTGGACTCTTTCCTCTGATTTCAGGTTGAAGTGGTGATGCTCTAATTTTTTATACAGGCTTTGTACTGTATAAAAACATTGTTTCTTCTTAAGATTGGTATGTTGGGTTGCGTGGCAATGAATGTTTCTCTTCCCTATTGGACAGCTTTGGGGAGCCTCAGCTTGGGGTGTTTGAGCCTGGGCTTCCATAGCAGAGTGTGCCCTCTAGAGCAGGCAGTTTCTCAGAAGTGGTTCTGTGAGGGATTGGTAAATAAGTATCAGCCAGCTCCTTCCACTCACAGCCTGTGAGTTAGAGATGAGCTTTTCTCTTGGTAAGACTCTCAGTTTCAGCTTTCTTCCAGTTTCTCCAAGCCATTGAAATGCTTGGTTTTCTCTACAGCCACTACTGAATTGCTCCACACCCATACAGTCTATTTCAGCTCTGTATTCTGCCTCTTCCCTCTATGGAGAGGCAAAATATTTCCCATGTGAATTTGGCCACCAGTTGTGTCCCAATGGGATGCAATCATCTCCCCAGCTGTACTAGAATAAGTGGTTCCATCCCAAACTGTGTGTTGTGTTCGGCTGGCAGATTAACAGATTCACTTGGTTGAAAACAGATCTAATACAGGGCAGTGAGACAGGCAGCAGACAGATGTTTTGTGTCCACTTGTGTTTGGCGTGTGCCAGTCTTCCCAGATGCTTGAAGCAGCTCTCTTTCTGTGGTTCTCTGTGTTGTATTATTGTTGGAGAGGTTAAAGACACACTAAGGTGGAGAGAGATCTGCACAGGCAGGTGGCCGTCAGAGGTTATTTATGTTATTTCATGTATTATGGTGGATCCAGGTATTCCTACATGTTTGCAGGTCTCTGGGGTTCTCTACTTTGTGGTTTTGCTTTATTGACCCTGGCAGGAGGGAATCGAGTGAGAAAAAGGAAAGGAATAAAAAAAAAAAAAAAAAGCAGTGGATTGGCCGGGCCTATCTGACCTTGCTCCCAGCTGTTCCCAGCTGGCTAACAGACAGGCAGACTGACAGCAGCTGTATGAGCCTGTGCTGTGTTGTTATGTGCTTTAAAACATTAAGTTAAGTGCTGGTTAATGAATATTATGTGCCCCCCTATGTATTGGCAGTATCTTGGTTGGCAGAAAAAGCATGATTACCTAATCCTTGATGCCAAAAATCTGTAGTATTTGCTTGAAATTGTTCAGGAAAAGGTCCCATGGTCTGTCACTTATCTGCCATCTCTGGTGACTATCATTGACTTTTGTGACAGTCATTGTCTAAATTCCTCCAAGAGTCTGGGAGGAAGAAAATGAATATGTTACTCAGAAATGAAATTGCATTCACTTTTTTTTGTTCCATGATTATACCTATTCTGAACTCTTCTTGGAAGAATCTGTGCTGTATTTGTTCTGTGTTTTTCGACATCATGTGTTCTTCCCCCATCCATTATTGAAACCCAAATACCCAGTATCTCAACATGTGACTATATTTGGAAATAGACCTTTCAAATAGGAAATAAATTAAAGTTACATTGTAAACCCTAATCTAATCCAGTAGTGTCCTTATAAAATGAAATGTAACAATTACAGCAGGGGCGTGTGCACAAGTGGATAATAATGTAAAAGGTAGCAAGAGGGTGGACATATGCCATCTTAGGAAAAAGACCTCAGAAAAACAAACTGGCAGGCTTCCAACCTCCATAATGTGAAGAAAATTAATTTCTGTTCCTTAAAAGACTTTGTCTGTGGTATTCTGTTATTGCATTCCAAGGAAATTCATAATCTAATAAAATGCATAGCATACTTACATTTTTGAACACTTTTCTCATGCTTTAACAGTTCAACCATAGAATAAGGCATGTAAATATTTTAATAGTAGTTAAGTCATAAAATGAAAAATAAGTTATGTTTGTGATAATTTTAAAGTTTTCATTAAGATTAATGTGTTCACATGAATTTGTATTTTATATAACATATAGTATACCTGCTCTAACAATTCCCAGGGAAGGAAATAGTCTATAGTGACAATTTTAATGAGCAAGCTTATTCTCATCTTAACCATTCTTGGTGCATATTATTCATTTGCTGCTCCAATCTAAGGGAAAGGGATGTCTTTACAGTTATTTGTGTCATAATTTATCAAGAACTTGTGACTTTCAGTGTACAAGTCTTCATCACCCATTGTTTAATTTATTGCTAAGTGCTTTATTCTTTTGATGTTAAAGGGTATTTTCTTAATTTCATTACAAATAGTTTATGTATATACTATATAGAAACAACTGATTTTTATGTGTTGATTCACTTCCTTGAGTTCTCTTACCAAGGTGGTGCAGCCAGTTTAAAATTTGTATATTTGTACCTGTACAGTGAGCACAATGACCACATTCAACTTTTTACTTTCCTTCCCTTGCTCTATCCCTCCTGTGAATGACCTCTCATTCGTTTGATATGCTTCCCATAATATTGCTGCATTTGTTTTAGGTGCATAATCCACATGTGAGAGAGAACATGTAATTTTTGGCAATCTGAACCTGACTAACTTCACTTAAGATAGTATTCTCCAATTCCATCTATTTACCTATGAATGACAAAACTTCATTCTTCTTTGTGGCTGAATAAATTTCCATTGTTTATAAATACCACATTTTCTTAATCCAGTCATCAGTAGTGGGCAATCTAGGCTTTTTCCATAACTTGGTTAGTTAATAGTGCTGCAATAAACATGAATGTGCAGGTGTTTTTGTTGTAACCTGATTTATATTCCTTTGGAGATATTTCTAGGACTGGTATTGGGGGATCCAATGGCAGATGTGTTTTTAGTTTTTTAAACTAAAACCATATCATTTTCCGTAGCAGTTCTACAAGTTTAAATGCCCACCACCAGGGTATGAGGGTTGTTTTTCCCTGCATTTTTGCCAACACTTGTTTTTCTTAATGGTAGCTTTTCTATCAGGAGTAAAGTAGATTCTTAGTGTGGTTTTTATTTGTATTTCCTTTTGGTCAGGTATAGTGTGCATTTTCTCAAGTGTTTTTTAGCCATTTAGACTCTCTGGTTAATTTTCCAATTTCTTCATTGTGTCCTAATTTTTGAGGAGTTTAGTCTTTTGAGTTCCCTGTATATTCTGATTATCAGTCCCTTATTTAACATATAGGTGAAAAAGATTGTCTCCCATTCTGTGGGTGGTCTTTTCAAATTAGAGACCATTTCTTTTGTTGTGCAGACACTTTTTAATTTCATATAGTCCCATTTGTTTTGAACCTTTCTCTTAGTTGCTGAGCCATTTAAGTTTTATTGAGGAAGTTCTTGCATATGCCTATTGTTTCCAGTGTATTCCCTTCTTTTTCCTATGTTAAGTTTAAGGTTTCAGATCTGATATTAAGGTCCTTAATCCATTTTGAGTTGATACTTATATAGCTAGACAAACATTGATCTAGTTTCCATTTTCTACCGGCAGATATCCAGTTTTCTCAGCGATATTTGTTGAAGAGATTGTCTTTGCTTCATTGGATGTTTTTGGTAACTTTGTCAAAAATTACGTGGGCATAGCTTTGTGGCTTCATATCTGGGTCCTCTATTCTATTCTACCAGTCTTCCAATCTGTTTTAGTGCTAGTTTTTTTTTGTTTTTTTCAATTACTATGGCTCTGTAGAGTAGCTTGAAGCTGGGTATTGTGATACCTCCAGTGTTGCATTTTTGCTGAGTACTTTCTTGGCTATTTGCCATCTTTTGGGCTTGCAAATCAACTTTATGGTTGAATTTTCAAACTGTGATGAATGTCATTGGGATTTTGATCGGAATTATGTTGAATGTATAGACTGCTTTGGTGGTATAGCCATTTTTACTATGTTGATTCTGCCCATCTGTGAGCATGTGTGATCTTTCTATCTTGTGTAATCTTTGATGTCTTTCTTCAATGGTTTGTAGTTTTCCCGGCAGAGGTCATTCACATAATTTGTTAAGTTTATTCCTAGGTATTTGATTTTTTTAGATGCTATTGTTAATTGAATTGTTTTTCTATATTGTTTCTCAATCTGTTCATTGTTAATATGTAGAAAAACTACTAATTTTTATCAGTTGATTTTGTATCTTGCTACTTTGCTGAATCTATTTATATTGTCTAGGAGATTTTTGGGACTTTTAGGTATAAAATCATGTCATCTGTGAATAGGGGTAGTTTGACTTCTTCCTTACCTATTTGTGTTCCTTCTATTTCTTCCTCTTCTTTTATTGCTCTGGCTAGGAATTCCAAGACTATGTTGAATAGAAGTGAGGAGAGTGAGCATCTTGTCTCTTTCCTGATTTAAGTGTAAATAGTTTCAGTTTTTCCCCATTAACTATGAAGTTGGCTATGTGTTTATCACATATAGCCTTTATTATGTTCAGGAACAATCCTTCTATTCCTAGTTCACTGGAGCTTTTATCATGAAAGGATGTTAAATTTTATCAAAGGTTTTTTCTGCATGTGTTGAGATAATCGAGTGGTTTTTGTCTTTGCTTCTGTTAATGTGCTGTATTACATTTAGTGGTTTGTGTATGTTAAACCATCCTTGCATCCCTGGGATAAAGCCAACTTGTTCATAGTATATAATCTTTTTGATGTGATGTTGAATTTGGTTTGCCATTACTTTACTGAGGATTTTTGCATCTATGTTCCTAAAAGTGGACTGAATTTTGTGTGTGTGTGTGTGTGTGTGTGTGTGTGTGCTTGTCCTTGTCTTCTTTTTGGATGAATGTAATCCTGTCTTCATAGAATCTGTTTGGCCATGTTCCTTCTCTTTGTATTTTTTGGAAAAATTTAAAGAGTGTTGGTATTAGTTTTGCATTGAAGTTCTGGTGAATTCAGTGGAGAATCTTTCTGTTCCTGAACTTTTCTTTTTTGGTGGACTCTTCATTGCTTCTTCAATTTCACTGCATGTTATAGATGGTTTAAGTGGTTAATTTCCTCTTGCTTCAATTTTAGATAGTCATATATGTCTAGACAATTGTTCATTTCTTCTATATTTTTCCAATTTGTTTGAATTTAGGTTAAAGGTAGTTTCTGATAATTCTCTGGATTTCCTTAGTGTTTATTGTTATCTCCCCCTTTTGTTTCTGATTTTACTACTTTGAGTCTCTTCCCTCATCATTTTAGTCAGATTTCCCAGGGGATTGTCTATCTTGTTTATTTTTTTCATATAACTCACTTTTTGTTTTGTTGACTTTTTGTATCTTTTTATCCTTTTTCATTGATTTTGGCCCTTAATTTTATTATTTCTTTCTTTCTTCTTATTTTGAGTTTAGTGTTTTCTTGTTTTTCTAGAGTTTTAGGTGCAGCATTAGCTTATTTTTTTTGATATCTTTCTATGTTTTTAATATATGCAGTCATAGCTATAAAATTTCCCCTTAAGACTGACTTTGCTGTGTCCCAGATCTTGAGAATCTTTCAGATTTTCAATGTGGAAGATGATAACATCTGTAACCAAAGATAAAATCATTTTGGTTTGTATAATTATTTCTTTTTTCTATGTTATTTTCTGTCTAAGATTTCTGCTACTATGATGTACAGAGGTGGTAAGAATGGGCATTCTTCAAAAATGATAAATAAAATAAAATAAAAAGACTGGGCATTCTTGTCTCATCTTTGATGGCAAGGTCTCAATTTTATTTTGTTTTTTATTCCATTGAGTATAATGCTAACATTTATTGATATACATTCCTTCTGAACCTATTTTTGAGATTTTCATTTTTCATAAAATGTTGTTACATTCTGTTAAATGGTTTTCTTGTATACATTGATATTATCATGTAATTTTGATCCAATTATCTGGTATATAATTGTTCATAGTAGTTTCTCATTATCTTTCTTTTTCTTCCTCTTTTTCATTAGTTGTAATGTCTCCTTTCATTCCTGATATTATTTCTTAGAGTTCTCTCTCACTTTTTCTCAAATTAAGGATGTGCATTTCTGTTTAAGATTTCAAGAAAATATATCTTTTAGTGATATTGCTTTTTTCTGTTGGTTTTCTAGTCTCTATTTTATTTATTGATTCTACAATCTTTTTTCTTTCCTTCTTAGTCCTATGTTGGCCTTATTTTGTTCTCTTTCTAGTTCACTGAGCTACAAAGTTTAATAATTAATTTACTTTCTATAGTTAAGTGTTCTGATGTTGAATGGATACATGATTAAAACTGTTTTATCTTTCTGATGAATTGTACTTTAACTTTGTCTACTATGACAGTGTTACTTATTGTACACTTTGTCTGACATAAGTGTAGCCATTTATTATTTGTCTGCAATAACCTTTTCCATATCTTCACTTTCAGTGAATTATCTTTGACTCTGGAAGAGTTCTCTATAAACAATATATAGTTGTATATTTTTAAAAACCCACTCAAGTATTATGCACTTTTGATTGGAGAACTAAATCCATTGATATTTTGAATCATCACTGATAGATTATTGATAGGATCATATGAAACCTTAAAAGACAAAAGTTCTTTTTCTTTACCAAATGACATAAGCTCTCAGGTTGTGAGAAATCCTATGTAGAAAACCTAATGTGCCTTACTGAAGTTAGTCTCTAAGAGCTGAGAGAAGTTTTTGTCTGATTGTTATCAATATGATGCAGACCTGAGACCATAACAGTTAGGTCTACATTACTAGACCTAAGTTAGGTCTAGTTACAGGAACCTGAATTTTGCTAATCTTTAGTGAGCTATGAAGGGTACCCTGAGCCTCAGAGGACATTACAGACCCAGCTGACCACTTGATCACAGTTTTATGTGATGCTCAGCGAAGAACCTAGATGACTCATGCCAAGACTTCTAAATTATGGAAATTATAATGTAATAATTTTGCCTTGTGTTAAGCTACCAATATTGTGGAAAGTCATTACACAGTCACTAAAAGCTATTTCAATTCAACTATTATATATTGTAAGAACTTTTGCAAATTTCTCAATGTACACCAGTACATCGACAATATGATAATAAAAAATAAATAAAATGAAAAAGAATAACCTAATAGCTACAAAAGTTAATACAAAGTCATTTGCTTATGCAATTATATCTGATTCTTATATGGTGTGAGTTTAGCACTTTATGACCCATGTATAATTTCCTCATGAAAGACTAATAGTAACCTATTGTTGCCACTTGAACTGGTTATGCTCTAGTTATAAAATTTAGGGTTCTCTTTATCGAGAAGCAATGAAACCATAACTGATGACATCACTAGTGAAACTACATATTATCTTATACACACAAAAAAGAAATTTAGTAAAGGGTTGAAAGTTTCGGTAGAATGCATCATCAAGGAAAATTTTCCTTTTACATTTATGACAAAATGCTCATATGTCAGTGAACAAAAGTTTATGTTCAGTGTCATAAATGTTGAATTTCATTCAGTTAATTGAAAGTATTAATTTTCTCATATACTTGTCTTGAAGAATGAGGAGATGGCATTTTTTTTTACCACCCTGGAGAAGTTAATGTGCTAGACAATCATGAAGTTGAAAGAATCTAAGCAAGAAGAATATTGGATTATTTTTTTCTAAGATGGCAACTACAGGGAGGAAGCAGATAGCATGTGTTCTTTAAAGTAACAATCTTGCCGAAGATGCTGGAGACACACCGGGCAGGAAAAACCACCAAGAAGAGGCAAAACTCTGACACGTCCACACCCCTTGCCTGCACAGAGCTTCCCAAGGCCATGAAATACAGAGAAACCAGGAGGGTTCCCATGCCACCAGGTACTGGCTCCTAACCTGCTTGGGAGATGCAGACCAACAGGGGAGCAAATAAACAGAACATAGTACTCCCATAGCCACCCGTGGAATAAATCAGCATAGCCTGCTGGACAGACTGACTCTTGCCCCAGAAAAAAAAAATTGAATAATAAACAAGCAACTAAAAAAGGACACACACAAAGAGGTTGGGGCACCCTGAGCTCTGGAGAAAGGAGGAGGAGCACTTCCCCATGTTGCGTGCTCTGCAGAGAGTGGGGGAGGGGCACTTCTCCAAGCAAAATGTAAATAAACAAGCCTGCAGAAGAAGGCTGGTGTGGAGCCCCCCCAGGGAGCTTGGAGGGGGGAAGGCTTCCAACAAAGGCTGACCAACAGCATGCTCCACTGGAGATCGGGGAAGGGTACATTCCCATGTGACCTCTAAATAAAAAAAGACTGCAATTGCAACAGGTTGGTAGGGCTCTATAGTGAAGAAAAGAAAAAGGGCAGGCATCCAGGAGAGCTCTA
Organism: Castor canadensis; assembly: GCF_047511655.1. NCBI lineage: Eukaryota > Metazoa > Chordata > Mammalia > Rodentia > Castoridae > Castor > Castor canadensis. Next base: position 99,846,622 of record NC_133386.1, on the reverse strand, counting down.
AATAAACAAAGCCAGCTGAACTAGGTGAGTGTGATGGCTCATTCTTGAGAACTGTAATAAGTAAAACCTGCAGCAGCAGCTGGCTGACAGTAGGTGGCAGGTGAGCCACAGCCTCAAACAGAGAAGATAAAGGTTCACTAAGCTGTCTTCCAGGTCCAACCACCTGGTGAGATAACCACAGGGATATGGATTAAATATGAACAACAGGACTGGATGCTGAAGGAGCAATAGCACAACTACTAAGATGGAAACGGTGTGGTTTCTGACCTGGAACTTTTATTCTTTTATAGTTTTATTTACCTTTTCTATTTTTTTAACTATTTTTTTCTTTACTTTTTTTTCCCCTTTTATTATTATCATTTTTTTCCTTTGATGTGAAAACAACAGAACTACTACTGAAACACCAACACCAGGACTGGATGCTGAAGGAGTAACACCAGAAACAGAACTATTAAGACAGAAACTCTATTGCATTTGAACCTGGGTTTCTGTATTTTTCTTCTTCTTCTTCTTCTTCTTCTTTCTCTGTCTTTGTAATGCCTGTTTAGCTCACTGTTGATTAGTACACTATCTCTCCCTGTTTATTTCTTTGGCTCTTCATTTTTTTCCTTTTCCTTGCTTTATTTCTTTACTTTCTTTGCTTTCTTTCTCCTCTTACCCTTCCATTCTAGATACCATTATTTTTACTGTTACTAGCTAGACAATACTAAATTACACATAGTACAAGGACAGTAACAGCAGCAAGTGGAAAGAGGGGAAGATGGAAAAAAGATGGAAACCATTTTCCCCCAATAATAAATTAGTACAGGAACCAGACAGAAATGAAGAAAACAGAGGCTCAGATCCAGACTCCAACAAAATAAAAATAAACTATGACAAAGAACCCAACAAAGCACACAAGAACACCCTGAAAAAAGAAATGCTGCAAGTAATCAATGAGAACTTTATAGAGATGGTACTGGATATGGCCAACTAAAATGTACAGGAGATACTCAAAAAATTCCAAGACAACAAAAATAGAGAATTTGTGAAATCACAAGAACAAATAAAAGGAACTATAGAAACACTGTATAAACACCAAAGTGAAACAAAGAACACCATAAACAGAGAGATAAATGAACTCAGGATGAAAATAGACAATATTACAGAGGAAGTGACCCATCATATGGAAAACCTCAGAAAAAAGAATGAAACAGAAATGCAAAACAAAATGGAAGGCCAATCCAACAGACTATAACAAGCAGAAGACAGAATTTAAGAACTTGAAGATGAAATGGTAATTATAGGAAAAAACTAAAGAACTATTAGTCAGATACCTAAAGTCCTGTGAAAGGAATATGTAAGAATTCACTGATTCCATCAAAAGACCAAACCTGAGAATCATGGGCATTGAAGAAGAAGAACAGATTCAAACAAAAGAAATTCATAATATATTCAACAAAATAATAACAGAAAATTTCCCAAATCTAGAGAAAACTATCCCCATTCAGGTACAGGAAGCCTCCAGGACACCAAACAGACTTGACAGAAATAGAACTACCCCACAACATATTATCATTAAAATAACAAGCACAGAGACTAGAGAAAGAATATTAAAGGTTGCAAGAGAGAAAAAAAAAGTAACTTACAAAGGGAAACCCATCAAAATCACAGCAGATTTCTCAGCAGAAACATTAAAAGCAAGAAGAGCATGAGGTGAGGTGTTACAGGAACTGAATGAAAATAACTTCAACCCTAGGACACTCTACCCAGCAAAACTGTCATTCAAAGTAGATAGAGCAATAAAAGTCTACCATGATAAACAGAAACTAAGACAATATGTGACCACAAAGCCACCACTACAAAAGATTCTTCAAGGGATTCTGCACACAGAAAGTGAAACCCAACATAACCATGAAAGGACAGGCAGTACCAAACTACAGGAAAAGAAAAAGCAAGAAAGTAGAGAGTAACCTCACCTTAGGTACACACAATCAAACCTTCAAACAACTGAGACAACTAAATTACAGGAAGCACCACATACCTATCAATACTAACACTTAATGTTAACAGACTTAATTCCCCCATGAAAAGACATTGTTTGACAAACTGAATTAAAGAGGAAGATCCAACAATTTGTTGCTTACAGGAGACCCATCTTATCAATAGAAATAAGCCTAGGCTTAGAGTGAAAGGCTGGAAGATTTACCAAGCCAATGAACCCTGAAAACAGACAGGAGTAACAATACTTATCTCAGACAAAGTAGACTTCAAATTTACACTGATCAAATGAGACAAAGAAGGACATTCCATGCTAATAAAAGGGGAAATACACTAATAAAGAAATAACAATTATCAGCCTACATACACCCAACATCAGTACACCCAATTTCATCAAACATACCCTGAAGGACCTAAAACCATATATAAACACCAACACAGTGGTAGTGGGAGACTTTAATACCCACTATCACCAATAGATAGGTCATCCAAACAAAAAATCAATAAAGAAATCCCAGATCTAAAATATAACATAGAGCAAATGGATCTAGTTGATCTAGTTGATGCCTACAGAACATTTCATCCAATTTCTACACAAGATACATTTTTCTCAGTAGCCCAGGGAACTTTCTCCAAAATTGATTATATCCTAGGGCACAAAGCAAGCCTCAGCAAATATAAGAAAGTAGGAATAATCTCATACATTCTATCTGATCATAATGCATTAAAACTAGAACTCGACAACAAAAATAATAACAAAAAACAAGCAATCAGCTGGAAACTGAGTAACTCATTGCTCAATGACCAATGGGTCATCAATGAAATAAAAGAGGAAATTAAAGTGTTCCTGGAAGTTAATGAAAATGAAAACACAAACTACCAGAACCTATGGGACACAACAAAGGCAATCCTGAGAGGAAAGTTTATAGCCATGAGTGCATATACTAAAAAGACTGAAAGATCTCAAATCAATGACCTAAGATACATCTCAAACTCCTAGAAAAACAAGAACAAGCAATCCCAAAACAAACAGAAGGAGGAAATAATAAAAATAAGAGCTGTAATCAATGAAATAAAAAAAAAATATATATATAAAGAATTAATGAAACAAAAAGTTGGTTCTTTGAAAAAATATACAGGATCAATAGACCCCTGGCACACTTGAGTAAAATGAAGAGAGAAACAACTCAAATCAGTAATATCAGGAAGGCAAAAACGTAGATAACAATAAACACCATGGAAGTACAGGAAATCATCAGAGACTACTTTGAGAACCTATATTCTAATAACTCTGAAAATCTTGAAGAAATGGATAGATTTCTAGATACTTTTGATCATCCAAAACTGAACCAAGAGGACAGTAATGACCTGAATAGATCCATAACACAAAATGAAATTGAATCAGCAATCAAGAGTCTCCAAAAAAATAAAAGTCAAGGACCTGATGGATTCTCTGCTGAATTCTATGAGACTTTTAAAGAAGAACTAATACCAACTCTCCTTAAACTGTTTCACGAAATAGAAAGGGAAGGAAAGCTACCTAATATATTTTATGAAGCCAGCATTACACTCATCCCAAAACCAGACAAAGACACCTCCAAAAAGGAGAACTGTAGGCCAATCTCCTTAATGAACATTGATGCTAAAATACTCAATAAAATAATGGCAAGCCAAATTCAACAACACATTAAGAAGATCATTCACCATGACCAAGTAGGCTTCATCCCAGGAAGTCAGGCGTGGTTCAACATATGCAAATCTATAAATGTAATACAGCACATTCACAGAAGCAAAGAAAAAAACCAGTTGATCATCTGAATAGATGCCTTTGATAAGATCTACCACCATTTCATGATAAAAGTGCAAAGAAAACTAGGAATAGAAGGAAAGTACCTCCATATTATAAAAGCTATATATGACAAACCTACAGCCAACATTATACTTAATGAGGAAAAAACTATCCCCTCCTATTCAATATAGCACTGGAATTCCTAGCTAGAGCAATAAAGCAAGAAGAAGGAATAAAAGGAATACAAATAGGTAAAGATACTGTCAAAATATCCCTATTAACAGACAATATGATCCTATACCTTGAAGACCCAAAAAACTCTACCCAAAAACTCCTAGCCACCATCAACAGCTATAGCAAGGTAGCAGGATATAAAATCAACATAGAAAAATCATTATATTTTCTATACACTAATAATGAACAAAATTAAAAAGAATATATGAAAACAATTCCATTTACACTAGCCTCAAAAAAACCCAACTATCTACTAGTAAACTTAACAAAGGATGTGAATGACCTCTAAAAAGAAAACTATAAACCCCTGAAGAAAGAGATTTAAGAAGACTACAGAAGGTGAGATATACTCCATGTTCATGAAGAGGTAGAATCAACATAGTAAAAATGGCTATACTACCAAAAGCAATCTACATGTTTAATGCAATTCCCAACAAAATCCCAATGACATTCATCAAAGAGATTGAAAAATCTACCCTAAAATTCATTTGGAAACACAAGAGACCACGAATAGCCAAGGCTATACTCATCAAAAAGAACAATGTTGGAGGTATCACAACACCCAACTTCAAACTATATTACAAAGCAATAGCAATAAAAATAGCCTGGTACTGGCAGAAACACATACATGATGACCAGTGTAACAGAATAGAGGACCCAGATATGAATCCACACAACCATACCCAACTTATATTTGACAAAGGCACTAAAATTATACGATGGAGAAAAGACAGGCTCTTCCACAAAAACCGTTGGAAAGTAGTTTGCAGCCTGCAAAAAAACTGAAACTAGATACTAGTATTAACTCAAAATGGATCAAGGACCTTAATATCAGACCCCAAACTCTAAAGTTGGTTTAAGAAAGAGTAGGAAATACTTTGGAAGTAATAGGTATAGGCAAGGACTTCCTCAATGGAACCCCAGCAGCTCAGCAACTATGAGAATGTATAGACAAATGTGACCTCATAAAACTAGAAAGCTTCTGCTCAACAAAAGAAATGGTCTCTAAACAGAAGAAACCACCCACGCAGTGGGAGAAAATATTTGCCATCTACACATCAGACAAAAGATTGATAACCAGAATACACAGGGAACTCAAAAAAGTAAACTCCTTCAAAATTAATGAACCAATAAACAAATGGGCAAGTGAACTGAACGTTCTCAAAAGAAGAAATTCAAATGCCCAAAAAAACACATGATAAAATGCTCACCATCTCTAGCCATAAAGGAAATGCAAATCAATACCACACTAAGATTCCACCTCACCCCTGTTAGAATAGCCATCATTAGAAACACCACTAACAACAGGTTTTGGCGAGGATGTAGGGAAAAGGAATCCTTATACACTGCTTGTGTGAATGCAAACTGGTACAATCACTCTGGAAAAAAATTTGGAAGCTTCTTAAAAATCTAAACATAGACCTGCCATATGATCCAGCAATACCACTCTTGGGGATATACCCAAAGAAATGTGACACAGGGTACTGCAGAGGTACTTGCACATCCATATTTAGTGCAGCACTATCCACAATAGTGAAGTTATGGAAACTGCCTAGGTGCCCCACTACTGATGAATGGATTAAGAAAATGTGGTATTTATACACAATGGAATTTTCAGCAGCCATGAAGAAGAATGAAATCTTATCATTCACAAGTAAATGGATGGAACTGGAGAATATCACACTGAGCGAGGTTAGCCAGGCACAGAACACCAAAAATCATATGTTCTCCCTTATATGTGGACTTTAGATCAAGAGCAAACACAACAAGGGGATTGGACTTTGATCACATGATAAGGTGAGTGCACTCAAGGGAGGTATGAGGATAGGTGTGTAACCCAAAAAACCAAGATATCATTTGACGTCCTCAATGCAAAGGAAATTATGCAGAAACTTTAAAGTGACAGAGGCCAATAGGAGAAGGGGACCAGTGACTATAGAAAAGGTTTGTTTGAGAAGAATTAATTTAGAATGTAACACATATGTACATGGAAGCAATGCCAGGGATCTCCCTGTATAGCTATCCATACCTCAACTAGCAGAAACACTTGGTCCTCCTTATTAATGTTTATACTCTCCCTTCAACAAAATTAGGGACAAGGGCAAAACAGTTTCTGCTTGGAAGTGAGGAGGTGGGAGGGAGAGGGAGTGGGTGGGGGAAATGGGGAGGGGGAAAGGGGGGAGTAATGACCTAAACATTGTATGCACATATGAATAAAAGAAATTTTTAAAAAGGTTTGATTATGACTGCTAAAAAAAAGAATATTGGGTGAAATGATAGACATTTAGCCCAAATTAATCATAAATTTTATCTTTCAAGTGTTAAGTTATTGATATGCTAATAATTTTGTGAAAAAGTGAAATGGAATTTTTGTTGACAACAAATACATTTTGAGATGAAATACAGCTTTGCTGCTGATAAGTATATGTATTTAGGATGGATAAATACAAAGAGTGATAGTATCAACTTACTTATGCAATATTCTGTGGAATTAATATATTTTATAGTGTTTCATTATTACCTTGGAACTGTGTAAACCTAGAAGGAATTTAAGGAAGGGCAATCAAACTGAAGAGCAATATAGGAATGGTATCTGATGATAAAAGACTAAGAAATCTAAGAAGGTTGTACATGCAAATTATATGTAAAGGTTTATTAATCATTAGTATTTTTTCAAATAGCCTTCCAATGAAAAGTCATGAGCTTCAAATCATAAGGAAAGTTTAAGGGGATGATGAGGATTTCATAAAATTTACTACTAATTTGTGGGAGGTGATAAATTGAAAGACTCATTCTATCATTAATTTTCTTTAACTTATTTAATCGTAAAATTCTTCAGCCTGTAGTTCCAGTATTTAGGGGACTAAGGGAGCAGAACTGTGAGTTAAAAGGCTGGTTTTGGTTACATAATAAGATGTAGTCTCAAAAGAAAAATTGAAATTTCTTAATATATTTTTGTGGAGATTTAAAATAAACATTAATATATTGATCCAGAGAATTTAATCTTGCTTCTTCATAAGTATCATTTTCTAACAGGTAGCATGTTTCTTAAAAAGTAAAATAAAAAGAAGACTTATTTTTTAAACATTTTTATTAGTGTAAGATTGTTATACAGGGTGTTACTTTGTGATATTTCTATATATAAATAAGTTGTACACTGATTTGTTCTTCACCTCTGTTATTTTCAGTCTTCTTCCACTCCCTTTTTAAAAATGACTTCAACAAGTTTTACTATTCCATGTTCATACATGTATAGAAAATACATCAACAATATTCGCCCTCCTTTACCCTCTTCATTTACACTCTTCATTCTGCTATTACCCTCCCCTTAACATAACCTGTTTTAGATTACTGTCCTTCATTATTTGTTTGTTCATTATTCATTGGGACTTAGCCGTGGTGTTTTGCCTGTAAATATACTACACTTTAATCAGTCTAACCTCCTCTATTACTCCTCACACTTTACCCTTACCCTGTATTGTACAACAGTTTTTGGTATGTTTTCTTGTAACTTATTCCTACTCAGATGTGATGTATTTCAACATTATTCATTCTCTATCATTCTTTTATTCTTTCCCTCCTACCTTACTCTCCTTTAATAGTCCCACATATAGAAACATGTTCTGCATATACATGTGTGTGTATATGAAAATGCTTGTATTTTGATTACAATCAACCTTGCACTTACAGGAGGAAACATTCAACCTTTGTTTTCTGAACCTGGCAAACTGCTCTTAACATGATGTTCTTCAGCTCCATCCATTTACTCATGAATTACAAAATTTCATTTTTCTTTATGACTAAGTAATCTTCCATTATAAAGATATATTATATATACATTATATATTCATACATATCACTTTTTCTTAATTAGTTCATCAGTTCTAGGGCATCTGAGCCGTTTTGATACCTTGGCTATTGTGACTAATGCTGCAATAAATATGGGTATGCAGGTGCAGGTATTGTAACCTGATTTACATTCCTTCAGATATATCCCTAGGAGTGGTATTCCTGGGTCATATGGCAGTTCTACTTTAGTATTTTGAAGAGCCTCTGTACTACTTTCCATAGTGATTTTATTAATTTACATTCTCACCAACAGTGTATGAGGGTTCTTTCCCCCCTCCATCTTCCCTAATATTTGTTGTTGTTTGTGTTTTTGGTGAAAATCATTCTAACAAGACTGAGATGGAATCTTATTGGGGTTTGATTTGTATTTCTTTTGTAACCAGAGATGTTGAACATTTATTCATGTGTCTTTTGCTTATTTGTATTTTGAAAATTTTGAAAAAAATGTTCTCAGTTCATTTGACCATCTCTTCAGCAGGTGAGTTAATTTTTTGGAGTGTAGATTTTTTGAGCTCCATATAAATTTTTGTTATTAATATTTTATTAAGAGTATAAGTGGTGAAAATTTTCTCCTATTTTGTAGGCTGCCTCTTTAGACTGGAGACAATTTGTGGGCAGTGCAGAAGCTTTTTAGTTTCATGTAGTCCCACTTATTAATTTTTGCTCTTAATTTCTGAGCTATTGGTGTTCTACTTAGGAAGCTGTTGACTAAGCCTTTATGATACAGTGTTTTCACTACTCTTTCCTGGGTATCTTCATTGTTTTGGGTTTTATATTAAGGTCCTTCATCCACTTTGAACTGATATATCTGCAGGGTGGAAAATATGGAGCTAATTTCAGTTTTCTATGTGAATATACCCAGTTTTCCAAACAAAATTCATTGAACAGTCAGTCTTTTCTGCATCTTATACATTGCAACTTTGTCAAAAAACAAATAGAGTTAGCCGCCTGGTTATGTCTGACCTGCTGCTTCCACTGGTCTTCATGCCCATTTTTTTGCCAATATTCTTCCATTTTTGTTGCTATGACTCTGTGGTGTAGTTTGATTTCAGGTATTGTGATATCTCCAGCATTGCTCTTTTTGCTCCACCTTGCCTTGATTATTCATGATCTTATGTGCTTCTATATGAACATTAGGGTTTTTGTTTTGTTTTGTTTTTTGTTTTTTATCTCTGTGAGAAATGTCCTTGAAATTTTGGTGGAGATTGCATTGAACATATATACTGTTTTTGGTTCTAAAACTATTTTTATGATATTAATTCTGTAGATCCACTACCCTGGGAGATATTTTCATCTTCTGATGACTACTTCAACATCTTTCTTTAGTGGTTCAGTTTTCATTGTAGAGATCTTTCACTTCCTTTGTTAAATTTAATCCAAGGTATTTCATTTTCTGAGGATATTGTAAATGGAATTGTTGTATGATATTCTCTCAATCTGTTCACTGTAGGTATAGGGAAAAGCTAATGATTTTGCTGACTGATTTTGTATTCTACTACTTTGCTGAAGGGATTTATTATATCTAGGAAATTTTTGGTGAAGTTTTCCAGATCTTTCAGGTATAAGATCATGCCACCTGCAAACAGGGATAACATAACTCCTTCCTTTAAAAAATTTTTTTATTATTGTTGTTGTGGGTGTGGTACATTGTAGCATCTACATAGGATCTTACAATGTATCAAATATATCATACTTGAATTAATTACCTCTACTGCTCAATTCCTTTTATTTCTTCTTGTTTTATTATTTTGGTTAGAAATTCCAAAACCATGTTAAATTAGAGTGGAGAGAGTGGACACTCTTCTTTCATTCTTGACTATAGAGGAAATGGTCTGTTTTCCCAAAATTTAGCATGGTATTGGCTTTAGGTTTGTTGTTCATAGCTTTTATTATCATGTGGTATTTTATTGCTAGTCCTAGTTTCATTAGCTTCATCAAGAAACAATGCTGAATTTTGTTAAAGGCTTTTCTGCTCTGTGGAGATGATCATGGGAGTTTTTTCTTTGCTCCTGTTTATGTGTTGAATTACATTTATTCATTTGCCTATGTTGAACCCTACCTGCCTCCCTGGATTGAAATGGACTTAATCAGGGTATATGATCTGTAATTGAATTTGGTTTTCCAGTATTTAATGGAGAATATTTGTATCTAAGTTCATTAAAGAGATTGGTCTATAAATCTCTTTTTTCCTATGTCTTTGACTGGATTTGGGTTTAATGTAATACTTGATTTATAGAATGATTTTGGTAATAATCACTAGTACTAGTGATTCTATAAAGTACAATTCACCATTGAATTTGTTAAGGCCTGAGTTTTTGTTTTTTTGGTGACTATTGCTGCTTCAATTTCATTGCTTGCTATAGATCCATTTAAGTGGTATATATCTTCTTGCTTCAATTTTGTTTAGTCATATGCTTCTAGAAATTTATCAATTTCTTACAGGTTTTCCCATTTATTTGGGCATAGGTTTTCAAGGCATTCCCTAATGACCCTCTGAATTTCATTAGTATTTGACATGATAACACATTTTTTTCACCTGTAATTATATTAACTTGGGTCATTTCCCCTCTCCTTTCAGTCAGATTCACTAAGGATTTATCAATTTTATCTTTGTGAAGAATCCACTTTTTGTTTTGTTCATCCTTTGTTTTATCTTCTTGGTCACTATTTTGTTGATTTTGGCTCTTATTTTTATTATGTCCCTCCTTTTGAGATTTTGGCTTTAGCTTGTTCTCATTTTTCTAGGTATTTGTGTTATAGCATTAGGTCATTTATTAGAGTAGACTGTTATTAATGTAGGTACTCATTGCTACAAATTTCTCCTTAGCATTGCCTTTGCTTTATCCCATAGGTTCTGTATGTTGTGCTTTCATTTTATTGGATTCCAGGAACTTTTTGATTTCTTCCCTTATTTTCAATGACTTCCTAGTTGTTCAATAATGTGTTGTTCAGTTTTCAAGTGACTTGGTATTTCCAGTTGTTTCTTTTGTTGTTGAATGCTAGTTTCATTCTTTCATGATAAGACAGGATGCAAGGGAATCTTTCAATTTTTTTGTACATGTTAAAACTTGGTTTGTGCCCTAACATATGATCTATTTTGGAGAAAGTTGAATGAGCTGCTGAGAATAATGTGTATTTTGCTGGTTCATGATAAAACATTGAATTCTGAAGTTTCTTTGTTGATGTTTTATCTGGATGACCTATTGGTGACAGTGGAGTATTAAATTCTCCCACTTTATTTGTGTTGGGATTTATCTACACTTTTAAATCCAGTAATATTTGCTTAATGATGTTAGGTGTGCCAAGACTGGATACATATAATTTAACAATTATTACTTCCTCTTAATATATTGTTCCTTTTATTAGTGTGATATGACCTCCTTTGTCTCTTCTGTTTAATTTATTCTTCATATATATGTTATCTGATGCTTACTTTATGTAATAGCTATTCCTACCTATCTTTGAAGGTCATTTATTTTTGACAATTTTTTTCAACCTTTTCATGCTATGTGAATTTCTATTTACATTGGTGATATGGGTTTCTTGTAAACAACGAATTATAGGGTCTTCCTCCTTTATCCAAGTTGCTAATATATGTCTTTTGATGGGTGGGTTAAGACTACTAACATTCAATGTTAATATTAACAGGTATATGTTAGTTTTTGCCATTTTTGTTGCTTTTCATGTATGTGTGTACAACATTTATTCTTTGCTACTCTGTGGTTGGTTATCTGTTCATCTCTTCAGGTTTAATTATCCTCATTCTTTCATAGGTATGTTTATATTCATCTTCAGTGCTTAATATTTCTTTTAATATCTTCTTGATTGCTGATTTAGGGGTCATATAATGTTTTAGTTTGAGTTTATCTTGGAAGGTTTTTATTTCTCCTTTAATTATGCATGATAGCTTTACTGGGTAAAGTATTCTAAGTTCAAAATGATTTTCTTTCAATGCTTGAAATTCCTCATTACATGCCTTTCTTGTTTTTTTTTTTTTCTGTGAACTTTACAAAGTGTTCTTTTTAAAAATTGTTTTATTATTCATTTATTCACATGTGCGTACATTGTTTGGGTCATTTCTCCCTCCTTCCCCCCTCCCCCACACTCTGCTCCCCACCCTGCTTCCAGGCAGTACCTGTTCTGTCCTTATCTCTAATTTTGTTGAAGAGAAGACATAAGCATAGAAAGGAAGACAAACCATTTTTGTTACTTGAGTTAAGGATAGCTATACAGAAAGATTGCTAGCATTGCTTTTGTGTACACATGTGTTACAACTCATGTTGATTCATCTCTAACTGATCATTACACTGATTCCTGATCAATTTATGTTAACCTCTATCACTTTAAGCTTTCTGTGTCTTTCTTGCTTTTAAGGTTTCTGTTGAGAAATCTATTATTATTCTGATGGATTTCTTAATGTTGAAAGTATAATATATTGTGGAGAGATTCTAATTTTGTCATGTCTATTTGGTGTTGTAGAGGCTTCCTATTTCTACATATATGTTTCTTTCTTGAGATTTGGGAATAACTTTTCTATTATTTTGTGGAACGTTACCTCTGCTTTGGCTTTCACCTCTTCTTCAAGGCCCGTGATTTACAGGTTTGTTGTTTTAATGGAGTTGTAGAGTTCTTGCATACTCTATTCATATTTCTTCACTCTTTTTTTTATGTATTCATCTGTTTTTCCTATTATATCTGCTTTGTCTTCGTATCCTAAAATTTTGTCTTCCAATTGGTCCTGTCTGCTTAAGTGACTTTTACCTGTATTTTTTATTTTACGGAAGGAAATTTCCATCTGATTTTTTGAGACTTCCTATATCTTTATTATTCATTACCATCTCTCATAGTGCCTTTCTTATATCCTATATCTTTTTTCTTACATCTTACAGGATTTCATTTAAGTACTCCTTTGAATCTTCTTTGAGTTCATTTTCTGTGCTTTTTTGATCTGTTTATGCATGTTCTGTTGAATTTCATTAACTAATTTTTGAACATTCTCTTTAACCTCCTTAATCATTCTTATCATCTTTCTTTTGAGCTTGGAAACTGGAGTTTCATCCCTTTCATTATCTATCTGATCCTATGTTGGGCTTTTGACCTTTTGTGGAGTCACAGTATCATGCATTTTGCTATTTCGCATGTTTCTGTTTTAAAATTTGGTCCTCTGTTTCTATTAGTTCATTGGGGATTTCAGTCACCTGAAGACTTTCACTTGAATTAATTTCTGTGTTCTGGCAGGATTTGTTAATGGATAGGATTTTTTGTTGTTTTTGTCCAGTGACCAGAGCAAATAATGTAACAATAACAAATTCATAAATTCAATACCAAACTAGATGTTTATATGAAATATAACAAAATTGGCAGTATTATGTACAAGCAGAGGGCTTTTGGAAAAGTAAAAATTGTTTGCATGGTGATCAAAACTTAGCAAAAAAATATAATGGGAGTAAGAAAGTAAATAAGGAAGAAAGAGTATAGGGAGAGGGTGAGAATAGGTGTGAGGTGTGAAGGAAGCAGGTAAACGATGTCCTACTATGTAGCGGTGTGTTTAAGTTGTTGTGGATGAGGGTGCCATTGTCAACAACTGCAGAACGATAAAATAGATGGAAGTAATAGAAGAATGTAGTAGAATAAATTACTAGGACAGTGGTTTATATGAAAGTGACACAAAAAATGGAAAAAAGGAGAAGAAAGGAAATAACAAGAGGAAAAGGTAAAAAAAAGAGATGAAGATTGAAAAAGGAAGGAGAGAAAATTTTGCCATGAAAGAGAGAAATTAAAACTTTTACAAAAAGAAAAAAATTTTCAAGTCTTACTTTTTCTTTGGTTAGGAGGAGAGTGGGTTTCTTCTGTTTTCAACTAGTAAAGAGGGTGCTACCCTCCAATTTCTGTCCTCAGGTTTTTGTTTTCAGTTTACTATCTGTATTTACTCATGTTTTCTCTTAGGGCTCTGGAGTGTGCAGGTGTAAACTTATAGGAGGGTGGGCTTTGATTTAGGGTGGTTGCAAGAGTCACGTGGAGCATCTCCAGGTGTGTGTGTTAGCCATTGTAGACTGTGTATTCTTAGAGCATAGCAGTGGATTAGAACACACTCTGCTGCTTTCGGAACCTGTTCATTTCTCTGCTCTGCATGTTCAATGACTTCTTGTTTCAGGTTAAAGACTTGGGATATTGCATTCTAGACAGCTAGGCTGCTGTCTCCGAGCTCCTCTATGGATAAGATTGGAACCAGGCTTAACATCTGGGTTGTGCCTTTCTCTCAGGAGTCAAGTCTACAACTGAATTCTGGCTAGGGTAGTGTGGGTGCATTCTCTCTATTCCTTTGACCAAAACATGTTTTGTTGCTGGGGGTGGGGTGGGCTTTAGATTCAGATTGGGTCAATAGGAGGCTTCTTTAAGGATAATCAAATTAGTTATTATTTCCCATGACCTGAGTGGTTCCCTCTCTGCCTGTCTTATGGATCAGGGATGTGTTGGGCTTGGCAGCAGAGCTGTGACCATCCCCTGTAAGGCAGAACTGCAGGAACATTCTCACAGAGCTGTTGTGGGTGTGTTCTTCTATCAATTTGATGAATATTTTTTTGTGGGGAGTGGAGAGTCAGCTGAGTCAGCCTCTGCATTAGCCCTTGGGACTGAGAAGGGCTAGTTCACCAGATTGGTTTGCAGATTCATCTCTCTGGTGTTGGAGGAAGTACAGAAGGGTGGTCAGTGGCTGCCTTTTGTCTCTGTGGTTCAGTGACTGACCTGTTTTAGGCTTTTAGCCCAGAGTTTTGATTTGGTACATCTGGTGATCTTTGTGGGCTGCAGGCTCAAGTCCAAAATGAGGTGGAGAAGTAAAAGAAAAAAGAAGAGCAAAACACTGGCTGTTGTGGAGGTGTGGAAAGGGAGAGTGTCCCTAGACTTGTTGCATTGAAGGTCTCTTGTTTTACCTTGAATTTCTTTCCACTTTTAATATTTTTCTACACTTTTCTTTGAGCAATATGGAAATTCAAGTAATTTGTAGCATTACTTCACTGAAAAAAAGTTATACACTAATAAATTTATCAATGTGGAGGTGGGATAAATTTAAGAACTATTTTCTTTTTTAAAAAATTTTTTCTTTTATTCATATGTACATAAAATGTTTGGGTTGTTTCTTCCCCCTTCCTGCCACCCTCTCCCTTTTCCCCCACCCACACCCCCTCCACCCCACCCCCTTGCTACCAGGCACAGACTATTTTGCTCTTATCTCTAATTTTGTTGAATAGAGAGTATAAGCAATAATAGGAAACACGAAAGGCTTTTGGTGGTTGAGATTAGGATAGCTATATAGGGAGTTGACTTTCATTGCTTTCCTGTACATATGTGTTACCTTCTAAATTAATTCTTCTCGAACTAACCTTTTCTCTAGTTCTGGTCCCTTTCTCCTATTGGCCTCTGTTGCTTTAAAGTATCTGCATTAGTTTCTCTGCATTGAGGGCACAAATGCTATGTAGTTTTTGGGTGTCTTACCTATCCTCATACCTCCCTTGTGTGCTCTCTGTTTATCCTGTGATTAAAGTCCAATCCCCTTTTTGTGTTTGCTCTTGATCTAATGTCTGCATATCAGGGAGAACATACGATTTTTGGTCTTTTGGGCCAGGCTAACCTCACTCAGAATTATGTTCTCCAGTTCTATCCATTTACTTGCTAATGATAAGATTTCATTCTTCTTCATGGTTTCATAAAATTCCATTGTGTTTAAATGCCACATTTTCTTAATCCATTCATCAGTAATGGGGCACTTTAGCTATTTCCATAACTTGGCTATTGTGAATAGTGCTGCAATAAACATTAGTGTGCAAGTGCCTCTGGAGTAACTTGTATCTCATTTCTTTGGGTATATCCCCAAAAAATGGTATTGCTGGATCATATGATATAGATTTTTAAGAAGCCTCCAAATTTTTTTCCAGAGTGATTGTACTACTTTGCATTCCCACCAACAATGCAAAAGTGTTCCTTTTTCCCTGCATCTGTGCCAACACCTGTTGTTAGTGGTGTTTTTAATGATGACTATTCTAACAAGGGGCAGGTGGAATCTTAATGTGGTTTTAATTTGCATTTCCTTTATTGCTAGAAATGGTGGGCATTTTATCTTGTGTTTTTTGGCCATTTGAATTTCTTCTTTTGAGAAAGTTCTGTTGAGTTCACTTGCCTATTTCTTTATTGGTTCATTAATTTTGGGAAAATTTAGCTTTTTGAGTTCCCTATATATTCTGGTTGTTAGTCCTTTGTCTGATGTGTAACCGGCACATATTTTCCACCACTCTGTGGGTGGTCTCTTCTGTTTAGAGGCCATTTCTTTTGTTAAGGAGAAGCTTTTTATTTTTATGAAGTCCCATTTATCTATGCTATCTCTTAGTTGCTGAGCTGTTGGGGTTCCATTTAGAAAGTCTTTGCCTATACCTATTAGTTCCAAAGTATTTCCTTCTCTTTCCTGTACCAACTTTAGAGTTTGGGATCTGATATTAAGATCCTTGATATATTTTTAGTTAATATTGGTATAGGGTGATAAACATGGATCTAGTTTCAGTTTTTTTGCAGACTGCTAACCAGTTTTCCCAGCAGTTTTTGTTGAAGAGGCTGTCTTTTCGCCATCATATGTTTTTAGCGCCTTTGTCAAAGGTAAGTTGGTTGTAGTTGTGTGGCTTCATATCTGGGTCCTCTATTCTGTTCCACTGGTCTTCATGTCTGTTTTTGTGCCAGTGCCATGCTGTTTTTATTGCTATTGCTTTGTAATATAATTTGAAGTTGAGTATTGTGATATCTTCAGCGTTGTTCTTTTTACTGAGTATTGTCTTGGCTATTTGTGGCCTCTTGTGTTTCCATATAAATTTAATGGTAGATTTTTCAGTCTCTTTGATGAATGTCATTGGGATTTTATAGGAATTGCATTAAATATGTAGATTGCTTTTGGGAGTATAGACATTTTTACTATGTTGATTCTACCAATCCATGAGCATGGGAGATCTCTCCAATTTCTATAGTCTTCCTCAATCTCTTTCTTCAGAAGTTTATATTTTTCATTATAGAGGTCATTCACATCCTTTGTTAAGTTTACACCTAGGTATTTGATTTTTTTTTTTGAGGCTATTGTAAATTGAATTGTTTTCATATATTCTTTCTCAGTTTGTTTATTATTAGTGTATAGATATGCTAATGATTTTTCTATGTTGATTTTATATCCTGCTACCTTGCTATAGATGTTGATGGTGTCCAGGAGATTTTTAGTAGAGATTTTGGGATATTTTGACAGTTTCTTTACCTATTTGCATTCCTTTTATTCCTTCTTGCTTAATTGCTTTGACTAGGAATTCCAGTACTATTATGAATAAGAGTGGACATAGTGGCAACCTTGTCTCATTCCTGATTTTAGAGGGAATGGTTTCAGTTTTTCACTGTTAATATAATGCTGGCTATAAGTTTATCATATATATATTTTATAATGTTGAGGTACTTTCATTCTATTCCTAGTTTTCTTAGAGATTTTATCATGAAATGGTGTTGAATTTTATTAATGTTTCTTTCTGCATCTATTGAGAAGATCAAGTGGTTTTTGTCTTTGCTTCTGTTAATGTGCTTTATTACATTTATTGATTTTCATATGTTGAACCCCCTGCATTCCTGGGATGAAGCCTACATGGTTGTGGCGAATGACCTTTTTGATGTGTTGTTAAATTTGATTTGCTATTATTTTATTCAGGATTTTTGCATCAATTTTCATTAAGGAGATTGGCCTATAGTTCTTTTTTGGAGGTGTGTTTGCCTAGATTTGGGATAAGTGTAATACTGGCTTCATAAAATGTGTTAGGCAGTTTTCCTTCCCTTTCTATTTCTTGGAACAGTTTAAGGAGGGTTGGTATTTGTTCTTCTTTAAAGGACTCATAGAATTCAGCATACAATCCATCAGGTCCTGGACTTTTCTTTTTTAGGAGACCCTTTATTGCTGATTCAATTTCATTTTGTGTTATAGATCTATTCAGGTGATTAATGTCCTCTTGGTTCACTTTTGAATGATCATAAGTATCTAGAAATCTGTCAATTCTTCAAAATTTTCAAATTTATTTGAATGTAGGTTCTCAAAGTAGTCTCCGATGATTGCATGGACTTCCATAGTGCTTGTTGTTATCTCCCCTTTTGCATTCTTGATTTTACTAATTTGGGTTTTTTTCTTCTCATTTTAGTCAGGTTTGCCAGGGTTCTATCGATCTTGTTTATTTTTTCAAAGAACCAACTTTCTGTTTCATTAATTCTTTGTACGGTTTTTTTGGTTTCTGTCTCATTGATTTCAGCTCTTATTTTTATTATTTCTCTCTTTCTATTTGTTTTGGGATTTGCTTGTTCTTATTTTTCTAGGAGGTTGAGATGTATCATTAGGTCATTGATTTGAGATCTTTCAGTCTTTTTAGTATATGCACTCATGGCTATAAACTTTCCTCTCAGGTCTGCTTTTGCTGTGTCCCATGGGTTCCAGTAGGTTGTGTTTTCATTTTCATTGACTTCCAGGAACTTTTTTTTTTATTCCAATATCTTTGGTGAACACAGAGGCAAATAACAACACCATAAGTGTTTTAAATTAGACAAACCACTAAACTAAAACTAAAATCAAAACTTCATAAGGGATTAAACATTATACATTATCAAAAAGTAAAATATTAGCCTTTTTATATCATTTTAAATCAGGAAAAAACTGAAGGTGACACAAGTTAATTGATAAATGGGTTTATAAGTCCAAATAAGCTCACACTATACATCTTAAAATGTAGAGAGCAGAACACAGGTGTGTGCCAGATCTCCGAGTATGTAAATTGTTTTATATAAGCAAATAGACTGAGCAATTTGAAATCTTTTTGCATCTTAAAGATTGCAGAAAAGTTGCATGTTTTGTAGAGAAAATGTGACTTTTGTTTCAAGCCACACTCTATCAGTGTTTACCCTGACAGTTCAGTATCACCTGCACTTTATCTAGATTAAGCCTTAACATAAATTTTTCATCAAAGCTACTTCCCTGACAAGTAGGTGACTGATTTTAATGAAATTAGATGGAAAGAAGACAAAGGAAGGGCTGTCATGTCTACACCAATGTCTTTGCATCCCAACATATGCTCTTATTTCCTTTAAAGTTTTCAAATGTGACACTGAGCAGGAAGATTCACCAAATGATGCACCGAAGCCTTTTCCATTACTAAACATGCCAAACAGAGCAGTGAAAACTTCCCCTGAGCTATTTCTTTCCAAAGGGGGGGGATTTGGAAATTAAATGAATCTTAAAATCATTTGCTGAAGTAGTGCTTTGTTTATCTGGAAGCCCTAATTCCTACATTTAATATATTTGTAAATTATCCTTTTGATTTCAAAATGAGGATGCTTACTCATACTTCTAAATAAATGCTCTAATTTGGCAGTTTCCTGTATAATATAAATTTCTTCCTTTTTTCTATTTACCTCCATTTTTTAAAACATTTTCTACTCTCTGGATTGAAACGACTTTGAAAGTCCTTACCTAATTGGAAGACCTCTAATTTTATAGACTGTACTCAATGTTACAGTAAGTTTAATAACTGGAAACACATGACATCTTGACTTAAATAACACATTGGACCACATTATAGAAATGTTTACTATTTTTTATCTTAGGGAAAGGCTGAAAAGCAATCATGAAAAGATATGCTAAACACTGAATATGTTTGTCTTATATGGCATTTTTAAGCAAGTTCATAAAATTTTATTAGCTCTCAGAATATGCTTTTCTATACCTTCTATTGTCATTTTTCTTATCTCTAAATTTGGTTGAAATTTTTTGAAATTATAGTAAATTACTGTTTAGCAGTTGTAGAAGTCTAAGTATAAGCATAAAGATGTATTTTTCTCATGGGTTCATTATGGTGAGATATATATATATATCTATAGATATAGATATAGATATAGATATAGATATATTATATATATATAGATATATATATATAATTTTCCAGTTTTCTTCACCTGCAAGTGTCCTTTCATTCCCACCCCATTGATTCCCTCTGGCAAACCCCTTTAACATTCATTAAAGATATATTTGTTATAAGCGAGGTTTCACTATATTTTTGATATGAGACAAGGTATCAATATTGTCAGCATTATAAATAATTGTAACTCAGATTATATTTTTAGCCAAAATGAAAATTAAGTTACCTAAACTGTTTTGTGTTAGAATAAATGCATGGAACTGTGTATTCTAATACACAGACTGTAAAATTCTAAAATTTTACAGTCATTTTGACAAAAGTATACTTTTGTTTACATTTATTCCTTTTTGTTTAATGTCTGAATCTGTAGGCTTCTATCTGAATTTTTTCAGCATTTTCAGAAAAGGATCATGAAATGAGGTGGTAATAAGCATTTTAGACATGGATTCCTGGAGAAAGTTCTCACTTATGCCATATTAATGCTCTCCTTTGTATTTGCATTTGAAAGGCCAGTTACATATTTGCTGAATTTCTGTACTTTTAGTCTTTTATTCAGGTGAGAAAGGGGCATCATTTTGATTGCACCATGTCTGGTAATCTGCAAAATTGAAATATTGTTTTAATTCAATTTCAGACCAGCTCTTATTAATCATGAAAACTGTAAGCTTTATTCATTATGAAAACTTTGTAGAGTTTTTCCAAAGAAATCCTATCATTTCTCATTGGCATCTGCTTCCGTAGACCTTTAATGGTGACCCCTTTCAGTTCTGTTAACTCACTCCCTCAGCTTTCTGCTCACTCATGGTATGGTTTGATATTGCAAACATCCCAGTATTGTCAAAACAGTTGTGTTTCTTTTCCATATTCTTTAGCTTTGGAGGATAAAGAAATATAAAAATGTAATATTTCATTACCTTAAAATTCACAATTAGAAAATAGTGTTGGATATATAGAAGACACAGAAATAAATATCCTTAGTCTTGAAATGAGCAATTAGAAATAAGATGTAGAATAGAAAGCTAAAATTTGAAGGTGACAAATAGCCTTTAAACACTCAAAATTAGGGTCTATGTTTCAGTCCTTGATGTTAGATATGCACAATGCCTTATACATTGAAAATAAAGATCTATTTAAAATCACAAAATAAAGAGCTATTATTTAAAATTTCCTTTTCTCAGTTAACTAATTTAGGCTACCATTTCCTGAATTTTATGGATGCTTTATATTTCTATTCCTCAAGTAGTTCTACTCTTAAAAAAAGGTAGCTATGATGACTTTTTGTTATATCAGTCACATTCATGCTTAGTTGTTATATTTCCTAACACCAAAAATTCAAATGACATCTCTTCCTATGGCAAGGTAGAACATGAAAATATTTCATCCTAATGACAATCTGTGCTATCCTTGACCTATCCATTAAATTTCTGAAATTCCCTCTCTCTTCATTACAGTGTGGCCTTTTCTTGGTGCATGTGTGTTGGGTGGGGGCATATCCAGCCAAGTAGATACATTTATTTTATTTTATCCTGCAGGCACTGTAGACTTTCCAAAACATATTTATGTGGTCAGCAATATAATCCCTTCAGTACTAAATTGATAAAATTTAGGGGAGAGGAGTCTGTATCATTGAGAAATTCTTTTTAGTTCTAAAGTTTTCAGTGCCATATTTCAAATCTGAATTTCAAGATCTCTTTTTGTACCTCTTGTGACCTCCATTATTCAGTGCTTTGTCAAGTGCTAATTTTATGTTTAGTGAATTTTAACTACCCTTTTCTGTTTTAAACCCTATTATGTATTTTTAAATTCATTTTAATAACAGGTAAAAATTAGTCTTTGAAATACACATAAAGTTTATAGCACTAAGAAAATGTTCATCCAACACTGAGTGTTTTATCTAGAAAAGCAACCAAAGCAAAGCTGAATTGACATTTTTTCCACAAGTTTAAAGACTCAAGAATGGAATTAAACACTAAATTAATTCAACCCTCTGTTTCTTAATGTGGAAAATGTTAAAGTTCAATGTTCTTATTTTACAATTTTAAAATTGGGAATGTCTTTGTGACTTCTAAAAGAGGACATCCTAAGTTGTTGTAAAGACCAGTAAAGCAATGAGCTTAGAAAGCAGTCTTTACTGACTGAGAAATTTGCCCACATATTCTACTTCAAATATATAGAGTAAAACAGGCAAATAACAACACACTGCTTAATAGGAGGATCTCTTCCAGGACAGCCTGGGCAAAAGTGATACCCTATCTCTATAATAACCAGAACAAAAGTGCTGGGGTGTGTGTGTGTGTGTGTGTGTGTGTGTGTTTCTCAAAATGTAGAGAACCTGCCTGGAAAGTTTAAAGCCCAAAACTGTCATGGCCACAAATTAAGTTAAAATTGAACTCAGCTGTGCTCATTGTTTATTCATTGTCTGTTTCTTTTTTCACACTATGATGGCAAAATGAAGTGGTAGTGGCTGGCATCCTATGGCCCCAAATCTTAGGGTATTTATTCTGGCATTTACAGAAAAAAAGTTTTCTGGGCTCTTATTCCAAGGATCTCTGAGTCTGAAATAAACCTGATAATGTCAGAAGCCTTCCTGACTCTAATCTAATCATATGGAAGAAAATCACCAAGGAAAGTGGTAATATAAGAAAATTAGCTGAAAACTTTCAGTTGTGATTTGTTTAAACAAAATAGTCTAAGGGGAGGGGAGAACACATTTATTTGTCCCATATTTTGCTATATTTCAATAATTTAAATATGTTATTTTTTTATGACTCAATATATGTTATATTTTGGTGAATGTTTCACTTGCACTTGGAAGAATGTGTGTGTTGCATTAATTATATTCTGTTCTTCTATATTCTAGCTGACTTCATCTATTACTTACTGAGAGAAAAGTTGAATTCTGGAACTGTGGTTTTACATTTGTCAATTTCTCCTTTTTTGTTCTTATGCTTTCCAGTTTTCTTCTATTTTCATTTTCGTATTTTCTCCACTATGGATTTCTTTCTATTTTTTAAAATATTCTTTTATCATTCTATCATTTTTTTACCTATCTATCATCTGCCTATATACCTACTTATTCATATACTGGCTTGTAATATATGCTTTATTTATACTTTTTTTCTTCTTTTAGTTTCAGTTTTCTATAAGTGGATATCCAGGTTTTCTTGCACCATTTGTTGAACAGGTTATCATTTCTCCAACACGTGTTTTAGATCTTTTGTCAAAAATTAGGTGGGTATATCTCTGTGGGTTTTTGTAAGGATCTTTTATTCTGTTTCATTGGTCTTCATGTCTGTTTTTTGCCAGTATCATGCTGTTTTTATTACTATGACTCTGTAGTATAGTTTGAAGTCATATAATGTATTACCTTCCATGTTGCCCTTTTGGCTCAGTAGTGCCTTGGCTATTTGTGGTTTTTTTCTGCTTCCATATGAACTTTAGGACTGATCTTTTCTGTCATTGGAATTTTGATGGAGTTTGCATCATTTTGCTACATTTTCACAATGTTAATTCTGCTCATCCATGAGCATGAGGTCCTTCCATCTTCTAATGCCTTCCTTAATTTCTTTATTCAATTATTTATATTTTCATTGGATGGGTTTTTCACTTCTCTCATTAATTTATTTCTCAGTATGTTAATTTTTTTATGCTAATGTGAAGGTATTGGTTTCCTGATATCTTTTTTAGACTGCTCATTGCTGCTGTTTACAAATACTACTGATTTTATATTGATTTTGTATCCTACTCCTTTGGCAAACATTTTTATGAGATCTAAGACTTTTTTTTGTGTGTGTGGAGTTTTTAGGATCCTTCCAGATAAGATTGTTACAAATAGCGATCATTTGACTTCTTCATTCTGTATGTATTTCTTTCTAGTGTCTTATTGCTCTGGCTAGGAATTCCTGTACTATATTGAATGAGACTGAGGAGAGTATACAACGTCATCTCATTTCTGATTTTAGAAGATTTTCAGTTTTGCCCATTTAGTATGATATTGAGTATACATTTGTGATTATAAATACTATAACTCTTATAATGTTGAGGTGTTCTCTTGTTACTCCTATATTCTTCAGTGCTTTTATCATGATTTTTTTTCTACTAATTGAAGTCATACTTTATTGAGATGTCCTCAGATTTTTTTTTCCTAATGTTCTCTTCCTGTTGCAGGGTCCAGTACAGAACACCACAGTACATTTTAGAAGTGTGTCTTCTTCAGCTTCTCTTGATTGTGATGTTTTATAGATGTTGCTTACTTTTTATGACTTTAACAATTTTGAAAAATATTGGTAAGATATTTTGTATCATGTCTCTTAATTAGAATTTGTCTTATTTTCCTTCATTTTTTAATGTTCATAGTGCAGTTTGGGAAGGAGGACCACGGAGCAAGTGTTGTTTCCATCATATCACAAGGAGTATTAAATTTTGTCAAAGGCTTTTTCTGCATCTAGTTTGATGATGAGGATTTTTTCATTGATTCTCTTATGTGCTGTATTATGCTTATCAATTTGTATCCTGGAATAAAATCTATTTGATCATGCTATATGATATTTTTAATGTGCTGTTGGATTCAGTTTGTCAATATTTCATTGAGGATTTTTGCATCTATGCTCATGAGGGATATTGGACAACTACTTTTTTTTTATGTGTCTGTACTTGGCTTTAGTGTGTAATAATAATGGCTTTGTAGAGTGAGTTTAGTGGTATTCCTTCCCTTTGTATTTGTTCGAATAGTTTGAGGATGATTAGTGTTAGTTCTTTTGTAAAGGTCTGTAGAATTCAGCAGTAAATCCATCAGATTTGGACTTTTCTTTGTGGGGAGATTCTTTATAGCTGCCTCAGTCTCACAACTTGTTTATAGATCTGTTTCGTTCTTCATGTCCTCTTGGTTCAATTTTGGTGAGTAGATGTGTTGAGAAATTTATCAATTTCTTCTTGATTTTCCATTTTGCTAGAGTATAGGTTTTCAAAATATTCTCATATGATCTTTCAATTTTATTTTTGCTCTCTGTTGAAAGACTTCCCTTTCATCTCTTATTTTATTAATTTGGGACTTCACCATTCTTCTTTTGGTTAGTTTGGCTAAAAGTTTATTAATCTTTTTTATCTTTTCAAAGAAGCAACTTTTTGTTTCATTAATTCATTATATTGTTCTTTGGATCTCCATTTCATTAATTTTGGGCCCAATTTTTAAAATTTATTTCCAACTCTTTGAATTGGTTTATGCTTGTCTTTGTAAGAGTTTCCATTGCATTATCACATCTAATTATTTAAAGTGCATTATTTATTATTTATGTACTATTACATTTTATTTATTTATTAGTTGCATTATTAAAATCTCCAATTGTCTGATGTGGGCATTCATGGCTATACACTTCCTTCTTAAGACTTCTTTTGTTGTGACAAAATTCTAGTAAGTTGTGTTCTCATTTTCATTTGAATCTTGGAATCTCTTAATGACTTTCCTAATTTCTTCAGTGTGTCACTCAGTCTGTATGAGTTTGAATAGTTTTCCTTTTTCCTTTCCCTTTGATTTTTAATTTTATTACATCATAGAAATACATATTCTTGGTTGACAGCTATTCTTTTCCACAGCTTGAATTATCTTGCTCTAAAATTTTTGGCTTTTACAATTAGTCCAGAGAGGTCTGAGGTTATTCTTATTTGTATGTGAACTGGTGGGCTTTTTTTGAAGTTTTCAGCATTCTTTCTTTGTTTGTTTAATCAATGGCCTTGATAAATATTAAATATTTAAAATATAAATTTATATGTATATCTTTATTAGATGTTATTTTCAAAACTTTAGATTTTAATAAAGAATATCAGAAAATATGTAATCAAACAGTTTTCTTGGGTACTTTGTTTTCCAGAAAGTGTCTGGTGATTTCACTACCATCAGGCTTGTCTTTCAATTATGTACAATATTATACAAGGATTAAAACAACTATTTTCAATTGTTAAAAAATGAAACCATAAAAATCTCTCAAACTTATAAGGCTAAATTTGATTTTGGATAAAGAACAAGACTGTTATGCTTGCCTTCACTTAACTTCAAGTTACAAAATTATGCTGTGAAATCATATGAAACAACTGATTTCACACATTATAGTCTCTCTCAAATGCTGCACACATTTAGTACTTTCTTCCTAATTTTTCCTACACTTTTAAGATTTGTTCACTAAATTCTGTGCTAAATAGTAGAAAATACTTACTTTAATTCTCTCCATATTGATCAAAGATCAAAATCAAACATGCTGAGCATTTGTTCTGATAAAAAAATGTCCAGATATATTGTGCACTGACTTGAACTGCATACAATAAAGTAGATGAGAAAAGGCAAGCATCATTTTAGTGCAATTTTCTATGAATGGAAAACTTACTTGAATGAAATATTGTCATAATATTTCAATGATGCTGTTATAAAATAATTATACAGTCATTTCCTTAATATAAGTGACTCAACTTATAGGACAGCTAAATGAGTCAATTACCAAAGAACCCTGGTGTGAAAGGATTAGATTTTCCTATGTTCTAGCACACATATATGTACTCACACACATCAGGTGCAGAATCAGTGAATAACAGAGAAGAATCATAAATCTGGTAATGAATGCGCACATAGATTTTGTCCTATACAAAAAAGGAGAATGATGTCAAATTGACATTTTCAAGGTGAATATATTATATAAACCATTTTTCTTAGACCAAAACCAAACATTATTATGCTGGGAAGTAAAATGAAAACATTGACAAATGATCTAGCAGTGTTAGCATCCTCATATTCTAGGTGGCAGTCTACATTTCTAAGAATGTTTATAAATAAGTCAGTTTAATGAACCACAATCTGATATTTTGCAAAGGTCAGAAATAACTACCAGATTTGTTGCTACAATTTTACCAAAATAACTAAACCAAAAAAAAAAAATTCAGTACCTTTAATACTAAAAGTATATTACTTGCTTTTATTTACCTGCCATGAATAGTGACAAAAGGTCAAGATATAACAGGAGTTGTTGTGGAAACCCAGGGAAATGCAGTTGTATTTTAATACATGAGACAAGTTCTAAGGCAGGAAAAATGAATTGTCACTTAGTAAAAAGGCAATAGAAATATATGAAATTAAACATAAGAAATTAAGAACAAAATATTTATAAATTTCCTCTTATTGCTTATTTTTAATGTCATGCAACAATTTTTGAATACCCAATAATGATCAAGGATGAGGAGTAAACTTTAAGACACAATGAGATTCACCAGACAATAAAAACTCTCACTATCATTTTTCAGTATTTTTAGTACTGTATATGGCAAGTCTCTCTTGTGAAACTTTCAACTATTTTGTTTCCTTAGGACAACTCCCACATACAATGAATAATTTAGTCACAATTCTAATTAAAAACTGAGTAGGATCACCACAGCCCATGAGTGTTTCGAGGCAGTGTCACTAATTATCTGTTACTTCAATTTTGTTGTCTGAAATGGCTCCAAGCAGCTTCAAGAAAATATATGGAGAATTGGAAATGCAGACCAAATCAGTTTTGCAAAAACACTGTTAAGGGCTGGAGGTGTTGCTCAAGCAATAGAGTGTCTCCATAGCATGAAGCCCTGAGTTCAAACCCCAGTACTGTCAAAAGAAAAAAAAAAAACTTTAAAACATTTTTGATTTCATAGTTATTGTGTCTTATGTGCCATGTAATTGACCTTACAATTTATATGGTTTCACATTCCAAAAAGATTTGTAATCTATAATCATTGATTATTAATAGATTAACCATTAAATCATCTCCATTAATATCCATGTAATACAATAAAATTCTTCTTTTAATAGCTGATCTTCTTCAATGATTAAAAAAGTTTTTAAGATTATCAGGGACACCTCTATTTCAATTCTATTTCACAACATCTTGTATGCTACCCATGCTTGGCGACTGAAACAAATGCACTGTACTTCAAATGTTGGGATACCCAATGCCTGCTATATCTGTGCAAATCTGGGAAATGCCCAACATTAAAGTATATTACTCTAGTTTTCTGAGACAATTTCTTTGCTGAAAGGAACTTGTTGACATATTTATGGCAGCAGCTCACAAACAAGGAAAAACAGGAAAACAAAGAAAAGCCCTGCAACTCACCCTACCAGGGGATATCTGTGAGCAGATGCTTCCATCTCAATTACTTTGCACTGTTGATTTAAGGAAAGATAAAGGTGTAAAATTCCACTAAGGAAGATTACAATATGTTCCCTTAAAATGTTTCTTGAGACTGTAGTTACATATATATTTGCAAGTATTTTTAAGATATTGGGAAGAAAAATGCCTAATACAATTATTTTTTTCTTTTTAAAAACTGTTTTCCTTTTCTGTAGTCATGCTAGAGATTGAACCCAGGTTATCCTCCATGCTAGCAAGTGCTCTACCATTGATCGAAATCCCTAATCCTTTAAATTTATTATTATTATTTTGAGACAGTCTCTCACACTGTAACATAACTGGTGCTCGCTATATATCCTAAACTGACCTTGAACTTGTGACCTTCTGCCTCAGCCTCAAAAGTAGCTGGGATTACAGACATACACCACCATGCCTGGCCCAGAATAACATTAAATATATGTGACCTATCAAAAGGAATTATTATAACCTGCTTGATGGTGCGTGATTGTAATTCTAGCACTTGGGAGGCTAACCCAGGAGGATCGTGAGCTGCAGACCAGCCTGCACTATGTAGGGATAACCTATCTCACAAGCAAAACAAAGCAAAATGAAACAAACAATAAAACCCAAATCATTACTTTATTCATACTTCACCTTAGCTTGAAAAAGAAGTATTATATTCTACTAATGCAATAAGTTAAAAAATTGTCCTATTTAGAAAGTAGTAGTAAAACATTGGAAGTAAAGTGATGGAAACTTTTCAAATCTCAGAGAAGGTTGTTAAACTTTTGTCTTAGATCTTAGACACAGAAGAAATAAAAAACTGATTTTTTTATTGTCGTGTTGGGTGGAGGTACTTGTGGCATTTACAAAAGTTCATACAATATATCATACTTTAATGCACCCACTCCATCATTCTCCTTTAGCCCTCCTTCCCCATTCTGGGAACAGTTTCAACAGGCCTCATTTTTCTATTTACATACATGTGTGCACAATATGTACACCATAGTCACCCTCTCATGTCCTTCCCCACCTCTTTCCCCCTCCCACTGGCATCAACCTACCTAGGCAGGGCTTGTTCTGCCCTACTGTTCTCTGATTTTGTAAATTAAAAAAATGACATTTTTGCTTTTTTTAAGAGAGCTACACAGGGAATTTCCTTGTGACATTTCCACATATGTCTATGTGTATGTATTATAACCCAAATGTGTTCATCTCTTCTACTTTTTTCTTTCTACTTAGTCCCCTTTTGTGGTAGCTTCAACAGGTCTAAAAATTCTGTATTCATTCATATATAGCAAGTACATCAACCATTCACCATCTTAACTTCTTTCTTTTACCCTTTCCCTCTCATATGTAACCTCACCTTAGTATGACATGTTTTTCATATTTTCTATAATTATGCAAAAAATTAGAGAATATTTGTATGAGCTGATACTGATCCTGAGAAGTCTATTTTGAAACCATGCCAAATAGTTACTGATGTTATTTTGATGTAGAACTTAGATAGGAAAGAGAATAAAAGCATGGTCAGTACTATGAAAACTTAGACAATCACCATAGCATAAAAATATAACAGTCAATGCATCAAATTTATGCTACACTGCTTCAGAAAGCAACAAGAATCCAAAATCCTGGAAATCAAATGAAAACTTAGGGTTCTGGATTCAGAATATTGATTTCAACTAAAATTCCGGTATTGGAAGATGTCATGTGGTAGAGAAGATAATGAAGGAGAATTTAATTAAGAAAGTTCAGGAATTTTTAATCTGTAAATATTCTGGGAGAGGATTTAGTCATTTTAGTGTAACTGTAAGAAAAGATAACTTAATCTCATCTTAAATAATAGTGGCTGTGATAGTCTTATATTTGCTGTATTATGGAAAATATTAAATCAGTGGAGTTTTCATTTTTTTGGTCACTTTGGATTATGCTTCCTGAAAATGCTGAATGGTTATAGACCATGGCCCATGGGCTGCACACTAGTTAACAGGAATGACTGAGACAGGGAGAGCTTCCTGATATTTCACTATAAATCTATTAATCTCACTGAATTATAAATCAGAACAATAGAATATAAATCAAAACACAATACGAGACTCACTGAACCAAGCATTATAAAAAATGCTGTGTACTCTTGGACACCAATAATTTTTAGTTGACACAGAGTGTTGGTCTTATTTTTATTAAGAACATTATATTATTAAAAGTACAATTTTATATGAAAACTTATTTCAAGAAAATGTCATAAGAAAGTAGACAATGATGGAATGATACAACAAATATTTCATCTTCACAAGAAAATATAAGTAAATCAGGTTAACATTTTTCTACTCATATTTTTAGAAAAGTCATTAATGAATGCTGCCTGCTGATTTCATATTGGTAAATAACAGGATATACAGCTTAATTTTCTATGATGAAATTATATGTGTATGATATATAGACGTATGTATATTTATTTATCTCATGTGAATAAAATTGATCTACTATACTAGTAAATTAATTACCTCTAAACTAAATCCAATAGTTAAGATTTGCTTGAAATTCCATTGCATAATAATGCCAAGACTTACAACAGTATGCTATAATTAGGTGGATAGAATAAAACATTTTAACTAACATTTCACCCACATCTTTAATTATTTCCTTGAACAGTTATGATATATACAAAGATTCTCTCACAAAGAAAGCATTTGGGCTTTGATTTAAGGACACTAGGTAATAATTTGGAAAATAAGACACACTCACTCAATGACACAAAATAATAAAAGCTGCAAAACACAGTGTACTATGAAAAGGGACACATTTTGGGTGATTTTTAAATACTAAAATCTATTCCCAAAATAGATATATGTTACATCTACATATATTTACACAGAATATAATAATAGCTATATTATGAAAAAACCCAAGGATAGGATAATTTTATAAGCCATGCTTGATATTACATTTATATGGGCCAGGAAAGTTTCCACATTCCATTATTTTCACTAAATATCTACTTCTTTTCCTTTATGAGTACAAGGAAACTCATAATTAATAGTGCAAAAAATTTCAAAAACACTTGTAATTTCTCTGTAAACCTTCCAAAAGAAAATTGCCACCCAATTTTTAATGCAGTTTAGAATTTTCAGAAATTCTAGAAATATTTGTCACCAGGACAGGGTCTACAACATTTGCATACCTAACCACTGACAATTTATAACCATTCAAAGTCAGCCAGAAGAGGTTGTATAGGCATTTGGAAACAGCAATAGAGCAATCATCTGAGATTTGCTTATACTAGAGTATCAATTATCAGACATTATGTATGTCATAATCAAAGTTATAAAATAAGCAGAACATCCAATATAAACAATGAAGAATAAGAAGGACAAGGAAAGTAAATTTAACAGAGCATACATTTAGATAGAAGAAGGAAGGAGAAGTTGGAAAAGTCAAGGGAAATCAGTGGAGGTCCCTCCAGAAATAAAAATAATAAAAATGAATAAGAATGGAAAATAAGAAGATAGCATTGTTAGTAGATTCTGAGTTAATGGACAGTAAATAGTAAAGAATAGCTCACTAGTTTTACAAGTAAGGAATAAATATGTATGAAAAGGTATCATATTTGGAAGTGTAAAGTTGCACATGAAGGTCAAAAAATTGACAATGGGAGTTTAATCTACACATGATGAAATACCATCAGTAATGTGGTAGACATAGGTTGAAGTCATCCTTATGACATATGAACACCATTATTTAAAGACACCAAACTTTACTGAGTCAGCCAATGTAGGGACCCAAAGCATAGTCTATGTAAAAATTATTACCATACCTATTCATGTGTACACACAAATACATGTATACACACACACATATGTACATAGATATATATGAGTTTTGCCAGAAATTCTTTCCATGTTTATTGAGATATAAATTAATGTAAGGATTAGGACTTGATGTCTTGACATGTGTAGATTTTGTGAAAAGCTTATGTAATCAAGCTTAATTAATATTCTCCTTGCCTCACAAAGTTAGACTTATTTTTTGTGGGGTAATAGTAATAATATTTTAGTAATTTCAAGTATACAATGTAGCGTTGCTAACTATATGCACATTATTGTATGTTACATCACAGAACTTATTGATCTTACAGTGCTTTTCACCCGTTGACCACCATCTCCTTGTTTCCCAGTCACTTCAGTCCCTGGCAACCACCACTGTCCTTTTGTCAGGTGTCGTAATTACTGTGCACCTAATCCTAAAAAAAATCAAATGTTGTAGAACAATGAAAGATTGGGGAAGGAGCTTTGGACTTTTGGACAGCTTTCATGACTAACAAATTGGATGATAAATGCAGTATTTGTAGGTTACTCTGGGGAGAATAAGACATTGAAAAAAAGGCAAGATGATTTAGTTAAGAGGATAAAGATTTTCAGTAAGCACTATGGTTTTATTTCATCACAATATTTTATTTTGAAGAAGTAATTACCAAATATTTAAAGATAACTTTCTATATACTTATTAATTAAATGAAATCTTATCTATATTAACTTCAAATCTTTCTCCACATAAAACTGTAAATTCAGAAGTGTTTATAACTTGTGAAAAATAAATGCTTTTAGCAGCCCAAATTTCAGATTTTCATCTGTAAATTAGATGAAGTAGTTCCTAATGCACAAATTGTGAAAATTTAAAGTAAAAATTTTGAATTGTTTTGAAAGTTTTGAAACCTTACCCCAATGATTAGTACCATTTTAAATTACTTGTCCTAATAAAATATATTCTACTCAAACAACTGAATCAGGAAATTTTTAAGTAAAATTCCTTATTCAGAAATAATACCACCAAATGTAGGTATAAAAATTTTAGGCATATGAAATGAGCTTCAAATACTTTTGAACTCCAGTTTTTTACTCAGCACTATAATAATTTGACCATTTTCAAAATCAAAAAATATTCATTTAAAAATTCTTAAAACCTATGTAACATGATATTTCATCTGTGATTATAACTAACTAAGGGTCTTCCTCACTTATAACAACAATCTAGGTTGTTTCCAGAATACTTTTATAAATAGGACTACTTTTGACAATCTTTACTAACAACTTTGTTCATTAAGGTTTTATTAGAAATGAGTTAAATAATTTTACTGGATTGCAATAACATTTTAGGAAGTTTGATGCAAATTACCAAATTGAGAACTAGAAATAATTTTCAATTATTTGTCTATTAGCAATATGAATGATAGTTATGGAATTTCCAATCAAAATCAAAATGAAATGTGTATTCTACTGCTTTAGAGGGAAATTTCTCTTTAAGTGGTTGTCGTAAGTGTTGGGTGTTTTGCTATAGTTGGTGGTTATCAGTGCTGTGTGTGTATTTAGTTGTATAGAATTATGCTATATATAGTCTTTTGTATCTGGCATTTTTTACTTAACAAGTTTATGATAGCTTTTTAACTTGAGAGGGTAAATTTTCACATACTTTTGATTCACAGTTCTGAACTTCACAATACAATAATTTAATCATTTTCCAAATCATTAAACATTCCTTTGTTCCTTTATACTGTGTAAAGTTAATACTTTATCAGTGAGTGCTATAATAAATTAACAGACTTGTTACTTTCTAACTTAATTTAGTGTCCTTACAGAATTTCCATAATAATTCATAGATATGTATAAACATACAGAAATATACACATATTTTGGGTCTGAATTATATTTAGAGGTGTCTTTAACCAGTCTCACTAAAAGTTGTTATTATTTCATATTTGCATCTTTTATATACAATTCTTCATAGAGCATACTGTTTTATCTTTTAATTATGTAATTATTAGGAGGATTATAAATATGCTGTTTTCATTTTGTTATTCATTATGAAAATGCCATGAAAAGAAGTTTTAGATGAGAAATGTATCAATTTTCTCCACAGAGGTGTCTTCCCACTAATAGGTTTCAATGATACTTCTCCTTTTAATCTTTGTGATTTTGATTGGAGAAAAAGTAAACTTTTAATTTGAACAAAGTTAGAGATAAATAAAAACTAAATCCTTTATATTTTTTAAGCTCTTGGAATTTTTTAGTTTGGTGGCAATCTTTAGTAACGTAGTGTTCTTTTTAGTGGCTATTAAGCTACAGAGAGACTATGAAACTTTTTTTTTGAATGAGAGTTTTTCTTCTGTTTCTATGTAGTGCCTTTAGTGTACTTCTGTGTCATCATGACTTATTTAAAACCTGATCCTACAAACATTAAAAAATATTCATTCACATTTTCAATTCTAACTTCTAGGCATCTACTTGTTTCAAATTTACTGTTCTTTTTGTGGAAATAACTGTTATAATTTCACAAACTGAATTATATTTCTCTGTTAAGCTTTTACTTTCATACTTTCTATGAAATTTGATATTTCTTAAATCATACAGCTTTCACAAATATTTTGTTCTGTCCTTCCTTTTTGTATTCACATTTAAATATTCTAACACTTAATTTGCAAATATTAGGTCACAAAACTAACATTAATTTTCCTGTAGAATGATTAGTTGTAATATGAACATGAATTCAATAATTATGTCTTATCTTCTTTTATAATGCCATGCATTCTGATTCTTAA
Source organism: Castor canadensis (assembly GCF_047511655.1). NCBI lineage: Eukaryota > Metazoa > Chordata > Mammalia > Rodentia > Castoridae > Castor > Castor canadensis. The sequence goes on along the minus strand of NC_133386.1, from coordinate 99,812,059 downwards.
TGTATTCCTATTCTCTCAATAAGATTCAATAACATTATATGGTGTTTGTTCTTACACATGCATTTTAAAACAAAATTTTCTTAAAGACTTATTTTTATGACTCTAATACAACTTTTGAGCTATTTTCAACAATCAAAGAATACTCTTAGTCTTTAAGCTACAATTAGAGCATGTCTTAAAAATGTTTGACAGTACAATCTTACAGTGCTGAAATAATTCTTTGGGAATGTAGCCTTGTCCTCTACTCATACACTACTTTGTTATATCCTTTAAAAAATTTTGCATTTCTTGAATCCAGTAGGCACATTTATTATTTAAATTTAAATTTTCCAATAGAAAATATTATGAATGTACTTTATTCTATTGTACTTCCTAGCTGGTTGGTATTTAATATATTTTCTATTCTTCATACTCTTGAGACAAGTATGTTCGATACATGCAGATGGTTGAAAAAAGAAATGTTTAGGAATAAATATGATTACATTTTCTGCCATAGCCAATCACTAAAGTAAATTTTTCTGAAGCAATGGCTGTTTTACTACCTCACCCTGATTACAACACAAACATCTTAAGCTGAAATAAAACGTGTCTATTGCTGTAGTTCCAGCAGTATATTATTTAGCTGAATCAAGTCAGGAAGGGATAATGAGATAATTTGACTAAAGTAGGTCTGTGGTCCTTTGATACATTGGGTTTTCTTTCAGATATAATTGGAAATGCTTTCAGCAGAGAATATTATACATGATTGTAAATAATTTTTTAAAATAGGCTTGACTTTCATTTTTTTTTGTTCCAGGAATGGGGAAAGGAAAATGATGGAGGGGTGAATTCAAGTATGATATACTATAAGAACTTTGGTAAATGTCACATTGTACCCCCAATACAGCAATTAATAAAATAATCAATAAATAAAAGCAAAAATAAAGATATTAAATAAATTTATAAAACAGTTACATGCCTAGCATGTGAAGGGCATGGCACCTCAAGAAATAAAATGAAAGAAAGAAAAAAGAAATCCACACAAAGCATCATGGTTCAAACAAACAAGTAACCTGATAATATTCAAATAAATTCTGATTTTAATTATAAATATGAATCAATTCAAAAATAAAATAATAGCATGTGTTTTTCTAACTTAACTTATAAACAACTAATGAAAATAATATCAAATGCTGCTAAGGATTTGGTCGCCCAGTCTTTACAAAGGAACATATGCAGGACACTTCTACAAAGCAATTTGACTTCTCAGATCAGAATGTCAAGTAAACTCTTATATTTTGTCTCATCCATAAAACTCTCATAGGAAATGTAATATTGCAATATAATGAATAGTTTGGCAAAGATGTGACAATAGATAACTGTCCTGACATTATTTAAAATACAAAATAGAGAAAAAGTAAATGTCAAAATTTGATAATACTTATTTTGAATAGATGCATATCTACAATGAGATATTTTGTAGTAATATATATGAAAATAAATTTTAAAAGCTGAATAATTCAGATATATTACATGCAAAAAGAAATAAAAATTGTACATGTGAATACACTGAGCTATAAAATTTCAAACATTTTTTGTATATATATTCATGTATATATATTTATGTATATACATGCATTAAATGTATGTATGTATATATACATGCATGTATGTATATATTTATATTTATATATTTTTTTCTTTTGGCAGTACCTCACACTTGCTAGGCAGGTAGTCTACAACTTGAGCCACTTTGAGTTGAGTATTTTTGAGATAGGGTTTCAGAAACTATTTGACTGGGCTGGCTTCCAACCCTGATTCTCCTGATCTCTGCCTCTTCAGTAGCCAAGATTACAGGTGTGGGCCACCAGTGCCAAGCTTATACATATATTTTTACTAAGCATTTCATTTTTATTAATAATAAAGAGTCCCTGGCTCTTCAAACTGAAAGGAATTTTTAAATCTTTTAAGTATACCCAAATATCCAAACATTCTTGAATAGTTTGTATCAATGTTATCACCACTTAAAATAATTGAAATCCAATGAATAAACTTTACTCAGTTAAATGCATTGATATTTAATGCATTTAACATTATAATAATAATCTTCACTTATGAACAACTATAGACCTATTGTTTTGGAAACTTGAAATATTTTGACAAAACGTGGACTATTATTAAACCGTCATTGCTTATAAACTATTAAACACTTAATGACCAATAAACTTCTGATTTATGTAGTTATCAACAATGCTGAAAATAAATTTTCTTGGTCTCATAAAATCTATGGCCAAAATGTAAAACATACTGAATCTTAACTTTTCATTCTTTTTTAGAATAATTTTTTTAGTGTTCAGCCACTAACAATAGCATGGGAAATTATAGCAGAGGAACAATTATATTGAAACTAGAGTATAGCAATTCTGTATCATCATAGCATGATATCCTACACCAAACAGACTTTCTGTACAACTTCTCGACTTAGATTTTTGTACTCAGTGCTATCAGCACCACTAATGCAAGAAAATCTTTGACATTCATGCCACTATCTTTGAAAGATTAGTTTCATAGCTGCATCCAGTTTTACACAGCTGAGCCAAGAGATGTTTAAATACCGTTTATTTTATCATATATGTTCTACAAATTTGGAACTATCAACCAATGGGGTTGAATGGTCAAAAATTACCTTACTTGCAGGTAGAATCAGCACTAGAAATAAAGTACCCCAATTCATATTATAGCTTGTTTCAATTTTAAAGAGTTCACTTCTACTTGTTCAGTACTATCAATGGCTTGTTCTGAGTTTTAATATAAAATCTTGTAAAAAGTTACAAAAAGAGGGAATACTAACTTAACAGTATAAATCCCTGATTTATCATGTACTCTATATCCACAATGATCATTAAAATTCTATTATTTAAAATCTGTATTTACTTTATACGACCAAGTCATTCATCAGTATTATATTCGGTAATTATAAATCTTACACATTAACTCCATTTGTCCATTATTTTCCTACAGTTATTGTAACAGAAACATACGTATAGTATTACCTTGATTTCTGATATCACAAGTAAGTGATTAAATGGATTCTCTGCCTTATTTCTTGGTCACTATTGCATGTAAATTAGTTACCAGAGATGTATTTATTAATTTGCTTTCTGAAACTATTTGAGAGAATCTTCCTTCAGTAAAAATTGGGGGATGTTGTTATTGTGTTTTAAAGAAGTGTTTTCCTTGCAATGAGTGAAACTACAATGTAAGAACAACCACAGTTAATATGAAAAAACACAGTTCAAAACTTCCCTCTGAAGTGGGATTTCTGGGTAAAGTGACTGTTTATGCATTCAAAGTGGTATGGCAATATTAGTGAAATGGGAGAATGGAGTCAGAGTATAAGGATGAAACCTCCAGTTCCTGGAGCGCTGGCAGCCACAGCACTGTGCAGCACATCACTTGAGGACTGATCTGTGCACAGTGACTCAACACAGGAGTGAGGGATTCAGAATGAAATGACAATGTAGATGAAATGGTAGAAACAAAGGATCTTTGGAAGTGAGAACATGGAGTTCACTAGAAAATAAGACTTATTTCAAACTCAGCCATATGTCCATTTACTTTAGAACATGATTTTTCATGGAAATCACTAACATCTTCTTAAAGATTGTACTGGCACCACACCAGGGTTTCCTCCTAGTACAGGGTAAACAGTGTAAATCAATCATATCACAGTTTAGAGGCAACTGGTACCAAGTGTGAGTACTAGTGGGTCCTATGAAATTTTGACATACTTTTGTACTTTTTGATGATATCAGATCCTATATATCCTAGATAGATGTCTTCCCTAAATAAACAGATTTTATTTGCATTTGATATATGTTAAAGCCCCCCATTTGATGTTCACACAGTGAAACTGCTCTAGTAAGAAACTGTAGCATCAGTATCCACACTATCCCGTGCATGGCTGAAGATGCAAATAGGCTGCGCTCAGGCCGCTATCATGGCGATATCCTGGATTTAGACAGCAGCAGTCTGGCCACATTAAACTTTCAAAATCCTCAACAGTGTTATTTAAATATATTCTTCATCCTTTATAATTGTTCCTTATTTACTCTGGCCACATGCATTATTTATCCTCTACTTGACTTATAAGTGGAAATCAAAGTCAAATGATTTCCTGGGATAGTGTTTATTTGTTGTTGTTTCACATTTTAGGTTAACTTTAAAACATTCAAACAAAAGAATAGGTATCATAAAATAGAAGTTGGTATAACAAATTTTAGATTTCTTCTTAGAGATGTTTTTATCTCAAATACACACAAATTGTTTTCCAACATATTGTAGCTTCAATTAATTTTATCAAAGAAATTCATGTCAACATGTCATTTTAATGACAGAATGAGAAAGAAAATAAAAGTACAAGAAGAGTGACAGGCATTTTTTGGCAGAATATGAATAACTCCAATTTTTTGAGAAATTTTCTCTTTTACTTGGGAGTCAAAACTTATTCAGTTGCTGTTTTGTGTTTGCTATGTATTTTTTACAGTGTTGTCAGTTGAGTATGTTACATAAATGCAATTTCTCATACTTTCAAACCTAAGTAAAAAAGTATAAAAAATAAATCAGTTTCAAAGAATAAACAAATTCATACCAGCCAATCCTGAGGCATGTCTGATAAGAGTAAATTTTTCTAAACTGTAGGAAAAAGTTTCATTTTGATGTATACTACTTACTTGTTCATTTTGAAAACTAATTATAAATGAGTATGCTCATAGAAATATTGTAAATTTTATTTTTCACAAATTAATTTTTGATTTAGACATTCATTCTAATTAAAATTGTTTCTTATTTAAAATACTATTTTTTATTTTTTAATGTCCATGTTTCACTTTTCAATTTATTTTCAGGTTTAATTTTTTTTCATAATTTAAGTATTTACTCAGAACATTTCAAAAACATTAGAATATTTTTCCTTGCTAACTGATGTCTTTTTATATTAAACATTTTTATATGAAGTTATATCCAAATAATTTCCAAGACTCTCTTCTTGAATATGTTTTCATAATTCTGAAAAGGAATCTTAGTAAAAAAAATAATAGGTCAATACTACTGAAGAAGTTATAGATTCCTCAATCCACATCATTCTAGCTTTAGAATTGTTTTTCATTCTGTCCTCTCTTCAATTGGAATATAATGACTTTGGGAAAGACATTAATAATGAGAATTTCAACATGTAACCTATAAAATTTAATGAAAATTAAAAGTAATATAAAATCTTTATGGTTACAGTATTAACACTAAAAGTGGCTTCATTTACTTAAAAACACATTTTCAGGTTTGTGTTGTAAACAAAATGCAAAGTGATCATTTACCCAAAACCTGCACTTGACTAGGCTTTCAGTATCACCAATTGTTTCCAGGGCAACCACTTTCAGTATGTCTCTGAAGTAGTAGGAATAATGGACTCCAAAGATGCTCGTATCCTAATCCTTAGTACTTGTGAATATATATGAGTACACAGAAAATGAAGAATTAAGATTACAGATAGAATTATGGTTCTAATCAGTTGACTTTAAAATAGGGATATTGAGAATTTTGAAATATATTTGTTGCCCTTTTGTATGTCTTCTTTATTCTATCATAAATGTATTTTTTTCTATTGACTTCTTAGCATTACCCACACTTAGGATATCAAGCCCTTAGCAGATATGTAGCTTGTAAATATTTTCTATCATTCTGTAGGTTGTTTCTTCACCCTGTTGATTATTCATTTTGCTGTATAGAAACTTTATACGTAGGTATAGACTGGTTTATCTATGCTTGTTCTTCTTTCATAAGTCAGAAGATTCATGCAAAAAAAATCTTGTGTATCCTAATGTCTTGAAGATTTATCAACGTATTTTGCCTAGTCATTTTAGGTCTTTCATTTATTTGTGAGTGGGAGAATCCTACTTTAGTTCTTTTCTATGTGACTATCCAATTTTCCGGCACCATTTACTGAAAAGGCTGTCTTGTCTCCAAAGCATATCACTTAGATGTAGATGCATGAATATCTTTCTAGGCAGTTATTCTCTCCCACGTATAGGAAGAGAATATTCTCTTCACAGATTTGTGAAAGCTACTCAGCATCCCTCATTATTAGGAAAACACAAATCAAAACTTCAATGAGTTATTGCCTAACTTTAGCAAGAGTGGCTATTAGCAAAATGACAAAAGCTAAAAAGTGCTGGGACAATGTAGAGAAAGTGAAATCTTTGAAGGATGTTTGTGCATATGTTAGTTAGGATATATATGTATGTATATGTAAAACTGAATAAAAATCCTCAGAAAATCAAAAACAGAACTACCATATGATGTAGCAATCTCAATAGTCAAAGGAAAAAAATCAATTATTCAAAGAGACATCTGCACCCTTCATTTTTATTTTCACTTTTGAGACCATGACTTGATATGTTTCCCAGGCTGCTCAGAAGCTCCTGGCATCAAGCAATCTTCCTATGTCAGCCTCATGGGAAGCTGGAAACATAAACATGTGGCATGTCTGACTACATTTCTATGTCTACTGCAGCACTAGTCACAATAGCCAACAAACGGAAACACATAGTGGGTGTCCATCAACTTAGTGGATACAAAGACATGGTCATAAACCCATTTAAAACATTGAATGGTAAAAAAGGGATGGGAGAGGGAGGGTTAAGAAAGAGTAATAAAGTGGTGAATATGATCAAAATACATTATGTGCACATTTGAAAATGTCACAATGAACTTCCTCATTGTACAATTCATATCCAGTAATATAAAAATATGGCTTATAAGCTTGATAAAATGCTATTCAATCATAAAAATATGAAATCCTGTATTTGCAACAATGTGGATGGACTGCAGAAAATTATGTCAATTGAAATCAGACAGACATAGGAAAACAAGTACCACAGCATCTCACTTTCACAGAAGGTGAGAACACAGAGTCTGAGGAGAGTGGGGCAAGAGAGAGAAGGGACAAGGTGCTCAGTGGGTTCTAAGTTGCAGATAGGAGTTTTGATGTGTTATTACACAGGAGACCAACTATTGATAACGATAATGCAGTACATATATTTAAAACAGTCCCAACAGGATATTGAATGTGTTCACTGTAAAGAAACAATGAATATTTGAGGGGATAAATAGGCTTATCCTGAATTAAACATTGTGCAATGTTCATATGTACTGAAATGTAACATATAGTACCCATTATTCGCTAAAATTTTGGTGTTGTATTCATCTGTCCAATTTTTCTTTTAAAGACTTAGAAGTATAAAAAAGGAACATTATCCTGGACTTTCTGGGTGGTGCATTATAATTACAATAGTCCTAAAACATACAAGAGGGTAGTCAACATGATGCAATGTGGAACCTTGATCCATTGTTATAGAAGAAAAGATGAAGGGAGAAGGTGTGAGCCTAAGAATTAGGGCAACTTCTAGATGCTAGAAAAGGCAGGTAAATTAATTGCCTTTTAGAAACTTCAGAAGGAGTGAATGCAAGCCTGCCTACTCTATCCTTATTAGGTTATTGCTGTCCATTTCAGAGACCAAAGCTTCAGGATGGTAAAATAAGTAATTTGTGTGGTTTCAGGCCAAATCTCAGCAACCACAGGAAACTAACATAGTGTCTATGTCTGCCTATAAAGTATGTTGTTGGATAGACTGCCAAAAATGTATTTGCAAATGCACTATCTCTGAAAATATGTAAGTTATATTGACAGAACATGCTTAAGAAAAAAGAACAAGTTTTTTCTTAAGTATGGGTAATTTATTGTGTATTTCTAACAGGAATTTATAATATGACTTGTAATATGAATTTTAAGATGTCATGTACAAATAATTGTCATGATAAAAAGTTTCTTAATCAGCAGTGACCTTTGTACACAGATAATTATTTTGGAGAGATTATTTCATGACTTTTTCAGGTGATCAATTCTTACTTCTATGTCATTTGCTCCTCTTCTTTGTCAAAAATAAATAAATAAATAGCCTAAGCAGCCATAGAATTACATCTCTCTGGAACACAGTTCTTAGGGTCAAATCATCTGAGCACTTCCTTGGACCAGCAGATTTAACATTAGAAAAATAATTGTAAAATTAATCCAGAAAAGAATGAAGTAAAGCAATGTCAGTTTGAATGAAATTCATGACTTATGTGTCAACAATTGTGTTTTAAAATGACACATGTATATACTAGAAATGATGGAGTGCCTAATTATCCCTGGTGCACATCTTCTTGATCACCATTGGTTATTTCTCATTATTTGATGTTTGCAGAGTGCTTGGAAGTGGAAGTTCCTCCCCAGGTGCTGAGCAGTCATTTGCTGAATACACCTAATGATGAAAAGCATACGCTATCATTGTACAAACTTCTTCTGGGAAAATTGAATATTTACCATTGAAGAAAAAAAGAAAAGCAGACAAACAACAGAGATAGAGTGCAAGGTCAAAGCCAATGTCTGAGCAATGTAGAAAGAAACAAAACCCTGTGCTCCCTCCTTTCAGGCTCTTCTGACCAGATCCTGCAGGGGAGGCCCACTGTGGTGGCTCACAAGCACACATGCTCTGGATCCACAGCTGCAGAAGCCACATTTCCTGAGTCAAAGGAGACAGTTGTCAAATGGAAAGCTTTAGGGGTTTCAGCATGAAGACAGTTCATTACATGTGTGGGTAAAAGTGATAATGGGCTAGCATTCTAGGGTCTCCTGATACAATGGTTACATTTTAGAGCAGCAGGATACTCAATGGTGAATGTAACTCTGTGTAAGAAAACAAAATACCCATGTAAGCAATGTCCACTACAAATGGTCTCCCTTATTGTGTCCCATCCTGGCTAAAGCTTTAGTTAAAGTATAAATGTAGAGAAAATGGGAAATGGGGCCAGTAGGATTATTTATACATGGTATACAACACAACCTAATTGTAATACCCCAGAAGCAAGGCAGGGGAGGAACCAAGAAGGAAGGGAGTAATAATATTCTTAACAGATTTGCCTTTATCATATTGTGTGTGTGATTTTCTTGGCCTTTCTCTCTCTTTACATCTCTTGCCTACTCTTGCTATATAATAAAAAATATTACATGCAAAGTATTTATGTATAAAATATATGTGGTTTTGGTATGCATACATAAAGTGTATTTAATCACAGTAGCCTGTGTTCATTATTTTATATTCATCATTCATTATTATGATTATGATTTGCCTTTGCTTTCTAAAACAAATTAAAATTCTAAAGTTTGATAGGCCTCTAATATTATCATGCTTCTGGGCTCCTGTGCCTAATGGATGACTAGTTCTTGGTGTTTGTAACTACTTCCTAACATCAGCACTTCTTCATTCCTTCATATTTTTCCACTTTAATACCTTGATAATACAAATCAATGTTAGTAAGAATATAGGTAAGTTGATTACCTAAAATTCAAAACATGAAGAGATTCAGCAAAAACATTTATGCATTTGCTTTAAAGTGCTATGCTTCTTCATACTGCCAAATCTTACTCACTATTTTATCCAAAGTGTTAAAAAATATGTCTGAAATTTGTAATGTGTATTTTCAGAAAATATATACAATCTGTATGTATCAAATCTCAAAGAAGCAAGTGAACATTTGCAATGATTATATCAATAAAGCAAGTCATACAGAATATTACTTAGATGAAAATTCCAGAAACTTCCTGATGTATACTCTAAGGTGTGATGAAGAAGCTGAAATTGGCAATAGCAGTAGATTCTGAAGAGCTGCCCTGGTAGGGATGGTTCTTCCTCAGTGCGATTTGCTGTGGTGAGTTAGGCAACTCGATGCTCCACCGTCCACTCTACATCCTGAGACAAAACTGGATGATGAATATCTTCCTCTACACTAAAAATATTTCTTTAAAATGATCTATAATTTGAACTTCTTACAAAGTCAGCCTTTCTTTCTCTGAATCAGAGTGATTATGTAAGGTTCTGTTAAATTCATATGTTTAGTGCTGACAAAATAGTGAGTATATGCCTGAAAAAGTGTAAAATCTGTTAAGAATATCAAACATGTTAAATAGCAATTGATCTGAAGAATATTGGTTTTGTTGTGGCAAATGTACACAAAATGCAATGGGTATTTTAGACTGGAGTAACAACTTTCTGAAAACAGATAAATTACTGTTATTTGATTTCATCTTTTCACTGCCTTCTTTTTTTTTAAGGAACTTAGGGAAATATGCTGATATATCACCTCTGTAAAATAAGAACAATTTATGTTCTTTCAACTGTGAATACCAATAACACACAGACATTTGCAAATTTACATGAGAAGGAAAACAATTTCAAGGCAATCAACTAAACCACAATAAAAATTACACATGCTTCACAGCATTGGAAGAGAGATAATACTGTGACTTGCCAAAAGAAAAAGTTTTCACATATCTCTCGCTGACCAGTGATGGTACCCTGAACAAGGCAAATGGCGCTGAGGATAGATGTGTTAACTCAGCCTTTGGTTGGTGGGGTGTGTTTGTGTCTGCAGTACCATAAATAAACACTCTGGCCCTGTGAAATAGGTTGTCTGCATGATATTTTGTACCATTTCATAACTTCCAACAAGAAATAATTTGGTCTATTTCAGTACTTGTTTTAAACATAATGGAAACTGTATTCATCTATACATTATTGTTTCAAAGTTAAAGGCCTTCCAAAATATCTATTGCTTTTGATATTTATTTTAGCAGTAATTTTTGTGCTTAAGTTGAAATGATCAATTTTTAAAATGGAAAAAAGTCTATCCATATCAGGCATGATGGTATGTGTCTATCATCTCAGCTATTTGAGAGGCAGAGATCTGAAAGATTATGTATTAATGCCAGTCCTGGGCAAAAATTTAGCAAGATCCCATCTCAATTAAAAAGCCCACAATAGGGGGATGTCTGTGATTCCAGCTACATGGGAGTTACTAAGTAGGAGGATTATAGTCAGAGCCTGGCCTGGGAAAAACATGAGACCCAATCTGAAAAATAACTAAAGCAAAAAATGCCTGGGGTTAGTTACTCAAGTCTAGAGTGCCTGCCTAGTAAGTACAAGGTCCTGAGTCCAAATCCCAACCTGCCAAAAATAAATAACTATATATTTTTGATTGGTTGCATATAATTCAAATCCTTTGATATTAGACATACAGTAAACATGAAGTGTTATGATCAGGCCTTTGATTTTTATACTTAAGCAATTATCATTTTATTATAGAAAATACAAATAATTTGATAGAAACAATCTATAATTAGATATCTTATAATTATACACCTTAGGAAATATTTCTTTCTCTATAGCTATTTCTAGTCTGCAAGTGCACTATGTGTGTGGGATGTATACATGAGACTGTTCATGGTGTGTTGTGCTCTTTTGAAACTTGATTTTGTATGAAACTTTGTATCAAGAATTATTACACATTACCATCTATGAATTCTTAGAGAAAATGTAACTTCACTCACACAGGAATTGAAAACTGTTCAGAACATTCTGCTTAATAAATTTTACATATATCCTGTATAAAATAAGTCATTATTAGATTACAAAGAGGTGATTAATTTGATGAAAATGTACATTTTCATCTGTCCAACTACATCCTATCAAGAAAGCAAACAACTTTCTGCCCTTGTTGAGAATATGAATCCATTGAAATTCATTACCCGATGTGATATGTCTTCCATCCCCCCTCAAAAAAAAAAAAAGAACCCTTGAAATCTAGATTGCTTAGTTCTAATGTCTAACTCAAAACAAATTCCTGTTATGGTAAGTCTAGGCATTTTGAACATATTCTTGAAATAGAAGAGATTTGAAGAATAGTTTATTGTCAACTCAACTTTCCAGTTCATAAGAAGATTTTTAAATGAATCAAGCCAATATCAACAAAAATTGCTTCCTCCTTTAAGTATCCTTTTGCTAGAGTCTGATATTTTAAAATCAAATATTAGCATATACTTACATTTTAAGTCCATGAAATATATGCTTCTGGCCCCTTGAAGGAGCTGCATCTTGAGCATTAAGTTAAGCAATCCTTCAAGAACAAGGAGATAAGTAGGAAGGGGAACCTTCTCGACACTGGAGAAAAGATCCATGGAATTGTAGACCGACAGTGACCCATTTCCAGTCTCCTAAAAGTAATCTGGTGAATTGATCCAACTTAACAAAAAAATGCAGAGGATCTCAACCTTGCCATCTGTTTCTTTAGAACTAGATAGCTAACAGAACTCTATAAAATATTGAACCGATTGGCTTGTATTCTCAAAGAAGAGAATAAGAAAATAGTTGTTGCTTTTTATTGCTTCCTTAATATTTTTATAATACAAAAAATCTTGCTTTGAAAAAAATTGAGGATTTTGAATTTTTTTAAATAACTTTTGTATACCTTTGGAAATCATTTTATGTGTTTTTTATCTTTATTTGAGTTATTTGTGTGATGTAATATCATTTTTATAATTCCATCATCAACCTGCAAGTTACTCTGCTGGCTATCACTTTTTAAAATGATTTATGTGAGAATGATACACATCTATTCATCAGAATTCAGAATTAATTTTTCATCAGTATTAAATTATGGTTTTATCTTTGTAGTTACATGTAAATATGCCTTACAAATTTTAAATAGTGTTTTAAATTAAGAACTAGTAGTGAAGTGATCATGACACCTCAATGTATATGATGTACTGGAGATAATAAAAAAACTAAGGTATAAAGGAAAAGTCACGGGGAAAGAAAGAGAAACTGAGTAATAAGCAATAAGAACAGTTAAGACACGCTGGAAAGAGGGTGGGGCGCCCTGAGCGCTGAAGATTGGGGGAAAGGAATCCTTCCAGGGACTGTAAATAAACAAGCCGGGCGGGCAGCAGAGGCTCTGGCGGGAGCAGGGCATGCACCCAGCAACCAGGAGCTGGAAAGCTTGTGAGAGTGGCGGAGGGAGGAAAACTCCACAGGAGAGGAGGGAAGACCCACTTCCCACGTGAACTGTAAATAAACATGGCGGCCGGCAGGAGCAGCAGCACCACCTAGTAAGCAGGAGCAGGAAAGCTTCTGAAAGTGGCAGTGGGAGGAAAACTTCAGAGGAGAGTGGGGAAGACCCACCTCCCACATGAACTTTAAATAAACATGCAGGCCTGACAATGTGGGGGCAGTGTCACCTTTCCCAGTGCTTGGAAAGGGGAAAGCCTGTAGCAGAGGCTCCCACACAGGAGAACTCTGAGCAAACAAAGCCTGTGGGACAAGGTGAGTGCTAGCTCACCCCAGAGATCTGCATAAATAACACCACCAGCTACAGTCTGAGAGCAGCAGGCAGGCAAGCCACAGTTGCAGATACCACTCTCAGAACTGTCTCCAGATGCTTTTTTTTCTTTTTCTCCCTACCTTTGATGAGAGAACAACCGAATTACACCTGCAAGCCGAAAAACTTACTGAAACTGTATTGCATTTGAACTGGGGACACTTGGTGGGGCTTTTGTGTGTGTGTGTGTGTGTATGTGAGTGTGTAGTTTTTTTGTTCTACTTTATGCATCCCCTTTGATGAGACAACTACAGAACAACATCTGAGGCACCAACTCCAGGACTGGAGATTGAGATGGACACCCAAATTATTAAGACTGAAACTGCATTGCATATAAACTTGGAAGTTTTTTGGTTTTTTTTTTCAATTTTCTATTTTCCATTTTATTTTAATTCATTTTTATATATAGATATTTCTTTCATTTACTTATTTTTTATTTTTTTATCTTTGATTTTCAATCCTCTCTCTGTCTCTCTAATGTCTGTTCAGCTTACTGTCAATTAGTACACTAACACTCCCTGTTTATACCTTTGAAACTTTCTTGTCTGATACCTTGTTCTGCTTTCTCCCTCTAGTCTGTATATTTGTTTTCCCCTTTTCTTTAACTTCTTGCTTTCCATCTCAGCTCACCCTTCCATTCTAAATATTACCATTGTTATTATTACAAGCTAGAAAATAACTTAATTGCACACAGTACAGGGACAGTAACAACACCAAGGACAATGACAGGAAGACAGAAAAAACAGGGAAACCAGTTTCCCCACAGCAAAAAATTAGTACAGGAACCAGAGGGGAATGAAGAGAACAGAAACTCAGATCCAGACTCCAACAAAATGAAGACACACTATGCAAAAGGACCCAATGAAGCCCACAAGAATAATTTAAAAGAAGACATACTACAAGTAATCAATGAGAATTTTATAGAGAGGATACTGGATAGGGTCAACCAAAATGTACAGGAGACACTCAAGAAATTCTAAGACAACAAAAATAGAGAATTTGAAAAAGCAAAAGAAGAAATAAAGGAAACCATAGAAGCACTGTATAAACACCAAAGTGAAAGAGAGAACACAATGAATAAACGGATAAATGAACTCAGGACAAAAATAGACAACATTAAAGAGGAAAACTGCCAGGATATGGTAAACCTCAGAAAAAAGAACGAAACAGAACTGCAAAACAAAACGGAAGGCCAATCCAGCAGAATAGAACAAACAGAAGACAGAATCTCAGAACTTGAAGATGAAATGGTAATTAAAGGAAAAACCGAAGAACTATTAATTAAACAACTCAAGACCTGTGAAAAGAAAATGCAAGAACTCACTGACTCCATCAAAAGACCAAACTTGAGAAACATGGGCATTGAAGAAGGAGAAGATGTGCAAGCGAAGGGAATGCGTAATATATTCAACAAAATAATAACGGAAAATTTCCCAAATCTAGAGAAAGATATTCCTATACAAATGCAAGAGGCCTCCAGGACACTAAACAGACCAGATCAAAATAGAACTACTCCATGACATATCATCATTAAAACAACAAGTTCAGAAACTAAGGAAAGAATATTGAAGGCTGTAAGAGAGAAAAAACAAGTAACATACAAAGGTACACCCATCAAAATCACAGCAGGCTTCTCAACAGAAACATTAAAAGCAAGAAGAGCGTGGGGTGAGATCTTCCGGGCACTGAATGAAAATAACTTCAACCCCAGGATACTCTACCCAGCAAAGCTATCATTCAAAATACATGGAGCAATAAAAGTCTTCCATGATAAGCAGAAACTAAAACAATATGTGACCACAAAGCAACCATTACAAAAGATTCTTCAATGGATTCTGCACACAGAAAGTGACACCCAACTTAACCATGAAAAGACAGGCAGCACCAAACCACAGGATAAGAAACAGCAAGACAATAGAGAGTAACATCAAGTTAGGTACACACAATCAAACCTTCAAACAACTAAGACAACTAAATGGCAGGAATCACCACATACCTATCAGTACTAACGCTTAATGTTAATGGACTTAATTCACCCATCAAAAGACACCATTTGACAAAATGGATTAAAAAAGAAGGTCCAACAATTTGTTGCTTACAGGAGAATCATCTCACTGACAGAAATAAGCATATGCTTAGGATGAAAGGCTGGAAGAAGATTTACCAAGCCAATGGCCCCTGAAAACAAGCAGGAGTAGCAATACTTATCTCTGACAAAGTAGACTTCAAACCTACATTGATCAAACGAGATAAAGAAGGACATTCCATACTAATAAAAGGGTAAATAGACCAAAAGGAAATAATAATCATCAATTTGTATGCACCCAATGTCAACGCACCCAATTTCACCAAACATACCCAGAAAGACATAAAGCATATATAAACGCCAACACAGGGGTTGTGGAGACTTTAACACCCCATTATCATCAATAGATAGGTCAACCAAACAAAAACTGAATAAAGAAATCCAAGATCTAAAATATGCAATAGATCAAATGGACCTAGTAGATGTCTACAGAACATTTCATCCAACCTCTACATAATATACATTCTTCTCAGCAACCCATGGAACCTTCTCCAAAATAGATCACATCCTAGGGCACAAAGCAAGCCTCAGCAAATATAAGAAAATAGAAATAATATCGTGCATACTATCTGACCACAAGGCAGTAAAAGTAGAACTCAACAACAAAAGTAAAGACAAAAAACATGCAAACAGCTGGAAACTAAATAACTCATTACTTAATGAAGAATGGATCATCGATGCAATAAAAGAGGAAATTAAAAAGTTCCTGGAAGTCAATGAAAATGAAAACACAACCTACCGGAACCTATGGGACACAGCTAAGGCAGTCTTGAGAGGAAAGTTTATAGCCAAGAGTGCATATATTAAAAAGATTGAAAGATCCCAAATCAATGACCTAATGATACATCTGAAACTCCTAGAAAAACAAGAACAAGCAAATCCCAAAACAAATAGAAGGAGAGAAATAATAAAAATAAGAGCTGAAATCAACGAAATTGAAACCAAAAAAGCCATACAAAGAATTAATGAAACAAAAAGTTGGTTCTTTGAAAAAATAAACAAGATCGATAGACCCCTGGCAAACCTGACTAAAATGAGGAGAGAAAAAACCCAAATTAGTAGAATTAGGAATGCAAAAGGGGAGATAACAACAACCACCATGGAAGTCCAGGAAATCATCAGAGACTACTTTGAGAACCTATATTCAAATAAATTTGAAAATCTAAAAGAAATGGACAGATTTCTAGATACATATGATCATCCAAACCTGAACCAAGAGGAAATTAATCACCTGAATAGACCTATAACACAAAATGAAATTGAAGCAGCAATCAAGAGTCTCCCCAAAAAGAAAAGTCCAGGACCTGATGGATTCTCTGCTAAATTCTATGAGACCTTTAAAAAAGAACTGATACCAACCCTCCTTAAACTGTTCCACGAAATAGAAAGGGAAGGAAAACTGCCAAACACATTTTATGAAGCCAGTATTACACTTATCCCAAAACCAGGCAAAGACACCTCCAAAAAGGAGAACTACAGGCCAATCTCCTTAATGAACATTAATGCAAAAATCCTCAACAAAATAATGGCAAACCGAATTCAGCAACACATCAAAAAGATTATTCACCACGACGAAGTAGGCTTCATCCCAGGGATGCAGGGGAGGTTCAACATAGGAAAATCAATAAACATAATAAACCACATTAACAGAAGCAAAGACAAAAACCACTTGATCATCTCAATAGATGCAGAAAAAGCCTTTGATAAGATCCAACATAATTTCATGATAAAAGCTCTAAGGAAACTAGGAATAGAAGGAAAGTTCCTCAACATTATAAAAGCTATATATGACAAACCTACAGCCAGCATTATACTTAACAGAGAAAAACTAAAACCATTCCCTCTAAAATCAGGAACCAGAAAAGGATGCCCACTATCTCCACTCCTATTCAACATAGTACTGGAATTCCTAGCCAGAGCAATTAGGCAAGAAGAAGGAATAAAAGGAATACAAATAGGTAAAGAAACTGTCAAAATGTCCCTATTTGCAGACAACATGATCCTATATTTTAAAGACCCAAAACACTCTACTCAGAAGCTTCTAGACATCATCAATCGCTACAGCAATGTAGGAAGATATAAAATCAACATAGAAAAATCATTAGCATTTCTATACACTAACAATGAGCAAACTGAAAAAGAATACATGAAAATAATTCCATTTACAATAGCCTCAAAAAAAATCAAATACCTAGGTGTAAACCTAACAAAAGATGTGAAAGACCTCTACAAGGAAAACTATACACTTCTGAAGAAAGAGATTGAAGAAGACTATAGAAAGTGGAGAGATCTCCCATGCTCATGGATTGGTAGAATCAACATAGTAAAAATGTCGATACTCCCTAAAGTAATCTACATGTTTAATGCAATTCCCATCAAAATTCCAATGACATTCATTAAAGAGATTGAAAAATCTACTCTTAAATTTATATGGAAACACAGGAAGCCACGAATAGCCAAGGCAATACTCAGTCAAAAGAACAATGCAGGAGGTATCACAATACCTGACTTCAAACTATATTACAAAGCAGTAGCAATAAAAACAGCATGGTACTTGCACAAAAACAGACATGAAGACCAGTGGAACAGAACAGAGGACCCAGATATGAAGCCACAAAACTATAACCAACTTGTCTTTGATAAAGGAGCTAAAAATATATGATGGAGAAATAGCAGCCTCTTCAACAAAAACTGCTGGGAAAACTGGTTAGCAGTCTGCAAAACACTGAAACTAGATCCATGTATAGCACCCTATACCAAGATTAACTCAAAATGGATCAAGGATCTTCATATCAGACCACAAACTCTAAAGTTGATACAGGAAAGAGTAGGAAATACTCTGGAATTAGTAGGCATAGGTAAGAACTTTCTCAATGAAACCCCAGCAGCACAGCAACTAAGAGATAGCATAGATAAATGGGACCTCATAAAACTAAAAAGCTTCTGTTCATCAAAAGAAATGGTCCCTAAACTGAAGAGAACACCCACAGAGTGGGAGAAAATATTTGCCAACTATACATCAGACAAAGGACTGATAACCAGAATATATAGGGAACTTAAAAAACTAAATTCTCCCAAAACTAATGAACCAATAAAGAAATGGGCACGTGAACTAAAACAGAACTTTCTCAAAAGAAGAAATTCAAATGGCCAGAAAACACATGAAAAAATACTCACCATCTCTAGCAATAAAGGAAATGCAAATTAAAACCACACTAAGATTCCACCTCACCCCTGTTAGAATAGCCATCATCAGCAACACCACCAACAACAGGTGTTGGCGAGGATGCGGGGAAAAAGGAACCCTCTTACACTGTTGGTGGGAATGTAGACTAGTACAACCACTCTGGAAAAAAATTTGGAGGCTAGTTAAAAAGCTGGACATTGATCTACCATTTGATCCAGCAATACCACTCTTGGGGATATACCCAAAAGACTGTGACACAGGTTACTCCAGAGGCACCTGCACATCCGTGTTTATTGCGGCACTATTCACAATAGCCAAGTTATGGAAACAGCCAAGATGCCCCAGCACAGACGAATGGATTAAGAAAATGTGGTATCTATACACAATGGAATTCTATGCAGCCATGAAGAAGAACGAAATGTTATCATTCGCTGGTAAATGGATGGAATTGGAGAACATTATTCTGAGTGAGGTTAGCCTGGCCCAAAAGACCAAAAATCGTATGTTCTCCCTCATATGTGGACATTAGATCAAGGGCAAACACAACAAGGGGATTGAACTATGAGCACATGATAAAAGCGAGCACACACAAGGAAGGGGTGAGGATAGGTAAGACACCTAAAAAACTAGCTAGCATTTGTTGCCCTTAACGCAGAGAAACTAAAGCAGATACCTTAAAACAACTGAGGCCAATAGGAAAAGGGGAGCAGGAACTAGAGAAAAGGTTAGATCAAAAAGAATTACCCTAGAAGGTAACACCCACGCACAGGAAATCAATGTGAGTCAATGCCCTGTAAAGCTATCCTTATCTCAACCAGCAAAAACCCTTGTTTCTTCCTATTATTGCTTATACTCTCTCTACAACAAAATTAGAAATAAGGGCAAAATAGTTTCTGCTGGGTATTGGGGGGGGAGAGGGAGGGGGCGGAGTGGGTGGTAAGGGAGGGGGTGGGGGCAGGGGGGAGAAATGACCCAAACCTTGTATGCACATATGAATAATAAAATTAAAAAAAAAAGAAAAGAAAGAAAAAAAAAACTCCAAAAAAAAAAGTTTACATAAGATAATTAAATTATCAGCATGTTCAAGAAAATAGGAAGTGCTGGATTCTATGAAGTCACCAAGAGAACATCAAATTGAGAAATGATCCTAACATAAAACTCCAAGGAATGTGGACTTTCAGAGGAGAGGCAGAAAATCCCAGAATAAGATCATATCAGAGAGATCACAGAGAAATGAAGAGAAACTAGACTGAAGCCAATACAAAAGAGGGCTTTAAAATGGAACAATAATAGCCAATGTAAAGTGAAGCCATGGTGTGTAAGCATGCATTACTATAGCCATATTTCTTTCCTTATTACTAAAAACAAATGTTATGGTAGCATTTCTAGATCTCTCTGTTCTTAATTTGCTGTAATGCTTTGAACATCTTTAAAGGCCTAAAAGTTGAAAAGTAGCTAAAGTGTACAAGAAATTTTTTCAAGCCATTCTTATTTGCATTTCTGAGAAAACTTATGCTTATAAAATCAAACTGCATAAACAGAAGAAAAAAATTAAAAAACAGAGAAAGTATAAAAATGCAATTCATTTTTTGGAACTGATAATAAATATGTATCTCAAAGGATGTTTTCATGTTTTATGTCCAAAGATACTTTTAAAGTTTTTCTATAGCTACATACATGTTGATGAATACAAGTGATGTATTTTGGAAAAATGCATTCTGCATATAATAATATAATAATAATAATTCAGCTTTTTCTTTTTTTATGATATTTAGTGGTTTGTGGGGTAGGAGTATACTATGGTATCTGCAAAACATCTTACAATATATCAAATATATTATACTTGTATTCACCTCCTCCTCCATTCACGTTTATAACCCTCATTCCTGCAATAGTATTGACAGGTGTCATTTTTCTATTTACATACATGTCTGCATAGTATTTGCAACATATTCACCCTCTTGCACCCTTTCCTCACCTCCTCTCCAATTCCCACTGATACCACCCCCCTCAGTCAGGGCTTATTCCACCCTCCTGTTTAAGTCAGTTATTTCTCAAATGTATTACTTGCCGCAGAGTTAATTCTCAAGTTAATAGGACTCAGGTCATAATGATAGGACATGACAAAAAGTGATCTATGGCTATGAGATGTTCAGATAAAGATTAAGGGCTTCTGGAAGAAAGTACTCACTCTTGACTATTTTAGGAAAATAATATCTTATGTAAATTTAAATTTGAAAACATCTAATGCTATGTTAGTATATTAAAGCAAATGATTAAGAGTATATTTTAATTGCTTCATGTTTTACTAAATTAAAAATGTAAATTATTAATGTAAGAACACATATACAATATATAATGAATATGTCTGATATATTCTAATTATTATATAATTTCCTTTTATTAATTATTTCTAGTTTTTAATAGCCTTGTTTACATGCTGTAAATGGATAACTCAATCCTCCAATTACTCTCTAGTTGGTGACCAATTTAAAAAACATTGTCCCACTCAAGTTGCTATTGATAATACCTTCCATCTTCTTAGTCTAATTTAAAATTAATTTTTATGTTCCATTGCTTTCATTTCTGAAATCTAAATATTCTTTTAATACAATGTGACCTAGCTAAAATATACATGTTTTTATATTAATTTCATGCGAAAGAAAAAGAATATTTTTGTTTTGTTTTTTTTCTTTTCTTCCACAAGGATTTGAAAGTAATAACAACTACAGAGCCCAGAAAAGTGATGCTAATCATAGTGCATTAAATTTCAGGAATCTTGCTAGCCTACAGAAGAAATGATTTCCAAGGAACTTACCTATTTCTTCTAGGTTGTATAATTTGTTGGTATAACGTTATTCTTGGTAGTCCCTTATGAGCCATTGTATTTCTTTGTTATCAGTTGCATTGTTTTTTTCATTTCTTGTTTTACTTCTTTGAGTTTTCTTTCTTTTCAGTATAGCATATTTTATGTTCTGTGATGTATACATATTATGTCAGGTAAATAATGATCATACTAATTTCATTTAAAACGTGTAAAGCTGAAGTTAGATCTTTGTTGAAACACTACAAAGTAAAGCAAATCACGTATAACATTTTGATGTAGAATATTTTCCTATCTGTTCTTTTAGATTTTATTTTACATTATAACTGAAGTTAGTAAAAAGTAACTTGAAAAGTACTAGAAAACTATGACTACATCCATAATTTCAGTAATTCAGAGATGTCTTGTGCTTGTCCAAATGCATGTTGAAGACAACTGTGAAGTGTTTCTTGGTGGAAGTGCTGGTCAGTTTCCTCACTCTTAAAAATGACTGATTCATGCTGCCTTAGAGTCAGCTGATGAACAATTAGCAATCACTTTGTAATGAGAAATAAACACAATAATAATTCTGGAATTGCAAATTTTTATACACTCACACAATTGTATAAATTATTCATAACACTCTAGAAAAATACTACTTAAATGCAAAATACGAGTTCTGCAGGTTAGAAACATTTACAATGTTTGTTTTTTTACTCTGTAAAACAATTTGATATTTTTTACAAAAACATGTGAGAATTATATCAGATAGTTATATGAGGAGTGTCTTAGATAGCAAAGCACAATATGTGAGGAAAGTTTTTTAAATTTTATTTTTACTACCATGGTTCTATTTATTACTTGAATATCACTAAATTGAACTACTCATAATACTCAAAAAATTCCAAAAATGTCACAATAGAAGACAGAACATGAGAAAATAAATAATCACTTCTTCCATGCATAGATTTTGTTCTTTATTACCCCCACTTTTCAATATAAGTTTACAATACAAATAGTACAGAGGCAGTTTTGTATTTAACTAATTGATTAATTTATTTTTATGTACTGACATTTGAACTCAGGTCTCCCACTTGCTAGGCAAGTGCTGTACCACTTGAGCCACTCTCTCCAGCTTGCTTTTCTGATTCAGTTAAATGTTTTATGCATTCCCTGATTGCATTTTGTATCTGCTACTGGTATAGGCACCGATGGATCAGTAGAAATTGTGTAGATGATGTTCCTACCTCAGAGGAGCATACATGTTTCTGGAGATGTCATAGATTTAAAATATGTAACATAACTTCAGCTGGAGATAAATATGAAGAGGCAAGATAAAACCAAATAAGGATTTGAGACTTCCAGAGGGAGCACTCTGTGTATCATAGTAGCCATCTCTCTGAAGAGATCATTATTCAGAACAGTCCTTAATAGTGTTGATGAAATAGCCAGGTGAAGATGGAGGGAAGCACATCCTAGACAAAGGGAATAGTATATACAAAATACCTCAGGCAGGAAACGGACTTTTTATTTAAAGAAGGAAAAGAAAGACTATATGCTTCAAGCACAATAAGCAAAGAGAAATGCACAGTATAAGAAAGAATAAAGTATGTATGACACTGTAGTCATTGGTAAAGACTTGTACTTGAGAGAACAATTGTTAAATAAATGCTGAATGCCTGAATGAATACCGAAACTGCCAGGGTATAAACACAGGTTTACAATTGAATCGTTAACATTTTAAAGTGCTTTGTAAGTGACAGCTCACAATGCTTTCATAATCTTAAATTGAGCCTCATGATAGTTTTGTGAGCACAGTGTTCTGCCTAGCACCTCCTGGAACAGAAAATTTGAGAATTTTCCCACCGGATTCCTGTTTACCTCCTCTACATTACGGGTTTTAATGGTGAAAGAAAATTGGAAAGGCTATAGTAGAATTATGTCCCTATCTGAGCATGTGGACATACTATCTAGTATAATTGACTCTGTTCAATGATCGAGAGAATATATAGTAGTATTAACTCAAAATGGATCAAGGACCTTAATATCAGACCCCAAACTCTAAAGTTGGAACAGGAAAGAGTAGGAAACACTTTGGAAGAAATAAATATAGGCAAGGACTTCCTCAATAGACTCCCAGAAGCTCAGCAACTAAGAGAAAGTATAGAAACATTGGACTTCGTAAAACTAAAAAGCTTCTGTTCAAGAAAAGAAATAGTCTCTAAACTGAAGAGACCACCCACAGAGTGGGAGAAAATATTTGTCAGCTACATATCAGACAGAGGAGTGATAACCAGAATATACAGGGAACACAAAAAACTAAACTCTTCCAAAATTAATGAACCAATAAAGAAATGGGCAAGTGAACTAAACAGAATTTTCTCAAAAGAAGAAATTCAAATGGCCAAAAAACAAATGAAAAAATTCTCGCTATCTCTAGGTATAAAGGAAATGCAAATTAAAAACACACTAAGATTCCATCTCACCCCTGTTAGAGTAACTATCATTAGAAACACCACCACCAACAAGTGCTGGCAAGGATGTAGGGATAAAGGAACCCTAATCTACTGCTGGTGGGAACGCAAAGTACTACAACCACTCTGGAAAAAAATTTGGAGGCTTCTTAAAAATCTAAACATAGATCTGCCACATGATCCAGCAATCCCACTGCTGGGGATATACCCAAAGGAATGCAGCACAAGTTACTCCAGAGGCACCTGCACACCCATGTTTATTGAAGCAGTATTCACAATAACCAAGTTATGGAAACAGCCAAGATGCTCCACTACTGACAAATGGATTAAGAAAATGTGGTATTTATACACAATGGAATTCTACTCAACCATGAAGAAAAATGAAATATTATCATTCACAAGTAAATGGATGGAACTAGAGAACATCATCCTGAGTGAGGTTAGCCAGATTCAGAAGACAAAAAATTATATGTTCTCCCTCATATGTGGACTTAAATCAAGGGCAAATACAGCAAGGGGACTGGACTTTGGTCACATGATAAGGTGAGAGCATACAAGGGAGGTATGAAGATAGGTAAGACACACAAAAAACATGATAGCATTTGATGTCTTCAATGCAAAGGAACTAATGCAGAAACTTTAAAGTGACAGAGGCCAATAGGAGAAGGAGAACAGAAACTAGGGAAAAGGTCAGTTTGGCAAGAATCAACTTAGAAGGCAACACACATGTACATGAAAGCAATGCAAGAAATCTCTCTGTATTGCTATACTTATCTCAACTAGCAAAAACCCTTGGTCCTTCTTATTGTTTATACACTCTCTTCAACAAAATTAGAGATAAGGGCAAAACAGTTTCTGCCGAGAAGTGAGGGGGTAGAGGGACAGACTGAGGGGGAGGAGGGAAATGGAGGGGAGGGGGGAGAAATGACTCAAACATTGTATGCACATATGAATAAAAGATATATTTAAAAAAAAAGATTGACAGGATAATTTTCCAATAATATAAAATAAAGAAAGACTGCACTGATGAAGCACACTGGAGAATAATCTCACATTATGAAATCAACTGACATGATTTAGCATGTGGAAACTTTGTAAGTAAAAGGCAGTTTTTCAAGTGTATAGAAAAGTGAAAATAAATAATAATGTGTTACAGAAGAAAATTGTATGAAAGGAAGCATGAGTTAATCGATGATAATCCATGAAATTTAAATATAACTAAGGTGTAAAAATGGAAATTCCTTGTAGCCTGAAAAACAGATTTTTATAGGTATTTTTATAGCATATTTCAATGAGGCTTTGAAATTTTTCAAACAAATGTTTTAGGTATAAATTTTAAAAGCAAATATGTTATAATTCTGGATGACTATAGAGTCACTGAAAAGAGGTTATTCTACCACTAAGCATGTGGTTAGAAAAGTAGAAAGTACACTAGATAAGTCTAAGAGGGAATTTTTAATGTGGAATTATTGTTTACAAGTTTTGGAGTGATCAAAAAAATAACAAAAATGGAACGTAAAGTAACCAAAGATAACAACTTCAAGAGTAACTGCTAAATGAAGGGGAAACAAAGAGAAAAGTGAGAGTTGTCATAATTGTGACTCTCAGGCAAGTCCTACCAATTGAATGCTCCAGTCTCCCAGAGGAGGGGGTGATGTGTGCTGTTGATACTCATAAGCATCCCTTCTACTTTTTGATCCTAATTAGAAGTTAACTGGCATTTTTCAGAACTCCAAAACAAATATCACAGAAAAGAAGTGTAGAAGGCTGACTTTGTATCTGTGAAATAATGGGAAAAAAACAAAACTATTCATCTTATGGGAAAGAAATTTTTGATGGAAACTTATTTGCTAGAGACCTAATGTTTTACTTCATAAATAAAATAAAAAAAACACTTTGCAAATCTTATTTAATCATTACCTGACTCAGAACAATAATATATTATGAACAGAAAAGTCACTTAGTTCTAACTTTTATTCTCACCAAATCATTTTTGTATTTAATCCTATATGCTTAGAGAGAAAAACTTCCAATCGGGGGGCAGGAAAGTGGAGTTTGTGTTGCATTTGTGAATTGCATTGGCAAGCAGAGCAGAGAAAAGTAGACACTATGAGAGGCCTGATAGTTGTGTAAACTCATGATCTATTTGTGCACTGCAAGGGATAAGATATTCAGGTCCAGGAAGGAGGTAGACCCTTTTCAATACAGCAGCGAGACTAGGCGAATGTGTGGCTTGCCGGCGACTTCACTTGGAGACCTCCAGACTATATTGAAGTAGGCTGAATTATCACTCAGAGGTAACTCACAAATGATGTTAAATTTTCATCTGCATATAAAATCTTTATGCTAAATTTAGAAATAATGTATATTGTTTTCTAAATTATGGACATGTAAGCTTAAAGTCAAATATCTTTGTTCTTATGGAAAATGGAGCTGTACTTACCAGAAAGCAAGGAAAAGCTAAGTTAGCCAGACAGACTCATAAAGAGAAAATGATTTATGCTAGATGAAAAATTTAATAAATCACCCAAAATTGGTATGAAACACAAAAAGTACAAGAGAGTGTTTAGAAATATGTTACATAAATATGTTATTAATATGAACATAAGGCCCAAAAGACCAAAAATCGTATGTTCTCCCTCATATGTGGACATTAGATCAAGGGCAAACACAACAAGGGGATTGGACTTTGAGCACATGATAAAAGCGAGAGCACACAAGGGAGGGGTGAGGATAGGTAAGACACCTAAAAAATTAGCTAGCATTTGTTGCCCTTAACACAGAGAAACTAAAGCAGATACCTTGAAAGCAACTGAGGCCTATAGGAAAAGGGGAACAGGTACTAGAGAAAAGGTTAGATCAAAAAGAATTAACCTAGAAGGTAACACCCATGCACAGGAAATCAATGTGAGTCAATGCCCTGTATAGCTATCCTTATCTCAACCAGCTAAAACCCTTGTTCCTTCCTGTTATTGCTTATACTCTCTCTACAACAAAATTAGAAATAAGGGCAAAATAGTTTCTGCTGGGTATTGAGGGAGTGGGGGGAGAGGGAGGGGGTGGAGTGGGTGGTAAGGGAGGGGGTGGGGGCAGGGGGGAGAAATGAACCAAGCCTTTTATGCACATATGAATAATAAAAGAAAAAGAAAAAAAAAGAAAAAAAATATGAACATAAAAATCTTGCTAAGTCTGTGGATAACAAAATTACATAAAATATGAATACAAGCTGTCTTCATTGGAAGAATTGGGAGTGTTCTAATGATGATGTACACTAGCAGATGATTGTTGTGAAGGTACATTGTCATATTAGACTTGGGTTAAAAAATACTGAGTGCTAAATATACGAGTACAAAGTAGGACCAGCTTTATGAAATTCTATATAAATAGAATATACAAATGTTATACCTAATGAGTGCTTAGCAATATCTGTTTTATAAGTAATATAAACATATTTAATAGATCATAAGACTTTATTTTGCTTCATAATATCAACATGTATTTTAATTACTAACATCATTTTATTTTTGAGAATATATTTTCCGTAGCATTCTTGTAAAGTATATTTTTTGCAAAGATCAAAACAATTTTCTAAGTCCCCTATTATACAGCACAATATATCTAAAATTTATTGAAATCCTAATTTGAATAAAACCCACATTTCAATGAGAATTGATGAAACATATTAATCAATTAACAAACCAATCAAGCTAAAATTTACTGAGAAAATGAGCTCCAACCACATGACTTAAAACTTATGGAATTTTAATCAGGACCAGGTGAAAAAGGTAATCAAAATGATTTAATTTTGTATCCAATTAGGAGAAATGGAAGAATGCTGAATTGTCTTGTGACCATCTTCAACAATTTACTCTTGGAAAGTAAATTAATTTTATCAAATTTTCAGCTAGAAAATTCTTAAACATATCATTTCAAATTTTTATAAGGAAAATATTTTTATGAGTTACTTGTATAAGTAAAAAAATAATTTTAAGGCACATCAAAATGTCAGCAAAAGATCTGTAAATTATGCTGAAAATATACTTTGAAGCATCTGAAAGATGCTATGAGTTTGTGCTTAATTCTATAATTTCTGCTTAATTTGGAAAGAAGGTAATGAAGCTGTGTGAATAGTCCTGATATGACCTGATCTAGGCTGTCCTGTGTCTCCTCCTAAGGTTGTCCTGATGACTACATATTAAACATGGGAAGTTCAAGAGCATTTTCTGACATGTAGGGATAGCTTTGTGGGTATTCGCTACTGCGTTTATTGTCCTTACTCTGCTCTGGGCACATTGGCCTTTCCCATTCTCAAGACTGTGCCATGTTCTTTGGGGCCTCGAAGTTCTCATAAACACTTCTCTTTACTTTTTTTTTTTTTTAATTGTTTGGCCCTGCTTTTTTTTTTTTTAATTTTTATTAAAAAATATTCCTTATTCAGGGGAGATTCGTTGTGACAATTCTGATTACACTTATATTGTACATTATTTACATCTCCCCTGTCGTCTTTCCTCCCTCAACCCCCTCCTCACCCACATAGAGCAATTGCAAAAGCTTATTTAGTTCAGTTTCATATAGGTATTTGAAGTCCATCAACCATATACTGTCACTTTAACCTCCTTCCTTCACCCTCCCTCTTCCCATTAGTACTACCCCTCAGTACACACTGTGCTTATGTTTCAGTACTGATTTTCATTATTAATATTTAAGTTGACGTTCAAAGCAGTGTCTCAGTGTATGCTTACTGTGGGTGTGCTTTACTTTGGTCTGTTCAATCCCTTAGAATACTCTCCCTTACCCCTTTAGCTCCCTCCCCCCATTTTTCAACAGTTTTCAATACACATCCTTATATCCTCTGTCTTTACATCTTATCGTAGGTGATATTTCTGATGCTCTATCATTCTATTTTCCTTTCCCTCTTTCCCAGAGTTCTTTAGAGCAGTTCCACTGTTACAAACATGTTCTACATTTCAGTTTGTATATGATCATTCTTGTTTTTGTATGTACGTTTATCTTTGGCTCTATCATCTCCTTATGGGAGAAAACATGTGTCTTTTGTGTTTCTGATCCTGGCTAACTTCACTTGGCATGTTTTCCTCCAATTGCATCCATTTACATTCAAACCCTATGTCATTATTCCTTGCGGCAGAGTAATACTCCATTGTGTATAGGTACCACAATTTCATGACCCATTCATCAGTTGTAGGGCATCTGGGTAGTTTCTAGAGCTTGGCTATTGTGAGTAGTGCTTGATAAACATCAGTGTACTGGTATCTATTGTATCCTGTCTTTACATTCTTTTAGGTAGATGACCAGGAGCAGTATCACTGGATCGTATGGCAGTTCTATCTCTAGGTTTTTGAGGAGTCCACACTGCTTTCTGAAGTGACTGTACTAACATACATTCCCACCAGCAGTGTATAAGGGTACCGTTTTGCTATATCCTCAACAGCATTTGCTGTAGTTATTACCCTTGAATATGTCTATTTTAACTGGGTGAGATGAAATCTAAGTTGTGTTTTGATTTGCACCGCTTTTATGGCCAGGGAAATTGAACACCTCTTCATGTATTTTCTAGCATTTTTACCTCTTCCTTTGAGAATTCCCTGTTTAATTCATATGCCCATTTCTTCATTGGAGTGTTGTTTCTTTGGGGATTGAATTTTGATACCTGTATAGATTCTGGATATTAGTTTCTCATTGGATGAGTAACTGGAAAAGATTTTCTCCCATTTTATGGGCTGTCTCTTGAGTCTGTGTTTCCTTTGCTATACAAAAGCTCTTTAGTTTGATTTAGTCCCATTTTTTCATTGTTTCTCTTAAATGCTGAGCCTTTTGAGTTCTATTTGTGAAGTTTTTCCCTATACCTATCTGGTCCAGTGTATTTCCTACTGCTTCTTAGAGTTGTTTCAGGGTTTCCAACCTTATATCAAGGTCTTTGATCCACTTTGAGCTGATTTTGATTACAGGGTGAAAGACAGGGATCTAATTTCAGTTTCTACATGTTGATATCCAGTTTTCCCAGCAGCATTTTTTGAAGTGGCTGTCTTTTCTCCATTGTGTGTTTTGGGCTCCTTTGTGGAAGATCAGCTGGCTGTGGATGTGTGGGTTTACGTCTGGATCTTCTGTTTTGATACATTGCTCTTCCTGTCTGTTTTTGTGCTAATATCATGCTGTGTTTATTGTTATGGCTCTATAGTATAGCCTGAAGTTGGGTATTGTAATGCTTTTAGCATTGCATTTTTGCTCTGAATTGCTTTGGCAATTATGTTTCCATATGTATTTCATGATTGATTTTTCTATTTCTGTGCAGAATGTCATTAGAATTTTGATAGAAATTGTGTTGAACATGTAGATTGCTTTTGGTAGTGTGACCATTTTCACCATGTTGATTCTACCAATCCATGAGCATGGATGGTGTTTCCATCTTCTGATGTCATCTTCAATTTCTTTCTTCAGTGATTTATAGTTTTCATTGAAAAGTTCTTAGGATTTTTCATTATATTTATTCCAAGGTACTTTACTGTTTTTGAGGCTATTGTAAATGGGATTGTTTCCCTGATTTCTTTCTCAGTCTGTGCATTGTTGCTATACAGAAAAGCTACTGATTTCTGTATATTAATTTTGTATCCTGCTACTTTTGCAAAAGAGTTTGTGATTTCTAGTAGTTTTTTTGGTAAATTTTTTGGGGTCTCTTAGGTATAGGATCATGTCATCTGTGAATAGGAATATTTTGCCTTCTTCCTTCCCTATTTAAATCCCTTTTACTTCTTGCTCTTTTGTTATTGCTCTGGCTAGAAATTCCAAAACTATATTGAATAGGAGTAGGGAAAGTAGATAACACTGTCTCATTCCTAACTTTAAACGGAATTGTTTCAGTTGTTCTCCATTTACTATGATGTTGCCTCTAGGTTTGCCATACATAGCCTTTATTGTTTTGAGGAACATTCCTTCAAATCTTAGTTCCTTCAATATTTTATCATGGAAGGGTGTTGGATTTTGTCAAAGTCTTTTTCAGTGTCTATTGATAATATCATGTGGTTCTTGTCCTTGATTGAGTTTATGTGCTGTATTATGTTACATATGTTGAACCTTCCTTGCATCCTTGGAATGAAACTCAGTTGATCATGGCATATGATATTTTCATGTGCTGTTGGATTCTGTTTGCCAGTATTTTGTTGAGAATCTTTACATCTATGTGCATTAAAGATAATGCTCTATAGTTCTCTTTTCTGGTTTTGTCTTTGGTTTTGGAATGAGTGTATTACTAGCTTAATAAAGTGAATTTGGTAGTGTTCCTTCCCTTTCTATCCCTTGGAAATTTTTGAGGAGTATTGGTTTTAGTTCTTATTTAAATGTTTGGTAAAATTTGGCCATGAATCCATCAGGTCCTGGGCTTTTCTTTACAGGGAGACTTTTATTATTGCTTCAGTGTCATTGTAAGTAATAGAATTATTTAGGTGGTTAATACTTTCTTGGTTCAATTTTGGTTGGTTATATACATCTAGGAATTTATTCATTTTATCTAGATTTTCCAACTTACTTGAATATAAGTGTTCAAAGTACTCTGTAATGATTCTATGGATTTTACTGGTATTTGTATTCTATCTCCCTGTTTATCTCTGATTTTATTAAATTGGTGCTTCTCCCTCATCTGCTTTGTCATGTTGGGTGAGGGTTTGAAATTCTTGTTAATCTTTTCAAAAAGCCAACTTTTTTTTCATTGATTCATTGTATAGTTTGTTTGATTTTGATCTCATTTATCTCAGTTCTGATTTTTATTATTTCTCTCCATTTGCTGGTTTTGTGTTTAGTTTGTTCTTGTTTTTCTATGAGTTTAAGGTACATCATTATATTGTTTATTTGAAAGGTCTCTGTTTTTTGAATGTATGCACTTATAACTATAAACTTTCCCCTTATCATGGCCTTTATTGTGTTCCACAGATTCTTGTAGGTTGTATTGTCATTTTTATTGGATCCCAGGAACTTTTTGATTTCTTCCCTTATTACTTTGGTCACCCATTAGTTTTTCAGCAATGTGCTATTCAGTCTCCATGTGTTTGAATATTTTGGGAGGGTTCTTTTGTTATTGATGACTAGTTTTATTTCATTGTGGTCTGATATGATGCAGGGGGTTATTTTGATTTTCATGAATTTGTTAAGCTTGCTTTGTTTCCTAAAATATGATGCATTTTGGAGAAAGTTCCATGAGCTGGAGAAAAGAATGTGTATTGCCTGGTTGTTGGGTAGAATACTCTATAGATATCAACCATGTTTATTTGGTCAAATGTATGGAGTAGCTCTGAAGTTTCTTTGCTGATCTTTTATCTGGATGACCTAACTATTAGTGACAGTGGGGTATTTGGGTTTCTCACTATCACTGTGTTAGTGTCTATCAGTGTTCTTAGGGCAATTAGAGTTTTTTAAATGTAGATGGGTGTCGCTGTGTTTGATGCATGTATGTTAAAGATTGATATTTCCTCTTGATGAATTGCTCCTTTCATTAAAAGAAGTGACTTCATTATCTCTTCTGATTAATTTTAGTCTGAAGTTCACTTTCTCAAGTGAGTATAGCTACTCCTGCCTGTTTATGGGTCCATTTGCTTGGGAAACTTTTTTCTACCTTTTAACTCTAAGCCAGAGTTTCTATGAGATGAGTCTCTTGTTAGCAACATATGGTTGGGTCTTATTTTTGACCCAGTTGACTGTTCTATGTTTTTAGATTGTGTCATTGAGGCCATTTACATTCAATGTTAATATTGGCAGGTGCTTGTTATTTCCAGTCATTTTTCTTTACCTGTTGTTTAGTTTTAGCTATCCCTTGTTTTTTGGTCCATTAGCTCAAAATGGTTTATTCTTTCTTGAGTCTTCCTTTCTCACTCTAGTTTCTTCTTCTACATGTAAAAGTCCTTTAAGTATCTTCTATTGTGCTGGTTGATTGTCACAAATTCCATTTTGTTTTTCCTTATTGTGGAAGGGTTTAAGTTTTCTTCAATTAGGAAGGACAGTTTTGGTGGGTAGACTAATCCAGGTTGACAGCTGTTTTCTTTCAGTATCTGAATTCTATCTTTCTATGACTTTCTTGTGTTTAGGAGAAATCTACTGTTATTCTGATGGATTTGCCTTTATAAGTAACTTGTCTTTTCTCTTTTGCAGCTTTCAGAATTCTTTCTTTCTTCTCTGTGCTGAGTGTTTTGATTAAGATGTGTCTGAGTTGTTTCTGTATTTGTCCTGCTGGCTTTGTGCTCCATAGGCTTCCTGCCCCTCGGTGACTCTATCTTTCTTGATGTTAGGGAATTTTTTTCTTATTATTCTATCAAATGGATTGTCAGTGCCTTTAGTTTGTATCTCCTCTCTTTCTTCTACACCCATGATCCATAGTTTTGGTCTTTTCATGGTGTCCCAGATATCTTGAATGTTCCACTCATATTTTCTTAGCATTCTTTCATGATCATTCACTATTTGAACTAGTTCCTGTACTTTGTCTTCCATTCCTGATACTCTATTTTCAACTTGCTCAACTCTGTTCACCAAGCTTTTGTGATATTGATTTGAGATATTGAGTTGTTTCAAATTGATTACTTTTCAGAGTTTCTATATATTTATTGATTTCCTCTTTCATTTCCTGGATAGTCTTCTTAATTTAATCCATCTGTTTGCATTCTCTTTGAGCTCATTTAATTGTTTATTCATGTTTTCTTTGAGCTCAAATACTAACTTTCATACTTTTGCTTCAAAGACATTAATTAATTTTACTATTATTTCTTGGCATTCATTATTTGATAGCTCTTCATCCATGCAGGTATTTGGATCTATAGTGCTGGAATTGGCTTTTGATGGGGTGTGGTTATTTGCTGTTTCATTCTGCATTGAGATTTAGGCATCTAGAATTGCTTTTGGTTAGGGTTTTAATCCCTTGCTCCCCTGTAGTTGGGGGTTTTGGGGTTTTTTTTCTCTCCTTGTGTTCCACCAGTGTCCCTCAGAGAGGGGTATGCTGGTTATGTTACCCCTTGCAAGGATCTTGTTGTGATGCTGATCATCTCTTTTCTCTCCTCAGTGAGGGGGCTGGATTTCCTGCTGCTTGGTGGGTGCACAGGGGCTCTCCTGCAGTCACAGTGGGGAGTGCTCAGTCTCTGTGTACTGTGAGGGGCAGGCCTCCTAGCACCAGTGGAGTTGCAGATTGCCACTCAGTGGAGGAGCTGGGATTCCAGCTCTTGGACAGGAGACAAGTGACTCTTCTGCAGGGAGGTGCAGTGAGAAGCACTGGGGTTCTGTGTGCCTTGGGAGAACAGGGCTTCTTGTGTCACCTGCAGAATGGAAGATTATTGCTTTCCTCCCTTCAGTGTGGAATATGGCATTCTTGTTTTTTGGCAAGGCTGTGAGGGCTCTTTTCCTGTCAGGAACAGTGGGGAGGGCTGAGCCTCCATGCTCTGTGGGGAGGAAAGCCTCCTGGTGCCAACAGATAGCAAAGTCTGGAGTCTGAGGTTCACTTGGGTGTGTGGTAGCAGCCTCCTGGCACTGAGTAACAAATTGAAGTTTCCCATGGGGCAGCAGAGCTGGTAGGCTCGAATTGTCTGGTGCCCATAAGGCAGTGGAGGACCTGGGGTTTACATGCATTGGGGCTCATGTTTCCAGGAGCTGTGGCAGTTGCTGCAGGCATGGGGAATCCAAGGCTTGCTTTCTGGCACTGGACTACCCAGAGCCACAGCCACTGCTGGAGGCATGTGGAAACCAAGCCTTCAGGAAGCAGAAATTCTGGGACCTGCTTTTGAGCTGTAGGCTCCAATAGGTTAGTGCAGTAGTGCTGCAAGCATGTTGGGAGCAAGCCTTCTGCTAGCAGAAGCCCTGGGGCCTGATTTCCTGCTTTGACTTCCGGAATCTCAGTTTAGTTGCTCTGCTACCTGCTTGGCATAGGAGAGCCACGTTTGAGAGCAGTGGGAGTTCTTAGGGCAAATCTTCCACATGGGCTTCTGGGAATGCAATTCAGTGGTTCTGCTGCCAATTCAGCTCAGAAGAACCAAGTCTGCAAACAGTGGGAGTTCCTGGGACAATCTCCCACACAGGTTTCAGGGAGCTCATTTCTATGGTGTTGCTTCCAGGGAAGTCAATCATACTCACTTTTGCCCTCAACAGAAGCTGAGGGTCCTACTTTCACAGGGGCACTTCTTTCCTCGGAGGTTCAAAGTGAAGGTAGCAGGTCATGTATTAGGGGAGACTGTGGAGGTCTGAGTTCCTTTGTGTGTGAGGAAGTAAGACTTACTTTCAAGGGAGTGCCAAGTTATGGAGCCTGGAGTGATGTGCCAACTTCAGTGGTGGGGGATCAGAAGTGTTGAATTGCAAGTCATTCTTCCCACTCCTCCTATGGTTAGTTTGCAGATTCTGAAAGGGCTTTGTTTCTTGCTGGTTATGGGACCATGTGGGTGACTTTTGGGTTCCTCTGTTTTTCCTGTTTTAGGGTAGTTTGTTGCCACTGGGCTATTCAGATGTCAACAATCTGCCATCTTGCCACAATGCTTGTTTTAAATAAAAGTGAAATCTAAGATATTAGAAATTCTATTATCACGTTTAATAATTTATTGAATATTTAAATAGGAAACACTGTAAAGATTGACTAACACTTTTAAATATTAATAAATACATATCACACATTATTGAATTGCTTATTTTCAGTGGTGATTAAAAGTCACCTGAATCCAGATGATGTGATCAGTGGTGACAGAGAAAGGGAGCTGGTATCAAGAGGTATTGGTGTGGAGGGAATGGATAACATGTTACTGGTGGGCAGAAAAATGCATGGAAAAAGATTTATGAAATGCTTTTGAAGATGGAAGAATTAGGAATGAGAACATTTTTATGAGCATGGAGGTGGTCAAGAGAAGGTGTGGAAAGAAACCTGGAGCTGGAACAGTAGGCTAGGATAGAATATGTGTGGGGTTCAGAGTTATGGTAACAAGTCTGTCAGCTATGGTATGGATACTTATGTGCCACTAGGCTGAGAACATATGTGATTCAAACTTACTAAAAATGTTCAGACTGCTCTGTGGAGACTGGACATAGGAGCAAGAGTGGTCAATTCTAAATTAGGTTTCATTCTCAGTTGAGAGATCTTGGTAACCTCAACTGGGGCAGTGGCAGTTGGATTGGAGAATGATAGAGGCCTTCAGTTTATATTTGAAAACATAATAAAATAGATTTGCAAAGGTATGCGTGTGGAAGACGAGCAAGAGGAAGACATCAAAGAAACTCCTTTCCTGTTTTTTTTTCTTCATGGTACTGGCAACTCAGGCCCTAGCACTTGCTAGACAGGTGCTCTACTGCTTACCCCACTCTTCCAGCTC
The DNA here is from genome assembly GCF_047511655.1 of Castor canadensis. Lineage (NCBI taxonomy): Eukaryota > Metazoa > Chordata > Mammalia > Rodentia > Castoridae > Castor > Castor canadensis. The sequence continues at coordinate 99,775,887 of NC_133386.1, read as the reverse complement.
TTTTTTTGTGATGGATATTTTCTTATTTTTTTATTATTAGGCTGGGTGGGGGTACATTGTGGCATTTACAAAAAGTTACAATCTATCAAGTATATCATCCTTGAATTCACCCTCTCTACAATTATCCTTCATTCCCCCTCCATTCCTGCAGTAGTTTCTACAAATATCATCTTTACATTCATACACATGTATACACAGTATTTGTACCATATTCCCCGTCCTTCACCATTTTTCCCCATCTTCCCCCTTCCTGCTGGTACCAATTCCCCTCAGGCTGGACCTGATCACCCTCATGTTCTCCAATTTTGTATAATAAAAGAAAAAAAAACAGGAAAATAATGGTTTTGCTTATTTAAGATAGCTACACAGGGAGTTTCCTTGTGGGACTTCCATGTGTATATGTATTATAGCCCTACTTGATTCATATACTTGTTTTTCTTCTTTTTACCTCAGTCCCCTTCTTATGGTGATTTCAACTAGTTTAAAAAATTACATATTTATTCTTGTATAGGGAGTACATCAACCATATTCACCTTCTTAACTTCTTTCTTTTATCCTTCTTCTCTTATATGTGACCTCCCCTTAGTGTGTTCTGTTTTTCATAATATTGCTGTATTTTTATTAGGTCTATATTTCACAGACAAGAGAAAACATGAGGCTTTTGGCCCCCCCCAAAATATTCAAACATCTTCACTTAAGATGGTGTTCTCCAGTTGTGATGGGTATTTTTAAGACAAAGTCTCAAAAAATTTGCCCAGTCTGGCTTCCAACTGCAGTCCTTCTGATTTCTGCCTTCTGAGGTGCTAAGATTACAGGCATGAGCCACTGGTTTTTCTTACACATTTGGGGGAAACAATGTCAACTTACTAAATGACAGAAGATGAGAAAATCTTGTAGGTGTATGGTATTTAGTGTGGCCGGTCATAGTGAGGCATTGAGTGTGTTATTTAGGGCATAGAGTGTTTACTTAAGCTTCTCATTATGTCTCATAAAGATATTAAATGAAGTATGTATGTGATGTTTAAGGAAACAATGATAGAACAATTACTATTTAATTATTGGTGGTAGACATGGTATAAAATATATCTGAGGCTCACAGTTTGCCTTTCTCTGTCTAGTTTTGCGTTTAGGCATTAATTTGTATCAGAATTTTCTACTCACTCTTTTTGTATTCTACCATCTGCCATGAGAACAGCATACTCTGAGTCCCTCCTATTCTTGGAATGAAAAACACATGGGAAGACTAGAGTTAGCCCCTGGCCTAAAACAAAACTTCCCCACACACTGCAGATTACTGAAGAAGAGACATAAATGGTTACGGTTCTAAAGCATTGTTGATGAACAATAACCTCTCATTGGAGATATTGTTAAATATATTGCATAAAAAAAGCACAAATTCTAAATAATATCACCTGGTCTAGAGTCAGACAGAAAGAAAAGAGGAATCAGTGGTAAGATAATTCATCTTTTGATACTCTGGTAGAGGAAGAAGAATTGATAGAAAAAAAATTGGCGTGATGAACAAGGATGTAAAACAACAAAAAAAAACCAAGCAAATGAACAGTATTACATATCAAAATATCTCCTTTTTCTAAAATATAAAATAGGACTACTGTGTGAATGCTGAATCCTAAATTCTGTGAGTCCTTAATTATGATTATGATGTATCTTTATTTACACAGCAGATATGTCTTGCAAGCTTTGCATGAACTGAAGCATTTGAAAACATGGTAGAGAGGTCATAATGTTCAAGTAGATTTATATGACATTCAAGTTAAGAAAAAACCTATAATCGTATGTGAAGAGGTGTGTGCATATCAACACATACATAACTGAGGTGTACAAAACATGGATTAATATGGCCAGCATTGGCAAAGTTTGAAACCCTGGGTCTAAAAAAGTTGAAATGAGAGTTTTCATTAGATGGTAAATAGATGAAGACTGTTGACTGGTGAAGTAAGGCAGAATAGCTCAGAATTTACAGTATAGTAGTGGGGAGAATGCAGTAAAGAGTTTTCCATGTCTTACTGGCAGAATGCTGTGGTCAAAAAAAGTAATGCTTTTACTTTTCCAACTGATGCTAGAGAAAATATTTTTTCCAACTGAATATTCAAAAATATGCAGTGAGATAACGTTCCATTTTTTAAATTTTGTGAAGCACTTAAAAAAGCATTATTACACATAATTTGGACCTCACATGAATAAAAATATCACAGTGCTAAAACCCAATGATTTTCTGCTTCTACCTTGTACAAGCTCTTCTTAGAGACAAGCTACATGTTGACATAACATGATCCACTAACTTAGAGAAGGCCTATCTACAAAACTATTTTCAAAGGCTTTCATTATGCTCAGAATTTGACATTTTCCCCCATATTTTATTTATACCAAAAGGAATACTTGCATTTTAATTGATTCTGATTTTATTTTTTAAAAAGTATCCTATAAGATCAGGAATCAAAATAGTATCAAATCATTCACTTTTTATATGCCACATATTATATATTCTGCTACGTACTAGGAGGAATATTGTGAATGTACACCAGCATAGTATTTGGGATCACTTAATTGAGGTAAATCAATAATAAAAAGGGAATGTGACAAATGTTTTACAACATTTGTAAACATACATTTGTAAAGATACATAGTGATAAGAGGTATAATATGCTTGATGTGCCTAGTCTGGTGAGTCCAGAAAATATTTGTTTAGGCAATTACTACTAATTCAGTTCCCAAGGAAAGTATGCATTAACTGAATACATGGAGTATGAGAGAGAAATGGATTCACCAGGCCAGAAATAATACTATTCCTAAGCCCTATGTTAAAAAAAAGACGTGGTGACAAGCTGAGAATAGCAGGAGTCAGAGCACACAACACTTCTCACCAGCAAGAGCTGAACTAAAATGAGAAAGAGGCCAAACAATGGTAGAGAACTCCAAATCTCAGTTGCACCACTTGAAGTGGTAATAAATTTGGCAAATAAAAGCAAGACTAAACACCCCCAAACTGTCAGAATCAATGTTTTAAAGAGCACTTGATGTCTAATAAAAAGCTAAATAGGGATATGAATAATGATGGGAGAAGGAGAAGCTGTAACATTTTGGCAAGAGAGCATGTGGTGTTTTAACTTCTCTCTACCTTCTCCCTCTAGTTTTGTGAAAACCTGGGGAACAATGGTCTATATTCCTAGTGTGACAAGGTGGTGCCAGAGGTGGTAAAAATAACTTTATTCTCAAAGAATTGTGATGTGGTTTGATACGTTGGTGGGCACCTGAGGAAATGGATTCAATGCTGCCTTTTGTTTCACCTGCCTAGGAAAACCCACAGGCCTAGCATAGTAAAGGCATTTATATGAAAATATACGAGCCACAGCAGGAAAGCCTGGGAAGAAAGACAATGGCAGATTCTGACAGATTGTTCTTCAGGGTCCCTTAGGTGTGGTGCAAGTGAAGCCCACACAGGTGACAATACACACAGGATGGTCAGTTTTCCTGAGCATTGGAGCAAATTAACAAGGAATCCTACTCTTCTGCTGGTCTTGCTACCTGTCTGTATGTGATAAATGCATCACGGTGAACTTGCTGCATGCATGGGTATTCTCTCTCAATGCACTCAGACAATCAGGCAACCAGTGAGCCTGCTTCACAAGGAGATGTGAGGGAAACCATAAACTATACCTAAGAGATTTGTACAAGATGCCCCATCAGTAAAACAATACCAGCAGCAAAACAGAGTCTTCTTAAGGTAACATGATCTTAATATACATTAGGCCACACGACATTTTAAAGGTTTAAAAAATTGAAATCATACAATGTGTCTTCAGTAACAACATCAAAAGAATTGTGATTGGAGTTTGAATTTGATCCAGGTACATTGTGCATTTGTTGGAAATATCATGATGAAAACCCTTTGTACAGTTAATTTACATTAATAAAAAAGTGTAAAAAGCAATAACAAGTAGACAGTTGGCAGATATGTGAAAATTAAGTGACACATTCTTGAAGAACCATTGATATAAAAGAAATCATAAAGGCAAATGGAAAAGCAATGTTTGGAGAAATGAAATGGAAGCAAAACATATCTAAAAACTGATGGAAGGTTGGTTAGCAGTGCTCAGATGAAAATTTATATAAATAAATACCTACATTAAAGAAATTTCTCAAATACATAACTTAATGTTACAACATAAGGCATTAAAAAAGAGAACCTTAACCAAAATTAGAAGAAAAGAAGTGATGTAGAATGGAGAATGATGAAACAGAGGATGGGAAAGCAGTGGGAAAATCAGCAAAATCCAGTTTTTTCCTTGAAGAGCACAGCAGAACTGGCAAGTATTATGCAGACTGAGCAAAGAAAAACAAAAAATACTCAAACTACTAAAACCAGAAATGAAATTAGGGACATTTTTACTATTCTGGCAAAAATAAAAGGCAATGGGGCTAGAGATATAGCTTGGTGGTAAAACCCTTGCCTAGTGTGTATGATGTCCTGGGTTTCATCCCCATCACCAAAATTGAGAAAAAGAAAAAAAGAAAGAAAAGGAATCAGGGCAGGTGGAGTGGCTCAAGTGGTAGAGTGTCTGCTTTGTAAGCATGAAGCAACTGCCTCACAAATGTGAGGCCCTGAGTTCAAACCCCAGTATCACCACCAAAAGAAAAAAGAGAAGAAAATGAATTATATATGTTTATGAATTATTCTACAATATATGACATATGCAGAATAGGAAAATTCATGGAGATTGAAAGCAATTTAATGTTGACAGGGTTAGGACAGGAAAAATGATTAGTTATTGTTTAACGTCATAAATTTTCCTCTTAGGTTCATGAAACTGTTCTGTAATGCCTGTATTCCTAACTAATCAGGAGGCAGAGATCAGGAGGATTGCAATTTAAAATCAGCCTGGACAAATAGTTCACAAGACTCTATCTCAAAAATACCCAATACAAAAAAGGGCTGACTGAGTCACTGACAACACCTGCCTAGCAAGCAAGAAGCCCTGAGTTCAAAACTGAGTACCAGAGAAAAGAAGACTAAAAGCAGATGTTACGGCATTAAAAATGGGCTATATAAATAAGGCAGTGACATTACAAACAAATAACTGCTAAAACTGAAATGCAAAAAATACAAAGTATTTCAAATGAACAAAGGACTTGAACAGATCTTTCTTCAAAGGAGACATGAGAATTGTCAATAAGCAACTGAAAAAATGTTCAACACTGTCAATTATTAGGGGAATTCAAATTAAAAGCACAATAGGATATCACTTCACAATCATTAGGTTGCCTATTGTTTAAAAAATGTGGTTAAAAGTGTGCAGAATTGGAACCCAGGCATTGCTTCTGGGAATGTAAAATGGCAAAAACATTTTTGAAAACAGTGTGGCAGTTCCCCAAAATTTTACAAACCTAATTACCAAAGTATCTAAAAGTTCTTCTTATTGCTATGTGCAAGAAATTGAAAGTGGGCCAGGCGCTGGTGGCTCACATCTGTAATCCTAGCTACTCAGGAGGCAGAGATCAGGAGGATCATGATTTGAAACCAGCCCAGGCAAATAGGCTGAGAGAACATATCTTGAACAACCCCCACCAAAACAAAAAGGGATAGTAGAGTGGCTCAAAGTATGGACTCTGAGTTCAAGCACCAGTACCATGAAAAAAAAATTTTGAAAGCAGGAACTCAAACAAGTATCTGAACACCATTGTCCATAGTGCTGTCATTAACCATGGCCAAAATGTAGAAACCCAAATGGTTACATGGATAAACAAAATGTGATATATATATATGTGTGTGTGTATATATATATATATATATATAATTCATATATATATTTCATGAATATATAATTCAGACTAAAAAATGAATGAAATTCAAGACATGGTGTACCATACATCTCTCTTTAAAACTCTGTGCTATATATGAGATAATAGAGAAAGGGTCAGTGAAAGAGAGAGGGAGGGACAGAGGAAGAAAAAGAGAGAGAGAGAGAGAGAGAGAGAGAGAGAGAGAGGTTACCAGGACTATGAGAAGAGGGGGATTGGGGAGTTTTTGTTTAATTGAATAAGAATTTCAGTTTATAACCATGAAAATGTTCTCTACAAAATTATTGTACTTAATGTTACTGAACCTTATACATAAAATGGGTCATAATGACAAATTGCATAATATATATGCATACATATATATATATACACATATATTTAAAATGGATGTACTATTCTAAAATTTATAGCTGGTATGAATTTATTGAAAAAACACTTAATTTTTCCACAAAAAAAACTAATCACAAGATGAGGACATCCACTTTACCTTTGCTATTCAATGTATTGTTGAAGATTTCTAAACAAAGCAATGAGGCAATGCCAAGAGATAAAGGCACCAACTGAGAAGGAAGAAATGAAACTTTTTATTCACTGAGGACATGGCTATTTATACAGAAAATCCTGTAAAATGTACCTAAAAAACACACCCACTAACAGTAACATGTCTTTTATCTTACATATTTATAATATTTACAATGTATAAGTACTTATAATGTTGAAGTAGCACTATAGCATATTAAATATTTTTTAGTAAATATTACAAAAATACATAAAACTTTCACATTATAAATAACAAAGATTATTGCCAGAAATTAAAGAAAACTTACATAAATGGAGAGATGTATTTTGATGATGGTGATAAGAATCAGTATTTTTTAGATAACTATCTCCTAAAATTTATCTACAGATTAAATGCAGTCTCACTGATTTACCAATAGACATGATAGAAATATTGACAATCAGGCTTAAAAAAACTCAGGTGGAAATGCAAAGAAACTAAAAGAAATGCAGTTGGAGTTCTGACACATGTCTGATTTCATGACTTATTACAAGCTATAGTAATCACAAGAGTGTAGGATTGGTTTATTCATTAATGGAACAGCACAGAGAGCTGCACTTACATGGCCAATGAATTTTGAGAATTGTGAAAAGGCAATTCAGTAGGAAGTAATATTTTGTCAAAAATGCTGGCAGAATCAGATAGTAATACTGAAAATAAGAAAGAAACAGCAAGACTTGATTGATACCATTAAAGATTCAGGAGAATTAAGCCTAAGTGCACACATAATAAAGATTCTGAAGAGTAGCAAAAGTAGCTGAGAAAGGTAGAAAAGTCATCAAGATATCATTGTTTCATTGAGCCCCAAGAAAGAGAATTGGCTTTTATCACGAAAAGAGTGCTACATTAGAAGCCTTTGAACTGTTTTATAGAAGGAAGATTGGAAAATGTCTGTTGTAGTTAGCAAGCTACAGACCATTTCAGTGTAGTGATGGAGGATCAAGTCATATTGAAATAATTTGAAGAGTAAAAAGCAATGACTATAATATAGATTTGGGACAGCAATTTAAACAGACTTTTCTGAGCAAGAGAAGATTAAACCCAGTATTGAGAAAGAGAAAGAGAAAAAGAGAGAGACTGAGAGAGAGAAAGAGAGAGATGAGAGAGGGAGAAAAGGGAGATAGTATAACAGAGGTCTTACTTTTTATTTTTGTTTATGATGCTGCAAATTCAAATGAGATTAAAAGATGTTAGAAATGATCAAACTGTTGGACAAAATACACTTAAATAAAAGATAAAATATGTAAATGCATTAATAAAGTTGCAGAGGAAATAAAAAGAGTAAGATCCAAAACCCTCTTAGGAGATAGGCAGGTAATAAGAAAAGAAAGACCTGTAATGTAACATGAGGAAATAATGCAGTAGATGAGTGTGGATTTGGTTGGGAAGAGTAAGAAGAAATTCAAGGACAGAAATCTTTTCAGAACTGGAGCTAGTGGCAAGTGGCTGAACTTAGAGAAAGATGAAAGAGTAGAAAATGTACAAAGTGACAAAAAGTTAAACAGAAGCTACTGTTATGTCTGGGCAATTAGTTCTGTTCCTTCTTGACTGGGAATCGCAGGTATATGCTAAGAAACTTCTACTTTACTATGAAGCAACGCAGTTTGTGCAATTGCCCAACTGAAGACATGGAAAATGCAGACTATGTGGTTTGCAGAAATACATGATGCACACACACACATCATCAAAGGGTCTTAGGGTAGTGCTCCAAAGTACCACAGATGTGATCTAAGCCTCAAGGAGCAGTGGAAAAGAGCCTTTGGCAGACTATTAGAAAGTGTCTGAGCGAGGTCAGCCAGGCTCAGAAGACCAAAAATCGTATGTTCTCCTTCATATGCTGACTTTAGATCTAGGGCAAATGCAGCATTGTGGTTGGACTTGGATCACATGACAAAGGGAGAGCACATACAGGAGGTGTGGGGATAGGTAGAAAACCCAAAACATGAAAGCATTTGATGTCCCCACTCCAGAGGAACTACTACAGAAACCTTAAAGTGATAGAAGTTATCATGAGAAGGGGATCAGGAACCAGTGTAAAGATCAGTCAGATGAATCAATTTGGGTTGTAACACATTTGTCCATGAAAGCATTGCTAGGAATCTTTCTGTATAGCTATCCTTAACTCAACTAGCAAGAACGCTTTGTCTTCCTTAAAAAAACAAAAGTGTAGGGGTGAATGAGCTATGAAAAGAGAATGTGCAACAGACACCTGATTAATGAAGGGTGGGATGGAACACAGGCTGGTGCAGGTTCAACATCTGTTCTAATAACAATAGAAGCAATGTGAAGTTAAATAGTCAAGACCTTAGCAGAATGAGTCACAGCTCTTGCTTTTTCTTTACACTCAAATAATTTTCTCCTAGATTAATTACATTATATTTCTTTATTTTGCTCCATAACTGGACAGATTCTAAATCCAAAGCTGAATAAGTACAGTGTTCAGAGTCATCTATGTGGATTTAGCAGTCATTTAATCAACTCACTATTAATATAAATAACCTTCTTACCCCTCAAATACTATTTTGATCCAGTAACATAAGTTTTAATGCTTCATTTAAAATTTAATATAGGGTACTCATCCCCATTCTCAAAGTATTTTGAGATAGTGAAATACACTATTTTGATTAAATATGACTATAAACAATGCAAAATTTATTTTCATGTCTCTATTTTCTAGAGCCCCTGGACACGAACAATGAACCTGTTGTTGAGCTTCTCTCATCTTTTTATACACTCCAGAGTTAAACAGTTGACACGCTGTTAGGTTACTTTGAGGATGAGTTTTCAGAGCGCAAGGCCCAGAATCTATCTGGACTATCAGTCATTCATACAAGTAGAAATTTAAAAGTTTGAAGTAGCAGTATGTGTGTCCAAGTTTACATTGTTTGGGAAAAATACTTAAGATTGTACAGGCCGGTGACTTTACTCTTGCCAGGTCATATTTCATTGGTGCTGACAATGTTTAAAGACATTTTAAAAAATGAAAATATATCTTGCTGAGTCACATACTGGCAAAGTCTTAGGGTAATAAAAAATGGAGACTTCATAGGTTAATTTTTTTTAAATTTCACTTCAAAATCACATTTGTGCATATATACATGTATATTAACGTGTATATCAAATACACATGCATGCGCATCTCTTTACTCACCAAATGTTTTAAGCATTCAAAGAATAAGAAGAAAAAAATCCATAAAACCAAACAAGTCAAAACTAAGAAAAGAAACAAGAAACATCTTGTTTTAATGAACTCCCATAGTTAAAACAGTTAAATTCTAAAATTGGATTTTATAAAGTAAATCCCATGCTCTGAATATTTTCTCAAAGGACAGTATAAGGATCCGACTTTACCTGATTACTAAATAACACTTTCTTCTGCTGGCAGAGAAAGTCATCATGTCGGCTCACATCTAATAAAGTCTTCAGACTCCTTGGAAAGTCTTGAGTCACATAATTATTTAGGATTCCTTAAAATTGTTATGAAAGAGTCTGCAATGAGTCATTCAATTTAAAGATAAAAAATGTTCTTAAATCAAGAGGCATCAAAATCCATTTAAATTTAAAGTAACCATCTGGTATCAGAATGCTGTAGCCCTTCTTTCTGATGATGTCATATTCTTCATGAACACAATGTACATTCCTGAAATTCCTAATTTTTTTGGATTTGAAAGAGAAGCTGATGAAAATGGAAAATTCGATACCTGAATAATGGATAACCTTACAATTTCGGGGTAACAAATTGTACTTTGTTTTCTGTACTGAGAAAATGAATACAGTTAGATATTTGATAAATAGATTTAAGCATTTTCAAAGATAGAACTAATCTTAATTAAAATACTCTCATACTGGCTAAAAATAGCTTCATCAAACACAAGTTCAAAAATGATTAATTCCAAAATACTATGGTTAAAAGAACAGAAAATTTGTTGTGAGAGTAGCTGGAAAACATGTATAGCAATTAGTAAACCCAATGCATATGTTCATATACACAATGTCATTATTTTTGAAGTTCTAACAAATAGTCCTATTCCATCAGATTTGAGATGTGTATGTGTATGCATGTGTGGGTGTGCATGTACATGTGTGCATGTACATGTGTACATGTACATGTGTTACATTTGGGTGTATATGTGCTGGGCATGTGTGCATTCTGTAACATTTGAGCTAACAAATTGGTGAATGATATATAGCAACATTCAAAATTTCTAAAGGCTATATGAAGTAAGATTTCGTGTCTTGTAATAAAGGCAATGTCTAAAGTTAGAATTCAAAAATTTAAGTGTGTTAAAGATAATAGTGTAAATATTTGAATTTTTTGGGTTTTTTAATCTTACTTAGCCTACAAATTTAATGTTACATCAATAGTCTAGTCAATTCAATGATAAAACCTAATTCAAAGGTTAAACCTGTGAAATTTTTTTCCGCTTCTAAGAATTACACATAGAGTGCACTGACATTTATTATCTAGTATAATAATGATAAAGTGTTTCATACCATGTTACTTTCTAGGCCTTTAACACTTTATGAATCTCCTTGAATATAGTATATAACATATTGCTATAACTAAGTACTTACATGTGAATTTTTGCAACATGACCTAAAATAAAAATGCACCAACCTTAAAATGTAACTTATGTGAAGGAATTATTAGGAATACAGTATAAATATATATATATATGTATTTTGAATTAATACCTACAAGTATTGATCACTATATATGGCTAGTGATCAATACTTGTAGGTATTAATTCAAAATTTTTCAATTTATGCAGTTCTAACTAGCCCATTTTTATTTCATCAACATGACTCTGTAATGGTTTTTTGTGCAATAACAGGGTACTAAAAAGCCCTCACGATCAGATAAGCAGTAGAGCACAGATAGAAATTTGTAAATTCTAATCTTAATTCAAGGACCAGCACAGACATTATTTAATATATGGAAATAACTGAATATTTGCATATATGAAAGTGACAGTATTTAAAATTTAAAACTGCATAAAATTCTGAGATGTCAGACAAACATACTTTTCTGTAAAGTTTTGAGAAAATTTCGTATTACCTACTCATGCTCTCAAAGAGATTTATGAAAAAATACATATATGAAAATTAAACATGATATCTTCCCAAATCATGCTTTTTTTCTTTCCTGAAGTAAAAGTTAATAAATAGAGTATTTTTGTAAATGAAATGTGGGAAAAACCTGCAATATGATACTCAATTTTTTATGGGACAAGCAGCTAAGCACTAAAAAGCCCTCCTGTTGTCGCTCTGTATAAAAGGGCACCTTGAAAGTGACTACATGACTTTCTTACAATTTAAATCTTTCAGTAATTTTTTTTTAATTCTTAAAGTGCTAATTTCTTAACATGCTCAACAATGTTCAAGATAAAATCACCCTTCTTTCATCCAAGACTTTTTTTAAGACAAGGATTTAACTTACAGTGTAGTTTTAGATTTACCGAAATTTACCAATAGCAGGAGTTTCCTTTATACCCCCATAAGCAATTTAACCTATTCTTTTTTTAAAATTAATTTAGTTTAATATAACTGATACATAAAACTATAAAAATTATATGAAACAATGGATTTGATTAACATGATAGTAATATGTAATATTTAGATACCAATATAAATTGTATAATGTTTAAATCAAGTTAAACATATGCATGGCTTCAAACATATCTTTTCCTTATGGTGAAAATTTAAAAAATCATTTTTCTAGTTTTTTATATATATAATATCTAATTATTATCTATAATCACCCTAGTGTGGGATGGTACACCAGAACTTCTTACTCCTTTCTAAATATGTCTTCATACACATTGATCAACCTTTTCTCCTAACTCCTTTTTTCCCATCTCTGGTAACTATCACTCTACTTTCAACTTCTAATGTTCTCCACTTCCATTCACATCATCACAATGTGTCTTTTTTTAGTATGTATCTCTTGTTGATATTTTATTTGATGAGAAATTGTCATTGTGCCCTCCTTTAATTATTTAAACGTAATTTCACTCAGTTCTTTGAACATGCTCATCATAGCTGCTTTGAAGTCTCTTCTGGCTCATTCTGCCATCTGCACCCCTTCAAATGCAGCTCCTATTGTTGTAAATGGCTCATGCTTTCAGGTTTTTTGTGTCACTTTTTTTTGTGAACTAGACATTTTAGGTAATACGCAACTGCATATCCCATTCCTCCACATGATGGTTGTTCTTATTGTTGTTTGCTTTAGAGTGGCTTATTGACTTGCCTGCATTACCATAAAAAGGATATTTTCCATTCAGTGATGTCTCTGATCACAAATATACTTTGCCCTCCTTTTATCTATTAGACTACCTATCTATCTGGAGGTTGCCCCTTGGTGGATATAAGGAGATTATTGGTGAAGCATTGTCTTTGAGTTCTCCTAATTAGATTTTCATTCTTTTATTTCTCTTTTTATGTGTGGCAGGGAGGCCACAAATGTCATCAGTGCTTGATTTCTCACATTCACCACAGAACTGTGAACTAGGAGTTTACTTCTCAGCTCATGCCTCAGGCATGGGAATGTGCTTTCAGAAGGCTGAGGGCGTGTATTATTTTATTTTTAATCTTTACTGCTGTGACAGAATAGATAATTGTTCAACCAGAGTTCAGAGAGAAGTTGTAATTCAGTCCCGTGACCACTGAGACCTGTGCCCTGATAATGGGGAATCTTTCAGTTCCACCTCAGGTCCTCTGCAGAGTGCTCTCTGGCAATCCAGTAAATGCACAGAGCCTTCCAGAGCACAGCTGACTGTGATCCTAGAAGGGATCTTCTGGGCTGGCTCTTGTCCCAAGTCTAATAAATTTCTGAGTGCTCTGTTGTTTTCCATTATTGAAAGTCTAGACCCCTGTTAACTCTGTCCACCAAGAATTTACTGCTTTGCCCAGACGCTAGGCAAGAGATTCTATATCTCTTCCTAATAAAGTCACTCTTGTCTTGTAGAGCTATGAACTCTCCATCCTGTGGCTTTTCTCCCCTAGAAGAATCCCCACCATCATACCACAGCTCAGGGAGTGAAGATGATTCTTTCACTGATACTCCTACCTTAGGAGTGGGCATGGGGTAGAAGTAGTAGGGGTAGTCCCTCTTCTTTTTGTCTTGCTCTTGCCTGAGTGTAATTTCCACAAAGTTGAGGGATGTGCAACCAAGCCCTCATTTTTCTTTGCCAAATGGCTTTGAGGGAAAACTTCCTATTACTAGAATCTGTGAAAATTCTAAGGGGGAGCTACTGTATGTATTCCCTGAGAACACAAACCATGCCTTTTCTTTACTTTGATCATTTACTCAAGATTGCCTGGCTTATTCTACAAATTTTGTGCTGCCTAACTGCTGATTAAGTGTATTATATAAGTAAGCCCTTATTTTAAAGAGAATACCACATGCATCACAATGAGAAGATCCCAGGTACAGACATCATTTCTGACTTCTTCAATATAAAATATATACATATCCAAGAAAGATATTATTAGTTTCTAAATATAAGAAGTGATATAACCTTTGAAGCTCTATGTTGAAAATCACCATTATTTTTCAAATAATAAATTATTTTCCTCCAATTTGAGTCCAATAGAACTGTGGAACTTTTATTTAACATGTCCTTTCTACCAGTCACTACACTAAACACGGGAAATGCCAAGATGAATAAGACACAGCATCTGAGTTCAAAGGATGTACTGTCTAAGGCAGTAGACTGGTAGAAAATTACAAACTACATAATTTATTTGACTACTTAGTAGGGATAGATATGTGAAAATTGTTGCTACAATATGGAGCTATGCAGGTAGACTTGGTGTGAGATATTTTGAAAATAAGGAGAAACAAACCCATAATGTAGGCTTATAGGAGCTAAAGAACACATTAAAAAACTGGAGATATAAAGCTTAACATTTATGCAGATGTTTACTAGGGAATTAGAAATGTGTTGGGAAAAAATTCATACAGGCAACCATATGAAATAAATAAAGTCACAGAGGAACTTAGAGCATGCCATGTTGAAATAACGAAAAGTATTTCATTATAGCAAGGGTCATATTAGAGTAGATGCAGGATATTTTAATGCATGTTACATTCTGTCATTGTTGCACTCAACTCAAATTGTCATAGGCACTAAGATGCATTACTAGAATTGCAAAGAATTATTCAGAATATAAATTTGATCCAGATCCACGGCCTTAAATATTGGTGGAGAATGTCACTGAGTTGTTATAAGAAGATGTCAAGATTTCATGCTTCAGCATAGAAAATCATATAACAGATGTTCATTGTTCATGCTTCTCTTAAATATGCAGAGAGGTTGTCATCCACGACCATACTGTGGCTGAGTTACATTTAATCTGCTGCAAGTAGATTGAAATAAATAGAATATATATGACACTCTAAACAGTGGAATTTATAAATGTGCAATAAAAATAGGTGTTAAACTGTATAATAAGACCCCATAAGTGATGAACCCATAACAGAGGTAGTTAATGTAAAGGTTTGGCAATTTTTCTACTATGATTGTTTCATATATCATATTTATTTTTATACAGTTCATAATGCCAGGAGGTACAAGCTGACATCTATAGTAGAGACTTGAGCTATGAATTTGGAGAAAAGGTTTCTAATTTCAGTTCTTTCATAACAACTTTTGTTACTTCAGAGAAGTCCCTAGTCTTTAGGATTTTTGCATTAAAATGGCAAAATTGTATGTTTCTCAGTAATTTGCATTCTAGATTAGTTATCAAAAATGTTTTGTTATATTTAAATTACACATGCGCTTCTCAATTGCTAAAGTAAAATACATTTCACAGTGTTTTATAGTGACTAACATAATAATTAGTAGAAATTTGTTAGTTTGAGCTATATCAGCATTCTTATAAATGATTAATGACTCTTTATAAACTTCTTGAGGACCATAATGTTACCATAATGATGTTACTTAAGTTGTACAGAAAAGGCAGACATTGCTCATGCTTCATGTTCAGTATGATCGCTACCTAAAACAAGGAATTAAATATGAAACAAAGTGAAAATTACAGTAAGAGAAAACTCTAGCTAATGATTATTTGTAACTAACAATCATGAGTTTCTAACACTTTATTGGCACTGACTTCAGCAGTGTAGTTTCTTTTAAATTTAACAAGTCAACACTTTCATGAATCATAAATAGTAAATATGTGTGAGAATTTCACCACTTTTCTAATGGAAACAACTTTTGATCTTGGTATAAAATACACTAAATAGTTTTGGATTAAATCTCCCTTTACCTTTTCCTATGGACAATATAATTAATGTAGCTGTTTCTCTGCAAAACTTACTATTCATAAACAGAAATTCAAATAATTACATTGAAATTGAGTGACGTGAATATGATGGATGTCCTGAAGATTCATGATTTACTCATGTTTTCTTTGTCTCTTTAACACACATACACACTCAAAAACATTTTTATATTTATATTTGATTAAAAATAAAAAAAAAACCAAAAGTCAAAAATTTGGTAAGTTTAGATACCTATAGATTTCCCAGGAGTTACCATAATTCTGAGAAACAAACAAAATCCCAAAAAGCACAGTTGTGGAATAAATAGCTTTACAGGTTATTCACCAGGACACTATTTGCAGTTGCCCAGATACTATTAAAATATATAAACACTCTTTGACTACTAATGGACAATTATGGTACTGCTTGAAACTAATGTGGGAGAAGTATGTAAAGAAATGACACAACATATTAGAATGTTTTCTAGAGACTTCAATAACAATAAGCCTATATAATTATAACTAAGTACAGATTTCCAATAGACATTTCATATTTATCTCATATACCTAAAATGATAGACATTTGTGGAATTTTTATGAAAAACAGTTGAGAAACTCCAGCCAGAAATATTGAAAAGGGAAGTATAGATGGGCACCATGAGTCACACCTCTAATTCCAGCTACTTGGGATGTAAATACTGAGAAAATTGCAGGTGGAGGCCAGTCCAGACAGAAATCCAGACCCCACATCTCTACAAATAAATGGCAAGGGGTTCACTCTTGCAATCCTGGCTATGCAGGAGCCATAGATGGGAGAATCAAGGTTTGAGGACATCCTGGCCAACCGGGTGAGATTCTGCCTAAAAAACAAAACAAAAAATAACTAAAAAAACAGACTTAGGGACATGAAAGTGTGATATATCCATATTTGTATCAATGCTTGATTTGAGATAAATGATGCCTGCTCTTGGGCACTTTAGATATACTTCCATATATTTGGAGACATTTATTTTGCCGAAGTTTAATTTTTGTAATTTGTCAATACTTAGGAATACCCCAGAACTTCAAGAATGATGATGTGAGTATATTTTCTACAGAAAGTAGTTTCTGGATTCAATTGCTTTTAATTCTGCTCTGTTACATTTTTACATCAAGTAGTTTTATGTAAGGATGATTCCTAGACAATATATATATGATCCTTTAAAAATAAAATTTATAATATCACAAATAATAAAAACATTCAATATTCAGGGTAGGTACACTAATAATAATAGTACTATAATTACAACCCAATAATTTTGAATTAATATTTCACTTTATTCCTTATAAAAAAATATCCAAAGCTGCATCATCATGGTTTTACTGAAAAGACTTTCTTTGGTATGATGTCTTCAGTGTGAGCTACAGACTGAAGTTTAGTGATCATACTCAAATTGTCCCGACCTTTCTTTTGTGAAATAGAAGTTAATACTTCTCTACTCTGTGTGTGTGTGTGTGTGTGGGTGTGACAGAGAGAGATAGGGACAGACAGAGAGACAAAGAGAGAGAAAATGAGTAGAATAGAAATAATGGGAATGAAAGCCCTTTGGGAAAAATAACAACCCACCATAATTTTGCTATTGTCATTATTACTAATGTGTATCTATTACCCATCCTCATAATGCTTTCCCTGTCCCCAAAGGACAAGTAAACCGCAGGTGGAAAATTTTCATATGTTACTGGTGACAAGTGACAATATCCACATACGATCATGCCATTTTCTGTACAATTTCACTCAATTTACTATGAATATTCGTGAATATGAAATAGTTAAGTTCTAGGAGCATATCTCAGATGAGCAGATGTGCAGGAATGGGGCTACAAGTGGGAGTCCCTTACACGATTACATGAAAATAAAAGTACACTGGATGTATTCTATTCTTCACAAAAGTTCTTGGGCTAATTATAGGGCAGTGAATACCTGCCATATTTGCATAATGCGATAAAAAAGAGTAACTGGAAAGATCAAAAGCTTGCTAAATTGGGTTTCCTAAAGTTTCTGTTACAGATTTTCACTTTATATTGTCTCCCAGAAATTCCTGGTGGTACTGTCCTAAAATATTTAAAATAAAGATATATGATTCACAGATAATTGTTTTTAAATATAAGCTGTTTTCTACCAGACTACACATAAAATGTTAGAAAATGTTTTCATTTTTTTAGTGACATTTATATTCAATTAGACTCACATTTAAACAGAGTATCTTATCTGTATTTTAGTTACTTTTGAGCCATTTCTATTCATTTAACAAAATTGAAAAAGATATGAATATGATTTAAGAACATTATAAGCATGTATGGAAATGTCATAATGAAATGATTTGAAAAAAAGATTTCTTTTTCAAAAATGGAAAACAGGAAGGCAAAACAGGTCCAGTTTGGGGGTTGGTATCAGTGGGAGGAGGAAGGGTACAAGGAAAGGGTGTAGGAAGTTGAATATATTGGAAATGTTATGTACACATTTGTAAATGAAAAATGAGGTCTGTTGAAATTATTTCATGAATGGGCATTGGAGGGGATAAAGAAGAATGGATGGAGGGGGTGAATTTAATTAAGATATATGGTAAGAACTTTTGTACCAGTACAACAATAATGAAAATAAATTAAAAAAAAAATAAAAATTCAAGTTGGTATGAAATATGTTTAAAAATACTGCCAAAGAAAGTAAAAGTGTGCATTAGATACACTCAATGTATTTTTTAAAATCAGAGTATTCATTTTATTCACGAAAATCTCTATTGCCCGTTTTGTCTGTGCTGCTTGTTGCATGTATGACCATGTTACTGTTATTTATTCTTAGTGACATTTCCATTCTAAGCCACTTGAAGTACTTCTGTGCTCTCTTTCTACCCCGTACTGGAGAGCCAGTAACAAACGCAAGTTTATAAGAATTTCAAATTGGGTGTATTTCAAACCTCATTATCTGATTCAATTCTCACTGCTCTTTTTTGTACC